>NC_060068.1:46469154-47719154 GCF_922984935.1 Meles meles
GAAATCTAAACTGTACCCAAATTTGCTTGATACACTCTTTTCCAATAAGCTGTATCTTCTGTTTTATCTCCAAAATCAGCAACGGAAGTAAATCCAACCTTCTCTATACAGAAGACATTGAGATGAAAGGTCCTACCCTACTACCTACAGAAACGTAAAGTAGCAGCTCTATGTTTGTTGTGTAACTAACAAGGTCACAGGCTGTTCAGCGGCTGGAGCAAACTCGATTAAGACCGTGATAATCTTTTGAAAGATTGTAATTTATCTCCATTTGAAGGGCATTATCTTAGTTCTTCAGCTATCACAGGGAGCAAGGTTAACAAATATTCAGTGATGAATTTTTGAAAGCTGTAGTCAGATCTTGTTCTCCTATTCCCTTCTAGAGGGCTGTCAAAAGGCAGTGGGAATAAAAATCGTCAAATTTGTACACAGACCTACTTAATGGCTGTTATCTGAGAAAGTGGTTTATGATTCATACAGTCCCACCTTTACTTAAGCAATTTCTCGTTTGCTTTAGATGGAAGACAATCTGTTCCCATTGCTCACGTGGGAGAGATTACCACAAAAGGCTCTTGTTTACTTGAAATAAGAAGCTATGAGACACAAAATCCACCCAGAGGGGATCTGCGCTTTCAAAATAGTCTCATACCTCTGCTAAGGGTCAGCATTCTTGACTCTCTTCTTACTAAGCGGATTTGATTTACATGTGGGGTTTTGGGTCTATAAATAGTCTTGACTATTTCAAGGGGGTTTTGATACTCATTTTTAAGGAGGAAGGAACTGGAAGGATAGAGTGTGTTCTGTGTGCTAGGAGTTCTGCTTAGTAAACAAGTTATCCTCACTGAATTTTCCCGACCACCACAGAAGACACTCATGTGTGACACCCTAAAGATGAGCACCTCTGAGTGTGGAAAAATGAAGGAAGCAGGCACCACAAGTTCACACAGTGAGTCACTGGGAAGCGAACTGGGAAAAGGTTCGCTAAAAGCTGTATCTTTCCATGACTATCTGGGCTGGCAACTCTTTGCCAAAATTTTTTGCTTAATTTTTCCTGGTTACCTGCCCAAGTGACTGATTTTTTTCCCCCCACTTTATGGTGGGACCAGGTTTTTTGAGGTGGAGTATGTCTATGAAGTAAATAGACGTGGGACAGACCTGGAAAATCTCAATAATATGGACTAACATATTTCTTCTAGGGAGGGGAAGAGGGAATGGGCCAAGTAAAGGGGAGGAGAACCTAACAGGCCATTCCCTGTGTCTCATATATTAAGATTCCCAGATCCTCCAGCTTTCTAATATAATTGTATGAAACTTAACTTCTTGCCACTGTTACATGGAAGGTGTTGACCAAGGAGCTGGGATAAAGGAGAAACACATGAGAGAAAACCAATTCAGCTTTCTGCAAAAATGTCTTGCATGCCTAGGCTTTGCTTTTCCATTTTTGGGCAGTTTTCAGTATTTCAGGTCCACAGAACCTCACCCATGAGTAGGTCAAATCCTCTCAGCATAGGAAAGACATCAAGAATGCCCCGCTTTATTGATAGCCTGGGTGTAATTATAATAATAGAAGCATGGCCCCATGGGCTTAAAAAAATAGAGCATATTTAGAGACTGACGTTGAACAAAGTTAACGCTTCTACCTGCAAAATATTAAATGCAGATCATATTTTTGCTACCTGTAAGATAACTGCAGGATTAAAGATATTTTCATTCATAGTCACTACTAAAGTCGTGTGATGATAGGAGTCACAGACCCCTGAATGCACTTGTCAAAATTCATCAAATGTACATCAGTGTATATAAAAAGGATGATTTTTAAAATATAAACATCTTATCTCAATAAACCCAACTTAAAAAAAGGTTTCCATCTTCTCAGTAGATTCCTATGAGTATATAACCTTATTTGAGGACATTGCTAAAAGCTATGCTTGAGTCCTTTCAAGAATGTTATGCCCAGGCATGGTCTGATTGTCTCCCCAGGGAGCAGTGCCCTGGATCAACTTAGAGGAGATTGTGGAAAGAACAACCACAATGAGATCACTTCCCTCTGGTCTCTGTGTGTCACTGAGACACACGTGTCCATGGGCTGGTGGGAACAGAACAGAGCTGCTTCTACTGGGTTTCAGGGTAGAAAGCCAGTGCCTCGTGGAGTAGCAGGCACATAGCTTGGGAACATTTGTACCTGTTGATGGGCACCATGAAGATTCCCAGTGGTCCACTAGAGCACATCCACAGGTGACCCTGTTAGCTCTATGCCATTCTTATACCAAAGTCACTCACTCGAAGCTGTAACTACTTTTCAGGGTCCTAAAGATCTTTACAGATATCGGTGGCACTGGCCATGTACTGGTTTGTTCCAAGGTGTGATCTAGATGGAATCTTCTGGGCATTTTAGATCCTCTTTCATCCAGACAGCCGTCATAGAGATGCTTTAGAAGCTCATCTCTTTGGTGGTAAAGAATGTGGACATACCTTCCACCAAACCTCAAAGCGTTTATACCTTGAACGTAGCTTGGAAGAAATGAGGAGCAAAGCTGGTCTACCTGGAAAAGCGTATTTGTTCTATCATTAGTCCCTCTGCTTAGATAGTGATAGATAATTACTTTGGGGATTCATTTTGCTTTACTTGCAGAGACAAAATTTGAGAGTTCATTATTGTTTACGTTAAGCTCAGGTCTCGAAACAAGAAAACCTTACAATCCCTAAACATGGTATATGTATAAATCTCCTTGAGACGAGAGAAGTATTTACAGCGACTCCTTCCTAGTTATGAATTTTATTATGTGAAATTCATTTGAAAAAAGAGCTGCACAGAAGCAACAGAATATCACAAACATTGTGGATGTCTTTGGCTATTTATATTTTAGTATGTAGATGTAACAATATTACAACAAAATCCTTGCACGGTAAACAGAAATACATCTAGGTTAAGCTATATCATTGCATTTCTCCAGGAAATTGGCTGAATTCTGTTTTCACCAGTCAGTTAAAATGAAGATGTACAATCATGTGGGAATACCGCTTTCTTTTATGAAATTTAGCCAACCTTAGAAAGAATTTCATAAATGTTAACTACCTACCAAATTTCCAAAATCCTCCAAAGGCTTACCTCGATGACTTTGGCACTTCATTCCTGGAACGTATGCCCTGCTCTTTTTATATATCACAGAGATATCTGGTCTGAGTTTTCTTTCTTTCTTCTTCTTTTTAAAAATACCAGCAGGATGATGGGGTTGGCCTGAACCAACTCATTCAGCAGTAATTCCTCCGCTGGGAGAAATCTGCAGACCCGTCACAGAGGCCTAGAGCTTTCCAACTGGTGGAACCAATGGTTTCTAAAAACTGACTGTTCCATTTTCAGGGATTTTGATGAGCTGCCTATTAAACACAGTCATTCTTAAAAAAGACCTTAAACAAATATATTCAAAATCAAAGGTAACACACCACAATAATGATTGCTAATGATTTCCTACTACTTATCCTTCTGAGGTTATTTACATCGATCATATCTGTGTAATGGAAATACAATGACTTGCTACTCCATCTCTTCCCAACTCCAAGTTCAGTGACATTGGGTTGGTAGCCTGAAATTGCCAATTGCTGTAAATCAGCCAAGAACTCAGGGCTGCCTGCCCACTCCCTCCCCCAAACACCCATCCTCTCTTGCCCTCAGGAGTTGTTAAGCAGTCACCAGCACGCACATTTAACAGCTTCCTAGTTGAAGTTAATTGGACAACACAACAAAACAAAAAAGATGGAAGCCCCGTGACTGTAACTGTCCCTCCACACACCGTGAATATTATCATTGTACAACTCTACTTACGGAAATTATCCACGCATCCCTTCATTCATTCAATATTTACCTAGTGCTATTATGTACAAAGCACTGTGCTAAGCATTGTCGTGATTGGAGTAAACAGACACTACACAACTCAACGAAGAAATCTTGAGTAATGAAAAGTACACGTTCTTTGGATTCAAAAAGGATCCAGAGTCTGAACTGGGCTACACAGGGTCACCCACCTTCCTGGTGCTCCTTGTACTAGCTTTGGTAATAGAAATCCTATACTGTAGGAAACCCTTCTGCCCACAGACAAAGCAAAAACCATTAGTCATGCTGCAACTATGACACTTAATGATGTTCAACACTCGGACTGGTTACTTTGTGTCTGGGCACTTCCGTTTTCCCATATATGAAAGGAGGGAGAGAAAACTGCTTTTTCAGGGCTGATGTGAAGATCTGTGTTATAGGGGCACCCTACATATGAGAGTATACAGGCACTTAGGACAATGCCTCGCATGGGCAGTGTGCTCAGTGGATGAGAGTGTTTATTATCCATAATAAAATGCACAATCAACTAGGTAAAGAACCCTTTTCGGAGTTGAGACACAAACGTGTAAGTTCTAATCGAAGGCTTTAGAAAGATGTGATAGAAGAGGCAGCATTTGATTTTGATCCTTTAGAACAGAAATTGCCTTTAGCCCATTATATCTTGCCTTCTGATGCGGCTATATTGTTTTTCAGCACCCGACGCCCCGATTTTCAGACCCTTGCTAACCTGAGTGGGAAACCCAGGTTATGACTTTCTACCTCTGCTCTGACTGGCTCAGGCCTGCCCTTCTTCCATGCCTCCAGCTAGGCAGAATGAAGCAGGTATGTAAATTCTGGTCTCTGAAAACCTTCAGTAAAATAATGTGTTTGGCTTGCATCTTAGTGGGATCAAATTCACCGGGAAACCAGGAAACCAAGATACAATTTTCAGTGCGACTTGAAAGCTATGAAAAGTTCTTAAGCATTAGGAGATGCTCAAAAAAGTCTCAAACAATATTTCCACTTCATCTCAGTTGCTTCCCAAAGCCTGCAGAGCTGATGAAATACAGGGGTCACTTCAAACCATAAATGGAACCTAAGAAAAGCATCACTGTTGTTTGGAAACATTTTGCATATGGACAGATAGAATTTTGAATAGACACGAAGGTCAGACACATAGGCAAACTTCGGCCTCGCTGTTGAGGAAGTGTCTTCAGAAAAAGCTTTATATTGTTCCTCTTCCTCTTCCTTCAGGGGGAAATTACTCTTACTATTCTTATTTTGTGCTTTAGGACTATGTAATATGATAGCAGATGCTAAAAGATCACTTTTGGGGGGAGGGCAGGGAATGTGAGAAAATTGACTGGATCCTTGAAGGCATTTGCTGACCAGGTTATAGGTCTGATGTCTTAGACAGGCTCAAAGGGAGCCCCCATTGATCCTGACCTTGTGGTTTCATGTCCTTTTTCAGTTTCCCCCTACACAGAATCAAAGCTACTCTGTGTGGTGAGAAGTACAAGTAATAGTGTATGATTTCTGAACCTAGCTCATTAAAGATAAAATATAGTATGCCCAGTTAATTTCAAATTTCACATAATCAACCAAAAAATTTTTAGTATAAATACATACCAAATATTGCATGTGCCATATTCACACCAAAAAGTTATTTATTGCTTATCGGAAATTTAGTTTAAATAGGTGTCCTATATTTTTATTTGCTAAATCTGGCAATCCTATGAAGAGCATTTTGGTTTCCTCCTTTCCTTGGATTGTTCCCCATGTTGTGTAGACAGATGCTCAAGCAGCCTATGGAGAGGTCCACGTAAAGAAGAGCTGAGTTTGGGGCGCCTGGGCTCAGTGGGTTAAAGCTTCTGCCTTCAGCTCAGGTCATGATCCCAGGGTCCTGGGATCGAGCCCCCCATCAGGTTGTCTGCTCAGCAGGGAGCCTCTTTCCCTCTTTCTCTCTCTGTCTGTCTCTCTGCCTACTTGTGATCTCTATCTGACAAATAAATAAAATCTTAAAAAAAAAAAAAAGAAGAAGAGCTGAGGTGTCCAACCACTGGCTAGTAACCATGCTTCTCCTTTGTTTGATTATGTTCTTAGTGGCTGCTGTAGAGAGTGGATTCCATGAGAAGAGTTATGAATGTTTTTTCCTTATTTTGTCCAAGTGCCCAATACAGCACAATGCCAGGCACTTGAGTGGTTTCAGCTTTGTTAAATGGTGTAAAACAGTACTCTGAGCCTCACTTTTGACACCCATAAAATGGAATATAAATGAAATACCAAATAGGTATATAACAGCCCCATGTACAAGTGCATCAAAAGAAGTAAAATACTTAGGAATAAAGGAGGCAAAAGAGTACACCCTGAAACTATGACATTGATGAAAGAAATTGAAGATGATACAAATGAATGGAAAGGTATACTGTGATCATGGGTTGGAAGAACTAATACTGTTCAAATGTCCATACTACTCAAGACAATTCACAGATTCAATGCCATTCCTACCGAAATACCAACAGCATTTTTCACAAAACTGGAACAAATAATCGTAAAATCTGTATGGAACCACAAAAGACCCTGAATAGGTATGGCAATCTGAAGAAATAATAATAAAGCTGCAGGTATCAAGCTCCCAGATTTCATACCATACTACAAAGCTACAGTAATCAAAACAGTATGGTACTGGCACAAAAACAAATACATAGTTAAATGGAACAGAATGGAGAGCCCACAAATAAACCCACAACTATATGGTCAATAAATCTCTGACAAAAGAGGCAAAAGTATGCAACAGGAAAAGTCGGCCTCTTCAATAAAGGGTGTTGGGAAAACTGGACAGCCTCATGCAAAAGATAAAACTAGACTACTTTCTTATACCATATACAAAAATAAACTCAAAATGAATTAAAGACCTAAATATAGGATGCGAAACCATTTAACTCCTAAAAGAAAACATAGGCAGTAAACTCTTGCACATCAATCTTAGCAAGAGTTTTGTAGATCTGTCTCCTTGGGCAAGGGCAACAAATGGAAAAATAAACAGTTGTGATGACATCAAACTAAAAAGCTTCCACAGTAAAGGAGACCATCAATAAAACACAAAGGCAATGTATTGAATGGCAGAAGGTATTGCAAATGATATATCTGATAAGGGCTTAGTATCCAAAATATATAAAGAACTCATACAACTCAACACCAAAAAAGCAAACAATCTGATTAAAAAATGGACAGAGGACCTGAATAGACATTTTTCCAAAGAAGACATACAGATGGACAACAGACACACAAAAAGACGCTTAACATCACTCATCATCAGGGAAATGGAAATGATAAAGAGCTGCCATTCATACCTGTCAGAATGTCTAGTATTAAACAGAAACAACAAGCATTGGCAAAAATATGAAGAAAAGGGAGCCCTCATGCACTGTTGGTGGGAATATAAATGGGTGCAGCCGCTATGGAAAACAGTATGGAGGTTCCTCAAAAAATAAAAATCGAAATATCACATGATCCAGCAATTCCACTTCTGGATATTTATCTAAAGAAAACAAAAACACTAATTTGAAAATATATATGCACCCCTATGTTCAGTGCAACACTATTTACAATAGCTAAAATACACAAGTGTATTCACACACTCACACACACACACACACATGTACATAGAGTGGAAAATTACTTAGCCATATAAAAGAATGACACTTTGCCATTCGCAACAACATGGAAAGATTCAGAGGGTATTACACTATGTGAAATGAGTCAGACAAAGACAAGTACTATGTCATTTGACTTATATGTGGAATCTGAAAAAAATAACAAACACAGAAACTGGAAACAGGCTCATAAATGCAGAAAACAAACTGTTAGTTGCCAGAGGGGAGGGACCTGGGTGGGGGGCAGGTGAAATAGGGAAAGGGGATTTAGAGGTACAAACTTCTAGCTATAAAATACATGAGTCATGGGGATGTAAGCACAGTACAAGGAATAGAGTCAATAATCAATATTAATCATAATAACCTTATATGGTGACACATAAAAACTACACTTCACTGTGGTGATCATTTCATAATACATATAAATATCAAATCATTATGTTCTACACTTGAAACTAATATAATATTATGTGTCAACTATGTTTCAAAAATATGTATATTGAACACCCCCACCCCGGCCCCATATCTACCATCTTGTGAAGATGAAATGAATTAATAGACTTAGAAACGTGTCAGGTGCATGAGAAGTGCTGAGCACACATGGGAAGAGTATCCTTTATCTCAGTGATTAGCTTGCATTAGAATCACATGAAAGGCTGTTAAGATTGTGATTATCGGCACATCTTGTTTTATTGCGCTCTGCTTTATTGCACTTTGCAGATACTGCATTTTTTTTTGAAATTGAAATCTTCTGGCGACCATGCGTTGATCAAGTCTTTCCAGGCCATTTTTTCCAATAGCATTTGTTCATTTCATGGCTCTGTGCCAGAGGAATTGCTTTGGTAATTCTCAAACTATATTGAACTTTCTCATTGTTACTGTATTATTATGGTGATCTGTGATCAGTGAACTTTGATGTTATAATTGTGTCCTGGGGACCATGAACCACACCTATATAAGACCATGAACTTGATGTATAAATGTTGAGTGTGTTCTGACTGCTCCATAGACTGGCCATTCCCCTATCTCTCTCCTTCTCCTTGGGCCTCCCCATTCCCTGGACAAAACAATATTGAAATTAGGCCAATATCTAACTCTAGAGTCCTTGAAATGTTCAAGTAAAAGCAAGAGTCATAGGTCTCTCACTTTAAAGAAAATGAGAAATGATTACACTTAGTGATGAAGACATGTCAGAAGCCAAATTAGGCTGGAAGCTAGACTTCTTGTCCCAAACAGTGAGCCAGTTGTGAATTCAAAGGAAATGTTCTTGAAGGACATTAAAAGTGCCACTCCAGTGGCACCTGGGTGGCTCAGTGGGTTAAGCCTCTGCCTTCTGCCTCAGGTCACGATCTCAGGGTCCTGGGATCTAGCCCCATGTCTTGCTCTGTGCTCAGCAGGGAGCCTGCTTCCTCCTCTCTCTCTCTGCCCGCCTCTCTGCCTACTTGTGATCTCTGTCCATCAAATAAATAAATTAAAATCTTTAAAAAAAAAAAGGTGCCACTCTAGTGAACACATGAATGATAAGAAAGCAAAAGAGCCTTATTGCTGATATAAAAAAAAGAAAATGCTTAGTGGTCTGGGTAGATCAGACCAGACACAACATTCCCTTAAGCCAAAGCCTAATCCTGACTAAGGCCCCATCACTCTTCAAACTGTGAAGGCTGAGAGAGGAGAGGTGAGAAGCCAGAGGAGAAAATCTGAAGCTAGCCAAGGTTGGTTCATGAGGTTTAAGGAAAGCAATGTTCTCTATAATGTAAAAGTACAAGGTGAAGCAAATTTTGATGTAGAAGTTGCATCAAGTTATTCAGAAGATCTGGCTAAAATAATTCACAGTGGCGGCTACACTAAAAAACAGATTGTCAGTGTAGACAAAACAGCCTTCTATTGGAAGAAGATGTCATCTAGGACTTTCATAGCTAGACAGGAGAAATCCATGTCTGACTTCAAAGCTTGAGCGAGCCAACGCCCATTATCAAAGACTCTCTTTATATGGGCTAATGCAGCTGGTGACTTTAAATTCATTAATGCTCAATTACCATTCTGAAAATCCTAGGGCCTTAAAATTGTGCAAAATTTGTGTGCAAAATTGTGCAAAATCTGCTTTGCCTGTGCTCTGTAAATGAAACAACAAATCCTGGATGACAGCACCTTTTTTTTTAAGATTTATTTATTTATTTGAGACAGAGAGTGGGCAGAGGGAAGGAAGAGAGGGAACCTCAAGCAGACTGCCCGCTGAGCACAAAGCTTCACCTGGGGCTCGATCTCACAACCTATGAGATCATGACCTGAGTGGAAATCAAGAGTTGGACGCTCAACCAACTGAGCCACTCAGGTCCCCACCACCCTCTTCTTAAAGATTTATTTAGCTAGCACATCTTTTTACAGCATGGTTTACTGAATATTTGAAGCCTACTTTTGAGAACTGATGCCCAGAAAAAAGATTTCTTTTAAAATGTTACTGGTCACATCAACTAGAGAAAAGAAAAAAAATATATATATATATTATCATTTCAGTAGATGCAGAAAAAGCATTTGACAAAATATAACACCCATTCATGATAGAAAGTCTCAACAACATAGGTTTAGAGGGAATCACCTCAACATAATAAAGGCCTCATATGAAAAGCCCACTGCTAACTTCATGCTCAACAGTGAAAAAACCGAGAGCTTTTCCTTGAGATCAGGAATGAGACAAAGATGTCCACTCTCACCAATTTTATTCCACATAGTACTAGAAGTATAGCCACAGCAATCAGACAAGAAAAAGGAATAAAAAGCATCCAAGTTAGTAAGGAAGAAGTAAAATTTTCACTGTTTGCTGATGACATGATACTATATATAGAAAACCATAAAGACTCCACCAAAAAACGACTGGAAGTGATAAATGAATTCAGTATGGTCCCAGTATACCAAATCAATATTCAGAGATCTGTTGCATTTGTAAACCTTAATAATGAAGTAGTGAAAAGAGAAATTAAGAAAACAGCCCATTCACAATTACACCAAAAATAACAAAATGCCCAGGAGTAAATGTAACCAAGGAGGTGAAAGACCTATATTCCAAAAACTATAGAACAATGATGAAAAAATGGAAGGTGACACAAACGGAACAATAATCCATACTCTTGGATGGAAAGAATAAATATCGATAAAATGTCCATACTACCCAGAGCAATCTACATATATAATGCAAGCTGTTTTAACATACCAACAGCATTTTCCACAGAACTGAAACAAATTATTCTAAAATTTTTTATGGAACCAAAAAAGACCTCGCATAGCCAAAGCAATCTTGAAAAAGAAGACTACAACCAGAAGTCTCATAGTCCCAGGTTTCAAAATACAGTATAAAGTTCTATTAATCAAAACAGGATGGGTGTGGAGCCTGCTTAAGAGTCTCTCCCTCTCTAAAAATAAATAAATAAATAAATAAATAAATAAATAAATAAATAATAAAAGCACTCCATTATCCAGTAACCACACTATTGGGTATTTATCCAACTGCAGCATTATTTACAATAGCAAAATTATGGAAGCAACCCAACAGTCCATTAGTAGACGAATGGATAAAGAAGAGATGATACAGCGGCGCCTGGGTGGCTCAGTGGGTTAAGCCTCTACCTTCGGCTCAGTCCACGATCCCAGGTCCTGGGATCGAGCCTTGCATCAGGCTCTCTGCTCAGCGGGGAGCCTGCTTCCTCCTCTCTCTCTGCCTGCCTCTCTGCCTACTTGTGATCTCTCTCTGTCCAATAAAAAAAAAAAAAAAAAAAAGAGAGGTGATACATACATACAATGGAATATTACTCAGTCCTAAAAAAGAACCAAATCTTGCCACTTGTAAGAACATGGATGGATCTAGAGGGCATAATGCTAAGTGAAGTAAGTAGGTAAGAGAAAGATGAACACCATATGGTTTTACTCATATATGGAAGTTTAGAAACAAAATAAATGAACAAAGGAAAAAAGACACAAACAAAAAACCTGACTCTTAAATATAGAGAGCAAACTGATAGTTACCAGAAGGGAGATGGGTGGGGCATGGGTGAAACAGGTGAAGGGGATTAAGGGTACACTTATCATGATGAATACTGAGGAATGTATAGAATTACTGAATCACTATGTTGTACACCCAAAACTATTACAACGCTGTACCTTAATTATATTAGAATTTAAAAAAAAAAATGTTACTGCTCATTGACAATGCACCTGGTTACCCAAGAGCTCTGATGGAGATATACAATTAGATTAATGTTACGGATTCACAGGAAGAGGTCAAAATATCAAATTTTGCAGAAATTTGAAAGAAGCGAATTGCTACCCTCATGGATGACTTGAGGGGTTCTAGAGCTCAGTGGGGGAAGTCACTGCAGATGTGGAAAGAACAAGAGAATGAAGAAGAACAAGAGAAAGAACAAGAGAACTAGGATTAGAGCAGAGCCTAAACCGAAATTGAATTGTAGAATCTTATGATAAAACTTGAGTTGATAAGGCATGGCTTCTTATGGATGAGCAGGGAAAGTGGTTTCTTGACATGGATGGGATCAGCTCCTGGTGAAGATGCTTTGAAGAGTGTTGAAATGACAACAAAGGACTTGTAATATAACATAAATTTAGTTGATAAAGCACTGGTAGAATTTGAGAAGACTGAGTCCTGTTTTAAAAGAAGTTCTAGAGTGGGTAAAATGTTACCAAACAACATTGCATGCTTCAGAGAAATCATTTACGAAAGGAAGAGCCTACTGATTTTGCAAACCTTAATGTCGTCTTATGGTAACTGTACACTTTTGCTATTTTAAGCCACCCAGCCTTCAGCAACTACCACCCCCATCAGTCAGCAGCCATCAATATCAAGGCAAGACCCTCCATCAGCAAACAGATGATGACCTACAGAAAGCTTAGATGATGGTCGGCAGATTTTAGCAACAAAGATTTTTTTTTTTTAATTAAGGTATGACACTGTTTTTCTAGACATCGTGCTATTATAGACTTAATATACAATAGTATACTGTGAACACAGCTTTTTTTTTTTTTAAAGATTTAATTTATTTATTTGACAGACAGAGATCACAAGTAGGCAGAGAGGCAGGCAGAGAGAGAGGGGTAAGCAGACTCCTCACTGAGCAGAGAGCCTGAGGCGGGGCTCGATCCCAGGACCCTGGGATCATGAGCTGAGCTGAAGGTAGAGGCTTTAACCCACTGAGCCACCTAGGCACCCCTGTGGACACAGCTTTCATATGTCTTGGGAAACCAAAAGAATCACTTGACTTGCTTTATTGTGGTGGTCTGGAACTGAACTCACAGTATCTTTAAGATATGCCTGTAGTGGGGCACCTGGGTGGCTCAGTGGTTTAAGCCTCTGCCTTCGGCTCCGGTCGTGGTCTCAGGGTCCTGGGATCGAGCCCCGCATTGGGCTCTCTGCTCCGCAGGAAGCCTGCTTCCTCCTTTCTCTCTGCCTGCTTCTCTGCCTACTTGTGGTCTCTGTCTGTCAAATAAATAAATAAAATCTTAAAAAAAAAAAAAAAGATATGCCTGTAGTGAGCTCCATTTCCCTGAGTTTCTGATTCAGTAGGTATGGGTGTGGCCTGATCATGCTTATGTTTCTAATTTGAGACTGAGCCTCTGTTTGTGCTTAATGCTGTCAATGACTGTGACCATGCTGGGAAAGCGCCTTCTCACTTCTGCTTATAAATGATTTGTGTTGGCTGGCTATGGACCTCAGCCCAGGCACAGCTGTCAGGAGCGTGAAGTCTGATTTCTCTTAACATAAGTAGGCACATAAGTCTCTGATTTATTTCTGATTATAATCAATACCTCTAGACCAAGGGATGCTCTTAGCTAGCAGGAAGTCTAAAATAGCAGAAAGAAAGCAGCCTCTGTACTAAATGAGCTCTGCTCAACTACTATTCTTTTTGCTGGTTTCTGGATTCTGGTCATACTGTACTTGAAAGCTAAGTCCATGTATTCAGCAGAAGTCCACACTGTACTCCAATGTGGGGGGTGGGGATTCATAGGAAATAGTAAATTTTGCTGCAGTACATCAGAAGTAAACATTTTTTGTTCTCCTAATTGGCAGAAGTTTAAAACATGTCCTCCCCCTCACCTCATGTGGGTGTGTGCACTCTCTCTCTCTCTAAAATAAAGAAATAAATCCTTAAAATAAAGGTTAATAGGAGAAAAGTCATATGAACTTTATAAACATTTTTACACGAATGGTGGCTTCACAGAAAAGAAGTAAAAACCCAAAGAGTTGGTTGGACCTGGTGGCTTATATACTATTTTAACAAAAAAGAACACAGCGTGGAGAAATGACTACACAAAGGAGAAGGGGGACATTCTGGACTGAGAAGCAGTAATGTCGGAAAGTGACTAGCAATTGAATAGGAGCTAGGGGTCGTTCAGTAAAGTTTGTTACGTAGACTCCAGTTGTCTCCACTGATAAGAGAAAGTTTTCATTTAAATGCATTGTGAAGGGGCGCCTGGATGGCTCAGTTGGTTAAGCGACTGCCTTCAGCTCAGGTGGTGATCCTGGAGTCCCGGGATTGAGTCCCGCATCGGGCTCCCTGCTTGACAGGGAGTCTGCTTGTCCCGCTGACCTTCTCCACTTAATGCTTTCTCTCTCTCTCTCAAATAAATAAATAAAATCTTAAAAAAATGCATTGTGAATAACCATATTTCAGTTATTAATGTGGTAGAGCCTTTTCTGTTGTATATGACCAACACCTCAAAATCTTGTTAATTTCACCCTTGGTAACAGACACACTTATCAGTCAATTGTTGAAACAGCATTTATGGAG
Organism: Meles meles; assembly: GCF_922984935.1. NCBI lineage: Eukaryota > Metazoa > Chordata > Mammalia > Carnivora > Mustelidae > Meles > Meles meles. The sequence continues at coordinate 46,483,416 of NC_060068.1, forward strand.
CACTATCTCTGTGCCATTGAATGTGGACATACTGAGTATCCTATAGGGCCCATTAACTTCAGTTACACTGGGCTTTAGCAAACACTTTTTATGACCCCTAGCTTTCACATTTTGTGTTTCTTGGCTTTGAAAAGGTAAATCTAGGGGTGCCTGGGTGGCTCAGTTGGCTAAGTGTCTGCCTTTGGCTCAGGGCATGATCTCAGAGTGCCAGGATGGAGGCCCATAGCAGGCTCCCAGCTCAGCAGGGAGTCTGCTTTTCCCCCTGCCCCTCACCCTGCTCATGTTCTCTCTCTCTCCCCTCCGCTCTCTCACTCTCTCTCAAGTAAATAGATAAAACTTTTTTTAAAAAAAGGTAAATCTAGTTTTTAAGTACCAAATAACGTAAACTTCACTTCATTTCCCCTGTTTCTTCAAGAAATGAGCATTACAAATGAAAATCTTTGTTCTTAGAAATTACTGTTGGAACAATGACAGTCTTATATGTAGGAAACCAAAAATGTATCTGATGAAAGTAAAGAAAAATCTAAATTATGATTTACTGCTTATGAAAATGACTTTATGAAATGAAGTTTAGTAATCTCCCACTGAATACAGTAATTTAAGCAAATTTTGCATTAAGAATGACTCATCGTGGGAATTTTCTACTGTGACATTGTAAGATTTTAATGGCCATTTGTTTTAAAGCAAGTCTCTGCAAAGACTCGGTCAAGTACCAGAGCTGTTTGTGATGACGGAGTTCTCAGAGTGAATCGCTTTGAAAGAAAATGCTACTTTCTTTTGTTTGTTTGTTTTTGAAACAAATTTGTGTAAGTACGAGACATATCCCAGAATCTGTAAATCATCTTCTCTGACCGTAAAGTTAAAAAATCCAATTTTATCTCTTCTTGTTTGTGCCTTTCAGATCTTTATAAACCTTCTACCTCTAGTCTTTGTGGCAGCAAAGAGTTGTCAGGCATTATCTTTGCTAGGGTAGTATCTCTCCTTCACGTGTCCTTCTTATGCAAACATGCAATGCTTTGTTGACTGGCTTATGCTTTTCAGTGCTTCAGAATTGGTCATGAAAATGTGATTTTTACTTCTGCGGGATCCACACTGATTTACAAATATAACCACTGTTAAAACTGTAATTGCCTGTATTTCAAGTACTGCTATTTATAGTATGGTCACATAAAATCAATGAGAATACAAATTAATATTGTCCATTTTCACAAATGAATAAGATCGGCTGCCAATTTTCAAATAGCAAAGCATATGTGTCTTCATTTGACTGAATGGTTCTACAGTTGTATTTATGGATTCAAAGCAAAGCAAAGAACTAGGGGAAGGAGAGATTATTTTGCTTTGAGAGCCTTAATTTTGCTTCTGATTTGCTTGCTTTAATCATCTTCAACCTATAAATTTGGACCACCTCCAGGGCCAGATCCAGGCTAGGTAGGATTTGATGATTATATAATTTGGAGGGCCCTCTTAAGGAAAACAGTCTGAAAGATATTTTACTTAAGCAAAATTTACAGAAATAGATGATCACATGAGCTCAATATCTCACCAACCTTGGTGAGGCTTCTCACCAAGCTGAGAAGGGACCCATTCTGTGATGCAAGTTCTAAAGATTAAGCTCTGTTACCATCACCGTAAATCACAGTCCATTTCTGGACTTACAGGCCCATCCAAACTGGTACATGAAGCTGTGAAACATCCCCTCCCCCCCCCATCAGAAGCACGGTGTGACTGATTCATCTACGGCTTATGGAAATCAATTTTATTACTTAGTCATGTTATGTAGGAAAAGCCCTGGAAAAAAAAGGAATATATCCATATTGACACATTGGGAAACGATTTTTGCTTAGCACATGGCAGAACTCTTTGTGGGCATGCCACATGGCCAATCTGCTTATACCAGGAGGACTGTCGGTACAATCTGTAGACTGCTTGGTGACTGGCTATTATCAGGGTTATTAAAAAAATATTAAAAAGAAGTTAATGTTAGTTTTGTCATTAAAAAAAATTAGTCCAAGATCTTCAAACTATTTGGTTGCATTTATGTATAGATAAGTGGGAAAATAGTCTACGGCCATACCACCCCGAACGCGCCCGATCTCGTCTGATCTCGGAAGCTAAGCAGGGTCGGGCCTGGTTAGTACTTGGATGGGAGATAAGTGGGAAAATAAGGGAGTCTATTCTGTGGGCAAATACGTAGCAGAGAAAAACCAAGGCTACTATATCAGAGTTGGAGAAATCCTTAAATCCTGTGGGACTTGGAGACTTTGCAGAAGCAGTGGAATTTTTTTTTTTTTTTATTTTTTTAAATAGCAAGAGTCAGGATATGTTGTAAGCAGCAGAAACTATTCTAATTCAGAGGGGAACATCAATTTTGGACATAAGGAACTGAAGAGTTTTAGCAAAATAGAAGGTTCCTGGGAAGGAGACTCATGGATATCCATTTGAAGAGACAGATGAAGACCACATCACTATAAGAAAAGGCCTTGACCAAAATTAGCAAGACAGGAAACAATGTGTGTTGGAGAGGATGTGGAGAAAGAGGAACCCTCTTACACTGTTGGTGGGAATGCAAGTTAGTGCAGCCACTTTGGAGAACAGTGTGGAGATTCCTGAAGAAATTAAAAATAGAGCTTCCCTATGACCCTGCAATTGCACTGCTGGGTATTTACCCCAAAGATACAGATGTAGTGAAAAGAAGGGCCATTTGTACCCCAATGTTTATTGCAGCAATGGCTACGGTCGCCAAACTGTGGAAAGAACCAAGATGCCCTTCAACGGATGAATGGATAAGGAAGATGTGGTCCATATACACGATGGAGTATTATGCCTCCATCAGAAAGGACGAATACCCAACTTTTGTAGCAACATGGACGGGACTGGAAGAAATTATGATGAGCAAAATAAGTCAAGCAGAGAGAGTCAAGTATCATATGGTCTCACTTATTTGTGGAGCATAACAAATAACATGGAGGACATGGGGAGATGGAGAGGAGAGGGAGTTGAGGGAAACTGGAAGGGGAGATGAACCATGAGAGACTATGGACTCTGAAAAACAACTAGAGGGTTATGAAGGGGCGGCGGGGGGGTGGGGGGGTTGGGAGGTTGAGGGACCAGGTGGTGGGTAATGGGGAGGGCACGTACTGCATGGAGCACTGGGTGTGATGCCAAAACAATGAACACTGTTATGCTGTAAATAAACAAATAAAAATAAATAAATTAAAAAAAAAACAAAACAAAAAAATAAATAATAATTTTATAAGGTAAAAAAAAAAAAAAAAAAAAAAGAAAAGGCCTTGAAAGTCATACTAAAAATTTGAGTTTTAATGTTAATGGCCCTCAAAGCTTCATCTCTACACCAACAGCTTCAGCCTTACCCCAGAACTGATTTTCTCTCTCTCTCTATATGTATACTGTCAAGCCTCATCCCAGTCCTACTGGATCTGAAACTCTGGCCTGGGCCCCAACAACCTGTTGAAGCAAGCCTTCTCAGTGTTTCTGATGCCTATTAGAGAACCAGGGCTCTAACTTACAGATTTCTGAAAGGAATGGGATGCTTATAAAGCAGTGTTTCTGAGAGATTAATCTGGCAACTATGGGTTAGAAAGATTGAATAAAGAAGGGATTGAAGGAGGGAATGTCTATTTTCCAACAGAATGTCTCAATCAGCAAAATACATATCAATTATGATACCTGCTGCTGAATTCCAAAGCTGTTTTTCATCAAGTTTCTGTGATCGTCATTGTATAATGTATTACAGTGTATCACCATGTATCACAATATATTACAATGTATTACAGAGTACAATGTCTTAGATCGCCACAGTATACCTTAGCGAGGCAACTTTAAGTTTTTTAACAATCAGTTAAATGCTTTCATTTTATTATAGTGAATGCTAATTTAATGGCTTGTAGCTACTAACTAGTAGGAGGAACCTTCTTCTTTGGCCCGAAGTACAATAAAAATTCAGCAGCCTTATAAATACACATTAGATAGATGGGGAGCCATTTTTATGGAATGAACCTGGCTGTTTCAAGGGAGCTTTAAAAGAGACACTCCCTCCCAGACATAATAACTTCAAATAAATATGTGTGAACGTGTAGTACCACAGGTTATTTAGGAGAGAGGAAGAAGGTGGAGGGATGGGAGAAAGAGGAAAGACAGAATGGTTGCTCTGAGCAGTAAACGTAAGGCAGTGAAAGAGGTATAAAAAGGGAAGGACGGAAAGAAAGAAGAGAAAAGCAGCGGGAACATATAAAATAACGTGCCTCAAAAGTCCATCCAATCTGTCAGCGGCCAGGTCTCAGTGAATCAGCAGAGCAGGGAGCCCGTGGGGCTCTAAGGGTTTGGTAATGAGCACCACTCTTGACAGCCCGTGCTGTAAAGAACTTTTGCTCCCGTGCCTCAGGGCAAAAAAAAAAAAAAAAAAAAAAAAGACTGTAATGCTGGTGGACAGCTGCCCTTTACGTGTTTTCTTAAGTTTGAAATCTTGGCACTTTTTATACACTCATCCATAGAAAACCTGCTGGGTGAGAAACACGCAGAAAATGTACTTACGGAACCCCATGTGTGAAGCGATATTGTTTACATAAGGCTTACACAATTTGAGAATAACGCAATTTGACAGAAGAGACAGGTTGATAAAGTGTCTGTGGTGTCTTTTTTTTTTTTTTTTTTTTTGCTTTAGAGTTGAATGGGTAGAACATAACCATGGGAAAGCCAAGAGCTGGCCCCGATTTCTGGCTCGGGTACTGACATCGGGTATGATTCAGGAGAATAGACATGGCTTCCACCCCACGCTCATTATGGAGCAGGACCTGGGGGCAGAGGGGTGTGCGGGTTGGTAGAGCGCTCTGGTTTTCTCATTTTTCATCAGATTAGAAGGTGATTCGGTAGACGACGTCTGAGCCTCGTGTGCCACGGCCAGTCTCCCCGCAGATCAGGCTGGAAACAGAGAGCTTTCCAGCCAGGCTAAACCTCCAATGTTGTTCATGCTGGGACAGCACAGGGCAGCTGGTCAGGAGAGCCGGGGAAAGGCCTGGGAGAGTGTGATGAGTAAGACCTGGAAATTGGTCAGACCCTGACAGAAGTCTGCTGTCAGGGCCTGGAGCCACAGAAGCCCAGAATCAGAACACAAACGTGGGCTCCATGTCAAATCAAGGCAGTGGGATGAGCCAGGGAGGCGGTCAGGGTCCAGATGCAATGTAGGGAAGACCACGCCTCCCTCGTGTGTGCCCAGAGCTCACCGCTGCTAGGTGTGGATCTTAGCCCTTTGACGGCGTTAAGTCATTAACCCTCACGAACCTTGCAAGGGCTGGTCCTCTTGTAATACCCATTTTACAGAGGAAGGGACTGACACCCACGGAGGTTAAGATGACATCACCGGGCAGCAGCTTGAAGGCTGGGCACACGGGCAAGCTCTCCACATGCTTGAATTTCACAGGATTGGGAAAATGGAGGTGGTCTTATGCACGTAGATTGGAAACAAAGGACCCGGCACCTAGATTAATTTTCGGCTCTAGTCAAAGGCTTCCTTCCTCTAGGCTTCCTGGGACGGTATTAACTGATCACAGAATGGAAAAGATTGCAGCAGAGCAATCTGCCCCCCTCCCCACCCCAAGAAGTAGGCGCATGAATTTATTCTACTGTTCCCAGTCTATTGCAACATTGGGATGCTCCCCCAGCCCCCAGGACTCAGAGGATCAATGGTCCCTGGCAGGACGGGAGAACGGGCTCACTAGCATCACTAGACCGCAGCTTTAACAAAAACTCTGTGTTTACTTATCAGAAAACAGAGGAGAATATTTGCAGTTATGTAACTTCTATGGACCAAAGAGTCATCGGAACTGGGTAATTTTACTCCTAGACATGGACCACTAACCGTGGGGAAGAGGGGCAGATGCTGACTGCACCGTTCAGAAGAAAACCTTCGCTCTCACACACACTACTCTGAGTGACATGGGACGGGAGGAAACCTCACTTGGAGAACATACTCGTTGAGATTCTCTTGGTTAAGCTGTGTTTAGGAAGAGCACATCAGTGGACCATGTTGAAAAATAACACCACAGTACACTGCCAATTCTCACAGCACTTAACAGTGATATTACAAGAAAATACATTTCTCTTTCCAGAAAGAATATGCCCTGCAAAGATTATGCCTTGGGCGCTCATTTTTCTGTTGAACTGTTTCTTTTGAAAAAACATCAGTTGCTTTTCAAATGAATGTCTTGTTAGTTCCCCCTTCCCTCCAAGCGGGAGAAGAAATTTCAGAGCTTAGAAAGTAGACTTAAAAGAAAAAATTCCTCAAACTTTGGATCAGGCTCTGGAGCATCGTGAATGATCGAGTAAACTCTGACGAGCTGAAGTCCCGAGTTGGTTAGAGCTATTAAATCATGGAATTATAGATGTGGAATCACATAATTAGAGGTTTTTATTTTATAGATGAGGAAACTAGACTTCAGATGACTCCCAAAAGCTCATGGAACTGGGAGGTCACCAAGATGAGCCATACTTTCTATTGTTTTCTCTTTTTGCTCTGCTACCCACTAGATCAAAAATTTTTTGCAAATACTTCTGGTGGGCTTTTCCCCCTCACGTGTGAAATAAACACTGGTATTCCATCTTACTGTTTAAAAATGCATGGGAAGCTAAAGAACTAAAGGCAAGGACTTGAAGCGATGTTTGTAGACCCATGTTCATAGCAGCATTGTTCACAATACCCCCAAGCTGAATGCAACCCAATGGTCCAGAGATGGGTAAAGGATAAAAAACGAAAAAAACAAAAACATGATATGTGCATGTAATAGAATATGATTCAGCCTTAAAAAGGAAGAAAATCCTAATGCACGCTATGACAGGGATGTACTTTGAGGACATTCTGTTAGGTGAAATAAGCCAGTCAGAAAAGGAAAAATGCTAGATGATTCCATTTACATGAGGTTCTTAGAGTACTCAGATTCATAAAGACAGAAAGTAGCATGGTGGGACACCTGGGTGGCTCAGTCGGTTAAGAGTCTGCCTTTGGCTCAGGTCATGATCCCAGGGTCCTGGGATGGAGTCCTGGCATCAGGCTCCTTGCTCAGTGGGGAGCCTGCTTCTCCCTCTGCCTGCTGCTCCCCCTGCTTGCGCATTCTCTCTTTCTCTCTCTCTCTCTGACAAATAAATAAATAAAATCTTTAAAAAAAGTAGAATGGTGCTTCTGGGGACTGGGGAGGAAGGGAGAATGGGGAGTTACTGATCAATGGGTACAAGAGCTGGAGCTGGGGAAGAAGGACAAGTTCTGGAGATGGATAGCAGTGCTGGTTGCAAATCAAGGTGTTTGTACTAATGCCACTGAACCATACACTTAGACGTGGTAAAGATGGTAAATTTTACATTGTGCGTGTTTTGCCATGACTCAAAAGAAATTTAAATAAAAGCAAAAAGATACACGGGAAGAGGTAGTTCTCTTTGTGAAAGGATAGACGAGGCCCTTGTGACTGTGCCATTATTTCGTTTTTTAAAAAGCTATGCTCCTTCTAAGACGTCTTCACGAAAGGGATGCATTTACCCTATCAAACTCTCCTACAAATAAAATGTGGATATGTGCTCGGTCCGCTTAAGTAGTTTATTTTACATGGTGGATTTAGCGAATCTATTTGATAAAGGAGAAGTGATTGGGAGTTCTTTATTCCAGTGGACAGATAGCACGGAAGTTCAAGAACACAAGGCACTGGGATCTTCTTCCCAGAACAGCGTATGAGAGTTCTAAAGGCCCTGGTGCATTCTGGACAAACATGTTCAGCACCGCTTTGGAACACGGATTCCAGGAATAACCTAGTATATCCTGAGGTGTTCCACGGGAAAATCCATAATTAGAAATTCTACCAAGAAAGCTAGAGGCATAGTTCTAATTTTCAGATCTATGCTCGCCTGACAAGAAAACAATGCATTATTATACGCTGCTTTCATCTGGCAAAGTACAGCATGAAACCTGCAGACTTAAGGATGTGACTCGCTTTTCTACAAAAAAATAGAGGCAGTATATAACTTACCCTGAACATTTCAACCGTTATGTGGATTTATTTAAGTTACTGTATAATCTCAATCTAGACTTACTTTGGGGGTCGTCATAAATATTAGCGAATTATCATTTTTATTCTGAATGGGGGCATATGACAGGAGAACAAAGCACAGCTGTTATTCTGTTGAGAGGAGATTTTCTGATGATTCATAATAATTTTTAAAAAACCCACTTTTCTAAGCCACCTTATAAATTCATCTTTTCACCATATGCTAATACAGGGTTAAGCTCTACGGGTTCCCTTTTCAGATGTTTAAAACTTACGACACATCTGAAAGGTGAATTTGGCATTAAACCAACATTTTCCTATTGTCAGCTCTGCAGAGTCAATATATCATAGTCCCAGAAGAGTAGGTTGTGTTCCTCTTTGTCTCTACCATCATTAACAAAACTGACAGCGAAGCGCTAATTCCGGAACTGTTCCTGGGTTATTGATGTATAAAGCAGAAAGGACGGAGCCCAATTGTCAGATGTCGAGCCGGGTTTCCATTACTGATAAATAAACACCTGCACAGTTTGACTCTGATAGAAGGGCCCAACTGATCAGAACATTGGAGGTCAGGAAAAAAAATAAGAAAACACAATTACTGCGACTTTTCAGAATCTTTCACCCTTAACTTAAAGAGGAAGAATACTCAGAGTGTATTTTTTAATTTTTATTTTAGATTTTTATCTATTTATTGGAGAGAGAGAGAGCATGAGCAGGGACAGAGGCAGAGGGAGAAGCAGGCTCCCTGTTGAGACTGACACGGGGCTCCATCCCAGGACCCTGGGATCATGACCTGAGCTGAAGGCAGATGCTTAACCAGTGAAGCCACCTGGGCTCCCTGAAAACAGAAGCTTATAAAGGTGCTTTAGGGACAAACAAAAGACGAAGAGAGGTTTGATATGCCAAGAATTCCATTTTGGTCTTTTCTCACCATTTACTGAAAGAAAAACAACATTCCTCAGAATCGGTACATGGTTAAAGGCCACATGGCTGTTTTCGAGGTTCATCTTCTCCGGGTCTGTGGGTTCTTCCAAGCACATCGAGATCCCAGCTCTTTGCCCCAGTTTCAAAGTGAGACAAGCCAGTACCCCAATGGTATGGGATACTTCCAACTAGGGCTGGATGACTACTATTGGTGGACTTGGACATGGATTTTTCTTTAGAAGGCTTTTAGGATTTCTCCATTATATCATCCTACACCCTTCAGAGTGCTAGGAGGTAACTCTCAAAGCTGGTTGCTCCTCCGATTTCAGTGTCCCTACCTTCCTTCCTGATAGAACTCTGATTCTGTCTGGGGACAAAATCTGCCCTGCTGATCCCCTCTCTTCTTCTTCCTCCCCTACCTCCTCACCATTGGTCTCTACCCACACCCCTCCTCCCCCAAACACACACACACACACACTCTGTAGCTAGAGGTGGCCACTGCATAGTTGGGTCACTAATGTGTAAGCGGAAATTGCTGGGTAGAGCTTCCAGGCAAACTTTGTAGAAAGGCAAGTGACCTAACTGGTGGCTGCCCTTTGCCTTTTCTTTCCTGCTTGAAACAGGACATGGAGTTGGAGTGGAGTAGCCATCCCGGCATGCCCATGAGATGAGCTCACCCTGGGCGCACACTGAGCAGAAATACGAAAAAGCCCGAATCCCGATCAGCTGCCCAGAGCATCAGCTCTGAACAGCTCCCTTCCAGCTCCTGGCTACGTGAGAACCAGAAAAATAATGAGAATCATACCCCAAATTTATTTAAGCTTTCTCTTTCCAGCTTCCTGTTACTTACAGACAAGTTTACTTCCTATTCACGGGAATATTTCAGAGCAGAAAATTCAAAAGCAAAATACACTAGAGTCTTTAATGAATGGCATTTCCCTAGGCTAACTTGCTTAATTATGAGGATGTTTAGTTAATATACAAATTATGAAGCTTGAAATAATTGGCTCTGATCAGCGTCCTCATTATTATCATTAAAGAGATTTTTATTCAGAACTCATTTGCATGGGGAAGCTCGCTCAGCTATTTACCTGGTGAATGGTTTTCTATATTGGAAGCCTCTCTCAGGCTTGGAAATCATTGAGGAGAGTCTGCAGGCTCCCGGATGATTACAGCAAGGGGGGAGTTTTATAGCGGCCTGACTTTCTTGGCGATGTCGCAGCATGTTGAAGCTGTTGCCATGAAAGTTGTTGCAAACGATCTTTAACGAAGACTGGTTATTTGTGAGGTTTGATATGATTTCATATCTTTATATATTAAAGCAAATTCAAGCTTGTCACATCATTCTGTGGTTTGTAATAATGTCATTCTCATCCCGATTCCCCTCCGCTTCCTTGAGCGGGACAGAAAATGATGGTGTTCCAATTGATCAAGCTGGGAATTTCTTCTCACTCTGGGCATGCCCACGGGTGTTTCACATTGTGAATATTGTCTGTTCTGTTTCTTGAAAGAGGGGGAAAAAAAAAGTCGAGGGCTGCTTTATACACAAAGAACAAAACTCTCTAATGAGTACCGTCGGCAGTCATACCTAGGCAGCTGACAGCGGCTCTGTTCTAGTTATTTCCAGTGGCCACGGCTGGGGGGCGGGTTACTAACCCTTCAGGGACATATCGTTATCTCAAGGGCGAGGGCTGGGAGCTTTTTATGTTTACCAGAAGTGGCGTGAAATAAAAAGTTGAGAAACACAGCGGAAGAGCCTTCATACAATATGTCTCTCTTGGCTTACGTCCAGTCCAAAGAGTTGGCAGGGGTGGCCTGAATTTTCACTGAATTGAGAAATTTCATGGGGCTGCCTTCGGGCCCAGTGGGGAGCAAGTACAAGGACCGTCTTCCTGGCCTTTGGGCATGGCACCCCTTGTCCCACTACCACCTCCTTACCTTCTTGCTGACTAGCCACTTATGTCAAAACCGTTTCCATTAGTGTGTGTAAACAACCTTGACCCATCCGTCTGCCATGTCAGTGCATCTTAGGCACCATATAAATCTGTGTTTCCCTCCCATAGGAACGGGCTGGGACTAGCTTCCACTATAAATAATGGTGAGCCCTCAAAAAGCAGGGACTTCCATAACATAAAAGTTCAATTCTCTTTTAAGGAAAGCAGATCTGGAGGTGTGAGTCAAAGGCTGATAGGGTTCCTTCCAGTTTCCGGCCTCACTTTTCCTAGGAGGGGTCTACCTTTTCATACTCTGTACCCCAGGATAAGAAAAGACAGGAGAGACGTTTACTCCCTGCCTTGCAAGGAAACTTTCCGTGAATACCATATGCTATTTCGGGTTTGTATCATTGGCCAGAAGGTCCTCATGTGGTCACATCGAAATACAAGGGAGGCTGAAAACCAGAGTCCAGTCTCTGAGCTCTTGGATGCACTCGGATGGAGTCAGGACTGTGTCACTAATTAAAGGCGTAAACTATTGGGAAGCTCTGGCTGGTGTTCCTGCCATTTGCAAACCACTGTCATAGCCGGCAGGGCTCTCTGTAAATGCACTGATTTCAACTAAGGGACTGTAACCCCCATCCTGAAATGCTTTGTCTGCTTCCAGCGGATTTATGGAAGCCAGATGGTGGCCTGTTACCGGCCATAGGGGTTGAAGTTTTCTCTACTGCTTTTGTTTATCCTGCTTCTATAGATGACAGGGCTCTCTTTATGTTTTTTTTTCCCCCCTCCCAGGCCCCTTTCCATTTAGTGAAATTGCTTTGCAGATAAGATACACCTCTCCGTCCTGTCATGGGGGATACTTGATTGTTCCTGAAGACTATCAGGGTTTTCTTCAAGCATAGATCCCTTTGTAGGGCACATGCTGGGAGCTCGATCATGACATGTATTAAAAAGCTGTGGCTTCTATCTGAAGAAGCAGAAGGAAGGCTACACTAATGAAAAGTAGTTAAAAGTTTCTAGAATCTTCAGATTGCATAAAGACTGCCACCTTAGGGATTATTCGTGGCAATTATTAGGCAGAGAAGACACTTTCATTTCAGGGAGAGGGATATTATCCTGGTGCCGCTCCCCCAAAGTGTCAGAATTCAAGAGCCTCTCCATATGTGACCCCACAGGGGCCCATCAGGGAGAAGCTATAATTGGCTCAGCCACTGGACTATTTCATTCCAGATTTCCTGAGTTCTCCTAAGAGCAGATTTTGGAATTTGAAATATTTATCAGATATAGTTCTATTCCTAGAGGGGAGAGGATTTCAAGAATAGGTTAAGGTAGGAAGGAGTGCTAGTTCTGAGAATAATGGTAATACATATACCCATCAAGAAAAATAAAGAAAAAATTCTTCTCTGATTCATTCAACTATTGAGAGAATCCTAATGGTGTGACTGAACTTGTTCCAGACATTTTGGTTCAGGGGGACATTAGGAGAGGCTGCTATCTTAAAGGATTATGAGTCTTTTTATTTTATTGTTGAGTCCACGAGACGAAGGCACCACATTGTCACAAGAGTAGAGATATGTTTTAACAACTGCTCAACAATTCCCATATGGCTCTCTTCAATTCATCTCAATTCGGTTCACTGCAATAAATCAATGGAATTCAATTTAATTAAACACTTATCAGTTCTATGGAGGGGTACAAAAAGAGACCATTTTTTCTAGGAAGCACACATATATGTGTGTAAGAGAAACACCTAAGACAGGCTATGACTTAATGCTAAGGGGTTATGCAACAGGACATCATTTACTTGGATCATAGTATTAGCTTCCAATTGGATTTACCCCGAAAGGAAAGGAGGTCCTAAAAGACCATCAGGAAATGTCACCTGATGGAAGATATGGATACATCACACTCCTTTGCAAAGGTGGAAAATCCAAGTAGATAATTATTTAGAAAGAAAAAAGTCAATACTCCATCAAAATTTTCTGCCTGCAGAATTTTATATATGAATTAATGTCCATGGTGGTTGTCAATGGGTTGGGGATTTTAGTGCTTTTATTTTCTCTTTTACACTTTTCTGTATTGTTGGAATTATTTATAATGAACGAAGGTACATTATTTATGTATTATAAAACTGTAAATGCAGCAGATGACATTTTTCATCATTGTTAAAGGAACCTGAGTATTAAATTAATGATGTCTTGGAAGTAGGTCACAACTACCACTTAATATTTTGTTTTGTTCATTCCCCCCCCCCCATTATTCTATCCAGGTCTCTAAAATAATTGAGAAAAGAAGTCCTATTAAAATGAATATAATGCAGGATACCTGGGTGGCTCAGTTGTTTGAGACTCTGACTATTGATTTCAGCTCCGGTCATGAGCTGCGGATCATGGAGTGGAGCTCTGTGTCGGGCTCCCCACTTGGTGTGGAGTCTGCTTGGGATTCTCTCTCTTCCTCTGCCTCTGCCCCTCTGCTGCTGCTGCTCTCTCTCTCGCAAATAAATAAATAAAAATCTTTGAAGTAAGTATAAATGAATAAAATTTAGCTTCCACTATTAGATGGGAAAGAGGTGTATGTAGTGACTGCGGCTTCTGGGTAGAATGCCCATGAGTCACACCATGGTCTAATTGGTTAGTCATGGCTCCATAGCTCAGGGGTTAGAGCACTGGTCTTGTTAATTGGTTAGTCATAACCACTGAACTTGTGCAGCCTGGGTCTGATTCAGTGTTTGGATTTCTAGCAAAGTGCTGGACACTTGGTGAATTTTTTTTTTTTTTTTAAGATTTTGTTCATTTATTTGACAGAGAGAGAGATCACAAGTAGGTAGAGAGGCAGGCAGAGAGAGAGGAGGAAGCAGGCTCCCCGCCGAGCAGAGAGCCTGATGTGGGGCTCGATCCCAGGACCCTGAGATCATGACCTGAGCTGAAGACAGAGGCTTAACCCACTGAGCCATCCAGGCGCCTCCACTTGGTGAATTTTTGACAAACTTGACAAAGTTTTGAGGTCTTATTCATGTTCGTGGTAACTTGCAGCAGAGGGCATGATTTAAGAAAACCTCTCTATGAAGGGTCAAACAGCAGGGAGGAAGGGTTATCAAAGCCCTATGGCAGAAAGACCCATCTAAGGCTTCGGATTGTTAATCATGCCGGTTGAGGAAGTAAAGTAGCTTCAGTGCTCACTCACAGCCCAGTCATGGCTGTGCCACTCGCTAAGTGATTCTCTCAGCTTCAATTATCTGTAAAACAGGGCTTATGTTATTTGTATCTACCTCCAGGAGATGTTGCGGGGATTAGCTGAGATAATGTAGATGAAGAATTTCATAGAATCCCTACCACAAAGTAGGTGGTCAATGAATGTCAGCTAATAACAATGGTGATGATAATTATTTGTACGAGAGTATGAGAGGCCTTTTAAGGTCTACATTTGTTTTTAATCCCTCCTGCTGAGTCTACTGTAAATCTCTGCATGTAGTAGACCCCAAATGTATGGGGTGAGTTGAGTGAAGCAGGAAGGGAGGTGTTAATTAGATTGGCGTTCTCTTGACGGGTGTTAGCTGGAACTTGGCTCTTGGGCGCTGAATGTCAAGGAGAGGTACCTCTGTTCTCGGTGAGAACAGAGGTAATTTAGGGCTGAATGCTAGTTACAATATAGCCCGTACCTGTCTTCTCCCACCAGGTGAAACGTGTCCTTCATGAAGCTGGTTACATTTGTTTCCGAACCTGTCTTAGCAGGTTGTAATTGCTACTGTAATTATAAAATCTAATTAAAATTTACGTGAGCCAATGAAATATGAAGTTGGAAAGAAACTTGTTATTTCAATGAAACTAAGTTGAAACTGTTGAAAATATTCAGTAAAGATAGGTGGTTGAGCAGGTATGGTAGGGACGACTGTGAATACTGTGGGGAGGAGATCCTAGAAATCTAGAAGCGATTTGCATTTAGATTGCTTCATAAATGTGTTCAAGTTTCTCCTACACAAAAAAATGTGAAGTGTTCTGGGTGTGATTTAATAAGAAACCCAGTGTTGAGACCCCTGGTCTCAGTTCTATATATTGAAAAAAAAGAAAAAGAAAAAGAAAGGGCAAATAATGGGGTGCGTGGGTGGCTCAGTCAGGTAAGTGTTCGACTCTGGATTTTGGCTCAGGTCATGATCTCGGGTCGTTAGACTGAGTCCAGGTCAGGCTCTGCTCTGAGCATGGAACCTGTCTGGGATTCTCTCTCTCTCCTTCTCCTCTGCCCTTCCCCACATGCTCTCTCGCTAAAAAAAAAAAAAAAAAGGCAAATGAGTATTAAAATATTTGTTATAGAGGTACCTGGGTGGCTCAGTTGGTTAAGCATCTGACTTTGGCTCAGGTTATGATCTGAGGTCTTGTGGGGTCTTGGGACTGAGCCCCTCCGTGGGCTCCCTGCTCAGCAGGGAGTCTGCTTGTCCCTCCCCCTCTGCTCCTCCCGACATTCGTGGTCACTCTCTCTCTCTCAAATAAATAAATAAATAAAATCTTTAAAAAAAAACTGTGACATATGTGTGCTGTGTGTGTGTGTGTGATTCCATTTTAACCAATATACTCCATAATACTGGTTCAATGATAGTACCTCCGAAGAATAATGTGTTAAGTAAAAGCATTCTAATTCATTTCTAACATGGTTTTGTTAATTTTTTTCATAAACAATGACAATAATTATTTTTTCTAAGTTTACTCATTTATTTCCTATTCATTCATTCATCTGTATGTTGTTCAACAAAGACACGAACAAGGCAGAGCACTATGGTATGAGTTATGAATAGGTCGAGATGTACAAACAAATGACCTGGAACTTTCTGATTTAGGTGGGTTTATAGTCTTCTACAGCAGTATTTATTTATTTATTTAATTTTTTAAAAAGATTTTATTTATTTATCTGACAGACAGAGATCACAACTAGGCAGAGAGGCAGGCAGAGAGAGAGAGGAGGAAGCAGGCTCCCCGCTGAGCAAAGAGCTTGATGCAGGGCTCGATCCCACAACCCTGGGATCATGACCTGAGTCGAAGGCAGAGGCTTTAACCCACTGAGCCACCCACGCGCCCCTATTTATTTATTTATTTATAGAGTACACAAGGCCATGCAAGCTGGAGGGGGGAGAGGCAGAAGGAGAAAAATCTCAAAGCAGACTCCACACTGAGCCCGGCTTAATGTCCTGCTCCTGAGATCATGACCTGAGCGGAAACCAGGAGTTGGAGGCTGAACCAGCTGAGGCACCCAGGTACCCCTAGAGCACCATTTCCCACCCTGTCTCTTCAGTGGAGTTGCCTTAGAAGTTTTGAAAAATACTCGGACCTGCCTGGGCTCCTTCCCCATAGATTCTGATTCGGTATGTTTAAGGATGGGTCCCAGCGTCAGGCTTTTGAAAAGCTCTCCAGCAGTGTTAATTTTCAGGACAGGTGGAGAACCACTGGCTAGAAAGAAAGGTAAGACGGGTGTAAAGGGAATGTGAGAAATAGAAACTTTCAGTAAATACATGTACTGGTGGGATGGTTGTTTTGTGTTGGGCCTCACAAGGGGACACCGAGGAACCCACTGCCAGAACCACATCATTTATGCCACCGTCGGAGAGACGGAGGGTGGCCGTTTGCCCAGGTCCTCTAAATAAACATGAACGAATTTGGATATAAGCCCAAATTACCACAGGGTCATCTGGGCAAGGGACTTTAAATATTCTCATGACCAAAAAAATGTGTGTCTGTGATAAACAATGGCATGTTAAGCTTCACACCTGCTTGAGAGTAGACAACACGGAACGTGATGGGAGTGTAGACTTTGCTCATTTGTGTTAAAACAACTTTACTTCGCTCCTAACCTCCTTTCTCTGAGGTTATTTTGTTGTTGTTGTTGTTGTTTTTAAATTTGTTGAATTAAATTTGTTGTTAAATTTGTTAAATTTGTTGTCTCTTAAATTTGAGACAGAGAGAGAGAGTGAGCACAAGTGGGAGAAAGTTCAGAGAGAGAGAGAGAGAGAGAGGGAGAAGCAGACTCTCTGCTGAGCAGGGAGCCTGATGAGGGACTCAATCCCAGGACACTGAGATCCTCACTGGAGCCAAAGGCAGACGCTTAGCTGGCTGAGCCACCCAGGGGCCCCTGCAATTGATATGGGAGATATTTTCCACTGGATCTTATCGAAAAAGTGCAGGACAATAATTATGAGATTTAATGAGAATATGTTTCACAGAAGCATGACTGTTTGCGTGCCTTGCACAGCTGCGGAGGTCAACCTCTCCCTTCTTACCCCCTTCCTCTCCATCTTCCTCTGTAGACCCAGGCTATTTTGCATGCTGGAAACTCTCGTTCTGAGGATTATTTCATTCTTTTGTCCAACCACTTGTTTCACTTTCCTGAGTTGGAGACATCTGTGGTTCCAGAATACAACCTAAAGGCACACTGTTGTCAACCGCTCAGCCCACCAAGCTCTCTGCTGTGTCAGGATTTCCTACATGCTGTTCCCTCTCCTGGGCTTTTCCTCATGGGGCTAGTGAGTGAGCACCCCATTTTTATGAATTTGCACACTGGTGGGGAAAAATATAATAAATAAACTACAGACCTCCAGGCAGGGTGGAGGGGCTGGAAATTGACTTCAATCACCATGATTTAATCAGCCATGACTATGGAATGAAGCCTCCAGAGAAACCCCAAAATGACAGGGTTTGGGAAGCTTCTGGGTTGGTGGACACATGGAGGTTCAGGGAGAATGGGGTATTTGGAGAACATGGAAGATCCTTGCCCTTTGTTCATACTTTGCCCTGCTTCTCTTGCTTCTGCTATTCCTGAGTTATATCCTTTAATAATAAGCCCACAACCCAGTGTCCAATAGATTTCTCTGAGTTCTGTGAACTGGCTTACCAAATTAATTGAACCCAAGGAGGGAATCGTTGGAACCTCTGATCTACTCCCACACTTGTCATTGGCATCTCAGAGCACTGAGCCCTTCACTTCTGGGGTCAGCTGTAATCTCCATGTAGACAGCGTCAAGATGGGAGTGAACGACAGGACACCCAGCCAGTATCTGAGAATTGCCTGGTGTGGGGGAAAACCCAGGTATCAGAATTGGTGACCAGAATCATTGGCTGTTAACACAGAAAGTATGAAAGCTTTCATTTGCGTGTATGTGTGTGTTTTTTAACCGGAGGAGAACAAAATAAAATGTTGCTCACAGTGCCACTTCCCACCATTGCCTCAAAATGTCCCAAGTTTCTCTTATAAATTTTTTATGTGGGCAAGCTATAAAATTTGAGAAATGAAACCAAGAACCCCTGCAACCGCTTGTTGATTGGTCTCACATGGTGTGTATTGCTGGGTCTCTGTGTGTTGCTAACCTCCATCAGCTATGTTTTCCTGAGGGTGTTCAAGTCACAGTGCTCGTGATGTCACTCCCGCCACCTCTGCTGAGATCGGTGTGGTTCTAGTAAGTGATGCGTATGGTAGCAATTTGCATCATGCTGAGCTATCCGAAACTTCTCCAATATGCACTTTTTACAGCAACTCAGATCCAAAGGACTGCACCCCCCACACTTATTTTAAACCTCTCTCGCTGAAGTCTGATTAACTGGAGAAAAGGACGCACTTGCTAATGGAAAATCCTTGAGTGGTATTGGCACCCCTTCTTTATTTGGAGAGGGGTTTGGTATGTTGGCTAACAAAGAAGAGAAAAATAAAAACAAAAACCGTCGCTGTTCACATCCACTATATTCACAAAGGTCTTCCTGCCTGACACCCTGAATATTTATCAGAATTTTAAGTCAGTTTGGGGCTCAGGCGTCTCTCTGTCATTCTTACTCCCGAAAAATTTCCAGTGGCTTTTCCAAAATGGCGCCTTAATGAATTTCAAGAGTATGAGTTTGCATGGTTTTCCCTTTTGAGACATATCCCAGTGTCTGCATTTACAGACCGAAAGGCTTAACAAAGTGCTTGTTAACAAACTCCCGAGGAATGGTATAAACTATGGGGCTTGACCAAATATGGATGAAGCTGTCTTTGAAGGTCCATGTGAAATCAGACACACTGCTTCATCCACTGTGGCCACGCTCAGTAGGAGCGTGAGAAACATTCCATTGTAATCACGTTGGTGAAGATGACGAAGACTTCAGGGGCACTGGTCAGGATTCAAATCATTAACTGGAGTTGGATGAAATTTCAGAATGTTGAAGATGAAAATTACTGAAATGGAATAAATGGAAGGCTCCCTGGTAATATTTGCCAGAAACAGAATACGCTGCCTTCTAGTTAATGATTTGAGTCCTGCCCAGCACCCCTGAGGTCATCGGCATTATCTTCATCATTGTGATGATCACTGAATTTCTCTCAGACTCACGCAGAGAACGGCGGGATAGTAGGTGCTTTGGTGCCTTCTATGGCTTGATAGCCTGGCTTATTCGGAGCTTGTTAATGGTGTCATCTGGTTTTTAATTGGTCAGCTGTCAAAAACATGGAGTACCCCGAATCATCTCCCTGAGCAAAATTGGTGCTTCTGAGCTTGAGACCTGAGTTTACAGTGGGAATACGACAGAGGTGCGTCCTACTGGGAAGCAGTGGGGCTGGGACCAGTCAAAGGCCTCCCTCAAGCCACTTAGAGTTCTTCATGTCATCAGGGTGACTCGCTTGTCACTGTCCATATGGCGCCCGAGGCAAAGGGTTAGTGCCGCTGACGGTGATATAGCCTAGAGCAGCGGCTGAACCAATTACATGGGAGTCACATTATATTTGCAGTTTGTTGGGATGGATGGATGGAAGAGGCTGCAGGTCAACACCAGGTTTTTTGGTCAGACTTTGCAAATACAGAAATAAAAAATAGGACCACAGCGGTTCTTTAAATATCAGCTACTGTAATCTTCTTTCTATGCACCCTTGAATATGTCCTGTTTCTTAGGTCCTTTCTCCGTAGAACTACTTTGTGGGATTATACTCCACACGAGCCTTACTTTCCTCTAGATGCACCAGGATTCCACGAGCACCATCGGGGCCAGAACACAGAGGGAAGGAAGGATAAAGGGAATCCAGCAAAGCGATTTAAGGACGACGTTAAAAAATGAACTCAAACAATGGGTAAAGGTAAAAGTGGGAAGTAAAAAAAGGAAAGTGGGGGCGCC
This sequence comes from Meles meles, assembly GCF_922984935.1. Classification (NCBI taxonomy): domain Eukaryota; kingdom Metazoa; phylum Chordata; class Mammalia; order Carnivora; family Mustelidae; genus Meles; species Meles meles. The sequence goes on from NC_060068.1 coordinate 46,503,441, forward strand.
TGGGTGGCTCAGTGGATTAAGCCACTGCCTTCGGCTCAGGTCATGATCTCAGGGTCCTGGGATAGAGCCCTACATCAGGCTCTCTGCTCGGCAGGGAGCCTGCTTCCTCCTCTCTCTCTGCCTGCCTCTCTGCCTACTTGTGATCTCTCTCTCTGTCAAATAAATAAAATAAAAATAAAAAAAAAGGAAAGTGTATTGAAAGCAGCAATACGAAGAACATTTAAAGAACAGAGAATGATAGCAACAAAGCCCAGAAAAGGCCTTAAAATATGTAGGAACGAAAAGGGAGAGATAGTATGTCAAAATGCACGGCAGTTTCCAGATGCCCCAGCCCTTCCATTCCCAGCTAGCATCCCAAGAGAACTGAAAACATGTCTACGCAAACGTTCACAGCAACATGATTCATAATACCACAAACCCAGAAGTAACCCAAATAATTATCAACCAATGAATGGGTAAACAAATGTAGTGTATCCATACAATGGAATATTACTCAATGGAAAGCTGGGATAAGTATTCATATACACAACAACACGGATGAATCTTGAAAACCATTACACTCCGCAAGAGAAGTTAGCCATATGTTGTATTTGTTGTATTTGGTATATAATGTATTCCTATGAAATATCCAGAATAGCCAAATCCATAGAGACAGAAAATAGGTTGGTCATTTAGAGCTGGGATGGAGAGGTAGTAGGGATTGACTGTTTATGGGTATGGGATTTCTTTTTGGGGTGATGAAAAAGTTCTGAAAGTAGACAGTGGTGATGATTATACAACCCTGAAAATAATAAAAACCACTGAATTTACCCTTGAAAATACTGATCTTTATGGTAGGTGAATTATATCTCAATAAAACTGCTACTTAATAAAACCCCAGTGTGTTCTTTCTCTTTAATATTCCTGGGTCTTCTATAGGGAAGGGCCCTGGCAGTGTGCCTAAGGCAGAGACAGGGGGGAAGGAAAAGTGGGGGGAAAGGTAGGTGGGGGCTTAGAAGGATAAAAAAGAAACACTGGAAGGAGGTAGAGAAGAAAAAGCAACAGAAGAAAGTTCAGTCATGCCTGTTCCACTGCAAGGAACAGAGACTGCACTTCACAACAAGGTCCACTGAGAAAGGGACACACGGGAAGACCTCGAAAGGGCAGGGCCGTAGGCACAAAGCCAGCTCTCTGCCGTCATAATGTCTCAAAATGTTTCTACTTCCGTGTATATGATCCATTTTTCCCCCTAATACCTGCCTTTCTCTGCCTTCTCCTCACTCTAGCCTGCACGTGACTTTGACATACAATGGTTCTTCCTGATGTGAATCTGCCTCATAGCATCCTTAGTCCAATCTTTGCCCTCTGCTTCTGTGGGTATATGATGCAGTCTTCGTTTCCTGATTCTTACGTCCGATGAGAAGAAACCCATCAGTTCACCTCAGGTTTGCAAGCCAAAACCTGGAACATGGGATCACATCAACTAGCCAGTCTACACAGATAATCCTTGGATCGTGGACTTACTTCTTAAAAAAAAAAAAAAAAAAAAAATCAGCATTAGTTGGGAATAGAACAGTGGGCTTATCATATTCATAAAGGGCACAGTAGGTTGGAAGGAAGAGAGAGGGGAGAGAGGGGGCAATCTGCCAAAGGACACTATGGATGGACAGTGGAAAACATTCCCAGCATTGCAGGGAGAGAAGAGGTCCACGGGAGGCTGGAATGGAAGCCTGTCCATGTCCCTCCCAAGTGATAACCACTCTTAAGAAATGTAAAGGTTTTGCTCCATCCACCACTCAGAGGAACACAGTTATTAACCATGTGAGTGTATTAGCTTGGACCTAACCTCAGTATTTTTGCCAGAAGAAAATCCTAAAGAAGATGCCTTCCATTTCTTCCCTCATTTTCTGAAGTTTCAGAATCTTCCTATAAACATTCAAATACTTGAAAGACAACAACTAAAAAGATTTTGTGATGGAATCTAAGTAACTAATATCCAATGTTTGCTAATTTTTTTCTTATCTCATGTATAATAACTGGGATAACTCAATTATTGCATATAAAAATGACATACTTTGTAATTCCGTGTCTATATATACATACCCCAAAGAATTGGGGTATATATACATACCCCAAAGAATTGAAAGTAGAGGCTTGAACAGATACTCATGCACCAATGCTCACAGCAGCATTATTCACAAGAACCAAAAGGAGGAAACAACCCAAATGTCCACCAACAGATGAATGGCTAAACAAAATGTGGTATCTATAGATGAAATTCTGATTTATGCTTTAATATGGACAAATTGTGAGAACGTTAAGCTAAGTGAAAGGAGGGCAGATAAGAAAGGACAATGATTCCATTTATACAAAGACCTGGGAAGGCAAATTCATAGACCGAATATAGAATAGAGACCACCAGGGGTTGGGTTCCACCACAGATGGAGGGCTTATAAACAGTGGAAATTTATTTCTTACAGTTCTCGAGGCTAGAAATCCAAGAGCAAGGTGTGAGCATGGTCAAGGGAGGGCACTCTTCTCTTCTAGGGCACAGATTTCTCCCTGTATCCTCACATGGTGAAAGGGTCTAGAATGCTCTCTGGGGACACTTTCATAAGGGCACTAATCCTGCTCATGAGGTCTCCACCCTCATGACCTCAGCATCTCCCAAAGTCCCCACCTCCGTACCATCATACTGGGGATTAAGATTTCAACATATAAATTTTGAAGGAACACAACATTCAGACCTTAGCACCAGGGTGGTGGGAGGAGGGCATGGGGGATCCTTTCATGGAGAGACGGTTTCTGTTTAGGATGGTGACATAGTGCTGGAGGGGGACAGTGGTGATGGTCGCAAGGTATCATGAATATGCTAATACCACTGAATTGTACGTGTGAAAATGGTAATTTTACGTTACGCCTATTTTACCACAAAAAAAAGAAGAGGAGGAACAACAAAAACTATATACTTTGCATGAGTGCTTCTGGATGAAAAAAATTTCGTTTTTCACGAAATCATTGGGAAGTTATCATTGTCACTAGATACTCTTACAGAGATGCTGGGGTAGAAGTTAGAGACAAGGTGCCCCATCCCCACCAGTATTGGCTCTGTTGCCTAGCGAACGTGGTGGGGGGAGCTACACAGAGCCCTTCTTTTATACATCCACAATAACCCTCTTCAGTCTGGTCCAAAGATCAGGTCCCGCATGGAATCTTGGTCATTCCATTACTGTTAAAACATCAAAACTGCTGTACATAGTAACATCATTCTTTTAGGGGGAAAAAAAATTACTTGTTCCATTTCTCCCTCTGTTTTCGTTTTTATATACCACCATGTTGGGGAGGCTCAGATGAAGTTGTTCAAGATAAACATTTTAAGTTACGAAAACAAGGAGTCCCGCGACTCGGGCAGAAGGTGTGGGTTTCCTGTCTCCCCTCCCATCCCTGACTCCGTGCCATTACTTTCCTTTGAAAGATGTGGTTTTCTTGTAATAAAAATGAAATGTAACTCTCTCAGATATGGTTTCTGGCTCATAAGTAAAGAGATTCTTTATGGACAAGAAATAGTAGTCCCTGGCAAACTCACAGGCTGGGAAGCTACAGAACGTTTTCTGCACAAGGGTTAGCAAATGACCCCCACCAGGGCTGACCCATCTGAGCTTTCACACCTGAGCGGCGGCACATGGAACTCCTCTGAGCCCCAGCCCACCAGCTAGGAGCTCATGCTTCCAGGAGCAGTAGAGCCTAAATAACTTTAAACTTGCTGTTCATTTTCAGGATGGTAATTTTTATTATCTTCTAGAGCTGTGTTATTTGTGCCCTTACGGAAGCCTCTACCCTGCAGAGAGCCTTCGGGAACTTTCCACCATATTCCCTTCCTTTCTCCTTCTTGCTCAGGAGTTCACTCCTGGTGCTCCCCTGTCCCCTCCAGAGGACCCCCCCCCCCCAAAGCCAGATAACACTTTCCAGGCGCAACATTCTTAAAGTCACCGTACACCTCTGGCAAAGGAGGGCTGTCACAGTTTTTGGATGAGAAAATCTACTGCCGGCTCCCACCGATGGAGGCCTTGATCGTGCTTAATTGGCAGCCAGAAGGACCTGGTCTCCTGGCAGAGTTAGAGGGAGGGCGAGCCCTGTGGGTTTCATTTGGGCAGAGATAAAACAGGTTTTTATTCAGTACTCATGGAGAGAGCGTAATTAACCTTTTAGAAGTTTAAGGATGATCAAATTGTTATTCATTTTGCAAATGAGAAGACAGAGCTTCCCTTCCTGCCAGCAAAATGCCAGTGCCGATTTCAAGGTCACTGGATGATCTCTTTGAGGGAGAAGAGAGCAATAAACACACACGCACACGCAAGCACGCACGCACGCTCCCCACCCCCAAACCCACAGACTGAGAAGTATCACCATGAAAACACTCAGGAATGAAAAGGAACAAATGTTCTTTTCTGTCAAGCTCCACAGTAGAAGTCCAAGCCGATGTTTTGCTGCGCATTCACACGGGGCCTCTCGGATTAGAATGGCGCTACCCTTGTTGGAGAAAACAGAATCTGTGACTCCGGCTGGTAACTCCTATGCTCTGGTGTGGTCTGATGTATTTTTAGAGGATGGGGGAAGGGCTCTTTGAGGTCCAGGCATGTTTGAAAGATGGTGTGCATAACATCGCTACCACATGCGAACTCTGTGGTGTGAATAATGAACTCGAGGGCTTCAGGAATTTTTTTAAGAAAGGACTGAGCCAAGTCTATGCATGGAAGGAAATGGTTTTCACCAGGCATCATGCTTTAAAGATGACTATGCTAGTTATGTGAATGACCTTACTTTGCAGCTGTGTGCTTTGCCACGTCACAAATAACACTATTCACTTTGCTGCGGAAAAGAACACTTTGCAGCTAGGACCTTTCTTTAAAAAACAACAACAAAAAAGCAAACCCTCAAAATTGCGTGATAATTTCAAACATACAGAAAAATTGCAATGAGGTACAAAGAACAAACACCAGTACCAAGTATACCCTTTAAGCAGATTCACTAGCATTTAATACTTTTGCCTGGTTTGCTTTAATATTCTCTCCCCCCATATATATATATATATTTAAAGATTTTATTTATTTATTTGACAGAGAGAGATCACAAGTAGACAGAGAGGCAGGCAGAGAGAGAGAGAGAGGGAAGCAGGCTCCCTGCTGAGCAGAGAGCCCGATGCGGGACTCGATCCCAGAACCCTGAGATCATGACCTGAGCCGAAGGCAGCGGCTTAACCCACTGAGCCACCCAGGCGCCCATCTCCCCCCATATATTATATAGATAGTTTCCTTTCTTTTTATACACACACACACACACACAATTATGTATCTACTATATCTACTATTTATATATTTACTCTGTTGCATAATGAGCACATGGGTTAAAGTCACCCATAATACATATATATGCATATAATTATTATATGATTGATTTTCCTGAACCATTTGAGAGTAAGATGTAGACATAGTATCTCCTTACCCCTAAATATTTCATTGTGTATTTCCTAAGAAGAGGGGTTTTTACTCACATAGCAATGGCACAATGATCAAAATGAGGAAGTTGAACATTGATACAATACCATTATCTAATCTACAGATCTTTATTCAAATTTTCCTAATGGCCCCAGTGATGCCTTTATGGTAATCCCCCCCCTTCAGAAACCAGTATTGAGATCTTGCCTATCACGTAGTTGTTATGACTCTTACTCTCCTATATAATCTAGAATGTGTCCTTAACCTTTCTTTGTCCTTCATGATATTGTTTTGAAGAGAACAGCTCATTTATTTATTTATTATTTTTTAAAGATTTTATTTATTTATTTGACAGACAGAGATCACAAGTAGGCAGCGAGGCAGGCAGAGAGAGAGAGAGGGGTGGAAGCAGGCTCCCTGCCAAGCAGAGAGCCCGATGCAGGGCTCGATCCCAGGACCTTGGAATCATGACCTGAGCGGAAGGCAGAGGCTTTAACCCACTGAGCCACCCAGGTGCCCCGCAGCTCATTTATTTTGTTGAATATCTCTCAGTTTGGGTTTATCTGATGTTTCATTATAATTAGATTTTGGATATTCATTCAACCCTTTGAATTCATCCGAGATTTATGCATAATTTTTTTTTTTTTTCCAGAAACACAAGGTAGGTGGTAAGGAGTGTTGTGTACTTTTCACATGATGCCTTCGTCCTGCCATTGGTGATATGCTAGAATGGGTAAGGCTGTGTTTGCCAGAGTTCTCCATTGTTAAACTGCTCTTTTCTCCTTTATAATTAATTAGGAAATTGTGGGGAGACTCTCTTCTTCTTTGTTGGCTTTGCTCTAAGGAAAACAAGTTGCTGAAATGGTTCTCAGGTATCCGAAGAGGAGGCTAGATGAGATTTCTTAAATAGTTTAGAAGATATCCTGACTACACATAATTGGATTTTATTTTGTTTCACTCTGTGGTGTGCAGCCCTGCACAGAATCAGTCAGGGCTCTTCCCCATCTACGCCTTATCTGAAACTCAAAAACCTATTTTCTGATGACAAAATAATCAAGAAACCACCCTCCTCCCCACACCACTTTCGTGAGGCAATAGGACAGGTATGCAAAGGAAACACTGAAGTAGGACAGGAATGAGAGCAGGATGGGGAAGCACATACATGCTAAGCGCATAATAAACGTTCCTTTACTAGGTCTTCCCACATAAATTAGACATGCACAAATCCTACTTAGGTCTTTCAACTGATACAGATCCTAACTCATTTGTGTCTCTCCATCAAAGTTACTCCGACTTCCTTCTATTGTGGCGGAACAGAAGCATCTTCCCGCAGGAAACAGTGAAGCTGACACAAAGTTTATTATCGGTTTCCTCAAATTGTCTTAGTCATTGCTGAGAACATTTTGAAAAGTAAACAGTCCCACGGAGATGCTGGGAGATGACAAAAATAAAGTAAAGCCAGTTTCCACATTTTTGCTAAAGGAGGACACGCCTGGGTGGGTGATTTATGTTGTCTGTAGATCAGTCTCAATGTTGAGGAGAAACAACTCCTCTGGGCACTGAGACCTAAGAGAATTTCTCCAGCAGGTCCTCATAAAAAACACATTAAAAAATTATTTATTTATTTGAGAAAGAGAGAGAGAGAGAGAGAATGGTGCAGGGAGGGAAGGCAGAGGGGGAGGAGTGGGGTAAGGAGAGTGAGACTCTCCAGCAGAGTCTGTGCTGAGCTCAGACTTGGTCCCTGGGCTCCATCCCACAACCCTGAGTTGATGGCCTGAGTTGAAACCGAGAGTTGGATGTCCAACCGACAGAGCCATGCAGGGGCCCCCAAACACACTTTATAATGAAGTAAAGAATGCTTCTGACAGTATCCTTATGGGAAAGTAGCAAATGAGTTACAGGATAGTTTCTGAGGAGATCCCCCTTTGTGGCTGTTTGCCTAGGGACAAAGCACTGTGGGTAAAAAGAAATCACGGAGCTCGTAACAGTGCTCTCCGTAGTCCAGTTTATTCCAAGGTTAACTTGCAGAGTATCTAAAGCAGTATTTCCAAATGTCCTTTTTTATCTGCCTCAGCCATGTCCTCGGCTCTGTCAGATGGGAATGATAAAACTTTCTCATTGATGCCAGTGAGGGTGGCATGACGTAAAGCATTGGGATCCGCAAAAGACAAAGCCAGTAAATTATGTAGGGAGACATCAACAAATGCAACATACTGTTATTATTTTTGTTTTCCACGGGGAGGAAAATGGACTGCATGAATAATCGAGGCACCGAACAGAACATGTGCACGATAATGTAGCCGGAGAAAATTTTAAGCCGTTTTACCACTCCATGACCCGTACCATTGGAAATGATCAACTAGCAAATGTCTGGTTCTGTGTCATTTATCTTTCTAGTAAACCAGGAAAGGCAGGATGTAAAATACGTCCTTAGGTGACTTCCCAAGTTTGCTATTTAGGGTGTTTGGCTATAACCCAGCTATGTTTCAGCGTGGGCGATGGAAAAGCACACGGTTTCAGTGGTTCTCAAAGTGTGGGACTGAAACAGCCAGCATCAGCTCTATCTGGGAACTTCTTAGCTATGCAAAATCTCAGCCCTATCCTAGATCTACTAAATCAGAAACCGGGGGTGGGCCCCAGGAATTTGTCTTAACAAGCCCTGCACATGATTCTGATGTTGGCGGAAGTTTGAGAATCACTGGTCTTGCGTCATAATTAAATAATAGGGCTAATCATCTATTAAGGCCTCTCCCAGAATATGACCCCCCCCTTCCAAAAAAAAATCCCATTTTCATATGGAAGGATGCTTCTTTTTCCTTCATTATGGAGAAGTAGGAGGAAGGCATCCAGTTTATGGTCAGACTGATATTATTAAGGTGTATTATTAGGTCAAAGTTATGGCGAAGGGGGATCAGACTATATCCACCCCTAATTTATCCCAGTAGTAAGTACTGTGCCTCTCAACTCTGCCTTTAATATTGGCTTAGCCTAAAACTGGTTTCTTTTTTTTTTTTTAATTTAATTTATTTATTTGAGAGGCGGAGATCACAAGTAGGCAGAGAGGCAGGCAGAGAGAGAGGAGGAAGCAGGCTCCCTGTTGAGCAGAGAGCCCGATGTGGGGCTCGATCCCAGGACTCTGGGATCATGACCTGAGCTGAAGGCAGAGGCTTTAACCCACTGAGCCACCCAGGCGCCCCCTAAAACTGGTTTCTATTCAGAGTTAAAGGCTAAGGGACAATTAATGAAACCTATACATGATTCTATGAAGATAGCCTAAGTGTGTGTCTGTAATATATCTATATATTTTTTAAAATTTAAATTCAATTATTTAACATATAGTATATTATTAGTTTCAGAGGTAGAGTTCAGTGGTTCATCTGTTGTATATAACACCCAGTGCTCATTACATCACGTGCCCTTCTTAATGTCCATCACCTGGTTACCCCATCCCTCCACCCACCTCCCTTCCAGCAACCCTCACTTTGTTTCCTAGAGTTAAGAGTCTTTTATGGTTTGTCTCCCTTCTGATTTTGTCTTATTTTAGCTTTCCTTCCCTTCTCCTATGGTCCTCTGTTTTGTTTCGTAAATTCCACATATGAGTGGAATATGATAATTGTCTTTCTCTGACTGACTTACTTTGCTTACCATAATACCCTCTAGTTTCATCCACATCCTTGCAAATGGCAAGATTTCATTTTTTTTTAGTTAGCCTTAGTCTATATTAAAACAGCAGTACTCAACTTTCCCTGGTTTGCTGCACAAGGCCAGAGACGCTGAGATGTAGTGTGTGTGTGCTTATAGGAACAAGGGAAATTAGGGTATGATCTGTACGGACTTCTGGTGTTCGAGCTGTAACTGGGATCCTTTCTCTTCCAGTCCACAAGACAGAGTGAAGCACAGTCACGAGCGCGTTTATATTATAGGGTAACTCCTGAATGTCATCTCATTCACAGTTTTATTAATTGATTCCTTTGCAACTTCTGGTTCTTGATGAAGAGTAGCCAATTTCTAGTGGCATCCACCTAACCAATCCCACTTTTTAGAACTACACTAGTGCATTTAGGTAAACAGGAGATCTGAGCAGATCTTATTCCAGGTAATTTATTTTTTTTCATTTCTTTTCTTTTTTTTTTCAATTTCCAAGATGCTCAGTCTTGCCCTGTATCCTCAGGCTGCTAAGTACTGTGCGTAATTCAGAGTCCCACACAGAGTTAAGGGAGGAAAATGAACACTTTTCCCCTTGTGCAGGGAATATGAGAATGCAAACCACAAAGAAGAAGAAAAGAAAGAAAAGTGGGGGTTAGGAGTGGGTAAGGAAGGGGTAGTATTTTCACATTTCATAATGACCAAATCATTCAGTCAACACGAGGAAGCCAGCTTCACCACTGCCCTGAAAACCCACCTACCCCCTCAGTCAGACGGCCAGGTCATGAATAAAAACGCGGGTGGTAGTGACCATGTGTACGGGGGGACCTCATTGGGTGCAGGCTTTAGAGACAGATCGTTAATCACAATCTCAGGCAACATGGGAAAAAGTGGGGAACTCTCTAAATCTAACTGCCTTTCAGTTTAGGCTAAACGTTCAATAGTAAATTTTAGAAAAAAACAGATTACTTTTATTTCTAAATTTGGCTCATTTAGTTAAATGTCATATCTATTTCAAAAAAGAAGAATGAATGGGTTGATATCTTCAAACTTGCAGTAGGCTTTTAGGTTTTCCATTTTTAAAAACTTATTTAGTTTTTACAATATGAAAATTATAGACAGAGTGACATTTAAACCTTTGCTTTTCATAGCATTTCACACTTACACCATTTTAAAAGACAGCTATTAACATTTACAAAAATCTTTCAGAAACCAAATGTTCTAACATGCAGAATTCCAATTATACTGTGTAAGAGGGTTATCAACCATTCTTCTACAAGAATACTTTGAAGTGTCTGGTATTAAACCAAGAGCTAAAATGTCAGTTGCACATAGACAATAAATTAGGGTTTATAAAATCTTGTAAGATTTATTTAATATTACAATTTTGACCTTTAGGCTGTCCTCACCATAGCTTACTTAACTTTCTCTCTCTCTCCCTCTCTGCCTCTTATCCCTGGAATCTTACTTGAATGTTAAACAAAGGTTGTGTTGCAAGTTATGTGAAGTTATGTGACTCATTCAAGCTCTGGGTGAATGCTTCCCACGCCTCCCCAGCTCCTCCTGCTTGGGGTATTGGAATCCTGAGATGTAATGCCCATTTCTCCACACAGCATACTAGTGGGGTTACCGTGGAATGCTAACCCTGTTAGTAGAATGCTAACAGCAGAATGCTAACAGAGGACAGGCTGTTCCAGGAGCAGAAAGTCTGTCTGCCTCTTACGGGACTGAAGACAAGTCGGAGGACAGAAGGACCTCTCCCAAGCTTCTCAACTATTCAGCCAGAGAGATAAAAGACGATGGTGTTTGCGGTACTGTGCTTACAATTTTGGGGTGAGATGCACTGCCAAAAAAGTGATCAGAAGAAATTTCAGTCATTCCCATTGAGCTGAGGAAGAGTTAGGAAATTTCCTGTCAAGGATGGGCTCCAGCCCATGGGCCATCCCTTTTACATCTTATGGGAGCCTCCTGCCAACAAATCATTCTCATTATTGGGCACTCTTCCCAGAAACGTGGCCAATGTGGAAGGGAGAGAGGAAATACTAGAACAGAGATGTGACTAGGCCGCCATCTTGTTCTTCCCTCACTATTGGCAGAACTGGGAACTCTCCTTTCCCCCTGCATGTCCGAAAGGAGCTCGAGTCCCAGCTTTTAGGAATGCTTTTTTTTTTCAACCACTAAATGGGTCTTAAGAATATCAGCAAACACTCTGACAGCATTTCTTCGGACCAGACTTCCTTCTAAGCACTTTACATATTCACGCCTCATAAGGACTCTAAGATTTACTGATGAGTAACCGAGACACAGGAGGTTGAAGCAATTTGCTCAGGGTCAAACAGCACGGGGACAGCAGAGTCATAATTTGCACACAGGCAGTCTGCCTTAAGCCTTGCTTTATGGATGGCGAGGTTCTTTTGGAGAAACACCCCCTATTCAAGGTGGGTTGAAAAAAAAAAAAAGACATCAGCCTATTAATGCTCTTACATTTTCTTTTTTTTTTAACCCACAATCTGTGAAGTTACAAATGACCCGAGGTAAGGTCGCATACTTGAGCCTTTATAGAATTCATTTTGTCACCTGCTTTTGAAAGCAGCTTTGTGCTGAAGCCAAGAGCAACAAGCAAAATCTAAGAGTGAGGAATTGCTTAAGTAAGTGGTTCTCGCCAGCCCACTGCCAAGTCAGAAGCCTGGGAGGAACTTGCCACTAATGACACTCCCCATTTGCGGCAGATACGACTTTTTTCTATATTTTTGTTAAACAACATATTGTGACATATTGTGAGAGCACATTTCTGAATGTTAGCTTCTGAGATCTATCTGTGTAAAAAAATAGATCAGTATTCATGAACCCAGAGAAGGGTCTCTTGCACTGCTAGCCTACATTTTATGATTGTAGGACAAATCAAATTCCATTTCCGTGAAAGTGATTCAAAGACTTCTCACTTTCGCTGATGGCCCACTTATTTTAAGCAATATTGCATATAGCAACATTCTAATGTAACCATGGAATTGGGTCATTTCCTTGGAGTCCACCGAAAGGAATTTGGCATGCAGCCATAAGGTTGGCGCTACAAACACAATCACCTACGTCCCTTCATACTGATTGCAATCTACTTAGGCTCCTATTAGCTATGCAGCGACTTTAACCCCTTCCACCCTTCTCCTGGATCCTCTGTGCACTTGGGACACTGGGTGACAAACACTTTACGTATGAATGAGCTAACTTGGCGTGAAATAATTATTTGCCTGTTTCCATTCTTAAAAAGCAAATTTCCTGGGTGTGCCTGGCTGGCTCAGTCGCTCTAGCATAGGACTCTTGATCTCAGGGTCATGAGTTCAAGACCCATGTTGGGCATCAAGCTTCTTTAATAAAAACAACAACAGGGGCACCCGGGTGGTTCAGTGGGTTAAGCGTCTGCCTTCAGCTCAGGTCATGATCTCAGGGTCCTGGGATCGAGTCCCGCATCGGGCTCCCTGCTCAGTGGGGAATCTACTTCCCCCTCTGCTCCTTCCCTCCCCCACTTGTGCTCTCTCTCTCAAATAAACAAATAAAGTTTAAAACAACAATGAAAACCAAATATCTATTTTTTTCCATAACCGCCGATAAAACAGAAGTAATGGCAGTCCTTTCTGTCACCTAACATGATGTTTTTTCTGCAATAAGCAAAAGTGCTATTTTCAGGAATAGGCCAAAAATAACGGGAAAAGAGAAGTGAGCTCACAGTGGGAACTCTTAGGGTCCTAATGGAAGGCAGAGATTGCACCAGGCCTTTGTTATTTTGTTTGGACTTAACTTTCTAAACACTGGCCTTTGCACTTGGCAAGTGGCCCTCTTTCAGGTAACCTCTATCATTCATTAGAAATTTACCTCCAGTACCAAACACAAATGCAGGATGACAGGAATAACCGTTGTTTATCTACATGCCGGGTTTGTGACACGAAGCCTTTTACAAAGAAATGAAGGCTGTTAACTTTTTTACGAAAAGATTTAAATCTGAGTCTCAGGTCTAAAGACAAACACAAGTTAAAGATTTGATTTGTTTCACTAATGACGAAACCGGTGAGCTGTTCAACAAGTTCAAGTTCAAGTCAAGGTTTTTTTTTTTTTTTTTGACGGTTCCATTTATAGATGAGAAACATGCAAAGGGCAGCCAAACCGGCCTCTTCATGGCGAGGAAGGAAGAAAGCCGGCGGAACCTCCACTAGGCAGAATTTATGTGTCTGTGGACAAGAATCACCGTGCATCATTATCGCCGTCTACCAAGCGCAGAGTTGCGTGTAGCTTGAAGACAAAGACCAGAATCAGCAAATTGGGAAAAGGGGGATCGAAACAACGTATTTCCCATGGAAGCCCCATTTCCCCTTCACTTAGCCTTCTGTGCCTGTGGAAAACCAGAAAGGGAATCAGAAATGGACCTCTCTGCCTGCAGACCATCTGAGTAGTTCCCAACCTCTAGTTCAGTCCCTCATTACCGCATCACTTCTCACCTGCAGTGGTGCAAAAGCTTCCTCCCTGCTCTCTCTTTCCTCCCTGCTCTCTCTTTCTTCCCTGCTCTCTCTTTCCTCCCTGCTCTCTCTTCTTCCAGACTCATCTTCCTCCGGTTCGTGCTACATGCTGCTGCCGGTCTGATCTTCTTAGGGCCCTTCTGTGATTGTCACAATCCCCTTAAAAGCTGTAAGTGGTTCCCTGCTGCCTGCAGATAATATTGGAAAGTTCTAACCTGGTCCCCCAGGATTTAACCCCGTATCCGTGAGGGTTCCACGTGGCAAGTTACAGAGACTGACTCCGGTGGATTTCAGCACACACACACAAAAAAGGAATTTCTAAAAAAGGATCTTGGGCAGCTCACGAAATTGCTGGGAGGGCGGAGACCCAGGCTCAGAAACTGAGGCTGCCAGACCTAACTGTCAAAATCATTTCGAGGACACCATGGCTGCTGCCACCAAACCCGAGAAGAGGTGGTTCCCACCACTGAGGTTGTTGCCCTGCATATTCTGTCTTCTGTGGCAGCCACCAGCCTACTGTTGCCCCAGAATTCTGTAAGTGTCACCAGTGATATTGTGGGTTTTTTCCTGTCCCTGCTTTTTACAAGCTCCCTATTCAAAAACCCAGGGGGTGAATACCTCTGACTGGCAGACCTTAGGTCACCCACCCATGCCCGACCCACAGGGGAGCTTGGGAAAGAGCAGTGGGCAGATGGGTCATCTTTAATGGCAGGTGGGATCTGCCTCCTTCCGTGACTCAAAAATGGTGAATTCCGGGGAGGAAACTGGGAATTCCTCCAAGGAGACGATGGGTGGTTCAGATGTTAGAGAAAAGATAAGTATTCCCGACGTGTTTGCTCTTGTCTTCCTGATCTATGGTCCGGCGACTCATACCCCTACGACCTACACCCAGCAAAACCCATCAACAAGTTGTCCAATTACAGTTTCATTTAGCAAACATCTAATGATATCTGTGGGCCAAGCGCTGTGCTATGTAATGCAAATAGAGTAATAATGGATACACCAAGGAGGGTATAATGTATGCAGTATAATCACATACAAATGAGGAGGCATGTACAACCCGGTGCTGTGAGACAGACAAGATGCTTCAGGACTGTCCACGAAAGGTGCTTCTTCTGAACGGAAGAAATCATCTCCTCGTTTTAGTGGCTGTTTCTTCCCTCTAGGTGAGTCGGAACAAGTAGTGTGGCCCATGCCTTCGCGTTTCTTCTCAATGTCATGAAACCGTGCGGTTGACTCTTCTATACCTCCTAGCTCTAGCGAGGTCCCGCTGCTGGCAACCTTCCTGGAATGTCCCGCTTGTCCTTCTTTGGTTAAGCTCCTCCAGGATTTGCCAGCAGCAGGATTGAAGGATCTCAGCCCTACCCCTTTCTGGGGAGCCTGCGGAAGTGATCACTTCCGCACTTATCATCTCCTCCGCTCTCCATGCCTCCACTCTTGTCCTGCTCAGTTGTAGCTCAGCTTGCTCCCAGAGGAGCTGCCCCTCATCATCAGCCCGATCACCACGACTCCACTCAGCCAGCCTGCAGGGGAGCACCGACCTGCCCCTGACTTTTCAAGTTACTTGTGACGCTGCATCTTTCTGCTGGCTTCTTGGCACGTTGGTATTTTTGCCTACCTGTGGACAAGTGGATGACTTTCAGCCATCCCAGTTAAGAGAGTCTTTATGCTCTCTGCATCCACGGAGCTGCTGTGATTTTAACTAATTCTTCTAGACGTGATAAAAAGTGGGGCGTGATATTTCGGTTCTTAGAGCATGGTTTTGGAACACCTAAACTATATATAGTGTCATGGGCCAGCTGGCCCATGACACTATATATAGTTTAGGTTCCTGCTGACAGCCTTGTCTTCCTGCCTTTTTTTTTTTTTTTTTTTTTTTTTTTTGGTAACCACTCCTCAACTTTGCTATTAGTGAGAGATCCAAAAACACATGGGTGGGCTGCTTAAACTGTGTTATCGTGAGATTCGCGCTGCATGGCATGCCGCAGTGCCCTCCCAACCTAGCCTTTTAGGGCTACGTCCCTTCTAGACTGTGAGTCTCCAGAGGGCAGGGTCGACTCATTTTGGTTAAGACTCCGCATCTCCATCCCACTGCCCCGAACTCCAGAAACAGATGTCATATACATGAATAATTGAATAACTGGTCTCCTTCCTAATGAAGAAGTTGGCAGCCTGCGTTTCACAGGATGGTCTGACCTACTTAACGCTTTCGAGCAACCTGCAGTGAATCTGCAATCCACAACCTGTAATTGCTCTGACTTACATCCAAGAGCGAGCGTGGATGCCAGTTCCGGGCCCCGGGCCCAGGGGTTTGTTGGCCGATTGGCTTTCGGAGCAGGTGAGGAGTGAAATGCCCTAGTGACAAGCGAAGGGACTGGAAAGAGCACAGTGTATTCTATTCTTTCCCTTATTTTGCGTTCATGAATTAGATGACCTGCTAGGATCAAGTTTAAAAAAAGGAAGTACTCCAGAGCTACTAGTCCTTGAAACTCTGTTCCATTTGAATAGATCTTTATAAAGATGTCATTTCTCTATTGGCCA
Organism: Meles meles; assembly: GCF_922984935.1. Classification (NCBI taxonomy): domain Eukaryota; kingdom Metazoa; phylum Chordata; class Mammalia; order Carnivora; family Mustelidae; genus Meles; species Meles meles. The sequence goes on from NC_060068.1 coordinate 46,519,606, forward strand.
GCCACCTGAATATTAAATATTTAATGTCTTTCACATATTCGTCCACATAGAGCGCATCCATGTGCATTAGACGTCATCAGACCTCTGCCCGAACTATTCTGGAGATAGATACTAAGTTCTACTGAGTCAGCCTTCATGCTGTCGACGTGGGCGTCTGGCCCTTCTTTCCCATCCCAGGGCTTCCATCCCCGCTGGACTTTATTAGAGCTCATCTAGACCTCAAGAAGCCCTCCAGCTCATCACCCTGCCATCCACTCATTCCACCATTTATCTGATGCACGAAGGTGGATGTCACTATGTACATTCTGGGAGGCCTAAAGTTCTGTTTATGCGTTCATAGACTCTGTGGCTCAAAAGTCCTTCCATAATGTTTACGGTATGAATGTAGTGCCTGTGAGACGTGCAGGGCCCCATCTGCACAACTGTAACCATCGTTGCACCAGTCGGACTTGAAAATGGCCCTGAATGATCTACAGCTCCTGAGGTCCACAGTCACTCCAGTAGGAGTAACAGAACTTCCACAATAGGAGGGCTGGGCTGTGTGACCAGCAGTAAGCAGGAGAAGGGAGGGCAGTCATTTCCAAGACCAGGAAATCCAACTGTAGCTTCTGTTCTGGTCTTTTTCTCCCCCATCCCCCCTCTGGAGGGAAGCAGCTGCCATGGAGAGGCCCACGTGGAAATGGACTGAGACCTCTGGCTGACAGCCATGTGACTTTAGAAATGGAACTTCCAGGCCCAGACAAGCCTCAGGTAACTGCGACCCAGATTCACAGATACCTTAACTGCAGTCGCCTGGGAGAGCCTGATCGGGCCTGAGTCACCCAGCCAGACTACACCAGAATTTCTGACCCACAGAAACTATGAAATAATAATTAGATTTGCCTGAAACTGCTAAATTTGGGAGTAATTCATCATGCAACAGAAGATGAATACAACAGTCCTGCTGTTCTCTCCCATATCCCTTTTGTCTTCTCCCTTACGTCCTCATGCATATTTTAAATGCCAGCCAACGTGAACTGGTCTTCTTTCCCCAAAGAGGACCAGAGGGCAGAGACTTTTATGTCCACACATTTTCCATAAGAAGCCCCTTCCTCCAAAACACCCTTCTCCAGCCAACTCCCCTGGTCAGTGTCCTTTCCTTTGTTAAGACCCAGCTCACGATTATCTCCTGGAAGTCTGTCTGGTGGCATCTGTACGATGGACAGAGCTCCCTCAGTCTGAAAGCTCAGAAATCACTTTTGTTCCTCTCACGTCATTTAGCTTTTGGCATCTTGTATGTGTTCATCTGAATATGTTTTCCTCGCTGTGTGAGTTGATTTATCCAGAGTAGGGGAAGTCTAAGCATCTCTCACATGAGCAAGTTGAAACCTGAAAAACAAGCTTGTCTGGCAGGCTGGCTTCAGTCATTGTCACCTGAACGGCGTCTTTCTGTTTGTGCCGGTCACGTGACACATGTGAGTTCTGCCACAACGCCCAGGTTGGCTTTTTCGTCTGTTCTGGAGAGGCAGATGAGACTCAACACTGTTTCCTGGACAAGAATGGTTTCCACTCTTCTTTGATTTATGCAGATTACCCTATACGAACAGGACTTCTCAGGATTCTGTATGTCTGATCATTTCCACAGACGTGCCTTGAAAACAGAGAGGCTTGATACTGAGCTTGAGATTCCTGCTTTGGTTTTTTCAAACTATTTGGAAATCTAAATAAATGTCCTCATGCACCAACCATCATTCCACCAACGTCCTTAAATTGTCTGTTATTAAGTAGGGTGCTAATGCCTGAAAGTGACGATACAAACAAGGAGATGAATTTGCTTTGCTGTTGGCCCTAGTACTGTATTCTATGCGAAAACAATCACACTCAAATCGTTGTCTCCCCGGCCTATGAAATTAAGGTACATTTTTATTTTATGGCTCTGAGGGGACTGTGAAAACTATGAAAGCAAATGGGAAACTGGTTCAGGAAAAGGAAATGTAAAAGGAATATAGGTGGACGAAAGTGAAGACATTTCCGCTGTGTTTCTATATGACAGCCAGGGTTCAAAGGGCAAGATGTAACAGGACTGCTCTTCTGTGGGAAATCTTGGGACCCAGACTTTTTAGAGAAGTGTGTGAAAAATGACTCTAGGCAACTCGAGGAGTTAAGTTTGAGGGAATGGGTGGAGAATGGCAGGAAAAATCCTCCAATTAATACATAAGGGAGAAAATGGGATTTTGTGGTAGAAACTTAAAGTTTTTCCAATTGGGGGCACCTGGGTGGCTGAGTCAGTTAAGCATCAGCCTTCGGCTCACGTCGTGATCTCAGGGTCCTGGGATCAAGCCCTGCATCGGGCTCCCTGTTTGGTGGGGAGCCTCCTTCTCCTTCCCACCCCTGCCCCTTCTCCCCCCAGCTCATGCTCATTATCTTTCTCTCAAATAAATAAATAAATAAATCCTTAAAACAAACAAACAAATAAATAAAAATTTTCAAGTTGGTATGTCACTTCACTGAACTAACCGTCTCAAGCTTAAAAAAAAGAAACAGGCTTCAGAGAATGAGAAGATAAGCTAGAGACCAGGAGAAAACCTTTGCAAAAGACATATTCAATAAGCACTGTTATCCAAAACACACAGAGAACTCTTAAAGTTCAAAAACAAGAAAACGAACAACCCAATTTAAAATGAGCGAAAGAGCTGAAGAAACACTTCGCCAGAGAGGACCTGCAGATGACAAATAAGCATATGGAAGGACAGTCAACATCCCATGTCATTAGGAAATTGCAAATTAAAACAATAATGGGACACCCCTGCATACCTATCAGAATGGCTAAAATCCAAAATGCTGACACCATGAAAAGCTAATGGGAATGTGGAGCAGCAGGAATGCTCATTCATTACTCGTGAGAAAGTGAAATGGTACAGCCACTTCAGAAGCGTGAACCTCGTCAGTTCAGGCTGCTATAACAAAGTACCATAGAGTAGGAGGCTTATAAACAACAGATATTGGGGCACCTGGGTGGCTCAGTGGGTTAAAGCCTCTGCCTTCGGCTCAGGTCATGATCCCAGAGTCCTGGGATCGAGCCCCACATTGGGCTCTCTGCTCTGCGGGGAGCCTGCTTCCTCCTCTCTCTCTGCCTGCCTCTGCCTACTTGTGATCTCTGTCTGTCAAATAAATAAATAAAATCTTAAAAAACAACAACAACAGATATTTACATCATGCAGTTCCTTCGATTTGAAGTCCAAGGTCAGGGTACCAGTATGAACAGGTTCTGGTGAGAACCCGCTTCTGGGATTCCGACTGCCAACTTCTCATTATAACATCACATGGCAAGAGAGGAGAGGGGAAGTACGCTCTGTCTTACGTTTCTTATAAGGCCACTCGTCTCATCCTTGAGAATTCCACCCACCTGCCTTCATTTTATCCCAATTATCTCCCAAAGCTCTCCCAATACCATCACACTGGGAAAGGGGGAAGGGGTAATATTTCCATATATGAATTTGGGGAGGGTGCAAACATTCAGGCCACAACAGAGAGTTTGGCATTTCCTTACAAAATTAATTAGACCATTCCCACACAATACGGTATGCTGATGGGATTCAGAAGACACTACCTCAAAATATGGCACTCCAGCACATCGAATATTTCAGGTTAAAGGATTTGAAAAATGGCATGTGCAGGAAGGACCTTATGATCTTCCCCTGAAACAGGTGGGGAAAAACCCTCTTGTAAGGGATATTCCCCATACTGGGAGGAAAGGAGTATCCTTATCTTTGAAGATGGAGGGACACCGAGAGGAATCTAAATGAACAGGCCTTGGTTCACCACAGGCCCTAGTTCACCTCATACTCTTTGCCCTATTCTATCTTCTCACAACTTTCCATTCTTCATCAAAAACTAGCATAAAAATTCAGATTTAACCATTTTGGGGGGGTTCATTTCCTTACAAAGGCTCTCATGCCACATAAAACTTTATATTAAAAAAATGTGTACGCTTTTCTCCCGTTAATCTGTCTTAATATTTTATTTATTTGACAGAGAGAGAGCACAGGAAGGCAGAAGGGTGGACAGACGGAGAGGGAGAAGCAGGCTCCCCGCTGAGCAGAGAGCCCAACATGGGGCTCCATCCCAGGACCCTGGCACCATGATTTGAACCAAAGGCAGATGCTTAACTGACTGAGCCACCCAGGTACCTGTCTTAGTATGCTGAATTTTCAGGTCCAGTCAAGAACCCTAAGAGGGGTTCCTTCCTAGAGTACTCCTTGGTGTTCTTTCTTTCCTTGGTGTTTGCCCAAATGAAGTGAAAATTTATGTCTACACATAAAATGGCACATAGACATTCATAGCAGCTTTACTCAAAATGGTCAAATCTTGGAAATAACCAAGACATCCCTCAGCAGGTGAACAGATTAACAAACTCTGGTATATCCAGACATTACTGGAACGTTACTCAGTGCTCAAAAGGATGTAAGCTATCAAGCCAAGAAAAGACAGGGAAGAAACCCACATCCATGTTATTAAGTGAAAGAAACCTATCTGAAAAGGCTACACACTGAATGGTTCTAACTATATGACATTCTAGAAAAAGCGAAACTCTGGACAGGAAAAGATCAGTGGTTGTCAGAGACGGGGGCGGCGGCGGGAGAGGGAGAGATGAATAGACAGAGCACAGAGGACTTTTCAGGCAGTGAGACTATTATGATAGAATGGTGGATATATGTCAATACATTTGTCAAAACCCATAGAATGTACAAAACCAAAAAGGAAATGTAATGGAAACTATGAACTTCCAGTGCTAATGACGTGTCAGTGTAGGTTAATCGACTGTAACAAATGTACCACTGTGGTTAAGGATATCAATAGTGGAAGAGGTTGTGTGTTGGGGGAGACAGGCAGTATATGGAAACTCTGTACATTCCACTCACTTTTGCTATAAACCTAAAAGTACTCCAAAAAATAAAGTCTGTTAAAAAAAAGAGAGAGAGAGAAAGAGACAGAGAGAGAAATAACACACCAGAAAAGGGCATAAAGAACTGAACTTAAAATGAAGTTGAAAGATAACTGAACTTGAAAAAGTAAGCCAACTTACCCTCTGAACTGTGTATTAAATTTTTAATGTAATCTTAAGCATTGAAACATAGTCTTACATGTTTTATCTTTTTTTACATGGTGTGATTCTATTACATAGTTATTGTCTATCAAGTTGTATGACAAATAGATTTTTGTAAATACTCACTTTTTAGTACATTTGTAAAATACCACAATATTTTTAGAGAATTTTAAAATTTGCATTATTAAACATCCTTTAATATCTCATGTAATACTTGCATATATTCTCATAAAAGGTCAATAAGAGCAAAACACTAACTTATTGAAGGTGGTGACTCCTGTTGAGGGGAGGGAGAGAGAAGCTCTGTTATTTTGTTTTATACTTCTCATACTGCTTTAATTTTAAAACAATGCATTACGTTTGGAATTTATAAAAAATGAATTACTAATATTTAAAGAATTTAGGTATTCTAATATGACTTGTTATTTTTGAGTCTGGTAGTAATGGAGTTCCTTTTGGACAGGATTTTAAGTGTGGTGTACTGATGTCGGTTTCATCTCATTATCACTTTAACCATGATGTAATTTGTGTTTATTCATTTATTTGAGAGAGAGAGACAGAGAGAGCACAAGCAGGGGAAGAGGCAGAGGAAGAGGGAGAAGCAGACTCTCTGTCATGCTGGGAGCCCGATATGGGGCTCCATCCTCGGACCTGAAGATCATGACCTGAGCCAAAGGCAGATAGATGCTCGACCATCTGAGCCACCCAGGGACCCCTGTAATTCATGTTTTGACTGTAATTCATCATTTCAGTTTGATCTTTCCCTCCACCATTCTACCCCTCTGCAACCAAGCATCTCAGTAAATGACTCCATATTTCCAATAGTTCAGGTGAAAAATCTCGGGAGTCATCCTTGTTTCCTCTTTCCTCTCATGTCCCAAATCATGTCAATTTGATCTCCAGAATATCTCTCTCTACCAATGTGTACCTCAATTCTTTCCACCGTCTCTGCTACGACCTCTTGGTCCAAGTCACCATGATCTTTGCCAAGATTACGGAAATAGCTTCTGAATTGGCCTCATTTCTTCTCTTGCCCACCGATAACCTATTCTTAACACAGCAGATGGCATGATCCTTTTAAACAGAAATCCTATAGCATCAGCTCCTTGTCCTGACCCCTCTAATGGATTCCCATCTCATCTAAAATAAAATGCAAACTCCTTGCAATGTTCTATGGACCATATAGAGCTCTTCAGTTCAGCTCATTAGAAAGGCCAGCAGTGGCCTCTCTCTACAATAAGTTAGTACACCATGATCTCCGCCATTACTCTCTAACCCCATATTTTTCTTTATAGCTCTTATGATCACCTAACATTTTATTACCTCTACTAGATGATAAGCACCATGAAGGCATGATTTTTATCAGTATAGCTCACTATTTTAAAAATCAGCTTTTTGAGATATAATTCATGTATGACCTAATTTGCCTATTTAAAGCACAAAATTTGATGGTTTTTAGCATATTCAATCATCACCATAATCAGTTTTAGAACACTGTCAATGTCCCCAAAAGATATCTCACCTCTCTTAGCCACCACTCCCCATTCTCCCTTTTTCTCTGGCCCTACGCAACCACTAATCTATATTCTGTCTCTACAGATTTGCCTATTCTGGACATTTCATATAAATGGAATCACATAACATGTGGTCTTTTGTTGGGGCCCCTGGGTGGCTCAGTTGGTTAAGCATCTGACTCTTGATTTTGGCCCAAGTCGTGATCTCAGGGTCATGAGAGTGAGCTGTGTCGAGCTCCACACTGGGCATGGAGCCTGCTTAAGATTCTCTCTCTCCTCTGCCACTGCCATTCCTCTGCTCACACCCTCTCTCATTAAAAAGAAAGAAAGGCCATCAGAAGAAAGAAAGAAAGAGGGGCGCCTGGGTGGCTCAGTGGATTAAGCCGCTGCCTTCGGCTCAGGTGATGATCTCAGGGTCCTGGGATCGAGCCCCGCATTAGGCTCTCTGCTCCGCGGGGAGCCTGCTTCCTCCTCTCTCTCTGCCTGCCTTTCTGCCTACTTGTGATCTCTCTCTCTGTCAAATGGATAAATAAAATCTTTAAAAAAAAAAAAAGAAGAAAGAAAGAAAGAGAAAAGAAAAAATGTGGTCCTTTGTGACTAGCTTCTTTTATTTAACATAATGTTGTCTAGGTTCATCTAGGTCATAGAATGTGTAAGTACTCTGCTCATTCCCCTCCCCTTTTTTGTGCCAACTAATATATCATTGTATGGATAGACCACATTTTGTCTATTCATCAGTTCATGGATATTTGGGTTGTTTCTATTCTTTGGCCATTATGCATAGGGCTGCTATGAACATTTGTGCGAAAGCTCCTGTGCTGACATAGTTTTCAATTCCTGTACTACCTTCCCCAACCTAGAAGTGGAGTTGCTGGATCATATGGCAACATTGTATTTAACTATTTGAGAAACTGTTAGACTGTTCTCCAAAGCAGCTGCACCGTTTTATATTCCCAGTGGCAGAGCCTGAGAGTTCTGATTTCTTCTTACCCTTGCCAACATATTTAAAAAAATTCTCGCCACTCTAATCAGTGTGAAAATGATAAATTGTGGGGTTTTGATTTGCATTTTCCTGATGATTCATCACATCAAGCATCTTTTCATGTGCTTATTGACCACCTGTATATCTTCTTTGGAGAAATGTCTATCCAGATTCTTTGCTCCTTTTAACTGAGTTGTCTTTTTATCAATGAGTTGTAAGAGTTCTTTATGTATTCTAGATATAAGTCCCTGATCAGACATACAATTTGCAAATATGTTCTCCCACCCTGTGCTTTGCCTTTGGACTTTGTTTGATGTTGTCATTTGAAGCACACACTTTTTAATTTTGGTGATGTCTGGATTATCTATGTATTTCTTCTGTTGCTTGTGTTTTTGATGCCACAGCTAAGAATTCATGGACTAATTCAAGATCATGAAGATTTGCATCTATGTTTTCTGTTGAGTTTCACAGTTTAGCCTCTACATCAGATCTTTAGTCTATTTTGAGTTAATTTTTATATGTGGTGTGAAATATGAGGTATGGATTCAAATTTATTCTTTTGTATGTGGATAGCTAGTTGTTCTGCCACCATTTTTTGAAAAGACTACTATTTCCCCATTGAATTATCTTGGCACCTTGTTGAAAATCAATTGACTGTAATTTTGAGGGTTTATTTCTGTATTTCAGTTCTGTTCCATTGTTCTATATGTCCATCCTTGTTCCAGTAGCACACCATCTTGATAAATGCAGATTTATAGTTAGGTTTTGGCATCAAGAAATGCGAGTCCTCTAACTTTCTTCTTTTTCAAGATTATTTTGATTCTTCTAAGTCCCTTGAGTTTCCATATGAATGTTATGATCAATTAGTCAATTTCTGCGGAAAGACTGCTGGGATTTTGATAGGATAATTAAATTTTATAACCACTGTTTCTTGTGGGTGCTCAATAAATAACAGTTGAATGAACTTTAGTTTGTAGCGATGGACTAAGGGCTTTCCATGTACAATTACTCAGATTTAAGAATTTTTTAAAAAGATTTATTCATTTATATTAGAGAGAGAGAGTGAGTGAGTGAGTGAGGACAGTGGGTAGGGTATTGGAGGAAGGGGTTAGAAGAAGAGGAAGAGAGAGTCCTAAGCAGACTATACCCTGAGCCTGGAGTCCAACTTGGGGCTCGATCTCACAACCCTAAGATCACAACGGAGCCAAAACCAAGAGCCAGATGCTCAACCGACTGTACCATCCAGGCACCCCATCAGATTTGAGAATTTTATAATGGTTCCAGCTCCACAATATCTAGCAGATAACCCACATGCATTTAGATTCCTAAAGGAGCAGCCCTGGAATATATTACTAAGATTTAACCCTACAGCCAACCTGTGTTTAGAGACTGTTGCAGAGTTGTTACTGAAATACCACCTTGGCTTGGTTAAGACCCAACAACTGGAAACCTTTTCCTTGATTTAGGATAGAAGGTCAAGGAAAAGTAACGACTTGGTATAGAAAAATCAGTGACAATAACAGTATCATCTCTCAGATGGACATTTGGTTTAAACACGAATGACTCAGCAATTACCTGCACTAGAATGCAGAGGCTATTAGACAGACTTCATTCCCACAGGTTGTGTGTACAAGAAGATGGCAGAAATGGGTTGTGTGAATACCTTGACGGCTGTGTACTGGTCAATCCACTTCAAATTCCTTGGGATCCTCCTCTAGCATCCCTTCAGAATGAGGCAAAATGTAGTGTAGTGTACCAGTTAAGAGGATCAACTGTAGGCTGACATTCCCTGGGCTTAAGTCCTACCTCTAGGGCTTATTAGTTCTGTATATTTTGAGACGCAGTTCATCACCCTTAGTCTGAAGATAAGTGATAATACTCATTTTATAGAGTTGTTTGCATACTGTATTTATAAAATTCCTAGAATAGTGCTTAATATTACATTTTTGCACGAAGAGAAATAAGAAAAATAAACTTCAAGAAAAACCGTTAAATGGGGTGCCTGGGTGGCTCAGTGGTTTAAAGCCTTTGCCTTTGGCTCAGGTCATGATCTCAGGGTCCTGGGATCGAGCCCCGCATTGGGCTCTCTGCTCCGCAGGGAGCCTGCTTCCTTCTCTCTGCCTGCCTCTCTGCCTAGTTGTGATTTCTCTCTGTCAGATAAAATATTAAAAAAAAAAAAGAAAAGAAAAGAAAAACCGTTAAGTAAATGCCAGTCGTGCCACTGCACGTGCCAGTTTATCCAATTTCCTTTACCTCTTCCACAGTCTCCCCTCCATCTAGAGTAATCACCATCCCACCACTCCTACCCAGAGAAGTCCTAATTAGATTGTCATTGAAATTAGATTGTCATTGAAAGACTGCCAGCTTTAAGATGTGCATTTATTCTGGAGAATGCCCACTATGTGCAAGAAAAGACCTGTAAACAACCAGGCTTAAGTGTATTTCACTTTGGTGCCAGTTACTTTGGGGAAAAAAAAAAGAGAGAGAGAGAGAGAGAGAGCGCTCTTTGCTTTTGTTTCAATTTATAGACTCAGTGGTGGATCAGCTCATTTAATGAGCTATAGCTGAGAGCAAATACTCGAGGAACATCGAGTGCTAAAAGTTTGGAGGATTTGATTTTTTTCAGTCCAGTAACCAAAAGCATTTGATCTTTTATTGACGGAATATGGTTGCTGTAAAAAGAAATGAAATGTCCCAAGTATTCAGGGTTGAATAACTACAAATGCTTTCTCTTTTCACTGTTCAAACACCCTTAACTTTATGCTGTGTATACTAATATACTAGCATGCTCAGCCTTTATAAAGAAAATACACTTTTTTTTTCCTGACAGTATTAAAAATGGCCTAAGGGATGAAATTCTCTCAGTGTTGTAGATCTTTGTAGTAACAATTATTTTCCCAGATTAGTATTCTGTCTCACCTAGGTAAGACAAGTAAAATGGAAGTAATATGCAAGGATGTTTCTCATTTGAAAGAGGAGAGAATGTGGTCTTCATCCAAATTGTGCTTTCCTTTGAAAAATGTGCTGTAACAAGATTCTGGAAGCTATGCAAAGTGCACTGGGGAGCAGTACACAGCCCAGCCTGGCAAATCTTCCCAGGAGGCCCTGGAGACAGTCCCACTGGGATAGAATAACAGTTCCATTATTCAGCAAGGCAAGTCCATCACCCTACTTATTAGCATAGTTTGGAGGTTAAACAATGGTGTTTCCTCCTACTTATTCATTATCAAATTACTTCACAATGTTTATTTAGACTACTATCACTGAGTCAATGGCACCAAGTTATAAAAACACGACTTTCCGAGACTTCATTAGAGGGAACACTTCAAGAAGAAAGTTCTCTGGATAGGAACGTAAGAAATGCATTGCTTTGCATTAAAAAAAATCAATTCCAATACCTGTTTGAAACACCGTTAAAATTACTATATGGGACATAGAGTAAGATGCTTTAATTAAAAAAAAGATAAGGAATCCTAGAAGAGTATGATTTAAATTTCAATGTCATTAATGTCACATCATAATCAACTGAAAATACCACCAATACTTATAAATAACAATGAAAAATGGAAAAATGCATTTTATTGCCAGTGCCTGCAAGTTCAATGCATGTTTTGCTCATGGCAGTTTAGAAATAGATAAGCCCAGCAAGATGTGCTTGTCAGTTTCCAGTGGGTAAGGCTGGCCTGATCTCATTTAAGTTTATAGTGGGAAACAATTTCTATTTAATTTTTCAGAAATCCTTGTGAATGATTCAAGGGAGGACGATGATGACCTTTGGGTTAAGTACTGGTGTTTGGAACAGGCAATTTACTTTTTATTTTTAGTCCCTGAGAAATGGATCAGTTTGGTTAATCTTTTACTAGGAAGATGTCCACTGATTAGGTAACTCGGAAACATGCTAGTATTTCTTAGCTAGGTGGGGAGAGCTGCCCTGGTAGGTCTGTTTCCATGTTATATCTGAGGAAGTGAATACTGTTCACCCTGGAGATCAGTCTACCCCAAAGGGATCCTCCTTCCTTGACCCTTGATATCTTCCCCCACAGAGGAAGCAGTGATTCCGGATGGGTGTGTGCAGAGAGGGCCCTGTTTCCCTGTCGGCAAGGAGTGAAATGTGACAGCCGTCTTTGATAATGAAGTCAGCACCCAGGCAACCCCAGATTCCGAGCACATTCTGTGTGAGAGGCAAGCAGCTGTGTAATCATTTATCTAGTCTTGCTAGGAAATGGCTTATTTTACATGATTTTTTTTTTTTTCCAAAAGCAAATTTGAAGTTCTGGCTGTAACCTGACACCTTCCTCATCCTGAAGGCGGAGTGAGGAAAAGAAAACTGAATTCAGGATTCAGCTCTCCCCCTCCCCGCTCACTAACAGAACACTGCCATTTTTGAAGAGCTGAAGTTACCTTTTTTGGGTATTTGCATGTTACAGTGAGCTGTTAGTACACACAGGGATTATGAGAGTTTCCACTACTTGAAGAAGATCAGGACTGTCTTAACTGCAGAATAAACTAACGAACCATTAGAGTTGCCGACTGTGTACAGTGAAATGGGTTTTTTTTAGATCCACGATGTTCACAGCCTTCCAACCACCCACCTTCTCCAATTATATATGTTAAGGCAATTTTTAATCAGAAGAACTGCAGTCAGTGAATTTAGGAAGAGAATAATTTCCTTCTATGCTTACTTTGCAGTTCAAGTCATCCAGAAAGGACGCCCTGGTGCATTTGAAAATATCTGGGGAATTACACAAACGTACGCAACGCATCTCAGATTTATCCTCGGCATCTCTGCCATTTCTTTAGAAGCTGCACACCAGCAGAATCTGTCCCACCCCACGCAGCCCTTGCATCACGCGGGGAATACGTTCTTGTGCTTCTGTTTAATATTAGTGGAGGTACAAATCTGATACGGCTCTACTTTTATAACCTCCAGCTTACGGTTGAGCAGTGTGCCTTTTCGGTTCTGCTTAGGAAATGAGATCGGATGAATCTGGGAATAGAGCCTCACCATGTGCATAATCCTGGCTTTGCCACGGAGGAAAATCAATGAGGGGAAGCATTGATCTCCTTGCAGAGGGCAAATGCGGTTAGTGCAGAAACGGTCTGTCTGGGATTTTGCTATTCAAGTCATTCCAAGGCACATGCTTTCAAACGCAGCTCATACCATGCAGCCGCTCTCCAAATTCAGCTTAGCTCTAGTTACACAGACACAAAACCCAGGTCTTCCAGAAGGAAAAAGAACTGCATATCCACAGTTCAGCTTCCATGTTTGCTCAAGGCTAAATGAAATAGCCTTCATTTCCGTGACACTTCACTATGTCACCATGTCACTGGGTGGAGAAAACTCCTGCAGGAAGGTGAGAGTATGAATCATTTCGGGAAAATATTATCTGCAGCAATGATGAATGTGATGTTCCTCTAGGCTGCCTGGCCAATTTGTTTCCCTTCTTTTTATTAAAGAAGTAAATGTGACCAAGAAATTCCCCGGAGGGCCCCCTGTAGATAGGCATGTGTGTGCAGATACACACGAAGATGAAACATATTATCCAGCCACATGCAGGATGTATAAATAGATACGTGGCAATATTTCATACTTGTTAGCGAAAATATTTTTACAACATAGTGTCTCCCAAGTGCAGGAAATAAATCAAGCCTTTTAAAAAGTGATTGCAGATGATTCATTTAGTGCTGTCATAATATAGTGGTTTCTTTAATGAAAATTTATATGGTTTTTCCCGGACTCAGTGAAATAAATTTATACTGAAAGACGAAGGCACTGATACATTCAATATTAGACACACCCAATACTTGGATAATACGTAGGCAGGAGCTTGGCCAAGTGAAGTATGGAATGACGTCACTAGAATACACCTTTTCTGATGGAAGATTTTCCAAGTTAAGACCATCATGTACATGTACCAGAGACTGGTGGCCTTTGGCAGTGAGACACAGTATTTTCAGATCAACGTGATGCTCTCACAGTCAACTACTAGCAGACTGCTTCAGACTCAGATAATGGATTTGGGTTTTAAACAACTTGCTTGCAACTGTCAGCTGCTGCAGTGAGAAATAAAGCAAGCAACAGCAACCTTGCAAAGCATTTAAAACTGCAGACAGAGGTAACAGATGCTCCTAGAAAAGGATGACCAGGATAAAGCCAGGATAAAGGAAGGAGAGCACCTGGGGTGCCTGGGTGGCTCAGTGGGTTAAAGCCTCTGCCTTTGACTCAGGTCTTGATCCCAGGGTCCTGGGATCGAGCCCCACATGGGGCTTTCTGCTCTGTGGGGAGCATGCTTCCCCCTCTCTCTCTGCCTGCCTCTCTGCCTAGTTGTGATTTCTCTCTGTCAAATAAATAAAATATTAAAAAAAAAAAAAAGGAAGGAGAGCACCTGAAAAAATTGTATATATGAGATATATAGGTATATACGAGATGTATAGGCAAACCTCATTCTGTTGTAGTTTGTTCGACTGTGCTTTATGGAACTGTGGGTTTTACAACCAAAGGCGCGTGGCATTTTCCATGCCATTTTCCCACCAGCATTCATTCATTTCGTGTTTATGTCACATTTTGGTAATTCTCCCAACAGTGCAAACTTTCTCATTGTCGGTGTATTTGTCACAGTGATCTGTGATCAGGGATTACAGCTCACTGAAAGCTCAGAAGACCACCAGCATTTTTCAGCAATCAGGTACTTTTAATTAAGGTATATGCGTTGTTGGGGCACCTGGGTGGCTCAGGGGGTTGGGCCTCTGTCTTCGGCTCGGGCCATGATCTCAGGGTCCTGGGGTCGATCCCCACATTGGGCTCTCTGCTCAGCGGGGAGCCTGTTTCCCCTGCCCCCCCGCCTGCCTCTCTGCCACTTATGATCTCTGTCTGTCAAATAAATAAATAAAATAGTAAAAAAATAAAAAGTAAAAAACAAAAAAAGGTATGTGTATTGTTCATTGAGACATAACGCTACCACAACACTTAATAAATGGTGGTGTGTAGAGACGTAACTTTTACGTGCTTTGGGAAACCAAAATATTCGTGTAACTTGCTTTATTGCAATATTCGCCTTATTGTGCTGGTCCGGTCTGGAACCAACCAAAAGTGCAATATCCCTGCATGTGTGTAATTTTATAGTCCTGGAATATATAGCAGGGACACGTGATGAACAAAGAGCAGGAATGGGAAGCAAGGGCTTAGGATAAACAAATTATGATCTCTGTTCTGGTGCAGTCAAAATAATCCCCAGTAATTAATGTAGTTCTGGAGGCAATGGTCTTTTAAAAATTGTAATGACAAAATAAAGGGACATGGGACATGGTGCTAATAGGGGTCAGTTTGAAGTGGGGAGGGGGAGAAGTGGGATGAACTATCAGGACAGGGGACTCCTCTCAGTGTTTATGGAACATCAACTTCATAAACACTGTGAATGGGAGCCCACCATGGACTCTCAGTCATGGGCCGCAGTACCCAGAAAATGAGCCAGTCAAAGAGATCATGGTCTTAGCTAATGTTCTCCTGGATTACAAGTAGAGGAGAGAGGGTGACTTTTTATTTGAAGTAAAAAGTGATGGGAGCACCTGGGTGGCTCCGTTGGTTAAGCAACTGCCTTTGGCTCAGATCATGGCCCCAGGGTGCTGGGATCGAGTCCCGCATCAGGCTCCCTTCTCAGTGGGGAGTTGGCATCTCCCTGCTTATGTGCTCTCTCTCTCTCTCTCTGTCATGTAAATAAATAAAATCTTTAAAAAAGTAAAAAGTGATGTTAGGATTTTTCCTCGTTAGATGAGAATCTAACTTGGAACGTCAATCAAAACCTTCAGTACTGTATCAGTCAGGGTCTAACCAGGAGAGAGGAACCACACAGTAATTTGAATAGGAAAAGTATACTATAAAGAACTTGCCATTGAAGAGGGGATTGGAGTAATGAGGTATCAGCTAGTAGGAAATAAAGAGAACTCTACGGCAAGTAGGAATAGCAGACTTACTGGCACGTAATACTCTAATACTATGCTATGTCACTTCCCCTATGGCTGAGACACAGGGAACCCAAGGAGGAGGCCCCCAAGGCTGAGATCTACATATGGTTAGAGGAGGGCCTGGGTGCGGCATACTAAATGGATGCAAAGTTGCCAGTGGACCTCTGTGGAAATCTACCCCTGGGATGTTCATGGGAAGGTGTCTCATCGAAGGTACTCTAGGACAGGAGCCCCTGAGTCAGGTGTCAGGGGAGGTTTCCAGGACTGTATCCTGGAGAAACCACAGGCACATCAGGACTACGGCGCTAGTAAAGCCAACCATGCTGTGGGAGCCAGCAATGGAGGGGGAGTGGGCCCTACAGAGACTGGACCTGGAAAAGCGAACCCATGTTGTAGTAGCCAGCTGTGGGAAAACATCTGGAAAAGGTGTCCATGCTCAGGAGCTGGAGGAGGAAGGACACCTGAACAAGGAAGCACACCTGTTTCCTCCCACAATGCCTCACCACTGTCCTTTCCTGACGACGCTTCGGATCACCTCTAACAGTAAAGGCAAATCAGCGAAAGGGTCCAGACCCATTTCCAAAGAGCAGGCTAAAAGGTTTTAATTTGGCTCTGAAAAGCGATAATCAGTAACTGGTACAAGCATACATTTAGAATCTTCCTAATTCTTTATATTGAAAATCTGAACTCCTTGATGGTCTTTGTGTAGGGAGAGAATTCTTACACTGTGAGCTGCTTTTGGTCCCCCATTCTGTCTTCACAAGGTGACAACTCAGAGGAGGAGAGGATATGGATGTTGCACAGGCAGGACAGATCAGCAGACTTACAAGGATCTAGATCAGTCTTCCTGCATCGCTTATACCACGTTCTACCCACAATGGAGCAATAAAGCATTATCCATGCTTCCTTTTTTTTTTTTTTTAAAGATTTATTTATTTATTTATTTGACAGAGAGAGAGAGAAAGAGAGAGAGATCACAAGTAGGCAGAGAGGCAGGCAGAGAGAGAGGGAGAAGCAGGCTCCCTGCGGAGCAGAGAGCCCGATGTGGGGCTCGATCCCAGGACCCTGAGATCATCACCTGAGCTGAAGGCAGAGGCTTAACCCACTGAGCCACCCAGGTGCCCCCCCATGCTTCCTTTTTAACTTCTCGTAAATGGCCGAGGTAAATACACAGCTCAATGAGCTAGGTGTCAGCCAGTTTTTTTCCTTTTCATGAAACTGCTTAAAGAAATGTTTAAATGTTAAACATTTCTTAAAGAAATGTTCTTGATAGGAAAAGAATAAATGAAACAAAATGGGATCGGGAGGAGACAAACTTCATAAGAGACTCTTAATCTCACAAAACAAACTGCGGGTTGCTGGGGGGAGGGGGGAGGGAGAGGGTGGATGGGTTATGGACATTGGGGAGGGTACGTGCTATGGTGAGTGCTGTGAAGTGTGTAAGCCTGATTCACAGATCTGTACCCCTGGGGCTAATAATACATTATATATTTATAAAAAAATTTTAAAAATTAAAAAAAAAAAAGAAATGTTCCTTTATTTTCTGTTAATCTGGTAGGATGGTGTATTCGTTTTCTAGCGGTGCCATAAGAAAGTACCACAGATGTCTTTTCTCAGAGTTCTGGAGGCTGAAAGTCCAAATCAAGATGTCACAGACGTCAGCAGGGCTGGTTTCTTCCAAGGCTTTTCTCCTTGACTAACACATGGCTGCGGTCACCCTGTGTCTTCACGTGGTCTTCACTCCATGTCTGTTTCCGTGTCCAAATTTCCTCTTCTTCTGAGGACACCAGTCATATTGGCCTAGGGCCCACCCTGATGCCCTCAATTTAACTTAATCTCCTCCTTAAAGATGCTATCTCCAAATCCAGTTGCCACTTGAAGTATAGGGTATTAGGGTTTAAACTTATGAATCTGGGGAGGAACACAATTTGGTCCTTAACAGGTGGTTCACTGTGGGGGTCGTTAACTTCAGCATGCCTAGGTCTGAATTCCAGATCAGCCAGGTTGATATACCCTCCATGAAAGACTGGGCAATTTACCACTGTGAATGAATCTCAGTGTCTTTATGTACCTTTTAAGTGTCTTGTGAGAAATAAGGTGACGTAGGCAAAACATTTAGAATACTTTCTGGAGTATACAAAGCAACAGATGTCGGCTATTAGTAATGTTGACGTTATTTTATTTTATTTTTTTTTAAAGATTTTATCTATCCATTTGACAGACAAAGATCACAAGTAGGCAGAGAGGCAGGCAGAGAGAGAGAGGAAGGGAAGCAGGCTCCCCGCTGAGCAGAGAGCCCGATGCGGGGCTCGATCCCAGGATGCTGGGATCATGACCTGAGCCGAAGGCAGAGGCCCCAACCCACTGAGCCACCCAGGCGCCCCTGTTGACGTTATTTTAAGTAGTCTTTTATTTAACTATAAAAGCATAATGGCTAATTCCCAGATGACACGATACCACTCCGTGTAATATGGTGGGGAGGGCAAGAAACTAATAACTACCAAGGTAAGTTTGTGTTTTCCTCAGGACCTTTTACACTTGTGTGCTTGATGCCTGGATCTATGTGCTGATGGCTTCTTCCAGTCTTTGCCCTGATGGTACATAACTAGAGAAACCTTCTTTGGCTGCTCTTTATAAAGTCGATGCTCATTCTTTTTTTTTTTTTTAAGATTTTATTTGTTTATTTGTGTGAGAGAGAGAACACAAGCAGGGGACCAGTAGGCAGAGGGAGAAGCAGGCTCCCCGCTGAGCAGAGAGCTTGATGCAGGACTTGATCCCAGGACCCTGGGATCATGACCTGAGCTGAAGGCAGATGCTTAACCGACTGAGCCACGCGGGTCCCAGGAGATGCTCATTCTTGCTCTATCCTATTGCCTTGTTTTCTTTTTCTTTCAATATCCAGAGTGTTAGTTTTCTGTCTTGTTCATGGTAATGTAAACTATTTTGCTCACTGCTCTATCTTGAGTTCCTAGCATACTGAACATCGCACATAACGGTGTTCAAAAGACGCTGTGTAAATGAGTAAGATACAGAAAACTGGGTGACGCTCTATGCTGAGGTCAGTCCAGGCTGACAGGCTTAATTAAAATACACAGCCATGTGCTCAAGAATATAAATGGGAGGTCTCAAAAAGGACAAAGGGCTATATTAAATACATTTTGGGAATACTTACATGTTTACAATTCAGTGATACGGTGCTTGTTTTTGTTGCTAGAAAATCTTTGTCCCTTTCCAGAACACTAGCACCCAAATGACTACAACAAGATTGTATCTGAAAATGTTAACTTTTAAATCAATAAATAGAGAGCCAGAACTCTTTCAACAGTCAGTGTAATCAAATGTAAATGGCCTAACAATGGGGGCACTTCATGAACTCTCCCCTCCTTTCCAGCCCAACCCACCCCAAAGCATCTGATCGGATCTTAGGGTTACCACAGACTTCAAAGGGTAACAGCTCGGCAGGATCCAGAGAAAGGAAAAGCAAAGTTCCAGAAAGCACAAAGCCATCAAGCCTGAATACACATTTCTTTGACTGAGTCCACCACGCATGAATTTTGGGACAATGATTAGTTTTGGCTTACAATGGTTTTGTCAGACCTAAGTGGTCAGGCAGCCCATTTAAATGGTCATATTTTATTTTACTAGCACCAACCACTTAGTTATGATCAAGTCAAATACATTTTGTGTGTGCATCAGTGAGCATCCATGTACCCTTTTTTTTTTTTTTTTGCATTAAAATTTGAACGCAATTCTTGTTCAAAACGCTAGCAGAATTACGAGATGATTTGGAGTGGGAAATTACATTTATGTAACTTTGTCTGCCATGAGCCTCTTCATCGATGGTAGTTTCTTTTATTATCACTATTTTTGTCGCACTGTTGGAAATTAAAGCCTGTCCAAAATAAAAAAAAGCCTGTCCAAATTTGAGACCCCATCTTTGTGATGCCTTTCAACTACAAACTGAGATCATTTGAGTCTCTTAATACACAAAGAAGGCTGACTCTTAAAAATCAACTTCAAAAAAATTGAAGAACGAACATAAAAATTGCCTGCAGTTCTGGCACAACAAAGTAGACATTTCTAGCCTGGATCAGTGTGGGGCACGGGCCAGTATGGGACCCACATGGGATCAGGAGGCAATGAACAAAGATGACCATTTTCTCCTAAATAATAGCTGACCAACGATTTCACCATTTGAAATAGTGAAGTTAAACACCTCAACCACATAGTGTAGAGGAAGCTAAGTGTTTAGTTACATTTAGTTCATTTCACATTATGGATTTAATTCGTTTTTTTTTTCATTATTATTTTTTTAAGATTTTATTTATTTATTTGATAGAGAGCGAGTGGCGTGCACACAAGCAGGGGTTACGGCAGAGGGAGAGGGAGAAGGAGAAGCAGGCTCCCTGCTGAGCAGAGAGCCCAGTGTGGGGCTCGATGTCAGAACATGAACTTGAGCCGAAGGCAGCCGCTAAACCCACTGAGCCACCCAGGCGCTCCGCATTATGGATTTAATTCTTACCAACTCTTCAGCTCTGCTGCCCTTGAAAAGATGTTTAGAAGTCACACCTTTATAGGCGTACGAAGGGCACTTTTCCTTGAGTGAGCTGGACACAGAGGATTAGCACCAATGTGATTCTGAAGCCCAGAAAGGTAAGTTCGATTTATTAGTTTCTGAATAATAAGCTTGGCAAAAAGGAGAGTCTTGGCTGTTGGTTATTTGGAAAGCGTGGAGATTATGAATGCGGGTGGGGGTAGCAAAGCAAAGACCGTTTTTTTGGTTTGTTTCGCAGAATGTCGGAAAGTAAGGTGCCTTATACAAGTTTTTCTGCTATCATGTAATACATGTGTTCCTTGAAAACTTAATAAAACATTCTAAATTCCTAATAAATAAGTGCCTTCATAAACACAGGATTTTACCCTTTTTAAAAAAAGAAGTGAAAGGTACTAAGGGAAGGAATGTGAAGGAAGAGCCCAAGTTGGTAAGTTCCAGAGATAAGAACAAAATACACCAACAGTGAGGAAAAACAAGGTCAAAAACAGCCTGAAGTTCAAACCGAATGGAGTCAAGATGAGGACCGCACTGTAAGTGGGTGTCTCTCCCGCAGGGTTCGCTGCATGTAGCTCTTGTTACCTGGTGACATAAAACCATCATGAGAGGAATCATTTATTTTCCGTGTCAACTTGACTGGGCGAAGGCATGCCCCAACAGCTAGAAGCACACTCTTTCTGGGTGTGTCTGTGAGGGGCTTTCTGGAAGGGACCAACTGCATTTGCACTAGTAGAGGGAGTAGGGAGGATAGCCCTCACCAGGGCGGATGGGCACTGTCTGATCCACTGAGAGAGCAAAAAGTTAGAGCAATAGCAAATTCACACTCTGCTTAGGCAGAGACATCCGCAGTTCCGGTTCTTGGGCCTTTGGACTTGGACTGAATGACACCATGGGATTTCCTGGCTTGGCAGCCTGCAGATTACAGGTCCTAGGACTTCTCTCCAGGAGCACAGAGCCAATTCTCACAATGGATCGCTCTCTGTCTATATGCCTGTATCTGTATCTACGTATATGCATATGTGTGTGTGTGTATGTACACACATATATATACATACACACACACACACATATATGCATATACGTAAATATACAAGACCAATGGCAGATAAATATATATCTGCCATATATCTATATTGATATCAATATCGATATAGATATATATATCTGCCATTGGTCTTGTTTCTCCAGAGAACCCTAACACAATGTGCGAGGAAAATATCACATAGAAACTAACGGGACTTTCTTGTAATATTTGCATTTTTTTCTTATAATTGTGTGTGAGCTTGTGCCCATCACAGGAGCACAGGGGTTCCAGACTAGAATTGACTTTGCTTCTAAGTATGTGTACTTAGTTTTACAATCATTTGTTGACTGGAACCATTTCCTTTCAAACGAATTTTACTAAATTTAGCTTAAAATTCCACATCCCTTTTATTGGCTATTAATTTGGGCGGGGGGGGGGGAGCAGAGGGAGAGGGAGAGAATCTTAAGCAGGCTCCACGCCCAGCACAGAGCCCAAGCTCCATTTCACGAGATCACCACCGGATCCGAAATCAAGAGTTGGCCGACTGAGTCACCCAGGCGCTCTCCTTTCATGGGCTATTGAGATCACTGCAACCTGTTTCACATCTTTGGGCCTACGGTTTCTTCTCAGCATCTCTGGTGTGTTCCCAGACAGGCTTTTCAGGTACATTTTCCCTTTTCATTATTGTTAAACATTGAACGTTGAATTAATGTTAAACATCCTTGTCCTTCACGTATCTACGCTTTAATGGTAAGACATCTCCTATATACCTATTTCAACTAAGCAGTGTTAAAACAAGCAGTGATGCATATTTAAAGAGGTTCATACTCGCAAGCACACCTCAGGCAACATATTACCAACCCACTTTTTGACTAGCTTGTTCTCGCCACTGTGCACGCAAACATAGCGCTCTTAGTTATGTGTATCAATTTCCTGGGGCCGCCATAACACATTACCACAAGCTGGGTGACAGTTTTATTTTCTCACAGCTCTGGAGGCCAGAAGTCCAAACTCAAGGTGTTGACAGAGCTGTTTCCTTCTGAGGGTTTGAGGGAGAATCTGTTCCATGCCTCTCTCCCGGCTTGTGGTAGCTCCCGCCAATCTTTGACACTTACTGGCCTGTAGACACATCTCTGCCTCTCTCCCCACGTCGACTTCTTCTTGGTGTGCATGTCTTCCACCCCTCCTTTTCCCTCTTGACACCTGGCATTGGTTTCAGGGCCCACCCTAATGCGGGATGACCTCATCTTGAGATCCAGAAGTACATTTACAAAGTCTTTTGTTTTTTTTCTTTTTTCCAAATAAGGCCACATCCCAGGTCCCAGGGAACCTAAGTTTTTGAGGGGCATCATTCTACACAGTACAGCACAATTTAAGAAATCTTTGTTGTCGTGGAATGACAATGGGTTTTATTTACCTGTTGATAACCCCTTATTGGTTTTTTTTTTTTTTTTGAGATTTTATATATTTATTTGACAGACAGAGATCACAAGTAGGCAGAGAGGCAGGCAGAGAGAGAGGAGGAAGCAGGCTCCCTGCTGAGCAGAGAGCCTGATGCGGGGCTCGATCCCAGGACCCTGAGATCATGACCTGAGCCAAAGGCAGAGGCCTCAACCCACTGAGCCACCCAGGTGCCCCGATAATCCCTTGTTAAATGGCTGGTGTGGTTGGGACTACAGTCAGTGTCTCTGAGAGTTCTACTCTTTTTGAAAGTAACTTATTTTTATTGACTCTATGACCTTGGCTGTACTAGTTGAATGCCCCATGAGAAAAGTACTTTGATTAGACACACAAGTTCACTAGGAAAAAGTGACTGGAAAGACCCAACAGTATTCATTTTGGCTCTCCCTCACAGGCAACGTAACTCTTAACAAGTCAACTTCTTTACAGTAACCACAGTGTGAAAACATTCATAAATTAAACAAATTCTCATAGTGAGAAAGTGAAATTTACCTATAGGGAAAAATAAAAATGTGAGTTGTTTTCCTTACAGTGTATTGTGTTTGTAGCACGAGATGATGATTGTCCTCACCTCTTACCCTGACAGCCACACACCAACACACACACACCAACACACACACACACACACCAACATATACACACATTATACTTTAGACTACCAAAACTGACTTCAAGCAACTCATATGTATAGATTCAGTAAACAGTAATTACAAGCAATGAATGTATTTGTTACTTCTTCCTTTTAGTACATTCCAGACTCTGTTTTTAACCTCTCATTATTGCACACTTAATTAAAAAAAAATGATGCCACATTCCTTTTACATAATATACCATTCCCCAGCAAATGTAAGGGGATCTTGGCACACAGGGCCATTGTTTTTCTTTTCACTATTCTTTCTGTCCGGAACTGAGGAACACGAATCCCAGTTATTTCATCCACTGAGAAACGAAAGTTGAGATCAGAGTCTTTATGCGTAGGGCTACCTGAGGCTTTTAGATCATTAGATGAAACTAACAGCATGACTTTAATAACTGAGTTTATACACACTATCAGAATTTTACTATTATCATATCCGTTGGCATCTGCTGGTTTTTTGGTTGGTTGTTTGTTTTAAATAATACCAGGGCTTCTGGTAAAAGGTAGGCGACCCTTCATAGACCTCAGTGAATGTAAAAAATCTAGTTGTTTCTGGAGCTTCTTGTGTGGTCAACTATAATCGCTGTTCATACACTCGCAGGGCATGCTTCCAGGTCCAAAACGTACACATTCTACAGTTTGACCCTTCAAAGTGCTATAAAAACATAAATATATTTCTTTGGAGAAAACGCTCTGTTACAGCATGGTCCCTTGAAACTGTCCAATTTGATCTGTGATTCCCGCTGAGATACGCATTACATCATGGTCTATTTTCGGCTTGTTACATTAATCAAAACCTATGCCATTTATTCAACAGCTTCCTGCAGCTCAGGCATTTGAAATGAAGAGTGCCAGCAAGCAGC
This sequence comes from Meles meles, assembly GCF_922984935.1. Lineage (NCBI taxonomy): Eukaryota > Metazoa > Chordata > Mammalia > Carnivora > Mustelidae > Meles > Meles meles. The sequence continues at coordinate 46,543,687 of NC_060068.1, forward strand.
TGCCAAACACCATGAACGAAAGAGCGGGGCTGGCTGGGAGTAATGTACAAATTGAATTTCAAGTGACTGAGCAGCCTCTTTATCTCTTGGTGACACAACCAGGGACGATGGCCTCGTTCTTAAGGAAATGAAACCCAGAGCCATGGTTCAGTCATGGGGTGGTACCATGGGCCCTGCCCAGCAGTCTTTCCGGAACCGCTGATGAGTGTGACCTTTACAAAAATGCACAAAGCCTTGATTTCTGCACGGTTAACCTTTACAAGCTGGAACCCCTCTGTGAAACCTACACGCAGCAGAGGGAAGCTTCGGAATCAAAACAGACATGTATACATCTTATGAAAGAGGGACTACAAACACGTACACACGTATGCTTGGGGGATGAAGACATTGAACCCATTCTCAATTATTCTCGCAACTGGGTATTTTCCTGGCATTTACATTCCTCTTTCTCTGCAGCAGGAAAGTGCTGGGACTTGGTGCTGTGTTAACCCGATACCTAAATTCGTTTGCTCTTCACAGGGGAAGAAATTGGCGGGGAGAATGGAAATTACATATGTTCGGGAATTGCCAAGAGTCACTGGGACTATGTGCTCACTGATAAATAACGGCCAAGTGCACGTAATGAGAGAAGAAATCTGTACGAAATTGACAGCCTTGATTTCCACCACTAATCGAACCAGGAAGACCATTTTGTTGGACAGCATTTCAAACATATGGGGTAGTCATAGGGAGCATTATCACAGTGACTACAGCAATATTCTTAACCTATTATAACAACAAATCCAACGTTCTTTCCTTGGCGCCTACCGGCTTTTAATCATATTTTGTTTTCAAGTGAATCTGATTTTCCTCATTATTATATATTGATACGAATCACAACCATCATTAAGAAAAAGTTACAGTAGCTCATCTAACTGTCTTTTCATATTTCATTCTAGTAGTCATATTTTCAATATTACGCTTTTCTCTTGACTAAGTTCTTTGTGTACCTGATTCCGTGAGTCGCCTAGCAAGCCCATGAAGCAATTAGGACAGGTTAAGTTATTACTATTAATGAGAAGACTAAAGTCCAAAGAGGTTAAAGAGCGTGTCAAAGGTCAACATGGCAAAATCACTAGTAATCCTGGAAATGTTAACTTTTCTGGGATTTCTACCGACAATGAGGGATATGTCAGTAAAGCTGCAGGGGAAACCAGCGACTTCAAAAGACACTTTGATTCATCTTCACAGAGTGTCAAATCTGCAACTTCCTGTTTACCATATTCACTTCAGAATCCCTGTCAAAGCACAGGAAACCCGTGATCTGCAAACAGCCAGCTAAGAAATGATGTAGCTATCCAAACACCTGCCTTCTGGCTGCTTTTTAGTTGTCAAAGGACCAACCATGGAGAAACTGTGGAGAGGGGGTAGGGTAAACTTTCAGAGACTCTGTTTAGAAGTTAAAAAAAAAAAAGAAAGAAAGAAAGTAGGAGGGAGGATCTGCTACAAAAGAATACGGAGAGAACAGGTGACTCCCATAGTCATTTACTCATTCACCCAGCCGCCATGGGATAGGCAGAAAATGTGCCCCAGGAGAGAGTCCCTGAAATTCACAAACCCCTTTCAGTCTCCCTGTTTGAGGCAGCGCACCCAGTGCTGGGAATAGGGATCCAAGATTGTCTATAAATAACTCGACGCAGAGACTAGGTGTAAAGACTGCTGCTAGCAAGGGACAATGGCAGTTAGAACACAGAGGTTGGGAAGTCTGTGTCTGGCCCGGGGAACCAGGGAAGGATTTGGGTCTGGCGATGGCCGGGATGGACGAGCTGGGCTCAGTACCAGTGCCCGTTCTCAGAAGTCAGCCTAATGAGGTATCACTCGCTTGATGCCAGTTTTAAACCCAGAAGGTTTTAGGAGTCTAGTCACTTTCAGAAAATGTAAAATACATAAAGCAATGGCCACTGTGTGAGACAGAGTCCTTCTCGCCTGTCTGAGGCCCTTCTGTAGACCAGGTCTGAATGATCACTCAATTCCCCCAGGACTCCCCAAAGTAGACATTATGGGTATCCTTTTACAGATAAGGAAACTGAGTCTCAAAAAGGTCAAGCCACCTCGCCTTCACCAGTAAGTGGGAAATCAACACAGTTAATCTTCAAGCAAGGGAAGTGCCAACCAAGTGACAAAAGCTCACGCAAACTCCGCGGTGCAGCCGCAGTGGCTGTTTAGAGGGATCCCAGGCCCAGAATCTTCCACAAAAAAATACTTGGAGATGGTGAGCTTCCGTCGGGGGATGTGACCCCCTTTCAAAGCTTTCATGTATAATGCAAACCTTTTCCAAAATACATTTTCTTTTCTCCAAGACAATGTCCCTTTTATTTTGGCTAAGTATGGTTTCTCTCCCTCCTCACTTGCTCAATATGGGGACATCTGTCCCAAAGACAGGATTTAGCTTAAGTTAAAAATAAAAATGAGGGTGTGTAGGGTATATGCAAATGTAAAGGCGGAGCCCACTTGAGTGACTGGTGATTGTGTGGGTGTGGGGGGGACCGTCCGGGTGTGTAAAGTAAGCGTTTTTTTTTTTCCTTTCAATTTTACGCGGCTAATTCCGGCCTGTGTCTTCCCGGGCACCTCAGGCCTCACTGTATCAGCTGTTCAGACTTGATTCCAGAAGATTACTCCTTTTAGAGGCTGACCCATTGCTTCAGCGGTGTTGCTTTGGGGTCTTTGGGAAATGGGTATGAGCAACTTTCTTTGAGCCTTCAAAGTAAAGCCAAATGCTGGGTCCTCAGCGGGAAAGTGACTTTAATTAATTCTGGACGACCTTTCCATTGAAAAGCAAAACACTGCCCGGAGGCTTTTCGGAAAGGTTAGGTTATACCTTTTTCCCTCTTATTGTTATGAGGCGGATGTTAGTGTTTCTCACACAAGTCTCTGCCTCCTGTGTTCTTGTGGGTGAGTGCCCCCTTTAATAAAGGACAAACAAAATAAAACAAGCAAGCAAGCAAAGAAGCCCTGTTTGTAGCCAATTAACTTCTCGATTCTAGCGAGAATGAAACCAGAGTATAAAATCTTCCATCACAATAAAATATGACTAAAGACCTCATCAATACTCATTTAGCAAATGCTTCGTGGTGGACCATCTTTTTCTAATACTTAGGAATTCCATTATTTCTTATTTCAGTGAACATGTTAGAAAAAAAAAATTAAGTGAAATGGGATTAGCTTTGCCATTTGTCATTTACTCAGAGTAGAATTCCTGTCTGACATGTGGGCACTCATACCCAGAGCTTAATGCTTTTAGTAATTATAAGGATCATGTAGAGTACGTTGATTGGTGGGGGGAAAAATCTTTATTAACTGCTCAGAAATAGTTAATTCTTCATTAGTCAGAGCACTGCTCTAGAGCCTGCTGCCTGTGAACCATGGATTAGAGTTTATGATAGTAATAACCTCCCTGAAAAAACATTTGTTACTATACTTAATGACCAGATTTTAGTGCATTAACCTTCCTTGGGAGGTCAACTAACAAAATGGATGTTAACTGCTTGTAACAACCAATTCCTCTGAAATTAATATTTAGATGCCTTTGGTGTCAAAAAACCTTCCTTCCATATCAGGGCATTAAAAACACTTCTAAATTATTAATAGCAGGCGGAATCCAATGCCTGCAACGCTCTTTATTCTCAGCCTCTTCCTATTTTCTCCAACAGAGTTCTCTTCTGCAGGAACAAGGAAGGCATTCAGGGAAATGAGGTCTCAAAAATGCATGTGGGTCAACAATGCACTGCAGTTCTGAAAAGGTCACTCTTGAAGTTCAACAGAAATAAACATAATAGGAGTGTGAGAGGCGATGCTGAGCGAGCCCCGGGAAGCTGCCGGAGACAAACTCCCGCCCGGCCTCGCCTCAGGCCCCCCCTACCCGATCCCCACCCCCCCAGCCTCGGCCTCCTCACCACCTGTCAGGAACTCCTTAACGACATTTTTGCTTCCCTTCTGCCACTGACCTGCCCGCTCCGCTCTTCAGCCCTGCCCCCACCCCGCCCCCCTTCAGACTGGAAACAAACCGCATTGATGTCAAAAGAGCTTCGAACTATTTCCTTCCTGAGCAATCCCAGAATATAAAACATGTTCTGAAAAGCTGCACCGTTCCCTGGAGAAATTTTATGATTTGGTTACTGCCGCGCGCGCGCTGCGCCTTGGCCAGAGGAGCGCTGAGTCCTGGCCAAACAATGAAGCGCTGCTATTATTAGCTTTCCCATTCAATGGCCACAAAGCCCTCCGTGTTTCTATTTTCAGACCGCGCTCCTCCAGTGAATAGATAGGCAGAAGCCTCATCTCAGGGCCCACACTGTACCAGGAGGGTGAAGTGGCCGTCTCCTGCCAAAACACGCGTCGGGGCATGAACATGAAAATGTTTTCATGGTCGTATTCTTAGGCAGAGGAAAACAAGAGCCAAGGCCATGCCTGCTGAAACTTCTGGTTTCTTTTCTTTTCTTTAAAGGTTTTATTTATTCATTGGAAATGGACAGGGCACAAGCAGGGGGAGCAGCAGGCAGAGGGAGAGGGAGAAGCAGGCTCTCCACTGAGCAGGGAGCCCAATGCGGCCTCCATCCCAGATCCCGAGATCAGGACCTGAGCAAAAGGCAGACCCTTAACAAACGGAGGCACCCAGACGCCCCTGAAACTTCCTGTTTCAACAGAGGCTTAACTATTGGAGTTGGCACAGTATCCTGGCCTATCAGTGATGAGGCTGCTGTGTTCGTTAATTTTCCCAGATCGCAAGGACGCAGTAGCTTTCGTGACTCAGTGACTCACATCCGTCTGTGCGCACACCCGTAATGATTAACCAGCTCAGCTCAGAGCAGGACGTGGACGGTAAGAGTGAACATGTCAGATGTATCCAAGGGTCTCTTCTTCATGGCATGGTCACTTAGAAGCCCAGCACCAAGATTTCCAGAAGACCCAGGCAATTTGTAGGCATGATGGGTTTGTTTTTTGTTTTCGTTTTTTTACTTGAAATATAACTGACATACCTCATGTGAGGTTCGGGTGCGCAGTGTAAGAATTTGGTTTTAGGACGTACTGAGAAATGATCACTGCTAGGAAAGTCTAGTTTAACATCTGTCCCCATAATAGTTACAAAATTGTTTTTCTTGGGAGCAGAACTTTGGAGATTTATTCTCTTAGCCACTTTGAAATATCCAGGATGGTATTGACAGTATTACCAGCTGTATTTTATAGCCCCTCAACTTACTTTACAGCTGGGTATCTGCACCCTACAAACACCCTCACCAATTTCGCCCTCTGCCCCACCCCCAACCTCTGCTTCTGGCAATCACCAGTCTGTTCTCTGTATCCGTGAGCTTGGTTTTGTTCTTGTTTGGTTTTAAAGATTCCACATGTAAGAGAGATCATATGGTATTTGTCTTTTCCTGGTGTTTGTCTTTATCTCGCTTAGCATAATGCCCTCAAGGACCACCAAGTCGCCATAAACGGCAAGATTTCCTTCTTGTTCTAGATCAATCATATTCCATTATAAATATATAGATCACATATCTTTTTTCCATTTTTCCATTCATCTGTTGGTGGACAGTTAGGCTTTTCCATGTCTGAGCTATTGTAAATAATGCTGCAATGAACATAGGGGTGCATCTCTTTTTCTGAGTGGCTGTTTTCCTTTTTTGGTGGGGGGGATAAATACCCAGAAGTGGAAGTGCTGGGTCCATTATACACTCATTTTATTTTAAGTTTTTTGAGGAACCTCCACACTGTTTTCCATAGTGGCTGCACCCATTTCCATTCTTACCAACAGCACACAAGGGTCTCCTTTTCTCCACATCCCGGATAACATTTGTTATTTCTGTCTTTTTGACAACAGTCACGCATACGAGTGTGAGGTGCTATCTCATTGTGGTTTTGATTTGCATGTCCCTGATGATGAGTGATGCTGAGCATCTTTTCATGTGTCTGTTGGCCATCTGGATGTCTCCGTTGGAGAAAAATCCATGTAGGCCCTCTGCCCGTTTTAAATGAGACTGTTTATTCTTTCGCCATTGACTCATATGAGTGCTTTCTGTATTTTGGACCTTCGCTCCTTATCAGATATTTGATGTGCAGAAATTCTCTCCCATTTAACAGGGTGCCTGTTCATTTTATTGAAGACTTCCTTTGCTGTGCGGAAGAAGCCTTTTGTTCGATGTAGTCCCACTTCTTGATTTTTTACTTTTGTTGTCTTTGCTTTTGGTGTCATGTCCAAAAAACCAGCGCTAAGACCTGTGTCAGGGAGCTTATCATCTATATTTTCTCCCATGGGTTTTATGGTTTCAGTCCTCACATTCAACCCTTTAATCCGTTTTGAGTTACTTCTTGTGGGTGGTATGAGAGAGTGGTCCGGTTTCATTCTTTTGCATGTGGCTGTCCACTGGTCCCAACACCATCTGTTGAAGAGACTGTCCTTTCGTCATTGTACATTTTTGGCTTCTTGTTAAAAATTAGTTGACATATATGTGGAGGTTTCTTTCTGGGCTGTTTATTCTGCTGCATTAATCTATCTATGTGTCTGTTTTTATGCCAATAACATACTATTGTATGTTATATACTATAATGTTATATATTATATATTACCTATATAATATTACATATTATATATATGTTATACCATTTAATGTTATATACTATTATGCCAATAGCACACTATATCTTCATAATATACTTTGAAATCTGGGAGCACAACGACTCTAGTGTTGTTGTTCTTTCTTAAAATTGCTTTGGCCATTTGGGTCTTTTGTGGATTTTGTGGTATACAAAGTTAAGGATTTTTATCTTATTTCTATGAAAAACACCATTGGAATTTAAAAATAAGACTTATTTCTTTGAGAGAGAGAGAATGTGTGCAAGTGGGGGACAGGTAGGGGGGAGACTCTCCAGGAGTCTCTGAATGGAGTGCAGAGTCCTACACCTACATGGGGCTTAATCCTATGACCCATGAGATCATGACCTGAGCCAAACCAAGCATCCAACATTCAATTGACTGAGCTACCCAGACGCTCCACCACTGGAATTCTGATCAGGATTGCAAGGAACCTGTAGATCGCTATAGGTAGTAAAGATAGTATAAACTGGGCTTTTTTTTTTTTTTTTTAAGATTTTATTTATTTATTTAGAGAGTCTGAGAGAGAGTGTGTGTGTGGTAGAGAGGGAGAGGGGTAGCAGGAGAGAGAATCTCAAGCAGACTCCACCCTGAGTGCAGAGCCTGATGCAGGGCTCAGTTTCATCACCCTGAGATCATGACCTGAGCCAAAATCAAGAGTTGGACTGTTAACCAACAGAGCCACCAGGTGCCCCTAAACTGTACATTCTTTTTTTTTTTTTTTTAAAGATTTTATTTATTTTAAACTGCACATTCTTAACCTTTCTTTTTCCTTGTGGACATTTTTGTAATATTGGAAATTAAGTACAGACAGGAGTCCATTAAAATTGTTGGCGTGTTTCCATTTGTAAAAAGAGATTTGCTACCTGACCATCCAGGTAGGACAAGTTGTGTATAATAACGATTTTAATTTAGTAGCCAGATTCTTCCTTGCTTTGGGAATACTCGCTCATTGAGAGGTTGCAACGCCATTGCCTGCGTATTATGCCTCTTTCCTACTGTAGCTGCTTTCACTTTGTTTATATTGTCCTGGGAAAACATTCTTTTGCAAACAGGAAGTAAGCAATTTTTTCTTTTAAGCTGTGACAACTTTTGCCTTTTTAACAAAGGCATTTAGGAAAAGATCTCTTGTCAAACAGGAGATATAAATTGTAGACATTCTTCCCTCCCCCACCCCTCATTTTCCATGGAAGTATCAATTACTGGCTGCTGGGAGCCAGCTCTTAGACATAAGGTTTTCAGTGGTAGGAATGATTAAAATACAGTTATTGCCTTGGACTGCTTTATCTGTAAACTAGTAAGATTTCTGAAAGCTATTTAATTATCATGTGAATCATTAACTTCATTATGTTTACAGAGACTGTGTTCTCTCTCCTGCTTCTTGGGAACTCTGGAGCCTGCATCAGTGACCTGGAATGGTTGCTGAGTGTGATGCAGGTAACGTACCTGTGCAATTTATTAGTGCCAGGTAGAGTTTTAAATCAGCATGTTGATTGGAGTGTTGTTCACTTAATGAACTTCTATGCACCGCTTCCTGAAATCCCCTTTATGGTTTCTGTTGGCTCCATATGGCATTCTGATGAGCTTACACTTCTCCTTAAGTGTTTCTATATCAGAAAACAAGAGCAAAGCTAAAACAAAGTGAGTCATCTGGTTTTGTCTTTGCTTTCACTGCATGAGATAATGTGGAGGTGTTAATTACAAGACTTCACTGAGTCTTGACTAATAACAGTGTGCAAACAAATGTATGTCAGGCTCAGCCGCAGAAAAGCTTCTACTAATAAGGTAAAACTAGCAATTAGAGCTGACAATGAAGTAATACTTTCCGTTGAATATTCATTAATGAAGTTCTTGTTTAGGAGAAGGGAGGCTTCTGACTGTCCAGATGGAAACCCAGAATAGGAACCCTGGTCATTCCTCTTAAATGAATTAACCACCGTTTGGTGAGCCGGCACCCTGGATTAATTCCCTTTTGTACTAATGCACTGACCCTTTGCTTCAAAGGCAGAGCCCTGATGGCCACTAAGATTCCTCAATTCATGACCTTGGCATAATAGGCACAAACTGAATTCCCAGAAAGAGAAAAATGATAGCGACCACAGAACATCACTAACAGTGTACTGGAGACACATGTTTTATTGAAATTCTTCACTGCAGCTTCTCAGGGAGAAAGAGTGTGATGAACTCACCTCCCCCAGTCACGGCACTCAGTCTCACACTTTCCTTCATCTTCCTTCTCTGTCCTCTCTCTCTTTTCAGAAAGCAGTTTTGAAATGCTTCTTTAAGCCCTCAAGACCCTCTACTTCCATGCCAGGAAGAATCTTACCCCCGCAACAGGGGGTATTGGACGTGGGCTGCACAATTATTTCTGAAACATGACCATGAATTGTACTTCGCGGACACTATTTCTTAGCAAAGATGCCCAAATGAGGGGTTCGATGGATGAAAGCATTTCATTTAGGTGACATTTAGTAGTTCACTATGTACTTAAGGAGGTGCAAAGGCGTTTTGGTTTTGTTTTGGGGGGGAGGGCACTGAAAGAAAACCAAAATCTTCCAAGGCAATAAACACTCAAAATGTCAAAATATTAGAATGGATCCTGACCAGTGTAAAATGAAACAGTCTTCTGTTTTGACTCTCTAAAGTGGCTCCGTGCCCAGATTAAAAAGCCACAGTCTTAGCCTTCTTTGCAGTTAGAAAACAGCTCCATAAGACACATCTGGTCAACGGTATATATATGAGGAAGTTACTTAAAGCTCCTCAGAAACAGGGCCGAAGCAGCTGGGAGGCACACGATTTGTTGCTGTGTGTTCTCTGGCTGTGACTGGAACCGATGAGCCACTTTGCAGTAGATCGAAAGGAAGAAGTGAGAGCCAGTAATGTGGTCCTCCCGACTTCTCTTCATGCGAGGATCCTTCCCTCCTCCTTCACCATGGTTAAGCCTCTCATTTCTAGGTCTTTGATGGGTACAGGCAAATGTAATTCCTAATTGAAATACAATGTGCGTCAGAATGGGGGGGGGGGCGTGAGTAGGGGAGGATGCTTCAAGGAATGGAAGAATCCTAACATGTCTAATTTGCTTAATCAAGGAAGTAGGACAGTGAAAGCCAGTATTACAGGCGGGTAGGGCTAGGTGAGCCCTATCGCACAGGGCAAACACTTGGTTCAGACTCTTGAGAAGCCGTCTGCTGACTCCTGAGTAATACAGAATGTCAGCATACGCTCAATCCTTCTTGTTGCTTTTAGCAGAGCTCTAATGGAGAGATGAACTAACTCAGGAGACGTGCAGTCTGCAGAGATGGGATAGAAAGCTCAGCCCTGCTCAGAGAGGTACTTTTGACTGAGACCTGCAATTCAAGTTTTGAGTGAGCTGGGTGGCTCAGTTGGTTAAGCATCTGCCTTTGGCTCAGGTCATGATCCCAGAGTCCTGGGATCGAGGCCTGCATCGGGCTCCCTGCTCAGCAGGGAGTCTTCTTCTCCCTCTCCCTGTACCCCTTCCTCTGCTCATTATCTCTCTCTCTCAAAAAAGTAAATAACATATTAAAAAAAAAAAAGCATACACTGGAAGTTCACTTGTTATTTCTGCAAGTAACTTCTTAGACACAATTTACATAGCTACCCCTAACCATAGGTCTTTAATCTGAGCCACCATGTGCTCAGCTCTAAGCCTTGGTTTCTACCAGTGGAAGAACTGGTAGATTCTCCCTTGTAGGGTTGAAAATTCAACTTCTCTTCTACCTCAAGTGGAAACTATTATGAACCAAGGACCATACCTTTAGTTTCTTCTGTTTTCCTGACAATCCAGTCTTAAGAAGCTGCTTACACCAATCCTAAATTCCTCAAGGCTTCACATTTCTTTTTCTAAATGTAACTTTAATAAGATGGTAAGACATTATATCTCGCTCTTCCACTCGGCAAAGTTTATGGTGTTGGAATGTTCTTTAGCAGTTTCAGTCAGGAAAAACAAAACCTAAGAAATCTTTTGAAGAGCTCTAGAATGGTGGAAATGTCTCAAGGTTTAGTGTAATTGGAATCTGAAATTCTGTATCTGGAGATTCTATTGCATTGACTAAGTTCAGGACTAGACATCCTCAGACATTCCACTTTGTTTTGAAAGAGGCACCATGTGACTTCTCTAAACAATGAATGAACTCTACATGTGTCAAACAGTTTTACTGCTGTTAAATGAATATAATTCATAACTAATTCTTAAAAAAGGAACAATTTACTACAATTTCACCAGATTTTAACTGTATTCCTTGACTTCTGAAGCATCTTACTAGTGAAAAAAATCTTTAAAAAATCTACACATTGGAGGAAAATTTGGCCTTATCTTTTTAAAAAATTGCACACTGATGCAGTCAGTTGGCTCACACATTTGAACAGATACATTGTTGCAAGGATGTTCACAGAAACATTATTACAATACCAAAAAATCGCAAGCAAATTAAATATCCATCAACAAGGGACTATTTAGGTAACACATAGTGTACCCATGCCAAAAAACACCTATGCAGTCCTTAAAAACAAGAGCTAGAACCATTTGGAAATATAGTCAAGATAGAACATAAGGTTTTGAAACATGATAATATATGTATAATTCAAGTTCATTTCTGTAACAGACAGCAAATCACGAAGCATACACACAGAACTGTATAAGCATGTAAGTTTCTGGAGGAAGATATCGGCAGTTACTTAATAATGTTTACAATTAGAGAGAGAATTGAATATCTCGGTATGAGGAAGGCAGGACTCTCACCTTTTACTTTGTAACGTTCTGTATTCAATAGACTTGTTACTTTAAATTTACATTTAGATTTAAAGAGAAAAAAGTTACTAAAACCTACAAAGCTAATTTTGTTCTAATGCATATTAAGATTTTATTTATTTATTTGACAGAGACAGTGATAGAGGGAGAGCGTGCGGGCACGCGCGAGTGCGCACAATGGGGGGGGTGGACAGCAGAGGGAAAGGGAAAAACAGACTCCCAGCTGAGCACAGAGCTGGATATAGGGCTCCATCCCAGGACCTTGGGATCATGACCTAAGCCCAAGTCAAACCATCTAATGTATATTATTTTTAGACATTGCGCAGAGTACTTATCCTAGGAAATTATGGAAAGAGTGTCTAAATAGAATCCTGCTTCCCTTTGCTTTATATTGATGGAAATACTAAGTATAAGACTATTATTTATAATGGTACAGCCTGAGCCAGAACCTGTCAGAGAAGTCACTGACCATTTCCTAACCTTCTCCGCAGGGTGAAGAGCCCTTTAAGATACCTACCAGACCTTCACTTGGCAAACCAGAAATTTATTGTCTAAAAACTTCCCACTTAAATGTAACGTGCTCAACCAATCGGACTTCAACTTTAAAATGAATATTGGCTAAGCACAATTTCTGCTCACTTTAAGAAAGAGTACATTCTTCTTATGGGACCATGAGGCTCAAGTCTGGAGAAGCATGAATTTGAATCTGTGTGTCAACTCGGGAAAGGGGCCAACTGTAGCCTCGGAGGGTCAGAGGTCACAACACTGAGATGTTTATTTCAGAGGCGCTTACTAATCCCCACACGTATCATTACGGTAAAAAACCAATTACAGAGCGTCTGCTATGTCCTAGGCCCTCTGCCAGGACAGGGAGAAGACATAAACTCTTGGCACCTGAGATTTTAGACTCCAGTTAGAGGAGACAGGACTTTCGCATTCATAATGAAAACGTTTTATGTCAATAGACTGCAATATTCATTTCCGTCCTTCAGAAACTGAGTGCTAGCTCTGTTCTATAAAAACTCCCTCCACTCAAATGGGACAGAATGATTTTTGCATCTAATCTGCAAACAAGGGAGGGTTTGTGCTGCCCACTGGTTTGATAACCCACTGCGGCTTTTACGCTTTACCGACATTCTCTCACTTTCCTTTGGACCCTGTGGAAATGGGTACCGTTACCTTCACTGTCCAGAGGAGGAAAGTGAGGTTGTGCACAAGTTAGTGACTGAGTTAGGAATACCCCCACCAGCCCCCCCAACCCCAGGCCCAGGTTCTTTGAACCTCTGAGCTGTAACGCTTTGTAATCTTAATGAAGGGGAATGGAGATGGGGCGGGGTGGGGAAAATCTTTAAACTCGGCTCTTTTTCCTCCTTGCAACCCTTGAAAAAGAGACCCAGGACAAAAGAAGAATGCACGTTCCCTCTGCACAATTCTTTGCAGCCCTCTGACGAAGTACCTCAAAAGCTAAGCTCCCATCAATCCTGGCGAGATAGGATCGGCGGAGCACAGTGCTGAAATGAATGGCTTAAAAGAACAGCAGAGACCAAAGAACTTTTTATGCAGAGAAACCCCAAATCGGGGACAAACCCCTCCTGTTCATTTTATCTCACAAAAGGTAGGTAGCGCTGCCCGTCAAGGTAATGCATTACTACACTATTTGGAAAAACTACGGTTCTAATTAGATGAGCAAATAAATGTTCCTTTCAATTTATTAATATAGCTGTAGGCCTTGTTACAATTTATCTCTTGGTTCTGAGGCCAATCCATCTCGAGCTGGGAATCATTGTGGTGAAGTAACGGGTTTTAATAATGGATACGGGCAGTGAATTATTCAGGCAGAAGAGAGCAATAGCCTTGATGCCTTCACTCACTTCTTTAATTAACTGTGAGATGCTGACGAGTCTGGGCTGTCTCGGGGCTTTCTAAGTTTATCTCCATCAGAACCGTGAATTTTTCCCGAGCCACAGATAGGTTGTGTTTGGGCCCATCTTATCCATTACCACTTTGTCTTCTAGTCTGAATTCTGGGTCTGCTTAAATCTTGGTTTCCTGCTGGTTCTGAAGCAAGGGGCATGCGTCCGACTTGCTAAAACCCACACCTTTGTTCTGCTCTTCTTCTGGATGAGAATTCCACACAAGAAATTCCAAAATATTTCAATCCCCATTTGAGTTGGGATACCAACCCAGAAACAAAATCAAATCCAATTCTGGTCACCGAAGCCCATTTAGTTTGGTGGAAAGCCATGCATTTTGGCGGCTGAGAAATAGATGAACTTCTAGAAAAGAATGTGTAGAGCCTCCATTTGAGGTAGCATCAAACACACACACAGCCGAAGCTCTTCCCAAGCAGAAGCCGCGCTATTTGCCTGGGATGGAGTACGTCATGCATAGAGCTTTGCAACGGGCCCAAGGGATTCCTGTAAATAAAAGCCTCTCAAGGCTTGACACTCACCAAACGACAGAACATGCCCACATCTGGTCAGTGTTTGCTTCTGCCTAACACAAGATTCTCTGATTGGGAAACACCTCTAGCTCTTAGACTTTGTCTCTGTGTAAAATCAATGGTTTTGCTGCGAACTCATTAATAACACGTTTCGATAACTGAATGCCCTTTTTTGGACAATCTGCTTTGCTATTACCTGTTACTACGGAGTTTTTGTGAGAGTATGTGTGTGTGTGTGTGTGTTTAAAGTGCATGTCAACCGTTACACAGCAATTTGTTCAGGCGTGACCACAGAGTTCCTCTTCCAATTTTGTCCCGGCGGAGAGAAAGTGAGAATCTGGGGGAGGTCTGAGCTCACCACTTCTTGCTAGAAATTGAATCACCATTTCTATAAATCAAAAGTCATGTTAAAAGCCCCGTGAAGGAAACAATGATGTATATGAATTAGCAGCACACCCAGAGTCAATACAAATCACAGCGGCATTATGAAGGTATTGATGTGTTCAACTCCTCTAAGGTTGAATACATTTAAGTATTCATCCCCCAGGGCATGGTTGATCTAAATGAATCTATTCACTTTGAAACCAGACGGTGCTTGCAGCGAGACATACACGGACCCCAACGGGGCTCTTCCCCAAACTGAGGTACCCCAAATGTGGCCAGGTGCTCGGGGTGAACCAAAACTGACATGAATGACCACATGGGCCCAAGACAGTCGTAGGAGAAAGAGGCCACCTTTGCAATTGGTTTTCCTCCATATTAACTTTTTAAAGTTTTTTTGGGGGGCGGGGGGAGGCAACGTGAATGTGTATTTTCTAAGGACCTGGCTGAGTAGTATCGTCTGGATGCTTTACTGTATCCTCATTTAACTTCACCCAAGCCTGGAAGAGATGGATTCTGTATCTCTGGGGTACATCAGTCTGTCCGGTTACTGGATACTGACCAAGGCAGTCGGAGCCACGGGCAAGATTATTTTGACACCAAAATGCCGTATTTTAAAAATCAGATAGTGCAGGCTTCCTGTTAAGACTGACCAGAATAGTTTTTAAAATAATCTAAAACATCTCATTGTGACTGTATGACTATGAAGAAAAAACACAGGAATACGTATTTCCATGAACTCTCTGGCAGCCTTCAGCATATTCAAAGTTAAGTTACATCCTCTATTTTGGCCTCCGTGAGGTTCACAAGAGAGCTGGTCGCATGGAGGACTCAGGTTGGAATTCTTGCTTTCACTGAGGGTGTGGGAGCATCTTGACTTTGTCTCCAACAAAAGGACTAGCCTCAAATTATCTGACTGAGGCACTTACAGGAGCCCAGCACTCGGAAAGCACACTGAGAAATGAAACATAAACTGGTAAGTGGGTGGAAGTCATTCATCTCTTAAAGCCCATAAAAAGGGAGAATTGTAAATTAAAATGTCTACAATAGGTTCAACACCTCTCTCTCGGCCCCTCCCCTCCTTTTGTCATGGACCGGCATTCAAGTGTGGGAATGTTCCTCTTAAACATGTGTAAATCACACATTTGGTCATGCTGTACCAGGAGCCCAGGACCGAGGGGGCCAGGCGGAGGGAGGCCAAGGATATTCAACACTGGTCCAGCCGTTTGTTAATGAAACATTTACACAAGCAGTTCATGTGGTTGTAATAAAAAGGGGGGCCTCTTTCATCACACCCTTTCATTACTTAGCACAGTCTTTAAGAGGATTAATATGTGTGTCCTGGTGTGTGTGTTGGGGGGGTGCGTCGAATGTGCTTATCGGTTGAGTCTCAGGATTGGTAATGCTGAATTCTTAAAAGATCACCTCTGGATTGAGGATTACTGCCATGCAAATTCTTACAGGCTTTCAATGAGAGAGAAAGCAATTTGTTTTCTCCCCTTGCACAAGAAGGGCTATTGACTTTGTGATGACATGACCTGGGATTCAGTTTATCCCTACCGCTCCCGTCTCCTCCTGTCACTCCACACGGGCGGAAGGATTATTTATTTATTTACTTACTTACTTATTTATGCATAAACACACGCATCAATCCCGCTGCTGCTATGATTAGGAAGCAGTGGGCAGTGTGAGTAAGAGGACAACCAGTGGGCTTCTAGGATGTCCACATCAAGCATCATATCAAGAAGAGGAAGCTACCAAGAAGACAGACTGACTTTTTTTTTTAGAAGCTGTGTGTTCCGTGCACCTCATTTCTCTGAAAGGTTTCCCAACAGCTCCGATAAACTCCATATTTTGGAGGACACCGAGGCAAATAAGGGGCCTTTTTATGTTTCTGGGAAGTTAGAGGCAGCCTTTGTTGGCAATCTTGTGAAAGAAGAGAGTACGGATGGATCATGCTGCTTGAGGTCCTGTGACTTCCCACTATTTTTAGCACAAGGAAGATGTTAGTTGTAACAGTGTACAATGGACTAATCAGCCATAATAGAACTCACACTGTTTTTTACTTCACATTGCACCTATTATGTGCCTTGAATGTAAACAGCTCTTTGCTTCTGACAAAGATGGCAGTTTGCCATGGTGGGATTCAGCCTTCTCTAAGGCTCAGCAAACAATGAATAGAAACAAGCCTGAGGACTCTGAAAAAAGTCATTGTTTGAATATATGTCACTTGCAGCCTTCCACAAAATTATTTTTGTGACTTGCATCCCTTTGTCCCTATTTGCCTCTTCCAATCAGCAAGCATTCACATCGGCCAGTGATCTGTGTAGGAAAAATGATTCCTCTTACTTCTCCACCCACATTTAAGAAGTCAAGAAATCACATTTTATAGAAAGCCCTGAACGATGGCATCCCGGTCCATTTTATATTTGCCGTTAAGTATGTGGAACTTGAGGTAATGACATAAAGCTTGATCATATGAGGAAATAAAAGATATTCTATTTAAAATTACCCCCAACACCAAAAAGAAGTTTATTGTGCTGTACCATCTGTATGTACCATTAGCAGATTCAATAGTTTGCTCTCAAAACAGATTTAGAGCAATTTACTATAAAGTAAATTGCTGTTGGCTAGCCTTCCTACATTGTTAGTATCCTATGATTTTCTAGCCATGTTGGCACATTTAAAAGTGTTTAGAATTTTTATCACAGTGATACATGCCTGTGATTAAAACAATCAAATCATATAAGACCATTTATAAAGAAAAGCATCCCCTCTACCTCCTTACATGCCCAGACCCATTTCCCACAGCAACTTCTAACCTTTCGGGTTTTTTAGCTCTTTGGGGGAATCTCCTTCTAAACTCTAAATAAATAATAGGTTTACCATGTTTTCTCTTGATTCACTCAACAAATGGTCCAACAAATATTTGTTGTGTGCCTACTACTTGTCAGACTCTGTTCTAAGACTGTGGTACAATAGCCAAAGAAAGGGACCAAATGCTATCATGGGCCTTATGTTCTAACTGGGGCGGGGCAGGCCGTGATGAGAAGAGGCAAGTAGTAAATAATATCAATGAACAATTTCTGCAGTGTATTAAAAAGTAAAAATGGCCATCGAATGAATGAAATGGGAGAGGTGGACTAAGGGAGGGGGTCTGCAGTTTAAAACAGGGTGTTTATGGATAACCTAACTAGGAAGGTGATATGTGAGTGAAGACTTGAAGGAGGTGATATAGTAAACCATGAGTCAGGCAGAAGGAAGAGCCAGTGCAAAGGCCCTGAGGTAGGAACATGCCTGGCTGCCTAAGGAGATGTAAGGGGAATCGGTATACGCCACTCCTAAGTGTTACTCCTTAAAAAACTGGCTTGTATTCCTTCAGGTCCTTCTCCCCTACCCTTCCAGTTTGGAGAAGGTGAGATTTAAACAATAATCTGAGGGGGCGCCTGGGTGGCTCAGTCGGTTAAATGTCTGCCTTTGGCTCAGGTCATGATCCCAGAGTGCTGGGATCTAGTCCTGCATTGGG
Organism: Meles meles; assembly: GCF_922984935.1. Taxonomy (NCBI): domain Eukaryota; kingdom Metazoa; phylum Chordata; class Mammalia; order Carnivora; family Mustelidae; genus Meles; species Meles meles. The sequence continues at coordinate 46,561,432 of NC_060068.1, forward strand.
CTTCTGGCTCAGCAGGGAGTTTGCCGCTCCCTCAGCCCCTCCCCCTACTCATGCACACTCTTTCACCCTCTCTCTCTCTAAAAATAAATAAAATATTTTTTTCTTTTTTTTAAATAGACAATTATCTAGGATGCCAAGATGGGAGCCACTTGTTGAGTATGGCAGAACCCCCTTCCCAGACCCCGACTATGTAGAAGCCGAAATCAACACGAGTGTGCTATCTCATCCATTCTTTGAATCAGGGGGAGAAGCTTAACTTTCTGCTAACATCTGGTGGCGGTCAAGGGGTCCTCTGGGACTGCAGTTATCCTCAAGACTCAGCTTGGGCTGAAGGACCCGCTTCCAAGCTCAGGGACATGATGTTGGTCAGGTTTCAGCTCTTTGCAAGCTGTCGGCTAGCGAGTCTCAGTTCCTCTCTTGCTACTGACCCAGCTCCTCCCCACACCACGTGGTTCTATCCATAGGGCTGCCCACGATAAGGCTGCTTCCTTCCTCCATTGTTAGTGATCCAAGAGAAACAAGCGGGAGCCAGAGGATGCGAGATACAGTCACTTATAGCTGGAGTGACGAAGTCCAGCCCACGCCCCAGGGGAGGGGATCACCCACAGGCCTGGAGCCAGGAGGCAGAGATACTCAACACCACCTACACTAGGAAAAGAAGTCAGGTTGGATTCAACATAGCACACCAAAAAAATCTGCAGATGAATAAAAAATCGAACTACAGAAGTTAAGTCACTGCTAAAAATAGAAGTATAGGGGCACCTGGGGGGGGGCTCAGTTGCTTAAGCGTCTGCCTTCAGCTCAGGTTCTGGGATGGAGCCTTGAGCCCGCATTGGGCTCCCTGCTCAGCAGGGAGCCTGCCTCTCCCTCTACATGTCCCCCCTGCTTGTGCTCTCTCTCTCTCTGTTTCTCAAATAACTAAATCTTAAAAAAAAAAAAAAAAGTATGTGAACGTCTCTTCAGGATCAGAATAGGAAGAATATCGCACACTTGAAACAACGGAAGCTCTCTGTCACAGGCTGGGCTACCCAGGAAGCAGACACTGAAACAGTGTTAGAGTGTAAAAGGCCTATTTATCAGCATTACCCTGATAGGAAAAGGGGAGGAGGTGGGACTGGGGAGGGAATGCAGATCTGAGAAAAAAGTTGGTAGGCCCCAGGGGAGCTCTGGAGTGAACATTTCCCCTCAGTGCAGTCCCAGGTGGTGTGGCCTACCCAGGCCCTGGAACCACTGTCTTGCTCAGTATGTGGATAGGGACTGCCCCAAGCGTGAGACTACTTCAGTTTGAAAGCCAAAGAGGACTCTGAAGGAACTAGAAGCCAGTGGCTGGCTGCTACTGACAACACTTAACTGGGCAGCACAACCATACTTGAAGACAAATGTGAGAAGAGCATCTCCACCTGTCTGCCACAGTGGGCCCCTCGCATTCTGTACATCAGGGCTTCAGAGAACTTGTATGGAGCAGCTCCTTAGGGCGCTAATAGGCTCTTTTCCTGAGGAGAAACTGCCCTCAGGCTCCTGCACTAAGCAAATAATACCCACTAGAGGGGTCTTGCATTGATCCGAAATGGCTAGGTCCCTTGTTCCCACAGTGGCTGAGGACTATCCAGAAGATGGTGTGTCCTCCCCTCAAAAGCTGAGGTAAAATCTGAAAGAACTAACAGCTGAAGGCTGTCGGCTAAGCATACTCCTCTTAGTCACTGGGAATCACAGTGGGAACTGGGAATCACAATCACAAATGAAAATTAAAAAAAAAAAACAAAACCAAACAACCTTTTTCCATACAACCCTAATCCTCAAAGCTCAAACACATAAAACATGAAAGTTAGAAAAACACCCATAAAATGCTAACGACATAACTTCATAAAATGTTAACACCCTATCATAACATCAGTCTTGAGTAAAAATCAGTAGTGTTATGTACTACATATGATATACTTAACCAACAATTAAACACAAGATCGCAGGGAATCCTTAGAACAAAGTTCTCAAATGCAAAAACTAGATATGAAAAAGTCTGCAGCTGGCCCCACAAGTAGTCAAATAAATGCATATCACAGCAATAAAATATCTGTGGGGGCCTATCAAATTTCCTTTTTTAAAATATTTTATTTATTTATTTGACAGAGAGAGAGAGGTCACAAGTAGGCAGAGAGGCAGGCAGAGAGAGAGGGAGAAACAGGCTCCCCACTGAGCAGAGAGCCTGATGCAGGGGCTCGATCCCAGGACCCTGAGATCATGACCTGAGCCGAAGGCAGAGGCTTAAACCACTGAGCCACTCAGGTGCCCCTCCATTTTTTTTTTTTTTTAAGTTAATGATTTAGCTTTGACAAGTGAGCTTTAAGTTAGACACTCCCACACACCTGACAGGGGCATAAATTCATATTTCTGTAAATCAGTTTGGCATCAGGTTTCAGGAGTTGTAAAAACAAATCCTTTCTACTCAGTAATTCCATTTCAAGAGTTTATGGCTTTCTTTGGGGAAGCCTCAGAGGTGATCTGCTCCTTCAACATGAAGCTGAACATCTCTCTCCCAACCACTGGCTGCCCAAAACTCCCTGAAGTGAACAGTGAATGCAAACTTGGCATATTTTACAAGCAGTATGTGACCAGAGAATCTGCTGCCGCCGCCCTGGGTGAAAAATGGAAGGATTCTGTGGTCTGAATTGTTGAGAGGAATGACAAACAAGATCACAGGAAGCAGGGTATTCTGACCCACGGACACGTCCACCTGTTACAGAATAAGGGGCGTTCTTGTCAGAGACCAAGGAGGACTGGGGGAAAAAAAGCCTAAATCTGTTTGGGGACGTGCTGTGGAAGTCAATCTGAGTGTTCTCAAGCTGGTTATAGTAAAACAATAAGAGAAACAAGGGTATTCCTCAACTCACTGATACTATTATGCTTCATCACCTGGGCCCCGAAGAGCTAGTGGTATTGTGAATTTTCAGTCAAGAAAGATGGCATCCCCCAGGGCATTGTGAAGAAGTTCCTGAACAAAAAAAGGTCAGGAATCTCAGTTACTCAAGATTCAGTGTCTTGTTACTTTGTGTGTCTCAAAACAACACTGCCATACTGCTTGGAAGGAATGGTGTACTCAGGAAAATAAGAAAAGAAGCCACAGAATATGCTCAGCTTTGGGCCAAGAGAATGAAGTCAGCCAAAGAAAACATCAGGAACAGAATGCTGAGAGATGGAGGCTGTCCTTTCTAGGGCTTCTATCTCTGAGTCTGAGTCCAGTGAAAAAGAATAGTTTCTAAGAGTAACAAATAAATAAGAACCGACAACCAAAAAAAAAAAAAGGATATCCTAAGTAAATAATCTGAAATGTGAAGAAAGATTTATATATAAAGATAATCATCTTAGCATTGTTTGTTTTACGAAAGGCCAGAAACAACCAAAGTGCCCAAAGTGGGGAAAGGGTTTTAGAAACAACACTGCATTTGTAAGATCGCATTCTGCGCGGCCAGTGAAATGACAATGTGTGACGAGCCTTTAACGGCAAGAGACGATGCTTAGGACGTGTTCAGTGAAAATAAAAGCAATTGCTTATGCTGTATTACCTCAACGCATAAAAATCCATATGAAGATGGAGAGCAGAAAAGATGCCAGCAGTATAAACATTGATTGGGTTATCTGTGGTTGGCTGGCTTTATTCTCTTATTTTTACTTTCAAATTTTACAAAATAAACATTCAAAGAGTCATTGCAAGTGATGAGTGCCAAAAAAGCTCTCCCTGTCCTTGGAGAAGGGGCTGGGCTACTGTCTCGGGCCGTGTTCCTCTCTCAGCATGTCTTGCACGGGTGCTCAAGTTTTTCTGTGTGTGTATGTGACACGCAACACTGAGAGGAACTATCCAGAATTAGGTCAGCTTTCACAGGAGGATGGCATTGTGCTCTGCCAGACTCCTGTCACTAGAGATACCAGCTGTGGGTGCTGGGGTTCACAGCCCACCTCCCCAGCTGGCCAACTGGCCATGGTCTCTGCAGGTTTGAGAACTTACAAGAGAGATGCACAGAATTAGGGAAAGCATTTATACTCAGGATTATAATTTTAGTATGAAGGATACAAACTGGGACCAGCTGAGGGAAGAAATGCATAGAATGAAGGCTGAGAGGGTCCCACACTAAAATGTCCTCTGTCCTCAAAACACTTTTCCCTCCAGGCACAATGATACGTGCCACTAACTGGGGAGCTCACCTGAGCTTTCGACGTACAGCGTTTTACTGAAGTTTCATCACATGGGCTTGACTGAATAAATCATAGGTCTTGTGATTCAACTCAATCTTGAAGGTCCCTTCCCCTTCTCAGAAGTTGGGAAGCTGGACCTGTAACGCTTGGCTCAAAGCCTCAACTCTCTCATCACAGAGTTGTTCTCTCCAGCATGGCGGCCCCACTTTGACACTTAGGGGCTCATTAGGAATCACCTCATGGGCAAATTCAAGTGTGGTCCAAGGCACCACCATGAATCACAAAGACATACCTTTCACTCTGGAAATTCCAAGGCTTTAAAAGCTCCCTCCCAGGAACCAGGGACAATGGCGAGCCAAGTTCTTTCTTATACAACAGTATCTGTCTCAGCCTCCACGGAGGAGGGTCTGTGCCAGGCATGCCTATGCCTAGGACTGGCCCCCAGCAGATATTTTTCTTTCAGGAATCTGGCAGTTTAGGAAACTTGGCCTGAGCACATTAATGAGTCAGAGCCGCTCCTCACTGTGGGTGAGTTCCAACTTGAAACTTTCTTTGTTACTTTGTCTTTCTACCACAGTACCCTCAGAAGGTCACTGTTGCGGGAATGCGTAACACGCCCACATTTGGGTCCTTTCAAAAATCAGTCCCTCACTGAGAAATACAGTAACACCACATCAACCACCAAAAACATTTTTTTTTTATCATGTTTTTAACCCTGGTGATCTCTATCTATAGAAAGACATTAGTTACCCTTGAATTAATGAGGAAAGTAGAAAATATATTAGCTTTGTGTGAGAAAACAGAAGAGAGAGAAGTAGAGAACTATTAAATTCATGACTGGTGATGAGTGTCTAAGACTCCTAAGATCAAGTGAGTTATAGAAATAAGTGCTGGAATTTCCATTGTCTTGATTTCAATCTGAAGATGGCTTGGGGATTGGTTGTTTGAGGCATTGTTAGGGTATCTGGTTAATCAGTCAAGTTAGTTGATTGTATTTATGTTTACTCTTTTTTCTCAAAAGTTCCGGGCTTCTGGTTGGTGACACAGTCAATGCTGAAGACTGATTACTGAGCCCAGTTTTTCAAGTCCTTGGTAACTTCTATTTCATGACTTAACTAGATTAAATCTAGGACTACCACCACCTTCATATGACTATGTTTTCAAAATCAAGTCAACCTTTTTTGGAAACAAAATACTTTATATTTTGTATTGTAGATAACTATTGTATGTATACACCCCGAATATTTTATTGGAAGACAAAAACAAGAGTTCAGGGCCATCACAATTCCTGGTGTTACTTCCACGCACAAGGAAACTCATTCTTAGCAGTCCTAAGACCGTTTCCTTGGGCTGTTACCCCATTCTCTCTCTGGGTCCGTGTCTGATCTGAACCTTTATTTTTTTATCTTCTTCTTCTCTGAGCACACTTGATCTGGGGCTTGCAGAAGAAGCCAGAACTTTTTATAATTAGGATGAACACAGATCCTTCTGTGTTTATTGCATCTGTGTGGTCTCCTGTTCTTGCCCAAGGGCAAGGGTCTCCCGTGACTATAGTCATAGGAATTCCTAAGGATCAGCAAATACCCAGCACATATTTACATTTTCCCATTAAAGCCAAGGGTTTATTTTCTTCTATTTTAAGCTGGGGAGAAGAACAGCGTGTTTGTGCGCAATGAGACGGCACAGTTGAGAAGGAAAAATGGATGATGCAGGATTACGTGGGGACGTGTGCTCAAGGAGTGGTGTCCTTGAGTGGGGCCCTGTGATGCTCAGCCCCAGGGGAGACTGTCGTGTGCCTTCTGAGGGGTGCCCCCTGGATGTGCATCCCGGGGGCCTTTCTGCACACACTAAAAGGGATGGGGAATTAGCAGCCCACCAAAGTGGTCTGAAGACTATCTTAAATGGAAAACATCTGAACAGATAGCAACCACAGAAAGCACATTATCTAAACGGCAGAAGCTCCTGAAAATACAGCTGCCACACTGCCTCCTCCCAACCCTCAGGGAGTTTCCTGTTTGAAAAGACTGACCTTTAACACTAGGAAGTGCGAAGTCAGTTGCCACCCAACCCCCCTACCCCTAATGGGGAAATTTCTGGCCTGGAAGGAGATAGGCTGTCCATTTCCATTTGCATCAGTAGAATCCTCCATACTTTTCCAATGAAACCCTAACCTTGAGCCTCTTTGTTAAGTTGGTATATAAACCTTCACCTCCATCTTCTCACTGAGCTTCTCAACACTGAGCAATTCCCAACGACACTTGTAAACTAAACCATGTCTTTAATCCTGTTCATCTATTACCTGTCAATTTCCAGACGCCTGACTATTTGCACCTCATTTTGTAGACCAACACTTCTTCTTCTGCAAAGGATCCTGGGAACATGTGGAAAGCTGGCCTTACTTAGAAGCACAGAGCTTTCCTGCACAGTAAGAAAACAGATGGGTTGGTGAATACTCACTCAGCCCCGCTCACTGGATGTGTCATCTATTCTCGATAACTCACATCCTCACTACTCCGTCTATACCCGCAGGACTGCCTGGCTCAATACACGCATTCTGTCATTCCTTCAGCCAAGGTTTCTTGAATCCTACTAGATGGTCTATGCCCTGGAGGTACAGCATGGAACAAAATTCCAAAATGCCTGACTCCACAGAGCTAATGGGGTGGAAGAAAACGGATATAAAACAAATTTAAAAACTACATAGTACATTTAAAGGCAGTAAGTGTGATGGGAAAAGACCAAACCCATAGACAGAAAGCTAGGAAAAGGGAGTTAGGGAGTGGTGACTGCCTCACTGAGAAGAAGACATTTGACTAAAGATTTGAGGAGGTAAGGAGCAAACTCCATGTGTATAGTGGGAAGTGTATTCCAGAAAGGAGGAAGAATAAGCAGAGGGAGTGTGCCTGGTGTCTTCAAGTAACAGTGAAAGGATGAGTAAGGAATGAGCGAGGGGAGGACACAGGGAAGATAACAGCAATGAGGTCATATGGGTCTGGGTTGTGTGGGGGCTTGGGATCATCACAAGTACTCGCTTTCTTCTGAGTGACTCAGTGGAGGGATCCCAGCAGGCAAATGATGTTTGAAAATGGACAGTCAGGGAGCAAGGATGGAAATAAGAAGAGAAACAATACTGATGCAATATTACTGCCAAGGGATGATGGACACCACTTTGGAAAGCAACCTGGCGCTTCCTCAAAAGTTAAACACAGAATTATCATACGGCCCAGCAAGAGAAAAGAAAACATATCTCCAAACAGGACATAGATAGTCATAGCATCATTATATGGAAGAGCCAAAAGGGGGAAATAATCCAGGTGTCTACCAACTGCTGAACGGATGAACTGTGATATGTCCGCACAATAGAATATTATTCAGCCATAAAAAGGAATGAAGTACTGATATATCCCAATGTCCCTTATAGACATTCCATATGCAACTGGGGCATGACTCCAGGTACAGTCTAGAGCTGGACTAGAGTTTTACACTTGGGAGTCATCAGCATATGGATGGTATTTAACTGGTTAGAGTCACCAAAGACCTCCAGGAAGCCAAATCTTGATCTTGACACTAGAGACTACTGTCTTCATCCCTTCTCTTACTGTCAGTAGAGAAATGTTGCTGTTTATCTCCTTCCTTTCTGGTCTCTCCCAGATTGTACTATCTTCAGGCTTTCTTCTTGTACCTAGTCTTCAGCTGAGAGTTCTCCAGATTTGTTTCTGTATCTTTGCCCTCATCTTGCCATATCCTCTCTAAGAGATCTTACCACATCCATATTTTCAATCCACAGGTTCACAAGTGAGCTTCACTTTACATAACTACTGAATATACATCAAAAGCATCTCAAATCTGGGGCACCTGGGTGGCTCCGTTGGTTAAGCATCTACCTTGGATTCAGGTCATGATCCCATATCGGGCTCCTTACTCAGTGGGGACTCTGCTTCTCCCTCTCCCTCTGCTCCTTCCCCAGCTTGTGCTCTCTTTCTCTATCGCAAATAAACAAATAAAATCTTAGAAAAAAAAAGAAAAAGCTTCTCAAATACAAGCTGTACAACACTTAATTCATCATCTTTCCCTCCACTCTCACTCCAAGTCTACTCCTCTTCCAACATCCCTCCAACATCCCTTATTTCAATGAATAAGTTAGTTATTTATGCAAACCAACAAGCAGACAACCACAGATCCTTCTCTATGGATTTGCTTACTCTGGATTGCACTATTCTTCTTCTTTGCCATGACTTTTCCTCATGCCCTCCCCCCACCCCAGCCCTCTGTGTGTGTTTCCTAATTATTTATGTCTTTCATTCCCTCACTAAATTGATTCCACCGAGGACAGAGAATGTGTCTTTGGTGCATTGCTGTTCCTAGCACAGGACCTGGTACACAGTAAGTTTCCCTAACATGCTTCCTGATGGAAATCACAAATCAATGAATGCCCATCTTAAAGGCTGTCCTCCTTCGATCATCTTCTCTCAAGTGGTTCAAATCTCCATTTCTAACTCATGTGGATCTCCTGGAATTGGATTGGCCTTTGATGTGTAAAATATAAACACACAGTAATATGGGCTACAGGATTCAGTTGGCAAAATTTATTGAAGACACCCTTTTGCACTTAGCATTGAGCAAGACGCTCTACTGGACAAAATTATCATGAAGATGAAAGAGACACCAGTGAAATGTTTTCTTGTTGTTGTTGTTTTTAAAGGCCATCTGCACTATTTAACGATGTTTCAGTCTGAAAGAGGCTGTTCAAGACGAGAAATGATGTGAATACAAGACATCAGCACGTGGGTTCTTAGTCCAAGTATGAATTGCTGATAGAAGACAAATGACGCTACTTGAAATTGTGACTTGAAAAGCAAGTAAACCATGAATCATCCCCACACACAAGTTTGTAATCAGTACAATAGAGAACTGATATGTGAATAGTTGTCATTTATGCTGTTGTTGGCAAAACACTGGCCAATTCATGTAGCCTAAATATTGTCGCATGAACACGATTCATGTTATCTGGAACAGTGGACACTACTGTTAGCAGTTGACTTATTATTTTTTACCATGTTTAGGAAAAAGAGAACTCCTAAATTGGACAAAACTAGGATGGTGCACTGTGCTTCTCTATAGAAAGACACCGTATTCACAGTGGTAGGACTAAGTATGTATAGTATTCCCGAGTACTGTACAATGCACAGAATGCATTCTCCATCATTTCAAAATATTTACAACACTCTTGGGAGTTAGGTATTAGCGCTGCCCCATATTTACGAATGAGGAAATGTCCTCGGTAAGATGAAATGATGTGTTCGGATATATTCAGCTAATATAGGATAGGGAGCCAGGATGTACACTCAAGTCTCCACCTGTTTCAACTTCAAACTCCCCATGTTCACAATTCAAACCTTAAGCACAGCACAAATAAGTGAAGTTTCTCTCTTTAATAATGATGGTGCTGGGGCGCCTGGGTGGCTCAGTGGGTTAAAGCCTCTGCCTTCAGCTCAGGTCATGTTCTCAGGGTCCTGGGATCAAGTCCTGCATCGGGCTCTCTGCTCAGCAGGGAGCCTGCTTCCCCTTCTCTCTCTGCCTACCTCTCTGCCTAGTTGTGATCACTGTCTGTCAAATAAATAAAAATCTTTTTAAAAAAAATAATAATGATGCTAATGTAATTTAGATAGTAACAAGAGCCAGTCTATGGACACATCTCTATTGGAATGTAAGCTCTGTGTATTTCTAGTGCTTAGAACAGTGTCTGTCCCTTAATGGGCCCTCAGATAAAAAGGCCCACCTTTTTTGTTTGATTGGTTTTGTTGTTCCAAATTTTTATTTAAATTCTAGTTAGTTAACATATAGTGTAATATTGGTTTTGGTAGAATTTAGTGATTCATCACTTACATCCAACACGCACAAGTAGAACTTGACAAATCAAAGAATAATACACCATATTTTCAAAGACATCTCACAAATGTTATTTCTTTGGTCATGATAGCAATCTCCAAGTTTTCTGACTCTGGCTCCAATATTCCTTTTATTACTTCCCATTGCAAAAAAATAAAAGTTAAAAGACTACTTAAAAATATCAATGCTGAGAGATTAAAAATAGAATATATTAGCTCATGAAGACCAGTCCCAAGCTAGGAACCCAGCTGATCTTACCTTAAAGATGACATGTATTGACGTGAAGAGGCTGGCTTCTCTGCTGATGGAAGTTGTTGAAGGGTATGCAGGGAAATTCATCTTTGAGGAATACACACATCTATCAAGATTAAAAACAAAGAAATCACTGCCTACAAATTCTGAAATGTGGGGAAAAGTGACTTCCCTTCATAGGGCAAGGCAGGGTTCAAACTCATCTGTTAGAGCTATAAAATGTATTTCTTTAATGTTATCCTGCCTTTTACATTTATTATGGGGAATCATAAGGTGATTAATCGATTTTAAAAATTAGCAAGGATGTTGTTTTGAGACAGAAACGTAACAAGACCCTGGGCTCTGAGGAGTCACCTCTCGAGGGGTCTTATATTTGTGAGAGGAGATGCTAAGTGAGATGGAGTTCTGCTTCACTCTCTTTAACAGAGAAATTGGGTAAAGGATTCTGTGGTCACAAGTTTAAAACCCACTTCTATTGGGCGTCTGGGTGGCTCAGTGGGTTAAGCATCTGCCTTCAGCTCAGGTCATGATGCCAGGGTCCTGGGATGGAGCCCCACATCTGGCTCCTTACTCAGAGGGGAGTCTGCTTCTCCCTCTTGCTCTGACTACTGCTCCCCCCGCTTGTGCTCTCTCTTTCTGTGTCAAATAAATAAAATCTTAAAAAAAAAAAATAAAAGAGTCTGCTTAAAAAAAAAAAAGCAAACCCACTTCTATCTATCTATCTATGAGAGAGCAAGCGAGAGTGCGTGGTGGTGGGGGAGGGCAGAGGAGGTGGGAAAGGGACAAACAGACTCTGCACTGAACATGGAGTCATCTCCCGGCTGGATCTCATGACCCCAGGATCATGACCTGAGCCCAAAGCGTCAGATGCCAAACCAACTGAGCCATCTAGGCACCCAAAACCCAGTTCTTTAAAGTAAAACACCACTCACTGTATATTATTTAGAAGGGCCTGATTCATTTCTTGCTCTCCAATGTCCAACCAAAGATACAGTAAGGTGTATTTATTTACTTATTTATTTCATAACCTCTCTACCCAACTCAGGGCTCGAATTCACAACCCCTAGATGGAGGGCGGCCTGCTCTACTGCCTGAGCCATCCAGGCACCCCAGTAAGGTATTTTTCATAGAAAGGTTGCTTATCTGGCTATCTCAGCTTCCTGGAACTCAAGAAGCAGGCAGTAAGGCTCACAATTAGCATAGGACTTGCTAATACCACAATAACCTCCTCTAGACCTTTTAAGCGGTTTACTCACACGCAATCCTGGGTCTTCGGTCAAGTGGCAACTGGGAATTCTAATATCCAACTCCCCAGTTTCCCAGGCCTTAGCCCTAGGACAATACCCAAGGGGGTTGGGGGTTACCAGGAGCGGGGTGGGGTGTTAGCTGTAAGTTCTAAAGGCCTCAGAACGTAACAGGGAGAGACTGGACGGAAGCTCAGAGCTCCCCCTCACCAGGCCCTCCTTCAGGAGGCACCTGTGTATCCTGATGAATCCTCAGGCTAAATAAGTTAATAAGCATCACCTGACTCGCAAGACAGACCTGCAGATAAACAGTTATACTCAGGAGTTTGTGGCAATGATATATTTAAAAATATTTAAAAACACTCTTGAAAAATGGGGGAGGGGGATGCTCTGTTGGTTGAGCATCTGCCTTTGGCTGGGGTCGTGATCCCGGGGTCCTGGGATCAAAAGCCACATGGGGCTCCCTGTTGGGGAGGGCGGGGGGCGGTGCTGCGTCTCCCTCTTCTTCTGGCTCTCCTGCCACCTCGTGCTCTCTCTCTCTCTCAAAATAAATACATAAAATCTTAAAAAAAAAAAAAAGAAAAAAAGAAAAACAGAAGTTCTTGTATACTCCTTATGCAGGAACTAAATCTGAACACATGGAAAAGGGTAGATGTGTTAGGATCGAATGCGGCTGGAAAAAGAATTACTTTTGCCCCTGCTTTTTGATGGAGAATTCCATGAAAGAATGTGCCAGCGAGAACAAGTTCCTCCAAGTGACATTTCATTTCTCAGCAGCTGGCTAGATGAATGCTTGCTTCTTGTCGCTCCGTGCATTACCAGCCCTGGTACTTCAGAAATGAAAAATCATGTACTCAATTCATTCTTTATTGCGTAAATGTTACACGAAGAGAATAGAAATTTGCATTTGGGTCTTCATTCCTGTTAAAATACTGAGCTCTTAATAACAGGTGAAGAAATACTGTAGCACCACACTGTCCTTTAATATTTAGCCTCTATAAAACAGCTTAATGGATTATATGTATAAGGTGAGGAAACAGGGAAGTGGAATTACTTTAAATTGTGTGGCCTCCAAAGAGATTCTTAAAATTTTATCACCTTTTCAGGGCATGACTAAAGAGACCCACCGGTAAATCTTCTCAATAGCCCAGTCACAGGGACCAGAGACATCTTCAAATTATCGGCAACACATCTCAACCAAAAGGCGAGAGAGCTGCAAAACTCAGAAGAAGGACAAAATCTAAGAGAATCCACAGAGTCAAGAGCTGAGAGACTCCTAAACAAAATGTTTGAAAGCGAGTCTGAGTCACAACCTGATCTCTGCTCTTCCAGGACAAGAGAAAGCGATTTCGAAGAGCTTGGCTTTTCATTTGTGCTGCCTACAAACATTCTGCCTTTTTAAATATCCCTGCCTCATGAGCCTTAGTACGTTGGTGAAACTCAAGCTTGTTCTTCAGATATTAATGTTTTTGCCTTAAGTAGAACCTGTTTGAGTTGGGGTGGGTGGGTGTGTTGGGGGGAAGCAGTGGGGGAGGGGAAGCAGGGGCGGTAGAGAAGACTAGGGAAAATGCTAAGCTGCTTTCGGCTTCCCTCCTATCACCGAGGTTCCTTTTGTGAGATTACCTCCACGAATCTTCATGGTTTGGAGAAACGTCACTTGAAAAACATTGAGTAGAACTAAAATAATTCTGGTTCGTAGACTTGTAAACATAACATTGTATTGTCACAAATATCTTTGTAAGGTGAAAGAAATTCTGCGAAAGTGTCAGTGTTTTCAACTTAGTGAGACCGCACGGTAGTCCTGGGTCATTTCTTAGGAATATTTGATCAAGGTTTTGCCCTTAGCCACATTTTTGGATAAAATAATTTACACGCCTGCCTGAAATCCCTTACCAGTCTTGCATGATTTATGCAAACAGCTGCTGTCCTGTCTCCTGTGTGCCCTCACACTCAGAAGAAGAGCAGGGACTCTGAGAGGGCTGAAAACGCCAGGTCCTAACAGCCTCTTCAAAGCTGAAAGTTTGAATTTCTGCCCTCTGTATCCATATGTACTGCTTCTGGAAACTTGCTGAATTAAACTCAGTCTAACACTCAGAGGAGGGAATTGTCTGTGGCTCAAGAAGAGAAAGGGAAACCCTTGAGGGTTTAATTTAAAGTCATTATGACCCTGGAAGACTGCCAATGGAAATTTTTCAGAAAGCCCATCTTTTGCAAGAAAGAAAACTCCCAAACAGTTGCAAGAGGAAAATCTTAAAAAAAAAAAAAAAAATCCCACTAAAAACCAAGTAATTGTTTTAAGCAGTTTGGCTCCCAGGGTTAAGATCTTTGTATTTTCCAAAATTTTCACGAAGCAGGATGTAGGGGAATAATAAAATACAAAGAAACGCTAAAAAACCAAAATTGAAGTCTTTGTCTTGGGGAAGTCCTTTCGCTCAGTGGCCTGGGGCCTGGACCTGGAGAGAAGTCACAGCGATGCCGCAGAAGCCTGATGGAGATGAAACATAGTCTGTGCTTCCTTCCCCTTCTCTTTCTCTTGCCTCTCTGGGAATTCAGTTAGCCAGAGAAACCGAACACTGCTCCTCTTGAATAGCCAAGAGAGCGTGCTTTCTGCATCAGCCAGGGAGCAAGAAAGCAAAGTAGGAATGTGTAGAATTATTAATGTGTTGGTCAAAGGATTGAGGGGATGCCTCAGATGAACTTAGAAACTATTCATTAAAAAAAGAAAGAAAGTAAAAGCCTCTTTTATAGATCTGAGGTATACAGTTGCTGAAAAGCAAAATAATTTCTGAGGACTCTTTGCTAAATACATTATTTAAGTTTTAATATTCAGGGACCAAGGGGCAGACCGGGTTGGCGTGGGTGGCACAGTGGGTTTCTTATTGTTGTTATTGTGTATTTGTGATTGTGTTGCTCATTTTGTTTGTTTGCGGCTTTTTTTGTTTTTGAAGGTCTATGACAGGTTATGCATTTCCTGGGGGACTGTTCTCCACTGTCTTATATATATACAATCATATTCATACATTGATCCTCAGAAGACATTCGGTTAGCGATGTTAGAAAAAGCCTGTTGTTAGACCATCATGATAAAAGCTGTCTTTTTTATGAGTGCCCACAATATGTCAAAAACTTAACATTATGGGGCGCCATAATGGCGCCATATGTGGCTCAGTGGGTTGAGCCTCTGCCTTTGGCTCCAGTCATGATCTCAGGGTCCTGGGATCAAGTCCCACATCGGGCTCTCTGCTCAGCGGGGAGCCTGCTTCCCCCTCTCTCTCTCTCTGCCTGCCTCTCTGCCTACTTGCGATCTCTGTCAAATAAATAAATAAATCTTTAAAAACAAAAACAAATTTAACATTCATCATTGACCTTGACAGCCATTGCAAAAGATAGATAGTATTATCCCACTTGGAAAGAGGAGGAGCCTATTAAGTGGTAATGCTGAGAGGTGATCCCAGGTAAGTCAGGAGCCAACAATTCCCTCTTAAGCCCTGTGTGCCCTTTCAAATAATACACAGGATAAATGACATCTATACCTTGTTAAGTTCCGATAAAGAAGAGTGCAGCAGCCTTGGACTTCAAGTGAGATTCACAACAGAAAGAATGATGCATTTGTTCTGCATAAGATCAGAAACCCGAGATAACATATTTTTCTCTTTTTCTTTTGGGTAATATTGCCCCAGGGTCCAAAGTGGTCAACTGTTGTCATAATTCATTTGGCTGTCCTGTCAAAGATAGCTCCGTTGTTGAGGCTAACAAAATATTTTTTAACAGTCAGGGTACATATTTGATTTGGATCCAGGGACAAATGGCTCTCCAAAGGCTTCCTGGCAGGTTGATGACGCGATGCATCAACTGGAAGGATCAGGACTTAACAGTACTGAGCCGTGGAGTACACTTAAAAAGCTCACATACGTTCTCAGATATCATAGCATGGAACAAATTTCATTACCTTAGACTCAATGATACTCAGAATATGTGATACATCAGTCTTTCTGTGTTAGGTTTTACTCAGGGTCCAAGAAGGTTGTCTTCTTTCAACACATAAAAAGCTTAACTTGAAATATGGGTCATTTATCTTGGGCTTCGCTTGAAAGGGCATATATTCAAGCATGTTGTGGTATATAATAGCTTATAATTTAACCAAGGAGGAAGTTACAGTTGCGCATCATTTAACCACAATCACTAAAAATGGAGATGTTACATGTAAGTACATTTTCCTGAACACCTTAAGAGTACTTTTTTTTTTTTTTAAAGAGTACTCTCAAAACTATAAAACGTACATTTATTTTAGTTCATTCAGGCTTGATTTAAACAGGATCATCATCACAATTTGACTCCTGATGACTTACAGTTTTTGTATTATTAGCTTTCTTATTTGCAAAACTTTAAAAAGAGCACTAAAGAAAATCTCATGGATTTGTTTCTTGGTCCCCATTCATCTTCCAGCACTGCACAGAGAGAGGCGCTGTTTTTGCTTTACCTTCTTGACAGGTGTAATACCTTCTTCTTTCTCCTTCTTCTTCTCCTTCTTCTTCCTCCTCTTCCTCCTCCTTTGACCCATATTTAAAAACAGATGTTTGCTTTCTTATTGTTGAAGTTTAAGAGTTCTTTATATTTCAGATAACAGTCCTTTCTCTGATATGTATTTTGCAAATATTTTCTCCCAATCTGTGGCTTGTCATGTCATTTTCTGGACATTTTTTGCAGAGCAGAAGTTTGCAATTACAGTAAGTCTTGACATCAATAGTGCCATTGCTCCAACTTTGTTCTTTTCCTTCAATATTGTGTTGAACATTCCGGGTCTTTTGTCTAGTCATAAAATTTTAGACTCAGTTTGTTGATATCCACAAAACAAATGGCTGGGATTTTGACTAGGGTTGCACTAAATCTGTAGATCAAGTTGGAAGTACTGATATCTTGACAATATTGAGTCTTCCTATCCATGAACATGGACTCTCTCTTCATTTATTTAGTTCTTTGATTTTGTTCATCAGAGTTTTAAAGTTTTTCCCATTTAGGTCTTGTACATATTTTGTTAGATTTCACCTAGTATTTCATTTTCAGGGGTGATAATGTAAGTGATACTGTGTTTTTAATTTCAAATTCTGCTTTTTCATTACCAGTGCATAGGAAAGTGATTGACTTTTATATATTAAACTTTGTATCCTACATCCTTACTGTAATTACTTTTTAGTTCTAGGAGTGTTTTGTCA
Source organism: Meles meles (assembly GCF_922984935.1). Lineage (NCBI taxonomy): Eukaryota > Metazoa > Chordata > Mammalia > Carnivora > Mustelidae > Meles > Meles meles. The sequence continues at coordinate 46,578,217 of NC_060068.1, forward strand.
ATTATTTTGGATTTTCCCATAGCTCATGTCTTCTGCAAACATAGAGTTTTATGGGTTCTCTCCTTATTTGATTAATTGAAGAGGTTCCCACTAGCTGATATGGGCTTTTACAGAATAATAACCAAAATGGGTTAAAGCACATCAAGTATGTTGAAACCCAGAAGTGCATAATGATCTTAAATAACAACAACAAAAAAGCCCCCATTGTTCTACATGAGAAAGATGCTAGAAAAATGACTCATTATTTTTTAAAACTTATAAATACAGGGAAAGATTCAAGCATTTATCTTGCTTTTCCCATATCTCCATACTGCAGGGTAACCAAATAGTTTGCAAGAAGCTATTATTTATAGAAGTACTCTAGCTAGTACATAGAAGTATTATAGAAGAAGTTATATTAAAAATATCATATCAGGGGCACCTGGGTGGCTCAGTGGGTTAAAGCCTCTGCCTTCGGCTCGGGTCATGATCTCGGGGTCCTGTGATCGAGCCCCATGTCGGGCTCTCTGCTCAGCGGGAGGCCTGCTTCCCCCTCTCTCTCTGCCTGCCTTTCTGCCTGCTTGTGATCTCTGTCTGTCAAATAAATAAATAAATCTTTAAAAAAAATAAAAAAATAAAAAAAAATAAAAATATCATATCACTATTTTGCAACCCTTTTTGAAATAAAGGATCTAGAAAATGATTATCAGTGTCTGGTAACAACTCAAAAGGGCAAACAACCAGACATAATATGCTTCCTAATGGAAGTGCACGATACTACCTAAGAATCATTCTTACCAAAAACTAGTACTTAACATGACCAAACTTGTAGATCTAACCGTAAGAAATGTGGAGGACAGAATAATACACTAAGTATCAGTACAAGGATCCAATGAACAAAGTCCAGACTGAGAATCTCTGTAGGACAAATGATCTACTCCCCATGGCCGCCCCCCACCCCAAATAAACTTGAAGGAGAGAAAGAGACAGAGGGAAAGTCTCTAGGTTAAAATACACTAAAGAGGGGTGCCTGGGTGGCTCAGTGGTTTAAGCCGCTGCCTTTGGCTCAGGTCATGATCTCGGGGTCCTGGGATCAAGTCCCGCATCGGGCTCTCTGCTCGGCAGGGAGCCTGCTTCCCTCTCACTCTCTCTGCCTGCCTCTCTGCCTACTTGTGATCTCTCTCTGTCAAATAAATAAATAAAATCTTAAAAAAAAAAATACACTAAAGAGACATTTCAACAATTAAATTTTGGGACCTCATTTTGATGCTTTAAAAAATTTTTTTTAGCTTTCTCTGCAGAATCACCATGGCGCTGGCACCCTGTTCACGTACCCTGAAACCTGGAGGACCTTCAAGGCTCTCATTGCTGCTCAGTACAGAGGGGCTCAGGTCCACGTGCTCTCTACACTACCCGACTTCCACTTCAGCCAAACCAAACGCAGCCCTGAATTTCTCTGTAAATGTCCTGCTGGCAAGCTTCCAGCGTCTGAGGGCGATGATGGATTCTGTGTGTTTGACAGTGATGCCATTGCCTAGTATGTGAGCAATGAGGAGCTGCAGGGAAGTACTCCGGAGGCAACAGCCCGGGAGGTGCAGCGTGTGAGCTTGGCTGATAGTGATATAGTGCCGCCCGCCAGCACGGGGGTGGGCCTCACTTCAGGCATCATGCACCACAACAAGCAGGCGGCAGAGAATGCAAAGGAGGAAGTGAAGCAACTTCTGGGGCTACTGGATGCTCCCTTGAAGACAAGGACTCTCCTGGTGGTCACATGTGTGGCACTGTCTGACATCATGGTTGTCTGCACCCTGCTGTGGCTCTAGAAACAGGTCCTGGAGCCTTCTCTCCACCAGGCCTTCCCCAATACCGACTGCTGGTTCCTCACCTGCATTGACCAGCCCCAGTTCAGGGCTGTCTTGGGGGAAGTGAAACTCTGTGAAAAGATGGCCCAGTCTGTCGCTAAAAAGCTTGCAGAGAGCCAGCCTAAAAAGGACATACCCCGGAAAAAGAAAGGTTCTCAGGAAGAGAAGCAAGGCTGAGCAGAAAGAAGAGAAAAAGGCTGCTGCCTCTGATCCTGAGAAGACGGATGAGCGTGACCAGGCACTGGCTGCTGAACCAAAGACCAAGGACCCCTTTGCTCACCTGCCCAAGAGTACCTTTGTGTTAAGAATTTAAGCACGAGGACTCCAATGAGGACACTCTCTGTGGTGCTGCCATATTTTGGGGAGCACTTTGATAAGGATGGCTGGTCTCTGCGGTACGCTGAGATCAGCTCCCCTGGAGAGCTCACCCAGACATTTATGAGTTGTAACCTTTTCACTAGAATGTTCCAGTGGTTGGAGAAGCTGGGGAAGAATGCCTTTGCCAGGGTGATCCTCTTTGGAACTAACAATAGCAGCTCCACTTCTGGAGTCTGGGTCGTCCAAAGCCAGGAGCTTGCGTTTCTGCCGAGTCCAGTCACATACATGGCGGAAACTGGATCCTGGCAGTGAGGAGACCCAGATGCTGGTTTAAGAGTACTTTTCCTGGAAGGGGGCCTTCCAGCATGTGGGCAAAACCTTCAGTCAGGGCAAGATCTTCAAGTGAACGGCTCTTACCACCACCTAGCTGCCTGTACCTGTCCTTCAGGTAGATGGAGGTCATTAAAGAAACAGAATATTGAAAAAAATTTTTTCTGATTTATTTAAAAAAAATTTTTTTAAGTAACTTCTATACCCAGCGTAGGGCTCAGACTCATGACCCCAAGATCAAGAGTTGCATGCTCTACCAACTGAGCCAGACAGGTGCCCCTAAAAAAAAAAAAAATTGGTTTTGATGTTATAGTCAGGAAAATTTGAACACTAGATATTTAAAAATATTATTGAGTTATTATTGCTTCTAGTATCTAATGTTATTGTGTGACTTTTCAAGATTTTATTTTTATTTATTTGAGAGAGAGAGAGAATGAGACAGGGAGAGAGCACAAGAAGGGGAGGGTCAGAGGGAGAAGCAGACTCCCGCTGAGCAGGGAGCCAGATGCAGGACTCGATCCTGAGACTCCAGGATCATGACCTGAGCTGAAGGCAGCTGCTTAACCACCTGAGCCACCCAAGTGCCTCTGTTATTGTGACTTTTAAAAAACAAAGTAGATCTAATCTTTTACAGATACACTCTGAAATATTTAAGGATATTATGATATGAGTCTGGGATTTATTTCACAGTAATCTGGTAGGTGAGGCAGAATTTAATACATCAAAGTTCATAATTGCTGAAAGCAGATGATAGGTACGTGGGATTTACTCTATCATTCTTTCTGCTTTTGCATAGGTTTGAAATTCCCACAATAAAATGTTCACAAAAGCAACAACAACAAACCCCTACAGCCTAGATACATTGAGTTTCTCGCCCAACGACATGTATGTAATTAGGGACGGTTCTAATCTGCTACTGGACTCCTGACTTCCAACCAAATTCTCTTTCCCTTATAACAAGCTGTTTAGCAGAGAGGCCAGGCTTCTGGGGTACCAGATATTTGCCCAGCACTTGGTAAGCCAATGGGTGAACCAGGGAATATGCTTTGGTGCTATCAAATACTCATGCAAGCAGCTCATCAGTAAGCAGCCAACTGGCAAATTGGGCTTGACTGGGAGCACAGAGCAGCTGCTGACTTTTGAAGTATTGCCCAGAGTTCTTGGCTCTTCCCCATTTGGTCTTTCAGGGAGCCATTTCAAAGGTAGACCAGCCTTCAAGTGCCCAAACAAACATAGTTGAAAGGAGGCTTCGTCTGTACCTAGACCTTTCTTGATTGCTTCACAAAAATCAGATTTTGCTGGGAACTATCTATACAGTCAGACGAAAATGGACTCTAGCAACAGTACCTGAGGGGACAGGGCCTGGGCACCAGGGATTAGAGAATAGACTGGAATGTTGCTTCCACGGTGATAAAGACGGTTGTTTCATGAGACACTAAAACACAGTCACCACTGTTGTTGGTCCATGTTGTTAGGATACTCAGGCTGGTGAGTAATCTGTGGGGAAATGGGGAACGAATGAATATCATACTGGAAACCAGAAAGATGATGAAGGGGTGGCAGCAGCATTATAAAGCCAGGGAAGGGCATATACATCCTCCAGAGGAGGCAAATATGACGCCGGTGTTTAAATGCAGCTAGGTAAGCAGACATCTCCGGCCATTATACAGCATCCTTATTTTGGGGTTTCATTACCATGTATTCAGAGGTGGAGGATCTACTTGGAAGTCATTTAGGGAAACAAAGTCAGCAGGAAATTCTTCTGTTGTCAATGCTAATACTGATACTTTCTTTTTTCCACAATCAATATTCAACACAGGTATAATTCTGGTAGTTGTTCCTAGGGGACATCTGTTTCTTTCTCCTGCCCATTCCCATTCTTCTAATGACACCCCATACTTCCTCATCATGTGTACCATCAAGGAACTTGTTAATCAAATGGACATCTGACCCAAGTTTTGCTAACCTGATTCTTTTTAGGAGAAGCTTGGTTATGGAGGCTGGGATTTATACAAACAGTGGCGTCCTAACAAGAATGGCTTTTGGGGCATTTGCTGTGGAGCCCTAAAACCTATCTACTCTGCATCCTACCCTTTCCATAACCAGCAGCTTGTCTTCAATTCTATGATTTGTCCTTTTCATCTAACAAATTCCCTTTTTGCTTAAGTCAGAACTGGTTTATATTGCCTACAGTCTAGCCTAAATGACACACTGTCGACCTATGATAGGCAGCTACTAAAAGAGAACATATCAAAGACAGTGAGTATTCATTTGGTATGGGGAAGGGCAGTACTTTGAGCCACATTTAACTCACATTATTATTATACACTAAAATTAAATCTATGCTGCTCGACTTGTTCTTGGAGAAAAATCAACTGAGTACTGAAATGTTGGCATATTTTTGGTTTTCCTTTTCTCCTGAAAAAAATCATTAAAAAGTCATGGTATTTTTATAAGCCCACAGTGTAAAAGACTGATACCACATTCATGTTTTTATTTGTATAAAAACAAATTTGCCCTCTGAAGAATAGTCACACAGTAGACAGCAGTATAAATCTGATCTAGAACAGTCTTTAGTTCAAAGAAATTTCATGATGGTCAGAATTCACAAACTGCCTCGATTTTTTTCTTCTCTACTTTCAAAGGACTTGATTATAGTTTGCAAAATTTATCCCAGAAAAAAATTATTTATCATCTGATAAATAAAGTGTAGGTGTAGGAGATGAAAATTCCTTTTGATTTAATACCCACTAGACTATGGGTTGAATCAAGACCATTTTTTTGTAAACTCCGAGAAAGTGGAATGGGCTTTTTACCTGTTGCTTTTCTTTTCCTTCCTTCCTTCCTTTCTTCTTCTTCTTCTTCTTCTTTTTTTTTTTAAGATTTTATTTCTCCCTTTGAGAGAGAGGATGAGAGAGAGAGCACAACCAGAGTAGGGGTAGAGGAAGAAGCAGACTCCCCACCTAGCAAGGAGGTTGGTGTGGGACTCAATCCCAGGATCCTGGAATCATGACCTGAGCCAAAGGCAGGCGCTTAACCAACTGAGCCACCCATGTGGCCCTTACCTGCTGCTTTTCTTATGTACAAGCCTTCCATATATGCAGGTCATACTCAAGCACTTGTCAATGGTCATCTTTAGCCCCCGGGTAGGTGGTAGAACTCTGGATCTTTCCCTTTTTCTAGGTTCATTCATGAAGATCCATTCTGGTTCCTTGGTGTGTACTGATTTCTGTTCCCCCCAAATTCCTGTGTTGAAACCCTAATTCCCAAAGCAGCTATATTTGAAGATAGGGCTTTTAAGGAAGGAGTTAAAGTTAATGGAAGTGATATGGGTGGGGCCCTGATCCAATGGGACTGGTGTCCTTTTAAGAACAGGAAGAAACACTAGAACTTACTCAGTGTCTGTGCACATACAGAGGAAAGGCGTGTGAAGACGCAACGAGAAGGCTGCCATGTGCAATTTAGGAAGAAAGGACTCACCGGACATTAATCCTGCTAACACCTTAATCTTGGACCTCTGGCCTCCAGATCTGTCAAAAAACAAATTTCAGTTGTTTAAGCCAGCCAGTCTGTGGTATTTCAGTAAGGTAGCCTTAGGTGACTAAACATACTTCCTGTTTTCCAACAATTTACTTTATGTCAATACAAAACCTTTGGGTCCTAATAGCCTATGATTCTTAGGCAAGGTCAAATTAACATTTTTACCCACAACCCAACTTGACTAAATCTCAACTGCTTCCCTTTCTTCCTTCCTTCCTTTCTTTCTCTCTCTCCCTCTTTTAAGATTTTGTTTATTTATTTTGAGAGAGAGAGAAAGAGAATGAATGGAGGTGTGGGGAGGAGCAGAGAGGGAGGGAGAGTAAGAGGGAGAGACTCTCCAGGAGATGCTTCACTAAGTGTGAAGCCCAACATGGGGCTCAACACCACAACCCTGAGATCATGACCTGAGCTGAAACCAAGAGTCCGATGCTCAACAGGATGAGCCACCCAGGCTCCTCCTTCCATTTCTTTATACCACTACCTGCCATTATCTGCCCCATGCTCCCATGTTGCTCAGACTGACCCCGGGGATAGCACTGTCCCAGCACAACACCCCTACTGTGTTCAGACCACCTGAATCACAGCGCTGCTTCCTGCTTTTAACTTCTAACACTCTAGGAACTCTGGTCCCTGTGTTTGACATTCTTACATACTTTGGGATCTACAAGAAGTTTAGTGACTTAACGCGTCTTACTTTCTTAATCCACAGCTACATATAGCCTTCTGTTGCCCTACACATACAGGGAATTTCCCAGAGTTAGGTCAGGATAGATTCAAGTCCGATATCACTCTGTGCTTGGGTCCATTGTGCCCCCTTTCTTTGGACCTGTTTTTGCAGCTGGTCCACGCTGCAGAACTTCTTTCTCGTTATGGTGTTTCTTCTAAGGCCTTCCACGGTTTCTTCTGCAGTTTGGCCCCATTACTCATGCTCACGCTCATCAACACATACCTGAATCCAGACTGCAAGTAGAGTTCCAGATGTTTCCCTTGAGTCTGCCAAGACCCATGCAAGTCACAGGGGGATGTGGAGTGAAGGGTTGCCTAAATCCAAGTGCCCATATCTAAGCCCCATCTCCAGCCCGGTGTTTTGCACCATCCCTGAGGGAGTTTCACCCATTTGACTTTTTATGTCTCATTCCACTTCAGCTCAACTCTTGGGACAGAATCTGTGATAAACAGATGAGTAAGAGACTCAGGTGAGCGAGGAAGATGCACTGTCTCAGCTCAAAGAATTTTCTAGAAGGTCTCCTAGGCTCTCCTGCTTTTTGTGTATTCCCACCAGCCACCCATCCTGCAATGTCTTTCATTGACCCAACTCGAGCTTCTTAGCACTCCAGTACCACCCAAACTTTCTCCTCTTATACTTTTGAAAGCTGCATTTCCCTGAGAGCAGTGATAGCCTGTGTCCCTTTTTTCCTTCCTTCTCTTCATCTGACCAAACAACAGTGCAGAGTGGAATCTGGGTCCCTCTTCAGTTTGTTCAGACACCAGATCCAGGCCCCCAAGTGCACTACTTCTACTCCACATCCTTACATGGAACCAGTTACTTTTCCAGAAGAAAAAGTGCTTCGCACAACTGTAGACCTCACACAGGTGTCTTGCTTTTCTCAGGTTAAAACCTAAAGGATATGGTTACTTAACAACGCTGATTCCTTATCTGACATTCCTTTTCTTTTCAGAGAACCGATAGATCCCTGAAGAGTGTTGACAGATAAACCTGAGGTTACTAAAAGGAGTGTCCCGGTTGTTGTTGGCGAAGTCTTTGGAATCAGATACAAAGAGGTTATTAAGACAGTGAATAGTCAATCAATAACTTTCAAAGAAGCTTAAGCGAGAAAAAGTAATAGCCAGGGTGTTCCCAAAGTAAACAGGAGGAGAGAGGAGACTCTTTTGGGGCGAATTTGTTACAAAGTCACGAAAGTGAGAAATTTTGGTGTGCAAAAAATGTTTTCTCTTCATGACCTCATTATGCCTGCTACTTCACAAAGTAGTGCATCTCACTGTTAATTTGCTGATGTTAAATGAACGCGTATATGTCTTTTGTTTGTAACTTCAACCGAAATGATTATCAGTTGGAATTTTAGGTCACTGTTACTTGAACTGCATGATTACACTCAGGAATATTTTGCCTTAAAACTTTGGTCTTAATAGTTGTCCTACTCTTGCCCCTTGTTTTTCTCCCAATTTGGAATTGCTCAGCTGTTGTGTTTTGACCATACAAGGAACTTGTATAAATTGAATACATTTGTAAAGTTAAGGGGCGCCTGGGTGGCTCGGATGGTTAAGCGGCTGCCTTTGGCTCAGGTCATGATCTCGAGGGTCTGGGGATCGAGCTCAGCAAGGAGTCTGCTTCTCCTTCTCCCTCTCCCCCTGCTTGTGCTTCTTCTGTCCCTCTCTATCAAATGAATAAATAAAATCTTAAAAAATTTTTTTTTAATTTATAAAGTCAAAAGAGCACTTTTCAAAGTCAATTCTAGATTTCTCCCTATTAAAACGGATAAAACTTTTGAAATTCTACTCTTCAGAGTTTGGTTCAGGAAAGAATCCCATGGCTTTCTTCAGAGAGACACGCCACATCAAGACCAATCTCTTCATCAAGGTAGCCACTTAACCATGGCCCCACTGAGTGCCCACAGTAACATGCACGGTTATTTTGACTCCAAGTCTTCAGGATAAATTTATATTTTGTAGACACAGGGAGAGTCACTTTCCTATCCATCTGTTCCCTAAACTTAACGTCTTCCCCGCCCCCCTTAAATACCTATGCTCAATTTTCTAGGCTCATTCTACCAATGCTTCATTTCTGTAGGTAAAAGTGATTTTCATAGGGGCGCCTGGGTGGCTCAGAGTCCTGGGATCCAGCCCCACATCACGCTCTAGGCTCAGCGGGGAGCCTGCTTCCTCCTCTCTCTCTGCCTGCCTCTCTGCCTACTTGTGATCTCTGTCTGTCAAATAAATAAATAAAATCTTTAAAAAAATGTCTCACTATCTCACATACATCTTGCTTGTTTATCTTAAAAAAAAAAAGTGATTTTCATAGAGAGCGACGGCACAAAAACTAATGGATGAATTACTATAGAACAGGCCTCCTTAACTCTGCCCAGGTTAACAGCTGGTTAGTCCTCCCCAGGAGTTTAAATCCCCACTGCCACCTCTCAACCCGGGACAGGAGGGCCAAATCAACATGGGGGGAGGGGAGGGCAGCATGCAGACACCCTATCAGCGTGTTTTAAACCACCAAACAGGCAACATGTTGCCTAACATGTCTGCAAAGGATGTGGGGTGTTTCTCAGAAACTGAAGCAGGAACACCACAGCCACGAAACAAAACAAAACAAACAAAACACCAGGAGTGGCTTTTATTCCTGTCTACGATGTTCAATATTTTTTTCATTTGGATAATGAAGGGAACGCACATTACTCTCACGGTCACAAACGTTAAAATCTTTAATACTATGCCAGAGAACAAAAGCGACAACCGCCCGAGAAAAGCTGTAATTCCGTGCTCAAAGCACCCTGCAACCCCATTTCTCTTTCCTTGGGATTTTTGAAAGCTGTTAGGAAGGGTAGTAAATACAAGATTCCAGGAAGATGAGTATTTCATTATTTGTTTTAAAAAAGAGGAAACGAACTGGTACGGGATAGAGGGAGAATGGGGTGTTCACGGGGACCATCTCTTACTGCTGTGTAGGACGGGCTGAGCCAGCTGAGTCCAGACCCCAGACGAGACTTCAAGGCCAGTGGGGGCAGGGAAGGAGGATTCGAGAAAGAACTGGGAGAGTGGCGGGAATGTTTGCTTAGCAAGCAGCGGGGATTCTCTGATAAACTAGGGTAAACTGCTTGTCATTTTTATAATGTAAATGAAACCAGGCGGTAAGGCGAAAAGCTCACTTCCTCTCACTGGACAGATAAAGCCAAATGATTATTTTTAGATTCATTTACAGAAGAAAGCGAACTTGTTATTCCCGGTCTCCAACACCTACCAACTCCTCCTAACCTCCTGGAATGTTTATTGCGGCCGAGTGAATGGAAAGTGCAGGAGGGGTCGGAGGAGGGGAAGAACGCACTAATCCCTGGGTTTTGCCTTCAGGCTTCTGACCGGGCGTACTGAGCTTTTGAAGTTGGTGACAGAATGAGGATTTATACAGAAGTGAGAACTGCTTGGTTCTCTCCAGGCCAGGAAACTTCTGATCTCAAATTTACGATTTCAGAATGATTTTGCTTTCCATTTACCCACAAGGACATGACCCAAAAGGTACTTAATTTTTAAATGGACATACAAATAATTGAAAACCAAACACGCTCTTAATCACCAGCACAACAAAAAACTTATTTAAAATCCCTAGAAGGCTTCTGGTGAGAGCAGCGTGTGACTGACGTGGTAAATTAGGCCTGCTGGAGAAAAATCAAGACAAAATATGGATTCAGTTTTTTTGAAAGGCAGCCATCTTTCCAAGAGAATGTGTACACCATGTTTTATTAAGAAATTATATCTTTCCCCATGTTTTCCGTCTCTTTCTCATGCTGGCAATGGCAAGCAGGTTGAACAGATGCGATGAAAGAATTAATACCAGTTTTGGGAACATGTAAACGAAATATTTCTTTTGAAACACCTACCTTTAAATTCCATTAGTTCAGTCAGACACTGGAAGGGACTGGATTAGGGAAATGATTTACACGGGCGTAGGTTGTTTTTCCAGACTTAGAGCCCTTTTGTAATATGAACAACGTGGAGATGAATTTAATGTTTCTCCCATGAATTGGCACGGGGTTGACAATCTTGCTTTGACTCAGATAAGTGCTAAGAATTTTTTTTTCTTCTTCCTTTCCGCCCCCCCCCCCCCCGTTCATTCATAGCTGCTACTCATTTGTCTCTGTAAAGCCAACTCTCCCCTCTGAAAAAGCAGGATAACCAGTCAAAGAACAAGTATATGGGATTAGCACGTTATGAAGAATAAAGAGAAGCTTTCAGCTCTCTGTCATGGATCATATTTATCACATTTTTCACGACCGGCTCTAATAACAGTGCAGAGATAACGTAGGCTTGATACATCTCTCCTGTACAGAGAATTTTACAACACCAACTCCGAGAAATCCAGAAGATGAAACATGTACTTCTCCCCTCGTGCGGTTTTTATTAGTCTAAAAATGGGAGGTGTGCGTGGGGCGGGGCGCGGGGGAAGCCGGCTGCTGCGAAAGTGGGCTTGAATTTTCTGTCTGTTATGCTAATGTATTCATAGAAAAAGCTGGTGCTGAGGGCGGTTCTCCAATTAAGACAAATGAGGCACATTGAATTTCTCCCCCAGGGCACAGCAGGGGTGCTGGCAAAATCTACTTTATTCTTTTCTGTCAGGGCTGAACTGGAAACAAAAGCATGAAAATTCAACACATCCACTTACAGAATAATAAAGGCTGTTGTTTAAAGCGTGAAGAGTTTTGGCACCCTTCTGGGGCCTTATGCAAATCACTCTTCCTCTCAACTGCTACCACACCATCGCTCTTGGAAATTAAAGATGTACTTGGTCGGTTAACAGCGGAAAGGAGACGAGCAGGCTGAAACTCAATTAGATTTGTATTAAGCAAATAAATCAGGACTGACTGATATTGGCTCAACTAAAATGCATTATGGGCTGACAGTAATTCTAATTTGATTGACAAATATATGTGGTATGTTATTAACCTAAATGAAAGATAAGAATCCTTCTTTTTTTTTTTTTTAAAGATTTTATTCTAGTCAACAGTCCTCTCCCCACCTCCAAACTTCCCCAGAACGGTACACGGAGACCACCGACCTGGTGCTGTTTACTATCCGTGCTCAAGAACACAGGAAATCTATTTTCTGATGCATGTTAGAGTTTAAGCCGAAATTATTCTGCAGAAAGACATTTGTTTTCATTGATTTATTTGGTGTAAGGTAACAGCTGAACACATTATTTATTTGGTGGAGGGAGGCACACCAAACACACTATTTTTATTATGGTGAATAACACAAAAGCAAAGACCTGGATATGCCTGGTGATTTATTGGGAACTGTGCAGTTCATGATGCTTTCCTACATGGAGGCACAGGCGAAGGAGCTTCAAATGAGATTCAAAGTCATAAATGAAGATTTCAATCAAATCCTCCAAAGCTTTGAGGAGGGAAAAAACCCTCTTAACAAATCACATAAACGTGCTGGCGTGTGTGGGGTTAGATGAGTTCCCCCTTGCGAGAAGGTTCTGGGAGTTTCTTTTTAACACGTCTCCTTGTCTTCCTGTTCACAGTTTTAGAACTTAGAGAAATTTAAGACAGTACACTTCACACACGGCTAAATTGGTGATTAAATACTCATTTAATCTTTCTGCTTTTATCGAAACCACCTCTGATTTTCTCCACCTCTTCCTTTCATCCGCACCACACCTTTTCCCGTCTGGCTACCAGATCAGGGACTCATTCTTATCTTTCAATTATCTCTCCTTCTGTCTTTTCCCACCTGGCTCTTCTTGCCAACTCCTGCCGCGTGTCGGTTGGCATCGACGCCAAAAATGGTCTCTTTCTCCCCTTCTGAAAGCCGTTGGAACCCCTGCCCACCTGGGCTGCCTCCCTCCCCCAGCTCCTGGGTACACTTCTTCCTCTTGCCGTCATTGCCCTCCTCTGATGAACGCATCAAAGATAATCAGCCAAAATACTTTCCTCTGGCTCCCCATCCCAAAGTTTCCTCCCCATCACCATCAGTAATCCTCCTCCTTGACACCGAGAGTCGAGTGAGAACATCACAGAATGGGACATCAGCCATGGCCCTCAGCCTTGGGTTTCACATACCATTTCTTCCACCCCAGTTCCAGTTCTATTTTTAGCTTTCAACCAACTGCCCTGTCAGACCTCTCAGCCGCTACTCTCACTTATCTCTTCTCGTTCCCTGGCAGGGCCGGCCATCAGTTGGGCTTCGGTTTGTCTTTCCTTTTCCTCTAGTTTTTGCTCTCTTTCCTGACCCCTCTGAAACAGACCCGAGAGACCCGTTTTTGAAGCTTCGGCGTCTACCTCAACCCTGAAATACAATCTGTTCAGGCCAATCCTTGCCACTTATTGTGGGTTTAGAATAACTTGGTACCCTGATGTTACAGTCTAACCCAGACTCCAGATTAGAACGATCCCTGAGCAGACACATCCAGGAAAGCCATACAAGCTTAATTTCCCGTATTTTGCGAGACAAGTGAAGCTAACTTGCCCTGGGTGACTTGCTTATGCCTCTGAAAATCGTAAACAAAACGTAAGACTGTTCTGCAAAATGGATACAAGGGAATGGCTAACTCACCCTCTTTCATTAAAGCAAAATTCTACTATTGTAATGCTTCACTGTAAAGAATAGACAGTCAGTGCCTTCTCACTGTATAGCCTGCTTTACTACAATATACCTAAGCCTCATTCCGTGTTTTGGTTTAAGGGTCCCCAGTTGGCAAACTGTCCCTACGATGTGCGCACAGCAAACTTTGACCATTACTACTTCAGGGATCCACTGGTTTTCCTTCAGCTCTTGTTTTTTCCTAAACTTCTGACATATTTAACGAATATTCTTTCAGTTTTCAGATCCTTTTGGTTAACATTCTTTATTACGTGATGAGTGTTAAAGTGAGATCAAATATAATCTTCTTGAAGCAATTTGTTTTTGCGTGTTAGAATATCCATATTGTGTGGGTTCCCCCCCCCCCATTTAAAAACAGTAACATCATATGCCTGTGACAGGTACCCAGAACCCATTCTCTGGACCTTTGTGGATCTCAAGATTTATTTATTTTCCTTATCATTTCTTTAATATTGTGGTAAAATATGCATAATATGCAGTTTACCACTTTAACTATTTTTTTGGTGTGCAGTTCAGTGGTATGGAGTACATTCACAATGGTGCGCAGCCATCACTGTTATCTGTTTCCAGAGCTCTTCCCTCATCCCACATCGAAACTCTGTACCCACTTAAAAAATAACTCCGCCGGGGCTCCTGGGTGGCCCAGTCGGTTAAGCAACCAACCCTTGGTTTTGGCTCAGGTCACAATCTCATGAAATCCAGCCTTGTGTTGGGCTCTGCACTCAGTTCAGAGTCCACTTGAGATTCTTTCTCCCTCTCCCTTTGCACCTCCCATTCATGCTTTCTCTTTCTCTAATAAATAAATCAATCTTTAAAAAAAAAAAAAAGCTCCCCATTTCTCCCTGCCCCTGACCTCTCGTACCCACTATTCTACTTTGTCTCTGCGACTTTGATGACCCTAGGTACCTCATATAAGCAAAATCATACAATATTGATCTTTTTGTGACTAGCTTATTTGGCTTGGCATAACGGTCTCCTCTTCAGAGCTCATCCTTGTTTGTAACATGATAATTTCTTTCTTTTTTTAAAGGCCGAATAATATTCCATTGGATATGTGTACTGCCTTTTGTTTACCCACTCGTCACTGATGGACACATGGGTTGTCCTCACATTTAGCAGTTGAGAATAATGCTCCTATAAACATGTGTGTATTAGTATCTGCTTCTCTGCTCTCAATTCTTTCGTGTATTGAATGTTGAGATTCGATGACACAAGGGAAGCATATGATTTTGTCATAAAACTTTTCTTTCTTAGACTCTTTCATGTCCTTCTCTTTGCCATAACTGACGGTGGTTCATTTTCTCTTTGGGGTCATTTTTTTGTCAAGAAATATAGCTTTATATCTACTCACAAGGTCAAGCTAAGGCAACACCAGCAAGGGGACACAGATGCTTTCTTTTACCCCTCTTTAAATGCGCAGCAAGTCTGGAAAGTCTGGAAAGAGGAGGAATCTAGGTTCTTTGACTGGTCTAATAATCAAATCAACACAAGGCAGGGTAACCAGAGGAAAAAAACCGCAAAATTACGTACACAGGGGAGCCCCCATAAAGATATGAAGACTCAAATGCAGCCGGTAGCAGAGGCTCATATTATACCCTGAGCTAAGGAAGGGGTAAGGGTCAGGGGATACGAAGAAGAGGAAAGCCATTCACAGGAAGGTGGAGGAGAAGTCTTGAAAATAAAGGTTGCCCTGCCGTGAGGGTAAGTTTCCTTGGTTAAAAAGTTATGTGTGCTAATAGCTCTCTTCCCGGTACAGGTGCCCTCTCCACTGTAAATTTAGGAGGTTACGAGCGAGGTAAAGACCTTTTCTTGAATCTGCTGCGCTCTGATTGCCTTTAGCTCAAAATGATCCTTTTGCCAAGGAAACATATTTCGGGGTGACAGAATCTGCTCCCCTGCAGTCCCAACTTTGAAACTTCAAATGCAAGTTTCATAATCCAGCAGTTACACTGGTAGCTTGCTCCGTATCTCATGGGGTCGGTCTCGGTCTTGGAAAAGATCAGTGCAGTTACATAGCTGTGTCTCATTTCAGGAGGTGGGTGATGCAGGGGGCCTCACAAAGTTAGACCTATTTTGTGTAAGCAAGCAATCAGGCATTTAATGAGTATATCTATGGATACAATAGGAAAACAATGGTTAATGATTAGAGCAGACTATAATCCCAGTTTCTGAGTTGGGAGGGCTGGCAGTCGAGAAGATTCCTAGAGGTCAGGTGAGAAGCATCTTTAGTTAGAGCGAGGGCAGACAGTGGCCATCTGACAGATTTTCTTGGTTTGCGGTTTGGATATCTCTGGTGATCTTTCTGATCGGTTCACATAGCAACAGCCACAAATATTGTCTAAACACGAATTGTCGTGGCAGTTTCTCTGAAGTTTAAATTAAGTCGTTCACATACAGCTTAAAGGGTTTTGAGGAAAGGGACAGCATTTTTTTCTTAGCGATTCCAAGTCAGAAGAGTGGAAGAAACTGGAGATGTTAATTTGGAGGTTTTTAATTTTAGCGAGACACATGAGGAAACTAGAAGAATTCAGGATCCAGTCCAGTTAGAGGTATGTAACAAATCCTCAAAGACAATTAACAGACCTAGAATCTGATATCTATAAATATATATTATAGTTTCTACTGAAACATAATTTTTCTCTCTATAATCAACCTCATCTTTACCAATGATAATTCTAGTAAAACTAATCTGTTTGCAAAATAAGTCTAATCCTATTAAATTTGGGATGATTATTTTATATAAATGCAGCAAGAATAGTGATTGGCCATATAGAGTCTTTTAAATCTGCTTTGTTGGAACTTTTCATTAGGAACCCCCAACTGGACTCTTAAAAGCCTTCTGATGCTAGGAGGCCAAACCAAGGATGTGCCACCAGACTTCACTTGCAATAGCTATAGATTTTGGTGAATTCCTCTCTTCCTGAGGTCCCAAAGATATCCCAAGTTTCCTGCACCTGCTAGGAATTGACCTCCTTGTGTGTTGGGAAGTCCAAGCAAGGTACGACGCTGTTTTTCCAAGAGGCTTTGTTGGCTCCATAAAGTAAATCTTTGGTCCTTAAAGGTGTCTGATTTTGATTTGGGGAGATTTATCAAAAATATCAAAAGGTTTGGACACTTGACTACACAGGATCACCGATCTTTATGAAACAGCACTTAATTATCTGACTGAAGTGACATAAAAGATTTCAAAGGCAAATACAGAGGGTCACATAGTTGTAAGCAAAACTTAGCTCTCAAGACTCGGTTTTCTTACGTAATCAAAGACTGATAATAAATATAACACGGGAAATTATTTTAATAAACATATTTATCAAATTTTTGCTTCCTAGGTAGATTATGTAAAAGGCAAAGAAAAAAAAAACCTTTCTATCTCTTATCAGGAGCTGATTAAGAGTTGAGGAAAATTTTGACCTTTTAGCAGATGAAAGTAAGTGAAGTTTTAGTTTTACATATGTACAGTTCTGATTTTAAAGCTAAATTTCATAATTTTTCTAATAAGTTTATTTAATTTAAGCCAACCTGACCACACAAAAGAAGATCTTTTTTTCTCTCTCTCTCTTCCCAGCCTCTTATTTAGTTTGTCCATTACTTTCTCTTTCCCTATTTTGAAATAACCAGTTTCACTTTGGGACAAATTCGCTTTCCTCTCCCTGAACAAAAATGTATCTTCCCGTTGCATACCTGCTCTTACTCCAAAACACATCCTACTTTCCAGGCATAAAGTTTTTTCCCTTATTATTTCTAGTAGCTTTCCTTTCTAGTAGCATTAAATAGAATTTTTAATCCATAGAAACCTAAATTTCTAGTGAAAACTAAGAAATACACAATTGTGAATTGTATGTTATATCAGCATTCTTTAGAGTCACAGGGGTTTTTAAATGTATTTCATAATTTCTAGAAGCATGTGCTCTTTTTTATAGTACGATCTTTCAGTGTGGCACAAGACGTGGTTAGAGGCAGATCCAAATTTATCTTTAGTTTTGCAATAGGAAGCGGAAAGAAAGTAGATAAACCTACGTTCAGTAATTAATGTTTCACTGCTTTGTCTCATTTGGAAATGATCTAGATAGTTGATAAATTTTTATCACATAATTTAGGAAAATTCTAAACTTCCAAAGTTACCAAAAAGATTTTAGAAGCTATTTTTAACTACACACTCCATGAAACATAATGGTTGCTAAAAGGTTCAATCACAGAGAGGCTAGTTGGCTCAGTCAGTAGAGCATGTGACTCTTGATCTCTGGGTCATGAGTTTGAATCTCCTATTGGATGTAGAGTAGACTTAAAAAAAAAAAAAAATCAAATCTTTAAAAGTTCACTTAAGGGGCGCCTGGGTGGCTCAGTGGATTAAGCCGCTGCCTTCGGCTCAGGTCATGATCTCAGGGTCCTGGGATCAAGCCCCGCATCGGGCTCTCTGCTCCACAGGGAGCCTGCTTCCTCCTCTCTCTCTGCCTGCCTCTCTGCCTACTTGTGATCTCTCTCTCTCTGTCAAATAAATAAATAAAATCTTTAAAAAAAAAAAAAGTTCACTTAAAAGCTTATCTCCTCAAATCTATAGAATTTACTTGCTCTTAACAATAACATTCTGATTACTCATGAAAACTTTGAGACAAAGTCAGCCATCATCCTAAACTATTTTTCTTGCTAAGAAATTTTAAAACAGAGATATCATGAACTTATTTAATAAACACTGTCAGAATAAAACTTGTATGTTTGCATTATTTCAGTGCTGATAACTTTGAAGACATGCCTATTTTAATTGGAGCAACAAACTTAAACTAACTTAAATAGTGAATATTGTCCCTGGTCACATCAACTTGAAAAGCGGTTGGATTAGTTTTCAAATATTTCTGAGAGTTTCTGGAATCTTTAATTAAAAATTTTTCATTTTTGGGGCACCTGGGTGGCTCAGTGGGTTAAGCCTCTGCCTTCAGCTCAGGTCATGATCTCAGGGTTCTGGGATCGAGCCCCGCATCGGGCTCTCTGCTCAGTGGGGAGCCTGTTTCTCCCTCTCTCTCTGCCTGCCTCTCTGCCTACTTGTGACCTCTCTCTCTGTCAAATAAATAAATAAAATATTTAAAAAAATTTTTTTTTCATTTTTAAGCCAATTAAATAGGAGCTTTTTTACAAACCAATATACTAATACCATTTGAAGGCAGAAAAATATCTCACACCTACATATGTGCATGTACAAACACTTATCGGTACAGATAGAAGCAAAGACCTAATTTCAAGCTTTTACTTGAAAATTTTTAACCATGAAATTGATGTGATAATCCAAAACTCACTATTTTATGAAAGACCATTTGGATCTAAATTTTGTTTTGGCCCCCGGAATAACTTACGTTCATCTGCTCAGATGGCAAAAGCTTTTTACTAATTTTTTACTAAAATTAGCTTTTTCCTAAAATATTTTTACTAATATTTGTAGAAAGAACATTTAAGATATTTCATTAGCCCAATTTCCAAATATTTAACTTCTCCCTAAATTTTACATGTCAAAGGATGGCTCTTAGGTCCTCAAGATAAGGAGGGGGGGGTAGGTAGAAAATCTACATCACAAAGACACACAGATAGTATCCACCTTTTTCCAATAGAGGTTTTTGTTTGTTTGTTTGTTTTAAGAATTTATTTATTTATCTGAGAGAGAAATAGAGACAGAGATCCCAACAGAGACAGCTAGACAGAGCATGAGCAGGGAGGAGAGGAAGAAGCAGGCTCCTGCTGAGCAGGGACCCTGGGATGATGACTTGAGCAGAGGCAGACACTTAACTGACTGAGCCACCCAGGCACCCCTCTCTAGTAGAGTTTTGAGGGCAGATTTAGCTATTATCAGAGGTCTAGGATAATTACTATTAAAAATTTTTCCTTCTTTTCTTGAGTACAGGACAGTTCTGTTTCCAATATCCTGATATTCCACCATCTGAGCGGCATATTTCAGCATTCTGAGATGAATAGGGACATCTTATTATTTGGGAAGAACAGGTGGACTTTGGATGTGTTTCCAGAGCTGCATTTCTGGTTTTGTTGAGGTTTGAAAGACAAAGACAGTTTCCAGTTCCCAGTTCTCGGCCTCAAAATGCTGGTTTTCCCATCCAACTACCTACTCTTTAATTTCCTTCTTTATATCAGGGGGATTTGTAACCAAGATGAAATGCAAAGATTTCTATATTCTAGGACTTCAGGGTTCGAAGCAGTATGCCTTAAAACAAAAATCTGTATAAAGTGTTCAACAAAGGCCTTCAGATGCTCGCCTTCTTTCTGAGTGTAAGATTCAATCTTAGACCAAGTCACCTTAGTTGGAGGAGCTTCTGCTATTGTTTCTCTCAGCCCCTGCATATCAGCCTTCAGCTGAGACATTTCAAGGTCATTTGTAGCAGGGCCTGGGAGAAATCCTAGCCATTTCCTCTGGGGGTGGGGGAGGGTGGGGACTCTCCAAGGCAACACTTGGCTTGTGTGATAACTATAGTATAATCATGGGTGGGAAGACCATCCCTTCATGGTCCCCCAAACTTGGTCCCTGTGAGCAGACTTGTGAATGGTCACTAAACTTCCTAATTCCTCTCTAAATCTCTTAGGATCTAAATTTGGTGAAAGGGGAGGGAAAAGGGCTTTGTATTATAGAAGATTTGCTGCAGTCCGGGCTTCATGATTTCTTTGGGGTAGGTGTCCAGGACACTTTCACAAAGGACATTGCATAGGGAGTCCTGAAGCTGGCAGAGCCTGATTACAGAGCCCTGGAAAGTAGGGGTAGTTGTTAAGTGACACAAAGCAAGCTTTACCGTCCATCTGGGGTATTTCTGCTAAATTCACTTCCTGGCTTTTAGTGTTTACATGACTAACCCATATATCCTAGCCTGGGGATCAGACAGAGTGCTTTCTGTACATCTTATAAGAAGGAAGCCTGAACAGGTATAGGGGCCAAGGGCAGCCTGCCCCAAGAAAGGGCTACCTTGACATGAATATTATTTTGAGCTAAAAGCAGTCAAAACCAGCAGATTTGGAAAAAGCTCTTTGCCTCTCTCCCAAACTGCCTCCTTATACCAGGAAGAGAACTACTAATGGAGATTCTTCTTTACTTAAGAAACATAATATGGCCATCTTTGCTTTCCAAACATCTTTCATCTTTCTGCTTGATGGTCTTCCTTCCATTTGTATCCTCAGACCCCTACCCTACTCCTTAGCTCATAGAAGTACCACGTTGTTCGATTACCTTTGGAATTTCCTTGTCTGTGTGGATTCCCCACATGTACATTATTAAATTTTATTTTCTCCTGTTCATCTGTCTCATGTCAATTTGATTCTTAGTCCAGCTAGAAGAACCCTGAATAGTGGAAGAAGTCCTTCCTTCCCAACACAGGCAACTGGGTATTTAAGAGATTTTTCTGGGGAGGGTTGGAGGAGCTTTGGGATCTAAGGCAATTTGCTAAGATGATGGGGCTAGATTTTGAGGGTGTGGTAGAGTAAGGGCCCAGAGATCTAGAAAATCTGCTGGATGGTCAGAAACAGGGAGTTGGGGATAAAAGGGCATATAAGGTGGAGAAAGGGAATTTATGTTAGGTGTGGATTGTAATTTTTGTTCTTTGTCCAATTTTTGTTCTTTTATTAAGAGAGTCCCTAAGGCTACTATTATATTCCTTTGTATCTACTTTTCAACTTGGGTCTTTCCATAGGTATTAATAAGACAACTGTTTGAAATGAGAGCTCTTAAAAAAAGTATTTCTTCTAAATAGAGCCAATTAAAAAAGTCTGTCAGCAGGCCATCGATGAGCAGGATCTTATATTACTCTTAATAGCAACTCAAAGCAGTAAGCCTTTTTTTTACAGCTTAACCACTGATGCAAGAGGCATCCCACATGACAGTGCAAAAGACACAGCCCTTATAATCCCCAAAGTTTAACTCTTTCTTCTGGAGACTCAAAAGGCGGCTGGATAATAGAGGCTTACCTAACAGCCTGAGCTAAGGAAAGAGTTGGGAGTCTAGGGACGCGGGGAGGACGGCCAATCACAAGAAGGTGGAGGAGAGGTTTGGAAAATAAAGCTTGCCCTGTTACGCAGATGAGTTTCTTCGGTAAAAATTTATGTGTGCCAATAATTCTTCCTGGTACAGGCCCCTCTTTGAAGTGCATTTAGGCAGTTGAGGGTGAACTGAAGCGCTTTTCATGAATCTGCTGGGTTTTCATTGCCTGCTGCTCAAAATAATCCTTTTGCCAAAAACACATATTTTGGGGTGGCAAATTCTGCTGCCCTTCATTGCTGAATCCTAGATCTATGAGCAATTGTTCAGTTTAAACCAAATTATATCCTGGAAGATATAATTTTCACACCGCAAATTCATATTCAAAGTATTTTTCTGCTTCTTAGAGTGCAAGGGAAGGAATGAAAGCAACACAGGAAGCCAGATTTAAGAGGGGAAATTGACACCTTGGTAATCAGAAGGCTTTGTTCCCTAAAGCCCAGTTAAATAGTGTTGAACTATCACTCAGCGCTAACAGAAACAGTTTTCTCTTGCATTGCTCTAAAACCAACTACTAAATAATGTTAGGATATCTTTGACGCAATAATGTATAATCACTCACAGTTCTTTTGAAGGGAATGCGGTTAAGATAAAAAAGCCCAAAGGCAGAGAGCTTTTAACTACCAGTCATTTGGCAATATTACTTTCCACACTCCCTCCGCCCTACTCCCCTCCCTTATAACCCTTAGTGTAAATCTTCATTCTGGATTAAGTGGAGAGAGAGATTGTGAAATCACTTAAAAAAAAAAAAGTTCTTGTTCTTTATTTGTTCAGTAGACTCCACTATATTTTAAAATACCAGTGTGGTAGAGTGTCTGGAATTTTGAATGATTAGGTCGCATATCCCCCTGTTGCGGAAGAAGATTTCAATCAATTAGAGAACTTTCGTTTCCTTCGTAGTAGTGGTCTTGACCCCAAGGGCAGGTGAAGATCAGATAAGACAGAAAGCCACCAACTGAGAGAGAGAGAGAGAGAGAGAGAGAGAGAGGCAGGCAAGTGATTTCTCTTGGGAGCAGTACTTCTCGAATCTCTTCTCTTATTTTGCAGGTATAGAGAAGAGAGGGAGCTGGGAACAGAGTCTCCAATGGCTATATGGGGAATCACAGTGTTCTCTGGAGAGGTGCTGGCCAAGAACAGAATCCCACATGATTGGCAGGCGTGGTTCAAGCCAGTGTGGACAATCCTTAGGGTTCCCTCAGATGGAAGTGTCCATAGGGAAATTCTCATCTGGAGTGGCCTATTCAAAGCTTTTCTTTATTCAATTTTCATGCAGCCTCACTTCTTTCAGAGAGTAACAGCCAGGAGATCAGTCAAAGGTCAAGGTCTAGGTGCTATGTTTTCTCCCCAGGTGGGGGTCCTGTCTCGACCTGGCTCGTATGGCAGCTCTCCTAGCTTCTCTGTGCTCCAAGGCCTCTGCATTGACAGATTGCTCTTTCTTAATTCTCAGCATCATTTCCTTTTATTTTACTTCCGAAAGTGGACTTCAAATATAGACCCTCTAAAAAGCAAATGGTCTCTCTGGGCTTCTTCAGGGATTTGCAGAGGTATGCTTGTATCTTTACTTTATGCATATATATCAAGTTCATCTGCCTACCTATCATTTATCAAGTTTATCATCTATCTCAACTATTTGCTATAACACACTTGGGACCAGCTCTGACAGATGGTCAGTTAATAAAAAAAAAAAGTGGCCAAGGTAGGACTACATGAAAAATGAAACATATATACTTTCGCAACCTTTTATGAAGGGATGGGTTGTTTCCACCAGCTAGGAAATTCTGCATGGTTTTTCTTGCACATACTCATAATGCACGGTCTAGAGTTTCTTGTTTTTGTTTCTTTTCGGTAAGAGTTTATAGACATTGAGAAGCAATGAGCAAGCAGAATCACTCCCAGTAAGTGATCCTCAAATACTGGTGCCTGAACCACTCGGAGAACTTGTTAAAACACAGATTGCTGAGCCACATCCTAAGTGTTTTGTCTTCAGTAGGTCTGGGATGTGGTCCGAAAATGCGTTTCCAACCAGTTTCTAGGGCTGCTGATGCTGCTGGTCAAGGCATTCCTCTTTCAGAACCACTGTTGTAGACTTTCATCGTACATCACAGAAAGTGTGTCATATTTTATAGAAAGAAGAAATGTTGATAAATAGGAGTGGGTTCATAGAAAATAGGTTGACAGTGAACATAAATGTATACATATTTTATAGACTTGGATATACAGCAGTCCATATTCCTGTGCATTATTTCCCCCTAGAGCATTCCTACATTGACATACAATGTGGATAATGTGCTATGAATAGTTGACTTTACAAGAGAAGGAAGGAAGTCCTTTAGGAAATGAGATTGTTCCTTAAAGCTGTTCCCCTCCACACTGAACAAGTTAAGTGCTCAGCACTTCTTTACTTCCGTGTAAATTGGGCATGACTGCAAGTGCATTATAGGGTTTTCCTGAAAACAAAAAGTGATGACATGTCATAGTTTTTTTTCCTGATAAGCAGGGGAGGAAGTGGGGGAAGCCCATAAGTACATATTAGAGAACAACTTTATTGAGGTCTCCTTTTTCACGTTTTAAGAACAAATATACTTTTTCCCCTTTTTCATCATAGATGTGTTTGCTTTAATACAAAACTATTTTAGACAATTTGACATTAACTATACTTACCTTTTGATCTCTGCTATGAAGAACAAGAACTGTAGTTTGAGAAACTTACGAAAATGCTTTGTAAGCAGGAAGACATCACATGCAGTTTTTTAATTAATAAGTATTGGGGTTTTTGGGTGAAACATGTGGGACATGCATTAGCGTATCTACTGACTTGGGTGTCTCATTTACAGATTTCTTAGGCTGAAATTTGGGTTTTAAATAATCAGACATATAAGATTTTTTGTGGTTTAGATGTCATCTTAAAATTTTAAATTTTAAAATTTATCTTAAAATTTTACTTATAAATTGAGTTTTGGAGAGTCTATTTAAAGCTAATAATTTTAACAGCATGGCTAAAATAACCGGCTGGGAAACTGTGGAATCAGACAGAGGTCCCTAGGAATATAATGGTGGGAAAGTTACTTCTTGTCAGTTTTTCAGTCTGTTAAAATGGGGATAATGTCCTTTGCAGGGTCTCGTGGGGAGTGGAAACAATGTATTTTAAAAAACACAAAACACAGTGACCAGTCCTTAGATCTTCCATGTCTACTTCTTTCTTCCTACTTGCTCACTGACTAGCTTGAGTTTGTGAGTTGGTCTGACATAGGACTTTTGGACACATAAAGAAGGCTGTCTTGTTACAGGCCCAGATCATGGAGGACAGGGGCCACAGTGAGGGGAGAAAGAAGAATTTCCAGTGGCTGTTCTTTTTTTTTTTTTTTTTTAATTTATTTATTTGACAGAGAGAGATCACAAGTAGACAGAGAAGCAGGCAGAGAGAGAGAGAGGGAAGCAGGCTCGCCGCTGAGCAGAGAGCCGGATGTGGGACTCGATCCCAGGACCCTGAGATCATGACCTGAGCTGAAGGCAGAGGCTTAACCCACTGAGCCACCCAGGCGCCCCTCCAGTGGCTGTTCTTGTCTGAAGAAGGCAGTAGCATCGTCCCCATTTATGGTGTCACGTGCTGCCCTGCCCATCAGCAAAAGTCTAAAAGGGAAGAAAGAGCTCATCCTAATTGAATAGAACTTGACAATATCTTTATGAGTCAACTGGGGGCATGCCACAGTATTATACTGGAGATGGACATCCAAAGTAAGCTTTTTTTTTTTTCCCCTCATACAGTTTTTACTGTGGGTATTAGAAATGTTTCTGTGTAAGAGAAACAAAAGGCCTAAGCCCCACTCCTTTCCTCTTTTAATTTTTGGAAGACTCCAAATACTATGGGTGATAGGTATGTACTTAGGAAGGGTTCACAGATAATTTCTGGGGAAATAAACATCTAACTGGGAGTGCCAAAACTATATTTAAAGGCATGTCTACTACGCATTGATCTGTGAAGACTTTATTCTTAATGTCAAGTCTTCAGGATTGCATAGCCAAATCAAAGTTTCATGGATATTTCAACCATATATAATGATACAAAAATGTAACAGCTCACCATCTATTTTGATTGTATCTATAGTTTTTTTTTTTTTTTTAACTCTTTAGAGATAAATTAGAAGCTTTAGGTGTACCTACATGCTTTTTTCTATGATATGTAGAGACCAGTGGGGTTCAGAACATGCTATACTGCAATATGACAACTTGCATATTGATCATATTAAAACAGAGGGATTTGAGAAACAGCAGGTATAGGAAGGATTCTGAGCTCCCCCTTCTTCCCTGAAGCAGGTCGTAAGATCCTAATGCGAAAGGTGCCGTCCCATGTTATCTGGAGCAAAGGAGCAAGCATCTCTGAAGATGGAGGCTCACCAAGAGGAATCCAAAAGAACAGGCCTTGCTAAGTTTCCCCCAGTTGACTACCCTTAGCTCAGACCCTTTTGTCTTGTCCCATTTTTTTAATGAGTTTCCACTTTTCATCAGACCTGGTACAAAAACACATAGGCTTAGCTATTTCTTTGGGTCTTCATTTTCTTACAAAGCCTTCTATGTCGTGTGACTAGTACATTAAATAAGTTTATATGTTCTTCTCTTGTTAACCTGTCTTTGCCAGTTGACTTTTCAGGGCCAGCGAGGAACCCTATGAGGGTTGAGGAAAAGTTTATTCTTCCTCTCCAATAGATACCTATACACATGTCTAACAATTTATATATTAATTCAACACTTGCTCATTTATATTACCGGCACCAAAAATCCCACCAAGAAACCATTAAAAATTTACTAACATCTGAAAGAGTAAGTGCCCTAGTGCACATGTTTATATAGTCCTTTCACTTCAACTCTTCCATATTTTGAAAGCCTGATATGCCTAAGAGGATTTTGACCTGTAGCAATTCACACCCAAAGTCCTTTGTCAGGAGTATCCCACGTTATTATTTGTGGACCTAAAAGCAGGCATATCACAAATTATACTTTCTGTCAATCTCCCCTCTTGTGCCCTGGCATATAAAATTTTTCTTCCCTCCTCTTCCCTCTTTCCCAACTGCCTGGCCTTGGTCTTTCTGAGACCTTTGACCACTGGACTCAGACACAATTCCTGTTATAAATCCCTTTTAATCAAACATACAGGAGTGGTTGTTCTATGAATCTGATTATACTATACAGAATAGAAACAAATTATTTATCAGTAATTAAGTATGGCATTTACTCCCCACCCCTCTTTTTCCTAAAAGTTTGTTATTAAAGTCTTGATGGGAGTATAACATTAAACTACCCTTATGGAAAAATCATATGTAGTTTACAGAGTTTTTTCTCTAAGAACATAATTTACCAATCTACCTTTAGTTAAGAGCTGCCCATGTTGGCTGATAATTAATGCAATTCTGTTATATATTAGCAACCACTATTCAAATGTGGACCTGAAAAAATATTGCAATATTCTTTTCATGATAATCCGAAATCCTGCAGGTGATGTAGTAAAGCTGATTATTTGCAAATAAAAAGAAGTTACTTGCCAAATTTATAGTTTCTCATGTAAGTAATTAATATCGATATCCCAAAACGGATCTCCGTATTGATTCTGGCATAACATTTTCTGGCATAGCATTGAACCCTACATGTGGTTACACATCAAAATGAATCATTAAAATCTAAGTTAAAAACTCAACCTCAAAACACTCATTCTTTCAGTCAACTTTCTCCTATCTTTTGCTTTTTGGCAAGAAGTGTTTTGACAAGCTTTCTAGAAGCAGCAAGGTGGTCACATTGGACAAAAACAAGTTGTTCTGGTCTGGAGAAGTACCATTAGATTTCTGGCAAGGCAAAACTCACTCCAGCATCCCCTAAATGAAACAACAGTGTATCTGGTTCCTTAGTTTTTCTTATGCAGGAAAAAAAAAAAAAATAAGTGTACACACACAGCAAGCACATCAAAACAAATTGTCATGGATTTCATGAAGAGGAATGACTGAATCGCAAAAGCAATTCCTTTTTCTTTTTCTTTTTTCTTCTTTAAGATTTATTTAGTTTAGAGAGAGAAGGAGACAGAGCATGAGCAGGAGAAGCAGAGGGAGGGGGAGAGAGAAGCCCATGCAGACTCCAGGCCGAGTGTGGAGCCCGACGTGAGGCTCCATCTCACGACCCTGAGATCATGACCTGAGTGGAAACCAAGACTTGATCGCTTAACTGAATGTGCCACCCCGGCACAAAAAATGTCAGAACCAATTTCTAAGGTTTGACTACAGAGCCTACCCAGATAATAGTGGTCAAAATTTTTCAAATGTAAGATTTATTTCCCATTACTGAAGCCCACTCAGATTCCATTGAAATTGCTCCCAAGCCATTAGTGAAGCAAATATTCACGCAAAAATGGAAATTTCTTATATACATTTTTTCCACCTGGAACTGAAATTGTTCGCAGGTCATAGCTAGGAGAGAGGAAAATGTGCAGATTGATTACCCTTTTTTATTTTCTCAGCTGGGCATCATGCATGTCAATAGAACATATCTGTACGAACAGGACACTTTTACATTTAGGAAGTGACACGGCAGAACGAGCTTTCATAAAACAATACTCCGCTTTTCTGTGGTTTGGGGTAAAGCCAAGGCAAAATTTAGATTTCTTCTATTTCATAAATGAACTCTTTAATAAACAAAACTAAGTCTGTAACATGGATGTATAATACAGCCATTGTATGGGATTCAACATGACTGCAAAATATCGCATTTGACAAAATTAATGCCACTGAAAATACTGCTGCCAGAAGCTCTTACAATTACAAGGAAAGGCAATTGGTAATGAATTCTTTTAACTCTGAATTTCAAATCTCAGGACTGAATGTTGCCCATTATTGGAGTTCAAAGGCAACTATCTCTAGAATTGTTCTTTTAATGCTTGTTGGATGGTTTTAGTTGTTCTTTTCTTGTAGGCACACAATTGTTGTCTTGATCTTTGTGATAAAAAGAGCTTTGCTAGATCTTTGTAGTGAACCCAGTTGGCTTGGTAACATGGCTGTAGTCAGAATTCCAAAGTGGGGAAACAAAGGCTCAAAAATTATAGGCTGAGAACTGTTTGTTCAGGACTGTGGGAATCTTACCCTGGCCTGTGGGACCAATGGACTCTCTTCATTAGATCCACATTCATCCATAAACTCCCCAATTCCTTGCCCTTTTGTCTTTTCCCAAACTAGAGCTTTAACCACAATAAAAACAAATGTGACAACTTCTTTTACAAATCAGTTCCTACCAAAATTCCCAGTGTGCTATAATTCCTCCCCTTCATGTCATAATTCCAAAAGGATGACATTGCTTATTCAATGTTACATTCATTTCCATAATGAGGATGTGTCAAGGGGCAAGACGTTACTTAAAGAGCGGGGGAAGGGTTGCCTGTAGGCCTGTTTGAATGGTGACGAGTTGGCTTTCTCCCTGTCCGTCCAGATATGGTCCTTTCCCCCAAGTTAATTAAATAAGCGAATAGATGATTTTAGACTGCTGAGTTTAAAAAATTCAGTCCAAATGGAAGTATAATCCGGTGCACTTCATTTCACTGAAGAACACCACAAAATGCAGAGAGAAAACAGAGCAAATTCATACATACATACATATATATATAAATATATATATTTTAATTTTTATTAATTTTATTTAATTAATAAATAATTTATTTATTTATAAATTAATAATTAATAAATAAATAATTTATTTAATTTTTATTAATTTTTATTTATATATATAAATATATATATTTAATTTTTAAATGGGGTGTAAAGGTATTCTTCCACCAACTGACACTATGTCATCTGATTAAACAATTGTGACTTGGAAATGCCAGGAATTCTCCTTTGTGTGCCTAAGTAATGCAAGTTGAATTCAGCAGCGTTCATATAAATACTTTAATTACACTGAAGCTTTATCAGCAGGGAGTCATGGGAAGTATGTGAAACACTGGATAAACATTTTAAAAAGCAAGAACCATTCAAGGTACACAAAAGACAGGACAGTCATAACAACAGCGGCAACCACGACAAACTAGGGAAGCTGGTAGCTGAGCACTTTTTACGAGCCTAGGATCCAAATGTTTTTCGTTTCTTTTTATTTCCCACCATTGTTTTGGGTAAAACACCTAAAAAAAAAAACCAAAAAAGCAAAAAAAGCAAAACAAAACTGAGGAAGACGAAGCCTGACAAGACAGACAAAACTGAAGGAACTAAAGGGTTCTAAGTAGTGTCCTGTGAGACGAAGTCAAAAGAAGCCTAAATAATAGTGATTTAGAGAAACTGAATTCGCAGTGCGTTTAGGCTTGGACATTAGGTCTGAAAACCAAGGCAAGGGTAAATGTAAATTCCTTTTCGAAAAGCTTAAATAAATATTTTTTAAATCGGATAGGATGCCTTCCCGATGTGACATCGCACCCGGACCTGTAGCCATGGATCTCTTTGTTTTCTGCGTGGTCCCGGCTGCCCTCAAAGTTTTCTTCTGAAATTTGCAGCCCCTGAGCTTAATGGAATGAAAGTTTAATGTGATGTTAGCTCCACTGTTACAACTTACGGCCATTAATTATTGACTGAGCAATTCACAGCTTCATACAAGGAGGAACTTCAAGCGTACTTTTCTGTTTTTCCCCTGAGTGTCTTGGCGCTCAGAGGCCAAGCTAAACTTCACTGCAAAGGAGATGGGATTATTGCTACCATATTTCCTTTTTCCTTTCCTTGATCGAAAATGAGTAACTACACAAGCAAATTATTAATATATATGTCACATGATGTTTAATGCTATGGAGGAAAATAAAGCAAAACAAGGTGGAGAGAGTGGGGCTCGGTTACTATTTTTGAAGAGGGTGTTTAGGGTGACATTTCACTACCATGGAGTTAGTACAGCAGAGACCTGAACGAAGTAAGGGTCAAAGGTATGCAAGTCACTAGACCGAGAGCTGTCTAGGCAGAGGGAAGAGCAAATGCAAAACTCTGACATAGGGTCAGAGTCTATAGGGTCAGCAAGGAGGTCAGTGTGATGGAACGCAGTGAGTGTGGGGACAGAAGAAAGAAAAGAACAAGAGAAGTAGCAGACCAGATAATGGAATGTTTCATAGACTATGGTATAGTCTGTGCACTATTTTTTTCAGACCGTGTAGCTTTTAAGTGTTACAGGAAGCAAGTGGAAGGTATGGGGTAAGGCACCAAAATATGCTACCCCCAAATAGGCTTTTTTGGCAAGAGGGTTATTTTGACTTTAAGTCCACTGAGAATCAGCAGATCCAGGGAAAGTTCTAGAAGCAGAGCACAAGTTTTCCTGTGGAAACTTACATCTTTATTATTATTATTTTTTAAAGATTTTTATTTATTTGAGAGAGAGAGAGAGAATGAGAGAGAGCGAGCATGAGAAGGGGAAGGTCAGAGGGAGAAGCAGACCCCCCCACCGAGCAAGGAGCCCCATGTGGGAGTCCATTTTGGGACTCGAGGATCATGACCTGAGCTGAACACAGCTGCTCAACCAACTGAGCCACCTAGGCGCCCCAAACTTACACCTTTAAAGCAAATTTCCATTTATAATGATAATTCTCTCTCTTACCATGAAGAGGAAGACTCTGAACAGCACTTATCAATGGACTTCAATTTGCATAACAAACCTTACTAAGCAACCTGTTGGTCATCCTCTTCCTGGTCCTCTTCCCATAACTTGCCTCGCCCAGCCCAGAAGCCCACAACCCCTTCTCCTTTGTTGGGCCCGAAGTGGTGTGTAAACCAAAGTTCTACGCTGTCGAATGACTCATCCCTGAGCACACCCGCGTGTACATGTGTGATACACATGTTAATAAGCGTGTCTGTCTCTCTCTTGTTGATCTGTCTTTAGCTCATCTGATTTACGGGGCCCCTGCAGGAGAACTTAAGATGGATAGGGGGAGGGATTTTTCTTCACTTACAAAGCTTTGGAGTTTGGGAGTGGAACGATACAACATACATGTTATGTTGTCTGCTGCGGGACGTGGGGCTGGGATTTCCTGGAGATCACTTAGGGAAGCCCTCTGAGTTTGTGGAGAGACTCTGGCAGTTTGAAGGGAGCTGTAGCTGTAGAGGCAGGACTGAAGCCAGCTGAGGGGTTCTCCTCCACCCAGCAAGAACAGGAAATAACTCCGCGAAACACAACCCGGGCCATTTTTGAATCTTCCGAAACTTTTCCTCATTCAGACACAAACTTGTCAAAACACAAAAGTATTCCCAGAAAATGGTTTTGTCATCTCCCGTGAAGCGCGGAGATGGACCACCTATTGTCTGCGAGAGTCTCTTACTGAGTCTATACGGGATCCTTGTTGACACACAAGAGAAACTCATTTCGAGTTCACCAGAAAAGGAGAAAATGGAAAGAATACCACTAGTTTGCAGAATCCATGGCAGAGTTGGAACCAGTTTTTTTAACCTGACAGGGAAAAAAAGTTTCCAAGATCTTTGTGTGCTGGAAGATAAACCTGAGAGTAAGAGTTTTTTGCATATGAAACAGGGGAAATGAAGAAAAAAATTACTAAATGAGTACAAGACAGAAAAATAAGAGGTATGCTTGTGCAGTTCCGTATCAAATGAGAATTTGCTTATACAAGGGGTCATAAATTTTTACCAAGTAACTCTGACAGCACACATTTATAGAGAACAAAGGCTCTGGTCTAAATGGTTCCAAACGGAGAATTTTTCCTTATTTATAGCAATGACAATAAAACCCCAAACTAGGGGAATCCAAATGGATCATGCTGGCCATTCATCTGATTCCTCTGGGGGATTTTTGTTAAATTTTTTTTTTTTTTTAAACACAAATTCCCAGACCACAATGCAAAGTGTTCTGCATCAACACATGTGAGCCATGCTTTACAAGTGGACAAGGAATTTGATGATCAGTGGTATGGGGATTTAAGCCACAGTTTGCACCTAAGTCCTTTTTAAATTTTTTTAATTCACGTGGCGGAGAGAGAATCTGAAAACAAAATTTTGTTCATTTATTAGGAACTACTCATTTTACTGAATCATAGAATGTTCATGCTCAAAGATCATCTGATCAAACACAGGACAAACAAATGGGACAAATCCAGAATCCACAAAATTCTCAGTTCTCCTACACTTTTCTTGTCCCACTGCCTGTCTTCCACATGGACAATCCTTGAAAAGAGTGTTTAAACATCTTCTTCATATAATGTATTTTCCTGACTATATTGGTGTCTATAGTGATCCAATTTCTATCTATCTTCAGAAAATAAAGCAGCATTTAAC
This sequence comes from Meles meles, assembly GCF_922984935.1. Lineage (NCBI taxonomy): Eukaryota > Metazoa > Chordata > Mammalia > Carnivora > Mustelidae > Meles > Meles meles. The sequence goes on from NC_060068.1 coordinate 46,610,880, forward strand.
AAATCTATGTATCCTGAAATGGTGAAAGAAGAAGAAGGAGGAGGAGGAGAAGAAGAAAAAGAAGCAGCAGCAGGAGAAGAAGAAGAAAGGAACAGAGGAAAAGATCAGAAACTGAAGGAAGGTGAAGGAAAGTGAATCTCCTTTAACCAAAGGAGATTCAACAAACCTGCAAAAAAGAAATGCAAAACTTCAGAATAAGCAAAAGAAGTGACTGGATATCCTTTCCATCAAATGTGGAGCCTTTATAGCTTACACACTTTTTTTTTCTTACAACTCCATAAAGCAGAAAGTAACTTGTAGAAAATGGACGGCCATGCAAATAATTCTTAGCCTCAGACATGCAAATCAATTTGCAACTGTAACTTTCAACTTGGCTGCCCCAGTGTAGGAGAAGCCAGTTTTGTATATATCTGTAGATCCATTTCAATATTCCTAATCTATCTGTGTGTCTGTTCTTTGGATTCTTTGACAAGTGTCCATTTTACATTTATATGAGAGTCATGATTTTCCCTCTTTCTGTAATTTGTCTTTTGACAAATTTGGAAATGCGCCTTACGTGTTTTTTGTTTGTTTGTGTGTTTGTTTGTTTCTGCCCAATGCATATCTTTGGTGTGATCATTTTTTAGAGCCTGCCACTTTACGGCCTCGAGTTTGTTTGCTCATCTGTAATGACTAAGTGCACTAACATCTGGCAAGTCAACGTCATCCCAGAAAGAAGACACGGAAGAAGCAGATGGAAAGGCCTGGACAAGTGAAAATATGGGCGGATACTGGACATAAAACTATTGAAAATGAGGGAAGTCAGTGCCTTAGAAGCGGGCATTCATTTATTGATTAGGAGGACCTGGTCACCTTCTTAAGAGGCTTCTCAGTTTTCACAAGAGGCCAGGAGGCCGGGTGCTGAATGAGGACTCTCAAAGAAAAACGTCAGCGTTAGGGGCACTTTTTTATGATTGCAAGAACTGATTCAATGACCGCAATTAGTCAAAGAAAGACAGAACCACAACTCGAGAAAATAAAAGTAAAAAAAAAAAAAAAAAAAAAAAAAAAGGGCAGTCGGTTTTCAGTTTGGTGATGACAAGGGACGGACACGGTTTAATGTGAGGGGTGCTAAAGCTGATGGGGGCAGGTGTGTCTGTTCATAAGAACGCTGGGGGCACAGTCCAGTGAGACCTCCCACTTTGTCAGGGAGTCCCTTTCTGAGATCTGGCGTCACAAAGGCCTTCGCGCGGCTAGAACTCAGGACAAGGCATGCAGCTGTTGAGGAAATATTAAGAATTCAGAATGTCGGGGCGCCTGGGTGGCTCAGTGGGTTAAGCCTCTGCCTTCGGCTCAGGTCATGATCTCAGGGTCCTGGGATCGAGTCCCGCATCGGGCTCTCTGCTCAGCAGCGAGCCTGCTTCCTTCTCTCTCTCTGCCTGCCTCTCTGTCTACCTGGGATCTCTCTCTGTCAAATAAATAAATAAAATCTTTAAAAAAAAAAAAAGAATTCAGAATGTCAAGGGAGACATCCCTCCCAAATCAGAGCAATCAACCCAACTCCTTGACACTGACCTGAGTAGTCACTGTGCTAAACAGACTGAGCCAACACCTCCGGCCAGGAAGGACAGATGCCAGCAGAAGTCCCAAGGGAAGAGCACAACCCCAAAGACTGGTGGCCACAGCAGGACTTTAGACGGACAATAGGTCCATAATGGCCCTTTGCTCTTCTATTCATTCTCCCCGTAGGTATTTTTTGTTCCTCTCTGGTGAGAAGGAACTGGCTAACATGGGACTCTGGGGTGGGAACAGATTCTTCCCTTGTTGCTTTGAAAAAAGTTTGCCGCTGGTATAGCCATTATTTCTATGAAGACATCCAGTTGATAAAAGAATCAAGAGGCCAGATAAGATAATTTAAGTATAATTGGCAGCCAGGTTCATATAGCCTGGAAAAAGGGCAAGATGTTTTGCTAATGAAGAAGTAGATCAAAGTCTTTGGCAGAAACATATGGCACATTTTCTCAGTATGTTTCTTGACAGAGCCCTTTCGTCTGTAGATTTCTGAGGCTTAAGTTACAAATTCAAGGATTATGTTAAGACCAGGCTTGGTGTTAAAAATGCTCTGTCTGAATAACAAATCATTTCCCACATTATTATTGTAAGTTTTATTTGCTTGGGGGGAGGCCACACGAGCCCCAGGATTGTGATATGTGCTGATTCCAAGGGCCTGGAGTAAAGAAGGTGGAGAGATAGAGACTTGACATGGGTCTGGGTTTATTAGTTATAGTATCAGGTTGCTCTTTATCTTGAAACTTATAAATACGCATTCAAGGATAAATCCTGTACTAGTAAGTTGTTTAGGTCTACATTGGTTTGGGTGTTTGGGAATTACTTTTATACATGCACACTGCATAGTTCATCTATTAGGTAATCCTTCCGACAGAATCTCCTAAACCAGGCCAGGGCTTAGCTTTGTGTGCTATTCATGTCGAGTTTAGTCCCCAATGGTAATTTACCTCCTCGTCTGCTAGATGGTTTAGAAAATGTTAACAGGTCCAAGCATGACAGAGACGATGAACCGAATTTCACACTGCGAAAGAAATAGAAAGCAAATAAAAATCCACCATGCTAAATGCTCTCGAGAGGGTCACCTTTCCGATCCAGCTCCTGCTCCCAGAAAATACCCACATCAAAGGCAAATTTGTTTATGACTACGGTCCACTGCTTATCTGCACAATTTATTAGCCACATAAAATATTCTGTAATTTCGTACTACAGTGGATTTGACAGATTTGTCCACATATCTTACATAATACTTGGACAGGCTCTGTCTATTTAAATTTAAATCTACATATATTATTTGCCAAGTTTCTGGGTTGGGCATATACAGGGCACCATACCTATAGACAGAGAAACTTAACCTCCACTATCATGTTTCTAGGAAATGTGTTCTTTTCGTATTTTCTGTGAGTAACCAGAAAAAAAAAAAAATGTATCGGTACTTATATTTAGACACACATCAACCTTCATCTTTTACTCTCACCAGTGTAGTGTAAATGAATCTCTCCTTCTTTCTTTTGTACAAACGCATATATTTCTACAGAGAATTCCCTCAGCTAATTCATGACACTTGACATTAATCACGTACACAGATCAACAAAGACTTTGCTTTCATATAGAAACTAATTTAGAACATATTTCTAAATTACTGCTTGTTATTGCAGTCAATTTAATTAGCTAGCTAATGACAATATCTGTTCATAAGCAAAATAGTAAAAAATACCAAGTTTAGTAATTAGGCCATATAATTCCTTAACAACTCAATTTTATAATGGAAAAGTGCAGTGCTTTTAGTCAATTTTCTCCAAAAACTCCTCTGTATTCAAAATTAGGAAATCCACAGCGTATTCTTCTGACATTTAAAGCTCAAGATGGAGAGGTTGTGTTAGAAAGCGAGGCTCCCTCCTGGATCGTATGTGAAATTGCCTGTAAGTCACATTACATTCCAAATCCATTTCCCCTCCAACCATTCGGAGGGTATAACATTTACTCTTTGTCACTAACGTTCTTTTCTGCAAGAGACACCAATATGAATTGTAACACAATGAAACGATTCATCATTGTTGGGCAATTTTAACGATTCCGTAATTATAGAAAACTACGGAAAATCATGTTTCCCCCTTTATCAACTCAGACACTCAGTAGCATTTCAAGGCTAAAACCAGAGGGGCGGGGGAAAGGTGGGGGGTGGATGGGAGGAGAATCCCTATGTTTTTGTTTTAAGATTATCATATTAATGAAAATCTATAAACCAAACATAGATAGCGTCGCAAATGCAAACTGGCATGTGGCATAACGCGGGGAGGTGGGGGGGGGGGGTTACGCTATGCAAAAATCCAGCCGGAAAAGCCTGAAAATAGGCTAATTTCATTTCTCCCAGCTGCCTGCCTTTCAATTCTTTATCTCTAGCTATCGGGTTTGAATAAATTTCATCTCCCATACTACAAGTAATGAGGAGGCAATGACTTATGGAAGCACGGAGACCAAGTTAAGACAGAATTAGAATACAATTTTAATGAGACGGAGCCGGGAGAGTGAAAGTGGTACTCATTTGACAGACTTGGCAAAATATCCAATATTATTTCAAATGTTCTTTCCTTTCTCCAAAGAGACTGTCAAATATTAAAATAAAAATTAAAAAAAAATAGGGCTCTGAAGAATTTGTTAGAGGGGGAGACAGTTCATGTGATTATAAGCTAAAATGAGTTATGAGAGAAGGAATCTGAGGACAGGGCAAATGTGACTTAGCAAGCACGTTAAGTATAAATACTCCTGTGAAAACAAACAATATGCTTTGGTTTCTCTGGAAGAAAGAAAAGCACATTAACATTCCGGCAACATGCGTCTCTTTGAAATGAGGTCCAGAAATTGTTGAGGAAATGGAGAGTAGACAAATATTTTCTTTGTTACTACTTACTTGGAAGTCTATAAAATAATGTTATTATATGGCCTGGAAATACACTGAAAATAAGCTGGTGTGAAAAGAAGATAAACTCATGCGTGACGTTCTTTTTCAGAGGGTCGATATCCGATGTTGGATCCGGGAGAAAGAATCTGGAGAAAGAATCCGGGGGAGGTGGTGGGGACTGCTCCCGGGGGCTGTGTAAAGGGAAGGGGTCCCTGGCTAGTAAGAAAGGTTTGCACAAAATGAATGCATTTATTTTCACTTAAGAGAAAAACAACAGCAGCAGCAATAACAAAACAGAACATAAGGGTATTTGTTCCATGAAAAACTCGGATGCCTCAGAATAACAGAGAGCAGAGGGCTTCACCCCATAAAAAAGGACATGGAGGGGTTTTCAAGCGTGTTTTCTCACTCACTTTGTGTTAGGGGATGTCCTAGCTCCCTCAGAAACCCTGTGCCTTCTCAGCTGGGGAGTCTGGGCCAAACTGACCACTGGGTAAGGGTCTTCCTACGCTGCATTTTAAATCCATGCTCCAAACATCCTCCCCAAATGTAAAAAGAGTGTTGTTTTTTTTTTCCTCCCCCTGCTCCTACTACTCCATACTGTTTCTGTCTTTCTTTTAGTGATGACTTCCTGTCGAGTTTTCTAGTGCAGGAAACCTCTGGGATTTGTTGCAGGCATTCCTATTTATGCGGACAGCCTCACAGCAGGTGCCACTTACCAAAAAAAAGGCCCCTTGGAGCGTGAGCACACTAGTGTTATCCCGTGACCCGAGGGTCACGCTGCTGGTGCTGCACAATGTTTAGGAAGGGAAGGCTCCTTCCATCAACAACTGATAAAACAGTGTTTTGTCTGGGAGACGACACTTTTAACGAAGCGATAAGCTAGTACCTATGTATCTTTTAAAAAGCATATGTAGGCTTTCAAAATTATATGGAGATCTCGAATTCTGATTTGCATCCTATAGTAAGCAAACGACGAAAAACCAAACCAAAGCAAAACCCGGAGCCATTTTCTAATGCTGATGGATAGTTTCCCTTCCTTGCCCCAAGACTCCCATGCCCCACATCCACTTCCCTGACTTTGAAGACTGCGTCCTTTAACGCTGTGAGATTTCCTGGATAACAAACAATGCTGAAGAAACTCTGTGGTGAGAAAATACATTTGATAGCCACGGGACCTATAAATGTAGTTTGCTTTTCACACCCAATAACAGGGACCGAAGAGGGGTGTGCTCCCTTTCCTCATAAATGTCCCCATTCTTTAAACAGCACGTTAGGAATTCAGTTAAAGGGATTTCCCGGAGCTAATAATTACGGTCTGTGGATCTCTCCAGCTTTCTCCTTGTTGTTGTTTTCCTCACACTGATTTTATATCATCACCCGTTGTCTCTTCTAGCCTAACTATCTACAGCGACATTCCACACCTGGCATGTCCTCCTTCTGCAAATCTATTGAAATTTATTGTGTACACCAGATCCAGGAAATCCAAAGAAAGTCCAGGGCCATACCAGGAATTTAAAAACTGCTTTCACAAGCAGAGCCAACAAATCACATTTTGGTACCTTAGAGGTGGTCATTTTGGGTGACCTGATTAAATTGGTAGAAAAATTAGGCAATATAAAAGATACAATATATGTTATGCATAAACTAGTATAAAATTGGAAGGTGAATTTCCTTTTCATGGAAGAAGGTGAAAAAATCAATCTTTAATTGTCTAGCATGCTAGACATTTACTATATGCGTGGGGAGAGGTAATGTTGTCAGCTTATGACTCTTCAAGATTCTTAAAGAACTTTTGATTTTCACAAATAATAGGGTCGTATTCCACAGTCCCACTCCAACCTACCGTCCACCTCTGCCTCCTCTACACACATACCTGGTTGCTCATGAAGGACCATGTTTAGTCTTCAGAATAAGAGAATCTAAAATACTCCGATGTGTCACTCAGCCAGGTGGACTCAATGTTAAGGCAAAAATTAATATGCTAGATGCCATTTAACTACCTTCAGTTTTTAGGACTCTTGTTCACAGAAGGCAGAAGAGGACCTGACACAGAGCTTGGGGCTGAATGGGTCATGCACACCCTTTGCACACCCAGTGCTCTTGGTTGTAGACACTGATGTGGGAAACAAATGCAGAAGAAAAATTATTCCATTTCCTTACTACCTACAGCCATTACTTACTACCTACCATTTGCATGTCCTTGAAACAGGCAGAGTGACCTTCCTCTGGGGACTCAACTGCCTTGATGTTGATACTTTGCTGAGGGCAAAAGGCAATCTTAGCCGACCCCCCAGGATCCTCTGAGTCTACTTTAACATATAGAAATTCCTTTGGAAACTTCCTTTACCTCTATATCCCAAGATAGGTGTTAGCAATCATACCCCAAGCATATGGCCCACCAATATACACCTGAAGCGTCTCATGACTAAGGTTTTATGAGATGGTAATAAATGACTTTGTCCCAAAAATAGAGACCTCCTCAAGGTCCTGGAAACCTTTCTTCCAAAATTCCTTAAAGACTTACACTATCCCTAGCCACCCCCAACTTAAAAGTATGTAATGGGCCAATCCTCATGACCCCAGTGCAGTTCCTTTGGCCCATGAGTCCTGTCCCCTGCATTAATAAAATCACTTTTGCACCAAAGATGTCCCAAGAATTCTTTCTTGGCTGTAGCTTCGAACCCTAACGTCTTTCCTACATCAGATACTATATCCCATCCATTCCTTCTCTACCAACTCCTTCCTCCATTTTGGTTTCCAATTTTTTCCTCAGTGAAACTGTAGGTATACCTCCATCGTGGCAGCTACTCAGCATACTTACTACCTGTTAGTGTTTCCCACTAGACAGTTAACTTCTTGAGGGCAGGGGCTCGATCTTGTTCATCTGCCTGTGTTCAAGGGTTCCCGTGTGGATGGCCAGTTGTTAAAGGATGAAAACTGAGAGAGCGGTTAATGTAGATAGTTGCTTAAGGAGGCAAACTTAGGGTCACCTGGGTGGCTCAGTCAGTGAAGCGTTTGACTCTTGATTTCAATTCAGGTCATGATCTCAGGTCGTGAGATTAAGGCCTGCATCAGGCTCTGCACTCAGTGGGGCGTCTGCTTGAGATTCTGTCTCTCCCTCTCCCTTGCCTCTCCCCTGGTTGTGCTCTCTCTCTCTCTCAATAGATAAATAAAATCTTAACAACAACAACAACAAAAAGGCAGACTTATTCCAGGGACCACGGACCACAAAGTCCTAGTGCATGTGAATCATTACGTAGCGTGTGAGCGGACAAGAAAAGCTAGTTATGCCTCTATTCCTCAATTTTACTTGTGACTTTCCAAAATGATGCAACAGAGAGATTGGGTGGGAATGAATCAGACTCTGAGCTGAAGTTCCATTTCTAATGAAATCAGTAATATCTGGGCAGAATAGGGAAAATTCCTTAATCTCTCAGAATCAACTTCTCCCTTTGAAATTACTGGGATAACAAACAGCACCTGCCTAACAGGATTAAATGAATTATAATGTGTGAAGTACCCAGTGCGAGCTCAAAGAATCTTATTTTGGCTCTCCTTCACTTTCATCCAAAAGTTCCTTTTCCCTGCTGTACATCTGACATTTAGAAACTTAGTGCTATTGTCACTATCTAAGCAATGACAGTGTCAAGGACCAATAAGCCTTGTTTAGGAATAGTGCTTTTCGCAGGTTCCCCAACCACACATCTCATGGTGAGAGGTTTTTCTGACAGGTGATCTCTGATATTCTCTGTGAATCAAAATTATCCAAGGAGTCAAAGGCACTGATAATTTTTTCTTTCTTTTTGTTTTCCTTGATCCCTATGGCAGCTTTACCAACATTTTTTACATATGCTTCATATAACTTAAAGCTGGCTTTTGACAGGTACATAATACATCCCATCCCTCCCATTTTCCCAGATTCAGAAGAGAATATTTCTTCTGAGTATATCTGAAAAGTTAAAAAAAATTAATTGTGCTAAAACCCATATAACAGGGTTGCCTGGGTGGCTCAGTCGGTTGGGCATCCGACTTTTGATCTCAGCTCAGGTCTTGATCTCAGGTTTGTGAATTGAGATCCCACACTGGGCTCCACTTAAAAGAAAAAAAAAGAACCATATAACATAAAATTTACCATCTGACCCATTTTAAGTGTATAGTCTGATGGTAAGTATATTCACATTGTTGTATGACGGGTCCTCAGAACTTTTTCTCCTTGCAAAACTGAAACTCCATACCCATTAAACAGCAACTCTCCATTTCCCTTCTCCTAGTACCTCTGATTATGTTATTAATTGTTGGTTTGGGTCTAGCTGCATGTGTGGTGATGTAGAAACAGGTATCTGGTAATTATTACAGTCTCATTACAGGTCATTTTTCATTGAAAGAACACCTATGTTCAAAAAGATGGTACCAAAAATGCTCATTTCCTGCTACATATAACTTAATAATAATTACACGAATAAATATGGGTGTTGAAAGCTCATCCTTACCAGTAAGATGCTAGGTGAGTATGTGTGTGATCCTGGGCTCTGATTTGGTTGAGAATGGATGATGGTATCACGTGTAGGGATGGTTTTCCTGGAAGAGGGCGATTCTGTTGGAGACAACCAGATGGCATGCTCTTTAGCTGCGCAAAGTGATTCTTGAGATACTATCTGAAATTTTTTGGCATCCAATCTACCACCTCTCTGCCCAATTCGGCATATTTAGACTGAGCCTCTGTTAGTATCTGAAAGAGGCTTATTTTCTTTGAATAAGTTACATGATTTGTACATGATTTGAAATCATGTACGCATGATTTCACATGATTTGAAAGAAGAAATTAATAACAAGGTAGGAGAATTTTACTTGGAATCCTTGACTCTTATTATGTATGACCTTATTCCAATTCCATTTTCAGACTGATCTGCTAACTGGCCACGTTGATTTCAGCCAGAAATGTAAATCCTAATATCACATCTGCCTAGCATTGCCAATACTCTATTTCCTAAATGGTCACTATATGTTTTCTTTCGTCTTCGTCTCCCGTGTAAATAAAACCCTTTTTAAATGTTAAAAATACTATTTTAAAGAGGTTCCATTATGATCTATCCCCAAAAATGATAAAAAATGAAGAAATTAAAAAAAACAAAGAAATATATTGTATACTGGGAAAGACTATCAATTCTATTATATGAGCATATTTCTCCAAAAAAAAAAAAAAACAAAACTAACCACTTATAGATTCTTACTGACATATTTTGTCATGATATGCATAATAAGATGTCTTGAAGTTTAATACTACCTCAGGCTTTAAAGCCACAATAGAAAATAGGATTCAGTGTTGCATTTCTTAAAGTCAGTTCATTCTGACAAGCTAAGGTCACTGGAGTTCAAACCCCCAAATGCCCCATCTTTTAGGAGGCTGGGACCTTATTAGAACTTTTGTCAAGAAGGGCTTGTGAATGATGCAGTCTCCCTCCAGGGTGAAATGAAAAGTGGACTCCCCTGGGCTCTGTGAAAGGCAGGATCTACCCTCCACAGAGTCCGTGGAAGACCCAATGCCAGTTCCTTCATGGTGTGAACTCCTGCTTAAAGCACCACCTGCGAACCAGGGTTTCAAAGAGACCCTGGAAATGGCAAAGCCAGACCCCACGCTCGGAACTGACACAACCAAGCCGAGGAGAGAAGCAGCAACCGCTCTTCTTTTGGGGATGCTCATCCCAGGGAATGTCATTGACAAAACGAAAAGAGTGGGGATGGAAGGAGGTAAATGAGGCTTTGGTGTGCTATGACCCACAGACCTGAAATCGAATGACCATGCCACAGAAGGAGGGGTTTTCTTGACCCACCACATGGAAGACAAGGAACTGGTCATTATGGAGAAAATAAATCACTGGAAAATTTTTCTTTCTGAAGTTAGCCTCGTCAATATCAATGGATATTATTGGGCTTATACTATTCATTGGAAGATCTGCACAGCATTCCTTAGCCTGGTAGGTGGAAGGAGATTCCAGAGACCTTAAATCACCCACCAACCATTACCCTATAGCCCCAAGTTAGAGTTCAAAGGCCTTTGTTAACTAACCAGGAATGAGAGGCAGTCTTATCTCCCCTGGGAGCATCCCTTGTTTCTTTATATTTTTTAGTTTCTCAAGGCTTTTAAACACATTTTCCTCTCTTCTGCTAAGCCCAGCCATGAAGAAAAATGGGTCTCAGGCTGCTTTGTTGTTTTGTTTTGCAGCAAAACTGTTAATAAGTCCATGGGTGTCTCTTCAAGACTTTCACTCGAGGTGGAGCCCAGCATCCTGAGTGAGCCTCTCCGAGCTGAGCTCCCTGATGGCGCCTGAGTTGGATCCTTGAAAATCACAGATGCCATCATGGTTGACCATGAGAGTGACACTGGCCCATGCACAGGTTTGCTGTGTCCAGGGGCACTGGACCGGCGTTAGGAAGAGTGTGCCACGCGATTAATAGAGCAGTGTGCTCCATCTCTGCCAGGGGACCACGTGGAGGGCAGCGCGTTACCCTCTACTGTCAAGTGTAGTCATGAAGAGATGGCTTCCGGTGGGCTCCAAGACGAGGTGGGGAAGACCTCGCTGAAATGCAGACCCTGCTGCATTCGAAAATCTGTCCTGTTACACTGAGTGCTCTCTGGACATTCCTTTTAACCTCCAAGTTACCTCCCTGGATGCTGGCCATTCAGACAGTATTTACTTAGTCACATAGGCTCACGAGATAAATTTCCAAACACTCGGTTGTTTAAATAAAGACAAATAGCAAAGCTGGTGATGTTCTAATCGGTGACCTGTCTTCGGGACAATTTTGAATGAAGCAGCATATTACAAACAGTCCATTGACGCTGGTTGATACTATGTCTTAACATCCAGAAGTTTCTACGATGAATAGATCAATGCACATTTTTGCGGACCCACATAGGAGTCCTTTTATTATTATTAATTTATTTATTTATTTATTTTAAAGCCACAAACCTTACAGAAAGCTGGGATGTCATCACGTGCATCCCTGCCTCTGAGCCTCTGATGATTCTAGTCATCTAGGAAAGATAGGGCTCTGCCCTCTTGCTTCTGATTTGCTGGCCATAGACCTCCAGCTAACAGTATATCCACTCAGCCGAAGATGGAGTGCTAATCTAGAGGGACTCGAAATGGCTCTGTCATTTTCTAGATGACAGCTCCTATTTTCCACTGGCTTCTGGCACATGGGCTATCATCCATCTATGTCAAGAAGACACTTGCTTATCTGGGTGCTAGAAATGCTTTTGTTAAAAACACGTAACTGCAGTTCATCAGTCTTGTGAGTGAGTTGTTGATTTTGCTAAACTAAGTTTAAACTCTGCTGTGGTTTTGCAAGATGACATCTATTTTTATTAGATATTGTCATGATTATTTATAGCATCTTAGAAGCAAACCCTTTACAAAAAGGCAAGTTAATCAGCCAGTTGAGTGGTGTAACACAAAACTTTCAGGATGATGGTTACACATATTAATGCCATTCTTCATTTTTTGGCAATTCTAAGTTAAGAAATTACTTACTAAGAAAAGAGAGAAGTTAAATCGGGAGTATAAAGAAATAAAATGTAATGTAAATAATGTATGTTTCACAACAACAAATGCTGATAAGCATTTTAAAAAATTGCATTATATAAAACCAGTCATGTAATTCTAAGACATGACATGCTATCAAATACCACAGAAGAGCATCAGAAAAATGTCCTTAATTAACTTGTAGAAATAACATTTTTATTTAAACTGGAGAATAATTATTTTGCTGATATGCTTTTTGTTTTGACCAGTCTGCTCATGTTCTTCTGGTTCAGTCCTGACTTGACCAGTCAGATCTTGTGTAAACTACTGTGTCCAACTGGTCCAAACTAGCCCTAACCTTCCAAAAAGCTTCTGACGAGTTCACATCCCACACAGCCAGGGAACATGGGTTCACACCCTTCCATCAGACATTAACGCACAGCCAGTAAGGTTGTGAACAGTGTCCCAGGCAAGGACACGCACACCGTCTTTCCAGGACGGCACCCGGAAGGCAAAGTCAAGTGCTATTTCTGGTGGGCCTTTCTCATACCTGCCAGTCTGAGTGACATCCTTTCTCTTCTCTCTCCTCCCTTCATGCAAATGCAGACCCATGGCTCTTCCCACCAACTGCCATGTGACTTTATTGATGGGCATGGATGAAGGAGCCAGGGCGAGTCAAGGGATGTCCACATCCCTGTCCTCTCAGCCTTCTAAGACTGAGTGACTCTGACAATCACCGGAGAAAGGATTGGTAAGAGCTGTTGGCTGATGTGCTGTCCCTCAGTCAGACTGAAGAAATGGACCCTGAGGAGAAGATGGGGGCCTGATCACAGTTACTACTGGGGGGAAAGCTGAGTAACATTAGTTGTGTACATGAAATCAGAGAGGTGATCACAATGACTAAACAAAGTGAATAGGCACCTCTGGAAACAGAAGTGCTGCATTTCCTGAAAGGACAAAGAATGCCAAAAAATGAAAAGAGAGAATATGGAAAAATCTTGGATTTATTTTTCTTTTTGGGCAAAACAGAAGCATGGTAGAAACAGATTGGTCCATCCAAAAGGCAATGGTATAAATTTCATGACAAGGAATTGTATATCTAAAAAGAAAAAGAAGTAGACTTTGATAAAGAGCTTCCAATTAATTATATTGACATCTGCATAGCGGTAAATTAAGGAGGAAAGAACGGTTTGATACTAAGATAAGTTATTTATTCTTTGAAAAAATGCATTTCATTTTTTTAAAAACCAGTTTTATGCTGATATTTTGGAACTTATGAGCACATATACACATAAATACTTTTTGAAATATCAAGTGCTGGGGTCCCTGGGTGGCTCAGTGGGTTAAAGCCTCTGCCTTTGGCTCAGGTCATGATCTTAGAGTCCTGGGATCGAGCCCTGCATGGGGCTCTCTCCTCCTCTCTCTCTGCCTACTTGTGATCTCTGTCTGTCAAATAAATAAATAAAATCTTAAGGAAAAAAAAAATCAAGTGCCTCTTTTTCTCCCTGGATCTCTAATTCCTTTAAAAATGGATGAAGCAGGGGTTCCTAGCTGGCTCAGTTGGTAGAACATATGGCTGATGACAGAGTTATGAGTTCAAGCCTCACATTGGGTGTGGAACTTACCTACAAAAAATGGATGAGGGGCACTAGGGTGGCTCAGTCGGTGATTTCTGCTCGGGTCATGACCTCATGGGTCTTGGGATTGAGCCCTGTATTGGGCTCCACACTCAGTGGGAAGTGTGCTTGGGATTCTCTCTCTCCCTCTCCCTTTGTCCCTCCCAGCAACTGTGTGTGTGTGTGCGTGTGTGTCTGTGAACTTGTGTTCTCTCTCTCTCTAAAATAAATAAATAAATCTTTTTAAAAATGGATGAAATAATTCATGAAAAGTACAACAAAACCAAGTAAATGTATATGAACTTTTGCCCCACTAATTTGAATAATACCTTTAAGCAACAAGTGCTTTGTAGATTTATACCCATCTTATTTTCCTATTTCTCCCCCCATGTCATTTCTTCAGCTACCTTACCTATTGGTAAAAAATTAAATGTCTGTGAAATTTTGACAGGTATACCTTCGATCTGAAGAGTGGCAGAGGTCAATACCTTCAATTAAAAAAAACTTGTAAGGGAACAACGACAATGTCTAAACTACACAACGGTAACATCTCAGGTGCAGAAAGAACTTTACTCTCTTCAGATGAGGACTAATACCTAGAATATGCCAGAAGTGTTAGCAGCGGTATTACAACTATATTCTGAGAGAACAGGATCAGAAGAAATGCTATTAATCCGAGGGGAGAAAAGATTTGGGGAAATAAATGATCTCCCAACAGTGAGCTCAGAAACACCACTTCCTAAGGCATCTTTGTTTGTTTTAAGCATCTAGGTCATCTCTAGAGACCAGCTTTTACAGGGGGCTTGACACACAGCTACACTCTCCCCTGCAAGTAGAGAAGTGCATTAATCTACATGCACAGAGTGTACAGAGAGCAAGACTCACAGTTGGAAGGGAGGTTTCGGAGTTTATCCTTCAATCTACAGGAAAACGCAACGCAACACAACAGAACACAACAGAACAGAACACAACACATATCACCCGGACTGGTTATTTAGAATAACCTTCTTTTCTTATTCAAATTTAAAAAAGATCTTATCAAGCAAAATAGAGTGCCTTACAAAGTCAATTAGTTCATACTTAGAATAATATGTGGTGTCATTTGAAAAATAAAGAAATGTGAAATAATGACAAAGCGGTATGAAAGCATTTTGATCGTGACATTCATGCAAAATACCGCATTGAAGCCGTGCTACCTAGAAATGTGGAGGACTGGCGAAATGAATGAATGGGCCCAGTTAAAGATGAGATGGGGGATGAATACCACTTGTTTTCATTATTTTGAGTTCTAGTGTATCAAATAGAATGCTGTATACTAACCAAGTACCTTTGAGTATCAATGTCATTTGCCAGCCATGTGCCTAACAAGTGCTTTGAAGTCTAATTTTCCTCTCCATAAGCTGGAGCCGTTTGGGCCTGCCAGAGCTGGGGTGATGATCCCATTCCTGGTGACCTGGCCCAGCCTGGGACTGACAGCCAGCACCTCCCAGACTTAGTGGCTCTGTTGCTGTGTTCCGGTTTATCCCAGAAGGACTGCCCAGCCACTGATGTCAGGACATTAATCTCGGAGCACTGTTTACTTTAGGAAAAGCCCATGTTCCCCTTGTCATATCATCGCAGAAGTCGGCAGGACTGGGAGTCACCTCAGTACTAAAGAGCTGTACCAGTTACACTCCTTGAGCTCATCTGCCCCGTGATTTTATCTGATTGAGTTCCGATTCCTTTCTCATCAGATAGGGGGTGTCCTAGTTGGGACGTGTTTTCGTCTGTTTCATTTTGTCCTGTGTCTTCTCTCCATATCTGGTAGGCACCGAGTGCCCATTACGCAGCTGGGAATTTACAGCCGCTCTTCCCAGATGACCTAAATCAGGACTGCAGCAAGTAACCGAGAGGGATGCCAGGTCAGCTGGGATTGTTTCATAAGGATGAGTTCTTCAGATTTTAAAGGTTCACGATTTGGAGACAATATTGTTTATTCTGTTTCACCCTTAGGTGGTTTTGTTTCTAGCCAACACTGGGTATTTAATTGCCTTTCAGTACATAGCGGCTAGATTTTAATTATTATTACTTTTTCAGCAGTGCTTTTGTTCCCCTTGCATTTAAGCCTGTCTGGGGCAGCTGCCCCCCACCCCGACCCCCAATCTAAAGAAAATTCTGATCCCACTACCTCGGCTGCATACTGCCAGGCTTCTCTTCTCTCCACATATGCAAGGCTCTGCCACAGTGGTTACTCATTCCTTTCTGTGCTATTCTTTGCACATTATTTACTTTGTATATTTCCCCCCCTCTTTTGTACATGCCTATGTGCCTGGGCATGGAAAACTTTCTCCAGGCACATACCCAGCCTGATTCTCACCCTGGCTGAAGACCAAGCATCCTTCCCAAGCTGGGTGGTTATAACCCGCTGTTCCGAATCACGATCAGGCCTGCTGTGAGCTGCACACTTCATTGTTATCTCCAATTTACTGTCATCAAATGCCCGACTGACCAAACTCACCACTTTACAAAAGTGGTGTATCTACTTACTAAGTTATAGGCAATCCCCATGGAAAATAATAATTTTAACAGTTTTTGACAATTTCCATGAAATTACATTTGACTGTTTAGAAAGTTCTGGTCCTGTTTATTTTGATCTTGGTGGTGAACAGTTTACTGTGATCAGGAAAAGCTTATTAATGTCCAGATTTTTCTGTGATTTTGCTCTATGGTTTTTGGATACGCACATGTTTAGTGTGTCTTAAATTACCAGTATTGTGCATATCTTGATGTCAAGGGTTTTATAAACAATCAAGTAGATTTCATTAAAACATACACAATAGGGTCCACTGCCTTTTGTCCCTTTCAGAGTTCACACAGATATTTTTATATACTCAAATACATTTTGGGTATGCTTCAAAAATATGAGAAATCTCAACCCTGGAAATGGGAACCAGACACAGAACTTATACTGAACTTTGAAGGACTAACAAACTTGCTGCATAATCAACTGGGTAGAATGAGTACAGTGAAATAGAGGCTTCAACTCAACCTAACATGAAATAGAAAGCCAAACTTCAAAAAAACGGAGCCTTAAAAACTGTTGAAATTTCCCAAGTAACTTTGCTATATACTGTAAGTACAGAAAATAAGTACTTAGGGACTTTGTTATTTGGCTATTTTTTTTTTTTTTTTTTTTTTTTTTTTTTTTTTTTTTTGGCTGACAAGCTTTCAGCAAACTGGCCTTGAGTAAATTGATTTTTGGTAAGCTGGTTTCTGAAAAAGAAGCTTTTGGTAGCTGAGTGAACTTGAAAAATGTGACAAATTGGGCATGTGGTCTAATTGGCTTTCAGAAATAGATTTTCAGGGAATCAGGGTCTCCCACAATTCCCCAGAAACAAAAGATGAATCACACAAGAAC
Organism: Meles meles; assembly: GCF_922984935.1. NCBI lineage: Eukaryota > Metazoa > Chordata > Mammalia > Carnivora > Mustelidae > Meles > Meles meles. Next base: position 46,627,869 of record NC_060068.1, read on the forward strand.
AAGATGGCACATGGTAATACCCATTAGGTGTCCACTAAGACATCACTGTGTTTTTTTTTTTTTAATCTCAGCTCAAGGAGTTGTGACTATAGACTGAATCTAAAGACGAAAGCAATAAGTACCCCATCCTCAGAATTTAAAGAACTACCAACAACTGTGGCCATTAGAAAGCATAACAAATCAGAACCAGTCCTACCACATTTTGCCAATATCCCCTCTTAACCTCCCACATGCCCAGGCTGAGATGCATGTAAGTTGTGATGCCTTTTGGGGAAGTGCAATATTGTCGCAGAAAGGTTGTTCCCTCTCCAGATCCAAAGGACGGAGGAATAGACCTCAAGAGAATTACTTGTAAAGATTGGCGCTGTACACAGGGAAGGAAGACTGGTGTTTATGCCCCTTTTGGATGTATTCTCGGCTATTGAACTTGCTGACCCAATCCTGCATTCCTTGATCTGAAGAAGAGAGAATTAGAGGCACCTGGGTAGCTCGGTCAGTTGAGTGTAAGGTCATGATTTTAGGGTCTTGAGATAAGGCTTCATATTGGGCTCCTCAGTGGTGAGCCTGCTTCTCCCTCTCCCTCTCCTTTGCCCCTCCCCACCACTAGTGTTCTCTTTCTCTCTCAAATAAACAAATAAAATCTTAAAAAAAAAAAAAGAAGAGAGAATTGAAGACAGACAGCATGGTGGAGAGCTGCAGGGAAGGTAGGGGGTAAGATGCGTCTGTAGGTTCTCATTCTTGAGGTAAGAGAAATAGGTTCTGCACATGCCAGCAGGTTCTGGAGTTGGCTGTGTTGTAAAGATGAGACCCGAGATGCCATCCTGGTGGGGTTACTGACACACAGGAGCAAAGATGCAGATCTACGGGAAAGATGCAGTAAGGACAGCCCTCCCTGGGACCCACTAGGCAGACAGGCTGCATCTTACAGAGGACCACTGGTGCCTAGTGTTGGGCTCACAGTTCTCTCTCCCTGTGTCCACAGAAAAGAGCAGTTGCAGCTCATCAAGGAGATAGCTGCAGTCCTGCCTGGCTTAGCAACGGGACACTTGTGCCTTTCCCTCTTCCTCCTTCCCATCTCAGCAGACTGGATGAATCCGAGAACTAAAGGAAGACCTGGATGCCTTCACATCCGCCACCCCTTCTTCAAACTGCTGGAACCACAGGTTCCAGGTAACAGTGAAGATAATGGGGTGACCATTTCTGCATGGAGTCTGAGATTGGAATTGTTCTTTTTTTCAAGATTTTATGCCAGTTTGGGGACTGGCAGAGGGGGAGGGAGAAGGACAAGGAGACTCTGGCTGAGCGTGGAGCCTCACAGAGGGCTCGATCTCAGGACCTCAGATTGTGACCTGAGCCAAAATCAAGAGTCAGGCCCTAAGCTGAGTAGGTCACCCAGGCCCTCCTGAGATCGGAGTTTTAAGAATAAACAGACCTGTGGGGCGCCTGGGTGGCTCAGTGGGTTAAAGCCTCTGCCTTCGGCTCAGGTCATGATCTCAGGGTCCTGGGATCGAGCCCCGCATCGGGCTCTCTGCTCCGTAGGGAGCCTGCTTCCTCCTCTCTCTCTGCCTGCCTCTCTGCCTGCCTCTCTGCCTGCTTGTGATTTCTCTCTGTCAAATAAATAAAATATTAAAAAAAAAGAAGAATAAACAGACCTGAACCTTACATAGAATATGACATCATTTTTTAAAAAAAGATTTCTTTATTTTAGTGAGAGACAGAGAGAGAAAGAGAGAGCACATATGAGCAAGAGGGTTGTGGGAGAGAGAAAATTCCAAGCAGATTCCCCACTGAGTGTGAAGCCTGACCCAGGGCTCAATCCCATGACCCTGAGATCGTGACCTGAGCTGAAACCAAGAGTTGGACTTTCATTGGACTGAGCCACCCATGTTCCCCAAAAGGACACTCTCTTTTGTGACTAAAATTAAACAGAGTTCTAAACCTGGTTTAGAAAGGAGCTTTTCAATATAGCTCAGCTGGGGGCAGTTTCCATAATATCATAAAACCATTTCAGGTTTAAACTTCTCTGAATTGGACTCCCCAAAAGGCAGAGGGTGAAAGTCCATGGAATGAATCAGCCAAAAACTGGTGGAATTAGAACCGAAGTGTTTTCAAGGGGATGGAGAAGATGGTTCAGAAGAAATTTAGGGGAAAGGGTTTGTAAGATTTGGCAAGGGTCAATAGGGAAAACAAGAGCAGAGGATAATGTGTAGGTTTCTGGTGTGGATGTCTTGTGCTGATGTTAACGGAGGGAATGGAAACACAGGTGGAACAGAGGAAAAATTCAGGACTGGAGTTTGTAGTGCATGTGGAGAATCCTGAAGGAGATAACAAAGAAGAGAGAGTGAACAAGGAATTTTCTCCCTTTCTATACTTAATAAGTGTGTGTGTGTGTGTGTGTGTATGGGTATATATTTGTGTGTATAAACACACGTGCACATATTTTGCATATACAAAACAATGTGATGATTTAAAAATCGTAAAGTACAAAGTGGGTATGCCGGTGTTAAAAGAAGTAGTAGGTAGCATTGTTCAGAATGGAAGACACCCGCTCAGGAGAGATCTTATAAAAGATGTTTCAGTTCTAAATATATTTTTCTACTTTGCTGAAAGTATCTCTTTCATGATCACTTTCCCCCTCCGTTTAGAGATAAGAAATTTATATTGTTTTGTTTTTAAAAATCGGTCACATTTTTTCTGTTGGGAAGAATAATAACTAGTCATAGCAGAAAAGGTGGAGAATAAAGACGTTGTTGTCTGTTATATAATTGTTTTATTGTGTGTGTTTGAGTAAAAAACACCACTTTCTATCCAGAATAGAAGATTGAAAGCAGGTTCAAGGGAGCCAGGGACATTGCTGATTTTTGCAGAACATTCCAAGGAGAGAGTAATATGAATTTGTTGAGTATGCAGTACGCATGTCCGTGTGTTGGTGGCAGTTCTATCAAGTTAACAATGACAGTTTTTGTGCTGTTAATATGAAAATAGAAAGTGTGAGTATGTCCTAGATACATGACAGTATATTATTTTTGTTCAATGGAAACAGATGTTATAACGAAATTGAATCAGAAGTAATCTTGATGGAAATATTTGGGCGATGTTATACACCGTGTAAAGATGCAAATTCCTTTTCTCTTTTTAGCTGTAACTTCAAGTCTTTTGGGGAAATAGGGATGTGTATATATATATAAAACACATTTCTAAAGCAACAAATAACTTAAATAAATAAACTTTAAAGATAAAAATCTGGTGTCCCAGATGCTTCCAGTATAACCTCTTTTTTGTTCCAGACAAGTTACTTCCTTATTCATCCAATGTCTGGAACATAAAAATGAAGGTAGAATCGGAAGAGCCAACTAAAATGAAAGTAGCCTCTTCAGTCATGAAACTGACTGTGTCTTCCTTCTCTCTGATTTGTAAAATTTTCAGGGGAGTTACTATTCTCATCTTGCTCGTCTAGGACTATTAAGACAAATGTGAGTTCTACCTGTAATGTTTTCTCACTCATCGTTAAACCATTAATTCTTTTTTTTTAAGTTTTCAAGTTCTAAGCCCTCATGCTTAGGAATTGGATGTAGTTCAAATCAATTTAATAATGTATCAATCAGGGTTCAGTCAGAGAAGCAGAGTGGCTATGATGAATGAATGTATATGGATTTTTCTCCCTCCCTTCCTCCCTCTCTCCCTCCCTCTCTTCCTCCCTCCCTTCTTTTCTTTTTTCTTTCTCCCTCCCTTTCTACGTCCTCCTTCCCTCCCTCCCTTCCCTTCTTCCTTCCCTCCCTTTCTTTTTTCTTATCGCTCATTTAACATGTTTGCTTTACTGTTGCTGTTTAAATATTTACTACACTTGCAGTACATTTTGGTGTTAGGAGAGGTGAAGGCAGTGATCCAGACTTACAATACTAAGGTTTTGGGACAGCTGGTTGGCTCAGTAGGTCAAACGTTTACTCTTGTCTCAGGTCATGATCCCAGGGTCCTGGGACAGAGAAGAGGGTGGAGCTCCAGGCTCAAAGGGGAGTCTACTTCTCCCTCTTCCTCTGCCCCTTCCCCTGCTTGTGCTCTCTCTCTCTCTCAAATAAAATAAAATAAAATATCAAATGTTTAAATATTCAGATTTCTATTCCCTCGTTCCCCTAATTTAGGCGTCAGTATATTCTTATTTTAAAAAAAGATTTATTTATGTATTTTAGAGAGAGAGAGCACGTGCACACGAGTGGAGGGAAGGGCAGAGGCAGAGGAGACAGAGGATCTCAAGCCGGCTCCCCTCCCAGCACGGAGCCTGACATGGGGCCTGATCTCACAACCCTGAGATCAAGAACGAAGCTGAAACCAAGAGTCCGACACTTAACTGACTGTGCCACTCAGGAGGTAGTGGTCTGGAGGGTATCCCACCCACTGCATTCTGCTTTGGCATTCTGTGGCTCTAGAATAATCTACAACAATCTCTCTTAAGGCCAGTACGGTCTTCCGTTTCTTTTTATCTGAAAGTGCTCATAGTATTCATCTTTTCTCCATTTCTTTTCCTTTTTTACCTTTCTTTGATCAGGTTGGTGGAATCAGAGTCTGCGGTGGAGAACTGGCTGCAGAAGGCTTATTGGGGGATGTCTTTACGAGATATACCCACAGTGAACTGTGTAGGGAAGCAGTGGGCTTTGAGAACATGGTTGCCACTGAGGTCTGAGGCATTCCTACGTGGAGGGCTGGAATTGGGACCACCCTCTAGAATGGCCCCAAATCACAGCAAGGGGAAAATCTCATGTCAGCTCACCATTGTTCCCTGGGAGAAGAACCACGTGAAGCAGTTCACCATGGCCAGAAAGTATCTAAAAATTCTCTTGACTGTGGCCCATCAACTTTCCCGCTTGTGTCCCTTATCTGCTGTGCTGTGTGTCTGTCCTTGAATTCATTCTTGTGCCAAGACCAAGAACCTTTGGCAACTCCTTTGGGTCTACCTGGGTTGAGGCCCGCGGGGCCAGGGTCTCTTCATTTTATCTGGCAGCACTTTGGAGATTCTAGTCCTCCATTTTTATTAGGTGAGGAAGCCTGAAAGTTCTTGCAGACAAGCTCTAGCTGCAGTCTTAGGTCAGACTATCCCCACCAGGACCATCTCCCATCAGTTCTGGTCTGCCCGCACCCTTTAGCAATGTAGGCAGCACTGGTCTGCTCACGCCCTCTGGTAATGGTGAGACAAATCACGAGACCAGCTCCAACTGCCCATACCCTTTGGCAAGAGCAGACTGCATCTGAAGACCAGGAGAAGCCCATATCCTTTGGCAAGTTTCTCTGCCATAGCTGGCCTGCATGTTCCTATGATGGCCAGGCCCTTTCTGAGAAGATCTGAACCTCAGCCTTGAAGAAGACTGCACTATTCATCCTTAGCTCCCTTACTCTGCCTGCACGTCTCCTCCTCCCTTCTCTTTTTCCTTCTTCTTCTCTTCCCCTGCTCCTCCATTGCCTCCTCCTCCTTCTCCTTCTTCTTACTCCTCCTCCTTCTTCTTCTAAGATGTTATTTTTAAGTAATCTACACCCAGTGTGGGGCTTGAACTCACAACCCTGAGATCAAGAGTTGTACACTCAGCCAACTGAGCCAGCCAGGCTCCCCTATTCTGCATTCTTCTCCAGCCTAGAAGCAGTAGCTCTCTTTTTGTACATGCCACATCTGAATCCCTTAGGGTCCTCATCTACCCCTTTTATCATTTAACCATTTCCTACCAGTTAAAAATTCATTATATTAAATTTTCCCTGTTTAAATACATAGTGTGGTTTCTTTGTCCTGACTGGACACTAATATGCTGATAGGGTCATTAAGAAAGGGTTTTGAGGCCTGAAGTGAATTGGAGTGTGAAACTTGTAGAGTGTTTTATTTTATTTTTAAGAAGATTTTATTTATTTGTCAGAAAGAGAGGGAGAGAGCACAAGGAGACAGAGTGGCAATCAGAGGGAGAAGCAGACTCCCTGCTGAGCAGGGAGCCTGATGTAGGATTCCATCCCAGAACCTGAGCCAAAGGCAGATGTTTAACCAACGGAGCCACCCAGGTGCCCTGAGCAGAGTGTTTTAGATGGAGCATCTAGCACATGCAAAGACCCTGAGGTAGAATGAGCTTGGGGTGTCCAATGAAGAGCGGAAACCTAGTGTGACTAGGTTGAGTGAGTGAGGGGGAAAGTGGTAGGAAAGGAGGTCAGAGAGGCAGTCAGGAGTCAGATCACTGAGTCCCTCCTATCACCATAAAGAGTTTGGATTCTATTTTGCAAGCAGTGTGAAACTGCTGGAAGGTTTTGAGCAGAGGAATAACATGACCTGACATGTCTTTTTAAGAATCCTCTCTGGCTTCTGTGCAAAAGAATCAATTAGGGCAGATGATAGGGCTACTGAAATAATTCATGCAAAATGATGGAGGTTTGGACTAGGCATAGAGGTAGAGATGGTGGGAAATGGTTGTTTTCTGTGTTTATTTGAAGACAGAGCTGCAGGGTTACCTGGTAGAATGAAGTTGCCATCAAAGGAAATGAAGAACATGGGAAGGAGCATGTTTGGGGTTGTGGGTCAAGGATTTACTTTGGGATTTTTTTTTAAACATTGATTACATTTGAGAAGTCTACTAAATTTCTAAATGTAGATATTGAATGAGAGATGTGGCATATGAGCTGGGAATTCAGAGGAAAGTTAGAGACCAGAGATGTATATTTGGTTGTTATTAGCATATAGATAGTACATTTACTGGATGAAATTCCTGATGCAGTGAGTAGAGAGAGGTAAGGATTCCTTTTGCGATTCTGGATAAACCACTAACCTGTCCAACAAAGAAAGGGATGGGAGTGTCCAATGAGCTGGGAGGAACATCAAACTGTTGTTCTAAAAGTGAAGGAGATAATTCAAGAAGGAGAAAGGAGGTAAACATATTGTGTATTAATTGTTTCTGATAGAGTAAGGTGGAACGTGGAGTTTGATTGTTAGTATCTAATAGCATGGAAGTCAATGGTGATCTTGGCAAGAGCTGTTTTGGTGGAATGGCAGGAAAAAAAAATCTCATTGGATTGGCTTCAAAAGAGAGGTGAGGAAAGGAGCTCCTTCACAGCCATACTGCTGTAAAGGGAAAGGAGGCAACTGCTGAATAGATTTGTTTGATCAGGAGAGATTGTTCAGGGAGGAGTCAAGATGGCAGAGAAGTAGCAGGCTGAGACTACATCAGGTAGCAGGAGATCAGCTAGATAGCTTATCTAAACATTGCAAACACCTACAAATCCAATGGGAGATTGAAGAGAAGAAGAACAGCAATTCTAGAAACAGAAAATCAACCACTTTCTGAAAGGTAGGACTGGCGGAGAAGTGAATCCAAAACGACGGGAAGATAGACCACGGGGGAGGGGCTGGCTCCCGGCAAGCGGCGGAGCAACGGAGCACAAAATCAGGACTTTTAAAAGTCTGTTCACTGAGGGACTTTGCTCCAGAGGCTAAACCGGGGTGAAGCCCACACGGGGTCAGTGTGGCCCCAGGTCCCGCAGGGTCACAGAAGGATCGGGGGTGTCGCAGTGTCGCAGAGCTCGCAGGTGTTAAAATGGAGAAGCTGGCTACAGAGACAGAGCCGAGGACTAAACTCTCAGCTCGGGGTTACCTTGAACTGGTCGCGGGCCGGGTGAGCTCGGAGCGTGGCTGGAGGCTGGTGATACGGGAGTGATTGGGTGCTGTCCTCTGGAGGCACACTGAGGAGTGGGGCCCCAGGCTCTCCGCTCCTCCGGGCCGGAGACTAGGAGGCCGCCATTTTCATTCCCGTCCTCCGGAACTCTACGGAAAGCGTTCAGGGAACAGAAGCTCCCAAAAGTGAACCCGAGCCGATTACTTAGTCCGGCCGCCGGTAAGGGCGGTGCAATTCCGCCTCGGGCAAAGACACTTGATAGTCACTACAACAGGCCCCTCCCCCAGAAGATCAACAAAATATCCAGCCAGGACGAAGTTCATCTGTCAAGGGAAACAGGTTCAATACCTAAGACAGCAGCAGAATTCCAGAGGAGGAGAAAGAAAAGCACGGAACTCATGGCTTTCTCCCTATGATTCTTTAGTCTTGCGGTTAATTCAATTTTTTTTTCAATTTATTTCTTTCATTTTTCTTCTTCTGCTAAATTTTAAAAAAACTTTTACCCTTTTCTTTTTAAACGTTTTTTGACTAGTTTATCTAAAATATATATTTTTCTTTATTTGTTTTATTTTTTAAATTTTTTTCTTTTTTTTTTCTGAACTTCTTTTTATCCCCTTTCTCCCCCCCCCCCCACAATTTGTGGTCTCTTCTGATTTGGTTACAGCGCATTTTTCTGGGGTCTTTGCCACCCTTTTAGTATTTTATTTGATCCTTCATATCCTCTTATCTGGACAAAATGACAAGGCAGAAAAAATCACAAACAAAAGAACAAAAGGCAGTACCGAAGGCTAGGGATCTAATCAACACAGACATTGGTAATATGTCAGATCAAGAGTTCAGAATGAAGATTCTGAACATTCTAGCCGGGTTCGAAAAAGGCATGGAAGATATTAGAGAAACCCTCTCTGGAGATATAAAAGACCTTTCTGGAGAAATTAAAGAACTAAAATCTAACCAAGTTGAAATAAAAAAAGCTATTAATGAGGTGCAATCAAAAATGGAGGCTCTCACTGCTAGGATAAATGAGACAGAAGAAAGAATTAGTGATAGAGAAGACCAAATGACAGAGAATAAAGAAGCTGAGCAAAAGAGGGACAAACAACTACTGGACCACGAGGGGAGAATTCAAGAAATAAGTGACACCATAAGATGAAACAACATTAGAATAATTGGGATTCCAGAAGAAGAAGAAACAGAGAGGGGAGCAGAAGGTCTATTGGAGAGAATTATTGGAGAGAATTTTCCTAATATGGCAAAGGGAACAAACATCAAAATCCAGGAGATGCAGAGAACCCCCCTCAAAGTCAACAAGAATAGGTCCACACCCCATCACTTAATAGTAAAATTTACAAGTCTTAGTGACAAAGAGAAAATCCTGAAAGCAGCGCAGGAAAAGAAGTCTATAACATACAATGGTAAAAATATTAGATTGGCAGCAGACTTATCCACAGAGACCTGGCAGGCCAGAAAGAGCTGGCATGATATATTCAGAGCACTAAACGAGAAAAACATGCATCCAAGAATACTCTATCCAGCTAGGCTATCATTGAAAATAGAAGGAGAGATCAAAAGCTTCCAGGACAAACAAAAACTGAAAGAATTTGCAAACACCAAACCAGCTCTACAGGAAATATTGAAAGGGGTCCTCTAAGCAAAGAGAGAGCCTAAAAGTAGTAGATCAGAAAGGTAAAGAGATGGGGCGCCTGGGTGGCTCAGTGGATTAAGCCTCTGCCTTCAGCTCAGGTCATGATCTCAGGGTCCTGGGATCGAGCCCCGCATCAGGCTCTCTGCTCTGCGGGGAGCCTGCTTCCTCCTCTCTCTCTGCCTGCCTCTCTGCCTGCTTGAAATCTCTGTCTGTCAAATAAATAAATAAAATCTTAAAAAAAAAAAGAAAGGTACAGAGACAATATACAGTAACAGTCACCTTACAGGCCAAAAATGGCACTAAATTCATATCTCTCAATAGTTACCCTGAATGTTAATGGGCTAAATGCCCCAATCAAAAGACACAGGGTATCAGAATGGATAAAAAAACAAAACCCATCAATATGTTGCCTACAAGAAACTCATTTTAGACGCGAAGACACCTCCAGATTTAAAGTGAGGGGGTGGAAAACAATTTACCATGCTAATGGGCATCAGAAGAAAGCTGGGGTGGCAATCCTTATATCAGATCAATTAGATTTTAAGCCAAAGACTATAATAAGAGATGAGGAAGGACACTATATCGTACTCAAAGGGTCTGTCCAACAAGAAGATCTAATAATTTTAAGTACCTTTGCCCCTAACGTGGGAGCAGCCAACTATATCAACCAATTAATAACAAAATCTAAGAAACACATCAATAATAATACAATAATAGTAGGGGACTTGAACACTCCCCTCACTGAAATGGACAGGTCATCCAAGCAAAAGATCAACAAGGAAATAAAGGCCTTAAATGACACACTGGACCAGATGGACATCACAGATATATTCAGAACATTTCATCCCAAAGCAACAGAATACACATTCTTCTCTAGTGCACATGGAACATTCTCCAGAATAGATCACATCCTGGGTCACAAATCAGGTCTCAACTGGTATCAAAAGATTAGGATCATTCCCTGCATATTTTCAGACCACAACGCTCTGAAGCTAGAACTCAATCACAAGAGGAAAGCTGGAAAGAACCCAAATACATGGAGACTAAATAGCATCCTTCTAAAGAATGAATGGGTTAACCAGGAAATTAAAGAAGAATTGAAAAAATTCATGGAAACAAATGATAATGAAAACACAACAGTTCAAAATCTGTGGGACACAGCAAAGGCAGTCCTGAGAGGAAAATATATAGCGGTACAAGCCTTTCTCAAGAAACAAGAAAGGTCTCAAGTACACAACCTAACCCTACACTTAAAGGAGGTAGAGAAAGAACAACAAAGAAACCCTAAACCCAGCAGGAGAAGAGAAATCATAAAGATGAGAGCAGAAATCAATGAAATAGAAACCAAAAAAACCAATAGAAAATATCAATGAAACTAGGAGCTGGTTCTTTGAAAGAATCAATAAGATTGATAAACCCCTGGCCAGACTTATCAAAAAGAAAAGAGAAAGAACCCAAATAAATAAAATCATGAATGAAAGAGGAGAGATCACAACTAACACCAAAGAAATACAGACAATTATAAGAACATACTATGAGCAACTCTACGCCAACAAATTTGACAATCTGGAAGGAATGGATGCATTCCTAGAGACATATAAACTACCACAACTGAACCAGGAAGAAATAGAAAATCTGAACAGGCCCATAATCAGTAAGGAGATTGAAATAGTCATCAAAAATCTCCAGACAAAAGCCCAGGGCCAGACGGCTTCCCAGGGGAATTCTACCAAACATTTAAAGAAGAACTAATTCCTAATCTCCTGAAACTGTTCCAAAAAATAGAAATGGAAGGAAAACTTCCAAACTCATTTTATGAGGCCATCATCACCTTGATCCCCAAACAAGACAAGGATCCCACCAAAAAAGAGAACTACAGACCAATATCCTTGATGAACCCAGATGCAAAAATTCTCACCAAAATACTAGCCAATAGGATTCAACAGTACATTAAAAGGATTATTCACCACGATCAAGTGGGATTTATTCCAGGGCTGCAGGGTTGGTTCAACATCCGCAAAACAATCAATGTGATAGAACACATTAATAAAAGAAAGAACAAGAACCATATGATACTCTCAATAGATGCTGAAAAAGCATTTGACAAAGTACAGCATCCCTTCCTGATCAAAACTCTTCAAAGTGTAGGGATAGAGGGCACATACCTCAATATTATCAAAGCCATCTATGAAAAACCCATCGCAAATATCATTCTCAATGGAGAAAAACTGGAAGCTTTTCCGTTAAGGTCAGGAACACGGCAGGGATGTCCATTATCACCACTGCTATTCAACATAGTACTAGAAGTCCTAGACTCAGCAATCAGACAACAGAAAGAAAGTAAAGGCATCCAAATCGGCAAAGAAGAAGTCAAACTATCACTCTTCGCAGATGATATGATACTATATGTGGAAAACCCAAAAGACTCCACTCCAAAACTGCTAGAACTTATACAGGAATTCAGTAAAGTGTCAGGATATAAAATCAATGCACAGAAATCAGTTGCATTTCTGTACACCAACAACAAGACAGAAGAAAGAGAAATTAAGGAGTCAATCCCATTTACAATTGCACCCAAAACTATAAGATACCTAGGAATAAACCTAACCAAAGAGGCTAAGAATCTATATAAAGAAAACTATAAAGTACTCATGAAAGAAATTGAGGAAGACACAAAGAAATGGAAAAATGTTCCATGCTCCTGGATTGGAAGAATAAGTATTGTGAAAATGTCTATGCTACCTAAAGCAATCTACACATTTAATGCAATCCCTATCAAAATACCATCATTTTTTTCAAAGAAATGGAACAAATAATCCTAAAATTTATATGGAACCAGAAAAGACCTTGAATAGCCAAAGGAATATTGAAATAGAAAGCCAAAGTTGGTGGCATCACAATTCCAGACTTCAAGCTCTATTCCAAAGCTGTCATCATCAAGACAGCATGGTACTGGCACAAAAACAGACACATAGATCAATGGAACAGAATAGAGAGCCCAGAAATAGACCCTCAACTCTATGGTCAACTAATCTTCGACAAAGCAGGAAGGAATGTCCAATGGAAAAAAGACAGCCTCTTCAATAAATTGTGCTGGGAAAATTGGACAGCCCCATGCAGAAAAATGAAATTGAACCACTTCCTTACACCACACATGAAAATAGACTCAAAATGGATGAAGGACCTCAATGTGAGAAAGGAATCCATCAAAATCCTTGAGGAGAACACACGCAGCAACCTCTTCGACCTCAGCTGCAGCAACATCTTCCTAGGAACATCAGCAAAGGCAAGGGAAGCAAGGGCAAAAATGAACTATTGGGATTTCTTCAAGATCAAAAGCTTTTGCACAGCAAAAGAACAGTTAACAAAACCAAAAGACAACTGACAGAATGGGAGAAGATATTTGCAAACGACATATCAGATAAAGGGCTAGTATCCAAAATCTATAAGGAACTTAGCAAACTCAACACCCAAAGAACAAACAATCCAATCAAGAAATGGGCAGAGGACATGAACAGACATTTCTGCAAAGAAGACATCCAGATGGCCAACAGACACATGAAAAAGTGCTCCACGTCACTCGGCATCAGGGAAATACAAATCAAAACCCCAATGAGATATCACCTCACACCAGTCAGAATGGCTAAAATTAACAAGTCAGGAAATGAGAGATGCTGGCAAGGATGCGGAGAAAGGGGAACCCTCCTACACTGTTGGTGGGAATGCAAGCTGGTGCAACCACTCTGGAAAACAGCATGGAGGTTCCTCAAAATGTTGAAAATAGAACTACCCTATGACCCACCAATTGCGCTATTGGGTATTTACCCTAAAGATACAAACATAGTGATTCGAAGGGGCACGTGTACCCGAATGTTTATAGCAGCAATGTCTATAATAGCCAAACTATGGAAAGAACCTAGATGTCCATCAACAGATGAATGGATAAAGAAGAGGTGGTATACATACACAATGGAATACTATGCAGCCATCAAAAGAAATGAAATCTTGCCATTTGCAACGACGTGGATGGAACTAGAGGGTATCATGCTTAGTGAAATAAGTCAATCGGAGAAAGACAACTATTATATGATCTCCCTGATATGAGGACGTGGAGATGCAACATGGGGGGTTAGGGGGTTAGGAGAAGAATAAATGAAACAAGATGGGATTGGGAGGGAGACAAACCATAAGTGACTCTTAATCTCACAAAACAAACTGGGGGTTGCTAGGGGGAGGTGGGGTTGGGAGAGGGGGAGGGGGTTATGGACATTGGGGAGGGTATGTGCTATTGTGAGTGCTGTGAAGTATGTAAATCTGGCGATTCACAGACCTGTACCCCTGGGGATAAAAATACATTATATGTTTATTAAAAAAAAAAAAAAAGGATGAATACCCAACTTTTGTAGCAACATGGACGGGACTGGAGGTGATTGTGCTGAGTGAAATAAGTCAAGCAGAGAGAGTCAAGTATAATATGGTTTCACTTATTTATGGAGCATAACAAATGACATGGAGGACATTGGGAGATGGAGAGGAGAAGGAAGTTGGGGGAAATTGGAAGGGGAGGCAAACCATGAGAGACTATGGACTCTGAGAAACAACCTAGGGGTTTTGAAGGGGTGGGGCTGGGAGGTTGGGGGAACCAGGTGGTGGGTAATAGGGAGGGCACGTGTTGCATGGAGCACTGGGTGTTGTGCAAAAACAATGAATACTGTTACGCTGAAAAATAAATAAATAAATAAATAAATTAAAAAAAAAAAAAAAGAGAGATTGTTCAAGTATACTTCCATGGTCATGGGTCCCCCAGAGGGAAAACTGACTTCACAGGAAAGAGAGAATTAATGGTAGTTAGACCAACAGCCTTGCACAAATGGGAAGGGTAAGTCCACTGGGCAGTGGATGGGCATGGTGATGGGGCATGGTCCTTAATAGGAGACTAGACTGTTCATCTATAGAAAGAGTAGTTTCTATGCAAGAAGAGTATGTTTAGTGTTAAGAGCCTTTTGCAGGCTCTTAGATAACTTCCATTTCCTTAGAAAAGCAAGAGAAAAGTTTTTAGATGAGAATGAGGAGTGGGGTGAAGTTTGAGGTTTGCAGAGAGAGTATAATGTGAAAAATATTCTCTGGGAAAACGGGAGGGTGAGTTGATCAGAGAAATATATAGCATGCAGGGCCATGAGTGTGTGCAGATAAGACAGCACATTGCTAGTAAGCGAAATGGAATCTCAGTGAAGCCAGAAATCCTTTTTACCCTGCACTGCCTCTCCCACCCCTAAAATGTGTTTGTCACAAAATCTACCTCATGATAGAAGGTACAAATCATAATTTATCCCTTTGAAGTACCTGTATCATCTACCTATGTTAAGAGAGGACTGGGGACTAAGGCAGACTAGATGCAGGCATGTTAGAAACGTAGAAGGACTCACCCCTGTAAAACCTTATTTTTCAGCATTTGAGGTTTAGGGTCCTTGGGCTAATAGAATCATAGTTATCTGAGACTCAAATGGCTGATGTTTGCAGGTCCAAAAGGATCTTTGTGTGAGAATGGCTTTTCGGATGTCGTGATTTATAAACTTACCTTTTTCAAGTAGTCTTAAGTTTTACAAGTGGAGGGAGCCTTATTAATATGAATCCCTTTTATGCCCCATGTTGGTTAAAGTGTTTGAAAAGTGAAATATCTTTTCTTTTTTCTGTGTTGCATTAGTTCTCATTGCACTTTTTCCAGTGGGATCTGTCCATCACCCATCATTGGGGATTTTGTTGGAACCCTGTCTGCTATTAAGGACACATAATCCAGGTGACTTCTCACCATTACCTTTCTTCTCCAAATGGGCTAATAGTATTGGGTAGGGGTTGACATATGTGTACTGGGAAAGAACAGGTGAGTATTTATTCTCCAACTAACCCATTGAGGGTTAACCCAATCAGGATCTACTATGTTGCTGCCACTGTTCTAGGTTTTGCGGATAAAACAGTGAACAAATCAATGTCTCAACTTTCCTCCCTCTGAGATGGAGAATTGTAAGAATCATGTTATTCAAGAGATTCTGCTTGTTGAGTTTTCTCCTGTAAAATCTGCCTGAGAATGAAAAAAATAAAATAAAACCAAATCAAACCTGACAAACAAAAAACACAGGGACACTGAGCCAAGGGACTGGAAAATATAACAACGGTAGTGTGTCAATCTTCGGTACTTGGTTTCAGCCCTACTTACGTTAAATCAATCCCTTAAGCTATAAGCTCATTTATTTTTTTCTATTTATCCTTAAGACAGTTTAAGTTAGGTTTTCATTTATATCGTAAAAAATATTTAATGAGTACCTCTGAATAGACCAGAAATCTGTTAGGTGTGGTGGATGTAGAAACGAAAAGACATAAGATCCTGGCTATTTATGGAGTCTTGGGGGAGTCTTTCCCCCTGAGTCTATGGCTCAGGGGGAAAGGAAGAGAATAAATAAATGATTAATGAAATTTCAGATAGTCATATGGGCTTTGAAAAAATTTAGGAAGTTTAATGGAGGAGAAAACACATGTGTGCATGTGGAAGTATGTGGAGACAACTTTATTTTAAAATGTCAAAGAAAGTCTCTCTAAGGAACTGACATTTGAGCCGGGATCTGGGTTGTCAGGAAGCCAGCCATGTGAAAATCTGGGCCAGGAGTTTCCCAGTGCAAGTACAATGTCTCTGAAATCCACATGTGTTTGTTGTATTCAACTATCAGGAAGAAGGTCATGATGAATGAGGTTGGTGGGTGAGGCATGATTAATTCATGCAGAGCCTCTTAGAATCTGCTAAGGAGTTTGGATTTCATTCTAATTGCATTATGAATCCATTGATGGCTTTATAGTAGAAGCATAGGCTTATCTGTGTTATGTTTCAGAATAATTACTTTGTCACGTGAAGAGTGAATGACAGCAGGACAAGAGGAAAAGCAGTAGGGAAACCAGGTTAAAGTCTATTAACCCAAGCAAAGGATGTTGCTGTCTTGAACTACGGTGGTTGTGGGGAAGATAGGGAAGTGGCTGCAATCAGGATATATCCTTAGAGCAAGCAGGACATCCTGACGGTTGGATAGAAGAGTGGTGGGTGGGAGATGGCGAACAGGAGAGGAAAATCAAGGAAGCAATATGGATGTTTCCCACATCCTTGGCTTAAGCAACTAGATGACTAAAGGAGGTAGAGAAGATATGGAGACAGAAAGTTTGGCAGGACTGAGGATGAGGTGGACGGATGGAATCACGATTTTCATATTGGATTTGGAAAATCTGAAATGTTTCTTACCTATCAAAAAGCAGATGTTGGACTGTTGCTGAATCTGCCAGGATGGAGCTTGGAAGAAAGTCATCTGGTCTGGAGACATAAACACATACTCTATTGGAAGCCGTGGGGTATGATGAGCTCTTTTGGGGAGTGGGAATATTTACAGAAAGGGACAAAGGCAGAACCCTCTGATACTCCTACACTTAGAATTCAGGCAGAAAAAAGAGATGTCAGCAGATGAGACTGAAAACGAATCACTACTGAGATTTTTCAGAAAGCCCACAGTGATTGTGATATGAAGGAAGCCAAGAGACCTGAGAGTTTCAGGACGAAAGAATGTGCTCAGCCAGGTGCACTGAGGACCAGCTCCTGAGAGACTAGGAAGGTGAGGACTGAGAGGTGAACACGGTTTTCTAAGTTGACCTTAAAAAGAGACATTCCAGTGGACTGGCCGTAGAGTCAGGAGCTTCCTTGCAGTTGGCTGAAGAAAGATGGGGAAATCAGAACCTGGGCACAGAGCGTGGGCCTTTCTTTGCGAAGAGCACAACGGGGAAGGCCATTGCCGGAGGGACTCTGGAGTCAAGGCAAGGTCATTTGTAGCCAAGAGTCCTGGCCAGCATGGTGTCATTATCCTCATTATACTGATAAGGAAATTGGGGCTTAGGGAGTGTACATAACCTGCTCAAGGACACATAGCTAATAGGGGGCAGCATTTCAGCTTAAAGTCAGAGCTTTTCTGAAGTCCACACTCTTTCGCCCTAGAAAGTCGACTCGCTGTTTATACTCCGTGTATAGTATCAAGCAGTCATAGGCAGCATTACAGTGAATAATAATTGCAATGTACAGTGTATCATTATATGGGTCCTCCTGTTTTTAGTATTGACACTTTTACCCTGGGGACCATTACCTGTGTCATCCAAATCAAGTAAAAAAATACCACTAATGATACTTGTCTTTTAGACTGGGTTCTTTTTTTTTTTTTTTTTTTAAGATTTTATTTATTTATTTTTGAGAGAGAGAGAGAGGGATCACAAGTAGCCAGAGTGGCAGGCAGAGGCAGAGGGAGAGGCAGGCTCCTCGCTGAACAGGAGCCCAATGTGGGACTCGATCCCAGAACCCTGGGATCACGACCCAAGCTAAAGGCAGACGCTTAACCGGCTGAGCCACCCAGGTGCCCCTAGACCGGATTCTGGAGCATGATGAAGCTAATGATTTAGCACATGATGAAAAATTTCAAAACTTGGAATTCTTTACTTCATCATGTATTTAGGACAGGAAGATCAAAAGCAATCACTATGTCCCCAGGCATATAAAACAAATTATTTTTTTCCCCCGAGAGTGTTAAAAGCTGGGTGTTTACCTCTTCTCTGGAGTGTAACAGTTCCTAATTGTCGATTGTTTGATGGAAGAGGTGTACATCCAAGTAAGAATTCACAGGACAGTCTTCTTATGAGTCACTGTATAGTTATGTGTCAGTTGTGTTCATATTTTGCATTTCCTTGTTGATGCCTAAATTTTAAATTCAATGCCCTGTGTGCCTGTTTTCTGAGACAGATTTTCTGCCTCTTAAATCATTAATGTGAACACTTAGGACTTTTTCTTTGTACCTTTCCTTCACATGATTTGCTTTTATGTAGGTGACCTTGAATTTGTCAGCCGTTCGTCACTCTGGCACAGAGTCTGACTGAATTGCTTTCCGGTGTAAGCCGAGCAATGGGCATGAGTAAAGGGAAAGCTAATTGCTGTTCCACTGCTGATTCCGTTTGCGATTCTGGATAAATCACTAGCCTGCCCAGCTTCCTTCTACTCTCACTGCGGAGCTGGTAATCAACAATCTTCTCTTCCCAGACGATTAGGTTCTGGGCTTTTTGTGATGTCCAATGTGTCGATGGTTTGTGCTTTCTTTATTCCAGGGGAGGAGTAGTTCTTACAAGAGTGTTGTGAAAATTAATTAGTTAATGTTCACAAAGTACTTTGAAGATTAAAAGCCCAGCATACATGCTTATTATGGTTTTATGCACACCAAGGGCCTCGCTGGGCAGGCGAATGTGTTTCCCAGAGATGAAAGGACTGTGTGACAGAAAATTGTGGTTCAGCGCTGTAAGGTGGGCAAACAGGTTACTCAGGACTGCACATGTGGGAATTACGCTCACCAGACCCAGGTGTTCCATCAAGGTCTGGAACAATGTTATTTATTACAACTAGTGTTGGCTTCCAAAGTATCCCAGCCAGGATGAATACTATTTCCTGAGGTTGAGTGTACGGATAGGACCGATGAGTTTCTCAGGCAGAGACGGAAGAAAGGAGAAAGGTAGTTCCAGGGCCCCAAGGATTATTAACGCTATCGCGGAGCGCTCAGAAGACGACGTGATGATACGATGGAGGGTGACTGACTGGAATCCTGCTTGGTCAAGTCCAATATGCCCGGCAGGTTCCCACTAAGGTCAGAACCATTAAATAGAATCTGCCAGTTTGCCAATGCGTTTTTAAATTCCGAACACTCGGAACTCTTCCGAACGCTGCTGGAAGAGTTTGAATCGGTATAGCTTTTCTGGAGGAGAGGTTGATAATAATTACCCAAAGCATTAAAAGCGTACGTACCCTTGAGCCATTGATTTCCCTCCTAGGAATTTATCTTTAGCAATATTTACCTGCTTATTCAGTGTTATTAATAATTGCAAAAACTTAAACAATATAAATGGCCAGTAAGTGGGGACTGGTGGGGGAAATATGGTTCAAATATAAAATGAAATGTTATAAAGCCATTAAAAGGAGAATCTAGCCTGTGATTTGTTAATAAGAAAAGACATTAAGTTAACATGTTAAGAAATATAGCAGCTATCAATATATTATCAGGATGGAGAATTTTGAGGTATTTTTGTTTTCTGTCGGCTTATTCCTAATTTCCAATTTCTCTATACTAAGCATTTATTACCTTTAAAATTAAAAAAAAAAAACTTACGTAGAAAAAGAAAATATAGATTCCCATCAGTATCCTTGCAGTAGGAAATATACAAAATAGTATGACAAGATTGGTATAAAAACTTCAGAAAAGTTCCAAGACAAATATAAAAGGGTTAAATGAATGAGAGGAGAGCTTAGTGTATCCCACAGTTTATCCAGCTTCTTCCTGGCCTCAATTTTCTCTGAAGCCCTCAGCCACATGGCTTGTGCTATTGGCCGGCATGACCAACTCTTCCTGGGCTCATGGTTACCACCCAATAAAACCACTCCCCACGTCCATACCCAGCCACCCCCTCACTTCATGCCCAAGCTGAGGCTTGAGATACTGGGGTTTTATTCTACCTCTCTGGTAGCATGAACTAGCAGCATGGGGGAGTCAGTGCCCTGTGGGCAGAACCTTTGACCAAGAGAAGATGGGAGCCAGTGGGTAGAGTCTTCTCCCTTCTTCCCCTGGATATACTGCCCTGAAGTGTGGAGCTAATATGCCTCTGGGAAGACTCAAAGGCAAGAATGGGCAATCTGCAGCCCTCCATGCACAGAGGGAGCCAGCTCTATGAAGCAGCCTGAAATTAGGCTCATCCCTTCATCTCTGGTCCATTTCCCTCTTCCCTCACTTCCGCCTCTCTGCATCACACTCCCTAACAATGTGGTAGCATGCAAGGTTTTCCTAGGTTCTGTTTTCTGGGCAATACCAAGCTAAGACACATTATACGACACACATTTACGAAGCAGCGCTGGATTTCAAACATTGGACTTGAGCACTGCAAGTCCCTAATGGATTTTCTGCCATTTACTTCATCAGACTTAAAAATCATAATAGCTAGTATTTACGGAATGGTTTCTATGTGCTCGGCACAGACATTATGTCCCTGAATCCTCATACCAGCATTTATGATTGAGGAAGCCGTGGTCTACAGCGGTGACGATGTCTGCCCAAAGTCACAGAGCTGGGAACCGGAAGTCACGTGTGTCTAACCCCAAATCTGCTGCCCTTCACACCTCATGGTGCCTATAACCTAAAAACAGGTGCTGCAGAAGAATCCCGAGAGGTGTTTCCTACCTCAAGGATTGGAGTCTAGTTAAGTAGCCACAACTGGGACATGTAAAATATGGAAAAAATGTTTTCATCAAAGGTTGAAAAACGGTGTTCAGTAAAATGTTACATTGTGTGACACAGACTATAATTGCGATGGAATGCAGAAATAAAGGAGAGATTGAAGAGCTTGGAAGGAGTCCCCGACACCAAAGATGTTGCATGAAATTGGAATCTTAAATGGTGCGTATGATCTGAGAAGATAGAGGGAAGGGAAGAAGAAAACCAAAGAAGCTCCATGTTGAGCCAGCAGAGCAGAGGATTAGCATGACATGGCTGCAGAAGAGAGAGGAAAAATCCAGAATAAAAGACAAATGTCCTGGGGTGGGATTTAGTACACTCAGTTCCCGAGGAGGCAGATTACTGAGGTTCCTAAAGGCACACAGCACAGTTCTGTCTGTCATGTAGGGAAAAGGGGCCACTCAGTCCTTCCAAATAGGAAAAAGGTATGATCACATGGTGGACAGAATGATTTGGTAGGGAAGAAGAATGTAAAGGCAAGGAGGTTTGGCTGTGGTGTTCAGATTCATGAAATGTTCTAGTATTTTGCTTGGTAGATGTCAGAACTTCATGTTTATAAATTAAACACAAAGGCATGCACGCACACTCACAGGCACATCAGATGCCATTACACAATGCTCTATCATGAGTCTTCATCTCATGAAGATATGGGTAGCATTCTCTAGCGTCCTCTATCCCAAGAATGCAAGTCCCCATAACAGTCATTTAATTTCAGCTAAGATCATAAGGAAAGACGGCATTTATTTAATATTTACTAAGTTGTGGCCACTGTGCCAAGGTCCTACCTGTCATTTATCTTTACAACCTTTTATTATCTCCCATTTTTACTTGAGGAAACTGATATTGAGAAGGTGCAAGAACTTGTCTAAGTTTAGTCACTACCGAACAATAGAAGTCAGAATTCAAATCTGGATCTGTTCAATTCCTTGGTTGCAGTCCTTCATCTCCTGACTCTTCTGGGAATCAGCCTCCCAAAGCTCTTCCCCTGGGAAGGAGTGGGTTACTTGGGACAGAAGTACGACACGTGTTCTTTCTGAGTATCCATGTCAACTAATTAAAATTCAAGAACTTCTCGGTTAATGAGACTTTGCACCGCTCAAGCTCCCCAACAGATTCCCAGGTTGATTTGGCATGGAGGGAATTTCATTCAGAGCAAATTCCCATCAGTCACGGACTCATGTAAAATTAAAGACCGAAAGGAAACGTGCCAACATACTTATGCTGACATACCTGTTCACAGTGAGAAAAAAATAAAAAGTCTCCATGGGGAGAAAGTTCTAGAAATTAGAAAATGGGAAATGGTGACCCTTTTTAAGGAAAGCCACCACCAGTTTCTTCCCAAGGAGAGGACTTGCTGGGCTAACAACCTGAAGTATGAGCAGAACAAATAAACCTTGGAGAGAGATATTTTTTCACAGTCAAGGCTACCGAGCTCTTCAGGGAGCGTATTTCAGAAGAGTGGGATTTTGTGCTTGGGTAAACTGGGTGGTAAGCTCCCTGGTGCAATCTGACAGATTCTGCTGGAGATTTCTCAGTCTAACAAAACAGAACTGCACATTCGTAATTACAGGTGCTTGCAACTTCAGCAAGTAGGTATTCCTGTCTGTCTTCAAATAAAAGCTTTGGGGCTTTACACGTTACTTATTAAAATGTGAATACCCTTGGGAGGTATAACACCTTGGATCCTTTTCAGATAATATGTCGAAGACGATTCAATTTAATGCAGTTCATTTCTGTTCACTTGTCTTCAGTTTGATTCATTGGAGCCCCTACCAAGCGCAAAGCCCTTTGCTAGATCTTCATGGTGGGAGGAAAGATGAACCAGACAATTCATCGGAAGACCTGATCTACAAAGGTTTTGGCTCTGTGGGCTCTACACGCATAGTGCTCAGCTCTGCTGCTGTGACCTGAAAGCAACCCATAAATCAAGGTGCCTGTGTTTCTCTAAACTTTATTTACCCAACAGGCTGTGAGCTGGAGGCTGGCCTCTGTTCTAAATGCTTATGATAGAGCAGAGGATTGACTTATGCTTATTCTCTGATGAAATAAAACCCCAAGAGGAATTTGTAGGACATTGAACTTGAATGGAAAAAAAAAAAAAAAATCCCTGCAATCACCTGGAAAATTTTTAAAAGTAAGGATGCCTGGGTCTCTTCCCCAGGTCCAGGGATTTAGAGGGAATTGGTCCAGAGGTCCGATCTGGGCCTTGGGGATTTTCAAAGATCAACACAGTTTGAAAAGCATTGCTGTGGGACAAGGCTTGGGAGAAGTCGCTAGATGCGACAAGGCTTCTGCAGGCAGTACAGGGCCAGGGGAATAGAGATTTGCAAAGCTGGGTGTGTGTTGCTGTTCTCTGGGAAAAGGATGTTTAACAGGGAAACTTTCGTGCCACACTGTAGAACTCCGAAGAAATTAAGAAACTTCACTGTGCTTATGGAAAGAGAAATAACTGGTAATGTCTGAGAAAATCAGAACAGCCTGTATCTACCTGAACCTTGAAAATACTGCGGCCCCGATCTCTGCTATTGGCCTAGGTCTGTGACAGTTGCTTTAGACGCTACCTGTGTTCCTTTCTGAGGGCCGCTGTAAGAAGGTATGACAAACAGTGGCTTAGAATAACAGAGATGGATTTTCTCACCATGCTGGAGTCTAGGAGTCTGACAGAGCCTTGCTTTCTCTGTAAGGCTCTAGAAGGGAATCTATTGCATGCCTGCCTCCCAGCTTCCAGCGGTTACCAGGATTTGTTTGTTTGTTTTTGTTTCTGGCCTATACATGTACCACTGTAATCTCTGCCCCAAATCACACAGCATTCTCATCTCAGTGCATCTGTCTTTGTGTCTTGCCTTCCCTTCTTAGAAGGACACTGGTCATACTGTGTTAAGGGCTTGTGCTGTTCCAGAATGACCTCATTTAACTTGTTATCTTCCATCTGTCAAGATCCTATTTCCAAATAAGGTCCCATTCACTGATGCTCAGGGTTGGGACAATCCCACACGAGCGTTTACTTTATCCTTGTGTTCGAAAGGCAGAGGTAGTACGGGATACAGGGGAGGGAATGTGAGACTTAAATCTTCAGGCAGGTTTTGTGACTTCTGGGGTTAAGGGTCAGGAAAATGATAGTCAGGAGATGGGTGAAGGCATTCTGAAATGGAAAAGCCCCAGAAAAATTTAAAGGATGCAATGTAAGAGGAAACCAAGAAGATCAATTAAAATGTAATGGGTATAATCTCATGTTAGGAAGCAGTCTGGATTACAGAAAGAGGCAACTTTAAAACTAAACCAAAAACAACCCTACAACTCCATCTCTGGCCTCTGCAGTAGCTGTGAAGTAAGTCCTGCTTCTACAGGCCATCGTTCTTGCTGTGGTGCCTTGTCTATTTAATCACAAATGGCCAGAGCCTTGGGTGGACCCCAGTCACCCGAGGGGAGGAGCTGTGGTTTAGAAGGATGTTGTTCCTTTCGTTCCTAGGGAGGCATGAACAGAGCCGGTTCTCTTTTTGCCAGTTGGTTGCAAAGAGGGGTGGTTCCTTTGGATAAATCTCCCGCCTCCTCATTTTCTTAATCTAAATGATCCATCAGACAGGCTCCTTCAAGCCTGGAGCATACGGAGGATGAGTGAGACACTGCAAGTCATGGAAGAAGGCTGGGAGAATGTGCACCCAACACTGGGTGAGATGTTGTGCCTCAGTGTTCTCATCTGTCAACTGCGGATGAGAGAACCCATCCCAGAGGCTCGCTGTGAGTGGTCACTGAAATAAGCTGTAAAAAGTCCTTAGCACAAGACCAGTAGGCGATCATGTTAATAAAGTGTCAGGACAAAATCTGGCATTTTGTTTTTCTGTAATTCAAAGCCAGGATGAGGACAAGACTACATTAGGGGAGTAAAGGGGGGTGGAAACACACTGTAGCATTCTGCAATGACTCCTTATAGCAATTGGTAGTGCCCAGGATGGACCGAAGGAAAATGCTGCCAACTCAGATGAAATCTCCCTGAAGCCCTGTCCCCATAAGTGCAGGAACTGGCCGGGGCTGGCGGGGAATGGCCCCAGCAGGCGTCCTGTGCTAGATGGCCAGAGTCCAGGTGAACTGCTCGCCCAAATGACTGCTTAGAAACAAGAGCCAAGGCAAGTTCCCAGGGAGGTAGGGCAGGTGGGAGGAAAATAATACAGAGGAGCTTCACACCTGCCCTGGATGACCCAGAGTCTGCATTTCGAAAGAGGTTTGGTTTGGCACACTAACCTTACTTCGGTGAAGAATACCAATAAAGCAGAGACAGGCTGGGGCCTTCAGGTTTCCACCAGTGACCACGGAAAATTAATCCGAGGCTGGAGAGAGAGCACCCAAAGGGCAAAGAAAAAAGTCTCTATTTATTTCCCCCTTTTCTTCCTTCTCCCAACTTCTTCAGAAACTCTTGCTGTCGTTGTCACTTTCTTGGGTGTGTATATCCATGGGTGCCTGCGTGCAGGTGCACACAGGTGTGTACATGTGCAGTGCACACGTGTATGTGTGTGTGTGCACACAGGTGTGTATGTGTGTGCCTAGGCGTGCGGTGTGCACTCATATGCATGTGTGTCAGGCATGCTGGGGACAGTGTTCTGAGGCCTGTTGCTGGACAGAATGGATCAGGATTGGAGACTCTGGATCAGCAACAAGGGACGGGGTACCTGAAGCATGAATCACCGTCAGGCCCGCTTCTCCCCTCCGCCTCCCCCCAGCCACCCATCCATGCGGGCAAAACCAGGAGGGTGTTCACTGCAGAGTCAGTAGAATGCTGTGGGTGGAAAGGTGAACCTGCTCGGAAATGCAGGTGAGCTGTCAGCCCTGAAGCAATCAGGGGCAGAAAGCCGAGTTATTGCCAACCTATGATGCGTGCTCATTCTCATGAACTTTTCCTGTCCTCAACTTGGGAAGCAAACCTGGTCTAATGCGTGGGAGGGGAAGGCAAAGGGGACCGTTCTGTTTTCTTTAGTTATGGAGTACCATATACATGGTTTTGATTTTGGTCACGTAAGCCTGAAAAGTGACAAGTTGCCAATGATGAGTAAAGCAAATCGTCATATAGTTGATTCAGATCCTAGAATAATTAGAGGCTGGGTATCTGCCTTTAGAGCAAATCAGCTGGGGAAGGATGAGAAGATTATGCCTACTTCTTGCTGGGTGAACTTCCAATGAAAAGCATCACACCACCCTTGTAAAAATGGTCATATTTTGAGGTTTCAAATTCTCATGTAATGTCAAAACACCCACTTTCACTACAGATCAGCTCTAAGAAGGGTGCTTGGAAGGCAGCAGAGGGAAGAACAGCAGCAGGGGTAGCAAGTCAGCAGCAGAGCGCGAGTCAACCATCTCTTTCTTTAGAGGATGGCGAGGATGTTTCTGGTTGGTGACGAAGGAAGTCTTCCTAGGAAAATGACATGGGAGCTGGACTTCTGAAAAGAGATGCGGTCACTGAAGGGAGGACAGCAATTACAGAGGAGGAATAGAAAAACAAGAGGGATGCATGGGCTGTGTTTTGTAAATAGACTCTTGGATAAAACATGGGCAAAGGCAGACTGCCCTGTCAGTGGTTCTTTTTTTTTTTTTTTAAGATTTTATTTATTTATTTGACAGAGAGAGATCACAAGTAGTCAGAGAGGCAGGCAGAGAGAGTGAGAGGGAAGCAGGCTCCCTGCAGAACAGAGAGCCTGATGCGGGGCTCAATCCCAGGACCCTGGGATCATGACCTGAGCCGAAGGCAGCAGCTTAAACCACTGAGCCACCCAGGCACCCCCCTGTCAGTGGTTCTTAATCCTGCCTGCGAGTTACAACCCCCGGGACTGCCTGGACCACCCCAGTGATCAGGCCTCCTTATAGACCCGCTGAATCAGAAACCCCAGGGCTGGGACCCAGGCAACCAGAATTGCCTTTAGCGCTCCCCAGGTGGTTCCAACATGCCAGCAAAGTGAAGAACCTGGCTTGCTTGTCGTGCTTGCAAGGTTGGCCTAGGCTAGCATCTGGGATCTTAAATTTTAGGAAGTTCTCGGCATTGACTAACTGATAGGAGGGGCTCCCTGGGCCTAAACTGTGTCATGTGGTTCATGCTGAACACATGCTGTTTCTTCTGGAAATTTGGAATTTTGCTCCATGAGGTAGAGGGTAGAGGATGCTTCCCTGACCAGCCTCCAGGAAAAACCTTGGGCAATGATTCTAACGAACTTCCCTGGTAGATAACACTTCACCTATGTTGTTGATTTTGCTTTGTATTCTTTTGGCAGAATAAATCATAGCTGTGACTGCATACTGGGTCCTGTGAACTGTCCTAGTCAATCATCCAGACTGATGGTGATTTGGGGGGACCCACGACGTAATAAGAATGAGGAAAATTTAAGACCAGTCTCGTCAGAAAAACCAGGAGATCCTGTCCAGGTAAGTTTTTTTTTTTTTTTTAAAGATTTTATTTATTTATTTGACAGATAGAGATCACAAGTAGGCAGAGAGGCAGGCAGAGAGAGAGGGGGAAGCAGGTTCCCTGCCGAGCAGAGAGCCCGATGTGGGGCTCAATCCCAGGATCCTGAGATCATGACCTGAGCCGAAGGCAGAGGCTTAACCCACTGAGCCACCCAGGTGCCCCCCAAGTACGTTTTTAAGAGGCGAAGTAGGTCTAGATGCCTTTGCTAGTAATAAGGGAGAACGATTTGAATGGAAATTACGGATCTAAGCCTTCTGATGACAATGGAACCTGAAAGCTGTTGTGGTCTACTTGCTTAAAAGAAATATAAAGCGCAGTGAAAAGAACTCCTCACAAAAAGAAAATTTGAAAGAAGGCACTCTGGGGGCACCTGGGCGACTCAGTCGGTTCAGCGTCTGCCTTCCGATGAGGTCGTGATTCTGGAGTCCTAGGATCGAGCCCCGCACTGGGCTCCCTGCTCAGTGGGGAGTCTGCTTCTCCCGCTCCCCTTCTACCTGATTCGTGCGCTCTCTCTCTCAAATAAATAAATAAAATCTTAAAAAAAAAAAAGAAAGAAAGAAGCAATTATGGAGTCTTTGTACCTGTGAGGTAAAATGGTTAAACGTCACGTTTCATGTCCTGCTGTCTCAGCATCCCCCTACACAGGTCGTCAGCACCCAGTCCAGCCCAGGTGACCAGGTGTGGCAGTGTGACAGGGCTGGTCCCTGCCAGAGTTCTCCTCTCCGCACTCCCCTGACCCTGATATAGGAAGAGACACACGCCCTGAAGCAACCCCCCTGAGCCTTTTCTCCTCGACTCCACCCTGACCCCCAGTGAAGGGGTTTGTCCACCTTCCGCTGTCTTGGCTTCCACCTGCTCAGTGTGGCTCACATATGGCCTGCTCTTGGGGAGCAGTGACTCTCTCTCCAGGACTTGTGAGTGTAATAAGCTTTGTTTTCCTGTGCCTTTCTTGTGGCCACACCTCACTGACCAGAGCAACGTCACTCAGAGACATTTATTTTTCCCTGTACGAATTCCAACATGAGAAAAGAACGTGATCAATTCTGAATGAAGTCGAAAGGCTAATGAAGGAAACGGGCATGCTTTATCTGTCCTAGCTCAGGCCGCCACAGACTGGGTGGCTCACACAACAGAAATGCATTTTTTCCGCACTTCTGGAGGCTGGAAGTCCCAGATGAGGTGCTAGCGAGGTTGGGTTCTGATTCTCTTCCTGGTTTGCAGTTGGCCACCTTCTCACTATGCCTTCACGTGGTGGAGAAAAAGCAATCACTCTCTTCCTCTTCTTCTCAGGGCACCGGTTCAATGACATCAGGGTTTTCTACCTTATGACCTCATTTAACCTTAATTATCACCGTTAAGGTCTGATCTCCAACAGGGTCACTTAAGGGGGTGTTAGGCCTTCAACACCCAATTTTTTTCAGGCACAATTTAGTCCATAGTGTTAACCTTCCTGACAAACCTTCACTTGACCTCTAGCCACCATCTTTCTTCATCACCGTCTTTCTCAAATGAGAGGTTATAACTGTGAGCAGCATTTCTTCATCAGGCACATGTCTCAGACCCTCTGCAGCCCATCCTACTCTCTCAAAAGTCCACTAGAATTTTTCTCCTTCTCTTCTGTGGTTTTCACACACTTTTTTTTAAGATTTAATTTTATTTCTATTTATTTATTTTTAAATATTTTATTTATTTATTTGAGAGACAGGGAGAAAGAGAGCAAGGCGGGAGGGGTTGAGGGAGAGGGAGTGAGGAAATGTCAAGCAGACTCCATGCCGAGTGTGGAGCCTGGTGTGGGGCTTGATCTCACAACCCTGAGGTCATGACCTCAGCCAAAATTAAGAGTTGGGCACTTAACAGACTGAGCTACCCAGGTAGCCCAAGATTTTAAGTAATGCCCATATACCCAACGTGGGGCTCAAACCCACAACCCCAAGAGTCTTAACATTCTAATTGAGCCAGCCAGGCATACCCGGTTTCCACACACTTTAATTTCTCTGTGTCACCCCTACTGTTTTTGTCCCCTTTCTTCAAAAAATTCCTTCTTCTCATTGCTTTTCAAACTCTGAATGCACACCAAGTTTGTAATGATCTCTTTGCCCAACTGCTTTTTAAAAACGTCTAGTTTGGGAAATCTCAAAACTACAAAGTTGGAGAGAACAGTATAACAAACCCTCATGTAGCCACCTCAACAGATTATGACATATCTTTTTTCATTGGTATCTATCATCCCAGGATTGTTTTGAAGCAAATTTCAGATTACATATCATTTTGTACATAAATACTCAGAAGAGTTCTTAAATAAAAAGATTTATAAAATCACAACCACAATACTTATCATACCCAAATATTTTTGCAATTTTTAAATTTCATCAAATATCCCAGAATTTTTTGATTGTTTCATGAATTTTTTTTTTCATGGTTAGCTTGCTCAAATCAGGACCCAAATAGAACCCAAACATGGCAAAATTGATGGGCCTCTCAAGTGTCTTTTAATTTGCAGATACAGGGGTGCCTGGGTGGCTCAGTGGGTTAAAGCCTCTGCCTTCTGGCTCAGGTCATGATCCCAGGGTACTGGGATCACGCCCCGCATCAGGGGGGCTCTCTGCTCAGCAGGGAACCTGCTTCCTCCTCTCTCTCTGCCTGCCTCTCTGCCCACTTGTGATCTCTGTCTGTCAAATAAATTAAAAAAAAATCTTTAATTTGCAGATACTTCTTTCCTTTCTTTGTTCAGTTATTATTATTATTTTTTTCTTGAAATGATTTTGTTGAAGGAAGTAGGTTATTCATTCCTAAAGTTTCTCAGTTTGGGATTTTGTTGATTGTAGTCCATGGTTACCATTCCTGTAAATTAGTGGCAAGATCTAGAGACTATTGATCAGATTCAAGTTCAATTTTTGTTTTAAAAAATATTTTGATTTCAGGACATAATGCTCATTGCTGTTTCTTTTCCTTGGTCCTTGGAGTAGTTTTTTGCTACATCTCAATCTCCAGAGCTCATCTCTGCCCATGAGCTTCTGGAGCAGTTATCTCTTGCTGAATCTTAGCTATCATTTTTAAAAAAAGCGATACAGAATGTTAGCCCCAAATGATACACGGTGTTAGCTCTGAAAGAAAAGTGAAGCATCAGTCAATGTAAGACTCCTGGACTAATGTTTTTTAGTTTTTTTTTAATTTATTTTTTATTTTTTTATAAACACATAATGTATTTTTATCCCCAGGGGTACAGGTCTGTGAATCTCCAGGTTTACACACTTCACAGCACTCACCATAGCACATACCCTCCCCAATGTCCATAACCCCACTCCCCCTCTCCCAACCACCCCCCCCCAGCAACCCTCAGTTTGTTTTGTGAGATTAAGAGTCACTTATGGTTTGTCTCCCTCCCAATCCCATCTTATTTCATTTATTCTTCTCCTACCCCCCCAGTCCCCCATGTTGCATCTCCACGTCTCCACATCAGGGAGATCATATGCTAGTTGTCTTTCTCTGATTGACTTATTTCACCAAGCATGATACCCTCTAGTTTCATCCACGTCGTCGCAAATGGCAAGATTTCATTTCTTTTGATGGCTGCATAGTATTCCATTGTGTATATATACCACCTCTTCTTTATCCATTCATCTGCTGATGGACATCTAGGTTCTTTCCATAGTTTGGCTATTGTAGACATTGCTGCTATAAACATTCGGGTGCATGTGCCCCTTCAGATCACCATGTTTGTATCTTTAGGGTAAATACCCAGTAGTGCAATTGCTGGGTCATAGGGTAGTTCTATTTTCAAAGGGAAGCAAGGGCAAAAATGAACTATTGGGATTTCATCTGGACTAATGTTTTTTAATCCAACTCTGGAAGGTATTTTTGTGAAGAAAGAGCCCACAGTTGAATAATTTTGAGGAAATCCTTGAGTGAATGAACGTAAACCATTTTCTTTACAATGTAAATGTACACTGTAAATTTAAAGGAGAGGGTCTGGTAATCAGCATTTTTTTTCTTATTTGATTATGAAGATACCCTTCTTAAAATGATGTTTATTACAGCTTTCCCATAAGTAGTGTTCCATGGAACACAATTTGGGAACTCTGGAAAACTGCATTTCAGTGAAGACAAGACTAGGGCTCCTTCCTCTGTTTAGAGTCTGCTAAGCAGCTACTTTGCCTTGCTTAACTACTATATACAGAATAGGTCTTAATTTATTTAAAACAAAAATAGGAAGCGCCTCCATCCCTCACCTGAGTATGAGGCCAGTTTTTCTAGCAGTATACTGCCTTGCCCTTGGGAATAGACTGTCGTCAAAACAGAGTAGTGAAACTACTTTCCTCTCTTCTTAAGCTGCCCCTTAACATCCCTCTCCCTTTTTTGTGCAGAATGACCCCTTTTATGGTGTAGAACGTCGACTTTTTTGCAACGGACTCCAAGAATAAGGACTATTTCTCAACATGGTAGCCATTGTCTTTCAGTGTGTAAACACATGAGGGCAGAAATCCATTGGTCCTGAGAAACATGAAGGAATGCCTTATTAGCGGAATGAAAGATAGTAACTCTTATTACTTCCAGAAACACAACGGGCTCATGTCTGATTGCGTTTGGAATCCCTATGGCACTTCTACCCCCTTAACCTGTCCTACAGTGTTTCTTTATTCCTTGAGTTAATGTTGATCAAATATGCTTTGGGCTGCACTCTGGGCTCTCCATCTCCCTTGAAGATAGGCCATGGTTCCTCTTCTGGAAGGGCCTCAGTGTGGCGAGTGACATCAGTTACACAAACAGAGCATTGTTCTACATGGGGACTTAGAGGAGCACGAGGACAGTTTCATTCTTAATAACTTTGTTGCTCATAAGACGTTTTAAGTTCTCAAGTCTTGGGATGATGTCTCCTATCGTCTATCCACCCAGCATGGATTGAACTGGAAGTACAGTCAGCATTGACAAAATTCTTACTAGCAAATTCAGCTACAACAGTGTTTTAGAAACCACATATTCTGGCCTTGTGATCTAAATATCTGGCTCATTCTCTCATCTTGTTTTTCTTCCTTTGTTAGAGAGAAATCATACAGACAGAAATCAGGTGAGTACTACAGTGTGGTTTGATGGCGTCAAGTTTGAGAGAAACAAAATATGGCTGTGGCCACCTGCCAAAATGTCCTTCTGTGACCATCAAAGCCAGACACTGTCACACAAGGCCTCTCGCACATCTGGAATGAATTCTTTCTTGTGATGTGTGTGTGTGTGTGTGTTTTCTATGCAAGGGAAGTTCTAGATTTAGGAAAGTTGGAGTGAGAAATTTTTAATCTCGTCAGGAAAAATTACTCACAGTTAAGAGGTCCCTTACTCCAGCTGTGGGTCACATGAAAAGTTCATGAATGGTCACTGAATCTGCTCATTGACTTTTATGACTTCAGCAGTCAAGTCACGGAATGTTCTTTAGGCTCCCAACAGAAATTACCCTCTAAAGTTAGATCAGAGCAAAAGCCCCTAACTGGCCAGTGAAGCCCAGGTGATTTTTGTTTCACATATGGGGAATAATTTATTATGTCAATCATAGAAGTTTAGCTTTGAATCTAATGCTCCATGAAAATGTTAATCACTCAAGTGATGGCCAGTAAAAACATTTTAATATTATGTTGCATAACTTTTTTTCTTCTGAAAAAAACAAAAGTATTAAAAATTTCTTATTAGTAGCTCTACAAAAGTATAAGCCTTCAGCAGGCTTTAATATATAGTTATACTTTTACATGCTTTCATATCTACACTTACCCCTACTCACCTAGCCACAATTTAGATTTATGTGAATGTGACCACTTACACACTATGACAAAAGGCTTCTTTTTAAGAACAGAAATGGGTCCTAGTTGATTGCATTGGGCAGGGAAATGCTAAGTGGGAGTTTTAGGTCTTTGCTGTTGAGAATAGAGTATAGATCTATTTTAAAGGTAACTTAGTTAAAAGGAACAAAACTTCTAACTTTCCAGTGAGGGGAGATCAGGAAGTCTAATGATAGACTCTTTGGACTGGTGTTCCACGGATGGAATAGCTAATAAAAAATGGAAATGATGGTTAGAATATTCTGAGTTTATGCCATGGGATAAGCCATTTGTTAGCTATCATTTCTGAGACACATACAATTTCATCCATCTTTCTGTCTCATCTTTTCATTTAATATTTATTTATTTATTTATTTATTTATTTATTTATTTATGTGATGTCACTGGGGCAGAGGAGCAGAGAGAGAGGGAGAGGGAGTATCACAAGCAGATTCCACAGGAGCAAGGAGCCCAATGAGGGGTTCCCTTTCACAACCCTGAGATCAGGACCTGAGCCAAAATCAAGAATCAGATGCTTAACAGAATGAGTACCCAGGCGCCCCCTGTCTCATCATTTTATCCTGCAGATTCTGTACTTGCTACCACGTTTCTTTTTCTTAGCCACAAATGGGCTTGAACCACAAAATTGTTATTTTTCATTGTTCTTTTCTTTTTTCAATGATTCACATTTTTAGTAGGTCAATAATAACAATTGCAAATGATAATATTTTGGGAGGAGGGATAAAATATTGTACTTCAACACATACTATCTTGTGACTGAGCTTGCAAGGACAGCTGGGGAAGTAGCAATATCTCTGCTTAGCATATGAAGAAATGGAGGCTTGGCGACCCTCATTGAAATTCCCAAGGTCTCGCCACCAGGACCAAGAATTGGTCAGTCTTAATTGTCACTGTCATGTTTCAGAAGCTCTTTCCACCATCCCTCATTGTTTTCACTGAGCACCTGGCAGGCAAACATGGGACGTACATGATTGGTATGTGTGGAATATCCAAGCAAACTTACTTTAAGGCAACAGGATAATCAGTCAGGGCTGACCCAAATAGACATAGCTCTCTACCCACAGGCACAGCAGGTTAGAACTCGGGCAGGGAGCCCAGAAAGTGTCTCCTCACAGGAAGACGGACAGGAATCTCTCTGGAGACTGGCCAGGAGGCCAGAAGGTCTCCCAGAGGGTCAAGAAGGCTGCCAGGAGGAATCTATAATGCTTCCACTTTAGGTTTAAAAGACATTATAGTCACAGCAGGCATATCTTGTACTCTACACGATGCCACCAGAAATACACATATATCAGCTTCCATGTAGAGAGATGGTATCTCGCCGTGAGGGGTGAATCTACAGGCAGTTTTCAAGCTCCAACTTTTGGTCAAACCAATCAACACAAACCAGTTGGCAGTGTATGTGGGACGACAGACATTTCCAGATCTTTGCTGATTGTACTAGGCAGGTAACGAATTTGGGCATAAGTCAGGGTTGGACTGCTTTGCCACTACGTGCTCAGATTTTCCCCATGGCTGACTATGGCAGAGGCTGCGAATTGCCTACCGAACATTCATCCTTCCTCCTTTAGTCACAGAACCCTGGTTTTATAGAGGACAGCCATGGCACAATGTAAAAACCATGTTCCACACTCCCACCTTGTAGCTAGGTAGGAGTGGCTGTATGACTATGTTTTGGTCAACAGAAGGTTAGCAAAAGTCATCTGTGGGACTCTGGGTTCCTTTCCTTAAAAGTCAGTGGTTTGACTTCCTTCTTGCTGCCTGGAATGTGGGTGAGGTGTGATGGCTGGAGTTCTAGAAGCTATCTTGAAATTCTGAGGACAAGGACAACATCCTAGGAACTGAAGAGTGAAGGACAGTATGGAGCCCGACTCACTAAAACTCTGAGGAGCAGCGATAACAACCCTGGAATCTGACTTCCAGACTTATTTATGTGTGAGAGACATAAGGTTCTACCTTGTTGAAGCCATGATTATTTGATTGTTCTGTTACACGCAGTGGGACCTTCTGCAAGTGACACACGGATAGGCACATGGTGCCAGAGGTCTAAAAAGTGGTTAAAAAAAAAAAAAGAGGGAAGGGACGCCTGGATGGCTTAGTTGGTTAAACATCTGCCTTTGGCTCAGGTCATGATCCTAGAGTCCTGGGATGGAGTCCCACATCGGGGTCCTTGCTTAGCAGGGAGCCTGCTTCTCCCTCTCCTCCCCCTGCTTGTGTTCTTGCTTTCTTAGACAAATAAATAAATAAAATATTTTTTAGAAAATAAAAAAAAAATAGAAAGGAAGTGGAAATAATTTGAGGTAGTCTAGCAACAAAACAAAAGAGAATAAGCAAATCATGTCACTGGACAATATTTAATTCTGCTGTTTTCCCAACCTTTCCCCTCCTGCTCTTTGCCCTTGAAACACCACCATCCTGATGGCATGAATGGTGCACAGAATAAAGTCATATTACCAGCTTCTAAAGGTTTCTGTAGTTTGAGAGTCTACAGAAGAGATAATCATATATATTTTAAAATTACTCAACTTTTTTTTTTAATTTATATTTTTGACAGGGAGAGAGACACAAGCAGGTGGAATTGGAGAAGGAGAAGCAGGCCCCCCATTGAGCAGAGAGCCTGATGTGGGGTTCGATCCTAGGACCCTGGGATCATGACTTGAGTCGAATGCAGATGCTTAATGACTGAGCCACCCAGGTGCCCCTCAACTTTTTATTGAGGATAGTTTACAGGTTACTCCACAGCAGGCATAGTATTATAGTAAGCCCCAAGTACTCATCACTCAGTCCTGACAACCATGAGTCCATGGTTAACCTTGTTCCCTCCAGAGCTCCTTCTTCTCCTTTCTCATCACTTTTTAGATAAACTGTAAATTTTGGAATCATTATAAGTTTTCAGAAAACTTGCCAAGATGGCACTGAGAATCTCCACATACGTTCACCCATTTTTCTTTCTTGTTATTAATTTTTCATTTTGACAATTGCACCAAGGTAATACAAGTTTTTTAACAAGAGGGAATCTGTTCCAGATTCCAATCCAGGACACCATGCTGCATTTAGCCCATGTTATTTTGAAGCATGTCCCAAGAGTCGCATAGTTTCCCCTGTAAATGTTTTAGGGCGCCTCCGTAAAAGACAGAGACTCTTTAATGCAACTGCAATGCTATAGTCACACTCCAAAGTACCAACTCTTTAATACTACTGACATCAAATCAAACACTTTCTTGTAAATGTCATGTCTTTTTTTTGGACTCTCTTTTTTCCTAATCCTGGATCCAAATATGACCCAACTATTAGGATTGGTTTAGAGACTTTAAAACATTTTTTTTTTTTAAATATAGATTTCTTCTTCTTCTGTCTTTCTTTTTTCCTTTGTAATTTATTTTGTTGAGGAAATGGGGTTGTCTTTTTGTTCCCCCATCTGGATTTTGCTCAGTGTGTCCTGGAGGAGTGGATTTCTGTGTTCCCCTATCCTCTGCAGCCTGTAAATTGGCGCTAGAACTTGATCACGTTCATTCCCTCTTTCTTTCTTTCATGCAGTTAGTTTGGGTGAGAATATTTTATAGTCTGTGGTGGTGTATTTCCACCACTCGGGCTATCTCTCTTTCTGCAATGTTCCTGGATGTTGATGTCTTTTGTTATAGTGGTTACAAATGATGATATTGTAATTCCACATTGCTCATTCATTTATAAGCAGAAGTACGTCTCCCCCCCCCCCCCATTTATTATTTGGTTATTGTGGCACATATCATACTAGAAGGCAAGATAAATACTGATTCTTTACCTTCATTTGCCACTTTAAAAAACAGTGAGTTGGTCTCTTTGCATTCTCTAATGTTGACTCTAATGTGACTTACTGTCCAGTCTGGGTAAACAAGTGTTTCTTATGTTAATGCTGAATGCTTAAAACACTGAGTGTTTGTTTAGTATTTCTATGCTTCTCTGCTTGAGAGCCCAAACAACCAGCCTGGAGAAGGAAAAGCATTACACACACACACACACACACACACACACACACACACGTATATATATATATATATAAATAAAACAAAATAATGAAATAAATAAATAACACATATATAAATAAAAACACATAATATGTAAATAAAATATAGTACCATGAGACACTGCAGTGAAAATGAAACAGCTTTCTTTCCCCTTAATTTCACAGAAAGAGGGAAGGGCGAGCACTATAGAACAGACCAGAGCCTGAGCGCTGTTGGGATCCCAAGAAGAGGTGTTAGAGCTCCCAGTGTGTGTGTGAAGGAAACACATAAGTACACTGAGGGAATCTAGGGGGGCAGACTTGGCGTCTCAGCTCTCAAAGTGTAGCTGGAAGAGCTTTAATGTAATAGAGAAGCCTCAGGGCTGGTTTGCCCCTGCAGCAGTCCTACGGCTCCACAGCAGTGCAGGGAGGGTGCCAGGGCCTATGAGTACTGACAGGACTGGGTTGTGGGGTTGGAGGACGCCTCACGGACAGACATAACATCAGAGAACAGCTGAGGACAATGGGCAGCTGACATCCAGGTGAGTGACCTCCACCCAGTGGAGACCCAGACACTGGAACTTAGATTACCCTGGCCTGGGCCAGGGGTGGGGGTGGGGGAGTGGAAAGAGAGAAGGCCATGGGGAAGAGAGCCTAGGCCTGGATTTGACCAGCTAGTACCCAGACTGTAAATTTAAATCCTTCTATAAAAACTAAGTGGTTCAGTGTTTGACAGGAAAGGATTCAGAAAGCTACTTAAGCCATAGTTGCCCCTCCAGGAAGGGGGAAGAGAATGGACGGGCCTGATGGTGGCAATGTGTTGTGAAGGCAGAGTGTAGACTATGAGGGGTGTCCATTTATGATGGTGTCTGCTTCTCCCCTCACGAGTTTGCATTAAGCACACTATAATGTCATGAGTAAAAATTGTGATTGTGAAGTGATATTAGCCTGAAAAGCCCCTGGTTCTCCCTCTGCTCTTGACAAGGTGGAAAAGCTCTTACCTGGCATTGTTAGTCTCACCCCTAGATCATGCCTCCTTGAAGCCTGTGGGCACGTGTTAAGATGTCAGCTCACCTTACAATGTGTGTTGGAAGCAACTGGGTTTATTCTGTTTGTTACCAACTGAATGTTTGTGTGCTCCCCCAAATTCATTTATGGGGAGCTAATCCACAGTGTGATGGTGTTAGTAGGTGGGGCCTTCGTAGGTGATTAGGTCATGGAGATGGAAACCTCATGAATGGGATCGATGATATTATGAGAGACCTCAGAGCATTCTCTAGCACTTGCTGCCATGTGGGATTTAGCAAAAGGCCATCGAGAGCCAGGAAACAGGCTTTCATCTGTCACTGAGTCTGCTAATGCCTGGATTTTGGAATTCTCAGCCTCCCTAACCATGAGAAATAAATGTTTCTTGTGTAAGCCACCCAGTCTATGGTATTTTCAGTATATCAGCTCAAATGGACACTATTATTTGCAAGATTCATGTGTGTGGATTACCCTTTATGTCTCTAGATTCTATCTTCCAATTTGTTAAAGGAAGGGAATTTGAACTAAGCACTGGACAGGCGGGTTATGTTTCTGTAAGTCTCAGTTGGCTGTCTCACCACAATTGCCAACACCAATTAAGCCAAGTTGCCCAAGGGGACTCTTTCTTACACAGATAGCTATAGTTTTGGCCATATTATATTTAGTAAAACCAAACCTTTCCCCCAGGATGGAAGATAGCTACTGTTTACCTGCTTAACCACTACTCCTTTTAGTTTGAAGAACTTCTTTTTCCCCCTTATGCTAACCACAAGTTTCTTGCACTTGCTACTCTTAGGTCCTGGATCATTCCCAGCCATGGGAATGGTCACATGACCCAGGCCAACCAATAAGAATCTGTCTTGGGATTTTTGTTTCTTTTGTTTTTTATTTCCTACTGAAGAAAGAGCACTTCCCTCTCTAATGGCAGAACTGGAAGATGTCAGATATTTGGAGTTAAGGTTCCAGCTTAGCAGGAAACTTTGGCATGCAGAGAACCTTAGAGAAGAGAAACATAGAGAATCCTACTTCATCCGAGTTCCAGTTCCTTTGGCTCCAGGCTTCATATGACCTTTACTGAGATTGGGGTAGGCCAACGACAAAGACCTCTTATGGCATAAAGTAGATAAAACTTACTTTTATTTGCAACCAAAAGAGCACCAATTAAACTAGGAAATGGAATTCAAGCCCAAATCAATCACACATGGGCTGAAAATTAGGGAGGAACATGAAATGGCTTAGCGTAACTTTCTGAATAAGATGAATGCTCCTTATTGAATGGCAGAATATAGGCTCTACTTACACTGCGGAAAAAATACATTCTAGAAAAATGAAAGAGGTGGGCAAACTTAGTTCAAGTTGTTTGCACAAGCATTTTGAGCTATTGTTCTGTTTTTCCATGAAGTCCATTTGTATTCCAGTCCTCAAAGCTTTGTGGCTTAGAAAGACTGCAGTACATGGCATTTTCTATATATCCTCTTAATAATCCCCCAGCCTGAAAGTAATCCATGTATATCTCTTCTGGGCAACTAACAAAAACTCAACTAATACAACCAAGACCAGAACTTCTTAAGGGTACCATCTGAGTCACTATAAATCTTTTTAAAAGACAGAATTTTGGTAGAAGTGGGTCAGAAAACTTCACAGGTAGTATAAAACGCATCCTGATTAAAATTCATTTTACTGGATTTTCTTTAAACTTCCCCGAGTGTAGAACAGTCATTTAGATACTGGTGGGTGGCCATGAGGCTATATTAATATATAGCTATGCTAAAATCCAAAAAAACGGTCAACCTCTAAATAGCTACCCCTGTGTCCAGTTTTACCCTGTTAAAATATCTATGGTCAGTTTGGTTTCCTCCTTCCAAAACCAGATGTCACACTTTGAACTTAAAATACTTTCTGGTCATAATGAGGCTTAGATATGAAATTTCTTTCTATTTTCCTCGCTGCCCATTTCTCTCACACTCTCTCATATCCTTCTGGTTGTAATTTCAGCAGCCCTTCATTCCCAACATCAAACAGAGGTTAAGTACCATGTTATTTAAACAAGATGAGTGTATTTGATAATGACTGAGTAGGAAAACTGGAGGAGGAATAAAGCAGAGATGAGCGGCAACTCCCAAGAGCAGGGCAAGAGGAGAAATGTCTCAGCAACCCCACATTCATCGGTCTAGTCTGTAAAAATACTGCTCTCATAACATTATAATTCAGCTCCCTAAATTTTTATGTTTCCCACTTTGGAAAACATATATGTCTAGTATATAATTTCACCCTTTTATTATGACATTTGAGAAAGTAACCAAGACTGGTTCGGTTTAATTACCCCCATCAAGTTATTCTAGATGTCAGTTTCTACAAGTTATTCACAAATGGGCAGATGGCAGAAACATGTTATTCCAGAATGGCCAGACTTGGGTAGAGCTAGAGAAAAACACTGACTCCCTTCTTTGATCTCTGCGGTGCTGTGAATACATATCTTGTATGTTTGCTTTGGTGATCTCATTGTATGATTTTAGAAGAACCATCAGCTGATTTGTTTTCTGTTTCTTTGAATAATATTAAAGAATGTGACCTGAGTGATTTCAATTAGAGATAATAAATTAATGGGTAATTGTCCTGAATTCACCATTTGCTGTGGTTACTTTCTTCAAGGTACTATCCTGAACTTGATTTTGAAATGTTCATGCATTCTGATTGCATGACTTCATCTGAATGTGGCAGATGAAGACAGAGAATTTGCACTCCTCGAAAATCTGTACTTTGTAATGCTCTTAGCTTTGGTAATGATATACCCCTGGACTACATGTGTGTTCAGAAGGGACCACATGTGGACATATCTGGTCACTGGCATAAACCTCTAAGTAGAGCTTAAATACAGACAAGTATTTTTCTCTTTTTAAGGACATATTTGGGTAAAGAATAAAATAAAGAAAAAAAATATATGGCTTGAAAGCAAAACACTGAAAAACTTACAGAAGTAACTTACAAAATATTAGTATTCTTTTTCTTGTATTTTATTTTTAGTTATTTATTTATTTATTTAATTTTTCAATAGAGGAGGATCCGAAATGGGTTTATTATATGGAAATAACTTTTTTTTTTCAAGTTCTTATTTAAATTCTAGTTAGTCAACATACAGGGTAATATTGGTTTCAGGAGTAGAATTCAGTGATTCGTCACTTACATACAACACCCAGTGCTCATCACAAGTGCCCTCCTTAATGCCTGTCACCCATCTAGCCCATCCCCCACCCACCTCCCTCCATGAACCCTCAGTTCATTCTCTCCAGTTAAGTCTCTTGTGGTTTGCCTCCCTCTCTTCCCCCACCCCTTCCTCTATGTTCATTCGTTTTGTTTCTTAAGTTCCACATATGAGACGAATCCTATGGTATTTGTCCTCTCCGACTGACTTACTTCACTTAGCATAATCCACTCTGGCTCCATCCACATCACTGTAAATGGCAAGATTTCATTCTTTTTGATGGATGAATAATATTTCATTGCATATAGCTACCACATCTTCTTTATCCATTCTTATTAAATCACATTACATAACATTAAATCATCTGATTTAGTTAGGGTACTGCTAATATACTGAATACAATGTGGATGTTCTGAGATTTTACCCTACTGGCAAGATAACAAGATAGCCTGCCCGGGGCATGGATTTTGAGGAAACAAGAGACTCCTGGGTCAAAGACAGAGCTATGTGCTTACTCACAGCAATAGCAATAGTCAGACTATGGTATTTGCCCCAGTTTCCTATGACTCAAATCCTACAGAGCTATACAGTGAAAGACAGGTGATGCCTGCCCTTACGGTGGGTTATGTTACAGAGGACAAATCTCGAGTACAGCAACAGGAATCATTTATAATGAGAAGTGAGCATGCCTGAACTTTTCCCTGGAAAGAGATGCTAATTTTATTTTATTGGACGGTGAACAAATATGCCTTAATTTCTTTGGAGGAAAACACTATATCTAAGCCTACATCAAGGCTTTTTACCAAACAAACATCCTTGAAAATACAGTCCGAAAATAGGCAGTCAGTGGCTCTACTCCTATGATGTTCATTCAAACAGGGGAGAACCAGTGAGAAGTGTCTTACAATGGATGTAGTGTACAGAAATGTAAATTTCTTTTTTTGTCTCTGTAATTAAACCCAACTTAGTTTTGGAATCTTCTTGTCTTTTTTAATGTGAAAAACTTAAGCTTCTTAACATAAACTCACTTACTTCTAGCTTAAAATGTATTTCCATTTATACATTTCAGTTAATTTGAGATTCTCGTACTGTTTTCCTGCATATCTTTCGGGAATAACAATACAGTGGCAAACACTTAAAATTATATTCACCACATAATATTCTAAGCTGTTCATGTAAGTTAATTCTTTTAATGTTACATGTATGTAGCATTCATGATCTCTATTTTACCTGTGGAGATGAAGGCATAGGGAAGTCACAGTGCTCCAAATCACACA
Source organism: Meles meles (assembly GCF_922984935.1). Taxonomy (NCBI): domain Eukaryota; kingdom Metazoa; phylum Chordata; class Mammalia; order Carnivora; family Mustelidae; genus Meles; species Meles meles. The sequence continues at coordinate 46,670,238 of NC_060068.1, forward strand.
GCTAGTAAGTGGCAGAGCTCAGATTCCAACTATGGGGTCTCCAGAACAGGTGCGCCTAAGCTGTAGAAAGTATGTTACCTCCCTGCTTTCTAAGTTCTTGGGGGTCTCTGTGCTCCCAGGGACTTTCTTACCATCTGTACATCTCACCCAGATCGAGTCCCATTGCCTCCTTTCCCCTGTTGTGTCCTGTCCATATGGAATAGCCTTTGGTTTGGCACCTCAACTGCCAGTAGCTTTTGAGACTACTGTCCAACCCCCACCCACTTCAGAACTTCTCTCCAGGGATTTCGAGCTCCATGATGGTTTGGGGAGGCAGCTCTGTGAGGTCTTCCTCAAACCCATCCACCAAAACTGTCCCTCAGGGTTTGCTCTTCCATGACTCAGGGCTCATGGAAAAAACATGCTTTAAACCTCAGCTCTGCCTTACTTGCTGTATAACCTTCAGCATTTTGGTTCTCTGTGCCTCAGTTTCTAAAGGAGAGATAATAATACCGTATTCCTCAGAGGGTTGATGTAAAGATTAAATGAGTTAATTTATATTTGGCTGGTAAAAGTGCTACATTACCTGCTTAATATATTATTACACTTGGGAGGAATGTCAGGAAACCAGTTTTAGAGTATGGAGCCGACAGAAATTTATAACCATTAAAACATGTTCTAAGTTGGATGTGGTTGAGGTGATCTTGACAAGTTTAACTTTTCTGCCACACAGATGGAGGCTGTAGTTTGGTTCCAGAGATGGAGAAGAACTCTCATTTCTGCACACCGCGTCTTGTGAATTGTAATTGTGAAGTTTTCTTTGTGGTATGTGTCATCATGGAAGCCAGAGAATAGCATCTTTAGAAAATAACCTCTTCTTTTCTGGTGTTCTGGTACATATTTTGGTGTTTCTACAATTTTATGAGGTTTTGTTCTGTTAAGGGAAGAAGAACTGGTCCCTTCTTAGGCACCTACTGATATCCATACTTCTATCACATTTCCTAACATTCTTCTTTTACTATCTATGGACTGAATTCTTATTCAATTTCAGGTGGAAAATTGTAGTTTCTTACAGGCATTATGCCTTCTCCCCATCGTGGGATTTAAGGTATCTGCGCTGTGACCAGGTGTTTAAGCTTTTGTTTCTTGATTTGAAAACCCAAACTTTCGGGACTGAGAGAAATCTTCCCCCTTCAATCACTTGACTCTTGCTGTGGGACACAGGAGCTTTTTAGTCTTTCGCCGCTATATATTTATAAAACCTATCCAGCCACTGAAGTCACTTCTTTTTCCGGGACACATGTCCATCCGGTGAGGCAATGACTGTCCCACACTACTAGGTGGGGGTACTAATGGCAACAGGTAAGAGTTGGGAAGAAAATTCCCAGGAGGCATCTCAAAATATGTCACCCAATACACATAATGTGTTCCTGACAGTGAAGAACTTCGGCATGTGTTTTAGAAAACAATATATTGACGTTAACTTAAGAAAAGGAAAACAATAAGTGTTGGTAACTCCAACAGTGAAAATCTAGACTTTAATTTTTATGTTCATTTGAGCTTGCTAAGTTTGCATCATGTTTCTCTGAAAGCAGGGCCAGAACTAGGTCAAAGTGACTGAAGCACTCGATTTGCGTACAAAATTTAGGAGGTACCGAAAAATTCAGTTACTTCAGATAAATCCCATTTCAATGCAATATTTGGAAAAAAATCAAAAAAATAAGGCAAAAATCCATGATGCACAAAATTTTAAATAAAAACACCATCAGTATCACTGGCATTTCCTTTTGCCTCAGGCTCCAGTGTGGCTGGATATAGCACTGTTCCTGATTCAAAGACTCTTTTTCTCCTATTGTCAGGCCACTTTCTCATTAAGAGAGTTCTTAGTGTGTGTGGTGGCATGAGAAAGCCTCCAAAGACTGATCTTTGAGTGCATAAAATCTTTTCCTTTCCAGTTACCTTTGTAGCTTAACTAATTTATATTCTTCATAACTCTGCTTAAGGAGCAAAGGCTTGATGGTGTTTTCTGCTTGCAGTGTGTTTCTGCTTTCTTCAATCTCTTTGTCCTATGAAACTTAAGCAATTAAAGGGGCTTTCTTAGAGCTTTACTACCTTCTTATTACATAACGAATATAACTTTCTTCCTCCTTTTCCCTCCTAACAGGGTCTGCCCTTGAAAAGACAGTCAAATTTTCATGGTTTTCTTCTCAAGCTGGCAAAAACCAAAACAAACAAACAAACAAACAAAACTATTAATAGCACTTTAATCCTGGGAGCCGTGAGGCAGATGATATATTGGAGACAATCGTGTTGACATTAAACTACTGCTTCAAAACTGAAACCAACCTCAATGTATAACAGAGAAGTGGTTTAAAACTTGCAAATAGCTCCTCATGGTCTTTTTAAAGGTTGGACCACCTAAATATTGAAGAAGATGCTTGGGGTTGGGCCAGAGTAAGACCAAGGAGGCCAATGACCTGTGCCTATGATCCTCAGGGTCAAGCGGGAGGGCCTCTGGGGGTGGGTGGAGAGAAGGGTGCAGCAAGAGAACGTCTCTAGGAGAGCCAGGTTCCTGTACGACCCATTAATCTAAAGGATCTCTGGTGCCCAGTCTGACAGACAGCTGGGAGGCAAGAGGCTCCTCCCAGCTCACAGTTGTCCTAACACCCTTTTTATTCCTGCATCATCAGGGACTGCTTTTAAGAACATTTTGATGGATGGCATTTTCTGCAGTGTTAGTCATGGGAGGAAGGGGTGGGGGTAGAATCTATTTGCTGCACAGACAGTTTCTGTGATTTTAACAAGACTTCCCCACCCCCTTCAAGCCCAGCCCTGTAGACAGAACACACACTCGCTTGTTACCACTCGCCTCCTGGCCTCTGGGATTCCTTTCTCTTTAGCTGTGTTTCTCAATCCTTTGCATCTCTCCAAGGCAGAAGTAGGGAAACAGCAGGGAAACGGCAAAGGAATACAAGCCTGTGCTGTTTCTGGAACACACTGAGCTTGTGTCCACATTCTGGAGGTAGAAATTTGGCCTTAAGAAAAATATTCTACTACAGGGCCCTTTGTCTGCTTTCCAAAGCACACAGAAATGGATTAACTTGAAATGCAGGCACCCAAATGCCTGACATGGAGATGACCCTGACTAAAATGACTGTGCACAAAATAAGAATACGGAAGGGTCCTCGTGGTGTGAAACACACCTCCCCCACCAGGGCATACACAGTACACGACCGTGTTCAGGAGGGTTAAACCATAAACGTGCGTGCTTCTTCCTGGGGTTGCTTCTCCCCCTTTTCTCCCACGCATCAAAGTGTTTCAGGGTTCGACAGAGACTGAGATTTCAGTGACTGTACACTTGGCTGGGTCAACATTTTCTAAAAAGGAAATCAGCTGCGGAGCTCAGTACTTTTATTATTTGCAGAGATAAATTTATGTTCTCGCACCCCACTTCTCATCAACAGCAGGCAGCATGTTGAGAGACCTCGTGTCGGGAACCCCATCTGGTGTCTTCCCCTCTAATATACGCACTCACAAACCCACGTGATAATGTGGCGTATTCTGTCCACATTCGGGCACCATTTTGAGAGGGCGCTGGAAAGCGAGATAGAGGCCATTTTTGGAAACGGGTTTTCATTCTTTCTATAGGGCCTTGCAGAAACAGAAATACTGGCCTAATGAAGAAGAAAGGGTGGATGGTGCTTGTTTTCCTCCAGTTGCCGAGAATGGATGAAGCTTTTTATGGGGCTACTTGAAATACTCTTAGCTGACAGACGGAACCAAGTGAGCTTTTTTCTAGGTACGAGTGGCTTTTCTCTTTGTAAGACACACAGCCCAAACAGTGATTACAAATTCCCCCAAGGAAAATCCGGATGACCCTTTGCAAAGGTATTACAAAAGAGTTCCCAGAAAATTAGAGGAAATTCACTGAGCATTACTTGCCTAATCATGTGACCACCATCCGCTCAGTGTTTTCTCTCTTCTTTTTTTCAATAAGAGATTGATATTAGTAGTATGATGCTTGCTGGAGCAATAGGTTAAAAAGGAAATCATTTCCTTTCCTATATTTTAAGAACGTTCCCTTTTGGCAGTACATAATCTCTTAAAAATGATCTTGCTTTCAGATAGCTACAAATATATCATTTAGGGCTTTTTGTATGAATGTGGGACTGATAGATTTAGATGCTGGGGATGGATTGCAGGTTTTTCATTACCATAAAGCCCGTGTCACATCAGCAGTATGATGGAAGCATTTTGATAGATAACACAAACTCATTAATCACCACTCTCTTAAACTAAGCACCACAGAAAGAATTTTAAATGTTCCACATTCCAACGTTGGTGAATACCTCCCCCTTTAAAACTGCCATCCTTTATTAGTTCATGCTGTCGAAGATAGCCTGAGTTAACTCCATGAAAAGAGACTGTGTATCAAGGGAAGAAAGAACTGTAAAGGGGGGAGGGGGAAGGGAAAGGAGGAAAGAAGATTAAATTCCATCTTAAATCCAAACACGGGCTAGATTGCATGCTAGCATTAACGTCTTCGTCCTCTTCCCAGAGAATGTTGGCAGACTTCCAGTTTATTAAAACAACAATCCAATGCTGATCTTCTCTCTGTATACACAATTCAAGGATGGATCATTTACTCAAACAGAGCTGTTCACTGAGGTATAAAAGCAAGAATGCATTTTAGGAGAGGTTGTTTATGACTATTGCATAAAGCACTATACCGCTGTGTTTCATACAAGTAATCCTGATCATTATGAAGGGAAGAGAGAAAGCCACGCGGTCATTCTGAAAGCGGTCAGCTCAAGTTACGTCCAGGCATTTAATGACACTGCTTAAGCTTATGAAAATCTCCTAACTGTAGGTATGTGTTCCCCTTAAAAAATATGTTTACTTGCCAAACAGATGCATTCTAGAATTCTCTTACAAATGTTTTTCTCCACATCCACTGCCCCCCTCTGCCCTCTGCCCCCCGCCCCACTCCCAAACCTTACACCACGCATCATGGGATTTATTTCACCGATGGGTTTTTCTATTGCACTTAACACTTAGAGAGTATCTGTGAATATTTAACTCTCTTGGCATGTATTTAACGATTAAAATGAAGTTTATCTGTTCACACGTTCGTTGCCAATATATGGGTGTTTATGAAAGAAAAGTAATGCAAGCCCACAGTGACATTGGAGCGTAAAAATGCCGTTATGTTTCTTTTGTCGCATAAAATTATGTAATTCAACCAGCAATTTTCAGGATTACAAGTTCTGCTGGGTACCCACAGGCGGTGACAAGTGTCAAACAGATTTCACACTCGAAGACCCGTCTTAAGCTGCAGACCTGGGCTCAGGGATAACAGCCTGTTAAATGGGTTTTGTTTCTAGGTAGCATTTTGTACATTCAAATCATTGATAATGATCCCGTATATTGAATGGTTACCAAATGGCTGTTGAACTTTTAAGATACAATTCAGCACACCACTGTGAGAATAGAGCACAATAACATTAAACATCGGATGGCGGTTTCAAAGCCTAGGGGATATGGAGATTCCTCTTTTTTCTCAGCAAAAGATGGGCAAGGTGTCTTGTCTAAAAAATTAAAAAAGAAAAAGGAAAAAAGAAGGAAAAAGGGAAGAATGCGGGAAAAGAAAGAAAAAGAAAGAAAGAGCCCATTAAGATAAATGGGCTGATTTGGTTTTGTCTGACTTGACTGTTCTAGGAAAGCCATCTGAATGGGTCACGTTGCAAATGAGACTCCAGATCAAAGTACAACTACTGCTGTGGGGGGTCAGACTGATCTGAACTGTGTCAACCAGAGCAGCACGAAACCCTAAACTCTGGGTCAAGGAAATGTGTCTTTCTCAAACAGAGCCTTAACCACACCAATTAACCAAGGCATTTGCCTTCCTGCCTCAGTGGAAACCTGAGAGGCTTTCACCGGTCAGGCCATCGTGTGGACACACGGGACAGACTGGAATTCCTGCAACATCACTTGGATTATTGGGTTCGTGAGTAAAATGATGTAACTGTCCAGCACAGAAGGCGCCCCCGAGCTGCTGCTCCGTGAGGAGGGACACGTGGTGCTGGGTAGAGAAGCAGGAATTCTCTTCTGGGAAATAAGTGCACATGTGATTGAGTGTGAAGATGATGGTCTGGAAGCCAAGTGTGATGACTGGTTTGAGGTGTCAACTTGGCTGGGCCACAGTGGCCAGAGATTTAGTCAAACATTATTCTGGATCTTTCTTTGAAGGTGATTTTTGGGTGAGATTAGAATTTAAATCCATGGATGGTGAATACAGCCGAAAACACTCATCCAACATGGGGAAGGCCTTAATAGAACAACAGACTGACCTCGAGGAAGAAGGACTTCTGCCTGCAGATGCCCTTTGGACAGAACTGTATGCAACTCCTTCATGGGGTCTCCAGTCTACTGATCTACCCCATCAGATTTTTGGACTTGCTAAACGTCCACAATTGCAGGAGCCAATTCCTTAAAATAAATCTCTCTCTCTCGCTAACACATCTTGTTAGTTCTGTTTCCGTGGAAAGCCCTGAATAATACAGAGAGGTACAAAAACAAGGAAAGCTCACAACACTTTTGTATTCGAGAAATGAATCAGGGGGACTCAATTGTCTCAAATATCTGCTCCAGGGCTCAGATTCCGGGATGGCTGATTGATTGGGGTTAAGCTGATCTAGTGATTAAGGGCACTGGTTCTGGCAAGACATCTAGGTTGGAATTTTGGCGCGGCCACTGACCCACTATGCCACTTTGCACATGTTCTGAAGGATTTTCAGGTCTTAGTTTCCTTATTTGTAACGTCGAACAGTAATACATACCTGGGCTTTCTGAACAAAGATTTAAGAAATGATTAAAAAATGAGCAGAGAGGTATAAACCACAAATGATACCCCCAAATTTCCTAGTGGAAGGAGGTTTGGTTTTAAATCTCAGGTCATCCAAACACAGCAGAGATTATCTTGAATTTACAGGCACCTAGGAGGTTACAAAATCCACTCAGTGCAATGGCTCCCCTGGGCCTGTCTCACCATATCCTCCCATGACTGGCACTGAGGCTATTGTGGGAATCTTCATGAAAAAACCATGGGTTTCACAGAGGATCTAGGCTCAGGGTAGAAGAAAGTAGGGAAATCCAGACAAGACATGCGGCTCAAGGACACAGATATAGGAAAGATTCTGAGAAGACTAGCCTGCTCAAAATGGAGTCCTTGTGGCCTCAAGAATTCTTCACTGATATTTCATATCATTTATTTAGGTTAACAAATTTCATATTTCCATAATGAAGATACTTCTTTTAAGTTGAAGGGACCCTTTGGAATTTGCTTATCTGAGGGCATTGAGGGATTGGCAGCTTTGTCTGGGAGATGTAGTATCTCAGAGGATACTGAAGACTTGAAAGACGTCATGGATGGTGAGTAAAGCTGAAAACACTCATCCAACATGGAGAAGGCCTTAACAGAGGGTTGACTGGGATGGATGAGGCGAAAGAGGAGGTTGGGTGCTTAACAACCAAGGGTATGGTGGGCATGATGGCAGGACGAGAAGGCATGAAATAGTGGGAAAGGCCTATAGGAAGAACATGGGGAATGACAAAATCACACTTTATTTCAAAACTCTGCCCAGGCCCAGTCTGTGCTCTCTTCTTCCTCCCAGCTGTACATAAGCCATGGGACCAGGATCCAGAATGAGGTCAATACAGATATGTCTATGACTCTATTACATGTTACAGAGGCACTATGGGCCTGGCTGCGAATCAAGCCACTACGTTTCGGTTACTCCAACAGAGAACAAATTCTAAGTTCAATATTGAATTACAGTTTTTGAAAAAAAAAATAGCTTAATGTATAGTATAATAATATAATTATATATTTTATATATAATATACATGTATATTTGTAATATAATATATAATAACATAATACATGCAAATAAGAGTTTATGTAACAGAAAAACCAAAAGGTTAATTACAAAAGGACACTTCTATGCAGGATTGACTTCACCATTAAAATCCTATTAAGAAGCAAACATCTTAGGGTTGTCTGGGTGGCTCAGTCACTTAAGGGTCTGCCTTGGGCTCAAGGTGTGATCTCAGGGTCCTGGTGTGGGGCCCCTGCTCAGCAGGGAGTTGAGTCTCCTTCTCCCTCTGCCCCTCCCTCGCATCTCTATCTCCCAAATAAATAAAATCAAATATTAAAAAAAAAGCAACAAATGTCTCAGAGATTTAAAATGTGACTTGCAATTTTCATGGAAATATCCATGTGGTCATATTAATTACATTAAGAGGAACAAAAATTGGATTTGTAGAGTGGATTCTAGGGGTCACATGTTTTATGTTTACTTAATTTGTTGTTCATAACTGCCTTATGAAGTAGGCATTTTTAGATTTGCTTTCCAAGTTGAGGTCGAGAGAGGGTAGGAGATATTTACGGTCACACAGGCACAACGTGGAGCACAACTTTCTGTCTCCAAAACGCTTTTTCTCATTTTACCATTTATACCCCTAATGATTGCAGGTTCTAATTATGCTTTCCCTTTATTCCTTAGAAGAGGTAGATACAGTTATCTATGCAATTTGGAGATCTAAAGCCTGATGGCATACAATTCAACAACCAAAAGGCAAATAACCCAATTAAAAAGTGGACAAGGACTTGAATAGGTACTTCTCTAAATAAGATATAGGAATGGTCAACAAGTACATAAAAATATGTTCAACATCCTTAGTCCCCAAGGAAATGCAAACCAGAACCATTAGATACCATTTGGCATCCACTATGATGAATATAATAGATCAAAAAGAAAATCCCGAGTATTGGTAGGGATGGAGGGAAATTGAAAGCCTTGCACACGGCAGACAGGAATGTAATGTGAACCACTGTTTGTGCAAAACAGTCTGGAGTTTCCCCAAAATGTTAAGTGTACAATTACCATATGACCGAACAATTCTACCTCTAAGTATATACCAAGAAGAATAAAAAACAGGTACTCAAACAAATACATGCACACACATATTTTTAGCAGCACTATGCATCATACCCAAAAGGTGGAAACATCCCTAAAGTCCATTAACATGTAAACGGACTGTGGTATGTCCATACAATGAAACACAATTTAGCCGTAAAAAAAGAATACTGTAATGCCGATGGATCTTGGAAACATTATGCTAAGTGCAAGGAGCCAGACACAAAAGGCCTGATCTTCTTTCTATGCTTCCATTTATAAGAAATATGCGTAGTAGGTCAATCCACAGAGTCGGAATGCATGTGATTGGTTAAGGGGGGGGGTTAGGAAGAGGGAAGAATGGGGGAATAGCTGCTTAGCGGGTATGGGATTTTCTTTTTTGGGATGATGGAAATTTTGGTACCAGACAGAGGTGGTGGTCACAAATCACTGTGGATGCACTAAATGCTCCTGGAAGATTAATTTTATGTTCCAAAGATCTCACCTCAATTAAAAAAAAAAAATCTAAGATCTATGGAATGTCCTGGGTATACCAGAAAGCTAATTTGGAAGAAACAGGGACTCAGGTTTCTAGACAGACATCCATGGATACCAGCAGCCATAACAAATTGATGAATTCATGACCCAGGTGAACAAAAGAAAGACCATCCCCATCTACCCTACCAGAAGCCCTGTGACCACGTGTTTCTTTACAGATACCCTGAAACATCATCCCAACGTAAAGCAGCTATGAAATTTGAAGTTACCACTGAACAGTGACTATGGCATGTTTCTCCCCTAAAGACTGGACCAGGTTTTTTTTTTTTTTTTTTTTTTAACCAACCACTCCCTTCATTCCCTGACATTGTCTCATCACTCAGTGACTTAATCAGGTTACATTAAGGACCTATTTAGAGTATGAGAGACACTGACCTTTATGTCTGATTTTAGCAGGGGCTGCAGGCATGGAAGGGTTTCTGTGGGAGCCAGTGGCCTAGTTTGAGGTAAATAATAAGCTTTTTACTTAATGCCATATCTTTCTTTTCAGCTGCAAACAGCCTGCATCCTTTCTATTTCCTAGGGCTGGGCACAGTGAAATGCTACTTTCAGAAAGATGAGCGTGTCAAAACCCCCGGTGATTTCTAACGCTTGTGGAACACACTGCATAGGAGCCATTTAGATGACAAAAAGAGCACCCTTCAGTCCTGATTTACACTGTGTTCCTATTCACCGACACATCAGCAAACATTATAAATGCCTTGCCTGAGTAATGAATGGTTTCTGCGTGAGTTCCCAGGCTGGCAGCAGGTTTGAAATTCTATAGAGTCAGGCAAGGGGGAAGGTGACTAGGGTAGAATTACGGGAAAGGATTAATGAGGGGGCGCTGGCTGAACATACTGCTCTACTGTTCTCTCAGTCGCTGGACTGAGGAGTCGCCGATTTTTGCCTCGAGGACTGTACTTTTATAACTTAAAACAAGCCTCTTTAAACAAATCTGTATCAGGCAATGTGTCAACACTTCATTGGTTTCAATAGAGTTAGTTTTCTAAATGTTCTTTTCTGAAGCAATTTTTGTACTTGAAAATGCATTACAAGGAACATTTACTATAACTACAGTACAACGATATAGAATATGACAAGTAGGGTTTTAATCAGCGCAAGCTGCAACACTGAACCCGTTCTACACTGCTCCTCCCCCCTTCCCTTCAGCATCAGTGTTAATCAACCCAGGAACTGGAGGTTATTTTCGCTGGTATTTGCTGTAAATAATAGCTGGGACCTTAATTGTATTTGTTCAGAATGAACTAGGCTAACAGCCTTCCAGAGACACCCAGGCAGGTTGTGATTTAAGAGCCTTACATAACTCGGGCCCTTACATACCCCAAGCCAAATAAACCATAAGATCGTTTTGCTAGCGGAGAGATAACAGGCCAGAGCTTGAACGAAGTAGGGGAAGCCACACGTCAGCACTCTGTGAGATCTGCCCCGGTCAGACTCAAAGCACAGCTGGCCGCAGCCAAGACTCACTGAAAATCCAACATCCCCAATTCCGGCATGCTCTGCAGGGCCTGCTGTCTTGGTAAGATGTCTGTAAGTACAAGCAGCACGAGGGCCTGCAACACGACAAAATATTTCCTTTATCCATTCTTCTCATTAGTCTAACCATGTGGTTTGTGGGTCTTTTTTTTGGTGGTGGGGGAGTAATTCTCTAAAAGGGCCATAGAGAAAGAATAGGGCCTTTCATTGCTCTAATAGAAGAGTTTGTGGGTCCTATTGTGAGAACCCATTTAACCTCAATCTACATTTCAACTCTTTCTAAATGTGGGCTGGAATGGAGATGAAAGGGCAGCGACCACTGTGTCTCTGATGCATCACAGTTCACAAAGGGAGAGCTGTGGTGGTGGGCAAAGCCTGTATGACCCTGTGTGAGATGTCGCCAACGTGTTCTTTTGGACTTGCTGGCAACAGTAAGTTGAGACAAATGGCCGCCCCATTCCTTGTTCCTTCTGGGATGTCTCATCCAATTATCTTCAAGACATGCAGAGGATGTAACCAAAAGTGGACACCTTTGGGGGTTACACCTGACTGGGGCAGTTTCCTCATCTTTCCATTTTTGCTGATTGTATAGTTAGTCTAGTTACTTAGATCTTTCGAGCCTCAGTTTTCTCATCTGTAAAGCTTGCCCAGGACCTCATTTTTCTGGTTGCTATGAAGATCACAGACAACAGCGCTCAAAAAATGCTAGCTGATGGTATGCTTCTTGTGATCAGTTCAGGTAGGGAAAGTACCATGTGGTCAACATTTGTTAAGGACCGATTTGCTGTTGGGTACTGTGCAAAGACTGAGATGTGGTCATTGACTGAGAAGTTCTCAAAGCCTTGTTAGGAAAGTAGGCAAGGATGCGTGTGATTTCTATCAAAAGCGGAGAGTGCCGTCATCAAGATAGATCCCGCGTCCCGGCAGAGCAGGTGAATATGGCCTTGTTCTCTGACTCCTATAGTGGAAAATGGTTTTCATGCAGCACTTCTTCAATTCAACAGTCTTAAAAAGGACCGTTCTCCACGGATCAGATTTTAGCTAATGCGGAGGACTGACTGACTGGATCCTTTCCCCTCCATTTCATTTCTTTCTTTATTTTTTAAATCAAGATTTTACTGTTTTAGAGCAGATCAGGGTCACATCAAAAGAGAGAGGAAAGGAGTATAGGAGTATATATTTTCCATATACTGCCTGCCCCAGCTCGGCTCAGCCTCTCCCATTATCAACATCCTCCATGGGAAGGATACATTTGTCACAGATGATGAACCGACTTGGACACATCATAATCACCCACAGTCCACAGTTTATCTCATGGTTCACTATTCACAGATATGCAGTGAAAAGGTACATAAAAAAAGAATCCTCTCACTTTGACTTGTGTTTAGTTTATATTCACTTACATTGTTCTTTTCTATGACTATATGTGGAAGAAAGTATAGGTGTCTTTGTTTTTCACTCATGTGAAAATTGAGTTGATGTTAGCATTCCTTGTAAGAAAGTAAAGAGTCTAGTTGCTATGATTCAATAAAAGCTCTAGAAGGAGGGGACAGAAGATTCTCAGAAAGGTACATGTGGTCATCAAAACAGTAAAGGTTCCTGCCCTTTTTACAAAAATTGTACTTGACTTGATATCCCCAAGGGTCTGGGATGGCCCAGCTATCTTCTAATTCTGATGATTGCCATAAAACATCTGATCATTATATACCCCTGACCCTTGCTACAAAGACTTGTTTAAATTGGGCCAAAGTGATCTGGATGGAGGATTAGAAGCCAAAAATGTAAAGTTTAAATTTCTGGTTTGATATTTTGGGGCCTTTTGCTATACAATCTCTTTCTCATTGAGATTTTCTTTGATCCCTTCATTAAAAATTTCAAACCCATTCAACATAGTACTAGAAGTCCTAGCTACAGCAGTCAGACAAAACAAAGTAATAAAGGGCATCCCGATTGGTAAGGAAGAAGTATAACTTTCACTATTTGCAGATGACACCATATGTATACATAAAACCCTAAAAATTCCACCAAAAAACTACTAAAACTAATAAATGACTTCAGCAAGGTTACAGGATACAAACTTAATATACAGAAATGTGTTGCATTTCTACACATTAATAAAGAAGGAGCAGCAAGGAAAATTAAGAAAACAATTCCATTTACAATTACACCAAAAATAATATAATACCTAGAAATAAACTTAACCAGGGGGATGAAAGACCTATACTTTGAAAACTATAAAATAGTAGAAAAAGAAATTGAAAATGACAAAAACAAAGATAATTGTTGGAAAGATATTCCATGTTCATGAATGGGGAGAAATACATTGTTTAGACGTCTATTCTACCCAAAGCAATCTATAGGTTTAAGGCAATGTCTATCAATATACCAACAGCATTTTTCACAGAATGAGGACAAAAAAAAAAAAAAAAATCCTACAATTTGTATGGAACCACAAAAGACTGCAAATAGCCAAGGCAATCTTGAAAAAGAAGAACAAAACTGGAGGTATCACAATCCTGGATTTCAAGATATACTACAAACCTGTAGTAATCAAAAAAGTATGATACTGGTACAAAAACAGACACAAAGATCAAGAGAAACCCACAATTATATGATCAATTAATCTATGACAAAGGAGGAAAGAATATGCAATGGAAAATATAGTTTCTTCCACAAATGGCAGTAGGAAAACTGGTCAGTAATATGCAAAAGAATGAAGCGAGACTACTTTCCTACACCAAACATACACCCCCCCAAAACAACATGGATTAAAGACCAGAATGAGAGATCTGAAACCATAAGGATCCTAGAAGAGATCACAGGCACTAATCTCTCCAACATCAGCCGTAGCAATATTTTTCTAGATATGTCTCCTGAGGCAAGGAAAATAAAAACAAAAATAAACTACATCAAAATAAAAAGCTTCTGCACAGGAAACAATCAACGAAACTAAAAGAACCTACTGAATGGGAGAAGATATTTGCATATGGTAGATCTGATAAGAGGTTAGCATCCAAAATATATAAAGAACTTATACAACTCAACACCCAAAACCAAATAATCCAATTAAAAATGGGCAGCAGACATGAACAGACATTTCTCAAAGAAGACATACAGATGGCCAACAGCCACATGAAAAGATGCTCAACATCACTCATCATCAGGGAAATGCAAATCAAAACCATAATGAGACATCACCACACACCTGTCAGAATGGCTAAAACAGAAAACTTAAACAAGCGTGGGTGAGGATGTGGAGAAAAAGGAACCCCTGTTCACTGTAGATGGGAGGACCAACTAGTGCAGCCACTGTGGTAAATGGTATGGAAATTCCTCAAAACATTACAAATAGAATTACTGTAGAGCCCAGTAATTCCACTACTACTGGGTATTTACCCAAAGAGTACAAAAGCACTAATGCAAAGACATATATGCACCCCCTATGTTTATCGCAGCATTATTTGCAAGTCGACCTATGGAAGCAACACCTATCCACTGATACATGAATGGCTAAAGGTAAGTGATATACATATACACAATAGCATATTACTCAGCCATAGAGAACAGAATCTTGCCATTTGCAACACGGATGGATCTAGAGGGTATAATGCTAAGAGAAACAAGTCAGAGAAAGGCAAATACCATATGATTTCACTTATATGTAGAATATGAGAAAAAAAGCAATGAACAAAGAAAAAAGACGAAAAACTTTCATTTCTTTTTTTCTTTTTTAGTAGACTTTAAATTATAGAACCAACTAATGATTGCAGAGGGGAGGCTGGTAGGGGGACTGGTGAAAGAAATGGAGGGGATTAAGAATATATGTATTGTGGGGCACCTGGGTGGCTCAGTGGGTTAAAGCCTCTGCCTTCGGCTCAGGTCATGATCCTGGAGTCCTGGGATTGAGCCCCACATCGGGCTCTCTGCTCCGCGGGGAGCCTGCTCCTCCTCTCTCTCTGCCTGCCTCTCTGCCTACTTATGCTCTCTGTCTGTCAAATAAATAGATAAAATCTTAAAAAAAAAAAAAAGAATATATGTATTGTGATCAGCACTGGTTAATGTATAGAATTGTTGAATTACTATCCTGAAACTAATATATCACTGTACATTAATTATACTGGAATTTAAAACGAACTCACGAACCCCATTTTCCTCTCTCTTCACTGCTTAATTTTCCTCCATAACATTCAACCTATTTACTTATTTTACATATTCTTTGTTTTTCCCACTCAACAGCAAGCCCCGTGAAGATAGACATATTTGCCTTTCTTTTTTTTTTCCTCTGGAAATCTCTGGCTTCCAGAACAGGAACATTTGTGCACATTGAGCATTTGGGTGTTAAGGTTTGTTGAATGGTTAATAAATTAGAGATTTATGTTTAGGTTATAAAAAGCAAAGCTTAGAGAGATGTTCCTGAGTGAGAAGTTTGGGGATTTAAACAGCTCTGAATATTTAGTTTACAAGAAAATTTTAGTTTTCTTCTGTCAGTTCCAGAGAGTAAGAGAAGAATGAGAAGACTAGATTCAGGGAAGAGAAGATTGGGAAAAAGTGTCCCTACTGTGTATTCTCGGCCCTAGTCTCTTTTTCACCTATGCCTAGGATTTGCCTACACATGTTCTCAGTATGTGACCCACCATATCTCTGTCCCATCTAATTGGGCTTGAGAAAGTCAAGTGACCTGAGACCCCAAGACAGAGATTTACTGTAGTAGAGAATGGTCAGTTAATACTGATTTCTGTTTTCAGTTTGAAGCTGTTCCTTATGCTGTGAGGTAATTAGCTTGTCATCATCACATCTCACTACATACAGTGATGCACAATAGCAAATTCAAGTTGAGAACGCTACAAATGATTTATTTAAAAATGAGTTGAGGGAAGAGAACATATGGCAAAATTCAAAGAGAAAGAAAACATGAAACAAAAGGTGAGACTTTGAAAATAAATTTAGGTTCAATATTTGTTTATTGGAGGATAAGGGAAAAAGGCCAAGAGAAAATTGTCAAAACATGATGGAAGACAGTTTATTATAGCTTCAAAAAGATAAGAATCTTCATTACAAATGAATTCCAGTGTGGCCAAATGATCTAGATATTATGTCATGAAATTTCAGTAAACCAACATAGTGACAAGACTCTGAAAGCTTCCAAAGAATAAAAACATCTTGTGAAGTTTGACGCTAAACATATTGGTATCAAATTTCTCTTTAATAAGAATGAGTATAGTTTTAAAGCTGAACTATATATCTAGCTAACATTTTGATTTAGTAGGAGGTATAAATGAAGACATTTTAGGCAAGGTCACAGAAATCTTCCTCAAGGTCACAAAGCCAACCTGAAAACTATACTTGACAGTATGCTCTTAGAGAAAAGAGTGGCAGAAAGAAACCAGAAAACAGAAAGGCATTAAATAAAAGACATGGTGGGATTAACCTAAGCACAGAGGGAAAGAAATACCAGAATGTTAGCTGGGGAACATGGAAAACAGAAAATCCTAACTAGAACAACATTAACTCCAAGACTGACCCCAGAAAGAAGGAAATGGATTCACCCAATTGCTGCAAATAGCAAAGATCTTATTGAAAACAAACAAACAAACAAACAAAACTGAGGAAGATATATGATAATACTAATGTAGGGAAAAAGGTGTCAAGGAAAGGCACGGCCAAATGCCATGCAAATGGAGATGCGGCACCATTTTGAGATATTAATGGAACCTAAAAGAAGGATCCATTTGATCTTATCACAGAAACAGGTCCTTGAGGTCCCCTAGAATTCATCACATTAAATCCAGAGAAGTGGAAAAAAAATCCTACCACAGGACATGGCTTTTCTGGAGCAAAATACTTTTACACTGTCATAATACTAACCATATTTTCCAATATCAATATCAACTTATCAATAGAGCATCAAGGAACTACTTGCAATGTGGAACAGAGCCTAAACGTAATCAGGTATTACTTAACCTTAAGGCAAAGTTATAGCTGACAAAGGACAGCAGATGGTCATGCAAGGTAGGATGGGAGAGTCACAGAACTTGCACCTTATATATTGAAATTAAGAGGTGCCATTGCAGTTTCATAGGAAGCGATATCAATTTTTAGGTATATCTTTTATATTCCCCACTATAATGGACAGAATCCCCTCACCCACCAAAAGACACAATTGCCAAAAATTGGGAAGAAGAGGAGCGGATTGCAGATGGGGATGTGAAAGTGAGCAAATTCTCGTGTGTCGTGGTAGAGCATTCATAGCAAATGTTCCAAATTGATACATTGGGAAATAGAATTGTGTTTGCTATTAACGACTGCCTAAGGAATTACCCCATAACTCAGCAGCTTAAAACAATAAACATTTATCATCTCTGTGCATCAGGAATTTAAACAGCTTGGCTGGACCGCTCCGCTTAGTTTCTCATGAGGTTGCTGTCATACTAAGACTTGACTGGGCTGTAAAATTCATGCCCAAGAAGGAAGGAGCGCTCAGCTTCTCTCCACAGGGTTGCTTCTGTGTCCTCATCACACAACAGCTGCTTCCTCCTGACCGAGTGATCCAAGAAACCAGTAAAAGGGGACACTAAAACAACGTGGGTTTGAATTGTGCGGGTCTACTTCTATGCAGATTTTTTAATAAAATAAATACTGTACATGACTATGAGTGTATTTGCTCTTCCATATGACTTTCTTAATAACCTTTTCTTTTCTCTCGCTTACTTCATTGTAAGAACACAGTGTAGAATACATATAACATACTGAATATGACTTAATGGACTGTTTATGTTATCTGTAAGGCTTCTGGTCGACAGTAGGCTATTAGTCCTAAGTTTTGGGGGAGTCAACAATTATACGTGGATTTTCTACTATGCAGGGAGTCAGCGCCTCTAACCTCCACACTGTTCAAGGGTCGGCTGTATTACCAAAATCACATGCTGTCACTTTTGCAATATGCCATTGGTCACATAGTTTATTCTTTCTAGAAGTGGACTTCACCAGCGCATGAGTATCAGGAAGTGAGGATTATTGGAGGCCACCTTGAAGCTGGCTAGCATAAGAGGTACGAGCCTGTTATTTAAAGGGTATGGAATAAATATCAAAAGTATAAAACAGGGTGCCTGTGTGGATCAGTCAGTTAAGCCTCTGCCTTCAGCTCAGGTCATGATCCCAGGGTCGTGGAACCAACTCCCACATGAGGCTCCCTGCTCAGTGGGGAGTCTGCTTCTCCCTCTCCAACTCCCCTCCAGGGTCCTGGGATTGAGTCCTCCATCGGGTTCTCCACTTTTGCTCTCTCTCTCTCTGACAAATAAATAAGATCTTTTAAAAAAAATATAAAACATAGAAATGGTTAAAAGAAGTTTTTGTACTAGTTGATTATTTTTTTCTCTATGTACATATTAGTTTGATTAAAATTACTTCTAAGAATTTTGAAAATAAAAAATATGAAATAATAAATATTACCAATAATTAATCCAGACATTGTTCACATTTTGTTTCTTTTCATTCCTTGTTCTTTTCGTATTACAGCATATATATAATAAACATAAATAAATCAAACACTAAATTTCATTCTCTAAAGATGATTTTTAAAATGCTGCTTTTATAGGCATTACGGTAATAATATATATTCACTTTGCAATGTTTAGAAAATCACCCATAGGGGCACCTGGGTGGCTCAGAGGGTTAAAGCCTCTGCCTTCGGTTCAGGTCATGATCCCAGGGTGCTGGGATCGAGCCCCGCATCGGGCTCTCTCCTTGGTGGGGAGCCTGCTTCCTCCTCTCTCTCTCTCTGCCTGCCTCTCTGCCTACTTGTGATCTCTCTCTGTCGAATAAATAGATAAAATCTTTAAAAAAAAAAAAAGAAAGAAAATCACCCATAGTCCCATCATTCAGCTAGACCTGCTAACTTTGTAGAGAATATCTTACACTTTTTTCTCTCTCTCAGTCCAGATATATATCTTCTTTAAAGTGGGAGCCCTCTGGAAAACGTGACTGTAATGGCATATTTTATTTCATTATAAAGGTCGATCATATTTTATCTATTCTTCTGTTATGGGACATTAACTGTTCCCAATTGTTATTATAAGAGGTGCTTCATAGCAATCAAGGTGTACATCTCTTATTTCTGTTGGGTAGATTATTTTTTTTTGAGATTTTATTTATTTATTTGACAGAGAGAGAGACAGTGAGACAGGGAACACAAGCAGGGGGAGAGGGAGAAGCAGATTCTCCCTCTGAGCAGGAAGCCCGATGCGGGGCTGCATCCCAGCGCCTGAGCCAAAGACAAATGCTTAACGACTGAGCCACCAAGGCATCCCTGTTGGGTAAATTCTTAAAAGTAGAAACACTGTGATGAAGCTGATGAGTATTTCCAAGGCCTTAAAAAAAAAAACAACAAACCAACAACACAGGAAATATCCCTCCTGAAACCTGTGCCAGCAATTACAGTGCCGCATAATCAATGTATGCTGTTATCAATACATATTGATTGGAAAGTGGATGATTCACTAAGGACAACTTGGGTCAGAGGAAGGCATTAGGTACCAGCTCTGAGATGCAGGCTGAAGGGTGGAAAACAACAACAAAAACCCCACAAAAACACAAAAACCACAAAAAAACCCAAAAAAACCAAGCATAGCAACTATTGCTCTCAGCAAGGATTACTCTCTTGGGCGGCCCCAATGGAAACGACCAGCAGTACACACAGGGGGAATCTATTTGGAGCCTTCTGCATCATTATTTCGAAATTTCTCCTTTGCCCAGTGGACTCTTTCCATTTTCCCTACTCCCATGCTCATAAACTCTTAAATTACATTTACCTTTACTGGGATATAAAGGTCAGATGTAATTTACCTAATAGAACCAGTTGATGGAAATCTATACAGTGGAAGAGATATTAGGCTGGAAACACGGAGAACATTTTGTCCCTGCCTCTGTGCTGCTCTCAGCATGTTTTAAATACGACCCAGCATTTGTTAACGGATACCACATGTCACCATCTTTAAATGACCTTATCCATCTTATCACCGCAATTTCGAGCTAAGGGGGAAAAAAAAAAACAAAACACCACCAAATGATCCTGAATGATGCTGCCTGTCATGTTAGCCGTCAGCAGCCTTGACATGGTCAGTAATTCTTGCAGATGTTTTATCATTTACCAGATTACACTGAAAATAAAAATCCCTTGAAAAACATCTCTCTCAAATTTTGTCTTCTTGGCTCTCAATAGAAGAGTTGCGATAAGGGAGAAATTATTTGATTAGTTTAATCCTCCTAGATAAGCAAATTCAATCATTCACACCTGGGAATGGAGCAGGAGGCCTGTGTCCATATTCCCAGCTGGGTGCTCATGGCTTGTCCCCTTCAGAGGGACACCAGATCCTCCTCCTGCTTTCTGCTTCATTTATCAAATGAGGCCGATGACGTCTTTCTTAGCTCATGGAGCCAAGGATCAAATATATTGTAACACTTAAGGATCTTCATATATTATAAAGCATCAAATATATTGGAGGAGCTTAAGGATCAAATATATTGTAAAACTCTCATTTAATAAGTATTACGTTGGTAGGAGGAATCTGGAACATAACTTAGACTTCACTTTTTTTTTTTTTTTCCAAATTATTTTCTTTAAGCTTGGATTAGCTCAATTGTTTTGAATTACTAGTACTAGGCCAATAGGACTATATAGCTAGTTTGCTGAATACCAGTGACTTTTGTAGTTTTGGATCTAGGCTCTTTTGTTATTTTAAGAATTTTAACACCTACTCAACCAAGAGTGTAAAAATGCTTAACATGATGGTATTATGAATGACACATTTTGTTTTTTGGTCTTGTGTATGGGCCTCACTCCCCCCCCCCCCCCCCCCCCCGCCTCCTTGAATGTGTTTTATTGACATTTGGACAATTCAGGACTTTCCAGCCAGTCTGACTAAAGAGACCTACAGTTGTTGTTTTTTTTTTTTTTCTTTTTCTTGAGACCTACAGTTTTTTAAAATGTTTCTAACAGTTAGTATTTATCAAGTCTCAGCATTCCACTCAGAATAGGCCATTATTCTAGCTAATTTGCGAAGCAACACTAAACAATGAAACACAATTTATATACCAATGAGATCTTCTAGACGTCTGCCATTTCCTTTCTTTCAAGGACAGATTCCAGAAACCCAATAAATCATATCATCGTCCAGAAAATACAGCTGATTTCTCTGTGTGACAACAAGAGATGTTTTCTCTGTGTGACAAGATCCAATGATACCTTCTCAAATGCCTTTTAAAAAGCCAAAATGCTCCAAGATCATCACTTGCCAAAATGGAGTCCGGCTCTTCAGTTCCATTTACTACACGAACAGTGGGGACTGTGGAGGGAGATAGTGATGTCCTGTCGCTCCTGTGTGCTAAGGTCACACAGCAAGGACCTGCCAGACCTTCCCATTCCAGGTCTCCACACTTTGCGGCCGCCTTCTAACTTCAAAACTGAGCAGAGACTCTCTTGGCATATCTGCCTCCATAAATAAAGACACCGACGTATGAAAAGATAGGTGTCTTATGGAACTATTATCATCAAATATGCATAGATAGGAGAAGTCTCCCCGGCAGGAGGTTAGGGAGCTCCATAGTACTAGAAGGAAGGATGGGACCATGCTGAGAGACTTGTTGTCTAGGCCTGTGCACTGGTAGTCCATTCATCCTCTGGGAGCAAATACTGGGGCTTATTGAGCTCGATCAGTCTAACAAAGGTTAATCTTGCCTCCTGAAAGGACTAACTGCCTATGTGGCATGAACTGGAATGTGGGGGAACACACAGAGATGCTGGGAAAGCCTTGTGGAGTCTAGGCCCCCAGTTACACGAGTCAGTAATAGTCTCAGAGGAAAATGAGGAGAATGGTGTCAAAGCTGTGAGAAGCGGGCCCGGAACAAGACGACATAGACACCTACAGGCCTCAGCAAATGACTAGATGTACAAAAGGGGCCCAAAGAGGAAGAGAGTCAAAACTGACGCCTCAGGGGCACCTGGGTGGCTCAGTGGGTTAAAGCCTCTGCCTTCAGCTCAGGTCATGATCTCAGGTTCCTGGGATCAAGTCCCGCATGGGGCTCTCTGCTCAGTAGGGATCCTGCTTCCTCCTCTCTCTCTCTCTGCTTGCCTCTCTGCCTACTTATGATCTCTGTCAGATAAATAAATACAATCTTTAAAAAAAACACACACAAAAAAAACCAAAAAAGCTGACGCCTCAAATGTGAACCTGGCTACTGGTGTAAGCAACAGTGCCTGCTGGTCAATCCATGGGACAGGACTGCGAGAAATACCGTACCGTGGGTTCAGGCCCATTGAATTTGATGTGTCAGGGCGTTATCAAATACCTATGGTCCGTACTTAAAAACACATTATTTATATTTAGATTTCAGCCCTTTTGCCTTAAGATAGTGTATCATCGCATGCTAGAAACGTCCTGATGTTTATTTCCTTTGTGCACTTTCCTCTGCTTATCAGGTCTTCTTGCCAAAATGAGGCATCT
The DNA here is from genome assembly GCF_922984935.1 of Meles meles. NCBI lineage: Eukaryota > Metazoa > Chordata > Mammalia > Carnivora > Mustelidae > Meles > Meles meles. Next base: position 46,692,709 of record NC_060068.1, read on the forward strand.
GCAGCTTAAGGATACGAGTCGCTCATCCAAAGTACTGTCAGGCTTCGGAATGTATGATTTCCAGAACTGGAGTCCTAACGTCACCCAGATGTTTTAAAGCTGTGGTGTTAAATCCACCCAGATGTCTCTGATTGCAGTTCGCTCATCTTAAGTTCTTTGCTCATCTTGTGTGTTCCCCTCATGTAATCTGCTATAAATCAGTGCAGCTTTGCGTTGTTTTTTTTTTTTTTTTTAAAGGAAGTCTGAGGAGATCCAATGATATGAATGTGCAGAGAGTACAAATGTCGTAGAGATATTCTTAGGGCTCCTAATAAAACAAATCCACGAGTATCAGAGAATCAGAGGACTCTGGCATGGAGAGGATGCTCAGGGATAATCTGGTTCAGTTCCTTTATTGTACGGATGGGAAAACTTAAGTTGCGAGGATTTAGGAGATTTCATGAAGACAGAACACGATAGCAGCCGGGCTGGCGTTAGACACCAGGAGTTTCTGGGTTAGAACGATGTAACTGGATTGGGAAAGACTGCTTTTTGTTTCTCTTTTCTTTGCATTTTGACAAAAGCAGAAAAATGTATGAAGAGTAAATAGCTTTTTTATGTCCACTCTCTCTTCGGCACTGTCCATTTTCCCCCCTCTATGGGGCCATTTCCATCTGCTTACAAATATATTCCTACTTAAATCCATTAAAAAACATATATATGTAAAATATAAATATGCTATATTTATAGTAGAAATATAAGAAGCATATACACAAAATCTATCGATCGATCGATCGATCTACCCATGTTATATAAAGTAAGCAAAAGCTTCATTTGGTCACATAGCCTCCTAGCTACAGTTCTATTTTTTTGTTTTCCTTCCCAGAAAGTACCTAATAGGAGACGCATCTATACTCACTCTCTGAAACTTCTCATCACCAATTCTCTCCTTCTCTTTATCATTAAGGCAAAATCCACATAACAAAAGGAACCACTCCGAGGTGAAGGGTTCAGTGGTGTTGGGTACACTGGGAACTTGTGCAGCGACTACCTCTACCTGGTTTCAGAAACCTTTCATCAGTGCCAGAGGAAACCCTGAACCCATGAAGAAGCTGGTCTCCATTTCTCCCGTTCTCCTAGCCCCTGGTGTTCATTTCTGGTTCTACGCATTTACCTAGTCTGGTTATTTCACGTAAATGGAATCCTGTAAAATGTAATTTAAAAAAAAAATGTCTGACTTTTCACACTCAGCATAAGGTTTTCCAGGCTTATCTGTTTTGTAGCATGGATCAGTACTTCATTCCTTTTTATGATCGAATAGTATTCCGTTGTTCCGTCATTCTCTTAAACTCATTCTAGATGCTTTTATCTCACCATTTTCACAAGTGCTCTTGTCAAGGCCACCAGTGACCACTAGGTTGTTAAATCCAATGATGAAGTTTGTCTTTTTCCCTTTTTTTAGGTTTTATTTATTTACGTAATCTCTACACCCAACATGAGGTTCAAACTCATGATCCCAAGGTCAAGAGTCACATGCCCTTCCGACTGAGCCAGCCCGGCACCCTGAAGTTTCTGTTTATTTAAATAGATTTATCTGTAACTTTGACATAGTTGACACTCTGAGCCTTGAACTAAAATCCTTGCTGGGGCTCTAGGAGAACAAACACACTTTCCTGGATGGCTTCTTGGGTCTCTAGGCATTTCTGTGAATCCTTTACGGGTTGCTTCCTAGCTCCTAAACCTTAATGGGGAATACTTAGTGGGGGTTCTTTCATGGACCTTCTTTCTGGATTTACTTGTTGGTTATCTCATTTAATATCATTACTAATGTTTAATTTTCAAAAACAGAAAATCATGCCTTCTATGCAAATATATAACACATACGTCTAATGTTTTATTCCACTCATTAATTAATGAGGGAGCCAGTAAGATAGTAAAACTAGCTCAAAGAACATTTGAGTAACTACTGGCAATTTAGGAAAGGAATGTGCTGTGTAGTGAAGGATTTGTCTGGTTCTTCAGTTTTGGGTCCAGAGAAAACGCTTTTAACCCTTGGAATCTTCTGAGTTACAGGAGAGCCCTTTGTTATTGATGGTGAGCCCCTGGAACCACACCTGAGTTTATGCTAATGAAGTGACTCCAGGTGGGCTGCCAGGCAGTTCTAAGATGGAGACTGGTCATTCCTGAATGCTGGAGTTTGAGCTGGATGATAACAGTCTGACCTCCAGAGCAAGGGAGGCAGCTGAAGACAGAATTTATGACCAATGATTTGATTAATCACATCTGTGTAATAAAAATTCTGAAAACCCAAACCTGGGGAAGCTTTTCTGGTTGGTGATGTACATGGATCGGACAGCAGGATAGGGGAGCTTTGCATTTAGGATACCCTATGCATCTCTGCATCTGGCTAGTCCTGGTTTATATTCTTCATAATAAAACTATAAATGTACATAGAATGCTACCCTAAGTTTTGTGAATTGCTCTGGCAAATTGCCATACATGAGGAAAGAGTGGGAACCTCCCCGTTAGTAGACACTTGGTTGTGAGTATGGGAATCCTAGGCTTTGCAGCAGGTGTCTGAAGTGAGGGGAGTCTTGTGGACGACTGAGCCCTCAGCCTGTGAAGTCTGCAGTGACTCAAGCAGAGTCAGATCTGCCCTGCTAATATAAGGTTTCAGGACTGTAGACTAATGTCTTGCAGGATAGAAATAAAACCAAAATCCATCGTTTCCCATTGGACAGAAATTATGTGTATTGCTACCAGACAAAATTCTATAAAGTAGCACATAATATCTGGGGCCTTAAATCAAAGTTAAAATCTCAACACACCCTAGAATCAAGGCTCCCAACATTTGATGTCCAGCCTGTATTTCAGCCCTTATCTGTAGATTAGTACTACTCGGCTGTCTAATAAGTGAGAAAACACAACACATCCAGAATGGAAATTCCAACTTCTTGCTCCAAACATGCTTGAGCTGTATTCGTACCCAGCTTTAAGTGGCCTATGATCCTTTCCATTGTTCATCCGTAGCTTCTCTCCTTCTCTTCCCTTTCACACCCACTGTGACAGCAAATCCTACTGGGTTCTGTCTCTTAATTTCATCCTGAATTTGGCCAATTCCCATTGGTCTCCTTGCTAACATGTTGGTATAATGCACTTTTCCAGATTATTGCATCACACTTCCAGGTGGTCTCCCTGATTTCTGCTTCTCACATCCTTTAGTCTGTTTTCAATACAGCAGTCTTAAGGGTCCTCTGAAAACACAAATGAGATCATGCCTAACCCTACAAATGCTTCCTGTCTCACCAGAGCGGAAGCCCCAATCCTTACCACCTTACTTTGTTAGCTTTCTACCTTCCTTCCCAGCTATTCTGTGTCTTGCTCTCTTGACACCAGCCACTTGGCCTTTTTTTGGATCCTGAATACGCCTTGTGTTCTCTCTTACTGATCTCTTCCTAAAACACTCTTCTTTCATGGTTTGTATCCTTACGTCTTTTAAGTCTTGCTAACATGTCCCCTTGGTGAGACATCCTCTGACCACCATACTGAGAACTCCAACAACTCCATCTGAATTGTTTTTCTCTATAATGCTTATCACCATGTAACATGATATAGAATTGACTTATTTTATGTACTGTGTGTTCCACTGATGAGGACCAAAGTTTCATGCAGGCAAGTATGGCTTTTAATTTATTTGTTCTATTCCCCAAAGTATCCCTAGTGCCTAGAACAGTTCCTGGCACATTGGGATTCACAAAATACTCGCTGAAAAATGAATTGTGACACATTGATATTATTGAAAAGTAAAGAAATATATCACTAGCAATTTTATATGCAAATAAAAGCTGTCGATCATAGTAGTTTTGGGTAACTATATAGTTTTCTTCCATGGTTTGGAATTGATTTAAGAGGCAGCTTGCAAGTCATTAATAATGTCAATTTAATTACTCTATAGTTACAGCTCATTTTGGATCCCAAACTGAATTACCCATCTTGAACACTACCTTATTCATCAGACTTGGCTCTGGTAATGATGTGGTGATAAGAGCCATTTGTTACTTTCAATAATCTTTTCCTTAGTCAATAATTTTTTATTTGCAAGCCCCAAACATATACTCAAACTATCAAGGTGACACAATTTGCTCCTATATTAATTCACATCACGTCTTCTTTGCATCTGTCCCTTGCCAATTCTGAAAGAAGATAGTTGGACTTTTGCCTTCTTGTGCCTTGGGGTGGTTGAGCGGCAAGGTCAAAGCAGAGAGAGTCTGAATCAGTTCTCTTCCCGGTTTCTTCTGTTGGTTGAGAGAGCCTAAATTCTTAGGCTAGGGTGACTTAGGGTAGGAAGGAAAGGGCAGGTTGCTGCCAACAAGGAGAGAGTGAAGACAGAGGAGATAAGGGGGCAGACATTTTTTTCTTAAGATTACGGACTAGACTATGCTTGGGTTCCCTGAACACATTATTATGGCTTCTGTCTTCTCTCCCCCAAAAAGGAACAGAATGTTCCTGGAACACAAAGACTGTATGGTGCTTATAGGGCTTCTCCTCAGAGACGAGGGTATACCAACAAGGTGTCTCACTCAATCCAAAGGAAATAAATAAAACTGAGCCACATGAGGTACTAGAGTTGGGAAGCATAAAATCTGTCAGACACCCAGGAAAATGACAATACCATCTCTCTTTATGAAGTTGAGTCTTCTTTCCCTCTTTGAAGGCTAGCTTTGTCTGCTCCAAAAATGACTTCCTTAAACCTGGTATTGTATCACTTCCCATTCCAAGAATCAGTCCCGCAAGGGTCCATCAAGTTTTTTCTAGCACTAGGGGTTTTGAAATTGCTGTTCCTTCTCTATGAGAGTTGTGTGCAGGACTTGAAAGAGAACATAACAAGGCAGTGAATGTGCGAGTAAGTTACTCTACTTTAGAAGTCCAGGACCAGAAGTCTGGTGTAACTATTTCGTGGCCTCTGGGACAGAAGGAGTTTGATATTCAAGATAAAACTTGTCCATGAAAGTGTTTTTACTGGATGGAAGAGTGAAAGCTTCTGGACTGAATAAGAAGACAGGATTGGTTCTTCCTTGCCGAGGGAAGATATAATTGTTTACTGATGAGACTCTTTGAAGAAATAAGTCAGATCTACTTGTGAATCATTAATGGGTGGAAGTGGGGCCAATTTACTGTTACAGGTGAAAGGCTAGATGAGGCAGTCAGGACAACAGCAACTTCAACATCAAATCTCCCTGGATCCTAACTATAGACTCTTTTGCAGATTATTAAGAAAAGGAAGGAGAGCGTAGACACTTCTTTCTTTCTTTTTTTAAAGATTTTATTTCTTTATTTGACAGAGAGATCACAAGTAGGCAGAGAGGCAGGCAGAGCGAGAGGGAGAAGCAGGCTCCCTGCTGAGCAGAGAGCCTGATGTGGTGCTTGATCCCAGGACACTGAGATCATGACCTGAGCTGAAGGCAGAGGCTTAACCCACTGAGCCACCCAGGTGCCCCACTTCTTTCTTTCTTATATCTAAAGCCCTGGCTCTCAGTTCCATTTAAGAAAATATTAAATTTGTGATCAAAAACAGGTTGATTATATAAAAATGAACTGCAAGTAAAGAAAGAACAGATCCTAGAACTATAAGAAAAAAACCAACACATGTTTATAAATAATGTAACAGTTTGAAGCTTTCTAGATAACTGGTGAGTAAGTACAATGAGTAAATTAACCTGTGTGCACAATTTTATATATTGATTGTAGGGAATATTTTGGTAAACATATGGAATTTACTCTGAAAGTTCACACTAGGCTGGAGTTTTAAAGTGTCAGAAAGCTCAAGTTCACCTGCAAAAACATCCACCTAAGCTTGGCAGTGATATAAGAGATGCATATGTTATGAGAGACTTAAAGGAAAGAGTGGTGTCAGTCTCATTGCTTTGACAAGACTAAGAACTTTGACCTTTTCCCAACCTGATGCATTTACCACTGAATTGTAAAATTGTTAAAACTTGATGAATTTCATGTCAAAGGATAATATTATCATACAAGTATCCACAAAAAGGGAAAGAAGTTTTCAGCTGGTTCATTTGCTTTTCAGCTTCACCTGATTCCCCAAATTATATGAGTAACTTAGAAAAAACTAAGCATCCCAAGATAGGGGTTTTGCATAAATACAGCTACACACATACACACACACACACACACACACACACAAACACATACACCATAAAACAGATTTAAAACATAAAACCCATTCTCTCCTCAATTATATAGCTTAAAAGGTCTAAGATGTACCATTGACTTATGGTATTTCTATGCTATTCTCCCTCTTTAATTCTTTCTCAATATCCTTAAAAATGTGTTACCCACCATGCTATGTAACTAACAAAAACATGATAAATAAAGGATGCTCTCAACCCATTTCAGAATTAAATACTAGATCGGGAGCTAGATTTTCAACTTTCGGATCTGTGATTACTTGGTTTACCACCTGAATGGCACAGCGAACCAAGTCATTGTTTGTGCATCTAACACAGGACTTGTTATATCTTCTTAGTCATATGAATATACCCATATTTGTACCAAAATATATATGATATATATGAATATATCCACATACTATAAATATGTGTGTGTATATATATACATACGTGTATGTGTGTGTGTGTGTGTGTGTGTATGGTTCTCTATCAGATTTTTAATTTCCTAAAGGTGCTCAGTAACTCTTTTTCAATTTTGTATTTCTTGAGGACAGAGCCACACATACGTAATCATGCAGGGAATTAAATTAGGAGCAAGTCTCAAAAAAAAAAAAAAAAAGAACCAGTCTCAGTGGTACTAGACAAAAGAAATAAGACCTATTTTGTTCAGAGAGTTTTTTCTTACACTGAAGCAAGAGACTCTAATGAAGTTATAGCCCAACTACTGAAGTAAAGTTCCTACATTGGCTTTGAGTTTAAAAAATAAAAAGAAAGTTTCCAGAAAGATCTAGTGAAGTGTGCTCCAAGTCCCTAATACGCTAGATGTGAGGCAGAAGGCAAGACCCCTGAGATGGGCGAAATGTGGAAGGAGAAACAGAGACAAGAGACGCCTCTGTACAACGCAAACATTAAGGTCAGGTTTGTTATTCCGTCCTTGTCAAGACTGGATTTGTTTCAGTGAAGTGATAAGATATTTAATGTATTAATATTTTTACATTTTGTGGCTCATCTACTTTTCTATTATCTTTGCTCATCTTTCCTCTGAGTAATTCCCCCCACCCCTGCTGACTGCAATAAAATTTTTAAAAGAAATTTTAGTTGATTAACATCACCTCTCGTCAGCTCTTTTCTAGTGTTTTAGGATCAAGCCTAAGGTTTAGAGCCAACCTAGTAATTTTCTTTAAAATTATCAAAATATGGGGGTGCCTGGGTGGCTCAGTGGGTTAAGCTGCTGTCTTCGGCTCAGGTCATAATCCCAGGGTCCTGGGATCGAGCCCCACGTCGGGCTCTCTTCTCGGCAGGAAGCCTGCTTCCCTCTGCCTACTATGTGATCTCTGTCTGTCAATTAAATAAATAAAATATTTAAAAAAGTGATCAAAATATATCTTTTCAAGCGAATAAAAGGTGCCCCCTAGAAAGAACCCATAAGAATTGTTAAGTGCCTAAAGGAAAGATAATAGACATTAACAATATTTTATGTCCCTTAATTAAGATGTACATGTGACTCTGTAGTGAAAAAAAATTTGGCCAAAGGTTAATTAAAAATGATAAAGATAGTTGTCATAGTGTCTTTTTAAAAATTCACTATTTGCAACCACCAATTGTCCAATAATTCTGAATCTTAAAAGAATAAAACACATATTGATTTCACAAAGAATTATCAAGCAATTCCTCCATGCCAGGTGGCACTATTCTAAGTGCCTGAAATGAATAAATTACTAAAATATGGTCTGTGCTCTAAGGAATGACAAGCAAAAAGCTTTGGGAAGCTTATCTGATTATCCCATTTAATTCAGTTGAGTTACATGTCTTTGGGAGAAATCTTGCTTGAAACAAAAAAAGGTATTCAATTGGGTTAAGTGGTATTATCTGGGAATTTTGTAAATTCTGCAGGCTGAGAACGTACGTTATTGATTTTATAAAACCAGAGAGTACTTTCCAAATCAAGCCTAGCTCTGGCTTCTAGTCGGACCCTCTATGTTTCAGTCAATTTCTCCCAGGGTTCTTACAGTTAAACCACATGTTATACCCAGATGAATGTTAATGACTCTAATAACTATGTTGCTCTGTTTCTTCAAAATATCCGATTGATTGGAACTTGATCCTCCCTCTGAGAAGAGATTAGGTATTTGCATGTTGTGTCTCAATGTCATTTCGGGACAAAGTCTTCTTCCGTACATGTCCCTGTTTTCTCAGTTCGTCTGGAGGAAACAACAGTGTCCTGAGGCTTTTATTCTCCTCCACACTTGGATCTGTATGTAAATATGCAGGTGCATTGGCAGGGTGTGGGAAGCCTCTAGGAGACTCCCCTTCCTCTGTTCAGGAGAACATACTGGAAACTCCTGGGCCATCTTATAAGAAGTCTGCTATGTACCAGAGCATCTCAGCTATTATTCCATTTAACAGCTTTGTATAGTTATAATTCTCTTCATATTTAGTAAGAGAAAACTGGATACACACAACTGGGCCAGGTGTCAGTTTGTGTCTGCACATAACCCAATCTAAGTTCTGAAAGCTGAGTACTAAAAGATCAGGATGGAAGAAAACATTTTGCACTGATTTTGAGTAAATGAGACTTCAGAGAGTTGCCTCACCATGCATACATATGCAGTATATCCAAGCCAAATTAAAATCTAAGCTTATTTTTTATATTTAAACTTTGCTTCAAAAGACACATGAAAATACACCTACATACAAAAATAAAGTCTGCTCCTCTGCCTTTTAACCATTTTGGGGGGAGAAATTATTCTGTGCATAATAGTTTACCATGATTTGGGTGCTGTGCTGAGGCTCAAGAAATTGTTAGTGCCAATTCCAATTTGCTTAGTTCATTTACTTTGCACCTAAGATGTAAATTAATCATTGCTGGTAACATCAATTTAGTTGTAATTAATCATAGAGGGAGGAGTAGAGCAGTCACATTGGTGCCAGCCATATTAACTGCCTTATCTGATTGCTCTCGTGTAATTTTCCAGCACTTTGATGAATATACAAGTCAAGAAATACTTCGGGGGCTTCCAAGAATATTCATAGTATATTTGGAAATAGATTTGAAAGGTTATAAATAGTTGATTGCTGCTTTACCTGAAGACTTTTTTTTGTGGCTATTAGATATATAACTTTAACACACACACACATATATTTTTTTCCCTGCTTTGGATAAATGACTTGTTGATGCTTTCTGAGCTGTTCAAGCTAAAAATGGAAATTTTACTAGAGTCTTGGCTGCATGTTCAAGGTCACAGAGAAGGGGATCCCAACAAAGAACAAATATAGATATTTCCTATGCCATTTTCACCTATCAAATAAATATTTAGGAGAAAATAAAATTCTCATTTGCAAATATGCAATATTTATTAGCTCCTGACAAAAATTATTGATTTTTATAACATTACATTCAGAATATATCCATATATTTCCTTACGCCTAACAGAACTTTAGGTGATTTATAGCAGACAAACAAATAAACCAATAATACAGTGATGTAAGAGGAAAGATGCACTAAATCAGCATATTTTGCAATCCCTACATGCCTGGAGACTCCCTATCCATTGTATCAAGGCATTCTTTCTTTTACGGTGGGGACAGATCCCACCTAAAACACATTCGTCACGGGGCGCCTGGGTGGCTCAGTGGGTTAAGCCGCTGCCTTCGGCTCAGGTCATGATCTCAGGGTCCTGGGATCGAGTCCCGCATCGGGCTCTCTGCTCAGTGGCGAGCCTGCTTCCCTCTCTCTCTGTCTGCCTGCCTCTCTGTCTACTTGTGATCTCTCTCTGTCAAATAAATAAATAAAATCTTAAAAAAAAAAAAAACACATTCGTCACAGTTTAGCACAGAGTATCAAGATATACTTTTCAGTCCACAGAAAAATATTAGTCTTAAAGGTTGGGCTTTGTAAGGGTTCTCATGAACGCAGGAGGAAGGTCTACGCTATGAAGTGTTAGCTGGCTTCCCAGTGCCTCCCATGGCAGAATGGTTGATCAGGTCTTGTGCTGGGTGTCCTGAGCTGGTGCTCCCTGCAAATGACTGGTCCTGCTGGGTCCCTCTGGCATGGTACGGGCTTTGACTTCTGAGTTCATGGTCCCTTCCTTGAGTCTGGTCCTAAGATCCCCATACCCTCCTTGGCACTACCTCAGTCATCTTCAGATTTATGAGTTTACTCTTGACTTTTCTGTCCTCCCGCTGGAGAATAGAGGAAGTTGTGGATCCTCAACTTGCCACAAATGTGCTAGAGGAAGCTGGTGCTGTTATGTTAAGCTCAGATAGGTCCCTCTGGTTGAGGGACTATAATGACCATGGAATCTCTTTACGAGGCTTAGAAATTTCTCAGACCAAGCCCAATGACCCAAACTGAACCAAACAAAAAACCAACCAGAACCAAGGAAATCTAATCCAGAATTTCTGTGATGGCCTCTGGATGTTTCTACCCATTCTCTTGGGGTTTTGGCCCCAAGACCACACTCTTATTCTTCATTCTCTTCTCCTTGGCTCTTCCCCAAGCCCCAGAATGTGTTTCTCTTTTTGCTTCCTATCTTACAGGAATTCCTTCTACTTCACAGTCTCCCATTACCTCTATGCTGTGGATGTCAGTAAAAGTTAATGATCTCAGTTTCCCAGGTTTAGCCCTGAATAAATGGAGGGAATATTTTAGTACTTTGAAAAGCTCATTCCTCTGCATCTAGTCAGTAACTCAGGAAGAAGGAGGGGGAGGTGGTACCCTTAAATAGGAAAAAGAATGATTCTTGGAATACTTTCAACATTTGGAATACCAGGGAACAGATGCAGTTGAAAATGTAAGAAGGTAAATGGTAAAAGAAAAATCTTTTTCCTACCCTGAGTGTCCTTGGCCACTCAGCTACAGAAATAATCCTATCTCTATCTATCTGTCATCTTTCCAGAAGTTTTCTATGGCTAACCATGTGTGTATATGTAGTTTTTTTTTCTTTTAAAAACCATTTGTAGCATACCAGGCACATTGTTCTGTATCTTTCTTTTCTTTCTTTCTTTGTTTCTTTACTTAATATCCCTTTATCAGTTCATATCCACCCAGACAGTTGGCTTACTCTTCCTGATGTCTGCATACTATTCAAATATAACAAAGTAACACAATTCATTTAGCAGGCCCTCCTGACCTCTTTTGGTTGTTTCAGTATTTTTTTTCCTTGCAAACAATGATGTAATGAATATCTTTCCATATTTGAACATGCCCAGGTTAATCTGTAGAATAAATTCCTAGAAGTACAATTGCTATATCACACATAATTTTTCATTAAGATAGATATAGCCAAATTCTTTGCAAGAGAATTTCTCTCATAGTCTTATCAACATAAATAGGAATGTCTGCCTCCCATTGTCTTTACCAGCAGACTGTATGAACTTGATCTTTGACATTGGGAAGTAAAAAATGGTGTTTCAAAGTTTCAATTTGCATTTCTCTTCTTACAAGTGAAATTGAATGTTGTGTAAGTTTCTAAGAGTCTTTTAAATTTTCAAATGTTTTTATCCTTTTTTCCCATTCTTCTACCAATTTGTTGATCATACTGATTTTTAGGAGCTTTTCGTCAATTAAAAGTATCAGCTCTTAATTTGGGACTTGCCATTTTGATATTGTATTTTATTTGTTATTTGTCTTTTAGCCTGTGTATGGTGTACTTTGATATGGAGAAATTTCTTATTGTTATCTAATTAATCATATCTTAATTTTTAGTTTCATAGCATATTAGCAAATCCTACTCTACTCTGAGATTATAAAAATAATTCTCCCATGCTATTAGTAATTCTATGGTCTCATTCTTTTGTATTGAAATGTTTGAGCCATTCTGAATTTGTTTTAGAACAATGTATAAAGTAGATATTGAATTTTTTCCAGATGGTTACCTAGTTGTATTGTGACCACTTATTGAATAAATCATTTTTCCACTTGAGATGTGAACTTTATGATATTATACAATATCACATAGAAATATATGATAAAGTAACATATGATTATATAATATAATGTTTATTTCTGGAATTTCTATTCATTTTACTGATCATTTTGTGTATTCACTTACCAGTACAATACAACTTTAAATATTTCAGTGATTAACTAAAGAAAGAATAGAATTGGCTTTTTGTTCATGTTACTGCATTTTGAACTTAAGCGATTAAAACACCTAATTAACTAGAGCAGGTCATACTTCACCCAGAATGAAAAATTACAAATGACAGTAATATCCTGAAAGAATAGAATTATGCCACAGAACCAACTGGAAATTAGTTTCGTATATATGTCACTGCTAAATATTGAGCATGGCTCATGCCAAAATTTGTCAGGGAGGTCTGACAAATATCAACATCTACAGTGAAGTTTAAGAGCATAGCAACTTAGCAGTTGAAATGGTGTTTTAACAGGTACAACCTTTCCACTTGGAAGTGTGACCTTGATGTTGATTTTCTTACCTGAATAATGTGACCTAAACTCCCTGCTCTTAATGAGATTGTGTTGGGACTACAGAGCCAGAACAATTTCACACCGACATTAATCCTATCTGGAGAATACCAGCTCAAGCTTGACAGTTTTTAGGAAACAAGGTCAAATTCAGTACAACATATTAATACCAACCCTGGGGAGAAAATGGAGGTGGTATGGTCCAGAGAAAGGAGTTTATCATTATAAGCCATACTGTAATCAGCTACTTTTTATCAATTAAAGGTTTTATATTGTTTTTCAGGTACAAAATAATATACACTCATACAAATGAACACAGTAGAAATTTGTCTTCAGAGTAAAAGTTGGAAGTTTTTCTTTCCAAAGAGAGGACCCAGAAGCAGTCCAGTTATCATTTTGGTGAGCACTGTTTCAAAATTAATCTAAGAGAGATGTTTTGTTTTGTTTTGCTTTGTACAGTTAAAATCTGTATTACTCATTTTGTTTTGCATCTTGATTTTATTACTTAGTTTGTGGTGGACATCTTCCCATGTCAACACGTGGCCTAACTCATCCTTTTTCGATTTGTGTTAAATTTTTGCATTAGCAATGTTCTCTCTATGGAATTTATTATCATTATTACTTTAAATCATAGAAATAAATTCTGATAAAAAAAATTCAGCAATACAAAACTGAAATTAATGGATTAGAAAATAACTCATAAAAACAAAAAACTATTTTCATTCATCAAATACACAAAAATAAAAAGAGAATACAGAGAAGTGGATGTTCTCAACATTTCTACAATTCTTTCTGGAAAATAATGTAGTTATACCTTTTAGGAATCAAATATATCCACACTAGTTGGCTGACCAATCCCTTTTTGAGCACCAATACTGCATAGATCAAAACCCCAGAGTACAAGGACATATGAGCAAGGATTTGTACAGCGAAACTCTTCAGTGTGGTAAGAAACTGGAAATGACCCAGAAGTCCATCAGTTACGTAATGGTTGAACATATCACAGGTAACAATGATATAGAAGATTAAGCTCTTTTAAAAAAAAGATTTTTAAAATTTACTCATTTGTAAATTTGCACAAGCAGATGGAGGGGCAGAGGGAGAGGGAGAAGCAGACTCCCCACTGGACAGGGAGCCTGATACAGGACTCGATCCCAGGACCCTGGGATCATGACCTGAGCCAAAGGTAGATGCTCAACGACTGAGCCACCCAGGTGCCCCGAAGATTAAGCTCTTATTTAAACCTCTTATTTAAAGAGATGTGTTTGAACCAGCAGACTTTCAGAATGGGCTTTTGAATGAAGATACCGAGTTGAAAAATAATGTGGTATAGTGTGAACTTTCTTTTTTTCTGTGAAAAACATCAAAAACTACTCATACATGTGCACCAACATGAGAACGAGCTTGAAATAATACATCAGCCTAGTAGAAATGCTATTAGTAGTGATATGATCTGGTGATCTGATCATGTTTTCCTTTAGAATTTGTACACCATGGTAAACATGTACCTATTACTTTTCTAATTCAAAAAAGTGAATAAAAAACACAAAAATGGAAAAATCAATGATTGGATGAACAAGTTTTATAGAAAATACCTTAGTATTGTCATATAAGGTTTAATGACTTTAGGAGGAGGTACTTTGAATACTGGTACAGTATCAGTATTCTAAGCATCAGGAGTAGTAATAATATAGTGGTGTTAGATGATGCTCCATAACATACTGCCTTTATTTCATTTTCTTTGGTCTAGAGAGCTGGCATCTTGCTTTGGTTTCACTATTCTTTCTTTCTAGAAGATTTATGCAAAAGAGATATGTTCAAAGAAGGCTAAGGAAAATATCACATTATTATTAATGGGGCATCAGCCTCAATGCCAGTAAGGAAACCCTCAACTCGCCTCACCACCCATGGCCTTCTTTATGCTTGATCCAATCGAGCCCAGAGCCCAGAATCGAAGTAGGCTGAGGACAGGTCATGCTACATGTCTGTGTCTACACTAGAGGATCCACACTTCGTAGTGTAATAGTAAAAAAGATACCACTGCCAAAACAAAGGAAATAGGGCTAAAGCAGAGCCTCAGATAGCTTTATCTCTACTTCCAGGGTGTCCTCCATAAGAAAACATGGCTTTCCAATGTCTTGATATTTATCACATTAGCACTCTCTGCCCTTGGAAGATGGGTTTCTTGCCTCTGATGCCCATTCATCCTCAAGTAGGAAAGAGAAGAGGGAAGAAGAAAGGACTTTCATTCCTTAGATGATCCAGGTTAAAAACAAAAGAAAAGGATATAATCTATTAAAAATCTAAAGCAACAACAGGAAAGAGATGGAAATTAATCTTTAATTACTTTTTCAAACATGGGGTGGGGTGGGCTTCATGAAAATAAAAGCCATATTTTTTCCAAGCCCTTCTAGGTTTCTCAAACCATCTGTGCTTCAGGGAGAATTTACTACATGTGTTTTTAGTTAATTTACACTTAACTCATCAAAATGTTGACTTGTTATTCCAGCTATCTGATGTCTCAGAAATCATACACACGTTTTAATATATGTTCAAAAGTCTTTCCCCCATTTGGATAAGGAAGTCGTCATCAGCTAGCAGTAAGTAGAACCTGGAAGAGCTTACGCCTGATTCTGAACGGACAGCTGAGGAGGTTCCAGAGTTTGAAACTTGGCAAAGTACTTTCCACACACACGGTGGCAGGATTTTTAAAAGGGAAAACATGAGAAGTGACCAGAAAACATCAAAATCCTCATAAGCATAATGGGAGTTTTTAGAATGTGAAGATGTTTAATTAGGGGACTCGCAATATACATCACGATAATATAGATCATAATTAATTTGTTTAATGTTCATTAAATAAAAGAACTTTGAGGTCAGCACAAACAGCCCCACAATAGTCCATGTGTACTAAACACTGTGTAGAAGCCAATAGGTTAATTTTTCTATGAAAAAAGACAAAGAAAACTTTTTGGAACTCCGGATGACCCAGTGACCTTCTTTCTTTTTCAGTAAAATGTATTAAACACCTATCCATCCAATAGCTTCTCTATGTTCAGAGGTTGGCTGGAAATAATTTTTCTGTCCCTCCAACTTGAATATGTTTCTATACCAGAGCACTTGAGCAAAAGTTATCGCAGATTAATGTTTGATTGTCTGTTCTTGCACTTGATGAAAGCTACAGTCAAATCTAGAACAATTCTCATGATACAGGCCTATTCTGAGAGCTATGTGAGGCAGGAAGCTGGCCTTTTGTGACTGAAGACAGCAAGAGGTTCAGAGACTGATTGCAAACCATCGAAGGTGTTCTGAGGGCAAATCCCAGGTAAACATGACAGGAACCAGTTCATGTCCAAGAATGGCCTCAGAAGGAAGCAGAAGATTCAAGATTCAGAGAAGTAGATCCAAGGGAACATGAAGTAGAAATGAATCAACAGGAATATGAAACAGAAGTGGATCAGCAGAAGCCTGATGCTGGAGGGACAGAAGTGGCCAAGGGACTGGGGAATGTTCTGGGGCAGTTTGGGGAAGGGAGAGACTGACATAGCAGGAGGGGAAGGGGCAGTCTGGGGCACCATCATGATCCTGAGCTCCTGGAGTGGTCTGGCTTGCTTTCTTGTTCAGGGATAAATTCATAAAATAATACAAGTATCAGGGGCAGAAGGAAACACAATAATCGTCTCATTCAACTTTATAAATTCTAACACTCTCATGTTTCTAATTGTGGATTTCGTTGTTCAGACTGGACGGATGACAGTTGGTCCTGGCTATGGCCCAGCTAGTGTCGGAGCCGGGCAGAGTGACCATGGGGCCTCTCTCTACTTCCTGCCCAGTGTTCTGTCCCTGCGCCACATCCCAAGTGAGTTAGTCATTTCTTGTTTCCTTTCTTCTTTTTAAAGTTTCTTTTTTCCTCCCACTTGCCTCATTCATTCCCAGTGTAACTCGAGGTTGAAGTAGCAGTGACAAAATGTCACTCCCACACACCCAAAATTCAAAGGGTCACAGCAACGCGTGTTTGTTTTGCGAGGTTCCACGCTCATTCTCAGCATATGAGTTCAAAGCTGTGAACCAACCTTGAACCTTGGGAGTTGGGAGTCGACAAGATGGGACTAATGTAAAAGAAAAAAGGGCTCAGAAGACTTGTTGGATGTCACTTCTCTTTTCAAAAGGAACATTCTGGCAAGTTAAGTATAAATGAGTCAGCAACACACGGATTTTATTTCCTCACCAGATGCCTGGTTTTAAAAATTAATGGAAAAAAGTGCTCGGCACAACACGTTTTGAATTTTATTGGTCTTTTTTCTCTAGAAGATGGAAGCTGAAGACAACCGAACCCAAAGCCATCATGACTTTTAAATGTGTGTATAGTACGTGACACGGTCAGACCAAGTAGTAGGAACAACCAGGCTGAGCGCCCTCTTTCTGAAAGCCTTTACACTTCCACTAGTTGACTTCATGATGTTACTAACACAAGTTTCCAGGAAGGTTTTTATCTGAACTTATTGTACGAGAATCAGGGACGGGGCTGTGAGGAATCCGTTTCATCCTAAGTAGTGTAATGCTTGAATAAAGGTTGTAATTGGGCAATTAGAATACAAGAGATAATAAATGACTTTGTTTAAAATGTGAAGGCTTTCCAAAAAAATAAAGCAATCTATTGGATGATCTTTCCTATATACCATTTTATCTGCCTCAGACATTTTACCTTGTGCAGTAGGGGTAGGATCTTTGCAGAATTCTGATGGTTTCCATCAAGAAAAAAAAAATAGTTGAGGATTCTCATAATCTGTTTCCATTTTTGCCTTTTTGGCCAAGTTGATGGATTCTGTCCTATTATTCTATTCATTAGTCTATTAATAATTATTCTATTAATATCATGGAGGATATTTGGTAATTATTCCACTAATATTATGGGAGTCTTTAGTCAAATTCTTCAGTTTTGTTGTAGGAATCACTCCATAATTAGCTAAATAAATTTTTTAAAAAGATTTTTAATTTACTTATTTGAGAGAGGACAGCATGAGCAAGAGCATTTGACAGAGAGAGAGGGAGATAGCAAGGGTGGGGGGAGGAGGGAGAAGCAGGCTTCCCACTGAGCAGGGAGCCCAACAAGGGGCTTGATTCCAGGAACCTGGAATCATGACCTGACCCTAAGCCAGGCACTTAACCAACTGAGCCACCTAGGCACTGACAGCTAAAAAAATTTCAAATCTTCTGTACTGGCAGTGTTCACAAACTCATCTTTTTTCAAACATATTTATTTCTTGATGTGCCCAGAAACTTCTAAGACAACCTCTAAGTTTATATAAGCGCTTCCTGGTTAGCTTGTGATTGGAATTTCTTTTAAACACACGGCATGATTTAAATCAAACTATTTACAGGGCTACAATTGGATGAAATCACAAGGAAGTTATGCTAGCAATTTTATTAAAATGATAGGTTAGATGGGACAAAAACACTCGACTCTATTGTGTGCCAAAGTGGAGCATACTTAAAATAGCTTAACGTTATTGACAGAGTCGGGCCCTATCACATATCAAGAGTACTTTACATGTCAACATCACATCTGTCATTCAAAATGTGACCCTTTCCTTCCTTTCCCTTCCCTTCCCTTTCTTTCTTTCGCTGTTGTTTCATATATTTCAGATAGAAGGAAAACTGGGCTACATTTCAAAATTTAAATATGGTGTATGAAAGGGCTTTGTTCACATTTAATTAAATTACTGTTTATACGCCATATGTTTAATCTGACATTGCTTATATCCCAGATGGAGGTAATGGGTAGAAATAAGGTATATTTTTTTTCCCTCTTCTCAAAGTACATGGTACAAATTGAGATGATTTTCAAAAAGTGTCATCACAGTGACAAACTCATATGCCCACTGCTGTGACTTTAGCCCTTAAATGATCCCTTCATGGCTCATTAACTCTCAGAACTATAAAGATAACCTCTCTGAATATAGGTGGGATCCTGAGCTCCCGAAGACAATACTTAAATATATTCGAGACTCTTAGTGAAACTTTCCTCGGGCGTATTGTTCCTCTGACTAACTAAAAGTGTATTCTTCAGGGTTTCTTCTCATCAGGTTTATTCTTAAAATTATAAATAAAAAATAAAGAGTTGGTGTTAATTTAAAAGGGTAAACTTAAGTCACGAAAATGTAAATTCAGTAACAGCTAATGCTCTATGAGCTAGAAAAGATAGGGAGGCACTTTGTGGGATTTCCCTATGCTCGGAGGAAGCAGAATTCACTGTTCTCATTCACCAAATGTATGTGCTTTCCAGAGACGAAGAGAAGAGTCATTTTTACCATATGAAGTGAGCATGTGTTTTTCTTGCTTTTGCTGCTCTGCTGTTTTTGCCATATTTTCTGAGTTCAAGTCTCTAATCAGTTGGTGGGAGTGTAGATTTAATGACATTTATTTTGGAAAACATGTTCTGCTAACATTTTGTAGTGATGTAAGCCATTTAATTCTAAAATTGGCAGCTGAAACTAACACCATGTCCACATAAACAACTACTCAAATGTTTCCCTCAAAAGCATGTTGGGCACCCAAGGCCAGGACACTATTTCTGGGTCTGCATACTTCTAAAAGGGAAAGTTGTGTAGGCGGGAGCTTACCTCCAACCCACACAGATGGAACCTGAGGAAAATTTAATGTGTCTCCATATATAAAAAAAGAGCTTCTCACCTTTGGTTTTTAAGGTGAGTAAGTGGAAATAGCAGAGACACGAGGAGGAAATTCTTGGCCTCAGTGGTGGTCTGGAGGGGTAGGCTCTCCTGTTCTTTGGAGAGGGTCAAGCCAAGAAGTAGGAGAGGGAAGTGAGAAGGCTTCCCTGTGATGGTGACATACGTATTAAGTTAAAATGAGAATGATACCATCTTCTGTTCTCACCAAAGGGTAGAGTAGGAGAACCCATCTACCACCTTGGTTTGCCAGATGAGAGAGTGTCCGGATAGAATAAGGACATTTTGATACTATAGGGCAGTAGTCATTTTATCTTTTTGAGCACCTGCCATAGACTTACTAGTGTATCAGACTTTTAGATAGATCTACCAATTAAAATGTCACAAAACTCCTGCAGTAGTATTATAGGTGAATAATATTATAATATAAGTAATTTATATAATATAATGCAATAGAATATAATATAGTATAATATATGCAGAGAGTTTGGCCAATTTGCCAGAATCCTACAACTAAGCAAGGAGGAACATCAGGATTTGAATTATGGAATCTGACCCCACTGACAATGTCGTTCAATATCATCATCTAGATCAACAGAAGACACAGACTGTGGGGAAGCAAACCAGGGAGAGGAGGGACGAGAGATTAAATAAACAATGCTGTATTATAACCGAGTGACAAATATTGCCATGCTACTGATTAGGTTATTTAAATCCTTCATCTGTGGTAGAGAGTCATGAACACACGCAAGTTTTTAAATGGTACTGTGATACTTGACCGCGACTAAACACAAACCCTCCCTCACAAGGCTTAAACACATATTCCCGGAGTCTTTACATTCACTACATGTAGTAGTTGCCCAGATGCACGCTTCCGAGTCACCCTTACCTCCTTCCGATCTGCCATAGCTCACCTTGACTCCATCTTGATTTTCTCCCATTTTAGGGCAACACTGTACCAACCGTTCTGTGCCCAAGCCAGAAGCCTGGAAGTCAGCCTTATTTGTCAGACATTTCCTTATCTCCCATGTTCAATCTTTTATTCATTTCTATTTTTATTCCTAAGTAGCTTCTGAATCTGTGCTTCTTTTCTTTTCTTTTTCCTTTCCTTTCCCTCTTTCTTTCTTTCTTCCTTTTTTGGGGGGGCCGGGGCACCTCCTCCATCACATCACTATTACCTGGCCTTCTAACAGTAGTTTTGTACCTCTGACCTCTAATCCATTCTTCACAGACTAGGCAGGAACATTTGTTAGTAATGTAAACATCGCATCCCATCGGTCTCCTGCTTCAGATTTAAGACTGTTAGGACCAAGTCCGAAATCCTGCACATGTCTCTGCTCAGCGGGGAGCCTGCTTCCTCCTCTCTCTCTGTCTGCCTCTCTGCCTACTTGTGATCTCTGTCTGTCAAATAAATTAATAAATAAATAAAATCTTAAAAAAAAAAAAAAGAAATCCTGCACATGGTCTGTGGGGTCCTGTAGTAGTGGGCCTCATTTCTCTGTCTTCATCTCATAGAACTCCCCTCTTCCTCTCTTTACCTCATCATCACCTTGACATTTCTCTTTCTGTCTCATGGCTGGCCACTGCAAATCCCTCTCCTCTTCCCTGAGTGACCTTTAAACTTATCATTTAGATGGTTCAGCATTCATTCCACTCCCCATGCTCCCCAATCCTCCAAGTGTAGGCTTTCTGCACACCTTCTCTCGGCACCCCCTGCCCTTCGCACGCGTGTAATGATAGAGAGGACACATCTGCTTGTCTATCTTCCCTCAGCAAAAACTAGGAGAGAAAAGTCAAGTCTGCCTTGTGCACGAGTCCATACACATCACAAAGCACAGAGCCTCTAAGATATTAGGTGGCTAATTAATCCTTCTCAAATGACCGAATGAATGAATACTTCCTTTACCATCTGCAATTAAGGAAGATAATGAGTCCCCTTAGAACTCTGACTGTAGGTTCCAAATATCAGCCACCAATCTTTTTTTCCTGTTATCATGATGCCCAGTACCTTTTCAACACTGAGCTTACTGAACGTACAAACTACAATGCATTTAATTTGTATAAGGACCTTCCTACTATTGGGAAGCTGAATACTCTTCCACCATAGAAGACCTAAGTGTTTCACCTCCCAGGCAAATCAGGGAGCTCTATGACATACCTTTGAATATTCTAGATTCCTCTTTCCTCTTGTATTAACCAGGGTTCTCCAAAGAAATTGAACAAATAGGATGGACTATTTATATATAGTCCATATATATATATATATATATATATACACATATATATATATCCCATACATCTATCCTATATATATATATATCCCATATATATATATCCCATACATCTATCCTATATATATATATATCCCATATATATATATATCCCATACATCTATCCTATATATATATATATATATATATATATATCCTAGACATCTCAACCTCCAAAAATATGTGAGTCAAGTATGTGTATATATATATCCACATATATATATGTATATATGTACATATATATGTATATATATACTCACAAATATACATAATATGTGTGTATATATATATACTCACAAATTATGTGAGTCAAGTATATATATATACATATATGTATATATATATACTCACAAATATACATAATATGTATATATATATATATATATACATACATACTTGACTCACATAATTTTGGAGGTTGAGATGTCCCATGACCTGCTATCTTCAAACCTGTGGTGCAGGGAAGCTGGCGGGGAGGTTCAAAGGGCTGAGAACCAGAGAGCCGACGGTGTATATTCCAGTTCCAGTGTGAAAGCCTGAGAACCAGAAACACAGAGGGCAGGATAAACTCAAAGTCCAGTTCAAACAGTCAGGCTCAGAATGAAGTCAACCTCTTTGTTTTCTTCAGGCTCTCAGTGGCTTGGATGACACACCACCCTCACTCGGGACAGCCATCTGCTTTACTCAGTTTATGAATTCAAACACTAATCTTGTATGGAAACACCTAGAAATAGTGTTTAAAGAGATATTTGGGCATCCCATGGCCCTGTCAAGTTGACAAAACAATTAACCATTACCTCTCTATAGCCAAATATCCACCTAACCTTCCTGACTTTGAATAGTTTAGTTTCACTGTAACTTTCAGAATTCTAGCAGCTGAGATTTTTGAAGATCATTTGTGAGCTTACAGTTGTTGGAAATCTCACGGAGACAACCCAGTGACTCCAGTAAATAGCACCCATAAATTCTCAAAGCATTTTACATGTGCTACCTAAAATTACCCAGAGATGCCTCTGGGTATTATATAAAGTCATAAAGGTGAGTAAGAAGATACAATCGGCTGACTTTGAAAAATGTTCTAACATAATCTAATAACATTGAGAAAATTGTTAGCTATAGTTAAAGTGAAGAAGATACTTCAATTTCTTTTTACTTGGCTACAAATTCTTCCTCCCTTCTTTTCTATGAAACTCTTAAAGTGAAAGTTGTGTTCAATTACTTTATAAGCACATAAGAAGAATTCTATTCCTCAACATCACATCAAAATGCCAGTGTGAATTTCTGAGATATAAATGCACTTAGGGATTAGCCTCATCAATGGAAGTACTACAGCTGAAAATGCTCCAATTATAAAAGAGAGTTTATACTAAGAAGTGAATGATTGGTATGAAAATAGAGAATTCTATACCTTAGAACTGTTTTTGTAAATTATTTTACAAATAATTGTGTGCCTGTTTTGTAAATTATTTGCCAAATTGCTGGTGTATACAAAGTTACAGTATGATATTGGATTCCGATGGTGTGCTCTGTTATTCCAAAAGTCACGTGTTCCTATATTTAGAGCAACAGCCTAGAAAACAAGATGGACAGAGTCACTTTGTTAAGTCTCCTTAATTTTCTTGCACCCTACTTTTCTCTTGTATGTACTAAGATAAAAACTCTTTGTGCAGATTTCATGGGCTGCTCATACCTACCATTCAACCATTGGCTCTTGCCTAGCACAGTGACAACTTAAGAGAGATAGTGCAATATAAAAATATATGAACATCTCGTCCCATAGCACGACACATGTAATATTATTACTACTCTTGTAAACACAAGTGGGAGAAAGGAAATAGACATCCCAACTTTATCAAATCTATTAGTTAAAGTGAACAATAAAAAAAAGCCATCACATAGGAAAGAGATTTACTCTAGTGGAGTCAGTATGATCATTTGAAGGTATTAGCTCAATATTAAATGTCATGGAATCAGTCCTAAATGAAACCCCCAAAACTAGTGTAACAGGATTACAACTGTTGAATAACAGTGCTCTAGTTTGTATTCCTAAATGACAGAGTATTGTTTGAAATATACATCAGTTGCCTTTGACAATAATGTTTCACACCATTTCAGATTAAAGGGGTGTAGCAAAGACTATATTAAATAAGTGAAGAGTTTTCATTTTTTATATTATATCTTTTTTATTTGAAACAATTCCTATCTTTTCTGTTTTATTTAATCAGGAATTATATTTCTTCATTCTACCTTCCAGTTCAAGTATTAATCCCTTAATGACATAGAGATTCTAAGGTTAAAAGGCCAGAGGTGGACTGACGAGATTCTAAACATTTAATTCTCACTCGTAAGGCTAGGGACACTGGTTGGTCAGGCATAAATAGGCACTGTATTTAAAGGAAGGTTCATTTTTCTCCTTTACTTTTACCACCCCTGGTTTCCTGTTTGATCTTCAATATTTCAACTCTAGCTGGTTTCCTATTTGGGAAAGAAGAAAGAAAAAAAGAAAGTTTGGAAAAGAAGAACGTGTCCTTAGAGGTTCTGGAAAATCACCCAGGATCTGCAGAGATTTTAGAGTAGCGGAGTCTCAAGTCCAACACCCATTGTTTAGATGCAAACCTTGAGAATCAGGGGAGTTTCATGGCTGACAAAGGTCACATATTCAAGCAAAGCAGGAACCCAGTGCGGTACAGTGACGGCAAAGGGACAGGAACTCTCCAAAAGTGACCTGCTGTCCCTTAGCACCAATTTCAGTTTCGTGACATCACTCGAATTGTGGCTTTGAATGACTGCGTAACTGTTACCTGGTTTATCTTGTATTCCCAGAAAAATCAAGCTCTTTGATTTCCTTTCGTTCTTGTGGTTTTCTAGCACGCTGCAAAACATGCTCAGTAAAATTTAAGTGAACCTGTTTGGCAAGTCTTTTTACTGCCACCAGATCCCTTGACATTTTTAATTCAGATTTTTTTTTTAATGTGAAAAATAAATGAAAATTTTAGTCATCGCCTTAGCCAGGCCTTGCATGTTTGCTGCCGCTATCAAACCTGTGCACGCTGCAGGGGCTGGTGATGCCCAGCATTCTACCCTTTATGCTATTCCAGCACAATGATAATTTGAGACAGGATACAATACAAATAAATATTTGTAAGTTCTAGCTGGACTCAGAGATTACAACATTTTTTTTCTTGAGTCGAGTTCTAGCACAACCTCTTTATTTCCATGCTGACGCTCGATCTCAGGAAAGACGCCCGTCTTCAGCTAGGGGACCTCCAAACAAAATACCAAGATACCCCTCACTGCGTATTCTTGAGGTTCAAACACTTGCCAGGCTCTGTGCATTCAGAGGTGGACCTTCTGTGGGGCAGATAACGGCTCTCTGGCTCTGGCCCCAAGTGTCTGCTTCCTGAAGCTGCTATTATCTGACCTCTGGCTGCGACAAAAGACAGCCATCCTTTTGGACCTCTGCATGGCTCGGCTAGCGGATCCAAACTCTGCGGCTTCCACACTGTGGAATGATCTGCCATGGCCGGAACAGCACGTGAGCTAATGTCATTTCGCATTTTGAGTCTTTGAGAGTTTCCAGTGACTGCTCCTTACTGCCACCAGGTCCCTGATTATTTCTTTGTAGCTAGCTTGCTCTAAAATTACATTCACAGCCAGCGCCTGATCCTGATTCAGAAAAGATTCCATTTTTTCTTCTCGGCCTGCCACCTACAGTTAAGAAATCTAGCGCATTTGAAAGCATTTGGGAATCAATCGTTTTTTTAGATTTCCCTACTATGACTTTATATCATGATAACAAGGTTCTTTGCCTTTTATAAAGGTAAAGAATTTAAAGTTATGTTTGGTCTCAGGTTTGTTAATATCAGCTGCGTAACAGCTGGGTTTTCAGAGGTCTTTGTTCTGAACACAATGATGCGTCTACTGGTCGCTGGGAAGAAGGGGAGAAATGCAGAGGGACGACGGTGTGCAAGCCCATCACCGCCCCACGGAAGGAATGTTGCGAGAACCAAGGTCCTCTCCCTATTGTATCACAGTGAACCGCTCTCCATTCTTTATCTCTCTCTTCCCCCTTTCTTCCCTCCCTTCTTTAGTTTCTATTTTCTTGTTCTTTTTGTAAGTCTGGGCATGGGTACCTGTCGATGACAGAACAGGGCTTCTCTCATCATGTGATTTGGGGCTCCCCAGATGTAGACTTCCTCAAGAATCAGAAACTGTGTCCTAACAGAGGAGATACATTTTTTTTCTTGAGTAAGGACCAGTGTTTCAGAGTTAATAGTGTAGGTGACAGCAGGCAAACAGAAGTTTGCAGCAGGCTAAAAGACGACAGCAGGCAAACCAAACAGTTTTCATATGACAAACATGGGCTTTTTTCAGCTGGCAAGCCATCATCAAAAAGAGCTGAAAAACAAAACTCTCGGAGTTCCCTGAGCATGACTTAAAGACATTTTACCAATATTTTTCTTTTCTGCAAAAATACTTTACGACCTTAAAATCCCAGCCATAGCCTTTCTTTGTTCCCATTTATACCACATGTCCACATGCATAAAGTAATCACATTTAAAGAGACTACACAGGGGCGCCTGGGTGGCTCAGTGGGTTAAAGCCTCTGCCCTTCGCCCAGGTCATGATCCCAGGGTCCTGGGATCGAGCCCCGCATCAGGCTCTCTGCTTGGCAGGGAGCCTGCTTCCTCCTCTCTCTCTCTCTGCCTGCCTCTCTCCCTACTTGTGATCTCTATCTGTCAAAAAATAAAATAAAATCTTTAAAAAAAAAAAATAAAGAGACTACACATAGAACCCAAGTCCAAAAGTAATTATAGCGATAAATGTTAGCAGGAACCCAAGGCTTCCAGGGAGCCAAAACACTCCTTATAAATCTTGTAAGTTTGCATCTGTGTGTATGTACTGGTTCTAGGTGTCAATCTCTTATAAACATGCTTGCCTCTGGCTTTTACATCAGAAGTTCCTAAATTTTATTTATATCTAAAACCTTATTTTAGTTTCACTACATTTTGAAAAAGAAATTTTTTTAAAAGAGTTTATTTATTTGATGACAGATCATAACTAGGCAGAGAGTCAGGCAGAGGGAGAGAGGGAAGCAGGCTCCCTGCTGAGCAAAGAGCCCTATGCGGGGCTTGATCCCAGGACTGCTGGTGTCATGAACCTGAGCTAAAGGCAGAGGCTTAACCCACTGAGTCACTCAGGTGCCCCAAAAAAGAAATTTTGTAACAACTTTTGTCATCCTATTTTTTGTCAAATATTTCCAGTGCCCGCCCCCCCCCCCCGCTTTTAAAGATCTTATTTGTCAGAGAGAGAGCGAGGGGGAACACAAGCAGGCAGAGCTGCGGGCAAAGGGAGAAGCAGGCTCCCACGGAGCGGGGAGCTTCATGTGGGACTTGATCCCAAGACCCTGGTATTGTGACCTGAGCCAAAGGCAGACACTAAGCTGACTGGGCCACCCAGGTGTCCCATTTCTATTGGTTTTTTAAAAAAGATAATATACATTAACTGTCACATATTTAATGAATTAATTATATTCAGAAAAAACTGAGTTGTGGAAATACTCACATATTCCATAAGGAATACTCATACAACTCTATAATGAATTCAATGGTTTTATTACATGGAGTAAAGATGTGATTGGCAGAAGCAAGTGCTCTAAAACAGTTCCAGCTCAGTAGCTATGGATGTAGTTTATGACATTCTCTCCAACACTTTCCCACATATTTTAGGATTAGAAAATCTATCATGAGAGATCGGTAATATTGTCTGTTATACAAAGTTTACCATCAATGTCTTATCAGAAAAAAAATCACCCACCATTATCGACTCATCACAGTTATTTAGAAAAGGTCTTGTATTAAAAGATTAAATTCATTTTTCACTCTAAGCACTCAGCACAGTGTGCCAGCTTTCACTATTTTTATTCAAATTTGTCAGTCTCTCTGGACAGCAAACGATAGAAACCAAATCAAACTAGCTTAAGGAAAACAAGTTTTTTTACTGGCTTCTGAAAAGTTGAGGGCACTGGCTTTTGGCACAGTTGAATTCAGGTGAGCAGTGGCATTAGGAAACAGTCTTTTCCCAACTCTCCATTCGTCTTTCCTTGGGGTTGACATTTTTCAGAGCCTGGCTTTCTCTACAAAGATGTCTGCTAGTGTTTCCAGATAAGAATCCAATTATCTTCAAGAATAGCAGTTAGAATTTCTTTAATCCTACCGTTACCACCAAGGCTCCAAGTTGAGTCTCATTGGTCTGTTGAGTCTCCTTGGCCTGACTTGAGCCCCTTCAACATCAATGCATGAGCACGGCTGACCAGTGAATCTGGAATTCCAGTTAGGCAGACCCGGGCCACATTTCTTAGCAACACTAGAACCATAAGGAAAGAGCTTGGAAATCAGGAGGGTGAATGCATGCCAGCCTGGCAAAAAGAAAGCAACAGATGCCTATTGCTTTACTTAACTCATCCACCAAATATTTCCTGAATTTCGCCTGTGCTCCCTGCACTGACTCTGTGTGTGAGCAACAGAGTGTGTGCGTGACTAATAGCAGAGCCATGGGCACAGCAGGAAGGAAGAAATCCAAAACTAAAAGACCTAATCTCCCCCCCTCCAAACAGAGACGTCTGTAGGCTCTAAAAACAGTGAGGAACAAGGACTCTGTGATGAACTTGTTGATGCAGGTGGCAGAAATCCAGAGTAGGAGAAAACCATGTGATTGGAGAACTGAGAAAGCCCTTTGGGTAGGGGTGGTCTAGAAGGACCGACCAACTGTGGAAGGCAGGGCAGGATCTTGCGAGAGGCTAGGGAAGCGTTGATAAAGGCTCACAGCTTTGATGCATGCAGTGTGTTTGTGAGATAGGCGAGAACCGGGTCTAGCCGCCCTGAGGAGCAGTGGTGGGGAGGAAAGGCAGATGGAGGCAAGCGGGAGAGAAAGGCGACTCCTGGAGGCTGCCTTAATGTCCTAGAGTAGTTTCCGTGGGAACTGGCGAAGAAAGGCAGAGTTGAGACAGGAGAATAAAAGCATGTCTGGAAGATGATTCTGGTAAGGGGCCGGGGGATATCTTAGACAGAAAGAAAATGGCGGGCAACAAGAGTGATGTGTGGCTACTGCAGAAATTGTGGACGGAAGTGACAAGTTCTGAGAAGGACCCGAGGCTGTGGAGGAGGAGAGACCATGCTGAGAGAAATGTCAAGGGGAGGATCAATAAAACTCTGAGGCACTAGTGGAAATCGAGGAGGAAGGAGAACATGAGTCTAATGATCAAGCCCAGGGTCCAGATAATGGAAGAATCATTAAGATGTAGTGACAGGAACCATCACTTCCTAGTATTTATGGTGTGTTCCTCAGTGACACTGTCACTTTCTACCATCTACTTTAACTATTTGTGTGCATGTGTTTCATCAGGAAAATGTCTAATTCATCTCTGTCTCTTCAGCAACATAAAGTTTGGTGTTTTGCACAGATGATCCAATGCATACTTAGTAAACTAATTTTACAAAGGAGAAACAGATTTCTGGGAGGTTAAAAATGGGTCCACCATTGAACGTTAGTCACAGGATGGCGGTGAGGGTCATCTTTTTAATCTGATTCTTTATTCTTTGTAGTTCCTTAGTGCTATGGTTATTCTTCGTAGGGGAAAGATGTATCTCTTCAGTCCAAACTGCCTTACAGAAAACCAAGTAAGTATCTGTGTCCTGTGCTATAGAAACGTCTAGTGCATTTCCAGATTACCCAATTTACCCAAATTTCTTTCAAAGTTAGAGCAACAGAAGCAAGTGTCCCTCTGATCTCTTGGTGTTTTCCATTTAGTTCTATAATTTAAAAATTTCTGAGACCATGGAACCCTACTGAGGTCAAAGATTCTGTTAGGTTTTGTTTGTTTTATATAGAAAGTAGACTATGAAGTAACACTACAACAGATTGCATGGAAATAAAAGATTAAATTTTCTGCAGGGTTTCTCAAAGTGTGCAAATTATCATGCACTGAAGTGTGAAAACCATTAGTCTTTGACAACATCTCCTTGATAATCTCTTTGAACTTTTTATTTTATTTTATTGATTTATTTCTTTTTTTAGGATTTATTTTTTTTTTATTTTAGAGACGGGAGAGGGGCAGAGGGAAAGGAAGAGAGAGAATCTCAAGCAGACTCTGCCCTGGTCATGGAGCCTGGTGTGGGACTCCATTTTAGGACCCTGAGATCATGATCTGAGCTTAAACCGAGTTGGAAGCTCATCCAACAGAGCCACCCAGGCAACCCCTGAACATCTGGTTTTTAAACTTGACCTGGCATCAGAATCACTTACAGGGTTTATAACATGCTGATTATTAGGTCTGTTTTTTGAGTTTCTGATTTAGGACCCCTGGTGTGTAGCCAGACAATCTGCATTTATTAATAAGTTCTCAACTGATCTAGAAGCTTCTCTTCTGCTGACCATACTCCAAGAACCACAGTTCTGCTGTCTCATAACAAGAGGAAACCTCTCATGAAGCTCCTCTTCCGTTAACAAAGATCACACCCCCTCCTTTTTTAAGTAGGCTCCAAGCCCAGTGTAGGGCTTGAACTCACCACCCTGAAATTGAGAGTGACATGTTCTCCAGCCCGAGTCAGCCGAGTGCCCCAAAGATTCCCACTGTAAATGCCCTTGAAATTGTGTTTTGAAAGAGCTATAAAATTGTTGTGGAGTCCATATATCTGTATGTAGGACACAAAGACTACATCTGATGAAATGTGCATTCCTGTGAAATACCAAAGCCGTTAGGGCAGTCCCAGGAAAATTAACCAGAGGGCACCCCACCGAAGACTCATACTCTTTCCAGACAAGCACCGATTTGTAGTAATTGCAAAATTAAGGTGGAAGCAATACTAGGAAAACGAGGGCTGAAAACTCCCTTCTGAATTTCAGATTTAGTTTACTAAAACGCTGCAGCAGCACAAAGCTGTAATGTTTCCGCATACCAATTTGTAGAGCACAAGATCACATCAGTGAGGAAACGCTACATCTCCTTATCGGGAAAGACTAATTGGAAGCTACAATTAGCTGGGTAGTAAACGCCCAGAATTCTAAATCACAGTCACAAAGTAGCCTTCATTTGGCACCCTCATATACGGGAGGGGGGCAGTGATTGTCACTGAGCAGAAGAGATGGGATTCTTTGTATGGAAAAATAGAGGCGCTTGCATATAAATGGGTATGTCTCAGTACATAGTTAATACTTGTTTTTTTTTTTTTTGTTTTTTTCCTTGACTTGTACACACATCACACTCAAATTCAAGATTGCTGAGGTGGGAGGTGAAGAAGGAAAAGTTAGCCCTTTTGGAATGGCCAGTATGTTTAATGGGTTTGGAACTCTGGGTTCGGCTTTGCCTCTTTCTTCCGTGAGGCGTGATTAAGATTCAGGTTCAGAGTGTGATTCGTAGGTCTCGAGGGTAATTTGAATTTCCTAGAACGATTTCATTATCCCAAGTCTTCCCCTGACCTCTGATCCTAAACAATCTTTGAAAGGTTTACTTCTTTGTGGGAAGGCATTGGCTTTCCAGGATTCCCTGAACATTCTCACACATGACTTTTTTACATCATTAGAATGCTACTCAATTTTTCATTTATTTGCTCACTCATGTATTCAGTAAACATTTGTGAAACACTCATTACGTTTCTGCCATCATTCTGGGCCAATGAGAATGATTTCTGCCTCCAGGTCATCTCATCACCATATGTGGTGGTTAGTGTTGATACTTGTCTTTTTATTTATATTCCTTTTTAAAAAAACATTATTATTATTATTTTAAAGATTTTATTTATTTATTTGACAGAGATCACAAGTAGGCAGAGAGGCAGGCAGAGAGAGAAGGGGAAGCAGTTCCCTGCTGAGCAGAGAGCCTGATGCAGGGCTCAATCCCAGGGCCCTGGGATCATGACCTGAACTGAAGGCAGAGGCTTTAACCCACTGAGCCACCGAGGCACCCCTTAAATTATTATTATTAAACACTACTTTCCTTATTGTGTATTTCTGATCAAACATCTACAGTATTTTTTTAAAATGGTGCCTGAAGAGATAAAATTTTTCCTTTTCAAGTTGGAGAGAAATAATTTTTAAAGTGTTATTAATTTTCTGGGGGCGCCTGGGTGGCTCAGTGGGTTAAGCCACTGCCTTCGGCTCAGGTCATGATCTCAGGGTCCTGGGATCGAGTCCCACATCGGGCTCTCTGCTCAGCAGGGAGCCTGCTTCTCTCTCTCTCTCTCTCTCTGCCTGCCTCTCTGTCTACTTGTGATCTCTCTGTCAAATAAATAAGTAAAATCTTTAAAAAAAAAAAAAGTGTTATTAATTTTCTGCTTCTAAAAATGACAACATCCGCTCCCTTTCATAAAAGCTTTTCTTTGTTTTAGCAAAAGTGTCAGCATCTTTTTTTTTTTTCCACTCTCCAATTTAAAATATTGAATGACTATTTTATGGTGAGCATTGTTCCAGATTTTGGGATCTATCATTGAACAAGATTCCTCTCCCAGTGGAGATCACATCTTGATGGGGGAGAGAGATGATGCTAGAATAAATATGGAAATGATGTGGTATGTTAGAAGGTGATACCTGCCAAGAGAAGAAGGATATGCAAAAGGGAGAGAGGTTGAGGGAGGTGTAACGCATCGTGTAGATATGGGTATGTAGATTCTCGTACTGTTCTTGAACAGA
The DNA here is from genome assembly GCF_922984935.1 of Meles meles. Lineage (NCBI taxonomy): Eukaryota > Metazoa > Chordata > Mammalia > Carnivora > Mustelidae > Meles > Meles meles. The sequence goes on from NC_060068.1 coordinate 46,724,951, forward strand.
GGTTTTGACATGCCCATCACCCTGAAAGTAGAGATGAACCTTGAAATGTTATTTTTAGTATTGCAAAGTATATGTATCTTCAAATTTAGGGACTGTTTTATTTTATGATACATATTTAACTTGGACTTGCCCTAAAAATGATAGACCTTTCTTGGGAGATATGTGTGAGGATCCAGCAGTCCAGTGAAGAATGTGAGCTCTTCTCTCACCTGGAATAGAGACAGGCGAGAAGACCCCTAAATGGGTTTGGTAGGGTCCTGCTTGGACAGGGTGCCATGTCTGCTGTGATTCTGCGTACAAGACCCCAGCACTTGAGAATGTGGGACTTTGGAAGCCTATCTCATCTTCTCTGTGGAAGTAGACGTTAGACTTTTCTCTAAAAGGATGAAAAGTTCTTGGATACCTGAGTGGCTCAGTCAGTAAGTGACTGCCTTTGGCTCAGGTTATGATCTCAGGGGCCTGGGATCGCGCCCTGTTTCGGGCCCCCTGCTCAGTGGGGAACCTGTTTCTCCCTCACCCACTCCCCCTGCTTGTGTTCATTCTCTCACTGTTTCTCTCTCTGTCAAATGAATAAATAAAATCTTTTTTTAAAAAAAATATTTTATTTATTTATTTGACAGAGAGAGAGGTCACAAGTAGTCAGAGAGGCAGGCAGAGAGAGAGGGAGAAACAGGCTCCTCACTGAGCCGAGAGCCCGATGCGGGGCTTGATCCCAGGACCCCGAGATCATGACCTGAGCCGAAGGCAGAGGCTTAAACCACTGAGCCACTCAGGCGCCCCTGAATAAATAAAATCTTTTAAAAAATAAATAAAAAGATTTAAAATTCTTACTTTAATCAGGAAATGGGAAGGCCTTTTTTGTGGGGGAGGAAGGGCACTTTTCTTTCAGGGGTGCATTCACTTAGGGGTCTGCATTCTGAGGATCAAGAATACCTTGTTTTATACAATGGTGATGTCTGGGCACAAATTTAAGTAACAGAACAGCAGAGTTTGTCTTTAATGCGAGAATCTATTTGTAACCAAGAGCTAACACAATACTTAAATGTTAAGCACCTGAAGCATCTCTGTAAGCTGGAGTATAATAACACTGACTATTATCATTGCTCCTTGTGATATTGTGGAGGTTGTGACCAACACAATAAGACACGAAACAAAAATAAGTGCTATAATTGCTGTCGAAAAGAATTATTACCTAAAAATGTCAAAAGAATTTGCTGAAAAGTCTTCATACTTTGTAAGACTCAGCAAAGCACCTGAATACAAGATGAATATACAAATATCTAGATAATTCCAAACATCATGTAGTTACACATAGAGTGACAAAAACGAAATTTCATTGATCGTAAAAATAAAACCTATAGATCTTCCAGGAATTGCCTGGAAGTATGCGCAATGTCTATACAGAAAGTAACAAAACTACTCCAAGAAATAATAATAATTAAAAAAACTTGGGTAGATGAGGAGCCAAATGTTAGCTCAAGACTAGATGAGTGATGTTGCTAAATGATGGAAATACATTCATTCATCTTACACTAACACGCAGGTTGAACGTAATTTACATTCAGGATATTGCAAGGTAAAATTTACATTACTTCTACAGTGCCCAGAACAGTGTAGGGAACAAATGGAGAACTTAATTCAGGGCAAATAAGTTCTATTTCTGGGAGGCAGGAAATAAACAATAAAGTAGGTACATCTTGTATGTTTCTACACTTGTGCCTTTTATAATCCCTCTGTGAGATATTAGAATCCCCACTGAACAGAAAAGAACACTGGGACTTAGAGAAGTGAATGCATTCTTGAACTCGGAACACTCAGCAGATTTCAGAAATGAGTGTATAAGGGTTCTTTCATAAGGGTACTGAAGGCAAGTACATCTTTAGTCTTGTAGATTTATTGCCTGTTTCATAGTGAACATGAGAGTTTTCTGAATGGTAGCTTTCTTTGATCCCATAAGAATTCCATGCCAATCCAACACTGGTTACATTCCATAAAATGATAGCATCAAGTCAGAGGGAAGACAGCTGTAATATTCAATTGTCTGTAACCAATGTGTTAGGAGTCACCGTCTTTCATCCAGACAGTACAGTTGCATTTCTAAAATGACATCTATTACCACATTAGGGGCAACCCATAACAGTCCCTTATAGAATGTTTGTCTCAATTGTGGTTATTTAATGTCATTATACCAAATTTCAAAATGTTCCTACGGTAAACAGACACAGGGAAAGACTAGACGGGTAAGAGCTCATTTTCAAGTTCTAAGAAGCCAATGCTTTATTTTCTCTCTCTTTTTTTCCAGTTCATTTTTTATTTTTAAAAGTCTCCAATCTCCTGGCCTTATGAATTGCAGAGTCTCCATCGTAAAGGAAAGGTTTTCTTAAATTCTATTATTCATGCAGGTAAAAGTCAGTCAGCTTGAAAACAAATTCTTCAGTTATTTGCCACAACTCTGAAATGGCTAAGTTGTCATGCACATGTATTTTTTATGAACTTACTGTAAAGAGGAAAAATAAACACAGGACATTCGTCCACATGCAAAGATACGTGTATGTTCCTCAGGTTAAAACTTCATATTACGTTCTGGCTCAGGGCAAATTTAAACAGCTGAGTTATAAGCCCATGAATCAAGAGTTTAGACTAAGATGCTGACAGATTCTTAACTCCAGCACTACCAGCAGCCATGACTTTCAAAATGCAGCGAACTACCAGAGACAGCGACACGGATCTTGGACTGGGTCCTAAGCGGTTAAAAGGAGCTAGGGATTATTTTATTCCGAACTGTGGTTACATGTGCGGTTTCCAACTATTTGTTAGCTCCATTTTTATAGGCACAGGGCACCGTTATAATGATATGCAAACAAAATAAAAAATAATTAGCAATATCTTTTATTGTTCTAATTTAACAATATTAAAACAACACAATATTGCCTTGGAAGAAAGTGGTAGAAGGCAAATGCTCTTAAACAGAAATTAAGTACCAATATACTGGCATATTATTATCTACACAACTTGGCGAGGTTACTTTTTGTCTCTCTGCTGCGGGGAAGCCTTGTTTGCAGGGAGATAAAGAAATCTAGAAAGATGTCTGACATTTCCAGAACGGCTTTGACATGTGTAAGAGCTGAAGGCAGAAGTTCAAGTACATGGAACCTGGTGCCTAGTGGGTGTTCGACACTTGTTGCTAGAGATTCAAGGTAGTTGAACAAATCAAAATACTGACATACTTTCTTAGAAGAAGCCTTGAGAAAAACAGAAAATTAGCTCTAAATAATGACAAACACGGACTTCCCTTGTGGAGTCACAAATGTGACCAGTCACCAGCTGCTGCAAAAGAAAAAAAAAAAGTGGGACAGAGTAAATGTGACAAACCCTAGAAGAATGATTGGATCTGGGTTCTGGACACATTGGAGTTTATTATACTATTAATTCTGTCATCTGTTTTTGAGATTGTTAATGATATGGTTTATTTCAAAAAGTCATCACTTCGAGAACGCATTGTGTGATGATCTCTTCACTTCATATGTGTTTGGGACGGCCACTTCAAAGAGAGCAACAAATACTTTTAACAGAACATCCCCAATTTTTCATTGCACTTGAGTTTTACTGCATTGTAATCCTTTCTATAACTTTCTATAACTGCAATATTTTTGGAGCACCAGGGTTCCCTTCGTTTCCATTACAGCCTACTTGAGGAAAACTACCTTGTTGGACTCCCATCCCTGAATGACCAACTGAGTCTCTTCTTCTGAGAGTGGCAAAATGACATGAAGCTGTCAACGTGCTTTGAAAGGAGCTTTAGAATACTATAGACATGGACTCACCTTGACTGTGAGCTATGCAGAATAGCAAACACAATAGATAGATTTGAAGGAATCTTGGAGGAAAGATTTGAAGATGTCTTCATAAACTAGGAAAAGCTACTGAAACCCCTATTTTGCCTGGCATAATCTCTGTTTTTTTTTTTTTTTTAAGAGTTTATTTATTTATTTGACAGACAGAGATCACAAGTAGGCAGAGAGGCAGGCAGAGAGAGAGGGGGAAGCAGGCTCCCTGCTGAGCAGAGAGCCCCTCTGCGGGGCTCGATCCCAGGACTCTGGGATCATGACCTGAACTGAAGGCAGAGGCTTAACCCACTGAGCCACCCAGGTGCCCCCTCCTTCTATTTCTTAACACACAGGATCATTATGCCATGTCTTACTGAATCTCTTAAGCAGGTACCTGATTTGCTGGGCCTACTGGCCCACTTTGTTCCTGTCAAATCCATCCTATTGAGAAAGACTTCCGGGAATAACCAGGCATCTCACCATCTTCATTCTGTGTATCTGAACCCATGATCCTGTCTTCTAGATTGGAATTCCCCCTTTGTCCCCTTCCCAAACCTGCCTGACCCTTGGCAGTTTTTGCTATGCTTCTCCCTGAAGCACTGTCATACTCCAGCCTGCCCTTTCAGGAGTACTTTCACTTCTTGCCCCAGGGGTAAACTCCAACAGAGCCCAACTAGTTGTACCCTATACAGAACAAGCCACTTAGAAAAAAGAGAGGGGGGATAGTTATGGTGACTATTGCTGGTATATGTGTGTTAATTTCCATCTGGGTGGTCAGAGGGCATTTAACCAAAAGGTTCACTGTGGACAGGTCCCGTCTCTAAGAGCCTCAAATCTCTTCAGAACTGATTTATACTGGAGGTTTAGAAATATTTTTTTTTAATAAAAGTTAAGAATTGCTTATCAATGGGCACCTGGGTGGCTCAGTTGGTTGAGCAACTGCCTTCTGCTTGTGTCATGATCCTGGAGTCCCAGGATCGAGTCCCGCATTGGGCTCCCTGCTTGGCAGTGAGTCTCCTCTCCCTCTGAACTCTCCACTCTCACACTCTGTTTCTCAAATAAATAAATTAATTAAAAAAAAAAGAATTGCTTATCAATGGTGAAGTTAGCGGGTTGTTAATTAGCAAAAAGAGATCACTGAAATAGGCTCTCTTTGGCAAATTTAGTGGAACCCAAGATGTTCTAGAAACATCTTACATTCCCCTCTCCTTCCTAATACAAGCATAAATACAAGTAAAATGATCACATTTGTTTTAGGTTTGTGGTTTATTTTTTTCCCCCAGTACCAGAAAGGACATAGAGATCACACTTTATTCAGGTTGTATAACATTTTGTGTCTACTTGCTAGCAAATCTAAGTGTCACAGAATTCAGTCAGGGACCTACTTTCATTATAATCTCAGAGAGGGGATGTGAGCAAGGGGCAGGAAACCTCATTTCCTATAACCAAACACAGCTCCTGACCTCTACTATACTGGCTATGTCAGATTATTACAAGGTGAAATCCCCCCATAATACTTTATATATTTTCATAATTATATGTCTACCTACTTACCTACCTACCTACTAAGGTAATTTACTAAGGTAAATTTCTTGGTTTCCAAAACCTCCTTGCTCAGGAGATGGCAACCCACGGTCCATAGGCCAACTCTGGCCCACGGACTGTTTTTGTCAGTTAGGTTTTCTTGGAACACCGCCATGCTCATTCACTGACATCGTTTATGGCTATTTTCAGTCTGCACTGGCAGAGCTGAGTAGCTCTGATAGGGGCTATACGGCCAGCAATGCTAAAAACGTATTTACTTCCTGGCTCTAGACCCAAATATGTATGAACACTTCCCTACCAATTTTTAAATTTCCTGCTGGTTTTATCTCAAAAGACCTAAAGCTGTCAACATAGGAAAGAGTGAGTAAGGAAGGAGGCATGGTCCTGTGTTAAAGCTGGGCGTGATGAGAAGGGAACATGGGGATCTCTAAGTAGAAGTATTTATACACAGACAGAGATGTTAGAATGAAGCAAATAGAAGGCCTGATTTCCCTCTGAATGGACTCCCCCATTCTTCTGACTTTATTATGATTTAATTTTCAAGTCAGACCCCTAAAGCCACTCCTGGGCCTTCCTTTGTGAAGGTCCAGGGGGAATTAAGACGTGTTGCTAGTTAATGACAAGAGGAGACAAAAGCCATCCAACCTCTTTAAAGGGGGAACCAAAGCTAGAGGCCAAGTTGCTCTGCCTTCAGGAGGCCACCAATGGTTGCACATTGAGTATCCCTACGGAAGCTTCTTTCCTACGAACTTGTGATATACGGAGTGGTCTTCCATCTGCAAATTGCTTAGACGTGCTCAGACACTTTTAATACGTCTGTTGCATTCTCCTGGATTTACTTTTTTCAACCTAAGTGACGGTTTACTTGGCAATGCCTCTTTAGGTAGGTAATTCAACTTGAGCAAACAAACACAGTTTACCCACACATCCACCTCCTGATTTCCAGCTAAGTCCTTCTAGGTGTAGAAGATGTCCACAGCTAAAATTACTATGTGAACAAAGAGTAAAGAAGGGTCCAGGATGAGTAGGATCACTGCACTGAAGACGTAAACTTAATTCTTGATTTGTCACTGATTCAGAGAGTAAGGGCCAACATGGTCCTTGGCCAAATACTGGCACCTGCAGAGTTGAATTCATAACATTATTCCCCTATTTCAATGGTTTAGCCTCAAAGAGGAAGAAACCTTGCAGCTATGCTCATCTCACAGTATTGTACACACACACACACATTTTATAAATGTAAACACAAGTATGAATGAAGTATTTAGATTGATTCACTCATGACAGGCATGCTGCTAGAAATATTATAAATCTACAGTAATGATTCTCACACATGTGGTCTCTTGACGCTTACAGTCTAGAGACTCAATTCTCAGGAAAATGAGAGGAAAGATTTTGGGCTCACCTTGGTTTTTCTACTCTAAAACTAATAAACTTAGGAGAAGAAAAACCAACCCTATGTCCATATTTTCTAACAGAGTTGCAGAATATAAGTATTTCCTGGGTTTTAAAACTCTTTCATATTGAATTAAAAATAGTTACAGTTAGGCTTTTCTTTCACTGCTAACAATATTTTGATTTTGCCTGTGTTTGTACCATTAATTGAACATTCACAAATTTATTTTAGGATCCCCTCAAGAGCTCAACTGCCGTGTTTTAGAAATTGTGATACAACCATACCTAATAATTTCCAGAAAAACAGATTGGTAGCAATGTTGACATTTACTTCTTCATTCACTCACAAATAAGTTACTGTGTGCCCAGCTCTGTGCTGGGGCAGATATAAAGGAGAATTAAACATGAGGAGAAGGATGTTATAAACTAACTTACAATGACTGGAATGAGTCTCATCAGAGGGAAACCAAGGAGAACAAGGACATTCCATTCATAGTAATGAGAACTGGCTGATAGGATCTAAGATTGAATTCCTGACACAGGGAGTAATCAATATACAATGATGTGAAGTGGAATGTGCATCAAATAAGAAAGAATGTGTGAAATGTCTGAAGTGAACAATTCAGTGTGTGACTTGTTTGAATTCTGCAGGTAATAGGTGGAAGATATTTCAATTGATTTCAACCAACCATGATAGACCATGAAATAGGAAAAATATTTAAGTCAGCAAGGTTAAACAGATCCCCTGTGCCCCACCTTGGGCAGTTACTTTATCTTGACAATTATATAAATAATAATTTAATAAATTATTTTATTTAATAAACAAATATATAAATTTATATACAAAAATATAAATAATAAATTTAATAAAAATAAATATATAATTTATAATTACAATCCTTTATAAAACAAGGACATTCCATTTGTGTAGCATCACTTAGGTTATTTGTTATGGAAAAAAAGTGTAAAATTCTGCAAAAAGCGAATTTTCAGAAAAAGGTAAAATCATGACTGTCATAAAAACATAAGAAGGAATGTGTTAAAAATTTAATTCTATTTATTACTTAATGAGGAAACCAAGCAGATTTTATAATTGGCTCAAAAGAGAACCTTAAAGGGGCACCTGGGTGGCTTAGTGGGTTAATTCTCTGCCTTCAGCTCAGGTCATGATCTCAAGGTCCTGGGATCGAGCCCTACATCGGGCTCTCTGCTCAGCGGGGAGCCTGCTTACCCCTCTCTCTCTCTGCCTGCCTCTCTGCCTACTTGTGATCTCTCTCTCTCTGTTGAATAAATAAATAAAATCTTAAAAAAAAAAAAGAGAGAACCTTAAGAACAGATACACTTAGAGATCAGAAGTTTTGCAACGTGTGTACAAATGCAGAACAAAACTGGTTTTGGAGGTATGGAGGGGGAAGTCAGTTGTGTTCTACAGGACATATTTGCATGTCTATAGATAAGAATTACTTTTTGCCCTCCATATACTTAATTGTAAAATTGTTTCTGTTGGAATTACAGTTAGATAACCCTGAGGAGTAACTTTTCCAGTCCAGTCAGTGCAAAGTGTTTCAGTGAAGCACAAACTCCTTCCTACAACTCTAAGCATGGAACCAGAATATTGCTTTTCCTCCCACTAAAACATTAAAACATTAAAACATTAAAAACAAACGGAACAGTCCATTCATAAAGTGAAAAAAATTTCAGACATTTAAAATGATGTCTTAAGTGTCTAATCCAGAGCACTGGACATAAGCACTGGAAAATGTTTGTTGACTCTTGATTGCTATAGAAATGCTGTCATTAAATAAAAAATTCAGTCAAAACCAGGAGATACAACAACAGAATCTTATACAGCAATAACAAATCAAGAAGACATGGATAATCTCACAAACAAAATATTGAACAACAAAATCAGGTCCATAAGAATACACACTGTATGTTTCCAATTATACAGAAGACAGAAACACACAGAAGTAATTCAGGATGTTATAGGTTAGGCTGAGGAGCACCCTAGTGGGTACAGTTAACTGGGAGTGAGCATGGGGGTACTTCTTGGGTATTGGCCATGTTCTATTTCTAGAAATGGGTGCTACCTCCATGAGCACACTAATTCTGAATTATGTATCTTTTTGCATGTATGTTAATACTTACATAAAACCGTTATGAAAAAGGCATATATAATTACCTCTAAAAATAGCATCTAGGTATAACATTCTACTTACACTGAAGATGTATAGACACATCAATATGAGTTTAAAAGTAATATGTTAATGATCTCTAAACAGCAGGAGGACAGGTATTTTTTACTTTTGTCTTTGTGCCTTAGTTTAGACAACTTTATCTTTTTATATAATAAATCTGAATTTTATGTATTAAGAAAACCACAGGGATGCCTGTGTGGCTCAAGTCATGATCCCAGGGTCCTGGGATTGAGTCCCACACCAGGCTTCCTGCTTGGCGGAGAGTCTGCTTCTCCCTCCCCCACTTCCCCTCCCCTGCTCATGCTTTCTCTCTCAAATAAATAAATAAAAATCTTAAAAAGAAAAAAAAACCACAATGTAGCTGTCATTAATTAGAAAGGATACAGATTCCTTATCAGCGATGATATTAAACATTGGAATTATTAATCATAATAAATATCTCAGTTGTATTAGTGATCTCCAGAGAAAAAGAATAAACACGCTTATTACAAGGAATTGTCTGTGTGATTACAGAGGCTGAGAACTTTCACATCTGCAAGCTGGAGACCTGGAGAAGAAGGTAGGATAGTTCCCTTCCAAGTTTGAAGACCTGAGGACCAGGATAGTCAAGGGTGTAATTTCCAGATCTAGGACAGAAGAAACCAGAAGTCCCAGCTCCAACAGTCATGCAGAGAGTGAATTATCCCTTCCTCCACTGTTCTGTTCTTTTCAGACTCTGAATGGATTACATGAAGCCCAGCTGCACTGGTGAGGGTAATCCTTACGCAGTCTACTGATTCAAATGCTAACCTCATCTGGAAATACCCTCTCAGACACATTCAGAATAACATACAACCAAATATCTGGGCACCCTGTGGCTAGGTCAAGTTGAAACATAAAATTAGCCATCGCATCCATCTTGTTAAATTTACCTAATTAATTCTAATGAATGCCAGTGAATGTCTACAAAAAAATTAAAGAACCTTAGCTGAAGCATCGCAGATAAGTTCATAGTGTTCTCCATTTTAAGGAGAGATGGTTAGTGTTCATCATCGTTGTGTAATGGCAGTGGCTTCACGAAATCATTTCACCCAGAAACTAGTGCTTGGCATATTTCTTGACCATTCACAGTTTCTATTTTTTTTTCATTAAAATTTTAAATTTTTTATACAGTTTCTATTTTTAAACATTCACACACCCAGGCATACCTCAGAGATATTGTGGGTTTGGTTCTAGACCAACAACCCAAGTATCACAGTAAAGTGAGTCAAATGAATCTTTTGGGTTTCCAGTTCACATAAAAATTATGTTTACGTTATACTGTAGTCTGCAATAGCATTACCCAAAAAAGCTCCACAATGTACATACCTTAATTAAAAAATACTTTATCACTACAAATTGCTAACCATCATCTAGCAAGTCGTTTTTTTGCTAGAGGTCTTGCTTCCAGGTGGAAGGCTGCTGATTGATCAAGGAGGTAGTTGCCAAAGGGCGGGTGGCTGTGCTAAGTTCTTAAGATGAGACAACAGTTAGGTTTGCCACATCCGTTGACTCTTCCTTTCTTGGTAGTATTTGGTGCTGTTTAACACGGACGTAACATTTACCCACAGTTGAACTTCCCAAATTTGAGTTGGTCCTCTCAAACTCTGCCGCTGATTCATCAACTGAAGTGTATATCATATTCTAAATCTTATGTTGTCCTTTCAGCTATCTTCATATCATCTTCACCAGGAGTAGATTCTATCTCACGAAACCACTTTCTTTGCTCATCCATAGGAACCACTCTTTATCCATTTAAGTTCTATCAGAAGATGACAACAATTCGGCCACATCTTCTGGCTCTACTGTTAATTCTAGTTCTCTTGCTGTTTCCACCACATCAGCACTGATTTCCTCCACTGAAGTCTTGGTCATCCATGAGAGATAGAATCAACTTTTTCCAACTCTTGTGTATTTTGATATTTTGACCCCTTCCCATGAATCAACAGTGTTCTTAATAGCACCTAGAATGATGAATCTTTTCCAGGAGGTTTTCAATTTAATTCCCCAGAGCCGTTACAGGAATCTTCTCTATAGCAGTCATAGCCTTAGGAAATGTTACTTCTTAAATAATACACTCAAAAGTGGAAACCTTAACCCAGGGGCTGCAAAATGGATGCTATGTTAGCAGACATGAAAATAACGTTAATCTCATTGTCCATCTCCATCAGAACTCTCAGGTGACCGGGTGCATTGTCTATGAGCAGTCATATTTGGAAAGGAATTTTTTTTTCCCCCTGAGTGTTAGGTCTCAACAGTGGGCTTAACCTATTCAGTAAACCATGTTGCAAACAGATGTGCTGTTATCTAGATTTTGTTATTCCGTTTATAAAACAGAATAGATTTAGCATAATTCTTAAGGCCCTAGGATTTTCAGAATGGTCAATTAGCATTGGCTTCAACTTAATAATCATCAGCTGCATCAGCCCCTAACAAGAGTCTCCATGCCTTTTGAAACATTGAAGCCAGGCACTGACTTCTCCTCCCTAGCTATGAAAGTCCTAGATGGCATCTTCTTCGGACAGAGGGCTGTTTCATCTACACTGAAAATCTGTTGTTTGGTGGAGCCATCCTCATGAATGGTCTTAGCTAGATCTTCTGGAGAACTTGCTGTAGCTTCTACATCAGCATAAGCTGCTTCCCCTCTCCCTCCCTTTTCTTAAAAAAGCAAAACAAAACAAAACAAAAGATTTTATGTACTTTTTTGAGACAGAGAGAGAGCACAAGCAGGGGGAGCGGTGGGCAGAGGCAGAAGCAGGCTCCCTGCCCATGGCCTGAGCAGAAGGCAGACGCTTCCTTAACCAACTAGCCATCCAGGCAGCCCTCCTCTTGCACTTTTCTGTTATGGAGATGGTTTCTTTCCTTAAGCCTCACGAACCAACCTCTGCACCTTCAAATTTTTCTTCTGTAGCCTCCTCACCTCTCAGCCTTCCTCGAATTGAAGAGCGTTCGGGCCTTGTCTGGATCAGGCTTTGGCTTCGGGAAATGTGGCTGGTTTGATCTCTAACCAGACTACTAAAACTTCCTTTATATCAGCAACAAGGCTGTTTCTCCCACTTACTCATGCGTTCACTGGAGCAGCACTTCTAATACCCTTCAGGAACTTTTCCTTTACCTTCACAGCTTGGCCAGCTGTTAGCTGCAACATGCCTACCTTCTGGCCTCTTGGCTTTCCAAGTGCCTTTCCCACTAAGCTCGAGCATTTCTAGCTTTTGTTTTAAAGTGACAGACACGCAACTCTTCCTTTTCTTAAACAGTTAGAGGCCATCGTAGGGCTATCACCTGGCCTAATTTCATTATTGTTTCCCAAGGAATAGGGAGGCCGAGGAGAGGAAGAAAAGTGGGGGAATGGCTAGTCAGTGAAGCGATGAGAACATACACATTTGTTGATTAAGTTTGTTGTCTTATATGGGCACAGCGTATGGTGCCCCAAAATAATTACAACAGGAACATCAGAGGTCACAAATACAATAATAATGCAAATGTCTGAATATTCGAGAATTACCAAAATGTGACATGAAGCGAGAAAAGGGCTGTTGGAAAAATGGTACCAGTAGACTTGCTCGAAGCAGGGTTACCACAAACTTTCAATCGGTAAAAATCACAGTATTTGCAAAGTGTAATAAAGTACAGCACAACAAAATGAGCTATGGCTGTCATTTCCCTCCAGTTATTCTGAGCAAAGGAAAAAACCTGGTTTTATTTTCTAAAAGCCCAGACCTGAATTACACAAAGGTAAGATTCTTGAGTGACAAACTCTTGGACCAGCGTTTCAGCTGTGGCCCTGGTGCCACTCAGACTCTCCCACCTCCTTCACGTATTCCTAGGGTGAAGGATGGGATGCATTTGCCAACCAGGGTGGGGAGGCAATTAATAAGACAAAGTCGACTCTGCAGTCTCAGCCTGGTTCTAAACAACCAGCTGTCTCCATCCAGGCACAGGAGGCACAACCAGAGTCCGCCAGGATGCTAGATAACAATGTGCTTGCGATTTCAATGTTATCTTGGCAGTGTTTTACATTTCAAGTCTTCATAAAACAGAAAGTGTTGCAAAATGCTATGATTTTAAAAAGCAATTAACATACCTTGCTTAGAAAACATTTGGCAAGAAGAAATATCTGTATCTACAACTATAACGAAAATCTGTGATTCTACATTTACTTAACTAAGACATGAAAAAAAATATTCTCTTTCATTTCCCCAAAAGCAAGTAGTTTCAGATAAGCTAGTTTAGTTGCTTAACATGTTTAACATCAGTTATTGGGTTTGGGAGATATGGTGATTAATATACAACTTCTGCTGTGGGACTTACCACTTCTGTTAAAAGTCAAAGACTCTTCTGAGAATTTCACAAAAGTGACAGAAATTCGCAGAAGAACATCTGCACAAAATTTCTAAAAAGTGCAGTCACTTACGTATTTTTCAAATTATCTTTACCATGATAATGATAAAAAGGGATGAGAAAATAAGAATGAAAATATCCAAGTTAGTATCCAAGAGTCAACCATGGGGTCAGTGACTTAAATATATGACTCTATCAAACATTAAATATTCCTATCTGGTCACATGATTATCCCCATTTTACTTAATCAATTCATTTTTATTTAAATTTAATTAACATATAATGTATTTGTTTCAGGGGTATAGGTGTGTGATTCATCGGTCTTACCAGTGCTCATTACAATACATACCTTCCCGAATGTCCCACTACCCAGTTACCACATCCTTCCCTCCATTCCTCCCTTACCCTCCCAGCATATCCCCATTTTATAGATTGGTGATTGAAGGTTAGATAAGGTATGTAGCTGATTCTGTATCACTAAACAGTAAATGTGGAGCTGTCAAGCCCAGGATGTGGTTCATCACGTTGAACAGACATCAGTTTTATTTTCAAGTAAACAGATGACAGGCAATGGAATAAAATCCTACATAGGATTTTATTTGCTAGGTAAAATTTAATTTTATCTAGCAAATAAATAAATTTTAAAATTTTGCTTGTATATACACTAACGTTCTCTATTTGCTGTTTGGCTACTATTTCCATGTAATATTAAGTATTAAAAGAGAGAATAGTGGGTACGTGGGTGGGTTAAGCATCTGACTCTTGGTCTCAGCTCAGGTCATGAGCACAGGGTTGTGAGATCAAGCCTGGTTGTGGGCTTCATGCTCGGTTTGGAGCCTGCTTAAGATTCTCTCACTCCTCTGCCTCCCCTTCCCTCTCTTAAAAAAAAAAAAAAAAAAAAAAAAGTGAGAGTGGTTACTTCTCACAATTTCAGTCTGAAAATAGGGAAAAAAATGAACAGAAAGTAAGATGCATGTAACTGGCAAAAATCATTATGTAGCTCACAAAGGAAATATCTGGAAACTATAAAGAGAATAGACTATAAGGTCCTGATTGCATGAAATAGGACCTAAACTCTGTCCTTTCTGAATTGATGATGTCATGCAATCCCTTGACTCATTTCTCTGGAATTCATAGTTACCCATCATTTATAGAGTAGTCATATAATTTCCCTCAAGCTATCCAGAGGAGCTGCAGAAAATAAAACAATGATTTTATGTCATTGCTTTGCTAATGCCCTGGGAGCTATTCAGCCCACCCACATTCTATCAAGATGCCATTATGGGAAGAATAAGCTCTTTGTAACACAAGGCAATATAATTTCGAGAATGTGGTGTTGTGTGTGCCTGTAATCATTATAAAAATATCTATTCAAGTAACCCACACTCATCTCATGATTCATCTCTTTCATTTAATTCTGCATCAGATCACTTGAATGTAAAATTATCAAAAGGACTTCAGTAAATTGAAACCCAAGGTTGACTTCATTTAGGAACTCAGTCCTCCACACCTCTCAGTTCCACGTCTGAACATGAGGCTGGAGCTCCCAGATCACAGTGTGGCAAGTGGGTTATTATAATTCATCACCTTCTCAAGTCACATGGATCAGTCAAGAGTGAAATATGGATACATATTTGCTGTATCATAAACTCATTTCCTACTCAGCCTAATATTCTTCTTTTTTAAAGATTTATTTATTTTAGAGAAAGAGAGAGAGAGAATGTACAGTGCGGAGGGGCAGAGAGGGAGGGAGAGAGGATCTCAAGCAGACTCCACACTGAGCACAGAGCCCTGCATGGTGCTCGATCTCACAAACCTGAGATCACAACCTGAGCTGAAACCGAGAGTCAGGCACTTAAGTGACTGCCACCCAGGCACCCCTCGTATTCTTTCTCATAATGAAGAGAAGTGTAACACATTTTTCTATATTTTGTTTTATCTAGAAGCTCTGTGTTTATGGTGGAGTGGGGGCAGTGGTCAATTTAAAACACAGGTTAAATGAATAGTCTCTGGAGGTAAGATACTCTATGTTCAAATCTTGGCTCAATGTTATTTGTTTTGTGATACTGTTCTAAATCTTCCCAGCATATCTGAATCACTTGGAAGCCTTGTTATGTGTGGATGTAAGGAATATCATGGAGGACATTAGGAGAAGGAAGGGAAAAAATGAAGGGGGGAGGAATCAGAAGGGGAGACAAACCATGAGAGACTGTGGACTCTGAGAAACAAAATGAGAGTTTTAGAGGGGAGGGGGGTGAAGGGATGGGTGAGCCTGGTGATGGTATTAAGGAGGGCACGTATTACATGGAGCCCTGGGTGTTTTATACAAACAGTGAATCAGGGAGCACTGCATCAACACTAATGCTGTACTGTATGATGACTAACATAACATAATTTAAAAATTGCTTGAAATAAACAGGCAAAGAAAAAATATATAACAGATTACGGGGCCACTCCCAAAGATTCTAAGTAGGTGTGAGATAGAGCTCAATATTTAGCATTTTTAATAAATTTCCAGGTGATGTTAACACTGCTGATCCAGGGACCACACTTTGAGAATCATAAATGTATCTCAGAGCCTTGTTATCATCACCTGTAGAGATACTAATTAATCGTTCTGACTTAATAAGGTGGTTCATTTCTCAGATACCATAATTTAGGACAAAAAGGCAAAGGAACCAAAATGGGTTATTTTGACATAAATGTAACTAATTGAAGAATTGTCCTTTTTTTTTTTAAAGTTTTTAAATTGTGCTATTTAAGTAAATCCTCTATGTGGTGATCTGGATTGACATTAAGAATGTGTGACTAATTCGTCGCTTTCATAAAACAGTTACTTGTTTTATCAAGGACTTTCAGTTAGCCCCCATGAATACTCATCTTCTCTATACTGGGTAGAGCCAACTTTGATTTATGCCCAGGAACACACGCCAGTTACGACAGGTACTGTTGGTTGTCTTCTAATTACTCCCTCTGCTTTCCGTTTTATCCTTGGCTCCTGAGTCCTCCAGGTAGCCGCCTTTCTAAGAAGGACCTTAGAGGAAGCTGGACACATTTCTTTATCTAAAGTATCCTAATTAATGTAAGTTCCTTAAGGAGGTCCTGTTGCATGAACACATGATGCAATTTTGGTCAAAGGGCAATGCTGGCGAATCTTCTGGGGGCATCTTGGGGAAATGGTCTTTATTCAGGTAAAATGACACCTTGGAAGGGCAACCTTCTTTTCCTGCTGGATCTCAGGGTGTGTGTTGCCTGGTTTTGCCGCAGCAATCTCATGGCCCTAATGGGAGCCAGTCTGGAAACAATCAGCTACAGTGAGAATGGGAGAACAGAGATGAAAAAATATCCAGGTCTTTGACAAAGTTAACTAACCTTGGAATTGCTATATCTTCATGCTCCCTGTTATACAAGATAATACATTTTTCTTACTGTTTAAACTCTTTTCAATTCTATCTTCAGTTATTTGCCACTGAAGGTGTCTTAACTGATAAACCAATTTAGAAAGCATATTATTCTTGAAATTAATAAAATTATCAGAGTAGTCTATGCCAGGGGTCTCATTTTAGCTGCGGCATTAATGGATAATGTGACTGAGCAAATTATTTAACTTCTCTGGGCTTCAATTCCCTTGTCTGTATAATGATGCCTTGGCTGAATCATCTGGAAAGTCATCCCAAGTTGAAAATGCTGGGACTTTTTGATTCAATGCCACACGAAACATAATGCTATACCCATTGAACAACAGGATTACACGTGAGTAACCTAACAATATAATGCAATGACATATATGTAATATAAAGACCACTTATGTACTTTTATAATCACTTAATATCACACTACTTACAGGCTTTGATTTAAGCACAATGAGTATTTGGTCATTACTATGGTGGAATCAGTTAAAATACAGCTCATTAAAGGATGCCCCAGCAAGAGAGGAGAGATTCCTCACAATGTATTTTTGGGGGGGGGGGGCGGTTTGGTTTATTTATTTATTTATTTATTTGGCCTTTTTTTCCCTCACAATATTTTAAATTTATTTTTAATTTAATTTTTATTTTTATTTATAATTAATTTTAATCAATTTAAGGGGGAAGATGAAAATATTTTTCAAAGATTCTCCCATGGCGCTATTTTAGCACATAAACATGGGCAACTATTTTAGGTTACGAGTTATCTATTAAGGTGATAAGAAATGGGATCACCCATCTTTTATTTTTTTTCTCTGCAAGTATATGTATCTCTGCATTCTCCACTTGGTTATTGTGATTATGGACAAACTTCCTAAGTTGTCTGACTCAGGCATGCAGAAATGTAGTAAGAAAGTGTCTCTAAAGCTGCTCAACCAAAAATCAAGGTACAGCATGCCACTTTTGGAATAGTATTAGCTCCTTCTGGGCACGTACAAGTCAAATTCAAGATATGCTCAACTATGCCTTTCCTGTCCTTCTCTTTCATTCCAGGATGGTTAGACTGCACTGTGCAAGAGACGCGTTCCAGTCACTGGCGCCCAGTCCCAGTGGTCCCCAATGATATATAAATACTCCTCTGTTCTCACATCATTGCCATTTATTCCTGGGGCATCCACAGCTCATCTGTCTACGGCTATCATGATTCTTCAGTCATGCAATTCCTTTTGTATCTCTCTTGTCCTGCGTATGAATTGTTCTTCTGATTTCTAAGTCCACTGACTACTGGGCCACTTCCTTGTCCTTCTTGGGCACAGAGGAAAAGACCAGACACTCTCCCACTGTCCATGAGGCAGGCGAAAAACTCAGGGTAAGTGGCTATCATTTGTCGTCTCTGTTTATTCCTTTCTTTTCTGCCCCCTGGTATCTCTATCTCTGTGTCTCTATATTATACCTGCTCTCTTGCTCCCATTTTTTGTGTTGCTGGAAATATCTACGAGCTCTACCTATTGGGGTCCCCACTCAATTTCCACTCCAATTAAGGCCAGCATGATTTTGAAATGAGGGCTTTCATGTGAGTCCCACCACCACCTTAACCCTCACCCGAGAAGCAAGACATCATTCTCTGATGTCCACACCCAAACACGTTTGGGTTTTTGTTGAGCCTGCTCCCCGGTATTTGGCCTTTGCTCTCCAGCTTTGGCTCCCTAGGCACCCCCAGAATCTCCTGCTCACAGCTGCCTGCATGTTTACGTCCTCTCGGGTTAGAACACTGTCCTCACACCATCTCACATGCGTTCCAGTGAGTTGTGGTCCCTCCAGCTCCTGATTTTGATGTGCGAAGCCACATGTTTGGACAAAAAAAAAAAATCTCTTTCATAAGCTTGGTCTTTGATACTCACGGCCAGGACCTCTGCTGTGAGTTCAAACAACAGGCAACCAGAAGAGGAGAAAAATGCCCAAGAACCAATGCGGCAATTAGTTCAGAGTCCCACCTTGCCACACTGTAAAAACAGGCAACTTGACTGTGTTTTTCTGGAAACGTGTGTGTGTGTGTGTGTGTGTGTGTGTGCGTGCGCACGCACGTGCTTCTTCTCTTTTTAAATATGCCAGCATCACACAGTTGATGGCTGGAGCTCTCCCCCTCACGTCACTGCAACTTGGTGCTTGGCCCACAGCTTTCCTTCTCTTGTTTGGCCAACATGTGCTGCAGGCTTTTATTGCCTTCCTCTTTTATTAGAGCAAAAGTCTACTGACTCGTTTCTACACTTCCTTTTTTTTGTTGTTATAGTCCCTCCCACATACAGATTATCCATTCATTTACTCATTCATTAAAAGACATTTTAAAAAAGAATTTACTTATTAATTTTAGTTGAGAGAGAGAGTGTAGGGGAGAGGCAGAGGAGAGGGACAGAGAGAATCTCCAACAGACTCCCTGCTGAGTATAGAGCCCGAGACGGGGCTCAGTCTCACAGCCCTGAGTTCACCACCTAAGCCGAAAGCAAGAGTTGGACGCTTAACCACCCAGGAGCCCCTTAAGAAACACTTATTGGGTGTCAAGATGGTACCTGGCTAGATGCTGGTGATCTAACAATGAGAAAGCAACAAGAACCCTTTTTTAGAGACCTCCTTGGAGTCTTTCATGAGAGACAGACTGAAAACCACGTGATTAAAATTATGTGGAGAAGTTATAAGGTAGAACTACGGGGAGCCACAAGAGAAATGCAGCAGGGTCATGGGATCCTCTCAGGAGACCAGGCAACACTTCCTACAGGCTGTGAGTTTTAAACATAATCACTAATGGATGTAGATGATTTAGGCAGAGAGAACATTCTTGGCAGGAAAAATTGTTGTGGAAAGTACCAGAGATGAGAAGGGAGGTATAAAAGAAATTCAGTGTGGCCAGAGCCTAGAGCTCCCACGTCTGGGGGTGGGACCCGACAGCAGGAGTCCGGACAGACAGCACAGCAAAGACGGCCAAGGGCCCTGTGAGAAACTGGACGTCATCCTAAGGGCAATGAAACGGACTGGTGGGACTTTCTGTAGGAGAATAATTGAATCAGTTTGGGGGGTTTGGTCACATTGAGGCAGGTTGTAAGTTAGAAACAAGCTGGATGCAAGGCCTATTCCAAAGCTGAGTCGGCTAGCCAAGTGAGGAATGAAGCCTGGCTGGATTAGGGGACAATGCTGGGAGGAAGGTGACAGGAAGAGATGTAAGGCTGTGACCAGAGCCAGGTGAATGGGTGAGGGGAGCCTGCTGTGGAAGGTCAGGATGGCTCCTGGGTGTCAGAGGCAACTGTGTACTTGGTAAGCATCATCCACTGAGACTGTAAACAGGTCAGACTGGGGTCCCATTAGATGGCATTCTGGCTTGAGATCCTGGAAACATCTGAATCTTGGTCAAACATAGTTGCAGACAGAGTCCCTGGAGACCCAGTGGAAATGTATCTTAAAAATAAAAAAGACAAGTAAACTAAAGGACACTTATTAGCAGGGCTTTGGTGCCAAAGGACAGAGTGAAATTTAAAAGAGATGCCGGATCACACAAGAAAATCCTGTATCCTTAGGCAAAAAGTCTTGGTCTTGCTGCTCTATTCCTGCCAAACCTGACATCATCTCATATTCCACTAGCTTTTGTATTTTTGCCATAAGCCCTCATAATAGATTGTAAGTTCCTTGAGAACTGTTGATTTGTTTGATACTCGTTATCTCTTTATTCATGTAGCAAATACTGAGTGTTCATTGTAGACATGGTACTCTGCTGGATGGTGAGATTATAAGAAGTCTATCACCTGGTGGGGGAGGATGACAAGGATCTAGGAAAGCATGAAGCAGAATCACTACCTCTTTTTTTTTTTTTTTTTAAAGATTTATTTGAGAGAGAGCGAGGGAGCAAGAAAGAGCACGTGGGCATGCACAAGCATGAATCAGGGGAGGGGCAGAGGGTGAAGGAGAGAGAATCCTTAAGCAGACTCCCTGCTAAGTACAGAACCTGACTCAGGGTTTGATCCCACGACCCTGAAATCATCGTATGAGCTGAAATCAAGAGTCAGGGCGCCTGGGTGGCTCAGTGGTTTAAGCCGCTGCCTTCGGCTCAGGTCATGATCTCAGGGTCCTGGGATCGAGTCCCACATCGGGCTCTCTGCTCAGCAGGGAGCCTGCTTCCCTCTCACTCTCTCTGACTACCTCTCTGCCTACTTATGATCTCTCTCTGTCAAATAAATAAATAAAATCTTAAAAAAAAAAAAAAAGAGTCAGCCACCAGACTGACTGCACCACACAGGCACCCCCAGAATCAGTGTTCTTACAGAGTGGTTCAGCGGGATCTGATGGCTCAGGGCAGATCCTGAATCCAGTGGGATGAGAACCTTACTGCACCAGGCTCGATGTGGCTCACAGACAACAGTACATATATGATGAAAGAATTTTTTCTTTCAGAGTTGAGCATTCTCATTCTTCTTTTCTCTGATATTAAGAACTTTCATAAATACTTCTTAAAACCCATATTTTTTGTTTTCTTCCCTTGTATCTTTGCTTATTCCTAGCAGATGAAGTTTTCATGTATTAGGCAAAGATGTGTGCTGAAATAAATGTGTGGTGTGACCATGAAGGAATAAGACTGATTTCCACAAGTGACATTCAAAACAAAATAAAACAGGATCCCAGTCCTGTTACTTTGATAGACCACACAAGTATAGTTTACTCCTATCAATTACAGGGAAACAAACAAACAAACAAAGATTAATCAGGGTCTAGTATTTAGATGTCTGATAGACTCTTAGTAGCTTTTGATGATTGTACAGAGAAGCTTTGATTTATCCAAATTAATTTCATAATAGAGCAAGTTACTTTCACTGCTTTCTATTTTTAAGAAAAGCAATAAATCACAACCAATTTAAATACATATGATCTTATTAGAAAAATAACCATCTTCCATATTTTCTGCTGCAATCAGTACAAATGATCACTTTTAAAAATTCCACCTAGACTTTTCACCAAATAATGCTGGAGCAAGTGGACATTCATAGTTAAAATAATGAACATTGACAGAAATTTCACGCTTAAAAGAAAATTAACTCAAAATGGATCACAAGCTTAAGTGTGAAAAGGAAAACTATAATACTTCTAGGAAAAAAAAATCTTCAGAAGCTATGTCTTAGACTTTAGATTAAAAACACAGTCCAGGGGCACCTGGGTGGCTCAGTGGTTTAAGCCTCTGCCTTCGGCTCAGGTCATGATCTCAGGGTCCTGGGATCGAGCCCCGCATCGGGCTCTCTGCTCGGTGGAGAGCCTGTTTCTCCGTCTCTCTCTGCCTGCCTCTCTGCCTACTTGTGACCTCTCTCTCTGTCAAATAAATAAATAAAATATTAAATAAAAACACAGTCCAGAAAAGGAAAAAGCGATACAATGGATTTCAGCAAAATGAAACATTTTTACTCTGTAAAAGATCCTTTTGAGATAAAAACCAATCTACTAACTGGGGAAAATATTTACAAACCACACCTCTCACAGGGGATTAATATCTAGAAAATAAAAAGAACTCTTAAAACTCAATACTGTAACAACAAACAATCACAATGGAAAGTGGACAAAGATATAAACAGATGTTTGACTTAAGAGGATAAATGGACAGCAAACAGGCACATGAAAAGATATTCAATGTAACTGGATGTGAAGGAAATGTGAATTTAAACCACAGTGAGATATCACCACTCACCCATCACAAGGGCTAAAAAAAAAATAGTAAAAACCCAAATACTGTCAAGAATGTGAAAGAACAAGATGATGCATTGTTGGGTGGAAGGTAAAATGGTACAAACATTCTGGGAAGCACTTTGCTAGTGTCTTCTTACAACCACTATATGACCCTGCAATTACACTTGTGGGCATTTTCTTCAGGGGAATAAAAATTTCTATACTCCCCTCCCCAATACATGTATACAATGTTCACCGATGCTTTATGATAGCCCAAAACTGTGAACAACATAGCTATCATTCAACACGTAAAAAGTTGGGTTGCTTGGTTGGTTAAATGTCTGCCTTTGGCTCAGGCCATGGTCGTAGGGTCCTGGGATCAAGTCCTGTGTCAGGCTCCCTGCTCAGTGGGAAGTCTGCTTCTCCTTCTACCCCTCCCCCTGCTCATGCTCTCTCTCTCTCTCAAATAAGTAAATGAAATCTTAAAAAACAAAAACAAAAACAAAAACCCACAAACAAACAAGTGAAAAGTTAAACCCTGGCAGATTGCTATCATGGGATACAACAAGGAACAGATTACTGATATACCCAACAATTTAGACAAACCTCCAGAGAATTACATTGTGTGAAAAAAGCCAATCTCAAAAGGTTTCATACTGTATGACTACCTTGACATTATACTCTTGAAATTAGAAATTTATTGAAATAGCGAAGAGATCAGTGTACCAGGATGCGGGGATGGCTACAAAAGGATCCTTGAGGTGACACAGCTGCTCTTCTATCTTGACCGAATTAGTAACAGTACCTTTAGATTAAAAACACAGTCCAGAAAAGGAAAAAGCGATACAATGGATTTCAGCTGTGACATTTCAGCCTTGCTTTATAAGACATTATCACTGGGACAAACTAGAGAAAAGGTACCTTGGACCCCTCTGCATTGTTTCTTACAACTTTGAATCTGCAATTATCTCAAAATAAAGTTTCACTTAAAAATGCCTCCTATAGGTGAGAGGCAAGATGGCGGTGGAGTAGTGGACTGAAATGACATCAGATAGACTGTGGGGCTAGCAGCTGGCTCCTGGCAAGCCGTGGAGCAGCAGAACACAAAATCAGAACTTTCAGAAGTCTGCTGCACTGAGGGACATCACTCCAGAGGCTAAGCGGGGGTGGAGCCCTCATGGGGAAAGTATGGTATTAGGTCCCTTGGAGACACAGAAAGATTGGGGGTGTCTGAGTGTGGCAGAGGTGCCAGGTATTGGAGTGGGGAAGCCAACTACAGAGACAGAGCTGAAGAGTGAGCTTTCAGATCAGAGTTACCTTAAACCATGATCCAAGGTACAATTGGGCCACTGCTCTTTGAGCAGGGACCCCACAAGTGGCAGATCTGAGGAGACTTACTTTCCTCCTCTGGAAGAAACAGTGCGGCAAGAATCTGCTGGGTTTGGAGACTCCAAATGGGGCCATGCACCAGAGATAGAAACTCTCAGTCATAGACCAGGTGTGCTCAGAGTGTGGCTGGGGACCAGGGAGATGGGAGGGAGTGACTGCTTTTCTCTGAGGGTGCACTGAGGAGTGGGGCCCTGAGCTCTTGGCTCCTCTGGCCCGGAGATTGGGAGGCCGTCATTTTCATTCCCCTCCTCCCAGCTCTACAGAAAGCATTCAGGGAACAAAAGCTCCCGAAGGTGAACCTGAGCAGATTACTTAGCCTAGTCCCTGGCAAGGGCCGTGCAATTCCTCCCTGGGCAAAGACATCTGAGAATCACGGCAACAGGCCCCTCCCGCAGAAGATCACAAAGAATATACAGCCAAGACCAACCTCACTGATCAAGGACAACAGCAGAACTCCAGAGCTAGGGGAAAGCAATGCATAGAATAGATAGCTTTCTCTCCATGATCCTTTAGTCTTGCAAAGTTAAATTTTTAAAATTTTATTTTTTTCTTATTCTATTTTTTTAACTTTTCCTTTTACAACATTTTTAAACTAGTTTATCTTAACAGTACCTTTCAAAAAATATTTTAAAAACTTCATTGTTATACTCATATTTTATCCCTTCATTGTATTTAACCTTATTTTGTGTATACATATAGGGTTTTTTTTTTTTCCCTAAAAGTTCTGGGATACAATTTCTTCTAATAGATCAAAATATACCCTAATCCAGCACATGGTTTTGTTCTAGTCTCCAGGCTGAGCACATTCCTTCTTCTTTTCCAACCACTTACCTTATCAATTCCTTTTTTAGGATTTTTGAAAAATTTTCATATTTACAGTTATAGCCCACCCCTTCATTGTGCTTACCCTTATTTTTGCGTGTATATACATATAAAAGTTTTTCTTTCTTTAAAATTTTGGGAGATCATTTCTTTTAAGAGACCAAAATACACCCCAAATCAAGCTGGTAGCTCTGTTCTATTCACTTGTCTAATAAATATGTTTGTATTTTGTATTTTTGTATTTTTATTTCTTTTTCCCCCCTTTCTTTCCCCCCTGATTTTGGATCTCCTCTGATTTGGTTAGTGTACGTTTTTCTGGGGTCTTTGCCACCCTCCTAGTATTTTAGTCTCTCGTTCATTTTTTTTTTTAAGATTTTATTTATTTATTTCACAGACAGAGATCACAAGTAGGCAGAGAGGAAAGCAGAGAGAGAATGGGGGAAGCAGGCTCCCTGCCAAGCAGAGAGCCCGATGCGGGGCTCAATCCCAGGACCCTGGGATTACAACCTGAGCTGAAGGCAGAGGCTTTAACCCACTGGGCCACCTAGGAGCTCCTCTCATTCATATACTTTTATCTGGATAAAATAACAAGGTGGAAAAACTCACCCTCCCCCCCAAAAAAAGAACAAGAGGCAGTACCAATGGCTAGGGACCTAGTCAATATCGACATTGGAAATATGTCAGAACTAGAGCTCAGAATGATGATTCTCAAGGTGCTAGCTGGGCTTGAAAAAGGCATGGAAGATACTAGAAAAATGCTTTCTGGAGAAATTAAATCCCTTTCTAGAGAATAAAGGAACTAAAATCTAACTAAGTTGAAATAAAAAAAGGTATTAGGGGTGCCTGGGTGGCTCAGTCATTAATCATCTGCCTTCAGGTCAGGTCATGATCCCAGGGTGCTGAGATTGAGCCCCACATTGGGCTTCTTGCTCAGTGGGAAGCCTGCTTCTCCCTCTCCCACTCGCCCTGCTTGTATTTCCTCTCTTGCTCTGTCTCTCTCTGTCAAATAAATAAATAAATAAAATGTTTTTTAAAAAAGCTATTAATGAGGCACAATAAAAAATGGAGGCTCTTACTGCTAGGATAAATGAGGCAGAGAGAGAATGAGTGATATAGAAGACCAAATGATAGAGAATAAAGAAGCTGAGCAAAAGAGAGACAAACAACTACTGGGCTATGAGGGGAGAACTTGAAAAATAAATCATACCATAAGAAAAAATAATATTAGAATAATTGGGATTCCACAAAAAGAAAGAGGAAGAGGGGCAGATGGAATATTGGAGCGAATTATAGTAGAGAATTTTCCTAATACGGCAAAGGGAACAAGCATCAAAATCCAGGAGGTATAGAGAATTCCCCTCAAAATCAATAAAAATAGGCTCACACCCTGTCATCTAGTAGTAAAACTTACAATTCTTACTGACAAAGAGAAAATCCTGAAAGCAGCTCGGGACAAGAAGTCTGTAACATACAATGGTAGAAATATTAGATTGGCAGAAGACCTATCCACAGAGAACTGGCAGGCCAGAAAGAACTGGCATGATATATTCAGAGCACTAAATGAGAAAAACATGCAGCCAAGAATACTATATCCAGCTAGGCTATCATTGAAAATAGAAGGAGAGATAAAAATCTTCAAGGATAAACAAAAACTAAAAGAATTTGCAAACACCAAGCCAGCCCTACAGGAAATATTGAATGGGGTCCTCTAAGCAAAGAGAGAGCCTAAAAGTAGTAGACCAGATGTACAGAGACAATATAGAGTAAGAATCACCTTAAAGGCAATACAATGGCACTAAATTCATATGGTTCAACAGTTACTCTGAATGGAAATGGGCTAAAAGCCCCAATTAAAAGAAACAGGGTATCAGAATGGATTAAAAAAACAAAGACTCATCGATATTTTATCTACAAGAAACACATTTTAGACCCAAAGACGCCTTCAAATTTAAAGTCAGGGGTGGAAAACACTTTGCCATACTAATGGACATCAAAAGAAAGCTGGGGTGGCAATCCTTATATCAGATCAATTAGATTTTAAGCCAAAGACTATAATAAGAGATGAGGAAGGACACTGTATCATACTTAAAGGGTCTGTCCAATAAGAAGATCTAACAATTTTAAATATCTATGGGATCTAACATGGGAGCAGCCAACTATATAAACCAATTTATAACAAAATCAAAGAAACACATCGACAATAATACAATAACAGTAGGGGACTTTAACACCCCCTCACTGAAATGGGCAGATCATCCAAGCAAAAGATCAACAAGGAAATAAAGGCCTAAAATGACACACTGGACTAGATGGACATCACAAATATATTCGGAACATTCCATCCTAAAGCAACAGAATACACATTCTTCTCTATTGCATATGGAACATTCTCCAGAAGAGATCACATCCTGGGTCACAAATCAGGTCTCAACCAGTACCAAAAGACGTGGACCATTCTCTTCATATTTTCAGACCACAGTGCTCTGAAGCTAGAACTCAATCACAAGAGGAAAGCTGGAAAGAACTCAAATACATGGAGGTTAAAGAGCATCCTACTAATGAATGAATGGGTCATCTAGGAAATTAAAGAAGAACTAAGAAAATTCATGGAAACAAATGAAAATGAAAACCCAAGTGTTCAAAATCTTTGGGACAAAGCAAAGGCGGTCCTGAGAGGAAAGTGTATAGCAATACAAGCCTTTCTCAAGAAACAAGAAATGTCTCAAGTACACAACATAACCCTACACCTAAAGGATCTGACGAAAGAACCACCAAGAAAGCCTAAACCTGGGTCACCTGGGTGGCTCAGTGGGTTAAAGCTTCTTCTGCCTTTGGCTCAGGTCATGATCCCAGGGTTCTGGGATGGAGCCCCGCATTGGGCTCTCTGCTCAGCAGGGAGCCTGCTTCCTCCTTTCTCTCTTCCTGTCTCTCTGCCTACTTGTGATCTCTGTCTGTCGAATAAATAAATAAAATCTTAAAACAAAAGAGGAAAAAAAAAAAAAAAAAGAAATCCTGAACCCGGCAGTAGAAGAGAAATAATAAAGATCAGAGTGAAAATCAGTGAAATAGAAACCAAAAGAACAGTAGAACAAATCAATGAAACTATGAGCTGGTTCTGCTAAAGAATTAATAAGGTTGATAAACCCCTGGCCACTTGTCAAAAAGAAAAGAGAAAGGACCCAAATAAATAAAATCATGGATGAAAGTGGAGAGATCACAACCAACATCAAAGAAATACAAACAATTTTAAGAACATATTATGAGCAACTATACACCAGGAAATCGGACAATCTGGAAGAAATGGATGCATTCCTAGAGACATATAAACTACCAAAATTGAATGAGGAAGAAATAGAAAATTTGAAGAGACCCATAACCAGTAAGGGGATTGAAGCAGTCATCAAACATCTCCCAAAAAACAAGAGACCAGGGTCAGGCGGCTTCCCAGGGGAATTCTACCAAAGATTTAAAGAACTAATATCTATTCTCCTGAAACTGTCCCAAAAAATAGAAATGGAAGGAAAACTTCCAAACTCATTTTATGAGGACAGCTTTACCTTGATCCCCAAACCAGACAAAGACCCCATCAAAAAGAATTACAGACCAATATCCTTGATGAACACAGATGCGAAAATTCTCACCAAAATACTAGCCAACAGTACATTAAAAGAATTATTCACCAGAAACAAGTGGCATTTATTCCTGGGCTTCAGTGTTGGTTCAACATCCGCAAATCAATCAATGTGATACAATATATTAATAAAAGAAAGAACAAGAACAATACAATACTCTCAATAGTTGCTGAAAAAGCATTTGACAAAATACAGCATACTTTCTTGATCAAAACTTTTCAATATCTTCAAAGCTATCTATGAAAAACCCACAACGAATATCATTCTCAATGGGAAAAAAACTGAGAGCTTTTCCCCTAAGGTCAGGAACATGGCAGGGATGTCTGCTATCAACACTGCTATTCAACATAGTACTAGAAGTTCTAGCCTCATCAAACAGACAACAAAAAGAAATATTAGGCATCTGAACTGGCAAAGAAGTAAAACTCTCACTCTTTGCAGATGATATGATACTTTATGTGGAAAACCCAAAAGATTCCACTCCAAATCTGCTTGAACTTGTACAGGAATTCAGTAAAGTGTTGGAATATAAAATCAATGCACAGAAATCTATACACCAATGGCAAGACAGAAGAAAGAAAATTAAGGAGTCAATGCCATTTACAATTGCACCCAAAACCGTAAGATACCTAGGAGTAAACCTAACCAAAGAGGCAAAGAATCTGTACGCAGAAAACTATAAAGTACTCATGAAAGAAATTGAGGAAGACACAAAGAAATGGAAGAACATCCCATGCTCATGGATTGGAAGAACAAATATTGTGAAAATTTCTATGCTACCTAAAGCAATCTACACATTTAATGCAATCCCTATCATAATACCATCAATTTTTTTCAAAGAAATGGAACAAATAATCCTAAAATTTATATGGAACCAGAAAAGACCCCAAATAGCTAGAGGGATGTTGAAAAAGAAAGCTAAAGTTGGTGGCATCAGAATTCCAGATTTCAAGCTCTACTACAAAGCTGTAAACATCAAGACAGTATGGTACTGGCAAAGAAATAGACACATAGATCAGTGGACCCTCACTCTATGGTCAACTAATCTTCAACAAAGCAGAAAGGAATGTCCAATGGAAAAAAGACAGCCTCTTCAACAAATGGTGCTGGGAAAATTGGACACCCACATGCAGAAGAATGAAACTGGATCATTTCCTTACACCACACACAAAGATAGACTCAAAATGGATAAAGGACCTCAATGTGAGAAAGAAATCCATCCAAGTCCTTGAGGAGAACACAGGCAGCAACCTCTTCGACCTCAGCTGCAGCAACTTCTTCCTAGAAACATCACCAGGGAAGGAAGGACAAAGATGAACTATTGGGATTTAATCAAGATCAAAAGCTTTTGCACAGCAAAGGAAACAGTCAACAAAACCAAAACCCAACTGACAGATTGGGAGAAGATATTTGCAAATGACATATCAGATAAAGGGCTAGTATCCAAAATCTATAAGGAACTTAATCAAACTCCATACCCAAGGAACAAATAATCCAGTCATGGAGTGGGCAGAAGACATGAACAGACATTTCTGCAAAGAAGACATCCAAATGGCCAACAGACATATGAAAAAGTGCTCAATGTCACTTGGCATCAGGGAAACACAAACAAAACCACAGTGAGATATCACCGCATAGTGGTCAGAATGGCTAAAGTTAACTGCTGAGGAAACAACAGATGTTGGCGAGAATGCGGAGAAAGGGGAATACTCCTACATTCCTGGTGGGAATGCAAGCTTGTGCAGCCACTCTGGAAAATAGCATGGAGGTTCCTCAAAAATAGAGCTACCTTATGACCCAGCAGTCGCACTATTGGGTATTTAAAGATACAAATGTAGTGATCCAAAGGGGATTGTGCATCTAAATGTTTTTAGCAGCAATAGCCAAACTAAGGAAAGAACCTAGATGTCCATCAACAGATGAATGTATAGGGAAGAAGTGGTATATATACAGAATGGAATACTATGCAGCCATCAAAAGAAATGAAATCTTGGGTCACCTGGGTGGCTCAGTGGGTTGGGGCCTCTGCCTTTGGCTCAGGTTATGAAACCAGGGTCCTGGGATTGATCCCACATCAGGCTCTCTGCTCAACGGGGAGCCTGCTTCCCTTCCTCTCTCTGCCTCTCTGCCTGCTTGTGATCTCTGTCTGTCAAATAAATAAATAAAATCTTAAAAAAAAAAAAAAGAAATGAAATCTTGCCATTTGCAATGACATGGATGGAACTCGAGGGTATTATGCTAAGCGAAATAAGTCAGTCAGGGAATGACAATTATCATATGATCCCCCTGATATGAGGAATTTGAGGCAGAGTAGGGGGCTTGGGGGTAGGGAAGGAAAAAGTGAAACAAGATGGTATTGGGAGGGAGACAAACCACAAAAGACTCTTAATCTCCACAAAACAAACTGAGGGTTGCTGGGGGGAGAGGCAGTGTGGAAAGGGTGGTTGGATTATGGACATTGGGGAGGGTATGTGATATGGTGAGTGCTGTGAAGTGTGTAAGCCTGATGATTCACGGACCTGTGCCCCTTGATCAAATAATACATTATATGTTAATAATAATAATGAATTTTAAAATGCCACCTATATTAATATCCAAAAGGCTATAAAAATTAACATCTAGAAAATGCTTTTAATGAGGCTTACTCACTGAATGTTCAAAGAAGGCAGAAATTTAGAGGTTACCTAAGAAATTACTTCATTTATTACTGAGAAACACTATCTACTATATTATATTTATTTGGGAACCACACACAAGTATATGTAAGAAGGGTTACTGGCTTTTTATTTTTACAAATCAAATATTCCACGTATCTGTAGGAACTCTCTAAGTTGTCAGTCACATAAAATCCAACTCAAAGGGCATGAGGAGAAAAGAGAATATCATTTGGCTCATGAACTTAGAATATCTGGAGGAAGATCTTCTGGGATGGCTTGACTTAGGTGTGGTTGTGAGGTTCTTAGATCTCTGGCTCCATTTCTATACAATTCTGTCTACTCTGTCTTCAACCGTATGTCATCTTTATCCTCACATTGAACTTTTTCATGATATAACGTTCTAAACTTACATTTTTAAACCACACCATTGGAGAATTTCCTTCTGGGGGACCTCCAGCTTCTTGGTGTCTCATTGGTCTAAACTGAATCATGATTCCATACTAAAACTAAAGCCAAGGTAATAGGAAATGCTGAAGGGCTTGAGAAAAATGAGGTTCTGCCTTCAGGCTGAAAATGGGGTTAACCCAGGGATGTGATGTACTGGAGCTGGTTAGGATTTATTTGTTGGAATCAATGATTCGAATTGTCAGGAAATTTGTAAGCAGTTGTAAAATACAGCCATCCATAAAACTTAAATTAGGGAATTTGTAGCTAAGCTGTATTAAAAGCAAAGGCAATAATACCCCAAACTCATCATTTCCTAATCCTTTTACTACTATCTCTGCCCTTGAGGCTATTTGTATCTATAGTAACTGTGTGGTGGAAATACTGTATTATGATGTGCTACTGGGCATCTTTGACCAATCTACATCCAAGGATACCATTTTGGTAGCTTTTGGTTGGCCACTGGGGGTATATTTACATCATGGACACTGGAGAGTCACAAGGAGTCAGGGTTTTCTGATCTCAGTGAGCTTGTTATTAAACACTTACTGGTGCAACACAAGGCTGGGAAATGTGGATTATCAGTTGAGTAAGTGGTGAAGAAAACGTTACAGGCAAGGGTATACCACGACTGCTTCCATGTTCCAGAAGACTGCTGCACTTTTAAAAATATTTCATTCAAATTCTTCTCTGTAATACTCCAGACATTAATTGAGAGGTTCATAATTGGACGTCAAAATGAGAGAACTGGTATCAGAGATCTGGTTTCCTCCATGGTGCCCTCTTCCTTCTGAACTACCCTGAAGCTGGAACACATCGAGTGCATTTTGAAACTGACTTGCATGACACGGTCATCTCCCAGTGAGGTACGAGGTTTTCCAGGCTGTGTAAGCTGGAGGCCGAGATGCTGCTGGGGGACTTCAGAACCATGACTCTGCTTCCGTCTCCTACAGGAAATCATGGCACGATACTGCCTTGCTCATGTTGACTCAGACCCAAGAGCCAGGAAAGCCCAGTATTTGTGAACATCCCCTTAAGTGGAAGAATTCATGCAGAGAATGTAGAAAAGCCTTCTGAATGGTAATGCTGGTCCCCTTTATCAAGATTCTCAGATATCTCACAACCCTATCTAGGAGAGCCAACGCACACAGCCCATTAGAGAGTGCATGGGGCCAAGGAACACTGCAGTGATGTGTATGCATCTGCTCTTCTCTGTGGTCAGTGCCCCTCCACCTAGGTTCCATATTCATAACCCCAGTTTCTCTCTGGAGTCTGGATCCAGGTATACACAGAAGGCCACATTCTGCTGGGTACTTTTATGGATTTGGACCATGCAGCTTTTGTTAGTACCCGCTGGGGAACACTAAAACACTAAATTGCTTTACATGATAGAGGGAGACGTATCTGGCCTTCTGGATCCAACAGGGTGACTAGGTCTGGAGGCTTTGTTTTCTCTCCAGGTTGACCCAGTGCCTTAGAGCAAAAGCACCCATGGAATGGAGAAAAACCTAGAAAGCACAGCTGTGGCATTTGCAGCAAAACCGCAAATCTTGTCAGCAAACTCCCTGGTCTTGCACGGGCCTTGGAGTGGTGAGGGCTGTGCAAACAGGGCCAGCCTATCCATGGAGCATGCCACTCCCACTCTGGGCGCATATGTATACACCTGATGCGAAAATGTTTCCAGTTTTTTTTCCTAAGTGGATGGAGCGTTCTGTCCACCATCTTGTAAAGACTGTTTATTTACTGAACAAAACATTTCTACAAAAATGAGTTCCCCTAATTCTCATGAAAACACTGGAAACATTGAAATTTGCTCAACCTCTGGGAAGTTTCCTAAGGAGTTTGTAGAATCTCCCTTTTGGAGACTTTAGTAGACATTAGTTAATTACTCTGCGAATTTAAGTTTAATGGCTGCCCTACTGACTTAGCCCTAGAAAATGGATTCATGGTATTTACCAAAGCAAACCATATCCATAATCTGTGACCCAGCAAGTTCACTCTTGGGTGTATACCCAACAGAAACACATACATATATTCACTAAAAGACATGTACTAGAATCTGGATAATAGCATTATTCTTAATAGCCAAAAAGTAGAAACAATACAAATGTCAACCTACAGTAGATGGACCAATGAACCGTGGTATTCTTACACAACAGGATACCAGAAGGACAATGAGCGACCTACAACCACACGATGTGGCTGTGACGTGACAACATTGAGTAAGAGTATATATACTGATGATTACTTTATGTAAAGTTCTCAAGCTGACAAAACTAACATTTATTACTGGTTCAAAGTCACAAAACTAACATTTATCACTGGTAGTGCTGATAACGGTGCTAAGTGGCATGATGGGGCTTCTGGGATGATCCTAATTTCTTCATTTGGGGATGGTTATGTCACCTTAGAAAAATACTTAGCTGTATCATCATATGTGTGCTATAGTACACTGAATGTTGACCCCCAACCAATATATGTCCACATCAAATCAAATCCTGGAACCTGTGAATATTACCTTATTTGGTAAAAGTATCTTTACAGTTGGAAGTAAGTTAAAGATACTGAAAGGATGAGATCATTCTGGATTCTTGGGGTAGGCCCTAAGTTCAAAGACAAGGGTCCTTATGAGAGACCCAAAGAGGCGTGCCTGGGTGGTATAGTCAGTTAAGCCTCTGACTCTTGGTTTTGGCCCAGGCCATGATGTCAGGGTCATGAGATGGAGCCCCACAGCAGGCTCTGTGTTCAGTGTTGAGTCTGTTTGAGATTCTCTCTCCTTCTCCCTCCTCCCCTCACACGTCTGCTCTTTCTCTTTAAAATAAATAAATAAATCTTCTTTTTAAAAAGAGAAATACAAAGAGAAGAGACACACAGAAAGAAAGGCAGGTAATGGGATGACAGAGGCGGAGTGGAATCATAGGATCACATGTCAGACACAGAGACGATGTGGAGGCCGATGCAAGACTGGGCCCATGTGGCCGCAAGCCAAAGAGCCCATAGAAGTTGGTTTCCTCACAAAGCCTGAGCCCCTGGAAGCTGGCACAGAGGCGTGGAATGGATTCTCCTCCAGAGCATCTTGAGGGAGTGCGGCCGTTGCAACCACTTGATATAGAACTTCTGGCCTCTAGCACTGTGACAGAATAAAGTTATGATGGATGCCCCCAAGTCTGCAGTAATTTGTTAAAACAGCTCTCGGAAACTACAGCGTCTGCTTTTCTGCATATTTGTGACATTTCATGGCCATCTGCTTTGAAGAGGTACCCTTTCATTTAGCAAGTGGTTGACAGAGAAGTCAAGATCATTTTAGCTTGATGTCTTCCAGGTATCTGACCTGCTTACAATAGGTGAGAGGATGGATGTGTTTCGATCTGTACATATGCATCGTCTTCCTGAGAAAGCAGCATCCAGTCCTGCTCACCTACACCTGTGCGCACGTGCCACACTGGGTTCTGCCCTCCACATGGGACCACCTTGCCCAAGCCTCTCCTAGTCTCTACATATTCCGTGTGTTCTTCAAACAATTAGCCACATGTAACATTTGTATGCTAGTTGCAGTCTTTTTCACTGTTGATCGCTATATGAAGGGCAGCTCTCCTGTAATCTTCCAGGAACTCTTTACATAACTTGAAGAAAGTCTGAGACAATAGGATACCCCATTTTTGTATGGTATCGTGCCTAAAGAAGCACTGTCTAGCATCTCCACGTGAATAAACCTAATGGTGATCTTCACTCACATCGGTTGAAAAACATTCCAAGATACTGGCTTCATAATTTACTGCAACAGTTTAAAAAAATCTCTTTTCTTCTTCTTTCTTCCAACTCTGGGTCTCTTTACCTCTTAGGTACCCAAAAGGGCATATGTGCATCATCGAGCCAATCTCTACGAAAATCTTTCCTCCAGAGTGAGCTGAAAAGGGACTCCTTGCACTTGCCCCTGGTTTTCCTTCTCTCCCATGAACAAACCATGATTTCTTTCTTTGAAAATTCCACATTTCTTCCTCTTGTTCTTGCTTTGTCTCCTGAGTCTCCACTGGCAAGCTGCAGGAGCTGAGTTTCTCTCTTGGAAACCAGGGCTGAGGCCAAGAGAACAAAGAAGCTTCTGTTTAGCTAAGTGGTTGGAGAGGGTGGAAGGGGGTATAGAGAAAAAAGACTGAAAAGACTTCAACACTATTACCTTATTTTATCCACATCATGTTAATATCACTTAAGGTAACAGATAAGGCCTTGGGGTGGCCAAAAGTGAGACTGGCCAGCCAAACTCCTTTGACTGATTTTACTATCTTTTCTTCTCTAGAAAGCCAGTTTCTATCCTCGTGGGTTAGAGAAGGTAGGCACATAACTATTTTTCGAGACCTAAGCACTGCTATGGATATTTTACCCACTTAACTTTCAAGGCAACCTGGTGATAATGGGAGTTTTTGTTTCAATTTTGCAAATGAGGATGTAAAGAAGCAGAATATTGAAGGTCGTGGGGGTAAAATTTTTATCAGGCCAGGATTCAAATAGAGGATCATCTGCCTCCAAAGCCTAGGCCTGCTTGCTGTTTTAGACATTAGTCAGCAATATTCACTGACCATCCACGAGGTCACCAGGCCCTGCATGGGGTGTAGAAATGACAGAGGTACAAGACAGCTCCTGGCCTTGAGGAGCTACAGGGCCCAAATGTTTCCACTGTACCTCTCAGGCTCTCTCCCCTAGTTCTGGCAAATTCTGGAATAGTAATGTGGTGTCTTGTCTATTTCCTTTCATAACTTGCTATGATCCACAAGACTAAGGGGTGACTGGAGGGCTCAGTGGGTTAAGCCTCTACCTTCAGCTCAGGTCACGATTTCAGGGTCCTGGGCTCGAGCCCCGCATCAGGCTCTCTGCTCAGCAGGGAGCGTGCTTCCCCCTCTCTCTGCCTACTTGTGATCTCTCTGTGTCAAATAAATAAAATCTTTTTTTAAAAAAAAGAATGAAAATTCCTTCTATAGAAGCTCCATTGAACATATAGCACTTATATATCAATTGAGTATTTGATGAGCAATAATTTTTAAGAACCATCTGGTGGCTGATCACTAAGCTAGATGCTGTATCATGGGAGATACAAAATGAATGAGACACTTTAGCCCCCGCACTGTTGCTGTCTGGTGAGGAAGACAGCCATGGCCAAAGACGTAGTAACTACAAGTAGGTAGAAGGCTTAAAACACACGAAGGCAGCTGCTACAGGTGACAAGGTGTGAGGAAAATGCAACCACCGGCACCGTTTCTATAGAGTAGGCAGCTTACGTGGTAGTTATATTGACAGAGCTGAAAGAAGGTAAGAGTATCTATTGGGATTTGGGTGGTGTTAGCATTTATTTCTCATGTTGAAAAAAAAAAACAGCAACACTTTTTTACTTTTCTTTGCAATATCCACCTGGGAAAGTCCATGTGCCTCTAATGCAGAAAGTGGCTTTTCATGAAGTGAGCTTTTCGTGTCCAATTTTCCAGTTCCACTGATTGATTCCACAACATCCATGATTGACATTTTAGAGCTTTTCTATGAGTCAGGTGGGAAACAATGATCATAAGAAGGACACCAAGACAGAAACCAGAAGAAGGTAGGACACAACCTAACAACAGACGACAGAGATAGATGGGTTTATTTTGCCTCATTCTGTCAGACGCTACTGCTTAGTTTCAAGCAAACAAGGCTTGATGTTCTGAGAACATGGTTGCCACAAGGCGATATTGTGTATACATATGGAATGTTTTTGTGCACTGAATACTTGGTCTAAAAGGCCTTAATGTTTAAAATGTTCACAGGTGTTTTTTTTTTAATACAGGCAATATGTGAATAAATTTTTATTTAAAAAATGGTAGTCTTCCTTTTCATAATTTCCTCTACCTTTTTTTTTTTTAAAGATTTTATTTATTTATTTGACAGAGAGAGATCACAAGTAGGCAGAGAGGCAAGCAGAGAGAGTGAGAGGGAAGCAGGCTCCCTGCTGAGCAGAGAGCCCGATGCGGGACTCGATCCCAGGACCCTGAGATCATGACCTGAGCCGAAGGCAGTGGCCTAAACCACTGAGCCACCCAGGCATATCCTCTCTCCCAACCCTAACCAACCTTATGCTATTCTTCAGGGGTGACCATGCTTCGTAGAGAGAGATGTAGCCTTCTGGACCTCTTCCTATGGATCGATTCACTTACAGATACACAACTATGTGATATGTAGCTTTGTGTTATTTTTTACATAAATAAAATTATACTGTACTTACTGTTCTTACAGTTCTCATATTGTACTTGGTTTGTTCATTGAACAAGATGTTCTGGAAAACTTTTTAAGTCGATATACATACTGATCTTCCAAGTTCCGTTAAGCCACTGGATGAAATTCTGTAGTCTGAATGTAGCATAAATATTTTTAACCAAGACTTCACAGATGAAAAAATTGGGTTTCTAATTTTTTCATTATTATGCACTGTTTTGTAATGGTCTTCCCTGTATGTCCCTCTTGAGGACCAAGTGGGAGTATTTCTCTAGGATAACACTTGGAAGCAGAATTTTGAGAAATACTGTCAAGTTTTCCTCTCTTATCCTGCCCTAATTTACATGACTAATAATAGTAGAGTACTGTGTCTATTCCCTAGATCTTTACCAGTACTATGTATTAATATGTAAAAGTTTTGCAAATGTGCTAAGCAGACAACAGAGCATTGTATTTGAATTTATATTTCTCTGATTATTATTATGTTGGAGCAACATTTTCATGTGTTTATTAGCTATGTGCATATTTTCATCTATGAATTGCCTTTTTTTCAGGAATTGTCAGCATCTGACTGGGGGGCAGAAAGCCTTGCTCAGATTTCTGCATGAAACCTCTGAAAAGACCATACCCAAACTGAGAGAGGACAGAATGCTAATTAACAGGACTAACTTTCAGGTTCACTAGGCAATTTCTCAATCTTCAAATTTCTCAAATCGAAATCTATTGTCTGTTAATATCCAAGGACATTATCAGATTTATCAGAATCGCCACTTTTTTTTTCTGGCTTTGTCTCCTTTGGGGTCAATTTTTGTATCTTCACTTTCAGATCTGAAGAATTCTTTTGTGCCTAGATTCTTACTCATTTGCAGTGGAAGACAGTAAATGATAACCACAAGCTCTCCTCATTTGTAACCTATGTCTGCTACAGAATAACCCTTGCCCAGATAGAAGCAAAATCTCTGCTCCCCTCCTCCTTTAATTCCCTCTGTGTCCTGAGGAAAGGAGCAGCCAGCCCACCCTACTTTGCCTGCCCCTCCCTGCTCCCTGGCTCCCGCCCCCGCTGAGCAACTCCACTTGGATCTCCACTGCTTTGGGGCTGATGAGCATTCAGAACTCCGGTCCAACTTCTCCATCTGGGAGGATGTTGCTGGGACAAAAGTGGCTCCAGAGAGGGAAATTAGAGGCAATTATATACCTAAAACTGGATCTTGAATAGGACTTTGATTCACTGTCAAGGGGGAAAAAGATAAAGATTCAAGCCTTTCACCCAGGCTTACTTAAGCTCCCAGTCTTGCTTCCCTCGTGACTGCTTAGGGAGAGGACAGGAGCCGAAGCCAGGTGGCCGCCCTAGCATCACGGTGAGGAGCACGGACTGTGGAGCCAGACATCGAGGCTTTCCGTTACTTGTTAGCTCTGCAATAGGCAGCCTCCAAGACGGCCCTTAATTGTCCTCAACTGCTGCTGCTCATGCTCTCCTGCGGTCTCCTTTCACAGTGAAGGAGAGCCGATGGAGGTGACCGATGGTTACGGCAAAACTCAGTGTGTGACACGTCTGAAGCTGGAGGGGACGCTGCAACCTCGACCTGCCTTCTTGAATCATCTCCTTAGGAAGAAGCCAGCGGGGTGACCCGAGAAAACTCCCGTGCCCCGGGGAAAGGCCCATGTGGGAAGGAGCTGAGGGCTTCTGCCAAGAGCCAGCACCAACTTGCCAGCCAGGACAGCGAGCCACCCTAAAAACAGCTCTGCTTCTAGTCACGTTTGCAGACGATGGCGGCCACAGGTACTAGGTGACATCTTATGAGTGACCTTGACTCGGAATCACCCAGTCAAGCTGTTCTCGAATGTCAGACCCACAGAAACTGTGAAATATGTAATAAATACTGTGTTAGTGCTTTCAGCGGCTCGGGGAGATGTATTATACAACATCAGCTCACTACCACAAGCCTTGTGGCCTTGGGCAGTGTCCATATGTGGAAGATGACAATAAGAGCACTTCCTTTATAGGGTTATTGATCGAATCACGTGAGTTAATATAGGTCAAGCGCGTATATTAGTTCCTACATAGAGTAATTACTATGTATTTGCTGAATATGAGTTATTTTTTACTGCACCGGTCTGCACTGTATCCACCCCTTTTAGGGAAAAGATTTCCCAGCCCAGCCCAAGAGCTCTGTCATGCCCACCTTCCATAACTCGGATACCATGGTCCACAGCATCTCGCTGCCTGAAGTCTGGGTTATGTGGACTAAACAGGATCACTCTTCTTTTGTGAATAAAATAGTAATTATGCCTAAAGATATCCCAGTACTAACCCCCATGACCCCTAAGGCCATCAATCCACAAAGGATTCGAGTCCTTTGTATTATCCTGCAATTCCCCTTTTCTCATGTCTTCATTCGAGCTCCTTCCCCAACAGAAGAGCTTCCTGTTCCCATCTTCACCCTTGACACGTGCATCTTGAGCTTTCAAGATTTTGAGCAGTAGAGTGAAGATGAGGCATTTTTAACCATAAGGGAGACAATTCTGGGGAGAGAGTCTTTTCTGTTCTTGGGATTTGTTCGTCTCCCACTCAGAGGTAGACAGTGGACACCTGCGTGCTTGACAGAGGACAGAGCCTGAAAGGTCACATCGTCCAACCTTTCATTTGAGAGGCAAAGCTCTCAAGAGACCTGAGTTATGAAGTGGCCACTGAATATCAAGGCTGGGATAGAAGCAGTCCCTTAAGCTCAGGTTCCCTTTGTCAAGCCGGTGATCCTTGCTTCTATGGCAAGGCAGCAACTGGACAAGGAGAGTTTTCATTGGCAACGGTGCCGTGGCTATCTTTGCCATCAACAGCATTCTCGTCTGTTCCCTTCAGCTTCAGGAAATAGGAAGGAGGCTGACATCCCCACCTCTCCTCTTTCCCAGCAGCACTGTGACCTCGTATGCAGCAGGATGATTATCAATTTCATGTCCGTGTTTGAAATCTTTTAAAGCCAAAGAGGTTTGTGTTGCTAATTTTTCTCTGGAATAACGCTCTGTGGTTAGGGAATGCTTCCTGGACTTGACACACTGCTTTACTTGGAGACCTCTGCCTTTCATTTGCGAACACTGATGAGAAAGGTAATTTATTCACATGACCCTGAAGGTTCTAGATGTTTCGTCTGCCAACCTAAGGGTGGATTCTGAAAGTGGCTAATTATTAGCAGATCCTCTATCTCATGGCTGTCCTGGCTGTAGAGAACAGCAGGCACAGTCATCGGGCTCCAAAGGGTATTTTCACAATTGTTTTAGGGACTGTAAGGAAACGCCTTGCTAGACAAACAGGAACATGTTCTTGCTGAAAAACCATAGTCTGAATCTGGCCCCCCAATTTTTAGCCAAAGAAAAAAGGGTGGGATTTTTGATACACAAGGTGGGGGGGGGGGCGGATAGTGGAGGGAATAAAAACATTTAGATGTCCCCTAACAATCAAACTGCAAACACAAGGGGTGCACCTGAATAGAGGAAAGCTGCCCGTGTAAGAAGCAATGAAACAAATTAGCAACAGAAACACCAGCTCTGCCTCTCCTTTGTGGCACTGTTATTAAAGTTCAAATGTCTTTGATATGATTAAAATAATCTTTTTAGGATACTGCCACATTGGAAGAACCACAAAAAGGAAGCTGAATGAGTTGAGAGAAATATACCAGTGGACCAGCGAGATGACAGCTGCTGCATTGAAATCGGGATTGTAATATGTCAGTTTCCAACGATCACATATAATCCAGACAGAGACATAGCTTTTCGTCTGCCTCATTATGATTTCCCTCTGTCTGGTGCGGTTTGGGTCACATCTGCTGGCTGTGTTCTCATCTTCATGAGATCTGCACTGACTGATAGTTTAAATCCTGTGTTTATCTAGGTCTGTGCTTCTTACTTCTCAAATCAGGGAAGTCTCCAGAAAAGCACAGTATCGCCTGATGTGAGTGTCTTGGTTTTATTAATCCACAGTTGGTGCCTGCATTCAGGCAGTCCTGTATGTTTTAGCCTAGGATCCTGGATGCATTCGTTGTGTATACCTTTTAGTCCCGATCATCGGAGGAAGAAATAATCCTTGAAAATACAAACTTCATAAACACTTCTTGGATATCTCACAGGGATGTGAAACACAACAGTTCACAATAAATAAAACAAGCTGTTTGTTTGACTTTGCATATTTGCATATTTTCTGCTCCTATGCTGCTTCATCTCTCACGGTGAAAGACTGAGAAACACTCACCACGTTCAAGCCCAGGCAATCCTTTTGCTCATTTCATCCATTGCTAATGTTTCATATCTGCTTGTTGAATCTAACCCTTGATTTCTGTTGTAGACATATGTAATCTGAAGGCATGCAACATTTTGCAAATGTTGGCCCATATTTTTATTTCATGAGGTCTTATTTGGTCTGTCGACCAAGTTTTGATTACTTCCATATTGCTCTTAATTGCCTTAATATCCCCAAAGACATTCCTATTTTGTGCATCCCTTTATCTTTGCTTCTTTTATCTCTTGCCGTGAGAGTACAAAATTGCTGACATACTCAATGTATTTAAATCCTGAGTGTTGCAGAAGAGTTTTCAGATCTGTTTTAACTTTCCAATACTCAGCTGAGGACCATTACACATTCTGTTCAGTTAATCTGTTTTTAATCATATCTGTAAGTGCTAATGCTGTACATGAGAGAAATGGTGCATAAAGTGAAACCAGACCAAGTGTATTTTAGCATACATCAAATTAAAATCTTACTTTGTTCTACCTGTGAGCGATACTATCTTAGAGTTGTGTAGTCTTGACTCATGACAGAACTTCTCTACCAAGAGTTCATGATACTCAACTGAAAAGCTTAGTTTTTCCATGTTAACAATACTTGTTAATTATTACCCCGCCCCTTGCTAGCACAATGAAAATTGGGGCGTGTAAGTGTGCTTTCAGTTATTTTTCATACTGTACCAGATAAGATGCATTTAGAGCAGATAACCAATAAGTATATAAACAGTGGTGTGTAGACCACCAGAACATAACTATAACTTAAACTTAACTGTAACTTTACTTAACACAAATTCCCAAGGATCCGGTTTCCTCCATCCCTTTGTTCTTCCATCCTTGCGTCGCCCACGTTATCTCCTTTATAGTGACACCTCCGGGTACCATATCCCCACACTACAGTGATGAAATAGGAGAGGAAGGGACAGGAACGACCCCCTGTGAGGAATCTTTCTTGGAAGCCCTAGGCAGTCTTCCCCTTATGGCTTATCTAGCCTAGGGCTGAGTTGCAAGTTCACCCTCAGAGCAATTATTGGCAAAAATTCAACAGTTCATAATGACTGGCTTAAGCCAACCATCATTACACTGGGCCTCTGCCTACTACTGCAAGGAATTCCTTAGCAAGAAATAATGAGAGTGGGTGGTGGGTAGGAAGAAAGGATAGCAGTTTGCCATCCGTAGTAACTCTGTTCAAGGTGTAAGTCATATATACACAGCTCGTTCTTGTTGGATTTGGGCCTGAAAGGTCTGTCAACATGTTCTCAGGTGCTACATATTTACACATTATTCCTTGTGTTTTAAAATGCTTGCGTTGTTACATGATTTTTCTCCCTGAGTACAACCAACACTGTACAATACCCCTCTTCTGCACATGCATTTGAGAAAGAAGTGAAGACTTCGAAGTAGGGAGGAAAAATTAAAAAGAGAGGAAAAAAAAAGACAGACTAGACTGGAAGGTACTTTCACTTGCAAAATCTTTTCTTCTGTATACCCTACCAATGCTGTTATAGGTTTTGGCCTACCAATGCGGAATTATTTCCTCAGAATGAGACTCTAGAGCTCAGTGGGTGAAGGGTTACCTTCAGTAGGGTGTAATTCTGCTTTAGCGACTGGCCAATTCTCTCAATAAATAAATACTGAGATGTGAAGAATAAGTGTCTTCAGCCATTCATCTTCTCACTCACTCTTCTCTTCATGGGCATTTGGTCCTCTGCTCTGAGTTAGAACAAAAGTAAGTAGAAAAAGCTAATGTAAGGTAGTAACACTCTAATTCTTAGTGCATCCTCTGAGTTGACAATTAAATTCTCCTAGCTACCTTCTCAAAGGCTGGGGAAAAGAACTACCCAGGACACTTCCCAGTTTTATTTTGAAATTAAAAAAAAAAAAAGTATAATCATTTGTATTAGGGTTCTCTTGGGTGACAACAGAAATTCAT
This sequence comes from Meles meles, assembly GCF_922984935.1. Taxonomy (NCBI): domain Eukaryota; kingdom Metazoa; phylum Chordata; class Mammalia; order Carnivora; family Mustelidae; genus Meles; species Meles meles. The sequence continues at coordinate 46,768,756 of NC_060068.1, forward strand.
TTCAAATGAACTTAAACAAAACACAAGATTTGGCGGAAGAATATTGGAGTAGTACAGACACTCAAGAGGAAAACTCAACAACCAAAACTGGAGGGGCAGTAATGACCTAAGTTAGGGACTCTATGTGCTTGTGGGAACCTTCTTGCATTTCTGCTTCTTTCTGAGCACTGGTTTCATTTTCTCAGCTCACTGCTTCCTTCCATTAGGCATCAGTGTAATCAAGAGAGGAAAACACTCTTTTTCTCCAGTCATTGTTTTAAAAATTCTGACTAGGGACTAAGGTTTTTTTGGCTTGGGTCCTGTGACCATGCTTAGATTAGCCACTATCACCTCAGGTGGGGAATAATGGATGAGTTGGGAGTAGAAGCAGCAGTCTGGGGATTAGTCCATCTTGGACTGGGTTCTACGCCCATGGGTAGGATTGCTAGGATTGCACTACATACTCCCCTATTAGAAGCGTGGCTTTGAAAGAAATATTTCCTGAAGAAAGGAGTTGTTCTCAGTGGACCAAGAGGCAAATTATCCACTACAACACAGATGTGTAATACAGGCTTCATTTAGAGTTTCTGATTTAGCTCTGTGTAGGCGTGTGTGTGGTTAATTCAATATGGCAGATGAGTGAATGTTACGTCTCTGGCATTCTGGGCTGAGCTGGTGTGTGTTCAGTCCACAAGAAAGACCCCAGGGTGTGTGATCCAGAGTCAACTTGGAGAACCAGTTTAAGAATTCTATTTTGGGGGGGCACCTGGGTGGCTCAGTGGGTTAAAGCCTCTGCCTTCAGGTCAGGTCATGATCCCAGCATCCTGGGATTGAGCCCCGCATTGGGCTCTCTGCTCAGCAGGGAGCCTGCTTCTACCTCTCTCTCTGCCTGCCTCTCTGCCTACTTGTGATCTCTGACTGTCAAATAAATAAATAAAATTAAAAAAAAAAAAAGGATTCTATTTGGCCCTTGCAGTCTCAGGCTCTACATAGTGATACCAAAACTGCTCTCCTAGGGGCACCTGGGTGGCTCAGTGGGTTAAAGCCTCTGCCTTTGACTCGGGTCGTAATCTCAGGGTCCTGGGATCGAGCCCCACATCGGGCTCTCTGCTCAGCGGGGAGCCTGCTTCCCCCTCTCCCTGCCTATTTGTGATCTCTGTCTATCAAAACAACAACAACAACAAAAAAAACAAAAAAAACCCTTGCTTTCCTATAAACAATTGAGTCCTTCTAAATGCCACCCCACTCGACAGCAATATTTCCCCAGCTCACTATAACCAGCCTCTCTGCAGTGCTTACATTCATTTATTCCTCAATGAATTCAACTGTTCAGCAATATTGTTTGATGAATCCTAGAGACTGTGCAAAATATAAAGTCTCTCTTTTCAGGGATGGTTTCATGTGAGAAACCGGGGATAAAGAAGTAAACCAGAGAATGGGTAATTTACTTGCCGCTCGCAATAATGCTATAAAGGAAATAAATGGGATGCTGTAACAGAGAATAAGTGTTTATGAAAGATCTACCTAAATAGTGTTTATGTGTCCATAACTCTCTGTGAGGGGAAAAAACCTCTCCCCACTGACAGCTTTGGTGTCAGACTTGCCTCTGTTCTGCTGCCAAGCTCCCGGATCTGCTCCCCGTCTCTGCATCTGTTTTCTTCTCCCTCTTCTCATGACACGGGCATCCCCTGAGACCAAATAACTAAGGAGATGATTTCAATTCTCCCAGGCCCTCCTTTTATACTCTGAGGGTCCTTCCTCATTTATCTTCAGCCTCCTATTATTTCTCTTGCTATGCATGGAAATTAAATTATTGATCTGATTCAAACCTCCTCCCCCAAGATAAACGCCTAATAGAGAGTCAAGATCCCATTGGAAGATAACTGGTCAGGGTGAAGGAGGACAGCTTTGAGAGAGGTCTTCTCTGTACTTCTCACGTTGCCAAAGCAACAGAGACATTCCATTTCTCTGAGCTGACGGGCAACATGTCAGGACAAAGGCAGTCCTCACTTCTGCCCTGTGTGCCCACAGTCTGTTTTCCTATTTCTATCATTTGGTCTTGGTTATAAACACACGGTGATGTTTATATCCCAACACCATTGTCGAAATTCTTCAATATATAATAGCAGGTAAGTAATGGTCTTAAAAACCATCCCAGTGCCGTTTGGACTTGAGACAGCTTCCACCTATCACTGGACATTTTAAAAACACTTTCTGTAACATCCCTTATCCTCCCATGCAGATGAATACCAGGCTCTGTTCACTCACCAGGCAACCAGAGTCCAGGACTTGGGCCAAGCTCATCATGTCTCAGCTTCCATGTTTTCTCTCCGAATGAACTGGTATTTGCTTCATTTCCAAACTGGTCCTCAGTTTTGTAGCGATGGAAGTCTGCCACGGAAATCTTGGTGGAGTTTCCCTGAATCCAGCCCGTGCTGATGTAAATTACGGGGCCCGAAAGGAGTTTGTGGCTTGGAGAAATGACATCTTATTGAAAATATTCTGGTAATGTTTATAAGGCATATTAAGCACTTTTACTATATTTTAAAAATCAAGGAAAATTACTTGGTAATAAAACAAGTCTTCCAAGGAAATCGTTTTGAAAGTTGTGGTCCAACATTCCCAAAAGCAAGTAATGAGACTCTTAGCCCTAGAGTCACAGTGTGATCAATCTCTCAGAGGCTGAGCCTTTATTAATTCCTCTCCTCCTTTCTTTTCACAGGCTACTCTCCAATACTTTGTTTGGTTTTCTAGTCTTCCCTCTGTGGCCGTAATATTTTTTTAGCTAGCAGGCTTAATTTTTCTCACTATTACCTAATGGGGGTTTCCTTTATTATGATTCGCTTCTGCTGAAATCCCCAGACGCCTCCATTGCTTAAGTCTGTCTTACAAGATAGTCAGCCCATCAAACAACAGTAGAGAAAACATACTGAATGTTTACTGTGTGAACAGAAAGAGTGAGGTTGGGATGTGGTGCATCAATGCATGAAAATGACAAAGGGACAAAGAGGAAACCAACAGATCAGGAAGTGACTGCAGGATGGATCACCAAGGGATATCCAGTGGGATCAGGTTCATTAGAAGAGACATTCTGGAAGAGAACAATCAACAATGGAGCGCTAATGGAAGGACTGAAGTAAGACCAGCTGGGAGTAGCTCTCTCTGGTACCCCGCGAAGTTATAATGAGAGCCACCTAAAGAGTTTTGCTTCTAACAGCCACCTTAAGAGTAGTCTTTGTACCATGTGGACTCCTGAGTGTTCAATTGGTTTCTGAGCCAGTGTATGTGAATCAGAGCCGGTGTCTCAATGAAACGCTTTGCAGGAACATTCTCAAAATGTCCACAAGAATAAATCTTTAATGCCTCACCCTCATTTCCAGAATCAAGTCCAAACTCCTTACCATGAAGACCGTGAGTATTTTACAATCAGACTAAACACTTCTTTTTAATCCTGGGAGCCCAGGTCCTTACCACGCTGAACTTTTAGCCTTTTATAGAATGTGCCAGGCATTCTCATGCCTTCTTGTCTTGGCCTGTGCTGCAGCCCTAGGGCTTGAATTCTCTTCTCACCGTTCTCTGATGCACAAACACCTCCTTGCTTACGCTCCAAATGTTTTCTCTGTCTCCTTGCAGGAATAAGGATTCTATCTAGTGCTTTTTGTGCACACCGAAGAGCTCTCCTCTCCGGAGTGAGCACAGTATATCAGCATGTGGGGGAGTCCATGCCCTTACACTCTACCGTACTGTGAACTCCCCAGGGCTGACAGTGTGTTTTATCAGATGTATAACCACCCTCCTTAGTACCACAAAGGGCAGATGGTAGGTGTTCACATCACGTTTACTAAATAAGAACCACTGTTCAGCTTTTTGTAGGTCTGCCTTCCCCAGGGACTGTGATTTCCCCTTTCGCAATGAGACAATGAGAGAGATTTCATCTAAATGTTCACAGCAATGCAAAGATTTTCAAAAATTCCAATGAATTTGGGATTATCTTGGTCTCCAATTCTTTTTTTTTTTATTTTTTATTTTATTTTATTTTATTTTTTTTTTTTGGTCTCCAATTCTTAAGACACTTGTTATCCCTGATTAGCTTTGTCAGTTTAAACACACAGAAATTTGTCAATGTTGTCTCAACTCATACAGCACACTATTATTTCTTATGCATGTTCATTAAAGTATCCATAAGTATAAGGCATTCTGAGAGACATCTGAATTGAAACAAGTGAATGAGGTGTGCTTGGGGTGGTGCAGCCGAAACTGTTGGTTTTAGCTCCCGGTTGTGATTTCGGGGCCATGGGATCAAGCCCTGTGGTGGACTACACACTCAGAGCAGAATCTGCTTGAGATTGGCTGTCCCTCTCCTACAGCCCCTCCCACTGCTCTCTCTCTCACTAAAAATAATAAATCTTAAAAAAAAAAAAAAAAAAGTAGTGGGGCACCTGGGTGGCTCAGTCATTAAGTATTTGCCTTTGGCCCAGGTCATGATTCCAGGGTCCAGGGATTGAGCTCCACATCGGGCTCCCTGCTTGGAGAGCCCACTTCTCCCTCTCCCTCTGCCTGCTGTTCCCCCTTCTGTGCTCTCTCTCTCTCTGTCAAATAAATAAAATCTTTAAAAGAAAAAATATATATATATACAGATATATGTATATATACATATGTATATATATAAAGTAGTGAATGAGTTTGATATTACAAAATAAATAAAAGTATATGGGAAAGTTGGTTATTTTGCATACTGTTTCCTAGCTTAACATCTATTTTATTCTTTTACAACACAGACAATCAATACCATGCATTCATTGTTCTCTCCACTACTGGGTATTTTATTTGCCTTTTATGTATATTTCCTAACAGTCCTAAGCATAAATATTCTTGCAGATTATCAATGAACCTATGGAAAAGATTGGAATGTAGCTAATGTTTTTATCTAGGCACCTATTTGTATACATATGGAGGATTTGTAGAGAATATATATTTTTTTATTGATAACTAGGAGATTTTAGAGCTAAGCACAATGGTTTCAGAACTAAGCACTGTGAATTTTACTTTCAAGGGTCTAGTAACCTAGAGGTGAAACAGAAATTGCAGTGACATAACTGAAAGAGAAGAAAAAAATACCATGAAAGTGTTATGGGAAAAAAAGTGACATGGAAATACCCTCATCTTGGGAAATAATGAGGGTTGGGAGGTGTGACATATTTACTTGTACTTAAAGAAGACAGGAGAAAGATATCTCCTAGGTACCACAAAAAGTGAACAAAGGGAGGGAGGTGGTTGCCCTGGGATCTGTGCACCATTCATCTGGGATGGGGTGCAGAGTGTGCTGGATCCTTCTTTAACCAGGATGTCATGTGGGTCAGCCACCCTAATTCACAAATCTGAATTTAAATTAAACTGAGAAGAATAGTCCAATATCCCACATTTTAAAGCCTATGCTTCAGTTGTTCACCCCTTGCCTTTGAAAAACAGAGATGAAGTCAATACATAGAACATCTGCTGAATGCAAACCTGGGTTTAGGTACAAGTTTAACCGCAGAGACATGCGTCCTGCTTCTGAAGAACACATTGTGGATGCAGTCAGTTTATAGAGACATTGTGCATAATCAAGAAACAATGGACTGGGGGCGCCTGGGTGGCTCAGTGGGTTAAGCCTCTGCTTTTGGCTCAGGTCATGATTCCAGTCCTGGGATGGAGTCCCGCATCGGGCTCTCCGCTCAGCGGAGAGCCTGCTTCCTCCTCTCTCTCTGCCTACTTGTGATTTCTCTCTCTCTGTGTCAAATAAATAAATAAAATATTGAAAAAAAAAGAAACAATGGGCTGTAGAAGGGTTGATTTCAGGGTTTGCCCTACAATTGTCCCATAGGCAGAAGTTTGAAACAGGGCGCATTCTCTCTATGTCTATTCCCTTAAGTAATGAGAGTGGCAAAGGGTAAGGGAAGGGAACCAACCTTTATTTAGCAATGGATTTGGTATAGCATCTTAGTAGCTTAGGTCAGAGGATAGACGTTACTGGAAGCATGAAAGACCAAATCAGAGAAAGAAGGGACACAAGAAATAGCAGCAGCAACGGTGGCTCTTAGTAGATCACAATGTTGACAAAGTCAAGCCTTGATAGCATTTATCTCCCTTCCCTCCTCACTCCTTGCCCCCCATCACCATAGGTCAGTGCTACGCTCTCTAGAGGCACGTGTCTAGAATTGGTTGACCGATAAGACCCAGGAAGTAGCTGAGCATTAAAATATGTTAAGTAAAAACTGCTAAAGTTGCAAAAAAAAAAAAAAATAGATGAATTCATTGTTACAGCTGGAGACTTTAACACCCTTCTATCAGAAATGGATAGCTTTTCAGCAGGCAGAAAACTCAGTAAGGACATATTTCAACTCAAGAGCACTTCAAAACAACTGGATATAATCTACATCTAGGTACTACTTCATCCTGCAATAGGGGATTACACATTTCTTTTTAAGCTCCCAGGATAGAGTCACCAAGTAAGACCACATTCTGGGCCATAAAACATACTTTAACCAATTTAGCAGAAATCAAATCATACAAAGTCTGCTCTCAGACCACAACAGAATTAAGCTAGAAATCAGTAACTTGAAAAAGATTGCTAGAAAATACCCAGATACTTGGAGATTAAATAGTACACTTCTAACTAACACATGGGTCTAAGAAAAAAAATGTCTTGAGAAGTTAAGAATTTTTTGATTTAAATAAAAATGAAAATACAACTGACTAAAATTGCAGGATGCAACAAAAGTGGCGTTTAGAGGGAAACTGATAGTGCTGAATGTTCATATTAGAAAAGAAAATTAGTGATCCAAGTTTCTACTTTAGGAAAATAAAAAAAAAGAAGAGCAAATTAAATCCAAAGTAAGCAACAGATAAGAAATAGTAAGAATTAGAGCAGACATCATTGAAATTGAATACAGGAAATCATGGAGAATATCAATGAAACCAAAAACTAGTTGTTTAAAAAATCAATAAAATTGTTAAGCTTTTAGGCAGGCTAACTAAGGGGAGAGAGAAAGAGAGTAAGAGAGATAGCAAGAGAAAAAGAGTGAGTGAGAGAGAACAAAAGAGAGAGAGAGACTGAGAGAAAGAGAGAGACATCACTATACATTACTACAAATCCTATGAACATAAAGATATAATAATAAATTATATCTTCATATAAGATATAATAAATTATATCTTAATTATATCTTAATAAATAAACTAACATTACAAACAGTTTTATGCCCACAAATTTGATAATCTAGATGAAATGGATCAATACCTTGAAGGACACAATCTTTCAAAACTTACACAAGAAGAAATACATAATCTGAACAGGTCTATATCTATTAATGAATTGAATCAATAATTAATAACTTTCCAAAACAGAATCCATCAGACTCAGATGGGTTCACTGGTGAGTTCTATCAAAGTTTAAGGAAGAAATTATATGAATTCTCTATAATTTCTTCTGGAAAATAGAAGCAAAGGGAATATTGCCTAATTCATTCTATGAGACCAGCATTATATCCTAAAAGCAAAACCAGACAAAAAGTTACAAGAAATGAAAACTAGAGACCACTATCTCTTCTTAACATAGATGCAAAAATCCTCAACAAAATATTAGTAAATCAAATCCATCAAAGTATAAAAAATATTGATATACCATGATCAAGTAGGATTTATCACAAATGTACAAGGCTAGTTTAACATTCAAAACAGATTAATAGGCTAAAGAAGCAAAATCTTATGATCCTCTCAAAAGGTATAGAAAAAACATTTGACAAAATCCAATATCCCCACCTGATAAAAACTTTTGGTGAACAAGGGATAGAGAGGAACTTTCTTACTTTGATCAAATATATATACAAAACCCTACATACTGAATGGTGAGAAACTCAAAGCTTTCCTGCTAAGATCAGGAACAAGGCAAGAATGTTCCCCTGCTAGCCACTGCTGCCTTGCTATATTGTACTGAAGTTCTAGCTAATGCAATGAGATAAGAAAAAGAAATAAATATATGCATATTTAGATTGAATACATAAAACTATTTGTGTTTGCAGGTGACTTAATTGTCTTTGTAGGAAATCTGAAAGAACTAAGAAAAAATTCTGAAACCAGCAAGTGATTATAGCAAGTTGTCAGGATTTAAGGTTATATTCAAAAGTCAACTGCTTTCCTATGTGCCAGCAACAACGAAGTGATATTTGAAACTAAACACAATACCATTTACATTAGCACTTCCCAAAACAAAATACATAAAACAAAATAATATGCATTTAACAAAATATGTATAAGCTCTATATAAGGAAAACTATAAAACTCTGATGAAAGATAACAGATAACTAAAGACATGGAGAGATATTCCACATTTATGGATAGGAAGATTCAATACTATCAACGTATCAGCTCTTTTCTTACCTTGATTTATAGATTCAGTGCAACTTCAATCAAAATCTCAGCTAGTCATTTTGTGGATATTGACAAATTGATTCTTAAGTTTACATGGAGAGGCAAAAGACCTAGAATAGACAATTCAATATCAAAGGAGAAGAACTAAGTCAGAAGACTGATACTACCTGGATTTTAAGACCTTGTGTAATGTTACAGTAATCAAGACAGTATGGAATTGACAAACTGATAGACAGATAGGTCAATGGAACAAAACAGAGAGGCCTGAAATACACCAACATCACTATGGGCCACTGCTTTCTGACAAGAGAGCAAAGGTAATACAATGGAACAGAGATAATCTTTCCAACAATAAATGGTGAAACAACTGGACATCCACATGCAAAAAAAAAAAAAAGGAAAAGAAGAGAGAAATTACTTAGGTATAGATCTTACTGTATTGACAAAAACTAACTGTAAATGGTTCAGAGACCTAAATGTAACATACAAAACTACAAACTCTTAAAATTCAACAATAAGAAAACAAACAACCCTTTCTAAATATATCCAAAATGCCTGAACAGGCATCCCATCAAAGAAGGTATACAGCTGTCAGTAACCATATGGAAAGATGTGGGATATCATATGTCATTAGAGAACTGCAAATTAAAATAGCAATGCTGTACCATTACACATTTTCTTGCATCACCAAAATCTGCAACACTTGACAACACCGCGTGATAGCAAAGCTATAGAGCAAGAGAAACTTGCATTCATTTAAAGTGGGAACGCAAAATGGTATAGGCACTTCGGAAGACAGTTTGTCATTTTTGTAAAACTAAACATAGTTTTACCGCACAATCTAGCAACTGCCTTCCTTGATTATTTACCCAAAAGAATTTAAAATTTTATATCCAAATACCCATCACTTGGATATTTATTGCTGCTTTATTCACAACTGCCAGAAGTTGGAAGCAACCAAGACGTCCTTTAGGAGAAGAGCAGATAAACACACTGTAGTACATTTAGATAATACTTTTCAGTACCTCAAAAGAAATGAGCCATCTAGCCATCAAAAGACAGGAAGGAAATCTAAATGCAGATTATCAAGTAAAAGAAACCCATATAAAGGCTACCTACTGGATGATTTCAACTATCTGACATTCTAAAAGGGCAAAACTACGGAGATAATAAAAATGATTAGTGGTTGCCAGGGACCGCAGGGGGAGGAAGAATGAGCAGGCAGAACAGAGAGGATTTTTAAGGCAGTAAAGTCATTCTGTCTGCACAATATTACAATGGTGGATACATGTCACTGTATGTTTGTTAAAAGCCATAGAATATACAACACCAGTGAATCGTAATGTAAACTACGGGCTTTTGGGTGATTATGATATGTCAGTATACGTTCATCAGCTGTAACCAATGTTCCATTCTGGTAGGGATGTTGACGGTAGGGGACATCGTACATGGGGGAGGACAGTGGTTATACAGGAATTATCTGTACTTCCGGCCCAATACAACTGTGAACGTAAAACTGCCCTAAAAAATAATGTTTTAAATTAAAAAAATATGAAAGTACACGCAAATGACCTTGAAAGAACTCCAAAAATAATAAAAGAACAAATTACAAGTACATTGAGATATTATTTCTTACCTCTCAAATTGCTAGAATTCAAAAGCTGAATGTCATGCTTAGTGACGCTGTGTGGTCTTCTCAGATGTTGCACAGTGGAATGCAAATGCATTGGAGGGGAGTCTGGCCAAATGCCAGACAATGACATATACATTTAACATGTGACCCTGCAAAGTTTCCATTGTGAATTTGATGACACAGCTATAGGAATGTGAAATAATGTAAGCACCGCCCAGTGAGAATGGTGAATAGCTTATGTTGTATCCATACAACGTAATAACATTATGTAGTCCTTGAACAAATAAACAAAACCAAAAAAGGTCCTTAGGGAACGAATTGATTTATAAGATACCTTGTTGAGTTTAAAAAGCAAGATGTAAGAGTATATAGTGTGATTGCTTTATTTTTTGCAAAAGAAATACATGAAGAAAAACCAGAAACTAATGAAAATGTTTACGTAAGTCTACATTTGGGGGACAGTGATACCAATGGAAATATCTTTCAGAAAACATTTTTATATGGCTTTTTTTAAAATGTTTTAAATATTCAAAAATTACATTTGATGAATGGGGATGAAAAAATCAAACCCTTTAATCGGCTATAATGAGTAACAAATGGACAACCAAAATGTCAAGTTATTACATAACCACACTGAGAAAACAATATATTTAAGTTAACTTTTGTGCACAAAGTTCTGTACATTCTTGGTGGAATGCAGTCTAAGGATAAGAATGATGCCATCAAATCTCATAGTTTTGTTATTATTAGTAATATTGGAGTCGTACTGGTATAATCAAGAAATATATTGATATTATTGAAAACCAGAGTTTCTACTGTGGAAGCAGAGAGAAATACATGTGGAATGTAGAAGGTAATGGAAAATCTCTGGTGGCAGATTTGAACCAGAGGTTTCAGTATGAACACATATAATCCCATGATCCCAACATTTTTAGTGATTTTAAAGATTTGTGGCATTTGCTTCTTCGGTTGTTTGTTTTGAAATGTAGGGTTATATCACCCTCAACCTCCTACCCCATCCCAGTTCTGTTTACCAAAAGTCTGGAATCATTTACACTTTAGCCGCAATGAGCACACCTAGAACCCAGATAATATTTCCTTCCTTCCTTCCTTCCTTCCTTCCTTCCTTCCTTCCTTCCTCCCTCCCTCTCTCTCTGCCTGCCTTCCTTCCTTCCTTCCTCCCTCCCTCCCTCCCTCTCTCTCTGCCTGCCTACCTGCCTTCCTTCCTTCCTTCCTTCCTCCCTCCCTCTCTCTGCCTTCCTTCCTTCCTTCCTCCCTCCCTCCCTCTCTCTCTGCCTTCCTTCCTTCCTTCCTTCCTCCCTCCCTCTCTCTCTGCCTGCCTTCCTTCCTTCCTTCTTCCTTCCTTCCTCCCTCCCTCCCTCCCTCCCTCTCTCCCTCTCTCTCTGCCTTCCTTCCTTCCTTTTTTTTTTCTTTTTAATTTTATTTGAGAGAGAGATAAAGAGCACACAAGCAGGGGAGAGGAGCAGAGGGAGGGGGAAAAGCAGACTCCACACTAAGCAGGGAGCCCGATGTAGGACTTGATCCCAGGATCCTGGATCATGACCTGAACCGAAAGCAGATAAAGCAGATGCTTAAGCGATGGAGCCCCCCAGATGCCCCCAAGATGATGTTTTCTAAACAACGTTCTCCACTAAAAGAAACCAGATTCTTTGGAGAAATGGCAGATTCTTCCAGGGATCAGGAAAGTACAGGATAAGAGCCAGACACTATGTGCCAGAAATTAAGAAAGAATTCCAATCCAAATGAGGTTATGTCAACACAATAAACGTGCTAGCTTGAAGGGCTCCTATTAGACAAGTTATGGACAATCTGGCATCCAAGTAATGATAATACTATTACCAGCACTGCATTTAAAAACATACAGAAAACAATTACAACAGCAACAACAACAAATAATCACCGTCAAAGAGACAGAAAAGAGATAGGGAGAAAAAGGGGAAAGAAGAAGGAGTAAGATTTTCTATTTAGAAGAATGCCATGTAATCCAGACTGAATGATAGAATATTACCATATTACATATTTCCAATGTAATAAGTGATTCAGGCAAGGATTATCAAAAGATGATTGCACCACTGGGTGAAGTTCATTCGGAAATAAGATATTCATGCAATCTTAAGGTACCATTACTCAAATTACTTATTATTTATAAAGAGAAAATTATACACCTATCCAAGAGATATCTGACTATTACTAGCTTAAGAAAATGGTCAGACTCCATATTATCACCAGGGGGCAAGCTGACATGTTTCTTTTAATGTGATGTTTCTTTTGATGTACAACTCAGCTCTGTAATGTTCCCAACAAAAATCTTCAACCTGCGTCTAATCATACGGAATACATCAAAATAATCTGGGAGGTGTGGTATATTCTATAAGATAATTGCCTTGGAGTCTTCAAAACTGTTCTGAAAATCAAAAAACGTGGGCACAATGTTCTAGATCAGAAAGGAATCAGCACACATTTTCCATGAAAGGCATATAGCAAATCTTTCATCCCTTGTGGGTCATATAGCTCTGTGTGTAGTATTCTTCCTTGTTTTCTGTTTATTTTTGTTTGGTTTTACAACTCTTTAAAAATGTAAAAATCCTTGTGAAATTGAGACACCAAAAAAAAAAAAAAACAAACCCTGCAGAATTGTCCCATGGGCCATAATTTGATGACTGCTGTTCTAGATTTAAAGGAAAAATGAAAAAATTTAACAGCCAAAAGCAATTTGCAAACCTTGGATGAATCCTAGATTGAAAAACAAACCAGCTATAAAAGTCATTTTGGGACATTTGGGACATTTTGGTTTGTATATTAGAAGATATGTTTGAATTACCGTTGCCTTTTTTTTTTTCCAGGTGTGACACAACGGCATTGTGGTAACACGGGATGACGTCAGCAACGCCTACTGAAATATTCTTAAGATGACTGTCCCAATAACTGCAACTTGCTCTTAAATCTTTTAGGGAAAAGAAATAGAAATAAAAGACACTTGGAGTCAATAAATGTTCTTTTTAAATAATTTTATCTTATTGAAATTCAATTAATTAACATATAGTGTATTATTAGTTTCAGGGGTAGAATTCAGTGATTCATCAGTTGCATAGAACATTTAGTGCTCATTTTATCAGGTGCCCTCCTTAATGCCCATCACCCAGTTACCCCATCAACTCACCCGCTCTCCTCCAGCAACCCTCTGTTTCCTAGAGTTAGAAGTCTCTTACAGACTGTCTCCCTCTCCGATTTCATATTGTTTTGTTCTTCCCTCCCTTCCCCCATGATACTCTGTTTTGTTTCTTAAATAATAAATGTTCTTAAATGATTGGATATACATCCAATTTACTCAGTCTTTCGCAAAAATACCTGGAGAGATAAAGATTATGGAAATTAATTGCCAGATTCTAGGCAGGAGTGAATGAAATCAAACCTCTAAAATACAATTTAAATGTGATTTATAAGTATTTTATTTATTTATTTATTTGGAGGGTTGGTTTGCAGGGGGCAGAGGGAGAGGGACAGACACAATCTTAAGCAGGCTCCACGCTAAGGTGGGGCACAATTTCATGACCCTGAGATCATGACTTGATCCAAAATCAAGGCACCACCAAGGTGCCCCAGTATTTTAAAATTTCGGTCATATATGAAAAATCAGAGAGAAGAGAAAAGAATGCATTAGCTTAAGAGTAAAAGAAAGTATTAAGAGAAATCATAATTGCAATTTATTATTTGAGTTTCAAGTCAGAATTCTGGATTTAGAAGCATCATGACACCTATTACTCAAACCTCATCTTGCAGATAAGAAAACCACAGCCTAGAGAGAATCTGTTCTATGTTTATATTTATCAAACAGTTAATATAAAAGGGCAGGAACCATAATGCACAATACATGTGTCTTCCCACTGTATTCTGGCTGCTTAGCATAGCTCAAAATTACATATTTGCTAAAGCCCTCATTTACCTTAATCTGTAAGATTAGCCTTCCTACCAATTCCTTCAATCATAGCAAACTTGTTTAATAGTTTTCTTTCTACTTGGGACTATCGCTGTGTTGATAACGAATGAATAAAAAAAGGAGCTTTTTACTGGGAATTATTTCAGTAAATTCAGGTTACATGCACAATAACTGGATAATTGTTCTCTTAAATATCCAGTTCCTTGTCTCTCATATAAACACAACAAAACAAGCTCACTCAGCTTTATGACCTCAGAGAAAGGGGCCCTGGTTTATTTGTTGTTGATTTACATCGTAAATCACAGCAAATACGTCAAGAAAAGTGTATTTGTAAAAGTCTCTATGTCTTGTAGAGGTTCTGCTGAATCAGGACAATTTTTCCTTCACTGCCCCAAACAAAATTGAACTTGGTGGCACCTGATGGATGACGGACTGTACCGTGCTCAAAGCTAAAGGGGGTGAGATGTAGGATTGAGAGAGAGGAAGGAATGGGAGGGCTTTAAGGTACAGAGAACCCCAGGTGGAAAGACTCAGCAGAATGCAAGTGGAGCAGAGGATTTCTCCTCTCCTAGAACAGGAGGGACAATTTTATGGTTGGCTTTGTGAGACAGAGAAAGAAGAACCAGGGGCTTTGAAGATCCCTTTACGTTTTGTGGATGTGCATTTCCTCCAGCTTTATATTCAAAATTACTTCTTCATTTGGAAAAAAAAAATGAATTGCAGGCATTTGCCTGTGGATAGTATCCTTAATTCTCTAAGAGCTGGAATTATTAAAGTTCCAATTAGATTATATTGGAGTATAACATCCAAGGACACCGCTATTAAAAAGAGGTTGCTGGGTAGTCTATTCTGCAGATATCTTTGATGTCTTTACCAAAAGATGTCTTTTGAATGTAGAAAGAAAGGAGCAGTGGCTGTCCGTAGCTGCCTTTAGTGTGAGAATGTGCTGGAATATTTTATTGTTGGGTTGGCATTGAAGTCTGCTGTGAAATGATTTTTATGAATGCTATTTCCTGGGAAGCTCACAGTACTGAGAATTGCATGTCACGAGGCCATGATCCCAGGGAGCAGAAATCAAATAAATAAAGGTCTTGGGGAATTATGGTCTATGGGATATATTTTCTTCCCAAAATGAGTCCATAGTTCACTTTGATGGTGAGTTTAAATGGATCATATGAGAACAGAAAAATACATCTATCTTTAAGTGGTAACAAAGTTCCATTTAAGAATTTCCCCCATAAAAAAAAAAATATCTGAGGTCTAAAATTCCAACAGAAAAATAAGGCAAGAAAGGGGGATAGTTACTCTGGTGGAGAACACAGCTTAATACACCGTTTTACAGCTTTTGATTTAATGACATTCCTCTTTAGGAAATGGGAAATCGCAATGTAGAGCTTACTCTAAGGTTATATGTTTGAGGGTTCTTTCCTGACAGCCATATTAAAAACGGGTTCTCTTGCAACATGGGGGGTTAGGGGGATAGGAAAAGAATAAATGAAACAAGATGGGATTGGGAGGGAGACAAACCATAAGTGACTCTTAATCTCACAAAACAAACTGAGGGTTGCTGGGGGGAAGGGGGTTGGGAGAGGGGGAGGGGGGGAATATGGACATTGGGGAGGGTATGTGCTATGGAGAGTTCTGTGAAGTGTGCAAACCTGGCGATTCACAGACCTGTACCCCTGGGGATAAAAATACATTATTGTTTATAAAAAATAAGAAATTAAAAAACAAAACAAAACGGGTTCTCCTTCAGGAGAAGTAGGCTAATTGCAAAAAGGAAAAGATTAAAATGGTTTGGCTATTGTTGTAGAGAGAGGAATCGGCTTTGCCTGGATACAGGATGGTGAGAACTACTGGTTATACTCTGGGTCAATACAATCAGCTCCACAGCAGAAGAGTTCAGGATTCTAAAATACATGCATTCCCATATCCGTATGCTACAGAAATGCTGGGCAAATGTTCAGTAGGTCTGGCTCAAGGAAATTTTGTAATTGTCTTCCAGATAATTTTAAGGAGGAGGCATATTTTAGACCAGGATGAGAGAACAATAATTAACACAAGCTTCATATTCAAATGAGACACACACATCCTTCAGACATTCATATTCTGACAGACTATTAGGTTGACTCATTCAGTTGTTAATGACAATGAATTGGGCAACCCTTTGTAATATGCATTAGAACTTTAAATGATGGGGGCAATTTGTAGACATGAGCAGAACCCAAGTTAAATCAAATACAGGATTTGTCAAGCTGCAGTGAAAGAAAAAGGAACTTTCTGAGTAAGTTTTTCCCATCAGAGTGCTTGAGAGTCAAAGGATATATTTAATGAGAAAATACTACAAATAACTATGTGAATATTAGGAAAAATGAATCAATGCCAAGCTGGAGTAAATGCTCAATCTGTGTACTTTCAATGAATATTGAGCATTTAAAACAATGTGTTAGTAATTTGGCATCTTATTATATGGATATTCTATAAATCTGCTGTTAAAAGGAGGCGAATAATTACAAACATAAACGTTGCAAGACACGATGCTGAATCTCAATATGAAAGTAAATAAGGGATATTATGGTAGAGCTCTTAACCAAGGATGATGCTAAAATACACAGGTTGATAAAATTCCCTATGCCCCTTTAAGAAATGATCCTTTAGAATACATTCTAAGCTCAGGATGTGGGTTCCTGTCCCACAGGCAAGGCCAAGATTGTGAAATGCTTCAACTAGTAAAAATAATAAGGACAAGAATAAAGGCTACTCTTAGAATAACAATATGAGAGCATTATACAAAATGCTTTATCTGCTTTAGTTCCCTTTATTCCCAAAGATCACTGCAGGAACTATTTTTTTTTCCCTCTAAAAAGAAGGCAGAGTGACTCATCCAAGGTCATGCAGGCAATAGCCAACGGAGCTAAATCTAAGCCCATTCAGTAACCTTAATTGTCACTTCAGCATGGTAGTTCAAGTTGGAGAAGATACAGGTCCCTCTTTTCTCTATGGATGTAAGGTCATTACCAAATTCTAAATGCAAGCAGCTCCTGTTTCAGTGTTGCTTTGCTGTGACTACAAATCTTTAGGATCCCTTTACATTTTTGCTGACTGTGAGAGGAGGGGGTCAGATTTTAGGGGACATGGCTTTCACAAATCTCTCCCGGTGGGTCATTTCGGGAGGTAGGTAGAAGAGAAAGCATATTTGGATCTATGCATGAGACAGATATGGAGATACCTCGGTCAACCTGCCAACATGGACTTCTGGAAGGACCTCTAAGGTGGCTGAAATGATTGGCTCCCTCTTCTATGTCCCACTTGCTCAACTGTGCTCATTGGAGAATATAAAGAAAAAAGTTTTCCCCCTGATTCATATATGAAGATGAATAGGACTGAGGCTCAAAAATGTTCTCATTTGACTGTTGTTAGATATTTTGGTAATCTACCCAGAATAATTTTTAAAAGTCTTCAGAATCAAAGACCACGCAAAAATATTCAAGGGAGTTCCAAGTAGTTATAGTAGTAATCTTCCTGCCTACACAATTACCGACTGAGCAAAATGACATTACAGAGCTTGGAGAATGGACCTGCCATTCACTAGAGTCATTCTCAAAGAGACCCTTCGAGTGGCTGTATCACGAGTAATACAGACACCCAAATTCTCATCTAGAATTTTTATAGTGAACTGAAAGTCTCCCATCCAGTACTAACCAGGCCCGACCCTGCTTAGATTCCAAGATCAGACGAGATCGGGCGCATTCAGGGTGGTATGGCCGTAGACTATTGTGAACTGAAAGTCAAACAGAATATGTAATATCTTTTTTTTTTTTTTTAATTAGGGTACTCCAAAAGTCAAACAGGAAAAATCAAGAAAGCAAGATTTAAAAACAAAAAACAAGTGTCAAAAAACAATGGAAATACCAACATAAATATTCTATGTGATCTCTGCTATAGGTATTTTAAAGGACAACTCAAGACACCATAACTCAAATCTCAAAACTTACCCTACTCCCAGGTGCCTACTGATCTCTCAACTTACTTACCACCTTGCAAATAATGAACTGGTGAAAGACAAAATGCACCCAATGATCAAGGAGATGAATCTTTTGCCTCATCTCTAGTATTCAGATACTTCGTGAAAAACAAAAGAACAGCAAAACAAGAACAGTACCGGCTATTTCACATTCTAAAAGATTCTCAAATTTATCCTTCCTCCATTCTCAAAGCCTCTGGCTGTTTAATTCAGGCTCAAAACACCACTGCCTTGGACTTTATAGTAGTCTCTTCTTTCCCCTACTGTTTGCATATCTAGAATTCATCTAAATGGCTACCACAGTTATTTATCTAAAATCACAAATCTAATCATCACAGTTCCGAGATGGAATACCCCTCATGAACAAGAAGATCAACTTTACTAAGTTACTTTACTTAGTAACTTTACTAAGTTATTCAGGAGTCTTTTTAATCTGTCCTCTGTCTATAGTCCTTATTCTGTCTGGTGCTCCCTTCTCCACACCCACTCCTTAGCTGGGTTGTGCCTGTTCTTCAGGTCAGTGACTCTGAAACTCCTCATTGGGAAGGCATGCTAAAACAGAGGTGGTTGGGTCTCAAACCCAGAATATTGGAGTCAGGAGTTCTGAATTGGGCCCTGAGTCTTCATTTCTCACCAATTCCCAAATGATGTTGCTACTGTTGGTCTGGTACCACACTCTGATAATCATTGTCTAAAGCAAGTCAGATTTCCAACTAAGTGAAACCCCTTGACTCAGCTCAAAATCACTCTTGTTTCTTTTTCTTGGTGGGCCTCTCCTGACCACTCTCTAAGTTTATGCAAGTTTTAAGTATTATTTATGATACACAAACTGTAGTTAGTTAATCTGGCTGTCTTCTTCCTTTGATTATAAGCCCTTTAAGGGCAGAGAGCATGCTATATTGGCACAAGGGAGAGGAATTCAATCTCCTTTGCTGAATGAATGAATGAAGGTGTTATTGTATATCTATTCCTGACTGGGCTATTTTCCAGATACAGAATTGGCCATCCTGCCTGTTAACTTTAAAAGCTACTGGTACATGTATTTCAGTGACCTTTTGATAACATTTCATAGCTCTTAACAATTCACCAAAGGGAATTTTAGAGCAACACTCATCTTACATTCTAATGAACAAAAGAAACATACATGACAGGTAGTCAGAAATCAGTCTGACGAAATTCAGTACAACACGAAACAAAAGACTTTAAAATTATCCTGGAAGTTTTATGGGCCCCTGTCTCACCTCATCTCTCCATTGAAAGTGTGGCTACCTGATGAAAACATAATGAGGATATTGTGTCAGTTAACTGAAAAACATAAGGTGAAGGAATAGACAGTCAAAATAGTGGCTTGGCAATGTGTCGAGTGAGCAAGTAGACAATTTGTTTCACCTTCAACTGTTTGTTCTTTCACTGTGAACAGAGCCTAAAGGGCATATCTGGATTTATATGATTCATAGAGATAAGGGGAAGGATTCTTAGAGAAGGGTGAATTACTCTTGCTTTTTTCTTTTTCTTTTCTATCTCTCTCTCTCTCTCTCTTTTTTTTTTTTTTTTGAGAGAGAGAGGGAGGAGGAAGAGAGTACACTTGCACAGTTGGGGGGTGAAGCTCAAAATCAAGACCTGAGTCAAAATCAAGAGTCGGATCCTTAACTGGCTGAGGCACTCAGTGCCCCTCTTTTCTTTCTTTTAACTCATAATCTAGTCAATGACTAGGCCAACTAACAGGCTGAGCCTGAATCTTTACTTGTATTTGACTGACACCTGGTCCTTGGAACTCTTGCTCAGATGACCAGAAGAACATATCTCAATACAAAATGCAAGGCAAGAACAGGTGAGCAAGGAGAACACAATCCTGGGATGCTGAATAATGTGGGGAGAGTGGGTGAGGTGGGATGGGCAATGCAGTTGGTCAGGAGAACTGACTGAGATTGGGAAGGAGCTTGAAGTTTATGCCATGTAGACTGGATTTGATTCTGTGGGCATTTCAGTGCCACTGACCTAATTCCAGATTGGGAATTAGAGAAACTAAAAGCAGAAAGACTAATTATAAGTCAAAAGACTGGGTCCTGAGGCACTGCAGGATGAGGAAGAATATTCCAGAGAAAGAATTCGTAGAACTCAGTGACTGTATTAGTCAGGGTTCTTCAGAGAAACAGAACCAAAAGGACACCCAGGAAAGAGCCAATGTTGCAATTTGAAGGCTGCTTTGGTAGAATTCCTTTTTGCCCAGGAGTAAGGAGTGGGGGAGAAGTCAGTTTTGCTTCTCTTAAAGCATTTAACTAATTAGACGAGACCCACCCACATTATGGAGGACAATGTGCTTCACTCAAAAGCTTATCAATTTAAATGTCAGTGTCAAAGCAATTACAAGTATCCAGTGGAAAAAAGATAGTCTCTTCAATAAATGGTACTGGGAAAATTGGACAACTAAATACAGAAGAATGAATCTTGACCATTCTCTTATACCATACACAAAGACAAACTCAAAATGGATGAAAGACTTCAATGTGAGAAAAGAATCCATCAAAATCCTAGAACATAGGCAGCAACCTCTTCGACATTGGCCACAGCAACTTCTTCTAAGACATGTCCCCAAAGGAAAGGGAAACAAAAGTAAAAATGAACTTTTGGGACTTCATCAAGATAAAAAGCTTCTGCACAGCAAATGAAATAGTCAACAAAACAAAGAGGCATATTCACAAATGACACAACAGACAAAGGGCTGATATCCAAGATCGATAAAGGACTTCTCGAACTCAACACCCAAAAAACAGATAATCAAGTCACAAAATGGGCAGGAGACATGAACAGACATTTCTCCAATGAAGACACACAAGTGGTTAATAGACACATGAAAAAATGCTCATTATCATTAGCCTTCGGGGAATTTCAAATCCAAAGCACACTGAGATACCACCTTACACCAGTTAGAATGGCAAAAATTGACAAGGCAAGAAACAACAAATGTTGGAGAGGATGTGGAGAAAGGGGAGGTCTCTTGCACTGTTGGTGGGCATGCAAGCTGGTACAGCCACTTTGGAAAACAGTGTGGAGGTTCCTCAAAAAATTAAAAATAGAGCTACCCTATGACACCACAATTGCACTACTGGGTAGTTACCCCAAAGATAGAGATGTAGTGAAAAGAAGGGTCATGTGCACCCCAGTGTCCATAGCAGCAATGTCCACAGTAGCCAAACTGTGGAAAGAGCTGAGATGCTCCTCAACAGATGAATGGATAAAGAAGATGTGGTCCGACTACACAATGGAGTATTACTCAGCCAACAGAAATGATGAATACCCAACTTCTGCATCAACATGGATGGGACTGGAGGAGATTATGCTGAGTGAAATAAGTCAAGCAGAGAAAGTCAATTATCACATGGTTTCACTTACTTGTGGATAATAAGGAATACCATGGAAGACATTAGGAGAAGGAAGGGAAAAATGAAGGGGTGGGGATTGGAGAGGGAGACAAACCATGAGAAACTATGAGAAACTGTGGACTCTGAGAAACAAACTGAGGGTTTCAGAAGGGAAGTGCATGGAGGGATGGGTTCACTTGGTGGTGGGTATTAAGGAGGGCATGTATTGCATAGAACACTGGGTGTTATACATAAAAAAAAATGAATCCTGGAACACTAAATCAAAAACTAATGATGTACTGTATGGTGGCTAATGTAACATAATAAAAAAATTTTTTTAAATGTCAGTATCATCCAAAAAAATCTTCAACAGAAACATCCAGATTAATGTTAGATCCAATCTAGACATTGTGGCCCAGCCAAGCTCATACATAAAATTAACAATCCCAGTGACCAATGGGTTGGAGAACTGAGGCTGAAGAAGATATAGGATGGATGGATGGATGGGTGGTGTTCAGCTTGCATATTTGAATAAATGGTGAAAATTTTAATTAAGATAAGAGTCTTGAGATGAGAGGCAAATTTTTGTGATGTGAAATTTTTTGTAACCCCAAGAACATTTATTGCACCAAACTTGCATCAAATACTAAGCCAAAAACAAACAAACAAAAATACTCAGCCAAAGACCATTTATTTTTATAGTATGCATGGGAGGGAATAAATATATAGAAAACATCATATTAAGAAAAACCCTTAGATAGGGATTAAGCATGTGCTTTAAAGACAGAGACACTTAAGTGCTCTAACTTGGACCAGCTGCTTAACATCTAAGTCTCAGTTTGCTCATGTGTAAAGTTAAGTGTTCTGAGAATTAGAGATTATATAGAAATATGATCATTATAATAATAGATATTATATAATAATTATAACAAAATATGACCATATATATATGATATATATAAAATCTCCAATTCTCAAAAACCTTGCATATATATGGTGCCTGGCAGTGGCACTTAGTAGTTCATCAAGAAATATCTCCGAAAGATTTAGCTACATTTTTACTGTATTAATTATTGTAACTCGTGCATAATGCTAAACAAATCTGAGACTGATTTTCCCTAGTGCCGAGACAATCTCAGGGGACACAATTGCTGGGAGGTTACTAACTGACTCTGTCTTCTGTTACAGTATGCTAAATGGCTCCATGGTGGCTTGAAGCAGATAATGTAGCTCTCAAGGGAACTAGGGAGTATCTTCGGTACTGGTCTCAATAGGGTCCGTTATTTACTTGGGTAAACAATGTTTAAAGGATCAAGTAGTGCATGTGTAATATTATATTAAAGTTCCTAAAGGCCATAAATGTTTAAAATCTAGAACCAATTCAAGCCACTCTAAAATCATTTAATTAGATCTGCTAGGATTACGAGTTAATGCACATCAGTACATACAAACTCATTTAACCTGCATGGAAGCAGAACGTACCAGATGATGTCGTCATTCAGTATCGTTTGACTACTCCTTAATAAATGGATAATACAGAGTGAACACACTGGAGATGTTTCAGAATCAAAGGTGATGCTTCAAAATAGGGTCAGAAAGCTTTGGGCCATGCCCAACTCTATTTCCCTGCCTGTATTTGTACATCAAGTTCGACTGAAACACAGCCATGCTCATTTGTTTAGTTTTGTCTCTGGCCGCCTTCACTCTATAATGGCAGGGTTTCACAGTTGAGAGAGATTCCATATGGCCTGCGCAGCCTAAAATATCACTCTGTTGCTTTAGAGAAAAAGTTTCCTGACCCTTCTCTAAAGGGATTTTGGAAACATGGCTTTACATCAGAGTTTGAAAAAGCTCAAATGAAGTCCAGGCACAAAGAGCGACCATAAATGCTTCATGAGGATTAGATGTAAAGGTATATTGCCGGGGAGGTGACGCTGGGGGAAATCGGAGAGTATGAACAGGCTCAGAAGATTGTAGCAGAGAATCCATGCTGCCTGTTTTCGCCCAAGTGAAATGCAAGCCCCGGCGTACCACTTCTTCCAAATTTGGAAAGGAAGAAAAGTCTCCATTCTTTTTAGTTGACTTCCCAGTCTGAGAGTCATTTTCAGGATAAGCCCATGAGGCCTGGCCACCACTGGCTTAGGAGCTAAGGAAAAGAGTATTGCAAAACAATAGCTAAGAAGTGGAATGAAGAAAGCACACAGCTGATTCTGATTTTAGAGATGGTTCTGCCCCCTTCATGCAAAGGTCTCAGTGCACAGACTGAATGTGTGTACCCTAAAGGATGACAGATGCATGGAAGGGGAGAAGCATCAGGCACATCTGTCAGCTTCAATAGAACCCCACAGTTCCAAGGAGATGATGTCTGAAAAGAGGGAGGACACAGTCATGGCAGTATCTGCAGGAAGCTGAGCAACTGAAAGTAGTTAAAAAAAAAAAAAAAAGCACTTACCTGAGCTGCCAAATCACAGCAGATGGTGTGATCTGAAGGGAGATAAACATTAAGGCTGGGAAAGCAAGCAATTCATCCTGTCAGCTTTCAAGGACTGGTGCAGCTGAAAGATCAGCCCAAGAACTGGATAGAAACTGTACAACGGCAATGTTTGACAACAATCAAACCTGTCTACAAGACAGGTGATGCAGGGTAACCTGCTGCAGAGAACCCCTTTAGCAATGGGAAAGACTCCCACAACTGTTTGGAGTTACAGAGCAGAAATGAACCAGATGTGAGAAATAGGAAGCAAATAGGGCACGCTATGCAGCAAACACAAGTCGGTAGACCAATGAAGTGATACCTGTCTTCAGATAGGGCCCAGAGGAGTGAGATAGCCTTGGGCTGAGAAAGAATGGGAAGAATCTGGGCTGTTTTTCCTGGTTCCTGGTTCCTAGGATGATGCTGAGGATCTTGAGGAAGTCACTGCCTGAAGCCCTGGCAAGATGACAGAGTTGGGGTGGCTGGTTCTGCGGTATGACTTTGGGAGCCTGCCTCCATTCTCATATGATTTTCCCACTCATTTATTTACATATTCATTGATTCCCTCTTGCATTTGTTTCAAAAATATCTATGTAGGCAAATACCTGGACACTGTCCTTGGTGCTGGAGCTAGAACAGTGAACAAGACAGTCTTTTCCCTCCCGGAGCTTATATTCTATTGAGGGAGACATCATTTAATAGCTATGTGGCCTGTTCCACACTTCTCTCTTTTATAAAAAGGATATAATCATACCTGCTTTTACCCGTCACACGGTGTAAGAAGTCTGAGAAATTTCTATAAGACAGAGTAAAAAGTCTGCAGGAATCACTATAATTAGCATTCTTTTATCTATTTCCCAGGCTCTGTTGCTGTCATTCTTGCTAATAAGCAGATTTGATAATGCCATTCCCTTCTTTGATGTCTTCTTATTAACTGAAACATGTGTCCGCTAACTTACTCTGCATAGGGTTAGGTAGTAAATATGTCAGACTTTGTGGGCCATATAGTCTCTCTCACAACTCTTTACTACTGCAGTACAAAAGCAGCCACTAGACCATATATAAACGAATGAGTGCCCGTGTTCCAATAAAGCTTTATTTACATAAATAAGTGGTGGGCTGAGCTTGGCCCGTGGGTTGAAGTTTGTCAGCTCCTGATCTAGTCTAGAGCAGAAGGTCCAAACTCTTAGTATAACATAGAGTCTGATCTCTAATCATAATTCCATCTCATCATCTTCCATTCCTCCTGTAAAAATAAACAATTTGCTATTTCTTGAACCATAGCATAGTTTCTTATCTATCTTGCAAAGATCGATAACATGATTATAAATTACTCAAGTAATGCAGTTACCTATAAATTGAATCATAGCCTACTATTCATACAGCTGTATGACCCTAATTTTCCATTCATAAATATGTCATTTAATACATAGATTTTATCTTACTCTTTTTAATGGTTGCTTATTATCTTATTGTACAGGTGAAGCACAATTTATTTAACCAGTCACTATGCCCTTCAAGCTTCCTCCCCTTGCGCGTGTTGCTTCCTCTGCCTGAAAAGACTTTTCTTTGCCTATTCGGCAGTCATCTTCTTAAGCTCAAGAGCCAGCTTAAATACAAATTGCTCTGTAAAATCTGTCCCTCATTTCCTAGGTAAAATTCACTCTGTTCTCATTTATATGTATAACTCTACTAGAGCTCTTCAAGAGTCTAAGGAGAAGTGTGCTAGCTATTAATTGATGAAGTTCAATGAGTATTTATTAGATGCCAAACATTTTTTAAAGCACTTGATCTGTATGAACTACCTGAAGAATCTGGGTTTTTTGATGGCATTATCAAGCCGCTGATTATGATGTCTTTTACTCTGAATTTTACAAAAGGTGAGTTGACTTTTTCTCTTACGTGAAAGCAAAAGAATCTCATCTTACAAAGTACTCAGGAATCTCTACCATTGTGCATTGACCCTGGCAGGTGCAATATAAAAGCTGCCTTCTCTTTCCTTTTAAGCAATATGTTCCCTGACTTTGGTCATCAGACCTTAATCACAAAGGTATCACCAGGGGCCAGGATAATAATTTCCTCATGGTGGAATCTCAATAAATATCTGCCTTGTGAGTTAATGACTCGGCTATAGAGGTGAGAAAATTTACTGAATGGAATGGATCTGGACAACTTAATACCTTTCCTGAGCCCAGTTTCTTCATCTTCAAGAGGTTTACTGTTTCAAGTGCTTTGTTGATGTAAAGAACTTGGCGGGATTACAAACTTGAGGGGGTAGTAATTCAAGTTCTAGTAGAGATAGGCAGCAGTTTTTCCGAATTCAAGTGCTTAGCAGAAAGTCTTAATTTAAAGCATAATCGTAGTATATGATTATAGTATATGTTATATGCAATGAAAAAGGACAGTGATTTTTTTTTTTAATTTCAGATTTTTAAAGAAGATCCTGCGCTAGGATCCAGACAAGATAGTCGTAGGTGATTAAGTTCTGTCCTCACCTGGTTTCCTGGCAGCTTATCCGTGCCTATTAGTCTCCTTCTTTGAATGCCATTATTTAGGTGAACAAAGATGGTATCCGCATCCACCACCAAAGCGGCGAAGTTGAACTGAGTATCTCACAGCAGCACACATCTCCATGAGTGGGCTCTGATGCTTGGTTTACTGGCAGTTTTAAGAATGGATCTCGGACAGGCAGTAAATTAAGAGCAAACCTTCCCTGGCCATGTACTTTATAGCTTCCTGTGACTGACAGGATAGCCAATAATAACAACAATTGTTCATGGAGCCAGGCACTGGGCCAAGTGTGTTACAAATACTTTCTCATGTAATCCCCATGACGATACTAGGATATAGGTATTCTTAACCCCATTTTACAGATGAGTGAATTGAGACCTAGGTTAGATCCGTTAATGTGCCTATAGTCATGCAGATAGTGAAAGTAGTGTATCTGAGTCTCTCTGATTCCAGGCCCAAGCTCTATTTCACTAGAGCATTCATGGCATGGGCATTCAAGTAGAGAAGCCAGTTCTAACTTCCTGTTTCCTTAGGAGAATCTGCTGCAGTCTCAGCTCACAAATCATCATTTAAGAAGAGAACTAGAGGGTGCAAATTGTTGTTCATTAGCTCTGTAGCCTAAAGTGTTTGAGTAGTAGAGCTGGTGGACATTATGAGTTGTTTCTAAGAGCACATAACCCTACTCTCTTCAACAGCTGAAGGATGTGGGAGATTATTGCCTCATGGAGAAATTCCAAGAATGAGAAGAAAAAGAAAGGCAGAAAAATGAGGACTGGTGAGATTTATATTCACTTTTCTCAATATGAAGGCAATTCACATCATGACTATGTTATGGACCTAGTTCTCCTTTTATATGACTTGAGGTCAAATGAATGGTACCCCTAACATTTATCTGTGGCTCCAGAGCCCGCAGACATTCTCAGACCTGCACGACCTCAAGAGCAGAGCACAGCAACTTAGTGGCTGTGGATGTTTACTGGTCGCCACCCAGGAGCTCCACCCCTAGTAAGCACTAGAAAGCATGAACTACACTGTCAGCAGCCTCTGGGAATCCAGGAGACAAATCTGTTAGTCACTGACACTTCTGCACATCGTGTGAGCAGAAGCACTGTCTTTTCAAGGACGTTTGTATGGTAAACAGCCTTGGAAGACAGAAATAGTATCCTTCTATCCAGCAGAGGTCTAGTTTGTCTATTGTTCAGTGTAAGAGCGATAAGGTATCCTGCTCGGGGCAAGGCTCAGGCAGGCTTCCTTGCAGCCCATTATCAAAGATGCAGGTTCCTCAGCTGTGAGGCAAACCCACAATGTACTCAGCATCGACCTGAGCCACACTGCATCACTAATGGGACATGGTGGGGGCAAGGGAGACTGATCGGAACATGAAGCACATGCTGGTTGCTATACTGTGAATAATAAAGTTCTCTGTCTCTGTCCTAGGGGTTTTGTGTCTTCTGTAAGATTAACTTGCTTGCTTAAAAGCTGGGTAAAATCTCTGATCCTTCAGTCTTGACATGTGCCTTCTGATTGACAGCTCCATGGAGCCCAAGACAATCCTACTGTTGGATCTAGAGAACCACAGCTCAATGGCCTCATCCTTTTTATTTCTTTAAAAGGATTTTTTTTTTTTTTAATATAGTAGCCTGAGTGCCACCCAGGTTCTACCATTTCAAAATAAAGCATGCCCAGTGGGTGAATTTTCTGTTTCTCATGGGTTCTGAGTTACTTATTCCCACATAGAAATCCTTACAGACAGACATGAACAAGAAAGAGGCCCTTAGGGAGAATACAGTCTAGCCCTTTTGCTCCTAAGTCCTTAAATCCATACAGTTTTGAGAAGTTTTGATGATTACGGATCTGTCCTTAAAGAAAATGGAAAATATGCTGAGCTAGCCAATGAGATGATGATTTACTTGTTTTTGGTTGTGAACCTGTCCACACCCAAGCATTCAATCCACCATTAATTCATTGTGAGTCTTCGACCACTTCTCTGCTGCTGCAGCGCTGGTTCTCTGGGTAGGATTTCAACTTGTTTAATTGCAGGTTGCTCTGAAACCAGCCCACTTTCAGCTCAAGAAATTTTTAACCTAAACCTGTGCTTTCAGAGGAATTATCCCCAAAACACTGTCCTGCGTCTCTCTCTTCATTCATGATATGTTTATAGGACGTAATAAATACTTGTCCTGTGACATGACAACAGGGGTCTTCCGTTTTCAACAACTCTGTGCTGTCCCCTCTGCTCCTGAATTCTTAAACCCAAAATGACTTGACAAGGGTGATTATATAAAGGACTCTGTTTCTCTTCTAATACCATAGTCTGTTTGACCTAAATGAAGCACCTGTATATTGATATATAATTTCATCTTAAAACATTTCAATAACTTCATACTCCCTTCGTCCATATCCCTAAGGAAAAAAATTTGTTTTTTAAGTAGTGATGGTAGGAGTATTTAGGCCACAGCAACTTTTTTTTTTAAAGATTCTATTTACTTATTTTTGAGAGAGAGAGACCGTGCCCACACATGAGCAGGGGGAGGGGCAGAGGGAGAGGGAGAAGCAGGCACCCCACTGAGCAGGGAGCCCAACACTGGGCTCAATTCCAGGACCCCAGGATCATGACCCGAGCCGAAAGCAGATCCTTAACAACTGAACTACCCAGGCACCCCACCATAGCAACTTACGTTAAAACTCTGTCTCCTTCCCCTTAACGTCTGCAGCTCCCTGTAGCCTCTCATTCTCCTATCCATGTGATACACAGCCTCTTGGGTCTTTGACCTGCACTGTCTGGACCACGTGACACTGCCCATTTCATCACATCCCTGCGACAACCGTCCCCACCTGTAGCCAGTCTTAGAGCCCCTCAGGCAGCCTCTGGGAGACTACAGAGCTATTTCTTACATTGGACCGGTTTTCTCCTGAGAATGGACTTTTGGAGCAGGCATATTTTCACACTTTGGAGATGCTTTGCTGGCTATTCCCATATGCTTGGTTTCAGTAGGAGAAGAAACTAGGACTCTGACCTCTTTACATGTGGTTGTTTTTTTATTCTGTCTTACAGTCTTGTCTTCAGCTCTGCTGACTCTCCAACATCTTGTAGCTGATGATGTTATCACCTGATGGTTAAGGGCAACTGTTCCCTGTTTTGATTCTATATTTGGGTTTGGTCCCTAGCTCCACTGGATAGAATTTCTTCTCAACAGCTCATATTCCCATGGAGTTTATACAAACTTTCTCAGCTGGTTTGGCGAGACGGTTAATTAGCACAGTCACCTCAGCTGTGCTGACATTGGTTGATGAGACCAGAGGAAAACCAGAAATGTTTTGGAATGATAGGCTGTGGGGACTCATGCCAAAAGAGCCCTGCTGCCTTCTCCTCTTCTGTTCAAAAATATGTTTAATTGTCGCTCTTCTTCCAAAGTACAAGATAACACTAGTGATTAAAAAACAACACCAACAAAAACCCCCTCCCCCAAACCCAAACCCAGTATTAGAGCAAGCCAGATAGGAGATAATCGCTGGCCATTAAACAAATCTTATTTCCAGAGAGACAATATAGTGTTGTACGGCTTTGAAAGCACAGAACGATGTTATTTTTATCTTGCCATCCAGTTCCACACATGGCAATCCTGCTGAGCCGTGTGACCAGGCAAAGTTGAGGGACTTGTTACGGTGAGTTTATTAGCTGCAATGGGACCTTGTTCCAGTTAATTTGTGCCAGGAGGCTGTTACATGCAAATCACTAACACGGTACCCAGTTGGTTACAAAGGAAATATCAGGGCGGAATGGAGAGCTGTCTCCATATTCTTCTACAAGTATCTCAATGGTATCATGTCACCTGACTGGTTTTTGGGTTCTTTTGCTTGTTTGTTTGTTTGTTTGGAGACATCTTAAAAATTACTTGCCATGTCATCATATTGGTAAATATTTGAGATGAATTAAGGTCTTACAATTTAACATCCTGGGTCATTCGTGCAAGGGGTCACTTTGAGAAATCTCAGAATTATAACTCCTCCTTTACCAAGAAGAAGGTGGTTCCCTAACAGAATCTGGGGTGCTTTGCTCTATTTGGCTTCAGTTGATTGCACAAGACTTTGGTACCTCTCCTAAGGGCACCTGACATGAATGCTTTGGCAAGGCACAAGGACAATGGTCAGTAGGAGTCCTTTTTGGGGGAAGGACGACGACTGGCTAGGTTAGGCACATATTCTCTTAACTCCAAGTTTTTGGACTTTTTTTTTTCTTTTTCCCCTCAAATCCCAAAGAAAGACATTCAGTCAGCTACACTGGGGACTGAAGAAGAAGACCAGGCTGAGGGCAACATCTAATTCAGTGGTCATTCTACAGTAAGACATTTCCCTAGGGCTTCTGGTCCCAGTACGGAGTTTAAGATCATATTTACTTGTTTCTGTCAGACATTTGATGGCATAATTGAATATTGCTAAGATGCTTTCCTAGACTGTAACTGTCAGTAGCATCATCATTTTCCAGTCTGGCTCATGAAAGTGCAAGCAGCCCACTCAAGGCTGACATTCCGCTGTCTGGCTGTCCTGGTGACATAGAGACACCACCCATATCTTGGAGGGTGATATGGTTCATTTGTTTGTGGGAAGATGTTACCTCCATTCCTGTTTCTCTATATGCCAACAAACAAACAAACAAACAAAACCCACAAAAGCAATGTCCTGAGCTGAGATAGCTTTAACGATTTATGGTTTAAAGACACCAACACAGAAGATATTTACATGTGCATGCGGGGTAAAGGAGGCATAAAAGAGAGCCAAGAAATATGTGTGTATGTGGGGTCAATTTACATTTTCCAGGCCAAACAGAAATCTCGCGGAGCCGCTGAGCTTTTGAAAACTGTGAAGATATTTTAAATAGTCCCTCATGTTCTGCAACGCTTTTACGTATCTCAACCCGTCAGTCAACTGCAGCTGAATGCACAGAATATTCAAAATTTTTTTTATAACTTTCCTCCCAAAGAATGACATTCATTCTTACCTCACTAGTAGTTTAATGCCCAATAAATTACTTAAAATCAGAAACTAAACAACATGGGGATATGGTCTGATAAGCCAACTCCTGTTCTGCTTTTTAAAAACTGTCAGCAAACATCAGTTGCATGTCTCCTGTGTTCTAGACTTTGCTTGATTGCCTTGTCAAGTCAAACTCCATAGAAGAAAAGTCGGGATATCTCCGTACAGATAGAGTGCCTTATTTGTCTGCACGGGAGGTGTTAATCCTCTAGTGGAGAAGGAATTTTTCCAAGTTCTTGTCCCCCACTATCTCCTGTATTAGCACGGTAGTAGATTGAGAGGAAAATGTTCAGATACCCTCTGACCTCACAGACCTTTTATTCTGTATTCCTTTTAACAATAATGATATAGTAACATTGATATTAGTGATTCAGAGCTTGCCGAAAATGGTCTTATTAACCAAGCAGATAAGGGAAATAATGCCACACAGAGCACTCTAGAATTCTTTGATAAACCCTTCCTTTCGTCAAGCAAAAGGAGCTAAGGAAACTCTGTTTCTGTTTCCTGATACCTACATAACATTGCGAGTGAGGGTTTTTAAGAATTTTTTTTCATTTTATTTTTCCAACATTCATTGTTTATGCACCACACCCAGTGCTCCATGCAATACGTGCCCTCCTTAACATCTACTGCCAGGCTCACCCATCCCTCCACCTCCCTCCTCTCCCAAACCCTCAGTTTGTTTCTCATAGTCCATAGTTTCTCATAGTTCATCTCCCCCTCCAGTTTCCCCCAATTCACTTTTCCTTTCCTTCTCCTGATGTCCTCCATGTTATTCCTTATGCTCCACAAGTAAGTGAAACCATGTGATAATTGACTTTCTCTGCTTGACTTATTTTACTGAGCATAATCTCCACCAATCCCATCCACGTTAATATAAAAGTTGGGCATTCATCCTTTCTGATGGCTGTGTAATATTCCACTGCATATATGGACCATATCTTCTTTATCCATTTGTCTGTTGAAGGGCAACTTGGGTCTTTCCACAGTTTGGCGATTGTGGCCATTGCTGCTGTAAACATTGGGATGCATATGGCCCTTCTTCACTACATCTGTATCTTTGGGGTAAATACCCAGTAGTGCAATTGCAGGGTCATAGAGTAGCTCTATTTTTAATTTTTTGAGGAATCTCCACAGTGTTTTCCAAAGTGGCTGTACCAACTTGCATTCCCACCAAGAGTGTAAGAGGGTTCTGCTTTCTCTGCATCCTCGCCAGCACTTGTTTCCTGTCCTGTTAATTTTGGCCATTCTAACTGGTGCTCAACCCCAAGAAAAAGTTTGGAAGGAATTCAAAGACTTGGAAGCTAAAGACCACTCTGTTAAAGAATGTTTGGATCAACCAGGAAACCAAAGAAGAACTTAAACAATTCATGGAAACCAATGAGAACGAAGACGCATCAGTCCAAAACCTATGGACATGGCAAAGGCAGTCCCAAGAGAGAAATACATAGCCATCCAAGCCTCACTCAAAAAAATTGAAAAATCCTGAACACACCAACTCTCTTTACACCTTAAAGAACTGGAAAATCAACAACAAATTAAGCCAACCCCATGCACTAGAAGGGAAATAATCAAGATTAGACTAGAGATCAATGAGATAGAAACTACAGATACAGTAGAATACATCAAGGAAACTAGAAGCTGGTTCTTTGAAAGAATTAATAAGATCGATAAACTCCTGGCCAAACTAATCCAAAAGAAAAGAGAGAGGACCCAAAGTCATAAAATTGTGAATGAAAGGGGAGCAATCACAACTATCACCAAGGAGATAGAAACAATTATCAGAAACTATTATCAACAATTATATACCAAGAAGTTAAGCAACCTGGAAGAAATGGATGCATTCCTGGAAACCTATAAACTTCCAAGACTAAAACAGGAAGAAATTGACAATCTAATAGACCACTATCTGGTAACGAGATTGAAGCAGTGATCAAAAACCTCCCCCAAAACAAGTGTCCAGGACCTGACGGATTCCCTGGAGAATTCTACCAAACATTCAAAGAAGAAATAATACCTATTCCCCTGAAGTTGTTTCAAAAAATAGAAACAGAAGGTTTTTAAGAACTTTTGCCCCAAGACAAAGAACTGAAGTCAATGACTCAAAGATGACAAACCCATGACCACGCTGAAGTCCCATTTCCTATGTCTGCTTAAAGACAAACTTTGGCGGACTTCATGTTGAAATTTACTTCTAAATGAAATCTCAACTGACATGTTTTTGCATATTTTTGGACCGATTTAAATTAAATTTAGGAAATAGCGATAAATATCTGCATGAAAAATGAAAGTGAGCTGTGCTAAATACAAATTTTCATAAAGCTTGTTTTTCTATTTTGACTCGGTGAAGGGAAGTCAGTACTGATGCCCAATTTCATAGCCAGGCTCATGGGCACTTTCAAAGAGGATTCCTATATTTGAAAAAAATCTGATTTCAAAAAATAAAACAAAACTTAAAGTCGGATTCTCAAAGAGGGTCCATGTCCCAAAGAAAGGTTAAGAATCCCTGCGTTAAATCATGGACTTCAGAGAAGTTTCTGGTTAAACAGAAATACATGCTCTCATAGAACTTGCCATGAGAAGTAGCAGGTCACAAATATGGACTGAACGAAACCTCTGTCTGGGAGGAATTACTTTGTGCTTTGCACCTAGAGGATGCCTCTCCTCTCATGGACAATCTGCTCCACAATGTGACAGGTATTTGGCCTCAGAGCAAAGTGGTAGACCAGGATAAAGGCTAAAAGAAGGGGAGGGGACTCGCCAGTTCATTAAAACCAGACAACTCAGTCTGTTGTGAATATGGTAGATAGGCGTCTCTCTCTGTGCTGCCAAAATCTTGCTTCAAATTATTGTGTTCATTTATTTATTTATTTAGTGAGATGAGGCATGAAATGGAAGCAAAAGTGCCCGCTAGGTAAGGAGGCAGAAAATACTGCTGAGGTTGAGGAGGGTGGGGTTGGAGATCCTGTTATTGGCTTGGGCCTTCCTCACTCTCTCTGCCTTCTGTCACCCCTCTCTCTTAAAGGCTCTTTCCCCCTCTCTCTAGTCCTGTGTCCACTGCCTCCCTGCAACCCGACCCTCTCTTTCTCCCAACCCCTTGTCTGAGCACAGCCCCCTTCCCTCTGTTTTCACATGTTAGCACTCAGCCTCAGATTATAGGAAAGCTGGAGCTCTGTAAAGGGCCTGAGGGAGGGACAGGATCACATTTCATTCGCCTGGAAATTTAGAATTACAAATTAATCTACAAGAAACAATTGCTTGAGCAATTTAAAACTGATGTGGGCAACAGTCCGCACAGTCCCCTTGCCATGGAGGCCAAGGCGGGGTGATGGGGGGAGGGGTGCTGGTGGGCTGCTATTGTGTTCCTTCATGCCTGTTGGGCCTCACCAACAGACAACATTTTAGCTTCCTAGAAGGGTTAAGGAGGTAATTGAAAATGTTTATAGCATCATGCCTCTAACACAGCTACATTCATTTTTGACTTGATGAAATTATCAGCTATTTAACAGTCTTTTACGTTGTTTTGACTGTGACATTCTCATTTATACCTTAATGCAAAAAATGCCAACTACAGAATTCCTGTTTGCTAGTGGGGGGTTAGGTGGTAAAAAGAAGCGGAGACAACGTGATACACACAAGATGTGCTCTCACGAGACAGGTGCTACTTTTGACTCTTTGGAAATTACTAGAGCATTTAAATTAATTTCTCTCTCTCACTTAGCATCTGCTGAAAATATTTGCTTCTGCGAAAAGACTTTGGACCCAATGTTTTTTACAGCGAAACTAACGAGCATTTTTACACACTTTGGTTTATTCAGTTTTATTCTATAAATGGCATGTCAGCAACATTTCAAGAAGGGATATAAAGTATTGATTTTTATATCAAAAATAGTTTTCAGGGGCGCCCAGGTGGCTTAGTGGGTTAAAGCCTCTGCCTTCCGCTCAGGTCATGATCCCAGGGTCCTAGGATTGAGCCCCGCGTCCTCGGGCTCTCTGCTTAGCAGGGAGCCTGCTTCCCCCTCTCTCTCTGCCTGCCTCTCTGCCTACTTGTGATTTCTGTCTGTCAAGTAAATAAAATCTTAAAAAAAAATAGTTTTCAGCATTTTGAGAACTTTTGCAATTAGGAGTCACGCGTTTCTCTATTAGTTTCTAAGGGTCCCAGTGGAGGATAGGGTCAGCCCTAGGCATGGTTAATTTTCACTTATATAATGAGACTTCATTATGCAGCCAACATTCTAAGTAACTTTTATCTTATGACTAGTAGCATATTCTTACTGTTACCACTGTTAGTGATGGTTCACCTTCACTGACATCACCTTCATTCTAATTCAAATCAAAGATGACCATGGAGAGTCTGAACAAAGTGTTAGTACTTAAGGAGAGTTTTGTTTTGTTTTTAATATTTTATTTTATTTTATTTTTTTAAGATTTTATATATTTATTTGACAGAGATCACAAGCAGGCAGAGAGGCAGGCGGAGAGAAAGGGGGGGGAAGCAGGCTCCCCGCAGAGCAGAGAGCCTGATGGGGGCTTGATCCCAGGACCCCGAGATCATGACCTGAGCCGAAGGCAGAGGCCCAACCCACTGAACCACCCAGGCGCCCTGTTTTGTTTTTTAAAAGACAAGGATGGGGAGGCTTTCTGGCATTGCCCAGGCATGGGAGTATAGGGTAGGATGTGTGCGGGTGGGGATGAGGGAAGAACATTCTGGTCACAGCTGGAGTGAAGCGATGGGGAAGGCCAGTGTGTATGACGCATGACGGGCCGAGGCACTGGGAGCTCCTTCGAACTTGAAGCATAGGGTCGGGGGTCAAGAGAGAGGTATGTCAGGGAGGACGCTGCAGGGAAGGGTCCGAAAGGTGAACGGAGGCAGACCATGGATGGCCTGGCTTGAGCTAACAAGTGTAAATGTTTGGCTAGCTGGTGGGAAGTCACTGAGGACCTCGAACACAGTGCCTTATGGCATACTGTCGACTCACATCTCCCCTTCCAGAAACAGGAAAAGTTGGAGGGAGGATTAGAAGACAGGCTAATGGGATTCAGCACCGATTCCCTCACTTCTATGTGAAGGCCAAATACCGTAAAACAGGGGAAGCAGAATGTCTCACGACACGTATTATAAAAGCTCTCATCTTCTGGTCCTCCGTTCTCTTCTCAGGTCATAATCACACGAGTATCCCCATGTGTTTCCTGTCTTTCTCTTCCCTTCTCTGCTTGCCACACCTCTCTCCCCTCTACTTAGCCTCCCAGGGGGCATTCTCATCACCAAGCTTTATGGAACCCAGTGCCCAGTTTTTTAAACTCAAAGACCCTTTTATGTGATTGGACATGAGAGAATACAACTTAGCCCAAGTTTGTTACCAGCATACAATTTTTTATTATTATTGCTGTTATTATCATTATCATTATTTCGCTTAGCTCTGTAGCTCTATGATTCTAATCTTCTCATCTGCCTGGAAATTCTGTTCCTCAGTTTAAAGAGCACAGATCTCAACAGATGGGACACTGACCCTTTCAAGTAATCTATATTATTACATGCCTCTGATAGGAAATTAATAGCTCTAATCTTACTTTCTAATGGAACTGGCAACTTATGGGACTCATTAGTTAACTATCCCCTTTAATGACTGAAGCTTACCAAAGAGCACAGGGACTTTGGTTTTCTGCTTAAAACTCTGTTTCAGGAGAGCTGGACGGTGTTCATTGAATTGGCTAGCTTATCCTCAGTCATGGATACACCTCTCACTCAAAATTATTCTTGCTTTTCTTGCATTACTGTTAGTCTGATGATGAATTCCTTGCTACACACTTTCTTCCCATGGACAACTAACCAATACGTTTAGTTTCTCTACCAGGAAAGAACATAAAACACAACATGACTTTTATACGGTATTTTTTATTTATAAAATTGACCTTTTGCTTGAATGGACAGTTTTCCTCTTTATATTTGATGCATACACCCGGGGACATAATCAGAAGATTCCTATTGATTGTTCTGAAGCAATTTAGTTCTGGTCATGGTTGTACTGGATTTGCAATTATACTGAGGAGAGGTATTATTGACTGGGCCTGGTAATTACCACACTGACATCTGATTCAGCCGGAGGTGAAACCAACCTACAGCTCCATACTGGCATTTCTCTTATAAAAGATTTGCACTGATTCTTCTCAAGTATGGAAGAGCAACATGGGATGCTACCTCTGTTTTAGTCCCACAATTTATTTCACTATGCAGTTCATTTACTTTTGAGTATAAGCAGCTTAAGATACTGACTTAGGAGAGGCAAACATTGAGGAGGTTAATTATCCACCCATGACACATACACTTTTGTCTAACAAAATAGGTCACCTTTTGTATTAAAACAATGGTTTCTGGACAGGTCTTAAAAGTAGATGGATTATTCTTGCATGTGTTAAATCAGATGGAATGTGGCCTTAAGTGGTGAATCTATTTTTAGTATAAATTTGAATTTCTTAGTTTATGTTAAATAAAGATTCGTGGATAGCCCCCTAGCAATAGCTCTGTGTTTATCCTTAGAACATGAAAACGTTTTATGCACAGTAAACTCAGGTATAATTGGTAGTTTTCAGTAAGAAATGCAAGGGAACATGCATATAAATAAAGGTTATGTGGAACAAGCATTCTCTCTTATTTAACACCAAGCCTGAAAATTGAGAGAAATGTGCTCATGTGAAAATCCACTGGTCCGTTTGCAGAGAAGGCCTGCTACAGAAGGTCTGCTACAGACAGCAGTGTATGCACACAGAAAACAGGAAATGAAAAAGATATTGTTCATACTTGGCATATGATTAACAAAGATCTACAAGTAACATGTTCGAAGTAACTCCCAAATAGTAATTCCCAAATATTCTGCTTCTGCATTTTTCATAATATGCTTACTTTTATTTTCTAACTGAAATTAATATGATCAGAGTAAACCTCAGGAATATTGGAAATGAGACTCTTTATGCCTAGAACAGAAGGCTATTCTCCATCAACCAGTGATGCAATAAGCCTTCAGGTTTTATTTGTTTAAAAAAAAAACAACAAATTATAACTGGAAAGTTCAATAGGAAACATTGTCAGTCGCTTCTGCCTATAGAAAAAATTCATTTAATTTGCAAAATCCAGATATTTCTTATTTTGTTTACTTGGTCAACTTTAGATCTGTTGTACTTGTATCTGAAGCTGGTTTATTTCACCAAAGATTCAATTTAGCCTGTGAAAGACTACTGTTATTTCATTGTCCCATGAACTGCAGTAATTCTAGGATCAATATAATCCCCTTAAAGGGCTTGTACTCATATCCTTTTGGACAGAACCATTATTATTATTACAGAGTGTAGACAGGCTAGTTCTTTAATGGAAGATCCATCCAACAACTAGAACAATTAGTTCCTCCTAGAACTAGGAGATCTCGATCACAGAACATTTCTAATTTCATCTTCCCTGCCACAAAAGCACCAATTTAGAAAAAAGCATATTATAAAAGATGTAGGCCAACCACGTCCAATCCACCAGATTCTCATGTGAACCAGTCTACTGAGAAATCTGCATTTGCCACCTTCTAAGTAAGGTAATGTCTTACTTCTAAGTAAGACAATGTTTTGGAAGACTAGCTTTGTGGAACTGGACCAATTAGAGACGAAGCTGGTTTGAATGATTTCACTGTGGTCCAATTAACACAGAGAAGAGAAATTACTGAACTTCGTGGTTAAAGGATGCACGCAAGCTTCTGCATAGTCATCTTGCCAGGAATGCCTCCAGCCTCTCAGGGTGCCTTATACCCAAGTGCAGATGGTTCGGAGGAAACCCCTCACCACCACTCCAAAAAACAATGTTCATTAGGGAAGACAGCGAAACCATCAGCTAGATATCCTTGAGGAAGTGTGGCAGGATGAGAAGGTGTCCCTGCTTCTGACATGCTAGGGCGGCATGAAGAAGGGAGGCTCTCTCTGCTGGCAGGCAGAAGGCACGGAGGATGGAATACCTTGGATGAACAAAAGTTTTGTCTGAAATATGCAGAAAATTGGGGCAAAAGCAAACGTAGGAATTAAATTAAGTGGATAAGAGGCTTGAGTCTTTTGTTTTTATTGATAGGGCTGGGTTGATGCCTACAGAGGAGGTGAACAAAGATATCCTACTTGAGACTCATTAAAATATTTGCAGAGATTTACTACTATTTGCCAAGATCGTGTAGGGAGTTATCAGATAGAGGGTATCTTATCTCTTTAACGGGACTCTACACTCCTGCCATCTAGGGATTCTCGTATTTCCTACCCATTCTATACCTAGCATAGTACAAGAGACATAGGGACCAACTTCAGATTGTCTGTGAAATAAAGTTAGTAATTACTCACTTTTACTATGTTGTCTCTGTTTGTTATGGAATATTCTCACCCCTCCTTGTATGTTATACAGAACTATCAGTTAAGAACAACACGAAAGTTTGAATGGACTCAAAACATCAAAGTGAATTTTTTTTTTAAGATTTGTTTATTTATTTATTTATTTGACAGACAGAGATCACAAGTAGGCAGAGAGACAGGGGGAAGCAGGATCTCTGCTGAGCAGAGAACCTGATGTGGGGCTCGATCCCAGGACCTTGGGACCATGACCTGAGCCGAAGGCAGAGGCTTTAACCCACTGAGCCACCCAGGTGCCCCAAAGTGAATTTTTTTTTAAAGAAAGATGATTTTGCAGCTAGAACAAAAGATGTTGTGTATATTTCAAACTAACATAAAATTGAAATGAGGGAGCAGTGGAAATTGGGGCAAATAATCCATTTCTTCTCCTGCCTGATGTAGTTGTGCTTAACATTGCCAAAAATCATACTGACAACAGTGATATCTGGTATCAGATATCCAGATAATCAGCATTTTGGCATTTTTTTGAATTTCAATGATCTTTTAGCAAATCATATCGTCCGGGGACAGCAGGATGCCCCATGACATTACCCTGATCATTTAAAACACTAAGCTTCAATAAGCAGTCACAGGACAAAGAGAGATGTTGAACTAACTAATAAAGCTACCTTCTAGGAAAAGGATTGCACTTCTGTGAGTATAATACGGAAGTAGAGAAACTAAAATAGAACACAAGGTGCTCCCTCTCTCTTCATACATATATCTATATGGGAATATAGATATATGTATATATGCCACAGTTTCCATTTTAAATACAGTTACTTGGCTGTCTGAAAGTCAGTACCACACAGTTTAACCTAATTTTGCCCAAGTTTTAGGAAACAATTCACTCTCACATTTGCAAAATTGAGTTAGAATGTTTAATACGATGTAATACGAGATTGAACTGGATGGGCTTTTCTTTAGACATCAGGTGCTTGGGAAATTTTGAATCCTTTTTGGAGGGATACCTTCTGAATCTTCCCTCCCAGGCAGCGGCACAGCCCCATGGTGCACACACAGCGCGCAGGTGACCAAGAGATAACAGCGCCACCACATCCGACCCCCCGACCCCCCCACCCCTCTGCCCCTGCACTGCCTACACAACACGGGGCGCACTCGGCCCCCCGTGTGTCTGTCACTGCCACCCGCCAGAGTTAGTTACCGACGTCGGGAGCGGGTGGGCCTGAGGAATGCTGAACCGAACTGTTGCTCATGTCATTAAAAACTCAACTAGGCAGAAAGCTAGGAATGGAGCAGTTGACAAAGATAAAGCCGAGAGCTCTGTGGCTTATCCTTAATTAGGTGTTGGCATTGGTTCTTGTCAAACAAGGGAACGAGTGTGTGCTGCGCCGCACTGACGCACACAGACAGCCCTAGTCACAGCTGGAGAGAACACAAAGTGCATTCAAGCTGGCATTGAAAGGGATTTAGATAAGTACTCGAGGTAACAAAAATCGAAAAAGGAGGATGATAGCAATGGAAGCTTTAGATGAATTGCAACTGAGTGCACCTTTATTACAGCTTATCAGCCTCCAGACAGCTACAGACCTACCTTCCCCGTGCATTTCTCTTCGTGCTCTCCTGGATTAAAGGTCAAAGTAACTCAGATTTATATGTTCTGTCTCGCTGTCTCGGGCTCTCCCGCGGCTCACATATATGCACCACACATTTCAGGGATCGGGGGGCCCCGGCATGAAAGCTTCTCCTCTTTGACAGAGGCAGAGCCTTTTCTCATTGAAAAGGTTCCATTTATTTAAAATGATTATCTTGTGGGAAGAGGTTGCAAAGAACGTAGTATTAAAGGTCACAAAAATGCTGCCGGTGTGAGTACACGCACAGCAACGGGCCGCGTCCGGTGGCTCTCGTCCATGACTGTGGCTCTATTTTGTGTCCTTTTGACATAGTCAAAGGCCTAATATTCTGGTTTATTAGAACACTGTCTATATGTATTCTCAACATACACAAAAGCTGTGTGTTTTCATAATATGTATAAGCACTTCAGACGGTAAGCTGTGCACATTGCAGCGAGCAGATGGTAGCTCTTATCACAGATAAAAGCACATATATATGTTTCTGTAACTACACCCTCAGAGAGAACGGATAAGAGAAGAATCCTCTCCACATCACAGCTTACATTACCCATCTACTTAGGCAGCAAACAGCATATGTTTTACTGCTGTGGAAAGGCAGTACTTGGGAGGAAAATACAATTAAAATAAACTTAGAAATAACCCGATGGATACATTTGTTTTCTTAAAGTGTGCTAAAAACTGGAAGTTAGGAATGTGTGTGTGTGTGTGTGTGTGTAGTAGGGGAACTTTGCACATTCACAAAGTGAGACAATGAAGAATCCATCTTGGGGTTGCCAGATCAAATGCAAGATGCCCAGCGAAACCCAGTTTCAGGTGAACAGGGAATATAGGTTTAATGTTAGTATTTCACAAATACTGCAGATTCCATGGCTTAGGCAATATTGGGGCTGTACTTACACTAAAACACCATGAAACGTTTTTCAGAAATGTAAATTGAAATGGGCGTCCTACATTTTAATTTGCTAAATCTGACAACCACAGATTCTAGCTGCTGTTATTGAAGTGTTTAACCGGTGTTCCCAATGTTCCAGGTGAAAAGGGAGCCGTCAACAGGAATATCTATTTTGGAAGAGATACTGGAATGATTCCAGCTCTTTCTGTGTGCACAAAACCAGCAAGGGTCTTGAGCACGTGTCTGAACGCCATAGTCAATAAGAGAGACAGTAAGGATAATTTAGGACACAGATCCCCCCCCCAACCCACCCCCCAACCCTGCCTTTAGAATTTCAGAACCTGGTTTGGAATTATCTGGGTAATTATTTCACTTGGGCTATATACATCAGCCTTTTTAAAAAAGAAATTCATTTATGCATTTGGTTTATCATTTCAGACTAAGATCTATTTGCACTCATAAAAAAGGAGACAGACTTTAAACACCCCACATGTACACATTTTTATTCTTATGGTGAGATCAGCATTCAGCTGGAAGGTTAAATGGAGTTCAGATAATTTCTTGTTTTATTCTTTGCTCTGGCTTTTGTCTCACGTCTTACCGCAAAACTGAATAAAGATGTCTCCATTTTACACCCGAAGATTCAATTACTTTTCGAATGCCGGGTAAACATCTGCAGATGAACAATCTTAACAAATGTATTTTGATGCCACACAAACTTACGTGACACTTTTGTTATCCCTCTTCGAGAGCAGAGAATAGATTCAAGCCTGCTTGTCTAAGCCCGAGCCCTCACTGCCACTAGTCTGCATTTTTGACACGCAGCCAGCCAATCTCCGCAGTCCCATGAAACTCTGATCCCATCTGCTCCAGCCATGCAATGTACCCCACTTTAGGTCAAAAGCAGGGAGCCAGCAGTATTAACATTACACTAATCTGTAAAGACATTTTCACTGGGCTAGATAGGCTAATGTTACACAGGCTTTCAAAGCTCCAAGGGTAAGAAGCAACAGTAACTGTCGGGGGAATACTCAGTGGGCAGTGGATTCTGGCTGAGAATATTCCAAGATGAGGCTAGATGTATGTATGGATCTAAGGAATGAGGGAATAAAGAGCTACCTCTTAAAAAACACAAGTCACGATCTTGTCATGGGGCTATCTTAAGCACAGTTTGGAATCATGTAGTTCAAGCTCTATTATTTTCTCTTTTTTTCGTGTTTATTCTCAAAACTTAAGTGTGCACGTGCCGGTGTGTGTATGTGTGTGTGCACTCAGACACATGCTCTCTCTCTCTCTCTCTCTCACACACACACACACACACACACTGCCTCAAAGACTACTAATAATTGATGAAGACTACAATCTCCATTATAAAACCCATATGGAAATAGATTACTCTCAGTATAACCTTGGTATGATGAAATCAGAATCATTCCCAAGGTTCTAAAAGATTTTTTTAAAATAAA
This sequence comes from Meles meles, assembly GCF_922984935.1. NCBI lineage: Eukaryota > Metazoa > Chordata > Mammalia > Carnivora > Mustelidae > Meles > Meles meles. The sequence continues at coordinate 46,812,498 of NC_060068.1, forward strand.
AGGAAGCCTGTGGCTGACCTCTCCCCTTTCCACCGCCAACCCTCCCAACTATTTTGCTGTTTGTTGAAAACACATTCAGTTTGGGGATATACAGCTCTGTAATCAATTGCTCATTAAACATAAACTACCAAGGACTTTATTACAGGCCCTTGATGCAAAATATACTGAGGGAAAATATTCTGAAAGCAGATTAATGTATACAGTGGAAATTTAATACCAGTAACCAAATGGGTCTTTTTCATTTTCCTAGTTCTTTGGTTGGAGGAGGTGGGGGAAAGTAGTTTAAGATTCATGCCTTTAGGCACATCATAAACCATTAAGAACTACATTTCAGGAAATTGTAATGAATAAAAATTCAATTTGGACTGCTTGATTTTCTTTTAGCAGAAGACGAAAACTGTTTGGCTGGAAATGAACTATTTGGAAATCCCCACAATTAGGAAGTATACAGCTATGTTTTTGCCATAATTTAAAGTTATTCAGAGTTGATGTGAAAAATCATTTTGTGCTAGAATAATAGATTTTCCTCTAGATGTAACTATGCTATCTCTATAATGTAAGAAGTAACAGAGCATACACATAATTTCAATTTTCTTTCCTGGCAACAGAAGTAAAATTCTAGGGTCATGTATTTTGAAGTTTTCACTTACCTCTCTTTTATCAACCTTAAATATGAAAGCTGTTTGGCAATTAGTAAAACCAATGGACTTTTCAATCTCAGAAAGTAATGAAATCTGGCAAGCATTTTTATTGTATGTTTTAACACTTAGGAATCTCTATATTCCTTGACACAAAAATTCGCTTATAAAAGGAACTAAATTTGCATAGAATTGAAGACCCTCCCCCCAACCTTTTTTTCTTTTTTTAATAGTTCCTCCTCTAAATGGAAAAATCACACAGGGCACAGATGAATGAATATGCATGAGTCTTGATGCATTGATATACATATGAGTTCTCATCTACAAAAAGGGGTTTGGAAGACTTGTTATCTGACCAGAAAAGCCTGTAGTAAGTTGAGATAACGGAGTCTGACTCCAATCCCCGCAGCCTTTGCAATTGCTTTATATTCTAATCACTGCACTAAGCATCTGTCCCCGGCAGGCAGCTTGTTCAATCTAGCAGATAACGGATGAATGCAGCCGATGGTGGCTGCCTGGCCCTTCCCTGTGCAGAGCCCGTGTTCCATTCCTCTGATTAAACAGGCAGCGGGAAAGAGCTCTCAGAGCTGTAATTGCCTCCGTTATGAAACATCTTCACCTGTTAGCCAAAGCTAAGTTGAATCACAGCAGAAATTATTAACAGTGGCTGTTTTCAAGCCAGCTTAATTTGAGCTGATGCTGCTGTTCACTTAACACAGATGAATAGGTGTGCAGGACAAGAGCCTAAGCGGACATGACACCCCGATGAATATTTGCTCCCAGCCCTGCTGCAGGGAGCTGGCTTGCACCACAACACGCAATTGTTTGAGAGCGAAATGGGGGAGGGGGGTGGGCTCTGGGCAGGACCCATCCCTCTGCCGTCACCTTCTGTGCTCAGGAGAACTTCCTGACTGATGGCAGCATTTGACAGCTAAATCATTTTTTCAATTAGTTTGCACAAATGTTGGCAAACACAAACTGTTTGGAGGAGGGGGGGGCGTGCACAGTGGTGTTAGAAACACTACCCTGCTTCAGACGTGGCCAGAAACCCTCTTCTCCGAGAGCCGAAAAGGCATTAAAATTTAATGGTCTGCTTTCATTTTCTCTGCAGTGTGCTTCAAGATGATTATAAATTATAGCATTCTGCTTACTTTTGACGGAATAAGTCATGTATCAGCATTTGATTTAGAAGCAATGTGTGCTTGACATATGAAACACATCTTGGAGATGTGATTTATCACAGAGTTCTTTTTTTGTTGTTGTTTCAGAAGAAAATAGCGGCGCAGGAGGGTCACTGTGGTGAGGATGACAGCCATCCGCATAGTTGGGGTATGACTGGAGTTCCAGAGAAGGAAACGGTGAAGTCTGAAAAGTCTGAATCAATCCGTATTTTCCAACTGAGGAATCCCTTTGTTTGTTTTCTAAAGCCTGAGGCTGTTCCCAAATATTTTGTTTTGTTATTATTATTTTTTAATTTCCTGGGAAAAGATGAGCAAGGCATTACTGGAGATGGGAATATCATTTCCCAAAGTTGGATGGTGGCATCATGGGGCAAGAAGTTCTCCTGCAATCCCAGGGCTCTTTGGGAAGCTGCTGGTTTGTGGGATCCCCGTTGCGAGGAGACTGGCCGAGGACCGGGGTTGAGGGCAGAGGCACGATTTCTCAGTTGGGTGCGTGCGGGGCTAGAGGCATGGAACCTAAAGGCAGTGTTCTTCAGCAGCTCTATGTCTTTGCCTTACAGGTTATGTCTGCCGGCAATCCAAGCGACCACCCAGCCAATCCATTTCTACCAGCGTCTCTTTACCATCGGTTCAGACGGCGACAGCCAGAACAGGTGTGTGGGGAACTAGTGATCACTAAATGGTCTAATCAAACAATCAGCTGCACTGTGTTGTATATACTGAGGCTGACTCATCACTCTAACTGAGCTGCAGAAATCCCACACACTATTTCAAAATCATACTTCACGGTGCAAGGTGTAACTTAGAAACACATTCCCCTTCTTTGTCTATCTTTGTCAAACCAAACGTCTGTGCCACTCATCTCTCTGCAGCTTTATCACACCTCCAGTGGCTTAGTCATGACCTTATCTGTCTAGACAGTTTACTCCAGTACTGGTGATGTTACAGCGTAATTATTTGCAGTCTTCCTCCCTCCTCCTACTTTGTTTTTGAAGGTCTAACACGTAACCATTTTCTTTTCCTTAGTCACTAGGACACAGCCTGCCACAAATGACTCTCGTTAACTGAGTGAATTAATATTGAGTGAATAAGTGCATAATACATATAAAATGTATAAATGTATAAATATATAAATGAACAAATATTGCAGGTCCAAGGAAGATGTGAGAGTGCACACCAGGGCTGTCAACAGTCCCCTTCATACCTGTTTCTGGAAAAAGAGATCCTAGTTTTCAGCTGGCCATGTGCCTTTCTGGAATAAAGACTTCATTTCCCAGACAGCCTTGCAGCCAGATAGGGCCATTTTCTAGATGCAGTCAACGGGATGTAGATGAAAATGGTATGGCAAATCAGTGACCTTGATCCTGGCTGGGAAGAGGTTTTATCGCTGGAGCCCTGGCAGTCATTTTGACTCCAGGGTGCTGTTGGGATTGAAAGCCCGGAACAGCAGAGCAACAAGACAGAAGAACTGGAGGCTGTGATACCACAGACAGCACATAAGCCCTGAACTGATTACTTCCAGGTTTCCTGAATGTGGGAAGTGGCGGGGGGGGGGGGGGGGGGGGGGTGGACGACATACAGGTTGAACTGAAATCTTTACTGTGGTTTACCAGTAGGACTGGCTACGTAATATGTGACATTCCATGTGAATAATTTTTGAACAGAGGACTTCCCTGCTCAAAAAATTATTAGATATTTCAGGACAGGAAGAGGAAAGGTTACAGGGACCTCAGAACTTGTGTGATGGGAGCAACCTCTGCTTTCAAGGCCTGATATTATCCGACTTCTCCCCAAACTGCTCCAAACTCATTTTAAATCAGTCCTACTAAACTAACCCACAGCAGTCTTCCTTTTGTTTCCTGAACATCCTAAATCCTTTTCTGCCTTCGGACATTTGCACTTGGCTCTTCCAGGCTGGGAATACTCTGCCAGGGATGATTACAACACTCACCCTGCTCGTACTCGCTCTGCCTTCATGAGACAACAAGTCAGTGTGACCTCCTTACCAGAGTCCTCTTCAGACCTCTTTACCCCCAGGGTTCTAAGTGCCTCTATTTCTGCTGTAGCACACCTAGACCAATTCCCTGGTCTATGGCTTCCTTGTTTGTTTTCTTTAAAAAATGATCCAGTTCTCCTGACTATAATGTAAGTTCCCTGAAGACGGGTGCTTTCTGCATTTTCTTCACTGCTAAGAAAGCTCAGTGCTGACTTTGAACAGATGAGGAGCTCTCCGAATACTTGACGGATGGTGAAAGCAGACCACTTCAAGCATGTGGACAGGTGACCTAGATCATGTGGGTTCAAGAAGAGATTTCTTTGTATTTTTAAAATATTCTGCCAATTTATCCTATAATTACTTGGTTTTCTGTATTTGCTTATGTGGAAGTGGGCATGCAAAGATGGAGCTTATTTGTGCAAATATTTCCCAAGATTTGTCGGATAAGTGAAAAAGGAGAGATCTCCTCTTTGCTGGGCATCTGTTTGTACTGCGAGGAACACACACACACACCCTGAGAACCCAAACTACCTATTCCTCCCTCTCACACACACAGTTTACTGTCTGTGTTAACATGACCACGTTAAGCATTCCTTCTCTTCCTTAGCATAGCTGTACTCTTCCAGTAGAGTCTAGACCAGGTAATAAATGACTGGATTGTTCATTATAGGAACTCTCTGAAATATCTATCAATCGTCAAAAGAAAGCATCAACAAATAGTTTTTGCCCACAGATCCTGGCTCTTTCCACAGACTGTAAATCATGATCCTTAACCAACTCTAATCAAGTCCCCACGTTGGAAGATCCTTTTTACACCAAACTTTCCACTCTCAAAGTTCAGCTTTGCCTTCCTTTGTCCAAGATGCTGCCAAAGGTAAGATGCTATTCTCCATTTACTGGGATAAGCAATTCAGCTTCATCTTCTTAAAGGTTATATTGTTGATACGTGGGGAACTGGCATTTGACAAATCTCAAGCAGTTCTTTCTTTATAAAAAAAAGGATAAGCTTGCGAATTTGATTATTCAGAACGATCAGTTGCAATCTATTTAGAAATATAAAAATAATCCACACCCTCTTTCTTTCTCTCAAAAGTAGTTCTGGCCTTGTAAACATTTCAAGATCAAAGGCTTCTATAAATGGTAACATATAATACCTACGTAAGTCAGAAAGTATACAAACAGATTTCCATGGTCTCATTGCCAAGTATGGCAGCCATTAGACATCTGTGGCTATTGGGCATTTGACAAGTGCTTAGTCTCAATTGAGATGTGACGTAAGTGTGAAATATACACCAGACTTAATGACTTACTTTGAAGAAAGAATGTAAAGCATCTAATTAATTTTTATAGGATTACTTAAAAGTAGTATTTTGGATATAATGTATTATTTGCATATAACATAATAGAATACTTTGGTATAATATATACTATATATGCATTAAATATATCACATATAATTAAAACTAATTTTAACCATTTCTATTTTTTTAAAAATATGGAAAATAAGTAATTTAAAATGATGTATGTGGATTATATCACATTTCTATCAGACAGTACTGCTTTCTCTCTCTAGTTAAAAAGACACACACAAAAATCCAACCTTGGCAACCTGCATTATCACTAGAGAGGCCATGATATATATATTTTTGTCTTAGTTCTTCAACATTAGTTACTTATTTAAGGGTCCTCACTGATATGACCATAGATAATACTTTCAACATGTAAAATATTCTTGGTAAATGGACTTTCCTGTTCTCCTGGAAAGCATTAAGGAGAATTACCCATAAAGGTTGAACATCATTTACAAGTTGTTTTGCTTATGAATTAAATTCTAAATTTCTAAATTTCTAAAATCTAAATAAATAAATTTCTAAAGGAAATTCTTCCACCGCTGGCTTTGCACTAGATATGTCCAAAAATGGGCAAAACAAGGAAGCCCACACATTAATGTGACCATGTAGTAAAAAGCCAGATAGATCTGTGACTGAACATGTAATTCAATTGTACTGAGAGGCAGATGTAATCTCTAATGTTTCTCTATAGCTGGCTCTTTTGTCTGAAGAATGAGGACTGCCTACTGTCCACATCGTGGACCGTAGAGAACATAGGCCTATCCCCCTTCTGTCCTCTGGTCTGCTTAAAAATACCCCAAGCCGTTGTGTGAGAACACTGGGGTGGTGTGCCATTTCTTCTTGTAAGACACTTCTGAAAGGATTATGCTTACATTTGACTAGGGTGAGACAGGGATGAGACAGTCTCAGGGCCATTGACTAAAGCTAAACAGAAATAGGGGAAAGACTGGGGCAAAGGTTTCTGACCTGAGGTGAAAGAAGAGAGAAAGACTTGTTAGCACAACTAGTGAATAATTAAAACATCTGAGTGCCTGGGAGGAGGGACTATCATGCTTTACCACCAAGGACAAGAAAACTCTCTTCATTGCCACTTAATCCTCTGCAACATGAGAGCCAAGACGAAGGACCACGTAGCCCCCTGGTAGGTGACTAAGATACTTGCTTCATTCTAATGTGTTCAAGTTTTTGAGTGTCATCCTTCAAAGTCCCTTGTCCTCTGAAGTTGTCTCCATGATGGACATGTTGGAATGGTAGTTTCTAGTGTTAAAGTTCTCACACGTTGATAATGTAATGTTAGTACAGCATTTTTTCAACAGCGTAGCTTGACTTCTAAGCTGTTCTCATCTAAAATTTTTCTCATGCTTGAAACAGAGAAATAGAACATGTTTGGGGACAATATGATAGGGCGGTCCCGAACTTTGACTCTTCAACTTTGCCATTTTGGCAGCATTGTAGCTCTTTCCTTGATGAAACTTCCTCAATGCTGTTTTGTGGTGTAAGGAATCATGAAAAAAGTGCTCTAGCATTTCACAAGCAAATACTTTCCCCTTCCATCGTCCTTCTAGATCACAGAATTGCTTCTTCCTTGACTACCTCGTGTCACCATACCACTATTTTCTGAGGAAAAGGGAAAACCTCTTAGGATGGCTTCCAGGAAAATTACTCTTTGTCCCATTTTATGGGCTGAACTGTGTCCTCTTCAAATTCATATGTTGAATTGGTAATTCCCTAGTAACTCGTATGCAATTGCATTTGGAAATAGGAACTTCTTTAAAGAGGTGATTCAGTTAAAATGAGGTCATTATGGAGGGCCTAATCCAATAAGACCAGTTCCCTTTTAAAACGACATTAGGAGATGGAACCTCACAGAAGGAAGACCATGTGGAGACACCAATAGGAGACGATGTCCATCTATTAGCCAAGGAGGGTAGCAGCCTTGAGAAAACCAACCCTGCCAACACTTTGATCTTGGACTTCTAACCTCTGTAATTGTGAGAAAATAAACCTCCTTTGTTCAAACCTTCTAGTCTGTGGTACTTTATTATGGCAGCCCCAGTAAACAAATATATTCAGAGTTCTGAAGCAAAAGTTTTGAGGGTCACTTTGATTGGACTTGCTGAGGCCAGGTGCTACCCCTGACCACTGTGACCAACAACAGTGAGTAATGATTTCACTTGGGTCCCATAGGGTTTGTCCCTGAATCTGGGGAAGGGAAGGAGCTCTTCTCCAACCAAACCACAGGGCTGAGTCTTCCACAGCAAACCTATGGGAATAGACATACTCTACATATCTACAGCATTTAAAAACACAGAGAATGCAACTCCCAGAATGGCATTCTGTTCAAAAGTCATGTAGATACGATGGCTGGTCAGGAGAATTTTCCTTCCCATCACTGGGAATCTCTGTGTGGTTCATGGGTTCACTCTGTTGAGCCAACTTTGTGCTCCTGAAACTTGCAACAATTTTTAAAACATAGCCTCTCCTTCAATATAGGTCCTACTTTACTCAAAATCTTACTTTAATCCAGGTGTTTTGGGCCTTCTTAGCACGGCCTGAAGTTACAGCCTAGGACTAGTAGTCAAAAAGGACTCACTAATTGACCGCATCGACTCCACTGGCAAAAGCCAGTTGCGAGGATTTTACTAAGGAGGAAATGGAGATCATATAACAAACAATTTAATAAAACCTCTTACTGAAGATGGGCCGGCACCCTGCTCCCTTTCTGGGATCTCCCTGTGTGTCCTCCAGCACATGACGGCTCGAGGGCCCGGTCCTCGCGGCTCCTACTGTTCGGTATCTCTTGCTGGATGTCTGCAGTTTCCTTCCACCCTCGGGTCTTTTTGCGATACCCTGTCTTATCTGGGAGACATTCTTTGACCACAGCACTCTATCTCTTCCTTACTTAATTGTGCAATATTGAATTTATACTATATATTTCCTTGCTTCTAGGTTCATTATCTGTCTCCCTCCTTCAGAAGCTCTATGAGGGTGGGAATTTTGTGTGTTCTATTTCCTGCTCTATCATTTAAAATGCTGTCCAGAAAATAAAAGTCATGCAGTGAATTTTTGTTTAGTGAACACAGTGTTTTTTCCTTTTTTAAGACATTATTTGTTGGAGAGAGTGAGTGAGAGAGCTTGAGTGGAAGGGACGGGCAGAGGGAGAGGGAGAAGCAGACTCCCTACTGAGCAGGGAGCCCAATGTGGGGCTGGATCCCAGGACCCTGGTATCATGACCTGAGCTGAAGGCAAACACTGAACTGACTGAACCACCAGGCACTCCAACGCATGTGTTTTTTCACTAAAGTTTCTCTTTGGCAACCAGTCACTGTGTCTTTTGCCACAGACACTTTCCTATATGCTTCTCACACCCCAATGGCACTGAGATAGAAGTGCTTTAGAAGGCAGCTGTGAGATAGATGTGTGTAAATTTCAGTCTATGTGTTGTGTTATATTATATCTGTACTATATATACAGCTGACCCTTGATCTATGTGGGGGTTAGGGCCACGAGCCTCCATGCAGTTCAAAATCCATGTATAACTTCTGACTCCCCCAAAACTTAACTACTGACAGCCTACTGCTGACCAGAAGACTTACTGAAAACATAGCCAATTAACATATGCTTTCTATGTTATATAATATATACTGTGTTCTGACAATAAAGCAGGGTAGAGAAAATATTAAGAAAATCACAACAAAGGGAAAATACATTTATAGAACTGTAGTGTATTTACATAAAAAACTTAGGATGTAAGTGGACCTGCTTAATTCAAGCCCATGTTCTTCAGGGTCAACTATCTCTGGATGTCCGTGTGTACATATATGTTCATTCAGACACTCTTGTTCTGTGTTCCTCTATCCTGACGGCCTGCTGGCAGGGAGCAGAGCCATATGATCTTTCCAGGCTTAATCCAAATCTCCCACTACATGACCCAGTGAAGCTACTACTCCCCCAGGAAATGGGATGAACATAAGAACCTAATGTTTTCCTGGTGTCTCCTTCAGTTACTGATCAAAGAGAAGTCATGGCAATCAATGATCTCATTGAGTTTGGTTTTTTTTTTCCAGGCAGAATGTTTGTATCACTCTGAGATTTCTTTTATATTTTGAATTCATTTGCTTTCTTGAATCTTTAAAAAAAAAAAGTACACTTCCTTTTGCCCTTTGTGTAAGACTCAATTATTTTTTTTAACATGGCCGTACAGCACACATTATCTGACCCCCATCTATGTCATCAATCATTTTTCCCCCACACTCTTTTTTTTTTTTTTCCATACATGCTGGCTTTCTTCTTCCTCCAGCGCCCCATGCTCCTTCCACCCTCTCAGAGCACACCACAGAATTTGAAGGTGAGGATGAGCACTCATGCTTATCTTTGTGCTTAAAGTCCAAATGCTTGAGCTGCCCCACACAACACCAATACTCTCCTATCTCCAAGGCAGGAAAAGGGGCTGACACAGAATTAACTTCGCAAAAATCATTTGGGGTTCATTCAATATAGGAAGAAGATGGAAAAATCATGAATTTCATGACACTCTCTTGGTACTGAGGCCAGATTCTATGCTTGATAGAAAGAGGGAGCTGCGAAATTCCAGTAAGCATGAGGATGCATAGCAAGATCTTCCTGACAGAGTCTTCTGATGAGACAGTCGGACACTCTGACAGAGTCTGAGGATGAGACAGTCATGGTTTCACCTGCTACTATCCCACCATCATATAAGAAGAAAGCCAGCATTAGAATTACTGGTATCTATTAGAGCCCTGTTCCTCTGCCTTGGATCTCAAAGGCAGCTCATCACCTTGGGCATATCCATCTCTTGGTGCTCAAGACCACAGCTGATCCTCTTACACTATCAGAGAGTCAAGGTTACTTGGCAGAGGCCACTCCTCTGACACACAGGTCTTTTCCTACGTACTTTGCTTTGGCTCTGATTCTCAGCCTGTGCTCATTAGCCCTTCCACAGGCTTCTTAACTTCAGGAACACAGTGATGATGTTTCTCTTGTTTACAACTCTGTCTCCAGTGGCTAACATAACACCTCGCACATAATAATTTGTCCTTAAATCTATAAATCAATCTTTTATAGAGGTAATTTAAACCATGAATAAAACCTATAAAAGGGAGAAAATGTGACACATGGCTTCCCAGAGTTTTCGTACATGTAAGGCATCTTTAACTCCTGGGGTCAGACATCATGACAGAAGTCAGAGAAGATATGCACATTTCCATTTGTGATAAACCACTGCTATAATGTCAATAGCATCAGAAATCATACACTAAACTAAAAGAACAACTATTTCTTTGGCATACATAATTTTCTGTCACTTCAGTCAAAATTTTCCTATCTATTACAATAGCCAATATCTAAGGCTCATTAAGGTTAAGGACCTTGACCAAATTGACATTGCTGGTTAAGGTGCCTCAGCTGGGATTTAAGTACAGCGTCCTCTTCGTGGCATAAAGACGGCAGCTTCTGTTTGTATTTCCACACCAGGGTAATTCTATTTTATCCAAAATAGAGTATCACCAAAGAGTACTAGACTTAATATCAGACTTCATGTGTGTGTGCGTGGGGGGGGGGGGGCGGCGGGGTGGGGAGAGAGAGAGACAGAATTTGGACAAGCTTTAGCATGTCTCTAGGTACAAGTTTCCTCATCAGAAAAATGAAGAGTTTGGCTTCCAAGGCTGCTTAATCTCTAACAGCCTCTAGGTCTGCAAATCTAAGTCCAAATTAATATAGCACCGAGAGCATAAGTGATTTCTAATTGCTGAAGTATGACAATTTAAAATAGGAAGGCAAAATGGTCTACGTAATTAGTTCTGACATATGCCTCCCTTTAGGACAAAGGTCAGTCATTTCAATTTCCTCTGTCTGGCTTGCTCCATCCCCAAAATGGGGATCACACTCTTGATACCTCCCTTCTTTTCATGAATCTTTTGTCCGGATTCACAAGGACCTTATTTCCCTGAAGGAGATGGCTCACAGGTTGGAGGTACATTAATTCTTTTGGGCCAGTAGGGCACCATTTACTTAATTTGATTTCAAAGTGACAGCCATGCACCCTATTTTCCTCGGTAAACTCACACCTTCAGTTCGAAATGCTGTTTAGAAGAAAGAATATCAATAATCACAGACTCTCTGAAGATATGCTGATAACTTTTTCCCCCAGGTTTTTTTTTTTCTCTTTAAAATATCATGCAGTTATTTACAACTGGCATTTAATTTCCCTTTATGTATCATTTACCAGATGGGAGACATATCACAAGCTGGGAAAATTGTGAGGTTTTACAAAAGTTAATTCTCGGGAGGATCGACTCAGACTCATCTATTAGAGTCTTTACTAGGAGATACACAACATAATTCAAAAATCTTTGCTGCCAACCTGTTCTTCACTAGCGAGAAGGTGGAAATCAGGCACTGCCACTTAAGTATGCCACTCGGAGCTATGACTTTTGCAAAACGCATTCAGGTCAAGAGTATTAGTTTAGGGCAAACTACCTGCAAGGCTCTGTGTTAAGGGATATGAAGATGCCCTAAAAAGGTCTACAGATTAGAAGGACGGAAATCTGCAATGTCCCCCTAACTCCAATAGGAATCTTGTTAGTGGTTCAAAGAGCTGTGGGAAAATTCAGAGCAGGGGCAGAAATGATAGGAAAAATAGCAGCATTTTAGTGGGTCTTCACTGCACTGAAATAAAATAGTCCCATTCAAATATGAAGGGGAGAAAAATCTGTCTTGGATTTTTGCTCCCACAGCTTGATAGAAGGAGACCTTAACTGTTGACAGGACAGTATGCCTCCATTCGCCTTCCCAGACAGTGTCAGCGAGACAGATTGTATGGTAACTGGAATTCCTACAGATCTTGGCACTGATGAATCACTGCTCCCTTCCTTTCAAAGTTTAACTTCTCCAACTAGTGTCCCATTCAGGACTGCAAAATCTAGAGGAGAGAAATGGAATCTCCAGGTGCTTTCCAATTGGACACAGACCCTTGTGTGGACAATAGCAATTTCCTTTTCCTTCTTGCCTGCTTGATATTTTAGCCTCTTGTTGAGGAACTAGAGAGTAGGAGAATGGATGCCAAAATGAAGACTTGGACTATTTCAAGTCTTAGAAGACTATGACTTTTCGCAAGCAATCTTATGAAGCAAATAACTACAGTGTTTGAAAAAGAGTAAGAAAAATAGTTTAAAAATCATTAAGAAGTAGGCTAAGTACGTTATATGTCAGATAATGCCACATGATTTTCCAAAGTAGTTCTGCCTACTTGCTGCCTAGCTGTAGAGCGTAAAATTCCTGTTCTGAATCCTTGCCTACATTTGCTAATATCTGAGTTTAAGATTTTTGCTTATCTCTTGTGTGTAAAATGGTTTCCTAGTAGAGTTTAATTTGCATTTTTCTGATTATAAATGAGATCAAACATCTTTTCACATGCTTATTTGCCTCTCCAATCATGTGCCTGATTTTTTTTTTACCTTTTTTCCTTATTGATGAGTACAAATTCTTTCTGTACTTATGATTCCTATTCTTTATGTGCTATAGATGTGTTGCTAGTTTCCTTCTATAATCTGTGGTTTCTCTTCTCACTTTCTTTATAATGAGTGTTGATAAACTAGAATTCTTAAATTAATAAAGTTAATCAATTTTATCTGCTGTATTTTGGGTTTATTATATCTTGTTTTTAAAAAAAAACAAAAACAACTTTCTTATCCTGAGATCATAAAGATATCCTCTGAGATTGTCTTGTTAGAAGTTCTCGAGCATTGAAATTTCTGTTCAAGACTGCTCTTTCACTGTGGAGGTGTCGTTAGGAATGGGTCACAAGCATGATGGTTAAGAGCTGGAGGAAAAAGCAAGGGAAGGACTTTGAAGGAATGGCTTCAAAGAGTCTTGGGAGTGTAAACTGTCGATGTTTTTCTTCGAAGAGTTGTTGGGTAGATGGGAAAACTCCTGTAATAAACTAGCAAACCAGTCACTTGGGCAAGACAGTCCTGAAAGCGTGAAGAAATGCTATGAAGATGGTAGAACTGCAAAGTCGTGATAATCCTGGCAACGGGAGTGATCTCAGTTCTCACTGTCTAGCCGGAGTCGGGAGGTCGAAGACTTCACTCCTAAATGTATTTCCGGACTGTCTATGCTATGCCTTTGGTTATTTGTCTGTGCTTGCTCCAATACCATTGTTTCCTTAAATAGTATTCTGTAAGTCAGAATATGTGGGAAGATAGCCTCTCCTGCCTTTTTGTTTTTAAATCAGTTTCTTTAATATTCATGACTCTTTCCATATCAATTTAGAATTACCTTCCCAAATTCCTTACATATATACATATGTACATACCCGGAACCTGTCAAAATTTTGATTACAATTGTAGGGAGCTACTGATATATTGTGGCAGAAAGGATTATAATATTTGGTCTTCAACACACATTACACTCAGTATAAAGAAAAACTTTGCTTCTTTCTATGGATCACTCAGAATTTTATCTGACTGCTAAAACTGGGTATTTTCTATATATATTTAGTCTGTGAGTGAATACTACCTAGAGGTAGATAGTACAATTTCTCGTATTCCTCCTTTTAGACTGTGGACATAGGAAATTATATGTCTCAACTTCTTTAATATAGAAACAGAAAATCATGAAGCCCATAAGCTTGGATTTAGCTCTAGCTCTTCAAAATCATGCTGGAGCCACAGACCACAGGTCTTCAATTAGTAATGGTCTGCAAAGAATCTGGGCAGGATAAGAAACTGTTGACTCAGGGGTTGTAATGAGACGAGGTTCTGAACTATAAAAGCAGTTGGAACTGGACAGAGAAAGATGAAGCTGGGAACATTTGTCTTAGGTATACCAGGGCGTGAAGGGTGTTAAGTATCAGGGAGAAAGCCTTTTCATGTCAGATTTTCAGATTTTCAGTTCTTATCATAAATTCCTGAATCTTGGTATATAAAATTCACTTGTACAGAAGGGGGGTGAATTTCCATGTTATTGGGAGAATATCAAAACTCTTTGTTTCTGTGGTTTTTTTTTTTGTTTGTTTGTTTGTTTTTGTTTTTATATGACAGACAGAAATCACAAGTAGGCAGAGGGGCAGGCAGAGAGAGAGGAGGAAGCAGGCTCCCCGCTGAGCGGAGAGTCCGATGCGGGGCTCGATCCCACGACCCCGGGACCATGACCTGAGCCGAAGGCAGAGTCTTTAACCCACTGAGCCACCCAGGTGCCCCTGTTTCTGTGTTTTTCTTAAGGCATGTTTATAATAACTGGCTTTAACTGTCATTTAAAAAATAAACTGGAAATTAAAGGTCACGGTCTTGAACAATAAACAAGTCAAGAAAGAGATCTCAAGGGATATTAGAAAAAATATCTTGAGACAAATAATGAAAACACAATATATTGAAATATCCAATATCTAGCAAAGCAGTACTAATGGAGAAGTTCAGAGCAATAAATGCCTACATTAAAAATGAAGCAAGATCTCAAATCAGTAACCTTGTTTTCTGTCTTGAAGAGCTAGAAAGAGAACAAACTAAGTCCAAAGTTAGCAGAAGAAAGGAAATCACAAAGATCAGAGCAGAACAAATGATAAAAAAATTTAAAAACATAAAAAATCAATGAAATTAAAAGTCACCTTTTTAAAAAGATTAATAAATTGGCACACCCTTAGCTAGACTAACAAAAGAAAAAAGAAGACCCAGATTGTTAAAATTAGAAAAGAAAGAAGAGAAATTACAACTAATGCTACAAAGATAAAAGAGCTCACAATAGACAACTATGAACAATTATATGTCAACAACCTGGTAACACAGAAGAAATAAACAAGTTCTTAGTGACATACAACCTACCAAGACTAAGTCATGAAAAAATGGCAAATCTGAACACATCTACAGCTAGTATCAAGACTGAAACTAGATGGCTTTGCTAGTAAATTCTACCAAATACTTAATGAAGAATTAGTCATGTGAATTCTTCTCAAGCTCTTCTAAAAACCCGAATAAGAGCAAGCACTTTCAAACTCATTTCATGAGATCAGCGTTACTGATACCAAAGCAGCAAGAGTCTACCACAAGAAAAGAAAACACAGGCCAATACACTGCTAAATATCAATATAAACATCCTCAACGAAGTACTAAAAAACTGAATCCCACAGCACACAAAAAGGATCATATATCATAAGCGGGATTTACTCCAGGGATTCAAGGATAGTTCAACATATGAAAATCAATATGACAGACTACATCCATAGAACAGAGGCTAAAAATCACATGATTATCTCAACAGATGCAGAAAAAGCATTTGACAAAATTCAGTTCCTTTTCATGTTAAAAACTCTCTGCAAACTAGAAATAGAAGGAAAGTACTTCAAAATAGTAAAGACCAAATGAATATATAAAGCTATAGTTAATATGATAGTTAATAGTGAAAAACTGAAAGCTTTTTCTCGAAGATCAGAAACAAGTCAAGGATGCCAATGTTCACCTCTTCTATTCATTCAATATACTGCTCAAAGTCCTAGCCAGAGCAGTAAGTTAAGAAAAAAGAAATAAGAGGTATCCAAATTAGACAGGAAGAAGCAGAATTGTCCCTATTAACAGATAATATGATCTTATACACAGAAAATTCTAAAGACTCCATCAAAAAACTGATCAAACCAATAAACAAATTCAATAAAGCTACAGGATACAAAATCAACATACAAACATTAGTTGTATTTCTGTACACAAACAATGAACTATTTGAAAAGGAAATGAGGAAAACAATCCCATTTACGTGCACCAAAAAGGATAAAACACTTAGGGATAAACATAACAATGGAGTATGAAATACTTGTATACTGAAAACTATGAAATATTGATTAAAAAATTAAATAAGCTACAAATGTAAAAGACACCCATGTTCATGGATTAGAGGACTTCATATGTTTACATGTTGGGCATAACCCAAAGCAGTCAACAGAGTCAATGCAATCCCTACCAAAATTCCAATGGCATTTCAAAAAAAAAATAGAAATAACAATTTTACAATTCATATTGAACCAAAAAAGACAACAAATAACTGAAAAAATCCTGAGAAAGAAGATCAATGCTGGAAGCATCACACTTCCAGATTTAAAATATAACACAAACCTGTACAAACCCCATGATAAGGGGTTAGTATCTAAAATGGATAAGGAACTCCTATAACTCAATAGCAAACAAACAAAAAAGCAAAACAAAACAAAATGCCCCTAGTAACTCCATTAAAAAATGGGCCAAGAACTTGAATAAACATTTCTCTGAAGAAGACATATAAATAGTCTACAGGTATATGAAAAAAAAAAACGTTTAATATCACTCATCCACAAGGAAATGTGAATCAAAACCACAATGTGATATCAAACTGCACTCATTACGGTGGCCACTAGCAAAACCCAGAAAATAACAAGTGTTGGGAAGGATTTTGAGAAATTAGAACGCTGTGCACTGTTGGTGGCAATGTATAAAAATGTATGACTATGACAAATGGTGTGGAGGTTTCTCAGAAAATTAAAAACCAGATTACCACATGATTCTGGGTCTATAGTCAAATGAACTGAAAACAGGATATTGAAGGGATATTTGCATACATGTTTTCATCAGCATTATTCATAGTAGCTAAGAGGTGGAAGCCACCTAAATGTGCACCGTCAGATGAATGGTTCAAGACATTGCATGTATACGCACAGTAGAGTATTACTCAGCCTTGAAAAGGGAAATCCTGTCATGTGTTACAGCACGAATGAACTTTGTGGACATTATGCTAAGTGAAATAAGTCACGAAATGATAAATACTAAATCATTTCACTTATATAAAGTATTTAAAGTATTCAAGGTTTTAGAAACAGAAAGGAGAATGGTAGTTGTCAAGGAAAGGGGGTAGGGAAAAAAGACAAGGCGTTCAATAGGCAGGAAGTTTTATTTTGCAAGATTAAAAAAAAGTGATCTTTCATTTAATTCAGTAATTTCATTTAATTTAGCTCTTTGATTGTGTGAACTGCTGAGAGTGTCCAGAATAGTGCCTTATGCTAGGTGCACAATTAGTGCTTAACTTTAGTTCCTCTTAATTACATGCACTGCCAAAATGGAAGATAAAATTAATTTAGGAATCTGTAGACTAGCAATGTTTCTCAGCATTTGAAAATGCATTGCCTATTTTGGTCGAGCCCCAAATACCTCACATTCTTTAGGTGTTACGTGGAATTTCAAAATAAATGATATAGCATGAATAAAAATATCTATAAAATGGTGATGTTGAAATGTCTTGTCACACCAGACCTGTGCGCACCTTTGGTGATGGTGAAACACTCCCCAACTTGGTATATTCTCAGGCTTGGAATTGCTGCTGGATTCTAAAGCAAAGATGGGAAATAAAGCCACATAAGCCACCATTTTTCTCTTTTTCATTCATGGCAGGCATGGACCATGTCACTTTCTTTTCCAGTGAGCCAGACATAGTATTTGAACTCTTCTCAACACAACCCTCTACACAGAGCTACACTGATGAATTGGACTTGGCATGTAAGATGAGATCAACTTTCCATTCTTGGTTTAGGATGTCGTTTCCAGGTACCTGTCAATCAAAATCAGGTGCATACCAATAGAGCACACAGCACAGTCAGACTCTGAATGAAGGGGCTACTGCCCAAACTGTGTTTTCTCTGGGCACTTTGAAGTCTACCTGGTCCCAGCATCTGCATATAAAAGAACATGAGTATTCTAGACTTGGAAATAGCTTTAAAAGATAAGATACTGATATTTGGAGAACATGCACACGGCAATGCGAACTCTTTAGCACTTACTGTATATACCCGTATATCATAAAGTGTGAAGAACATACAACGGTTTTCAGCCTTCGAATCTCTCCCAAAATCGTAGTGCAGCGGCTGACCCCGAGGGAAAGCTTGTGGAACTGCGTCCTTGCGCATGCACTCCACCATGCCTCTGTGCTAAAGGCCCTGAGGACTGAACATCTGCTTCCTACTTCAGGGCTAAAAAGTTTTTTATTTCTCTCCTTGCTAGGAAGAAGCACTGCTATCTTTTGCATCTGGGAACACTTTGTCTGTGGTCTAACGATGGCATTTTTCTGATCTGTATTAATAGCAAGGATTTTAAAAGTCACGGCGCTGGGTCTGTGTGTATGTGGGGGTGGGGCGGCGGCGGCGCTAGGCTGAGAAGGGCCGACCACAGGGGGAGAACAACACATCACAACTCATTCTTCGAATTCAACAAATGTTACTGAGCAACCACTGCACGTGAGGCACTTTTTAGGCTCTAAGAACGAAAGAGCAAATAAAGCAAATTTCCTGTCCTTTGTGTTCTTGACATTTTTGTTTGAAGAGATAAGAATGAACGAGTAAGTAAAACGATACCATGTGTTGATGGGGATTGAGTATTGTTTAGAAAAATAAAACACCTTTGCAAGGGGATAGCTAATACCCAGGTAAGGATTCTTATTTGTTATCGAAAGGTCCCAGAGCGCACCAGTGAGGACATCTGAGCTGGGACCTGAAGTTCGTGAGGGTAGAGGAAGGGCTTTGTAAGCAGAGGCCGAGGGCCAGAGCAAGTTTAGCTTGTTTGAGGACGGCGAGGAGGCCATGTGGCCAGGGAATGGGGTGAAGGGAGAGAGAAGAGAAAGGAGGTCCTGGAGTTAGAGAGGGGCAGAGTTGTTGACCTGTAGGTCCTTCTAACATCTCAGTTTTCTCTGAGAAGGTTGAGAAGGGTTTTCATGCTTGAGGAGAGGAATGGCATGGGTGTAGTTCTCTGTGAAAAGGATCCCTCTGGCTGTTATCTCCATGAATCATCCTGCCACGCAAGGCCCTTCACTGATATTTAACTCCACTGGGCTGGCACAGGTTGCCCTTTGGCAACTTTTCTGGGTTTATTTTGGGGGCATGCAGGGATAATGGGAATGAGATCTAGCTGGTGCACTCTGACAGTGAACTTCTCACTCTACTGTGAGGGGAGACATTTGTGTTTCCCAAGAAATCAGTATAGACGCCATAGGTCACTCAGGAATAGCAAAACGTGGCTGCTTGAAGCCATCGCTGAATCATCAGACCCCATACGTCAACCAACTTGTGGGAGGTACGAGCAACACTCCAGAGCACTCTCCTTCTGTTATGTCTCCTTGGCTCTAGCCATTTCTGGCAGCAAGGACCTCCCTTGAAAGTCTAGCCGTCTGGGCAGCTGCCCTGAACAGAGGTCCGCGTTGAATGGCACTTTGCGTGGCCCAGCAACCAGCTGCCCTACAAACATTAACAAGGTCTGTGGGCCCTGACTTAGCCTACAGAGTCTTGAGAGGTTCTGGCCCGTTCAGTGTCAGTGAGACAAAATCTGCCCAGTCAGTTTGGAAAAAACACTTCCCCCTGCTTGAGGTTGGCTTTCTTGTGAGAAATAATCTCTACTCTGTTGGTCACTGAAGGTCTGCTTTCTAGGAGAGGTCAGCACTCTATCTTCCCTTGAAATCTAAGGTCAGCAAACACCAGAGAAGGAGATTCTACAGGCCCTGTATGTCAGCTGACTTCCCCATCCTGCTATAGAGTCAGGCTTAATAAGTCACCTGTTAAAAGGTACAGAATTGTCTATAAGCTGTCCCAAGGGCCCAGACTCACAAAAATATAGCTAAATCTGACAGACTCTGTCATTTCAAGAACAGGACCCTCTGGCTTTCCCATTGTCTTTCCTTCTAAGTGTGTTCATCGAAACGGCGTATATCCTACAGATTGAGACATGAGGAGTTCAGCATCAGCTGTGTTCTCCTCTTTCCCCCTGCACACACTTTTACATCACCTTTTCAATTTAACTGAAGATAGGAGAGAGAGAGAGAGATCCTTGTCAGACCCTGAAACGGGGAAGCACCCTTGACAGACTAAAGGAAAGAAAGAAACCCAGGCTCGTTACTGCTGTAATTTCACTGAGGGTTTTTTTTTTTTCTTTTTTTTTCCATTTGGTTGTTTTGCAAGCTTGGCATTATGGAAGAAAAATAGAATGTCAATAAATTCAACTTCGAACATCTATTCAATGAGTTATTTCCTCATAGGAGGAAAAAAAATTGAACCCAGCTAGGCAGTCTAAAGGGAGACTGTGTAAATGACTTGTAACTAAGGGGATATGACCCTCTGCATAATTCATAATCATTAGTCTAAGTGACACTTCTGCCGTCACTCTAGCACGGTGGGGCTGGGACCCACACAGTCCACTCAGCAGCAGTCTCTGTGTGATCATTTCCCTGAAAGACAAGGCCCTGAAAGGCTACATTTGGGCTGCAAGTTTTTTTTTTTTTTAAAGCAAGATGCTGGCTCAGCTCCATCATGGGTACAATTTAAAGGTTGCTCAAGTGATTCTTTAAAACTGCATAAAAGCAATTCTGCTGTGCCTGGGAGACAGTATTGCTATAATGTTCTGTGCATACATCTGCATGATTTCTCAGAGCTAATTCAAATTTAATGCATTGGTAATTCCTTTTCTGCCGAAGCCACCCAGCAGTAATCTGAAGGTTACAGAATGATCTTCCAGCTCAAATAACACTTTTAGACCAGCATAAATGGAGAGGCAGACATATAATGGGCCGAATTAGGCTTGCAATGATACATTCCTCCCTCATTACCACTCTGAGTGAGGCTGACCAGAGTTTAGAGTGTTTTTAGAAGGATAATCATAATAGAGTTTTAATAAAACTGAAAGTCAAGCTATAGCGGTCTTTTATCAGAGATGGTATAATAACTAAAATGACAGCATACGGACAACTTAGAAAATATTTCGCTAACAACTGGAAAGCCTGTTCTCAGGGCAAAAATGAAAGCTTTGATTAAAACATTTAGAAGAAACCGACTCACAAATTTACGGGGCATCAGAGAATAATAATTTGGCTTGGATGTCATAAAAAAATTAATATCTAATTAAGGTCCATATGAATATGAAAAAGGATAAGGTGGGGAGTGGATTTTAAATTTTTAATAAACTTTTAAATTTTATAATAAAATTAGATTTTTATAGAAAAACTGTAAAGATAGCATAGAGTTCCCAGAGGCCTCAGGCCTGTTTCCCCAATTATTAATGTTTCACATTGCCATGGTACATTTGTCATAAAGGATGAACCAATATTAATACATTATTATTAATTAAAACCCACACTATATTCAGATCTCCTTAGTTTCTACCTACTCCCCTGTTTCCTATTCCAAGACCCCCATCCAGGATACCACATGAAAGTCAGTTGCAATGTTGCCTTTGATTTCTCTTGCCTACGAGTTTCTCAGACTTTCCTTGTTTTTGATGACCCTCACAGTCAGGTGTCTGGTAGAGTGTCCCTGAATTGGGATTTGTCTGATAGTCTTTTTTTTTCTTATGATCAGGGTTTATTTGGCTTTTGGAAGACCACAGAGGACAAGTTGCATTCCCATCCCATTACATCAAAGGTACAGACTCTCAACATGACTTATCACTGGTGTTAACCTTGATCACTTGGCTGAATTAGTGTTGGCCAGGATGATCTGTCTTCCCCCTTTCTGTGGGGTATCCTTTGGGAAGAGATTACTATGTGCAGCCCACTCTTAAGGAGTGGAGAATTATGCAGGTAATACCCATCTGAATTATTTGGAATTGTTCTTCAGAGGAAATTTGTCTATCCTCCCCCATTTATTTATTCTATCATTTATTATCATTATCATAATATTAATATGAATTCATGGATTTTTAAAGTTTTCTGTTATAATCCAATACTATTTTATTTTATCATTCAGATTTTTATAATTTTGGCCATCTGCAACTTTGTCAGTTGGTCTCTATGTCCCATCGATACAGAGGGTTCTTTCCGTTTTTTGTTTGTTCATTCATTTGCCGTATTGAGTTCTTTCTTACTTTCTGGCACCCCCAAGATGCTCCAAACTCATCTTGGATATTTCTTGCTCAAATTCTAGAATGAGGAATTTCTCCAAGGAGGTTGGTTCTCTTTATTGGAGAGCAGAATTAGAAAAGAAAATCTGGGAGCTAGATTTTCTGGTTGCTCCTGAGGTATCATTGTTTCTATGTCCTCTCAGCTGAAAGTGCAAGGAAACACATATGTGTATACCAGCCCATGTATGTTACTGTGTCTATAAATATTTCTGTATGTAACCGTCTGTGTCTGTAAGAAGTATCACATGAGTTCGTACTGAGGTCTCCAAACTTAATATTCATGAATCATTGTAGAGTCCTCCTTTGCTTAACTGTAGCCTCCCACTCCAATACGAAGAAATTTACCCAATATAGGAGTATTTTCACCATTTCCTTTGTGGCCTAGATGACAGTTCCTAACTCAAAGTCTGTCCTATCTGATCCCAGCCTATCCTATCCTAACGGGTGTAGAATGTCTTTCCACTTGAGACTCAACGAATTGACATGACTAAATTGTAAAGGCAATGAGCTCATTGGTCATTTCTGAAATGAGTCCAAGCCAAGGAGTAAATAGAGTCTCATCCTTAAATGTCATTCCCTCGAGGCTTAAAAAATTGTGAAAGAGATTGCACGGCCCTTTCTTGCTTTATGGCAGTTAAAACAAAAGCGTTTGGCTTCAAGTGTTGTCAAACTAGTAAACTTCATAGGATTAAAATCACTAAAAGCTGTGCTTCCCTGAAACCAAGTATTAGTCATTGGCAGATGTTATCTGTTAGTAAAAGGATTGCAACCAATAAATGCTGGGATCAAGGTCCTACTTAATACAAAAACCTGACATCATCTGTGTCACTTACAAATCTGGTATTAATTATTTGATCAGCTTGGGGCTGATTTTGTAACACAGACATTTTGTTGTATGAATGGCGAATGTCAAGGATGACTTATTACCCTGAACACATTTAAAAGGAAGGCTAATATGATTTCTTACAGGAAAGACCCAATGGCAGCTGCACCACAGAGTCAATTACACTATTGTGTGTATTGCACAAGACTTATTTTCCAGAGCCAGAGAAAAAGAACAAGGCATGTGAGTATCTCCATAGTGATGATGTTTCGGCTTCTCTAAATTTTGGGTTACAAATCTAGGGAAAGGAAAAAAGCAGAGGATAGGGAGGATTCTTGCTTTGCAATCTGAAAGTAGGGTCTTTTAGTCCCATAATGAATTCACGAGATTTCCGTCCACAAAAAACAAACCAAAACAAAAAACCCCACAAACAAACAAAATCTACACAGACTCACAAAAGAAAACAAAAAACAAAGCCCCAAACCTTTAATAGAATATCAAGTTGAGAGGACATGGAGAGGGAGGTCAACATTATTATCATCTAACACAGCTGGATTTTCGATCCTGACAACTTTATAAAGAGAAATCTCAGAACATAAGTTCTATAATCCATTGCTTTGTTTGTTTGTTTTTTGTGAACATGAGTGATGTTGAATGTGGCTCATTATGGAAAAAACAAATCAACATAGAACCAAAAACCAAACTTCATGAGGCTGACTAAACGACACGGTACATAGATATTTTCTTACAGTTCAGTTTATATTGCGGTTATTTACCCCCAGAAGAGGAGTGATCTTTGAATTAAACAGAGAGTAGACTGAAGGCAAGGATGTGGTCCCTGAGCAGACCTTCCCTGCCTGTCTGTAAAGGCAGAGATTTATAAAAGGAAATGAGGTCAGGGGCAGAAACAAGCCCTTTCTGCTCCTGGTTGATCTGTTCTCTGAAAACTCCTAATTGTCCATATTAAAAGTGGACAATTTTCTAAACAATATTGTTACTGAGAATGCAGTTTTATTTCTAGCAGTCACACGTCATCTAGGCAAACTGGCCACCTGTTTTTTTTTGAACATAAATATAGGTTTCACAGTGATAGGGGTCGATGAGGCAAGACAATAACAGAATATACCCAAGCTTCCTAAGAAAGACAAAAGCTCAGTCTGCCTCTGAGACCTGGTGATAGAATGGTCGCATGCATGATTATAGAGAGACAGACAAAGGCCAGAGCCTGCTGTTTGACCTGATCCATCAAGGCACCCTTGGCTGAAGAGCTGCAGTGGGGACTCTGGTGTCCCTTTGGGAACACTGGTTCATCGTTCTGGGTTTCTATTACCACTCAATACAGTGGCGACCAAGTAAGGGCCCATACTGTGCTGGACAATCAGGACGTGACAAATATTCGAAAATATGAGCGACATGAAAGTTGACCACTGTTCTCAACCCAACTCTTTTTTTTTTTTTTTTTTGTTAGTTCAGCTAATATGGCTGATTTAAGCAGAAGGAAAATTCATTGAGAAATCAATGATCAATTTATTGATTTAATTGAATTTCTGTGGCTAAATACATAAGGTAGCACCTCCCATCCCCAGCTCCCCCACCGGGTACTCCATGCATGAGAGTTTCCCCTCTTAGTTTTCTTGAGTAGGGTACTCTAAAGCCTGAAGGCCTGACTCCTCATACAAATAATTTTTATTCCATATGCTTCACCAGTAAATTTAATAGTACAATTAAGGGTATAAATTAAAAAAAAATGAAATGAGAATAATAAAAAAATATAATTTGGTCCTTTCCCTTTTCATTTTATCAACCAGATTTTACCAAGACTTAACTTTTAAAGATATAATAACTTTCAGTCCCAGGATAATTTCCAAATCTATTAGTATGGTATAAAAATTTCTTCAAAATCTGGCTAGACATATTATGGAAATATGTTCAACCATGCTCTTTTTAAGAGAAACAGAAATAAAACAACCCAGAAGTGAAATTTTCACCTATTCCCAGAGAAAATTTAGAAGACTTCATGATATCCAAAGCTGCAGGTCTGTGGGAAGAAGGGTACACTGGATAAAATGTTGAGGGAAGGAAAAATTTTGAAAAGATTCTGAAAAGTCATTTGGCCAAGATATTTATATGCCAAGATATTGATGTAAATAATATATAACATTGTAATTAACAAAAAGCCCAGAAAGCCACACAAACAAGCATCAATCAAATCAGTTAAAAATTGTTTCAACCCTACAGTGTAATGTTAGGCAGCTGCTAAAAATATTCTGAAAGACCTATGTCTATGTCTGTTCTCTGAAAGATATGCCATACTGCCCCCTCCCAAAACCGCCAAGATGCAGAAGAGCATGTAGAGTATAATTTAACTTATTTAAAAACTCAAATTATGGGGCGCCTGGGTGGCTCAGTGGGTTAAAGCCTCTGCCTTTGGCTCAGGTCATGATCCCAGGGTCCTGGGATCGAGCCCCGCATCGGGCTCTCTGCTCCGCAGGGAGCCTGCTTCCTCCTCTCTCTCTGCCTGCTTCTCTGCCTAGTTGTGATTTCTCTCTGTCAGATAAATAAAATATTAAAAAAAAAAAACAAACTCAAATTATTCCCAATATAAAGGAAACTCCAGGACTATTAATATTATTCCCTTCGGAGAGAGATACTGGAAAAGAAAAAGTGGGGGATTTTTACCTCTTTCTTGTCTTTTTCCGTATGATTTTAAAAACCCATACATACATTTGTGATTTTATTTAGAAACTTGTCAACAAGGCTAGTTGGATATTGAGATTATGATTTTTTTTTTTTGCTTTTTTTTCTTTATAGATTTTATTTATTTATTTGAGATGGAGAGAGACAGAGCATGAGCTGGGAGGAAGGTCATAGGGAGAGGGAGAAGCAGACTCCCCACTGAGCAAAGAGACCAGTGTGGGGCTCAATCCCAGGGCCCCGATATCATGACCTGAGCTGAAGGCTGATGCTTAACAGTCAGAGCCACCCAGGTGCCCCTCATTTTTTTGCTTTCTTCTTCTTGCTTTAGTATATTTAAAATTTTATAACATTTGATATTTAAAATTTGGAACAAATGAATTTGTCTTTTAGCTCCATTTCTTCCTACTCCATCTCCCTCCAACAAATTAACTTGCAATTTTTAAAATGGATCATATATTTATATTTCTTTGCATATAATGCTTTCTGCTGGGAATATTTTCCTCCCTCTCTGTGAATCTGGTAAACTCTGTCCATCATTCCATAGCAACTCAAACATTCTGAGTTTTGTTATTGGTATATGCACTATTTAACGTAGTGTCCACCAAACGTTACTCAGCATTAATTTTTTTTCCTAAAATGTTCTAAATATTAAGGTACTATTTTAAAATATGCTTAATACTTAATACTGAGTTAAAGAATGACCTTTTTTTTTTTTTTAAAATAAGCTGCTACTGATGAAGTTTAAAATAGCTTTGGTTTCCGTAATGAATCTATGATATTCTGAATCTGAAGACACTTGATAGCAATAGCGTAATGAATCTCATACTCCTCTTTATAACTTACGGGGCCATCTAGCTATACCCCAAATCTCATGCTCAACCTCACCCATGTGAAATACTTCTCCCTGCTTTTAATGGACATTAAACTTGCAAGCTAGGGCTCAGATTTTTTTTTTTTTAACCTGCAGGGCAGAACATAGCAGCAGAACTAGGGGGAAGTAATGGAGTGCACTGCGTGAGAAATTTACATTATTATCTGCCAGTAGATTGGTTTGCTTCCTCCGTATCCACCAGCTCTGTCCCTTGATAATCACCTTCACACCCAGCTGCACTTCAGAGCTTGTTTACCATGTTGCAATGATGTTTATTCCCCGAGTTTATTTGATGTTGGCCATTTGAAAACATTATCATTTAAATTGGTTCCTGTAACTAATGAGCATATGTTTCATATGTGTTTCACAGGAGTGAGCCAGGGGAAGTATCAGTGTGAGAGGACGGTTTCTGTAGGGTAGTCATTTCAGCTACAGTAGAATGTCAAATTTTAAACTCTTTGGGTGCTAAGAGAGGAGATCTGGCATGAAATGATAACAGAATTTTGTGAGAACTAAAGAAAAAATAAAAACAAAACCAAAACCAAATTGAAACCAAAGCTGAGATCATTATAAGCTAACTTAAGAGAAATCTTGAATGCCAAATGCTTAAGACTTGCTTTGGGACATTGTGAATCTACTGAATGACATAAGTATTCCCTGCAAACTTGCTGGAGGGAGATGACAAGAATGTCAAATTCCTCCGTACGAATGCAGAACGCTGTTGTGGGTTACACTGAAGGCAAGTGAGCAGAATATAGTTATATCTGTAATGACATTGTGGAGGGTGAGGCTTCGTACCCAAATCAATCCCCCTTAACAAAAGAACAGGAAATAACTGCACAGAAGCAAAGAGAAAGGAAGGAAAGGGTAATTAGGAATGAGACGTAGACTCTGAAATACAATTCCAGACGTTTAAAAAAATCAAGCGTGAGGGGCGCCTGGGTGGCTCAGTGGATTAAGCCGCTGCCTTCGGCTCAGGTCATGATCTCAGGGTCCTGGGATCGAGCCCCGCATCGGGCTCTCTGCTCCACAGGGAGCCTGCTTCCTCCTCTCTCTCTGCCTGCCTCTCTGCCTACTTGTGATCTCTCTCTCCGTCAAATAAATAAATAATCTTAAAAAAAAAAAAAAATCAAGCATGAATTGGGCATTCGGTATCTCTCCGATGTTCTTTTGGAGTACACACCTATTTCCCCGGAGAATCACGTTCTCCCTGGGACTCTCAGCTCAGTGTTTTGGAGAAGGCTGTCTTCTTCTCTGACTGGAGGGGCAGGCAGGTAATTCCAGCCAACCAGACTCTTGTATTTGCTTGTCCTCAGAGCCGTGCTCAGAGACTGGTATGGGAACCAGTCAGAGTCAATGAAATTCAAGACTCGTGGCAGGGATTTCTGAGAGAAACATGTATCCATTGTTCCTATAGAGCCGGACCTAGGAGAGTACGGTTCTCGCAGCCAAAAGGGACAAGAGTTGAGCTAAAACCTGAAGAAGGATCAGGTCCTGCGGCACACTGTGCCACAGACAAAACTAGATCCATCTAGGATTTATTAGTAACAGGACCGAATAACGTGACTTTTTGCCTCCTTGGGTTGACCTTGGATTTTCTGTCTCTTTCAATGAAAAGCATTATGGTGTACTATATAAGCACTTAGATCAGTGTTTCATTTAAAAATGAACATAATTACAGTCTCATGGCCTCCAAAGTTCTGAACCAGATACTAAGGTTCTTTCCTCTACTAAGAATCCTAAGTACCTGATTCTACTACTAGATTCTAATTCTACTACTACGACTACTACCCAATTCTGAGATCGATGAACTCTACAAGATGAGGTTAGACTACAGCTGCAAACATTACGGCTGGCATCACTACCCATTTTTCATCATCTTTTCAGCTTTGGATAGTACTTTTCATTACCTATACACACGTATATCTGAAATGTCAATTGCATTCCTTTTGCTAGTACAAGTGTGAAAACTGACTCCTTATTAAATAAGCATGAGTGTAACACTTTAAACAGTTTTTTTTTGTTCTGTTTTGTTTTTTTTTTAAGATTTTTTATTTATTTATTTGACAGAGAGCGATCACAAGTAGGCAGAGAGGCAGGCAGAGAGGCAGGCAGAGAGAGTGAGAGGGAAGCAGGCTCCCTTCAGAGCAGAGAGCCGGACGTGGGACTCGATCCCAGGACCCTGAGATCATGACCTGAGCCGAAGGCAGCGGCTTAAACCACTGAGCCACCCAGGCGCCCTAAACAGCTTTTTAAACAAGTGAAATGCTTTAGTTTTCTTACTGGGTCGAAAGGCTACAAAAGTTCAAATGATATCACTTGCATTTTTTTTCAGCTCTATTATAAATATGTGTAATATTTAAATGGTTCCTTGGCAGAAAATTTGTGACTATAAAGTACAATAAACAAAATGTGCACTTAATGACGGGACATCATTTTTCATTGTACAATAAATTCTGCAAGTGTTTGTTACAATAAAAGAAACAACATACGGGGCACCTGGGTGGCTCAGTGGGTTAAGCCACTGCCTTCGGCTCAGGTCATGATCTCGGGGTCCTGAGATAGAGTCCCGCATCGGGCTCTCTGCTTGGCAGGGAGCCTGCTTCCCTCTCTCTCTCTCTCTGCCTGCCTCTCTGTCTGCTTGTGATCTCTCTCTGTCAAATAAATAAATAAAATCTGTAAAAAAAAAAAAGAAACAACATTCATAAAGCTTGGCTTGGAAACTGGATTTTCATTAATAGCTTCTGAATGTTGCTCTAAAAAGATGGCTATCCTAGATGTAGAGGTAGTCGTGCATATTTATTACAGAATAAATGTTGCTGTCCACCCCCCACCTCCCCCAGTTCACAGGTACATCAATCACCTAGGTACATCTTGAGACACCGCTTCTATAAAGCTCAAAGCTAAGTAACATATTGCTGAGGAATATGTAAATATGAGCTGAAAAAAAACTTTTAAAAAAGCAAAGGTAAGCAAAAGTAAACTCATGGGATTAGCTCAAACTACAAACCTTCTGTATAGCAAAGGAAACTAATAAAAAGGCAACTTAGTGAATGTGAGAAAAATATCTGCAAATTTTAACTCTAGTAAAGGATTAATAACCAAAATATATAAAAACTCATACAACCCAAGCCAATTAAAAAACAAACAAAGAATCTGAATAGGCATTTTTCCAAGAAGACATGCGGATGGTCAACAGGTACATGAAGAAATGCTCAACATCATTTATCATCAGGGAAATGCAAATCAAAACCACAGTGAGATACCATCTCACACCTGTCAGAATGATAATGATTAAAAACACAAGAAATAACAAGTGTTGGTGAGGATGTGGAGAATAGGGAACCCGGGTACACTGTTGGTAGGAATGTAAATTGGTGCAGCCATTATGGAAAACAGCATGGAATTTCCTCCAAAAGTAAAAATAGAACTACACTATGATCCAGCAATTTCACTTCTGGGTATTTATCCAAAGAAAACAAAAACACTAATTTGAAAAGATATATGCTTCCCCATGCTGACTGCAGCATTAATTACAATAGCCAAGATACAGAAAGATAGAGCCTAAGCATCCACCAAGCGATGAACGGATAAAGATGTGGTCTATATACACAATGGAATATTATTCAGCCATAAAGAGAAGGAAATCTTGTCATGTGTCCAATATGGATGAACCTTGATGGCATTGTGCTAAGTGATATAAGTCAGAGAAGAGTAAATACTGTCTGATCTCACTTATATGTGAAATCAGAAAAGAAAAGAAAGCATAACAAAACAAAACACTGAGGGCATAGATACAGATAAGATTGCTGGTTGCCAGAAGTGGGGGATGGGGATAGGTGACATGGGTAAAGGAAGTCAAAAGGGACTGATTTCTAGCTACAAAATAAGCCATAGGGATATAGGGATAACATAATGACTATAGTTAATAATACTGTATTGCATATTTGAGTGTTGCTAAGAGAGTAAATCTTATAAGGTCTCATCATAAGAGGAGCATTTGTAACTTTGTGTGGTAATGGATGTTAACTAGGCTTACTGTGGTGATCTTTTCACAGTATATGCAAATATGGAATCATTATGTTGTACCGTAAAACTAATATGTCCATTATCCTTCAATTAAAAAAAAAAAGGCAAGAGAGTATTAAAACCAAATTCGGAATGCCAGTTACCTATTTTGGGGCAAGAGGTTGGAAAGAGCAGGGTGAAGGGGCACAGAGTGAGCTCCCCATGGCATCGGTGATGTCAGCAACACTGTAGGTCCTGGGTTTGCTGGTGGCATCACCCGGTGTTTATTTTGATTTTGTTCTTTGTAGTAGATATGTTAATTTCATATATTTCATTGTCTGTATCAAATGTTACATAACAAAAAATAACAAAGATGCTGGGCCAGGAGTGCATATGTGTAGACAGCTTTAACTACATAAATCTAATAGTCAAGGCATTATTTGCGGACATACAAATGACTTGGTAATTCATAGGCAAAATTCAATCCCACTGCTGAAGATGTATTAAAGTTCAAGATTTAACTTGAGTTGAAATGGACAGATTCTCAAATTCAGGATTATCCCCAATACCTTAAGTGTCTCTTTTCCCATTTTTTGACATGTATCTAATTAGTGGCACAAGGTAACACTGGTAAAATATATCAGAAAACTCAGTAGCCACTTTTTTTCCCCCTAAAGTTTACTTACACTGTGAATTTAACTTTAACTATTTGTTTGCCTGATAGTCTTCTCCCCCCGCCCTTTTTTTTTCTTACTAAGGAATTATTTTCTTAAGCAGAATAACATACAGGTTAAGAACAAAGGCCTCCAATAAATTTCTGTGTCACTTATTGGTTGTCTGACTTTGTGGCGAGTTACTTAACCCCTTTAAACTTCACTTTCTTGATGTATAAAATGAGGTTAGTAATAGTATCTACCTTGCTGAGCTGTGAGGATTAAGAGAAATGAATGACTATAATGAAAACAAATGTCTATAATAAACTTGGTCTCAGGCCTGGCAGCTAGTAAACATTCAATAGATTTTAATTATTATAATTATTATGTCAGCAAGCATGCAGTAGTTAAGCTGGTAAAAAAAAAAATTACTCTTAAATATCAGAGGGGAAAAAAATCACTTGCTTCCCCAAGGTTAAGGCCTCAAAGGTACACCTACATTTGAGTTCTATGAAGTGGTACAGGATGGCCAAATGTCCCCACTGCAGCTTTCCTCTTTCAGCTTGCAACACTTCCCTTGAGGTGAGGGCCTGGTCCATGCAGGAAGACAAAGGTGTTTGATAAATCTAATAACAAACCTAGCTATACTTATTTTTCATGATTCAGGATACATGACAGCTTAAACAAGGAACTGGTAACAACAGAACTCCATGGTACTTTGAAATTCTAGGCAAGTCCCTACCATCCACTATAGAGAAGTATTAATGAGCAAAAATCCCCAACTTTGTAAACTCAACATGCAAACCCATCTGTGGACATGTTTTTCTTGAGACATCATACACGTCGTACTATCTGCCTGGGCAAACAGCTCATAGAGTTGATTAAAGTAATTAAATAGCCAAATGACAAAGAAACACCAATGTAATACGGGTTTGACAGTGAAAAATAAGAAATCTCAATAATTAAACAATACCCCATACTTGAAGAAAGTCATTCTTAATTGGGGCATAAAATAAACATGCAAGATACTATTTATTCATTTTATTCCAGCACTGCAAATATTTATAAATACATTTAATTCATGAATATTTGTAAAAATTTGCCCCTTTTGTCACCAGATACAGATGTTTTTCTCTGGGCTTTAAACATATTATAATCATGCAATGGGTAACTGTGAGTTATCTCAAATTTGCCTCAGGAAAAAGTATAACTGAACAGAGCCACAAACATTTAGCTATAGTTGCAACAAGATAGCCTTTTTCCTTTCTGATAGAGAAGTGACTCTTCTTTTGACTTGAAAGTCAGTTTTTAAAAAAATAATAATTAAAAAAAAATCCAATGCATAGTCCTACACAGTGCCTTTCTCATGATACCATATAATATATTCACTTTTTGCATTTACCAAATAAAGTGTTTGGGGCTTTTATACTATTCTGCCATAAAATTAGTGCCTTAAAGCTGTATGCAAGAGAGAGACAGTGAACCCGATTCTTCAGGGGTCCATCGGTATTTCGGGGAAAAGCAATACCTGTGTGAGGTGTCCCACCAAAGCTTTCCAAGGATTGGCATCACTTCTAGTTTCGAGATTGAAAAAGAGCCTCATTATTCCCCCTAATAGTTCGTACCTTTCTTAAGGTCGGGGGCTCATCTTACATCCTGTTATCTCCAATGGAGAGCCTAATGCCCGGCCCTGGTCCTCAAACATTAGCTACCTTATAAAACAGAACAAAAGCCAACAACAACAACAGCAAAACAACTTTTCTGGATTTTCAGGCTTATCTAATATCGAAACCAGTTCTAGGCAGCTAGTTAAAAGCAGAAAGGGGACATAAACTGTGGGTAATTGGGCAAAATTACATTGAAGTGGGCCTGCTGTAGCGTAGGCCCCAAGCTACTCACAGACATAAGCACACTGTGTCCAGATCATGTGCCCTTACATTCTGCTTTGTGCTATGAAGATCTACTTGTAGTCTTGGTGGAGGGACAAAATAAATTTATTTGATCCCCTTTACGAAGGGTAATCATAAACCAAACTGAAGTACCCGTGACGTTCTGGAAAGTTCACCCAAACAGTCCCATGTTACACTTGCCGCTCCTTTCTGACTTTCCTGAGTTCACAAGAGTTTTTGTTCCAAGCAGATTCATTGATGTAACATGAAAGGCTTTCTTTCTAATTTTCACCTGGATAAATTAGAGAGTGGGGCGCAGTCTGGTAGAACAGATTTTAATGTGATTTACAGTGTGAAATCAAAGAGGATCATGAAAGCCAAGTTGCCCGAAGAGTGATTCAGAATTAAGTTGTCACTTTTGGGTTTCTAGTAAAAAAAATAAGTTTCTCTTTCCCATTTCCACAAACTGCATGGAAGTCTCTTATTTCTCTGTGGTGTCCTGACTGACTTGCCACAATGGTGCGACGTCCATCTGCTTGGCTTTCCTCATTTAACTCCGACATCTTGAGCTTTAGCCATTGATTAAATGACTGACTTGGGAAGCGGTCTCAAGTAATCTCAATGTTTGTATGTACTTGCCTAGGCGCCTGTGGGTCTGTGTGTGTGTGCACATGTGTGTTCACTGATGGGCGTTCTGAGCAGATAGGGATTATCATGTTTACTATTCTGTTTTCACTCTCTAAATCCTACCCAAGACAACAAGGAACACCTCAGTAACTTAAAAAGCAAGGATCACCAGGATCTGGACTGGTCTGGGTTACTTGATGTTTTAATTAAACAACAAGAGGGTATTTATTTGGTGAGGGAATCAGAGCTACTTAGAATGGTGAGTCATTTTGACTAGATTCATACTGACTTAATGAGATTTTTTTCTGTTTGTTTCCCCAAAGGATAAAATAGAGTGGAAAAGGATTGTTCACACCCAACACAGCTTGTCTCTTTCCCTTCAACCATCCTGATTCCAATTTCTAGTCTCCTTTGCTATAATGAGGTCCAAGAAGATCTACATACTGAGCCCATCTTAAATACGTTTTCCCCTGTTAAAATGAAAGGATACTTTTCGAACAGGCCTTCACACTCTGATGTCCAACCTGGTAATCCCAAGAAGGTGCATAAATTTAAGTAGAGTGATAGAGCAACAAAGTAGTAATTTGTTTTATGAATCAAGCCATCACAGGTTTATATAAAAAACTATAAATGGGTATAAACGTGTATATGGCAAATAGGTCCTTTTTTTCCCTTCTAAATCATGGATAGGTTACATTTAGGACTTACTTAAGATCTTTAGAGGAATTCCTACTTGTCTTGATGTGCATTCCAGCCCTCTCAATGCTCAAGTCTTCTTCAGAAGCAGTAGTAGTGGGACCCATTCAAGCGCTGCCTGAGCCATAAATACTCAGGCTTTGCCCAGCTGTCAGTGCAGATGTGGATTCCAGAACATTTGAGGTTATGGAGATAAAATGTGTTCTCCCCACCTGAGAGTACATTAGGGCAGTGTCTTGCTTTGAAGGAACCTGTGGTAAATGGCTATGGCGGCAGGTACTTCTTAAAAATATGTTCCAAATTTCTGGGACCACGCTGGGTCCCTGTGAATTTTTGGAGATTCGCAAGGCCGGAAGAGAGAACAAGGAATCCTTCTGGAATGAGGAACACTGCTAAGTGCTTTACCTGTGCTGTCTCCTCGAGTCCCCAGAACAGCTCTGTGAGGCAAAGACTTCTCACGGATGACGTAGGATGAAGGGGTTAACACGCCTGCCTGAAGCCAGGGAACCAAGCGAAGGAGTGGAATCTGAATCCAAGGCTGATCCCCAAGCGGAGTTTTCCCCACCGCACTGTGCGCCATGTGTCTGCAGGTCTCTCTCTAGGATCGGCGGATACGCTCAGAAGCGGCTTATGCAAAAGATACTGTTTGAGGATGGTGGTTGGTTGTAATTTGGAGGGTGGTAAGAAGAGGTGTCTTTCTTTTTTTTAAGGGGGTTAATTATTTTTACTCTATCAAGGGTTCTAATGCTATCCTCTGAAGACAGAGGCTTCACACAACTTTCCTGAAATTATACTTTTAATAGATTTAAAGACAATGTCGTATGACATCAGGGAATCCTTTCCTGAGCTGAAAATGAAGGAGGTACCCGAGCATCCACGCTGATGCTAACCAGAATCCTTGGGAGGACCATTTGTTCCTTATGCCCAGGGGACTGTTTTGTAATTGATCAGTAAAGAGGTAAGTAAGTACACATAGATGATACGGTGCAAACTGTAAGACATATTGTATCGTATTAACAAACTATAACTGATCACAAGACTTTCTCCTCCCCCTCCCCCTGCCTTTTTTTTTTAAACATCTGGGAATTATTTTGATTTTATAGGGTGTGCTTTTCATAGAAAACTAGCTGTTCTCCTTTCCCTCAGTCCTTTACACACACATACACACACACACACACACATTTTCTTGACTACTTTTAAAAGACATTCTTGCACGTGGCTGAAGAGCAAAGCAGCCCAGACAGCGGGCTGATGAGGATGATGAGAAGGGACAGAATCAGGTTAGGGAGCTGAATATTAAAACTTGATAGGCATGATTGTTAGACAAACACTTGATGGGTTTTTAACTTATCATTATAGGGTATGAAAAATTTAGACAAAGCTAGAATGAGATACGAATAATGGACCCTTAAATAAATACATTCTTCTTTCTGATCAGAAAGTAATACAGATACGTTTGGAAAACATACGTGCAAGGAAGAAAATAAAAATCATATAATCCCACAGTCTCAACTTTATTAAGACTGTGATGTATTTAGGACTTTTACCACATCACTCAGAGGAAAAAAAAAACCCAAATGACTAAAAACCCATATATTATTCCTGTAGGCTCTGTCCTTGAATGTTTGCAGGAAAACAAGGTGATAAAAAGTGCTGAACCCCCTATAAATAGACCCAGATTGCACCACGGAAGTCAGAAGCTTTAGCAATTTCTATTATACATCGGTTCATTTTTTTTTTAAGATTTTATTTATTTATTTGACAGACAGAGATCACAAGTAGGCAGAGAGGCAGGCAGAGAGAGAGGAGGAAGCAGGCTCCCCGCTGAGCAGAGAGCTTGATGCGGGGCTCCATCCCAGGACCCTGAGATCATGACCTGAGCCGAAGGCAGAGGCTTAACCTACTGAGTCACCCAGGTGCCCCACATTGGTTCATTTTTGAGGGTAGGCACCAATGACACTGGAGAGACCGAGGTCCCTGGACCCAGTGCTGGTTCTGGGTACAGAACCAGTGTTCCGTGTGTCACCCGCTCTTCTCATGCTTTGCGGAAACTAGAAAGCTCCTGCCAGGCTTGTAAAGTCACATTCATAATTAATGATGCTTAACTTCTTACAAAAAGGGAATTTACAGTAACTGAAAAACACAGGAAACATTGCAAGGGGAGTAAAATTATCAATGGGCATTCAAGCATTTACCTTTACTTCTCAAATACATTTGATTTTAATCCTGGGAAAAAACCCTTGCCAAGTTGTATGTATGTCAAATCATCATGTGTGCACTTTGGATACTCTCCAGTTTTATTTGTCAATGATACCACAATAAAACTGGTGTGGGTGGGATCCATATTCTAACCCATAGAGGGGTAGAGACTGGCATTGCTGGCTTTGAAGATGGAAGAAACAGGTCATGAGCCAAAGAATGCAGGCAGCCCTAGAAGCTGAAAATGGCCCTCAGCTAATCACTGCAAGAAACTGGATTTTGCCAACAACCTGACTGGGCAAGATAATGGTGACCTCAGTTCCAGAACTGCAAAGAAAATGGATTCTCTCTGGATGTCTCCAACAGGGAACAAAACTCTGCTGACACACTGATTTTCACCCTGGGAGACCGGTGTGGATGTTGATGGGCAGAACTACAGGAGATAATAAATCTGTCTTGTTTTAAGCCTTTGACCTTGTGTTGATTTGTTACAGCAGCAGCAGAACACTAATACACCCTGTGTAGGGTTTGGACCATTTTGTATTCCTGGGCACAAGTGATGAGTTTGTTTCCCCATATCTTCATGAAAAGAATGCATTGTTGGACTTGGAGATTTTTGCCCATCTGGAGGGTGAGAAGAATATCTCTGTGTGATTTTAATTTGCATGTCTCTTAGTATGAATGAGGTTGAGTGCCTGTTCATTTATGTTTGTTTGTATTAAATGAAGGTCTTTTCATGTTTGTTGCCCATAGTTCTATTGACTTGTTGGTATTTAATCAAGTTGTAAGGGTTCTTTACATATTCAGAAGATATAGACTTTATGTGTGATAAGAATTACAACGATTCCCCCCCCCCCCAAATCACTCATTTTCCATGTAGCTTTAAAGGCGAATGAATACTGACCCCTTCACGAGTATCTCTAGTTTCTTTGAACTTTTCCATCAGGTGGTTGCAGGTCTCTAGATAACATAAGCTAAATTACCACCAAGAGAACACATTTTTTTAAAAGATTTTATTCATTTATTTATTTGACAGAGATCACAAGGAGGCAGAGAGGCAGGCAGAGAGAGAGGAGGAAGCAGGCTCCCCACTGAGCAGAAAGCCTGATGCAGGGCTCGATCCCAGGACCCTGGGATCATGACTGGAGCCAAAGGTAGAGGCTTAACCCACTGAGCCACCCAGGCACCCTAAGAACACATTTTTGAGGCAAGAAATAAAAAAAGAAAGAACTATTGAATAGACTTGCTTCGTTTCCCTTCTCACTTCCAGTCTGAATCACTGTCATAGCTCTTTTCCTGTTGGTGTTTTTTTTTTTTTTTTTTTTTAAGGTTTTAGAGAGAGAGAGAGAGAGAGTGTGTGTGGAGGAGGAAGAGGCAGAGGGAGCAGGAGAGAAAATCTTAAGCAGACACCATGCTGAGCGTGAAGCCTGATGAGGGGCTTCACCTCATGACTCTGAGCTCATGACCTGAGCCGAAACCAGAAATCGGACACTTCCATGATGGCACCACCCAGGAGTCCCAGGTCATGGCTCCTCCCTAATGCTTTAGACTGAAGTTCACATGCAGCTCCCAATTCTAGAGTGGCAGCTACCACGAGGAAGAAAAGACTTTGTGCACTGTAATACCAGGATCGCAGCAAGTACAGCATTTTCCATCAAAGTCTTCAGTTAAGACTTTGACTTAAAGCTTCCTTAAGCATCTTTAGACTCCAAGCTTTCCAAGAACCCTAAGTTTGGTGTTTCGTTTGAGTAGAGACAGTGGTATCATTATCACAGTGAAATGCTGACAGGCCCTTCTCAGCAGTGACACCAGCCAGCTCGGGTTATAATTATCCTTGTTACATCATCACTTCCCTTGCTATATGCAGAACAAGCCAGCTCTTGCTTGGGAGACAGATTTGTGTTTCTAGTCAAAGAGTTGTTCCTTTTTAATTCAAACCAGGTTTGCTGATAGCTGGGAGGTAGAGGTGGGGGGAAGAAAAACTGTTATAATTAGAGTATCATGAGGAAAAACAATAAACATATAAAGGATGAGAAGGTGATCATCATCTCGTTTGAAACAGAAGATCAGGGTGTCAGCCAGGCATTTCTGACAAGGATATCAGCACGAGGTTCATTAACTGCCCTTCCTGCTTTCAGAATATTTTAAGTGTGGCAATTTACATTAAAATGGATTTAGTGACACCATCTTCTCATTACTGTCAGTTTACATTTGGGTTCATAAACTATAATTGTAAATAAAATATGCTTTTCATTACAATGTCTATTTAGTAGAATATGGTAGGAAATTAGAGGCATAATCATGATCTAAATTATTAATTCAGTGATATTTTTCAGGTGCCATATGTAGATACTGCACTGTGTCTAATGAATATGCATATAGTGGTTGAATTAGGTCTCTATCGTCGTGTTCTGCCTCCTCTTCCCTGCCTTTTACACTATTTAGTTTTTGCTTCTGTGCTTCTCCACAGGGGCACATGGTAAAAGGGGGTTTCTCAAGTAGTCCATCATGTTGATTTTATGACATTATTTTCACCTCATTTCTCCTACCAAGTTCTAAGGGGGACACTAATAAATAGCACCCTTCCTCCTTGTCCATATCTTAAAAATATTTTCAGAAGGCAGATGAGGAGGTCAAGATTTCAGCTTTCTTATGGACAGAATGTAATTTGGAGGAGGTGACTTAGTCTGTGAACCAAGTGGACGAGAATTTGGGAGACCCCTGGTCTGTTGATAATGATGATATGGGAGAGTAGAGGCTTCCTCCATATATTGGCCTGAGTAACAGCCATCCAAAGATATCCAATTTTAATTTCTGGTGCCTGTCAATGTTCACTGGTACAGTTTTGGCAGATGTGATTTAGTTAAGAATCTCGAGATGTGGAGATTTTAAGTGAGCCTTAAGGGCCTTCAGAGGTCTTTACAAGAGCAAGCCAGAGGGAGATGAGACAGACTTCAAAGGAGAAGACATGTGACCATGAAAGCGACACTGCAGTGATGTGGCCACAAGCCGAGGAAGCCAAAGATGCTGCCAGAAGTGAAGAGCTGCGCCCCCAACCCCCACCTCGCCTCTTCAGGGAGTGTGGCCCTGCTGAATCCCTGATGTTCACCCACTGAAATGAAATTTGGACTTCTGGCTTCCACAACTGGGAGAGAATAAATTTCTGTTGTAAGAAGACACTAAACATGAGCTAATTTGTTACAGCAGTCTCAATAAACCGATACGCTCCCCAACCATCCCTGGCAGAAGGCCTCCAGAGGTGCTGAAGAGGCAGAACAACGTTCCTTTCTTCCCTTTCACATGGCTTTCCTAATACGATGTGCTAAACATTACTTCCCATTACAGGTCTAAATAAACTGCTAATTCAACAAATATTTGGTGTGTGTCAGCCAGTATGTGCAAAGCATTATTCAATTAACAAAGAGTGCCACCATGCTGGACTGACTTTCTCATGGCTATGGTACCCTTTGGGAAGTTTGATTTAACTCATTTGGAGGAATGTGTTTCCCTAACTGGGGCACATGTAAGCAATGAATAACATGAAGTCCAGAAGCTTAGGCATGATAGAAAACATTCAAGCAATGACGAATAATCATTTCCTTCCTTGCATACGCCAACTAAATGTTGGGCGAAATGTTTGCATAAGCCATTTCCATTCATTGAAGAAAGGATAAAAAGAGGTGATGCTTTTCTACTGAATGGTTCAGATTTACTCTTTGAACTCTTTGAAGCACATGCTCTAGGCCTAAAAGAAACTGAACAAACATTCAGAAAATCTAGTATTATAAGCATTGTACTTTATGTTCTCTTCTCTATTTCTCTTTATACTTCACAGAATTGTTTTCTTTTTTTGTTTTCTTTTGTTTTGCTTTCCAACAATAAACACTTGTGTTTTGGAATTTGATGTCAACGCTATGCCTATTTGTTCTTTTATTATTCCATCTCTCTCCTACACAAGTATATTTTAAATTCCTTTGTAGAGTCTTACTATATTTTATATTACTCTTATATGTCCTTTAAACTTGGGGTAGTGATAATGAGTAGCCATTAAATGAAACATCTCAGTTGACAAAGCAGTAAGAGAAAATGAGAATGTTTGGAAAGAGAAAAGACAGCATATGGTTAAGCGGACATGGCCAGTGGAATTTTAGGTGTCAAGAAGAACTTGTGTTGTTGAATCTTTATGTTACTTAAAACAATACATTTCTTCTCCGACCCTATCCCTTCATTGTTTACTGTAATATCTCTTGCAAACTTGGAATGTGAATAATTTTACAAAGAAATAAATTGGGACATTTGTTCACAGAATTTGAGTGCTCCTGAAGAAGTAATTTCCT
The DNA here is from genome assembly GCF_922984935.1 of Meles meles. Classification (NCBI taxonomy): domain Eukaryota; kingdom Metazoa; phylum Chordata; class Mammalia; order Carnivora; family Mustelidae; genus Meles; species Meles meles. The sequence goes on from NC_060068.1 coordinate 46,853,372, forward strand.
TTAATCAACAAATTATGTCATGTGCTTTTAAAAGTTAAAGAGTGACCTAGGAGAAAAGAAAATATTCTTAATATCCATAATGTTTTACTCCTTTGGTTAATTATTTATACTTTTCATAGACTTTAAATGCCATAATTCCCTTTAAATATTTTGATTCCCTTTCAGATGTACATTTGACCACGTCCCCCCGACCCCGACCTCATTTGACCTCTTTTCAAGTGGGTCGTGTCAGTTTATTCTTTCAAATTTCATTTACTCATAGTTAAACATGTAAACTCTCTTCCATCACTAAGCAATTCCCAGAAGTGAGGTTGATGGTCATGTGGTAGCTCTTAGGTATTTGCAGGTACAGAAAGAGAGGTTGTCATTTTGACATGTGAAGACTGGTTGGTGATCACTCTTTTTGCCTTTCCATAGTTCAGTTCTTAAAAACTATCAGTGTGTGGCCTTTTTTCCCTACAACCCTATGCAAAGAGTTGTTTAACATTTGATAGACAAGAAAGAGATAGCTAGAAATAAAAGTCCGATATAACTGAAAAATTCTAACAAAGGATATTTTAAGTGGTTACAGAGATAATTATGAACCATTACTGAAAAAAATTAGAAAAGACCAAAATAAATGAATTGCTGTAACATGTTCATGGACAGGAAGATTTGACTTGAAAAGATGTGATTTCTCCACAGATATTTTAAATTTCCTTTCCTGGGGGCGCCTGGGTGGCTCAGGGGGTTAAAGCCTCTGCCTTCGGCTCAGGTCATGGTCCCAGAGTCCTGGGATCGAGCCCCGCATTGGGCTCTCTGCTCAGTAGGGAGCCTGCTTCCTCCTCTCTCTCTGCCTGCTTTTCTACCTACTTGTGATCTCTGTCAAATAAGTAAATAAAATATTTTTAAAAAATTTAAAAAAAAATTTCCTTTCCTGTTAGGCGTTTTCCTCTGCGGAACAGAAAAAAAAAACAAAAACAAAAAAACAAACAAACAGATTTTCTAGAGTTTTGTAAAAGTATAAAAGCTACCAAATAGTTAAGACATTTCTGAAGACTATCCTGGAGGAATTTTCTCTATCAAACATTAAGACTTTATGAAGCAGTAGTGATCAAGACATTGTAGTATTTACTCAGGAATAGACAAATATAGCAGTGGAACAAAAAGCCCAGAACCAGTTCAATTCATAAGGGAAATTTACTGTTTATCAGTTGTAGCGCTGCAAATCAGTGGGGGAATAGAGGGCCTTGTAAACAAATGTTACTACAATGGTCATCTTCAAGTGGGAGTAATAATAGTACCCTCCTCTCATACACTTGTGACAACTACTTTTATTTGCAAATTATCTGTGAATAAAGGGAAATACCTTTACATTAATTTTATTAACGATATTTCTTATGCTTATGAAGCCTCTGTTCATACTTTCTCCTCATTTTTCCCATTGGATCACTTCTCTTTTATTTAATGTACTGTAGATACTTTTTGGAAATTAAGAAAGTTGGCTCTTTGTCAAAAAGATTACAAATGTTTCTTTTGTATTTGTCATTTAATGTAACTGAATTATTACTACAGTAATTTAAATTTTATCTAATGAGACAACTATTGCTTCTGAGTTTTTATATTCTATAAGAAATGAAGTATTTCCTATTGCACGCTTATAAATTTCCCACTTTTTCCTCCTGATTTTGTGTTTCCATTTTTTTGGTCTTAAAACATTGTTCCATCTGAAATTTATTAGTTTAAGGAGGAAATCTACTTTCATTTTCTTTTTGAAGCTTCTTGATAGTTTTCACATATTTCTTTTCCTGTGTTGGTTTCCAACTTAGTATTATTCTCCTTTGAACACAATACCGGCTTCAAAAATATTTGGAGTTTTAATTTGCTTCATGTTAAATCATGGAAAAATAAAAAAGGATGAGTAATTTTTAATGCACATTCAGAGAGAATCAACTGTCTTGATTACTAAAAATTGTTTCCAAGTAGGCGACAACTGTGCCAGTCACATACAACATTCCGATCTTCCTATTTCATAATACGTGGCCTTCATACACTCCTCACTAGTTCCAAAAGGTTTAACGAAGAAAGCACAGTACGGGCTTGCAATTGACTTCTCTGACCTAAGGTGCTCTTTTTAGTTTGTGCGGAAAAGAGAAAGAATTGAATCAGGAAAGGAGGAAATGAGTACGGATCACGCATTTTTTACATTTGGCTTTTTTTTTTGAGAGAGAGAGAGAGAGAGAGGCAGGGGAGGGGCAGAGGGAGAGCCTTAAGCAGGCTCCACACTCAGTGAGGAGCCCGAGATCATGACCTGAGCCAAAATCAAGAGTCGGGCATTTGACCAATGGAGCTACTCAGGCACCCCATTATATTTCAATCAGTCTCAAATTTCTTTCTGCCTCTAATTTATGTAGTTAAAAAAGTCTCACAACAACTTTGCAGAATATTCATCTCATAATTATCAAGCTTGACTACTGCTTATTGATTCAGCTTTATTCTTTAGTTTGTAAATCTTGAAATACCTCATGAAAAACATTTTTTTTCCTTATAGAAGTCAAAGATCTGTCATTGTCTAGTATTTTTGCTATTTTTTTTTGACCATTCTGCAAAGAATTCTATTTGTGTTCTTCCTGATTCCTGGGACTTGAAGGTATTTTAGTTCTTTCGACATCTGTAATTTTGTTTGCTAGAGTTCAAAATTAAGTTTTCGCTTCTTGGTAGCAGTGTAGTTCACAGAGGTCACACAACTCAGAGGTGAATGTCAGGGAGAGGCCATGCAGGGCTTGGCTCCTTTTCACCCTTTATGGCCATCTAGAAAGTATAAATCACATTTTCTGTTTCCACTTTGTCGTTTCCTACTCATTTCTCAACCCACTGCAATTTGGATGTCAATGTAACACTCCTTAAAACTGCTCTCTTTTCTATTTTGGGCTTTTCAGACCATCTGTTTCATCTGATACTAGAATCTACGTTCTACAGGAACAAGGAGGTGTGTCTGTCTTACTTTCTGCTGTATTCTCGTGCCTACCACAGAGAAGGCCTTCTAATAGTATTTGCTTTTGGGATGAATGTATGATCACACCTTTTTGAAATTCTACTGTAGGCATCCCTGATACAACCCTCAATCTTCTTTCTCCTCATTCTCTTTCAGGTTCTTCTTTCACCCGTCCCTCAGTTCTCAAGGTTCCCCAAGGTTTAATTCTAAGCCCACTTACCTCTCCTACACAATCCCCCTAGGCAGTCGCATCCATGCCCATAGTTTAATTGGTACATATATATGTACTTAAACTTCCCTACTTCTTATCTCTAGTCTTATTCTCTTTTCCAAACTTTTGACTGGTATTTTGCCAAGTGGGGTTGACAGGCCACCATAACCTGAATCACTTGGAACATTCGATTTGAAATGAAGATTTCTTCCTTCTCCTTTAGGGTTGAGCCTGAGAATCAGCATTCTCAACCACCCTCATATATGTTGTTGTTATTGTTTTCTTGAATGAGTTTTAGACACAGACCTGACAAGAAGCAGACTCAAAGATGATAGTATTAATAACAGCCAACTGACTGGTGCTACAGGTATTCTGAGGGAGAAATAAGTAGGGCAAATGTCATGAGAAACTAGACTGAATCTGGGTTCTTACAAGTGCCAGGAACCCCCAATTGTTTCCCAAATACATCCATTTCCCTTCATCTCTAGCACTTACAACCCCCCGCCCCCTGGTTTGAGTCATCCTCACCACCCTAACTGTGGAAATGACCATTAAAATGACATTCACCATCACCAAAGAACAAAGAGGAAGAAGAGAAATAAGCTGACTTCACAATGATGTCTCACATTTATTGAATACTTAAAATACGTAAGACCCCTCTATGTGCTCCATAATTACCCTAAAAGGAAGGTAATTAATATCCTTTTCCCCCCTGTTGCATCCCTATAATCTAACTTCCAATTTTGAAAATCTAAGCCAATTTTGAAAATCTAAGTCAGGGAATAGCTCTCCAGACTCCCAGCACATGTATATTAATCCTCTCACAGCTCACCACTGCACTCAGAATAAAATCCAAGCTTGTTGGAACTCCCATTTCACTCTGACCTCTCTCTTCATTCTCCATCTGGCTCACACCACTGGCCCTTTTTCCCTCAAATGCCTCAGGTTTGTGGCTGTCTTAAGGTTTCAGCCCTTACTCTTCCATTAGCTTGGATTCTTTTCCTCCTTGTCACCTCTGGTTCCTTCCTCTCCTAAAGGTCCAACTTCAATCGCCCCTTGTCAGCACAGCTTTCCCTTGCTTCCTGATCTTCCTTCCTCTATCCATTCTCTTTTCTTCTGAGCATTTACTATTCTCTGAAATTATCTTCTTTACTCAGTTATGTACTTATTTATTGGCTTTCCTGCTTTGAGCTGGTGTCTCCTTTTCCATTTGTCTCCCTTACCTGCCTTGTAGAGTGTTTATGCACAGCAGACACTCACTAGATGTGTACTGAATTGGTAAATGAATGGTCAGTAGATGTTTGGACAGGTTAGGAAAGTGTAGGACTGTCTGGGATGCTGATATGTAGGAAGTGCTGAGAACTGTTATTTGGGGGCACAAAGAATAGAAGTATAGGATAGAATTGTTCCTTCCTTCAGTGCTTTACAATGCTTTGGAAGTGAGCGTGGTACAAAAAAATGGAATGTTTCTGCATTCTTCAAAAGTAAGCACCATTTAAGTATTCTAAAAGCAAAAGTGGGTGGCATATATTTAAATGAGAAGGGGACCATTAAGTCTAAATCTACCCATCATCACCATTTTAAAGAAATTAGGTGCATTCCAAAATTCAAGGTGGGAATTTAAGAGGTATCTACTTCATGCCATAGACACACAAATTAGCAACTATTCTGTGAGTTAGGTGTTGACACACAGCATGTATAATGTGTTGGTATTTAACTATATGCTGTTACTATTTGTATAGCATTTGTTTTGTATAACATATTTTTAATACAATTTTTTAGTAGAAAGATTATTTATACCCAAAATACCCAGAGGCAAAAAACCAACCAACCAACCAAACAAACAAACAAAAAACACAAAGAAGAAAACTCTTTGTCACTGGTAGTTTTTTTTTTTTTTCTTTCTAAGATTATTTCATTCATTTGAGAGAGTATGAGCATGAGCATGAGCATGGGGAGGGGCAGAGGGAGAGAGAGAGGGAGAAGGAGATTCCCTTGTGAGTGAGGAGCCTGATGCAAGTCTCAATCCCAGGACACAGATCATGACTGGAGCTAAAGTCAGATGTTTAACTGACAGAACCCCCAGGCACCCCCGTCACTAGTAGTTTAAGGAGAGTTTGACACACAAAGAAAGGAAAGGGTTACTTCTTTATGCCCAATCTCTTGCCGATGGCTATAGGATCCCATGTAAAAGACAGGCATTGCAAAGTCATCATAGTAAAAAATCTGCATGACTGAAAAGGGGCTTAAAAACCACTGGCCTTCATCTCTTTGGAAATTCCTGATTGTATTTTCACTGTGAGAGAGACTAACACAGGTTTGTAGACTAGCAACATATGGGTCTCATTTTAGGGCTAGTGAGACTGAAGAGTGAATTGTGTATGCATGTCATTCATCATCAGTCGGTCAATCAGGCAACTAATACCTTTAGGGGTTGTGAATCTAAGAGGACTGACATTGACAGGCAAGCTGACAGTCCAAGACATGCCACCTGGACAACAGGTTGTGTGAACCAAGCCATTACTTGCGGGGGCAGATGGCACAGAGAAAGCTGAGCTCCTGGGTAACCCTGACTCTAGAGATGGGGCAGTCCTCCAGAAGGAGCAAAGGAAACTTTTCAGGTGCTTGTAATTTCTGTTAGCAACTGCCAGTCCGTTTCACACAAGATGAGGGTACAAATGGGATCATATATGCTGAAGTGGAAAGGGATCTTGGGGCTCACCTAAACCAACCCCACATTTAACCAATGCAGATAGCAAGCCCCAGAGTAAGTTGCACCATTGTGATCAGAACCCACATTTCTAGAGATTTACTTATTTGTTTGAGAAAGAAAACAGAGAGAGAGAGAGAGAGAGAGAGAGAGAGAGAGAGAGAGAGAGAGACACCATGAACGCAGGCATGGAGAAGGGGCAAAGAGAGAGAGAAAGAGAGAATCTCAAGCAGACTCCCTGCTGAGCACGGAGTCTGATGTGGGGCTCAATCTCACAATCCTGAAATCACAACCTGAGGTGAAACCAAGAGTTAGAAGCTTAACCAATAGCACTACCCAGGCACCCTGACATTTCTGACTCAGAATCCAATCGTTGGTTTACTATATAGCGTGTTATTTTAAAGTTAAGCATCTGACATACATCTCTTCTTTTAAAAATAGACAGCAGAGACAAAAAAAAAAAAAAATCAAACTAATGCCATTTAAAAGCACATATAAAATAAATTAATTCCACTGGTTTTCAACCAGAGGTCTACTTCAGAATCACCTAGAAAATTTTAAAAAGCACACACAACTGATTCCCACCACAGACTACTGAATCGGAATCCCCAGACTTAGCCATCATATGTGTTTGCTTTGAAAAAAACATATGATTTCAATATACAATTTGTATCAACAATGTGGAAAATCCTCCTCTTTTACAAACACTGGATAGGAAAATAAAAACTATGACATCCGCGTTTAGACAAGTACCAAACCCCCTCTTTACTACCAGATGTTGCACCACTCCAAACAGCTTCCCAATCATCTAGCCCAAATAGGCTGCGTTGTGTCCAGTTGCAGATACAGAAAACAGCTCTATTTCAGTTCTAAGTTTGGGTGGGAACTAGTGAGAGCAGAGAAAACAAAGAATCCACAGGAAATTCTAAAACCTCTTTTCCATCACAATTCCCAGGACTTCCTCACCCACCAAATCCTTCAGGCAATCTGTTTCTAAGGATTGACGCTGGCCTTGAACTGCATTTGGCGCAGATAAGAGTGTAGAATGAGGTCAAGATAACACAGCAAGAAGAAAAAGAAAAAAGGGTCCAGGAAATACACAAAGGAAATAATTAATCCTGAAACATGCCAGAGGGGCCCAGAAGGATAAGAAGAAAAATTGACCCTCAGAAAATGGAAATGGCAGCTGAAAAACTGTGAATGATACTCGCCCTCGTTGTTGGTTAAGGGCAAGAGTTCATCATTCCTTTAACAGTGAATTTAAGAATAGTAGACACCACAGAAAAGTTATTATTTCAGCACGCGGCCGATTATAAAGAGCATCTCTGATATTTCTGTTGGAGGCCTAAGCGTTCTCCTGAAGAGGAACTGTCTCTGTGGGAGGGTGGGGTAAGAATAAGCCAACTACTCCAAGCCTGAGCTCCGGGCTGGGGCTCAGAAGGGTCACGAGTTTGGCAAATTATACCAGTTTCAACCTTGCCTCCTCTTCAGTTTGTCCACTGCCTTAATGTTTTATTTACAGGTATTCAAGTTCTCTTGCTTAGGGCAACAGAACAAAAAATGAGAGGAAACCCAACTACTTGGTGACATACTTGCTTTTCTATCACGGTTCCGTTTCCTGGCAGCTATCCACACGCTTTGTTCCAGCCAGGAGTAACCCAACCCAGCCATGCCATTTGTTCCTGAACGGGATGTCTTCCTGTTGGCGAGAATGCAGTGGGAGTCCACTGTTTTGTGTTGGGTTTCTCTTTTAACAGCCTTGTCTTTCAATGACATCACTCACAGCCCTGAGATATGACTGAACTTCCCTGGCTGCCTGATAGGAAAGCAAAGGTTACCTTCTATCTCACAGGCCGTGTTGTCATCAAAGAGCTCTATTTCACAGATGTGACAATGCCATAAATAAGATTCTCTCCAAGTCTGCAGAAAGGCCAAAGCAACCTTTACAACACGAAACCAATGAGGCGGCAGGATTCAAGCAGCCTCCCTGACAGATAACCAGCTTGGCTGCCTTGGATACCATCCCACCCTTCAGCAAAGAAGGACTGCTTTGTCTTCAACTTTATCTTTGTTTTGTTCTTGGGGACTCAAAATAAAACAAAGGAAAAGACCCTTTTACTCGGGATGGATGGGCAGACTACGGCTATCCACTAGTCAGGGATAAAGAGACTGACTTCATAATGACTTGGATTTCACAGAGACTGAGGAAAGTAATTTGATAGAGCCTTAAAGAGAATCATGGTGAGAGTTTTAAAAATTAAAAAGAAACAGCCTGGAAAGCATTCATAAACCTTTGTGGAAGTATTCTTCTGGGCACGATTGTATTTCCATTAGTTTGGCCCAGGAATAATTACTAATTGGAGTCAGGGGCTCAAGTCAGGTCTTTCGTTAGCTGGGAGGAAGCCATTTTGTCCTTCACGCAATGACAATAGCATTTCATAATAAAAAGTTGGGCTCTGTACGGAAGTGCTATTTAACTAGAAGCAGGGTGTCTAAGTGTCTCAGAATAAACCAGCTTCAAGGGTCACAGAAGGCAGAAAACACCAGCGTCCCTTCCTTGGTCCATTTCAGCAAATGTTTACTTTGTGCGAGAAGAGCAGGTCCACTCTTGAGCACTCTCAAGATACCTTTGCCAACTAAAACCAACACCAAACCCAGATCAAACCAAAACATTCCAACGTCTTGTTCTCCTATGTCACCGTGGCGAACAGGCTCTAATGTAAAGTAAACGCGCAAGCAGACAGGCTTTCAGTTTTTCCTGAATGTGATAGTTTTACAAAGGAGAGGTGAACAAAGTGCCGTCTGAGAGCTAGTCTCTGAAATGCTTTATTTCAGGGGTGCAGAGGAAGGTGAGGAATGATTCCACATCACAAGATGACTCGTGGGTGCTCGGTGCCATGTGCTTATCATGTAGCTGGTGTGTTCAGCCTTCCTTCCCTTTGTTCATCCTGTCACCCATGTCACTGCTGGTTTGTTCCATGAAGGCGTCCTTAGCTGAGGACCCCTCCACATGCCGTGTGAAATTCCTCCTGAGAAGCCCTGATGTAGTACTTCTGCTCCAAAAGCAGGGGAAAGGAAAATATTTTTTCTGGCATTGGTCTCTCTCCAACCTCCGAATTTTCCAGATATTCCAAGAGCCGTTTTCCAAATTTCCCAGTTTCTCCAGCTCTGCGGCTCCATCCTTTTTTATCTAGGGAAGAAGATAGCCCAACGAACAGAATACGGGTCTGGCAACTGATCCCTTTTCTGGTGTTTTCTAGATGTGGGACCTTGAAAAAAAATCCCTTAGCCCTGGAACCCTAACTTCAACAACTGAAATGGAGATGATGGTGCTGATGGGTTATTCTGACGATAATCGAGATAATTTGGGAAAAATCGCTCACGATGCTTGACAGGTAAAGGAAAACAGTGCACATCATTGCCTTTCTCTTTCCTGAGATTATCCAACTCTGTTTTTCGGGGGGCATCATTCCCTAACTAACATTTACTTTTTGGAAGGTGGAGATATTGAGGCCAGGAGTTGGACAAGGAGAGACCTTTCTGACATTGATTCGGGTGTGTGTTTCCTTCCAAAATCTGAGCATCTGAATGGCAGCTGGTATCACAGGAGAGGGCACATTACTACACTTGAGATCTGTATTTTGAACTGGGTGAGAGGGAAGCAGAGGCATGTCTGTGTAGCAAACAGTCACTTCTAGAAGTATTTGAGATGGCTTCCACCTCTTTTTGGGCATGAACTCTACCTGGACGTAGCTCATCCCCTCAACCGGAGAAAGACTCTCTTCTGTTATCTCAGCTCTCCATTGCCGAATGAACTGTCCATCCTTCACGTGGGAAAAAATGGCGCCGCTTGTTCATCATTCCAGGGTTTAGGGTGAGTAGGTGTTAGGGCAACTGCTCCATATGGAGTCCTTTGTCATTTTTTTCTTTCCTTCTGACCAAATGCCCAGGCATTTTGAAGTGTGAGATTTGCTCCTGGTGATTCTTTAGAATTACCCAGTAGCCTTTAAAAGACTCCGTGAAATTCAAAACTCTTGGGGTTGGATCTAGGCACAGGTAATTTTAAAAGTCTGTCAGGTGACCCCAACATGCCTCCAGGGCTGAGAGCCACTGGTTTAGACCCTCAGCCAGGGTTATTATTTCATAGTGACGCCACTCTAAGATCGCCAACTAAAACCAATTTTGCCACCTAACAGGCCCATTTTCCCCTTGCCTTGGCATTCTGTTTTAATTGTCCCATGCTCCATAAATTATCTTTTGAATTCTCCCAGTAAACAAAGTGTGAGCTTATCACACTTATTTTTGTCTGAATTAAAAGCTTATTTTAATAAACAGTAATTGAGACAAAAATTCAAGGAAAGCCCTAACACTTACAAGGGTAAAAGTTGGGTCTCCGGGTTGGTGAGTGGTGATTGAGTCAGGAGGCTGGGTCTGGGCTTCAGAAGCAAGATTTTGAAATAAATAAAAATTAAAACACAAAGAGGAAGTCCCATCCCGGGGAGCGTGCTCTCAGGTGTGGGAGAACGGCATCCAGGCATCCAGTCTTGTAACTGGTCTCCTGTGTGTACTTTCGTTTCCTTACAATCTCATTTCCATACCAAAGCCTGAGTGATCTTTTAAAAATGCAAATCACTCCTCTGCTTAATACATTCTAGTAGCTTCTCTCACTTCTCAAACCAAAATCCAAAATCCAAATCCTGCTCCACGGACAACAAAGGCTCCTGCTTACCTCTGTGTTCCCAGCTTGTCCCCTCCTCTGTGCTTCTGACTGCTCCAGTCACCCTGGGTGTCTGTCTTCTCTTCTCCAGCAGTACACATTCACTCTCCACTTTGGGCATTTATTCTCGCTTTGTTTGGAGGGCTCTTTCCCCAGAGCACAGAAGCCTGGCTTGAACTCCTGATGCCCAGCCACCCACCCCCCTCCTATCACTCTCCACCTTATGTCTTCTTGACAGCTTGTGTTCCCTTCTTAAAGTATCAGGTTCATTTTGTCCCCTTCCTAGAAGGTGAACTCTGCAACCCCAACTGTGATTTGTTCACTGCAGTGTCCCTCTTGACAAAGGGCTGCAGACCGTGTCCCAAAGACCCACAGCTCTAGGAGTCCCTCTGAGATATTTAGAAAGACATCTTCCTCCTTCCAGGTAGACGCAGGCCTGCTCTGAGATGCACAGGCAGACAGTAGCTTCGATGCTGGTCCTTACTTATCCAGTGCAAGGGCAGGAGCTGGCCAAAGTGCCTGGAAGATGGTAGGTTCTCAGTGGCAGTTTACTGAATGAATTTACAGAAGGTGGTTGTGGCAATGTTCATCCACAGGACACATTCTCCTGTGTCTGGATGTAGAAACAGAGGGTCAGCAGCAAAGCAGCGGTACGCTGATAAATGGGTAACAATCCCATGTCCAGAAGAAACAGCCAGCACCACCCCAGAGTTCATAGCAGTAACCAATTTCCATGGTATAAACAGTCCCACCACAGCCCATTTTCAGCCCATTATCCTCCTTCCCGCTCATCAAATGAAGCCCTGCCCCCGTGTTGAGCCCTGGAGGGTGTCAGATTCCTGTTAGCAGAGGCGGAGAGTGTTCATGTGCTATCTATTGGTATCTTCACGCACACGAGGACCAGGAAACTGCTGCTTTCTGGGTGGAACAGGAGCTTCACAAGGAGTTTCAGAAAACAGAGGAGAAAAATAATCTTTCTTTTTTTTTTTTTAAGATTTTATTTATTTGACAGACAGAGATCACAAGTAGGCAGAGAGGCAGGCAGAGAGAGAGAGGGGGAAGCAGGCTCCCCGCTGAGCAGAGAGCCCCATGCGGGGCTCGAACCCAGGATCCTGAGACCATGACCTGAGCCCAAGGCAGAGACTTTAATCCACTGAGCCACCCCGGTGACCCAGAGGAGAAAAATAATCTTAAGGCTGATGCCAGTTACCTAATTCATTGAACTGCGCTTCCTTCCTCTACGAAGTAAACAATTAGGACTAAGTCCTCTCCGTTTCAACTAAAAAGACTAACATTCTGTTTGCCATATGGGGCTTTCTGGGAAGAGAGGGAGAAACTAGAGTGTCCGTGGTTTCTCTGTGTGATTGAGTTTGTGCTATGCATATAAGTAATACATCAATCTTTCCGGGCTAATGGGTATTTACCACACATTTTTTTTGCCCCAGTTGAAATACAATGATTTAGGTTACATTTGTACTGAAACGAAAAGTCAGGCTTAAGACCTTTTCCAAATGCCAAGGACAATATCCATGAGAGTAAGACCCTGAACTCTTGTCCAGTTTCTTCTATCAGAGTTAGTATGCCGATTTTCCTCCTTACTTCTCCGCACACCCCATTTGACATCCTTTGTTTGGTTGGGGATTTCAAGCCAAAGTTAAACACGTGCTCAGGAGCACAGACAGAAAGGAAATCCAAACCCTCAAGCTGGGGAAGCATAAACCACTGTCATCAGGGGCTCAATAACAGTTTTCAGAGTTATAGTTTCTGATGTTGACCTATCACTTGGCTGGGCAAATACTAGTGTTGAAATATATTATTACTACCCCTCTCCCCACTTCAACCACCCGAACAAACATCCAGCTTCCCAGAGAAAATCGTGTGTTTGTGGCTAAGACCGGAGCCCTCTGCCGCAGCCTTGAACCTGGGACGCTGAGCCCTGCGAGACGCCGTCCTCCTCACTGGAACTACTGAATCATGTGCATATGTAACTTGCATATTAAAAAGCAACAGCCACGGTCAATGGTGCCAATATAAAAATATCTTAATAGCCAGTAACTGACTAATGAATACTACTGTAAGAACAGTTTAATTTGAGGAATTCTGACAGCTGGTTGCTTTGACGAACATGGTTTCCAAGGAGTCCTGTTCGCATGCTGAGAACATCTCTAGCCTGCTGATTGATAGCAGCAGTGCACAACTGTTAAATGTCACCACCTCTCAGCTACAGTAATAATAAACAGGAATGTTATGGTTAATTTTTCTGTATGAATTGTTCCGGCTCTATCTGCTAAGTACCAACCAATAGGGCTTAATAGCTGCCATTCTCCTGGGAGCTGTAACTGGAGGTGAGCCTTTTTTCTTTTCTTTGTTCTTTCTTTTTTCTTTTCTTTTCTTTTTTTTTTTAATCAGCACGGTTTATAGATCAGAATGAATGTAGCAGTTCTTGGTTTTCTGGTGGATTTATTTTATGCCTTTACATAGCTCTTGCTCATCCCATTCTGCTTAGCAAATGTAATTACTCTGGTTAAGATGTAGCTTCCCTATTATTTCTGAACTTCCCAAGATAGTTTAAAGCAGACAGCTAGGGCATGAAATATATGGTTCTACAACTATCTTAATTATACTGCGTGACTCTGTGTTTGATATGGAATAGCAATGTCTGAGAAGTGAATTTAATCTCTACAGATTTAGGACGATTGCCAAAAAGATTCATTGATTTTTTTTTTTCCAGAAGCACAATCTTTTATTGTATAAATGTCAGAAGCTTCAAATTATTAGGAAATGTGTCAAGAAGCTCAAGGTATAATAACATTCTTTAGAGAGCTTGATTCCGAAGACAGTGCAATGAAACGTTCAGAAAGAAAACATGTCTTATGTTCTTAGAGAATAAAGCTCTGGGATTCGTTTTAATTTGTCATTTTGAACAGGATGAGGCCTCCACTGGGTACTTGGATGCGAAAGCCCTGGGTATGATGTACAGCCCTTCCTCAGGCACCCACAGCTTTACAGAGACTCCGGCAGTCCTGGCAAAGAAGACACAGACTTGGAACCTGGGGCTTTGGAGCTGAACCATGAAAAATCACTGGGATTTGTCCTGGTGAGAAGGTCATGAGGAGGGGGTCATAAAAAAAGGAGACAACGTTAGGAGCTAGACAGCTCAGGCAGAGCTTTTCTATGTGTTAAATCAAGGGACTATCGTTAGCATTGGGAAATGTAGTACTTACGGTGATTTTTATTGCAAGTAATATAAGGCCCACTCTAACCGGTTCAAATAACAAAGAAAATAGAGTAGTTCCCATTCCTGAAAAGTCCCGAAGTTAGGTGGGCTTCAGAAGCCAATGATATTATGAGGGTGTGAGTTCTATTAATTATTGTCATTGCGCTCTACCCTGTGCATTCATTCTCAGGCTAGCTTCTAGCCGTGTTCGACTCCGTCCTTAATCTAAAAATCTTCAGGTGAAGTCTTAAGTTTAATGCAGATTTCACTGCTGCTCCCATCAGAGGGTTCAAAGTCACAGACTGGCTTAGCCTGCCACCTCATGAAGTCCCAGATGGAAAGCAGGAGCTCTTGACGATGATGGCGGTAGATGCTGGGGCAGCGGCCAATAGCAGGGTTTCCAGAGATAGGCATAGTCTTCTTTCTGGACAAATAAAGGTTGACTTGAAGGCAAGGTTGACTTGCAGTCCTCTGCACACCAATATGTTAATGTTTTCAAGCCAGACTAAAAACTTGGTAACCTGTCTTCACTGCCTCAACAACATGATCGATTTATTCAGCTTATCACTCAAGGCTTCCTAGTGTGAGTTCATCTGAACTTTCCAGTCAAGACTTCCACTGTTCTTCAGCAGGAGGCCTGCATTCCACCTGGGCTGTTCCGATCTCACCTCCACCACTCTTCCCCCATCCTTCCTGTGAGCGGTCGCACCCGACCCGGCCCTGAATGCGGTACTGGGGGAGGCACAGGAGAGGAACTACAAAGGACGCCCTGGCCCAAGACTGTTGGTTCAGACTCCGCGCTTTAAATTAGCAAGTTATTTATCCTCACTCAGCCACAATTTCCTTGTATTTAAAAGGAGAATATAATGGTACCTAATCCAAGTGTTGTTGCAAGCATCAAATGAGTTAACATATGTAGAAAGCTTATAACAACGCTTGGCACTCAGCATGCATTCAGTGAAAGTTAGCTGTTATTACAGTTCTTTATGAAACCGTTCTCTGACCATCCCACATCCCTCCTCCCTTTAAACTGCTGTGCTGTTTTGCCTGAACTCTGCATTCCACCCTTAGACATCTGTATGGTCAGAACACTTTATATAAGATAGGATGCTCCTTAATTAGATACTTCCTATTTCTCTGTATAATTTAATGCTATAACTCTGTATCATACATATCTACATATCTAACAAGTATTTACTGAAGAAATGAATGTGGCTAAGAGTATTCCTATGCATAGTCAGAAAGCATCACAGGTGGCCAAAGGTATCATCTGAAAACACCCACGAACATTCACCTTTCCAACAAAGATTGTTCTGTGTACAATAAATTAAAACATTAAGTCTACAGAGCAAGGGAAAAGTTGATCAGTTGGTTATATGATACAGGCTTAAAAATTCCATTCTTTACTCAGGAAATATTTAGTGAGAGCTATGATGATTTCTACCTTTCAGAATATTCTTGGGAAATTTACTAGGTACAGGAAGATCGAAGTAAATAGGACAATTTCAGACCTAACAGAAAAAGTAAATATTAAATATTACCAACATTAAGAGAAGTGGAAAGGAAAAATACAAATCCCTATATACTGAATGGACATGCGTTTTTCAGTTTTGGATGTGGCACCAACTTTCTCCATCCGCCAGACGTACAGATGAACAGAACGCTACTGGCACACATAGAAAGCTGTTATGGGTCCATTACATGTAGATAACAATAGCTTATCTGCATGAGGCTATGTATTTTCTATAGTACTTCCCTCTTTCTCATCTGATATTACCATTGTATGTTACAAAGAATATACTATTCTCTCAATTAAAGGTTCCAACAGAGTAAATTACTTAAGAGGATGTAAAGGCTGTTTTCAAGATCAGAAACTTACAGGGGAGTGGAACTGATAGGGGGTTTATCAACTCCATGCTCACTAATCTCTCCATATTCTCCTCTTGGTGCCCTTCCCTCTTCAGTTCTTCTAGTATCAACTGCTGCTTACATATATTGGATGAGAAGGAAAAGGTGAATATAGTGAGTATATTGATGGTAGCAAATGTGGCAGCCCTTTAAGGACTATCAGATTGGCGATTGGATATAAAAAGAAAATTTATTGGCTTAGCATTTATTGTCTGCTGCAAATGATATACACCTACCATGATACCCCTTCTGTTTTTTTACATGCCATTCCCACTTCATCTTTGGAGATTCAGCTCAAGTGTGCCTCATTCAGGAAGCATTCCCAGGTCATTCTTCTAAGTCTCTCTTCTTTGATGAGCTCACACATCACATACATTTACTTCTCTGTCTTCCTTAAGGAGGATGAACTCCTCAGAGCAGGGTCTATGCCTCATCTATCTTTGTATACTTCGTGTCTAGTATAGTAGTATGGTAAGGGGTGGGGAAAGAAGAAGAGGGAGAAAAATAGAGAAGGAATATAAAAAGGAGAGAGAGAGAGAGAAGGAGGGAGATGGTATTACACAGTGCCTTTCTAGTTACTTTAAAAAGTTTAGTTTTCAAGTTACATGCTTGAACTCCATGAGAGAAATAAACTCCAAACAATTCTTTAAAATCCTAATGTGCCTGACTCATCTCTTTTCTTTATAGAAAATTAATAGCTGCCTCACCTGTGGATTAGTCAGAAGCTGATGAATAAGAATAGTTCAAAATCCCATATAGCTCTGCAAAAGGGAGACAGCTAGACTGGAAGTCAGGATATATAGGTTCTAAGTGTCACTTCGTAGCTCTGGGTCTTACTCTCTATAATCGGAAGAGTTCTGTACTAGGAATTTCAAAGGTCCCTTCCGGTTATAAAATATTGTATTATGAAAACAGATCTTTATGGGGTATATGGGGAATAAGCCAAAAAATATACCACAGATTATATAAACAAGGGGGAAAATCAGATTACAAAGATACAGTTAGACAAAACCGAAGTCCCCCAAATACCTACTCTTGTGGAAAAGAAAGGCTCTTTATTCCAGATGGCTAACGGAATCAAAGATTTGTGTGAATGCACATGAAAATGACATGCATAGACATAAACTTGGTACTAAGTAAATCAGAATAATCACACAGCTTTTTCTCATGTAAAAACTTCTACTTATAAGCAAAGACAAAAGAGTAAAGGACAGACTAAAGATAAAGGAGCACATGTGATTCATTTACATACTCAAGGTCCATGGCTTTTAATGACAGATGAAAGGAAATTATTTTTTTCTTGGCTATATTAGAAGCTATTTGTAGAGAATGAATATACTATTTCAGCTAATTTGTATAGAAGCTCCTACTCTTGCTGCTAAAGAAGGATTAATTTTTTGTTTGTTTGTTTTTCAGTCTGACTTTTAACAATCAAAGAGATTAAATGGAGCATATGTTGAGACTATCCATCTTTGGCATCCCAACTGTCTTCTCATCAAAAAAAGAAAGAAAGAAAGAAAGAAAGAAATCTTATTACATAAATAACACATTAGTGGCTATATCTCCTGTTGATGAAACTTTTTTCTTTGTCCAAGGAGACCTATCTCTCTGGCATAGAAAATCTGGGGCAAAGGGGATGGAAGGATAGTGGACACAAAATCAATTCTTTTTCTCTTTTAAGATACACATAGGTGAAGGAAAGAAAAAGACAGATTAACCAGCAAAATGCCTGAACCATAATGGACAAGGATGAAATGGCATATATAAATAATAACTATTATTATTATCATCATCAGTAAATTTGCACCAGATTTCTTAGCTTTAATAGATGTGTAGGTAAATGTTGTTAGGAGCAGTCTTGAGAAATTACAGCAAAGCGATTGCATACTGTTTATACTCTATTAGTAATAAACTGGTACAAACTGAGGGCAGAGATTCTAGCTGCTGCTAAAACAGTTCTGTCCTTGTCCATGCAGGTCAGGGTCAGAGCAATAAGCCAAGGAGGTTTAAAGGTTAAAAGGTTGGAGACATTACATAAAGATCTGGTATTTTATAAGACAATATGGAAAGATCATTTATTCAGCAACAGAGAAATGTAGGTCAAAAGCAACATTGGGAAGGATATGTTGAATCTGGCTTACAATGAACAGTGTCTTGAGAAAGTTGTCGTTCTTGTCACAAACTGAAAAAATGTGACTCTACTATCAATCATTCCACAGCCCACATATGGACTGTCCTTCATTTTTTAAAAGCTATGAAAATTGCAGATGGCAACAGCCTTCAAAAAACTAAATTGCAACTTAGTAATGAGGTGTTTGAAGGAATCATGTTGAGACAAACCAGGCTCCAGATAAATCACTGTATTTTGACTTATTGTTGAAAAGTCCCATGACCAGATTTGACAGCAGAAAGAACCTGTAGCATTTCTTGATGGTTGTTTTCTAAGAGAGGGTGAATAGAAAACCCCCCCCTTTTTTTAACCCCCTGAGGAAGCCAAACACCAATCTTGCCTGAAAAAACAAACAAAAGACTTGCTATCTAGTAGGAGATTTGGGGAACTAAGAATGATTTCATTTCTCTTTGGTTTCTATTTAGAAAAACATCAGCATCAGCTAATGGGGTGTACTTTAAGTAGAAAACCTAAGAATATGCTTGTATTATGCAGAAAAAAAACATCCTAGTGTTTTACCCTAGTAAGAGTCACAATTCAGACATGCATGATAAGGTCCTAAATTCAACCACCTTCAGGCAAACGTTGCTACTAGAGCTCTATATTTTGTGACATCTCCATGTATTTCAATATATGAAACAGCATTCATTAGGCTAAAATTTCGTGAGAAAGTCATCTATAGATTTATAGAGGATTTTTTTTTTTCTCGAGACGGACTCTTCTCTCTCATTTTTTCAACGTGCAGCAGAGTTCAGAGGAGATTACAACAAACATCTGTATGCCCATCGCCTAGAGTCTACCATGAACACTTTACTTGCTGCATCATCCATCCGCCTATCCATCCCTCTAGATATCAATCAATCCATCCGTCTTATCTTCTGATGCATTTCAAAGTTATTGTAGACATCAGTGCACTTTCCCCTAAATATTTCATCATGCATATCATTAGCTGGAGTTCAATGTTTGTTTACAGCTTTTTTCCTTTTGATACAAAACTGACAGTGAAAAGAACATGGCGTAATTGTGCATTCTTAGTTTTGAAAAATGCATACATCCGGGGTACCACAAGCCCCAGCGAGACATCAAAGATCGCCATGATTGCAGAAAGGTCCCTAATGTGCTTCAGTATACAGTTGGGAGTAGCAGCTCTTTGTTCTCTTTTATTGTAGATGGATATTTTGTTATGATTACACTACAATTTATTAATTCTCCTGTTTATGGACTTGAAGGCTGCTTCCTATGTTTGACTGTTACTAATAATGCTGCTGTAAATATTCCTGTGCATGTCTTTAGAACCTCACTCCATCTATAGGCATTTTCAGTCTCTTCTCACAAAACTAATGACCTGTTTCCTTTATGTGGAAGACTGTACTTCTAACCGCAAAGTAAGTCTAAATTTCAGGCCCTGCTTGGACTTGATGGATTCAGTGGAGTGTTTTTGTTTTGAGGTTTGTTTTTTTTTTTCATTGAACATCTGAGCACAGATGGAAAGAATAAAGAAAAGGAAGTAATGACCTTAGGCATATTCTTGAAGTGTGAATGCACTGTTTTCTTCTAATAACTTATATGTGAAATATCAGTTTGCAACTCTAGGAGAAAAAAAAATAGGAGGAAAAAAATAGAAGCATTGCTGTATAATCTCTGTACTTCTTCCATAAAGATTGACTGTGACTTAAAATAGCCTAGGGTTATTAATGCTGTAAATCTTTCTGGAAGAGATTTCAGTGCTTGTTCTTCTTGCTCTCCAAAAAAAAAAAAAAAAAGGCAATGTACCATAGATCTCACATAAATGACACAATTTCAAACACTATCAAGATTAGACTTTTACTAATGCCCAGGGCTAAAATGAATTATGGAATTCTTAAATATTTCTCTAAATAACCAAATGCACTGAAACAACACTTTCTGCTACAGAAAGACCATGACAAAACTTGAAGCTTTGACTTCTGGGAGACTACGCAAGAATGAGGATTCTATTTTCGAATTAGTTCTTCAAAGCAATTAGAAACAACTAACTATGCATGATTCTAAGTTACAGGGTGGGGTGGCTAGGAGTGAGTATAAGCTTACGTCTAACTTCCGAAGTTTTATGTTATCTAAAATATTCTCTTCTGGAAACCCATTACTACATGAACACACAATTGGAAACTCTGTGTATAAGATACAAATGATTCCTCTAAAATACATAATTATTTTTAAAAATAAAATACATATACAAAGAAGGTAGGTATATATTTATTCCATCTATTTCTTTTTTTTTTAATATTTTATTCATTTGACAGAGAGAAATCACAAGTAGGCAGAGAGGCAGGCAGAGAGAGAGGAGGAAGCAGGCTCCCCGCTGAGCAGAGAGCCCGATGTGGGGCTCGATCCCAGGACCCTGAGATCATGACCTGAGCCGAAGGCAGAGGCTTTAATCCACTGAGCCACCCAGGTGCCCCTATTTCTTTTTTTTTAAAACAATTCAGCTATGCTGCTATTTTGTCTCTATCATTCACCCACAATATTTCATTTCTAAGATCTGTGTTTTCCGGGAAGGCAAATGTACACGATCAGGTATTAAAAAAAAGGAGATAAAGTTGTATTCTTAGGTTAAGATCAAGAAAGTAATGTGTTTGTATAATGTATGTAACCCACAGAATGATAAAAATGAATAATCTTACTTAAGTGAGTATCATACCGGCATTTGGCATGACAGTAATAGCAGATCCTTTCAAAATTTTATTTTTACAATTTTTCTTATAGGTAGTAACAGAAAAGCGCCAATGGGTAATGTTTCCTTAGCTATCTAGGTCAGGAAAGCCATCTGGCACTCATTTTCATCACCATGAGAGCCTTGAAGGAACCAATAAAGCCTGTACTAATATTCCAATCTATTCACAAATGATGATAATCAGAACATCTGGTCAGGGTTTCCGTTGATAAAGGTCTCCTCCAAGGAACGTATTAGGTATTGAAGCTCCTACTGAGATGTGTTGACTATCAACAACAGCTTCCCACACCCATCTTTGCCTGACTTGAGCCTAACTGACCATCTTGTCTTTGCCTATGGGCCAAGCCAATCTACATTCGAAATATAATTTGAGTGTTTATAGGCAGCCTCTCATTCACAAATTCTAAGAAGCAACCTTAGCCTCCAGTATCATTGCTGTAAAATCTGTGCCTTTTCACAAAGATTTATCTTGACTCTTAAGTTCTCTTAGTCGGACTCTGTCTTGGGTCCCTGCTGTTATCCTGCTATTGTTCAGTACCCAGTTCAGTAGCTCACCCTTAACTCTTTAACCTCTTCAGTGTGTCTTCTCTCTGTTCCCTTCCAGACTTGGTTGCTGCTTCTCAAAAGCCCCTTGATTCCTTCCTCTTCTGTACATCTCTTGATCTCTCTATATTAGACCCGATGGCTTTAGATTTATCTCTATTTTAGCCAATGCAAATTTTATGTATAATAGAAGAGTAACTGGACCAGAAATCTGAGATATATGGATTCTAATTTGGACTTAACTCTAATTAGCACTGCAATCTTCTGGGATCTTCTGGGATTTTTTTATTCATTTATACCACGGAGAAGGCAGCTCTCCAATTTTGCTCCTAGTTCTAACATCCTATAATTTTGTACATATCTTTATGATGATAATAATTAAAATCCACTGTCTGCTAATAACTAGGTTCAGTAATGCTCAGAATTTCCCAGTTATGATGACCATCCCCAAATAAATGAGACTATCTGGTCAATAGAGAGATCAGCTGAGTAGCTCTCTGCATGGCTGCACAGGAGAAATACCTGGGAAACTTTTACAGAATCTATTGCCTGGGGCCCATTCAGACCAATCAAATCAAACTCCTGAGAGCAGGGCATATGTATTGTATAAAAGGTCACACATGTAATTCTAATGTACAGCTGAGAATTATGAACTATTATACTATCCAATATGAGCCAATTTATTGGACACAGATTCTAAAAACAATTATTTCAAGGGGTGAATGAGACAAACTATTTCCTGAAACAATATAGGATATTAATAAATAAGTACAGAATTCAAGAAGCAAATTGTTCTGACGGAGCAGACAAATCTTACCTTTCAGAAAATACCAACATAGTGATATTTGGCTCCAAACTCTGACTCTTGTATATATATTGGTTGATCTAAAAGACTCACAAACCCTTTAAATATGACAGAGGTGCTTCCCTTTTGGAAACTGTTGCATTTCCCTCAATTAGCTGATAACATATATTCTTCTGACTCAAGAGTTCAGCAGAATTCTCCTCCTGGTGTGAATATCACAGACCGGTAGACAGTGCTGACCAGGAAGATCGCCTGGGTTTACTTCACTGATTATGAATTAATCTCATTACCTTTGCATACTCCTGCCATCAAAAGTGAAATTTCACACATACTCACACAAGTGTAAAATAATAAGAGTGAAGGACAAAGCCTGCAAGTGAGACAAAATGGATAACAGAAGTAATCACCGTGTATCACCACTGCAAAAATCAATAAAGCAAGTACGCTCTTTTTAAGTGTCATATTACAATAATGTCTTTCTGAAGACTGTTGTCTGCATCCAGTTTGAAAGGCATCTGCTTGTGTTTGCTTAAAACAAAAGGGTGGTTGACTTAATGAATTATTTACAGGCAGGCAATATGGCAACAGTGTCATTACGAACTCTTCTAAGATCTCCTCTGGCTACTCCTGGCAGGGTGTCAATTTGCTTGTTTTTATGGTAGGTGCACGAAAATTGTGAAGCTATTCAAAGAAATGAGATTCTGCCATTGCACTTACTAATGCACACAAACCCAGTCAGAAAGCCAAAGTGCAAGAATGGCAGAAACATTTATTTGGCATTAAGATGTGTAATGTAGAGCTCATGGAAAGAAGGAACTATTAGATTTACATAAAGCTGAGCGCAGCCTTGAAAATAGGCCCAAGGCCTACAAGAAATCAGGACAGGCCTATAAGAGGAGCTGAAGAGGAAAAAAAATGTATACTCTGTGACTTCTTTCTTTTCCCTTTTATGTATATTACCTCTCTCTCTCTCAGGATCCCCTTGGCAAGGGGTTCCTTGGAGTTCGCGATCGGCTTGGCAGGGGAGGAGTGGGAGAGCCTCCGCACCACATGATGAAGTAGAAGAAATTATATCAACTTCGGAGTTTTAAGAAACCCAAATAAAAGGCTTAAAAGGAAAAATTATGAACACAAAGTAGCACAACATAGTAAAATGTAATTATTATTTTGGGACATCCTATCAATCCCAAATTTGCTAAAACCTCCTTCTATGAAACCCCAGTATCTTGACTGATAGCTTATTAAGGCAGGTGGGCTGCTGTTAACAGCAGGTCAAAATCCAGGGGAGGCCAAAAAGAACACCATACTCCACGGAGGAGATTATAACCTATTCAGGTCAGAACCCCGTGTCTGTGGCACAATGCTCTGACTGTAATCACCATCAACGAGAATGGCCTTTAGGAGCCATTTGATCAAACCGGAAGTTCAGTTTATAAAAAATAGCCCCAGGACAACAGTTTGTAAACTAGAATCAGTTACTATGGGTAATTTCTTACCCATGAGTCCACAGTGCAGCCTCCAGATTTGAGAAAGAGGCTATGAAGGGAACGAGTATGAGGTGTAACTCTGTATTTACACCTTCCAAACTCTGGTGATTGCCGGCCACGTGCAGAGCCCTGCGCTACGCCTGGAACATTCGGTGGTCAGCTGGGCCTCCACCCTCCCTGCCTTCATGCACCTTACCATCTAGGAGGGAATTTTTCTTTGAACTTCTGATGGGCTTTCTATGCTAGAGTTCTGGTGGAAAACTACTATGTTTATCTTCAAATGCTTATACTCTGAGGGTCATAAATGTGTATAGCTATTTTTTTTTTCATATTTGAATCAAGGACACGGTCAGAGTAGTTGATTTTCTTAAGAACTCTTTGAAAGACAAACTCTTAAATTGCTGATATAAAGGTGACCCAAGTATAATTAGGTGTCATTGAACACGCCTTCTCATGATGGTGTGAGTGGGTTCTATTGTAAAAAGTAGCTGTGAGGGGCGCCTGGTGGCTCAGTGGGTTAAGCCTCTGCCTTCGGCTCAGGTCAAGATCTCAGGGTCCTGGGATCGAGCCCTGCATGGGGCTCTCTGCTCAGCGGGAAGCCTGCTTTCCCCTGTCTCTCTCTCTCTCTCTCTCACTCTGTCTGCCCCTTTGCCTACTTGTGATCCCTCTCTCTCCATCAAATTAAAAAAAAAAAAAAAAGTAGCTGTGAGCGACAAAGCCCTCTGGTAGGACTGTAGGACCAAGATACACATTCAGATTGTAGCTGGAACATTTTCTGGTTGGAAGGATGGAAGAATTGGGCAAATCACCCCCCTCCCACCAGGAGTGAGGACTTCTCTGACTAACAGATTTGAGACACTGTTCAAAGGAAGCAAGAAATGAGTCATCACCAAGCCAGCGGGTAGGACTGATTAATTTGCTCTGACTCTAGTCACAGATCAAATTCACCAGAAAATTGCCAAAGTACATTTGCTCTTTTGTAGTTCTAGATACAAATTGAAAGTTGGGATTACTAAGTCTACTGGTCTTTTTATCTTTTTAAGGTTCCTGTAGCCATATGATTTCTATGCACAGAAAGTAGCAGTAAGGACAGGGCTAAGGTTATGGACTTTGATGCTCAGGAAGTCAGGGCAAAAGAATGGACCCTTTCCAGACACAAGCTGTGCAGCTTTGGATAAGCCATTAACCTTTCTGAGCTTCTATTTTCTCACCGGGAAATATGGAACATAACGACAGTTATTATAATAGCTAAAGTAATGATTGTCATGAAAGTTCAGATAATTCATGTGATAGTTCTTAGTCTAATAAGTAATAATACATACTCAAAAATGTTAGATTTATGTTATTACCATTGTCAAGATTTTAGTTTCCGTACCAATAAACTCCTCCGACAGTTCTTTCATATTAAGCCTACGTAGCAATTTCTTTTAAGTCATATGTAACCCCAAGTCCACCACGTGCATGTCCCAGAGCTGTTATGCAAGAGGAAGGCAGGAAAAGAATATGGTTTCAAAATTATTCAGGCATTTACATGTCAGCCATTTATGTATGTTGTCTGTAAACTCTGCCTTCTCTGGAGAACACAGGCTTTGGCTCTCCTATTCGCAACTCATTTGACCCCCAACCAGGGGACCTCTGACGTGTGTACATCAAGGGCAAAGACAATAGGGCCACTACACAAAGGACAGTGGGAAAAGACTACTCTGCCAGCAGAATACTCTTTAAATTGGTTTCCTTTAGGACTTATTTTCTCTTTGGAATATCCGCCCCCCCCCCCCCCCCCCTTTTTTTCCTCCTTCAAAGTCCTCCCTATTACTTTGCCACTCCCTCTTGGCTCCCAAGCCACTGCTGAGTCTCCTGTTTGGGAAGCGCCTTCTGAAACGTGAACGTGCTGAAAACTGGGATGAGATCCATTGGGAAGCAATAAAAGAAACTCTGCTGTAGGAAGAAAGTCTTTCCCCCTTGTGTAGGGCTTTCATTTCACTGTGTTGTTGTAGCTCAAGGACCAAAACCAAGGCAGAGAGACCAATGGGATCTGTCTTCCTCAGTCACCAAGTTGAAAGCCACAAAGGGTCTGGTCCAGAAGTTCCAGAATAAGGAATATACTGACTAAGGGGTCTCTTCTGAAGTACCTATTCTTCAGAAGTATCTGCTGCAGAATTCCAAGATTTGAATTGCATTAGTATACTCCAGAGTATTGAGGAACAGGAGTGATGTTTCTCAGCATTTTGGGTACCAAAGGCCATTTAAGTAAGCAAGCCTTGGGAAACCACATTTGACTAATATCTTGCTCATTTAATTTTAATAATTCTACTGAGTTGACAGCACAATACTACCAATAAGCCCTGTCATGTAAGGCCTCTGATCAGTAAATAACCAAGGAATATAGAATCAAATAGGCACTACTGTTTCTTTTTTTCGTGTCCTTATAGTATCAACTCTTTGTTCATTTTAAGTTTTACAAATTAATATATTTAAAAATAAAGAAGTCTATTTCAAATATATTTTATGCTCTTATAATTTATTTGTACAGGGGCTTATTATTTTTAAAGTATCCACACCTGTATTATGGAATTAAGAGACTAAGCATACCGAGTTTACTATTATCTCAGTCTAACAGATAAATACACTGACAGAGAAGCCGTATCTTGTGTAAGGCCTCAAAGCTGAAAAGGGACAGAAGTAGGAGATAAACGCAGATGCCCTAAAACTGAGTTTTAGATCTCTTTTCACCCTCATTGCAGTTGACTTTCTGTTATGTTATCAAAAAAGAGAGGAATTTTGTATCCCATTGGCTTCCAACGTTGGTAGCACTGGCTTCATTCCTCACATGAAATATCATGCATACACTGGATGCATGTGATGAATAAAGGTGGGTAGCAGACCATCTGCTTGAGCTATGCACCCTTCCCCGCAATGCTACACCACCTCTACCTTGGAGACGTCTCTAAGGAACGTCTACCAATTCCAAAGAGCTTCTCAGAGTACAGTTTGAAGATACTAAGCATCTAGAGATGTCTCATCCCCTCTGGGCATAATCACAAGTGGGTAGGACTTACCACACAGTTTGTGGCATACGGAGCAAAAATGGAAATCCGGGCTTCATGTTAAAAAAAAAATTAAGAATTTCCGGATGGCAATGGCAGAACCAAGCCTGAGGCCCCCATGAGTGAGGGTTCTGTGTGATTATACAGGCTGCATGTCTAAGAAGCCAGCCCTGTGTGTGGACCAGAAGTTATCTAACCCTTTTACCAAATAGTTTCTAGACAGGCATGTTTGTCTTTTCTCAATGACCCTGGTCTATGCTCTAGATCATTCTCATATTTATGTTTCTGTTGGGAAAGGGCCATTACAACTATATTGTAATGGAGTAATTTTTAAGTTTTCAAAAAAATATTTCTCCCCATGCCTGCATACCAGAGCTCACTGTAACTCAAAATAGATACTCATATTCCCAAGGAGATTGGTTATTTTATTTTATTTTTTTTAAAGCATGAAGTAAAAGATATTCAGTATATGTCATGGAAGTTCACAGCTTGGGAGTAGATACTGAAAATTCCTTTCATCGCCTCTTCCTAATCCTTAACCCACCATTATAATACTCACTATCAATCTTGGTGGGCTCAGTAAATAGATTGTACCACTAGGCTGTGACAGAGACATTGCCATATGGTCATCACACCTGTTTCATATTGGTCCTGGACACCCAGGAAGATGGTGTTCCCCAGGCTCTCCTGCAGTTAAGTGGCAGTAGAGTGAAGGAATGATGTTTACCACTTCCAAGCCTGGCCCCAAACCTGTACACTCCTCCAAGCACACGCTCTTTCCTCAGCTGCAGCCGAACACAAAGAGCCCAGAGGGGAATACAGATATGTTAGAAGATGAAAGAGCAAGAACATGGGTAGATCCCAGGGTCCCCCCATAAGGCCATACAACAGAGCATCTTGGTCTCCAATACTGGTCCACATTGGACCGTGAGGTGTCTGAGAAGAAATCTGTACCGTATTATGTGACTGAGATTTGGGGTGGTTGTTTTAACACCAGCATTACTTTACTTACATATACTAGAGAGAAGATAGTTCTAACATTATTGTGGCTTAGCAGGAGTTCAGAGGATATAAGTGGGCATTTCAAATAAGGTTCTCATTCTTCTGGTCCCAGAAAATTTGTGTGAGGTGATGCACAGAAGATGGTATAAAGGGGAGAGTTATAGGGCAATATATATGTCTGTTGAGTTTTCCTTTTTGGGCATCATCTTGGAGAAAAGAAAGCATGTTAAGTACATTGACAGGACTGGTGAGGGTGTCCTTTTTTGTCCTTATCTTTATTTGTGACTTTTAGAGGAGACTTTCTTACCCCAGTAAAGGATAAATCACACCAACCCAATGATGCACCGGGTCGAAGCAGAGGGAACCCCTGATATCCAGCTTTTCCAAGCATCCTCTGGTTCCTAAGTGGTGTAGACAGAATATGTGGTACAGTCTCACCAGAGAAGAGGCTAGAGGGATTGCTTATGTGAGGAGACATGGCTGTCTGCCATGGGCAGCTGAGGAGATAATCAAGACAAGGCCAAATGGAAGTCAGAGCCATGTCTCACAGAAGTCAATAGACAGAGCACAAACCCAGCGGAGGTCACATTCTCCAGAGAGTGCTAATTGGCCCTGAATGAAGTGGACTAAGATCACAAGGGACTCGACATCAGAGTTTCGTGGGGAACACCTTCAGAGCAAGCAGCACATGGATGATAAGAGGCGGGAAGCTTGAGTAGATGGGCCCTAACTATTCTCTACGGAGGCAAGTTTCGTTAGGTCACTTGGTTCAACCAATATGACCAGATAGCTCCACAAGGAAAGAAACAGGACTTGGGAGCTACCTCAGAGAAAAACATGCTTAGTCAAAAGACTAAACACTGTAACTGGGTTGTTTAAATTATCTGAATGGATTATACTTTAAACAGGATGGGACATTTACCAAGTTTTTTCCTGTTACTCACAGAGTAGGAGAGAGGGAGTTGGCAGGGGACGGAGGTGTGGGGGGTGTGGATGGTGACAGGGTTGGAAGCTCAGATAAGCTTAAGACAAAATAAAGTATTCATGTTTTCTTTGCCCATCTGAGTTGTGTTTTTTTTTAATATTTTGTTTATTTGACAGAGAGAAATCACAACTAGGCAGAGAGGCAGGCAGAGAGAGAGGAGGAAGCAGGCTCCCTGCGGAGCAGAGAGCCGGATGTGGGGCTCGATCCCAGGACTCTAGGATCATGACCTGAGCCGAAGGCAGAGGCTTTAACCCACTGAGCCACCCAGGCGCCCCTGCCCATCTGAGTTTTGATAGGAGTTAAATTTGGTCAATCTTCTACCTAAGATTAAAAGTCAACTAAATAATTTTATACTCTGTGCTAAAACTCATACACCTCACTGCTCTTTCTCATGGGAAAGCCTGTGCCCAACAGGTTTTTATGGACTGAGGTCACTCCTTTTCTCCATTCAACGGTGCCATACTTTTTAAAGGAACAATTGTCCCACCTCCATTCTTGTACAGTATAACACACAAGAAAGAAAAGTGTATAAAACAGTGCCAGGTTTTTCATGGTTTTTCCCCAAGCAGTGCCCTGGAAAACCAAGCCTGCCAAGAACAATGTCAGAACATCAATTGACTACAGCGATAACAACATACCCAGAAGGCAGATTGTCTGACAATAAAGTTGCCAAAAAAGAAATTGCTGTACCTGTGGAGACCTTGAGTCGTTCCACGAAGGTGGTCCATAACCAGTAATAAAGGCAGCACAGAGCAGCTACGGGTTCTTCTTTTAACCCAGTGGGAGCTTCCTGAAGATTCTGAGCCATCTGGCTTTGCTGAGTCACTCCAGGAGAGATACAAGTCCTTCATCCTGAGCAATGAAAAGTTTTATTTAGAAGACAACAGCCACCAGCACTAACCATTTCCCTCCTCATGCTATTCTTGAAATTTCATTTTGGGGGGGCCTGGGTGGCTCAGTGGGTTAAGCCTCTGCCTTCGGCTCAGGTCATGATCTGGGTACTGGGTCCTGGGATCGAGGCCCGCGTCGGGCTCTCTGCTCAGTGGGGAACCTGCTTCCCCCTCTCTCTCAAATAAATAAATAAAATACTATAATTTAAAAAAAAAGAAATTTCATTTTGGTTAAGGATTGAGACCAAATCCTATCCTCTGATCATGAGCTGCCAGATGTAACCGCCATGAACAGAAACCTCACTGTTGGTTCTCATTTTGTGCGAAACTCCTGC
This sequence comes from Meles meles, assembly GCF_922984935.1. Classification (NCBI taxonomy): domain Eukaryota; kingdom Metazoa; phylum Chordata; class Mammalia; order Carnivora; family Mustelidae; genus Meles; species Meles meles. Next base: position 46,883,086 of record NC_060068.1, read on the forward strand.
ACTTAACCTAAGTAGCTTTAATCAAATCTTTTAACCAATTCGTTAGTTCACCAGAATAGCCAGCTACCATTTAAGCCATAGCATGAGAGTCTAAACTTGAATATTTCTGAATTTAACAGTAAAATGGATGCAGTTTTTTGCATGGACCAGAATTTTGGGCCATAGCAGATTTTCTTTCTTGTCTTGAGGACTTACTAGGCCAAGTATTCTTGTCTGAGAAAAGGCTGAGAACACAGAGAACAAAATGGAAATGGATGTAAAGTCCGTGGGATTGGTGGTAAAAGTTTATAGAAGGCGATGTGCAACTCTTCAAAGTGAGGCTGACTTCTAGGTTTTTGTTGTTGCTGCTCTTTTGTATTTCCCTCTCCCTCTATCTTCAAAGTGTACGCTAGGAAAGCAGAAGGAACTGGGAGAAAAAGACACAGACTTTGTGAACTTGTTCCCTGGTGAAGTACTGAGGTTTGGGTTGGGGTGTGTCACTCAGGTGCGGAACAACCCAGGTCTCTCTCTGTTCTCCAGGCGTTTATGCAGGCTGTGTGTTCACCAACTAGCCTGCGAGCTTGGGGCGGGGATAGTATGGCAGCCAGGTTCTTTTTTTTTTTAATAGGTTTTACCCATTTATTTGACAGAGAGAAATCACAACCAGGCAGAGAAGCAGGCAGAGAGGAGGAAGCAGGCTCCCTGCAGAGCAGAGAGCCCACGCGGGGCTCGATCCCAGGACCCCGAGACCACGCCCCCAGCCCAAGGCAGAGGCCTCAACCCACTGAGCCACCCAGGCGCCCGGGGCAGCCAGGTCCTTAACAAGACAGCACACCCAAACTACGACAGTTCAAAGAAGTTTTTTAAAAGAAGAAAGACCTGGGCAAGGTGTAAGGAGATCACAGGGAGTGGTACAGCACCCAGGATAATCAGAGAGAGACTGTCACCACCCTAAGCTCAAAGAAAGCTGAAGAGAAGCCCCATGGCGTCTCTGCTCTGTGACCTTTCCGAGTTGTCAGGTGAACGGAAACAGGCCAGAGAGGGGGAGAGAGTTCTTTTACCTTCATGCCCCTCCTGCCACGGTGCCCCAGGGACTGAGCCCCAGAGGGAAGCCAGAGGGCTCCGAATCCCCAGAGGCTTGCGGAGCAGTGAGCGGGGTGGAGAAGGGCGGAGAGGGGATATGGGAGAGGCAAACGGAAGATGCCTCACACAGACACGTTCACTTTCCTCTCTTAAATCCACAGCACCTGGCCTCAGAAAAAGCTGTTTGATTCAGATGTTGCTCTGGGCATCTCAATGACTCTTTTTCCTTATCTGTATAGTAGCAATGCACCTGATGGCTTCCAGGCCAAGGAAAGGAAGGGTTTATATCTATTTGAGGCGCCCTAAAAGAACCTAACTACAGGAAGGATTTGAAAGCATAATTTAAACCACAGCACTAGCAGACCCCTAAAAGCCCTGATCAAGAGTCCTAAATAAATTCAGCTTCTGTAATTGCCAGGACATGTCTCTGTCCTCAACTTTATGAACCAACTCCAGCATCCTGGAGTTCACATCCCTCCTTGATCAATCCTCGGTAAGGAATTTACTTGTCTAATAACATGCTTCTCAACATCGGGCAGGTCCCAGAATGACCATCAAACAGAGGCGATGTGAACAGCTGGGACTATCTGACGGTAGTAAACACAGATGTGCCTGACAGGACATTAACTGCTTAGCACGTTGATGTAATTGACTTCCCAATGTTTGGCGAGGCTTTGTAGTCCCTGAGATGCTACTGCCTGGGTATAACGATGGCTGTGTTCCCCATCCACTCTTTGGCAAAGGTGTTTCTGGAGCATTTGATGCAGCGCTTCGGCTTGGTGTTAATTATGAGATCAGCTCAAGGCCTGTGATTTAGAGCCTGGGCTCCGAACCCTTTCAGTAATTCAGTTCCCGTAAGTCCGTGTTATTGGTTCCCGAATGCACTTGCTTAAGCTAATTAAAAAATAAGCTGAAGAATTTCATTTCTTATGCAAAATTAAATCTGATATACACACTGAATATTGCACCTCGTCATGCTCATTTCTAGCTCAATTCTACCTTTTTTTTAAAAAAAATTTATTTATTTATTTGACAGACAGAGATCACAAGTAGGCAGAGAGAGAGAGGAGGAAGCGGGCTCTCTGCCAAGCAGAGATCCTGATGCGAGACTTGATCCCAGGACGCTGGGATCATGAGCTGAAGGCAGAGGCTTAACCCACTGAGCCACCCAGGCACCCCTCAATTCTACCTTTTACAGTTCACTTTGCAGCTTGAGATTTCCCTTTTAGAACAAATGTTCGTATTCTCGAAGAGACTGATTGGCCTTATTGAAAATATTTGGTTATGAAAAAACTTTGATAAAACATTCAAGTACCAAAAAAAAAAAAAAAGTCTCTTAATGTTCTTTTGTGGCAGGATCAGTCAACCAACAACCTCATGCCACTGATAAACTGATAGGCGCTTGATGACATGGGAAAGATCCTTCAAATATTCTGTCCTTTGCACAGGAACATGGCCCTGTTGGGCCTGAGAGGCAGGGGGTCACAGCAATGTTGACCTGTTGAGTGGGGGGCTCTAATCTCTACCTTGTCCTACCCAGTGTGGCCAACAGCAGTGTTATGTGTGTATTTTCAGTAGAGGTTGATGAAATTAACAGCAGGCTTTTGCAAGAAACAAAATATCCTTTCATTTTTATATTGAAATAAACACATAAAACAAAAGCCACCCAGCCTCAGATCAGTGTTCTGTGTTTCTGTTCGTAACTAGGCTTCCAGATATAGGGGAGAAAAATCTCGGGGCAGAGTCATTCCTAACATCTCTAACCGGAGCCAACTGTCTTGGAAATGCATCCTTCAGGCCGAGGCCATACTGTCCTGGGAAATACATCACCGCTCCTGAAAATCTTCTGAACAGCCTCAGACTATTGTTGACAGGCCAAGAGTGTCACCGTTGCAGAAAGCGCTTGGCAGACACTTGGAAAAACTACAGTACTCTTTTCTATTAGAGAATTATTGAAGTCAGGATGGGCAAGCCAGCATTCTCTCTTTGCCGTTCTGATTATTCAAAACAGTTGGACGAAGCAGTGATCTCAGGCACCGTCAGTTGAATGTCAGGTTCAGAGGAAAAGAGGGTGGGATCGGCTGGGTGGTGTTGGGAGGAGTGAGCTTGGTTGTTCGTATCTTCCCTGCATCTGGCAGCCCCAAGCCTCTGTTTCCCAGGAACTGAGATCGATGTTTCTTAATGGAATTCTGTATTTCACAGATTATATGCATGATGATTTTATCATAATGATTTCATAGATACATGTGTATCTATACACACACACATATATATACATGTATATATTTATGTATATATACACTGATGTGCATTTACTGAAAAACAGAACTAAGTGCATAAAATCCCAAAGAAATTCATGAATTTGCTAAGTAAAAAAAGTGATTTAATCTCATGAAAGTTTACAGAAAAATACCTAAGTTCATAGCAGAGGTGGTAAATTTGGCAAAGTATTATGGCTAGAAAATAAATTACTCAATAAATTGGAAAAAATTATGCTAGAAAATAGGAATGCAGAGATAAATACAAGCTGGGGGTACTTGAATTCTTTTCTCTTTCTCCTTTGATTTCAACCAATTTTCACTCTCATATCAGGGTCACCTATGGTTTTAAGGGGAATCATCTTAATCAACTACCAGCATTCTTTGGGTCTGAATAACATGGCAGCTTTTCAAAACTCTAAGAGTTGTGGGTGCCCTGGAAGAGAAGAAAGGTAACTTCTGCGCCACCTCCAATAACTGGCTGGCTTGGTTATCAGTCCCCCAGAGGTGGGAGTCACAGCAGTTACAATCCTAGGTCACACAGTGTAAGTAAGTTATTAAAGTGCACTGGGAATCCTCACTATTAACTAGTTTGGAATATTTGAGTCAACCCATTAGGTACATTCCTCTCATTGGGGAAAGTAAATTGAGATCAGAACCCTGCTTGGTGATTCATGAATCAAAACAAAAGGAACCAATGGTTTTAAGCATTTGCTTCTAAGAGGTTTTTTAGAAGTCAGTCGGGTGTTTGGAAAATCTCTCTCTTTACACATGTAGTTTTTTTCTTTCATACCAAGGGCTTTATCATATAGTTATGTACTCAGTTCAGTTAAACAATAATTCCCTTCCTTTTTTTTTTAAGATTTTATTTTATTTATTTGACAGAGAGAGAGAGAGAGATCACAAGTAGGCAGAGAGCAGGCAGAGAGGAGGAGGAAGCAGGCTCCCTGCAGAGCAGAGAGCCGGACACGGGGCTTGATCTCAGGACTCTGGGATCATGACCTGAGCCTAAGGCAGCGGCTTAATCCACTGAGCCACCCAGGCACCCCTCCCTTCCTTTTTGAAAGAGCTATAGTTACCCATGGATTTTTTTTCTTGTAATAGTAGCATTTACTAATGGTAGTGTGGGCTAACCATAAGCTCTACTTCTACTTCAGGAGATCATCAAGACTCTGGCTCTGTGGGATATTGTTACAGGAGGGAAAGCGTGTGGCCTGTACGTAGAGGTTGATAAGGAGATAGGCTGCATGCTCTTAATGAGACCACAGTGGGGGGGATGGTGATGGAGGAATAGCTCGTCCTTCTCTGATCTCATGGGGCCACCAATTGGGTAGGAGATAAGGGTGTACCGACTGCTCTCCTAGGCAGCTGGAGACCAAAGGGAATGGATCAAGAGAGTGCCAGGAAATTCCAGTGAAGGAAGTCTGAGCCTGGACCTCAGTTCCTAGAGCTGGAACAATAGACTCCAAGTTGTTGAGCACAAAAATACATAGTAGCCCATGCACACCCTGACATACCCTGTGTTCTTAAACACAGAAATGAGAGTGAGATGTAGACCAAGAAAAGGATGTTTAAAAAATTTATAGTTTTATTTTTTCATCATGGCGACATCAATTCTTTTAAAAAAATTTCATATAGAAACTACTTTCAAAAAATGCATAGCTTTTGGGGCGCCTGGGGGGCTCAGTGGGTTAAGCCTCTGCCTTCGGCTCGGGTCATGATCTTGCGGTCTTGGTGATCAAGCCCCACATCGGGCTCTCTGCTTGGCGGGGAGCCTGCTTCCTCCTCTCTCTCTGCCTGCTTGTGATCTCTCTGTCTCTCTCTCTGTGTCAAATAAATAAATAAAATCTTTAAAAAAAATGCACAGCTTTATTTGACCTCTAGGTATTGAGTAATGCTAGTCTGTAAAGGATCTGGATTAATCCCAACTACCTGGAGCTCAACCAGCTCAATTCTATCAAGATAAGGTCTCTTAGCTAGTTACATGACCAGCAGGTGCAGTGTTCTGAGCATTACAGGAATAAATATTGGTAGGTGGACAGAGCGGCAGATTAAATGAGTCCTAGATCTATTAAAAGGAATTTTCATGTACTCACACTTATCAAGTTGGAGGTGGAGTAAAAATAGGGCATGTGATATCTGTTTCACTACCAGAGCTAGAAGGTCCGCAATACATCCTATTTTCTATAGCTTTTATTTCTCAGATTTCCTGTTTCTGGAATATTTATGTTATTTTCGGGTATCACTCTCTAATCACCACCTAGCTGTCCTTTATGAAATTAATTTTAATCAGACTATGTCTGGTATTTACTTTTCCTTTTAGCTATTTATCTTCCCTGTTACCTGGCTGACTCTGTGAGGAGGGCAGAAGCGGCTATCAAATTTATAGATGTATCACCACAGCCTGGCACAGAGCAACTGATCAATATATATTTGTTGAATAAATGGATGAAGCCTGGCTTCATCCTTATTTCCTCCCTCTTTTTCCCAATCAGAGCCCTCTAAGTGAGGTGACCATAAAGTTTGTCATTGAAACCAGGAGTCTTTTTTAGAATGAAAGGAGATTCTCTTGCTAATTATACTAGGACAAAGACAAAATGTGCCATTGTCTCACCAAACTGGGACATATGGTCACACTATCTTGAGAGGCTGCTTCCATTTTTTTCCCCTGGGACTTTCTTAATAATTGGAAGAAATGGGCGAACCGATTTTAGATAGTAGATGTCAGAATCCAGCACATTTCATTATTGCTTTCAAACCCACCAGCCAATAAGTTGCCAGTAATGCCCCTGTCCTAAGACCACAATAAGTTCTCTGCCTGGCTATTTATGCGTTATTGTGTTTGTTTTGTTGTGTTTTTTTAAGGATCTGTTGTTCTCAGGGCTGGCTTTCTGGGAGAGTCACCATTTCTTGATGCTGACAAGTCCTGCTCCCTGTCTCTCATTCTCTACCTTCCTGCTTAGTTACTGCAGACTTCCTGTTCCACGCTCTTGTCGGACTAAAATGTTTGGCTTCTGCCATTCTGCTCAGCTTCTACTGGAGCTCCTACGGGCAACTCCATCCTATTCTTGACAAGCACCAGACTTCAACAATGCATATGAGCCAGCCTGGAATTTTGGCTGAAATCCTTACCCTTCAGAAGTGACATGGAAGCTTATCTGTTGCTCCCGCCCTGCCTTGGACTTGCACTTGGTCTAGAACTGGACTAGGAGAGAATATGTTTGTTTTCCAAAGCAAGACTTATCAGGTAAGACAGCTTTCTATATAACTGCTATCTGCCATGGAGCAGAACTTGGAAAAAAATTCCACCAGGCTGTGTGATATAGATTATTGGGGAAATTTTTTAAGCAAAGATCATGAAGAAGGGAAAAGGCTTGCAGACCCCTTCCCTCCCATGCTGTACTGAGGGCTCTATGAAAGACTCTGGGCAGTCTGCTAGGTCCAAGGTGGGCTTTTGTTCCAGTCGCTTCCAAGGCAGGCATGGCAGTACTGCTAATGTGGGCACAAAAAGAGTGTGAGGGTGCCAGGCAGTCTGAATTTTCAATCTCAGCTCTTGACAGAAGCTATCTGGGGAAGACAGCTTCCAGACCCAGGGATCTCCAGGCCCATGGGGACGTTGAGTCCTACTAAGGTGAGGCATTCCCTGGGTCCGTGGGAGGTTGAGTTGGAAGCACTTCTTAAAAGGCGAGCTGCAGATGCTGTGCTTTTCACACCCCACCTCCTGTTCCACAGGGAATCAGCATGACTCCAGCTTAGCAGCTTCAAATAAAAATACAAGTAACCATAGATGATTTCAATCTAAAGGACATAGTCAGGAGATAGGCCTTCCTATTGTTTATGACAAAAGAAACTTCATTGCTTTCTTGATTCCCTTTTAATAGAGGTAGTAATAAAAGTGAAATGGAAATGAATGGATGGCCTGTAGGTACCTTCCTCAACAACAGAAAACAAGACACATAAATAGAAGTATTAATCAGTGCTCTGAGCTTAGTTCAGGTGCTACGCTGTGGAGTGCAATGCATTCCACAGCTTAATAATTATTTTTTATGGGTAGAGTGGCCCAGTGTACCCCAGGCCACTGCATCAATAAAATCTGCTGGAGCGGGTTCAGCATAGGGTTGTGTTACCTTTCTGCCAGGTGAACAGCTTTGGATTCACATAAGACTCATGCTAATGCTTTGAGCAGTGTGTCCTGGATCTTCTTCATTTTAAATGTACAGTAGAAGACACCTGCATTCAGTTCCCAAGTGGGGCCTTAGTTTTATTCTGGAAATGTGCCCGCTCACACCAAAAAAGATGTCAATTGAACGGAGCCATGTGATGCTACATAAAATCAGGCTTGCTACAAAAATAAATTGGCTGAAACCAATGCTTTCATCAGAAATGTCACTACTGAACAAGAAATAAAAGAGAGATTTTTCTTCCCCCTCCTGCGCAGGAATGGTGGATAACAAAGAATATTTTTCCCGGTATTAAATTTTAAATATATTTTTTTTCTTACAGAGAATTAGCATTTTTTAAGGCACATAAAGAAATGAGATCAAAATTTCTCTCATCTAGCAATGACCTTTTAGAAAAATAATTTATTTTAATGTAGCCATATTTGTAAGAAAAAAAATGAAAAAAATTGCAGGGGAAATCATGACAGAGCATTTCTTTTTCCCTCTAGATTGTCAACCTATTGTCACTAAGTACACTACATTCTCCTACTTTGTAAGATTAGATTCTTCAGGCTGGAGTCTAAGGATGATAAGGCCTCAAGAACCTGAGAAAAATAAGAGAAGTTCAAGGAACTCTGTCTTCATCCTCTTCTAAAAACGCTCTTTCTATATGGCATCAAACATTTACACCCCCCCAAAGTGGGAAACGTCTCTGAATTCCAGCTGTCACGGCCAGGTTCAAAATACTGACTCAGCTAGGGAAACATGTTTGGAGAGAAATGCTATCCTTATGTTCAATATTGGTCTTTCCATTTCCTTTCCATAAATGTTCAATAAAATTTATTCTGAAATACAAGATTTTAATTTTCATCTCTCTGGCTTTTCATTGATACGGGTTATCACACCATGTGGTTTCATCAAGTATGATTAAAAGAAGATAATATCTAATGAACTATAAATGGCAAACTTTTAAAAAGAAACGCAGCGGTAATCTTGTATCTCAGGGCTGTGTCTCTGCAATGTACCAACATACAGATGTGAAGAAAAAAATGTTCCACTATCCAGATGTTAACTCCGAAATAACTTTAAATATTGAGATGCTTTATCTATACTGTGCTAACTGGCCCAGTGTTTCTTAGTATATGACTGTTCATGCTGTGTAGACAAAACAGATGGGTAATCTAAGAGCACCATTCATTTTTTTATCCAGATGTTCTGCCATCATGTTGGCAAAGTCTTTCCCCAGTTTTAACAGTTGATACTCAATAGAAACTTCCTATCAGTACCATTGCACTGACGGGTTTCCCTGAAAAACTCCTGATTTTTAAAATTTCTGATTATTTACTCATTATTATTCTGAATAACTAATCTGAATAACTAATGTGAAGCTTATTATGTACTATTAATTCGTTGTTAACGGAGAGAGGAAGGTACCAGATGCCCCATACACACAAACATACATATCTACACATATCTGTATAGATCTTAGTATGGTTTTTTATTTTATGTATGAACCCTATTCTGTTCATTGGCTTCTGCATTAATAACTGGAGATGACATTAGTATATGAATAAATAAGTAGGTAAATACATATAAACATGACCTGAAATTTCCCTCTCAAATAAATTCGTTTCAACTGTTCTGTTGCTGGGGTATACAAAAAAAGAAAATCACAGGCTATTTAAAATGTTATTTGTAAGGAGATAGAATCTTTATATAATTTTAAACTTCTGAAGATTGATCGTTTGTGAGTTCCTTTTACCTCCCCCAGTAATGGCATGCATCACTTACACTAGGAATTTTAAAGTAAGTATATTTGTTTCTGCATTTCTTCAGAAGCTCCAACTTAAATATTACCATGACAATGAGCATCTTTGCTTTAAGAACACTTCATAAAATGTAAGAGCTTTTAACGTGAAATAAATAAACGCATTGTTCACGGAGATTAGGTCAGTGTCTTTGAAATATACTGTGTTAGAATGTTAATTGAGTTTGACATAAGCATGGATATAAAATGCATTGTGCCACTCAGCTTACCAGCAGTGAAACTGATTTCCAAGTCTAATCGTCGTCTGCCTGGTGACAGCATACCGAGATGGAGATGTTGAATATTTTAGTTTGTGATATTATCATGGTTGTTTAAAGTACTGACTACGTGTTTTGAAACCACTAGAAGTAATTGGTATGCATATAAGAACTAGCAGGCTGAGCACATCATTTATTTAGAGAGTCTTCTGATGGAACTCTATGGGGGAAAAGTTAATAAAACATGGTTCAAAGATAAATTTATACTCAGCACTCTAATATGACATAAAGCCCAAATTATTGTACTGAAACAACTGTTTTCTCGCGAAACGTGTTCTTTACCCCTTTTTAAAGCTATTCCCCAAAGCAAGAAAACTGGGCTGAGAGGAAAGCAAAGGTACATAAGTATTATTAATTCTTTTCAATTGTCTTGAAGAAACTTGTGACAATTGAAATCCGTCTGCCAACAGAGAAAAAAAAAATCAAGAAATGTGACAGAGTTCCTAAACCTTTACATTTGTTCCCATAAACTAGATTTTAGTCTCACAGGGCAGGCTCACCAACAAGTCAGAACGGAGAAGGACTAGAAAACACATTTAGGAAGCCATGTGGTGGCCTGGTTTGAAAGGTCAGATGCAGAGAGCAGCTCTGAACACACATCCCTCCTCAGTGAGGACGCAGACTTGCTTCGTCTCTATGCCAACGGGAAAGCCCATTTTACAACAATATTAATTAAATGCCTCATTATGGCCAGAGAATTGCTGACTTCAGATTTGATGGGCTTCGGGCAGAATCTAAGATGACAACAATGCCTTAGCAAAACTTGAAAGTGCTGACAGTAAAAAATTTGGGCTGAACAGTGGTGTAGGCTAGACCTGGACAAGCGGGAAGGGAAGAGGGTCTACGCAGTGTGACTGACTCGTCTCATCACCATGTGGAGAAGCGTTCCTCCTTGGTGGAGGCCATGTGCAGAAGTGCTTGGGGGACCACCGTGGAAAATCAGAAGAGTTGGTGTTTGGCTTTTGACTTTTAATGACAACTGTGAGATCCAGGCAGGGATTTTAATCCTTCTGAGCTTCACTGTCTTTCCTTTGGACTAGTTTCCTGCTCTCCTTTTAATTCTTGGTTCTGCAATGCCTTCTTCTCAAGCATGTTTCTGAAGTGGGAAATTCTAGGTCCAAGAAGTGGGAGAGATCGGCCTGATCTAGGGCTTCCCTGGATGATCTCATTCGATCTTCCGGACAACTTTGTGAGACGTTGTGTATCTATTTTCCCGATGAGGAAGTCCAGACAAAGCTGCCACATTCAATGAAATTGAACAGAGTCATGATTCAAACCCAGGCACTTTGGCTTTCAGAGCCTGGGCGCCTAACATCAAAAATACCACAGTGGATGAACGTTGGTGCTTGGCTCCGACTTTTCTGCTGAATGTGATCCCTGTATTTTGTGATCAGGTCACTAGCCACAGGGTGTGGTTCTAGCACAGACATGAGGAGGAGCTCACTTTCATCTATACACTATTTCTATCTCAGAATTCTTATTCATCAGACCGTCACCATAAGAAATTCAGTCTTCAGTTCAGCCGAAGGGGGGAAGCATCTGAGGAACTGTCCCATGAGTCTCCTCTCGTGATCATTTCATCCCTGTAATTGGGCTTCAGAGTTGAAAGTCTCTATGTCAATAGTATTTAATTTAATCAACCCCACATTCATCAAGCAGTGTACTATAAACTGAAGCTTATGCTGGAATTCCTATTAACTTGCATTTTTAAAATGAAGACTTGAGGATTCAGAATGGCAACTTCGGGCAAAAATATGACTATAAAAATAAAAACTAATAATTAGAAAAATGCTTGACATTTCCCCTTCCTACCTATATTTCTGTGCTTCTGCAAACACAGCATTTCTGTCTAATGAAGTCACACTGCTTCACCAGCAAAAGCACACTTCTGCCAGGCTCCAGCATCTTTTTTGTAAATTTTTGTCACTACTTTCCTGTCATTATGGAGGTCAGTGTAGAGAACACATCTCACAGGTTTATGGCTCAAGCTAAATAAATAACATTTCAACAATTATCAAATACCAGACACTAAAGACGTGTAAATCAATTCAGGTTCTTACAGCAAGATACCATAGACAGGATGGCTTGCAACAAACATTTATTTTTCACAGCTGGGGAGGTAGAAAGCCCAAGATAGAGGTGCTGGCAGATTCAGTTCCTGGAGAGAGTTCTTCCTGGCTTGCTGACAGCCAGCTTCTTGCTGGGTCCTCACCCAACAGAGAAAAGAGAGAGCTCTGGTCTTCTTATAAGGATGCAAATCCCATGTGTCATGGGGGCCCCAGGTGTCATGAAGTTTACTTCATGTAAACTTTATCACCTCCCAAAGGCCCCATTTCCAAATTTCATCACATTGGTGGTTAGGGCTTCAACAGAGGAATTTTGGGGAGACACAGGCATTTCATCCATCACAAAGGGCAACGAGAAAATGTTCATGTTTTCATCCGCTGAATGGAAATGACATGAGTCTGCATAGAAAAGGAAGCACTCTTTGTTGTCTTTCCCACTGACTTTTACCGCTTCTTTCTGATCTTTGTTTACTAATCTCCCTAAAAATGCTCTTTGCCTGGTTCTCAGTGGTGGTGATCCAGATTAAGGTTTTCTTAGCCTGGCTCAATGTTCATGGTATCATGGTTTTCAGATTCTTACCCTCACCTAAAAGAATAAGTTTCAGGAAATTTCATAAACAGTATGTTTCCACATTTCTTGATTTTTGGTTAGTTTACCATAGGTAAGACATAAAATTTAACATTTTAGAAAGGAGGGGCACCTGGGTGTCTCAGTGGGTTGAGCCTCTGCCTTCAGCTCGGGTCATGGTCTCAGGGTCCTGGGATGGAGCCCTGCATCGGGCTCTCTGCTCAGCGGGGAGCCTGCTTCCCCCTCTCTCTCTGCCTGCCTCTCTGCTTACTTGTGATCTGTCAAATAAATAAAATCTTTAAAAAAAAAAATTTTAGAAAGGATAATTCCTCTCTTAACCAAAATAATGAAACATGTATAAAACTTAGACTCTCTTATAGTAGAAACATAGGATCTCAATAAATATATATTTATTGAATAAATATGATACTTCAGTTAGCTGAAAGATTTCAAAAGTTTCCTTCCAGGTTTCTGAAAATTAAGTGAATGATACAACGTGTAGTCAAAAGTTAAAGAAATCCTCATTTTCTTCCCTATGTGTTTCTACTTTTCTGTACCCCCCTTTTCTTTTTTCTTTTTTCTTTTTTTTTGCCTTTTTTGTGGTCACAGTTTACCGACTTTTGTAACTTTTTTATAAAGGTGCAATTTTATGGAATTTACACTTGTAACTTTTTGCCTATATCAGACTATATAGATAAGATCTAATAAGTCAAAGAGCCAGGAAGCTGAGAATAGAAAGGAAATGTAAGTCTTCCACTGATCTCTCCTTCATGTTTATAGTTTTCCTGTCTGCCATTCTAGGTCTTCTATAAGATCGAGTCAATTGGTTAATTTTTCAGAACCAGGTGGTTAGATTGAAGACAGGACAAAATAAATAGAAAAGAATAAATTTCAGAAGAAGCCAGTTCTACAGACAGAACATTTCCTGATTGCTTCAAAGTAGAGTAGTTCGCAAAACACATTCGGGACGTTTCTCACAGTAACCACTATAAATATCAAGTGTCCACCACGTGCCAGATACCGTACTAAGCACTCACGCACATTATTTCATTTAAAAGACAAAGGAACATCTTGAATCTGTTTTTCATATAAGGACCCAGGCTATTTATTAGAAAGTTTACTGGATGATGACTGGCATTTTAAAAAATAAATAAATTTGATTAGAAAAAAAAGCACAGTGATTCCCGTATTATACGACAAAAACTGCGTCTTAAATTTCAGGACATGCATGAATATTTATGTGTGTGTACACTGAGTCTTAATGTAAAATGTATTTTTTGAAGATAGTTACAAACTTCAAAAGCCCTGCCCCATACAGTAGTATCTTAATTTTTAGAGGGAAAGTGAGAAAGATCCAGCTTTATAACTAAAACTTCCAAAGTTCTCAAATCAGTTGGCTTCCAGAGAGTTTTAAATAGTACCCAAGATAACGTTATTGATGTACTTATTTCTGTCTCTCTCATGGTTTGCATTTCCTTAGCATCAAGGCGGCCCTAACACAGGGTGATTAAATCTCCTCCCATCAGGCCATCTGTGCCACTGAGTAAGTGAGATACTTCAAATGAGTGAATGATGAATTCTGTTCCAGACAGTCCCATAAAATTATAATAAAAATAATAACGAAGTGCTCTCTAATAAAAAGAAAGTCGTTACAAATACTGTGCTATTGATTTCAAAGGGCAGTAATTTTAGAGGAGCTCTTTCATCTGTGTTATAAATCTCAGCAACCAGTGGAGAAAATGTCAGGATTTTAAAAGCAAACAAATAGAAGAAAAAAAAAATCGCTGCACTGTTCATCTTTCATGCTGTTTTGAGTAAAACTAAGGTAGCACAAATATTTAAACAGATGGCTCAATGATATGCTTTTTTTCTTTACTAATCATAGTTATTAAAGCACTCACTTTATTTTTATTGTGTTTTAAATGGGCAGAGAAAATCTGAGTCTGATAATGACCTTTGTACATCATGCTGCAAATTGATTTTGATGACCTTTCGCTCTCCAATAATTAGGCTGGCTTCATGAACATTCATCTCCCCCACTCCTCTCCAAGTGCGTGGTGCAGTTTTTTTTTTCCTGCCGTCCCTCAAAACCTTATCCTCCTCCCCCTCTCCTAGCTTTGTCTCCATCATTGGTGGATTGGGTTTCTACCTCTTCCCTGAAAGCCACAGATTCTTGAATAAAGAATGAATAGAGGTATTTAGAGGCTGACAAAAAAGAAGAATAGTTATTTTACTGATGTTTTGAATGATCAAATATCTGAATTGTCATGTAATTATGACCATTACAATGATGTCATTGCCATAGTCATTTGGCAATTGTGTACATTGTGTTGAAGACTTATTACCACATTGAATTATATCTTGGTAGTTTAATGAATTTTATAAGGGTGTTTCTTTGTGGCTAATGTGAACAGATGGTAGAAGGGGAAAAGAAATAAACTATGCCTCATTTTCCTTTACATTTTCTCTGTTGTTATGCTCTGAAATTAAGAACATCAGACTAACACACATTTGTACAGACATATTTTTAAATCATAATCTTTAAAAATACATTTGTCAGACATCCCCAAATCCCGTATTTTCTGCTTTCTGTAGGCTTATTTGTTTGTCACTTTAAAAAATTATGGTAAAGTGTGTACAACATATAATTTCCCATTTTACCCATTTCAACGTACACTTCAGTTGCACTCCGTACTTTCACAACATTATCTCACCGTCACCACTGTCCATTGCCAGAACTTTTTCATCATCTCAAACCTTTAGACATATTTTGAAGCAAGTACATTTTTAGTCCATTAGGAAACTTCTCTCTCTCTTCCTTATGTAAGGTTCATTAAATTATATTCTTAACATAATCGTTTGTACATGAACCCTTAAGACTGAGGTTAATTATGAATGTATTTTCCTCGGGACTATAGAATTCCAGAGAAGAGCTTACTGAAGAACAGTAGTACAAGAAGCTTTGAAGGTGATGATAGCTAGTGTTTATGGAACATTTATTTTGAGCAAAGCACTAAGCCAATTATTATACATGTTAAGGAGAAAAAAATTAGATCCCCAAAATGCTGCTTACAACATCCCTGAAGGCAAAGGGAATGTTGTTATTATTAAGTTGACCTTTCTTACAAAAATATAACAGTTGAGTTTTTCAAGCTCATGAGCACCAACCCACAATAAGCAAGACCATAAGCAAATTGGAACCCATCTTGAAAGTTCGTAGGTCCCACTATTGCTCTGTTCCTTTCCTGGTCAAGGCTGAACCAGGGAAACAGAAATCAGACTACAATTTTTAAACAGAAGAAGGTTAATACAAGAAATCTGGCACAGGACTGATGGTAATGCCTAAAAACCAACGAGAATGCATGGCAGCTCACGAATTCGCAACCACAGGAGCCATTATGAGGCTGCCGGACTAAAAAGAGGTAAATGGAAGTTTAGGAGAGCTCAGGGGCAGAAGTTACCTCCTGGAAGCTGGAGCCATGAATGAGACACAGCCATTTGTTATTGTGCTCATTGTTGGACACATGCTCCTGTGGAGAGAGAAGGGGAGAAACCTTTTGGTCTTTCTCTTCCTCATAAGTTGTGATCACCCTACAGTTCTTGCATTGGCCAACACAACCAGAAGTCATCTGACAGGCAGCCTGAGACACAGCTTGAATGGAAGAGCAACAACCCTCCAGGGTATGACAAAGAACAAAGCAGGGGAAGGTGGAGAAATGGACTGAAGGGCAACTCGGTCAAAGACTTGCCCTAACTTGCTAAATCAGGAAATGGTGAACTCCCTTCAAACAAAGATGAACAGAGGAAAATATAGAAAGATTGATAGAGGGCATGCTGAACTACTAAAGAAAAGCTTTGGCAAAACTTCCCAAAGAGGATGCCTTTTCTCACCTTTGTAATCCTTGATTTCTTTCTTTCTCTTCATCCTCACACCCAATTTACAAGCAATTCTTTTCTGTATCCTCCAATTCATGTCTTCCATCCAACTACTTCCACCACTCCACTGGTACCACTATCTCTCATTTGAATTTTCACAATGATTTCCTAATTGGGTTTCCCATTCTCATTTTTTTCTCATGTTAAAAAAAAAAAAAATGAGGTATACTTTACATACAATGAAATGCAGAGATCTTGAATTCTGAGGAATGTATCTGCCAATATAAACAATATTCCAATCAAGATAGACAACATTTCCACCACCTTTTCATCACTTTTTACCAGAAAATCCCCTCATGTCCATCCAGTTCACCAAACTCCACCTCTCATAGGCAGTCACCATTCCACTTTTTACCACCATGCATTCGTTTTCCCTGTTAGTAAACTTCGTATAAAACTGAATCATACAGCACGTATTCTTTCATATCTTTGTTCACTCATTCTAATGTTTTAAAGATTCATCCATGTTGTTCTGTGTCTTTTATTAATTTCTGATTAGTATTCCATTTTGTGGCTATACTACAATATGTTTACTCATTCTCCTGTTGATAGACATCTGGACTCTTTCCAGCTTTTTTGTTGTTATGAGTAAAACTGTTATAAACTTTTAAGCACAGTCTTTTTGGGGACATATGTTGTTCTCCTGGGTAAATTCCTAGAAGTGGAATTGACTGGTTGTATGATAAATGTACAGTAACTATAAGCAAAATATTAAACTGTATTCTGTATTGGTTGCACCATTTTACACCCCCCTCCACCAAGAATTCAAGTTGTTCCACATACTTGAAAACATTGATAATGCCAGTATTTTTAATTTAGCCGTTAAATTAAGGCTAGAGGGTGTGCTGTAGGATCTCATTATAGTTTTGATTTGTGTTTGTCCGACAATGAATGATTTTGAGGTTTTCATGTGCTTTTTGGCCTTTCACATGTCTCTGCTCCGCAGGGAGCCTGCTTCCCTTCCTCTCTCTCTGCCTTCCTCTCTGTCTACTTGTGATCTCTGTCTCTGTCAAATGAATAAATAAAATCTCTAAAAAAAAATTATTTATTTGACAGACAGAGATATACATAGGTGGAGAGGCAGGCAGAGAGAGAGGAGGAAGCACTGATGTGGGGCTCGATCCCAGGACCCTGGGATCATGACCTAAGCCAAAGGCAGAGACTTTAACTCACTGAGCCACCCAGGGGCTCCCTGTCCATTTCTTATCTATTGTTATTAAACTGAGTTTTAATAGTTCTTGATACATTCTAAACTCAAGTCTATTTCTTTTAGTCTGAGGCTTGTATTTTTATTAAGTCCATGCTTTTAGGTTTCAATTATGAAGTCAAATTTTCTACTCCTTTTTTTCTTTTATGGTTGGTATTTATTACTGCCTACCCCAAAGCCCCAAAGATATTCTATTATGTTTTCCTTTAGAAACCTTACTGTTTTAGCTTTTACATTTAGGTCTATAATGCATCTTGATTTTTTGTATCATATGAAATAGGGGACAGAGTCAAGACTTATCTTCCCTTCATACATTTATCCAGTAGTTCCAACACTATTTGTGTAAAGAGGTTTTTTCCATATGAAATTGCCTTGGTGTATTGTTAAATAACAAATAGACCAGTTAGCAAATACATATATTTTTGGATTCTCTATTTCACTGAACTATTTCTTTGTCCTTATTTGTCTACCACTTTCTTGATGTGTACTACAGCTTTGTAATAATTCTTACAGAAAGTGTATTTCCTCCAATTATCTTTCAAGTGTATTTTAGGTTGTTGTTGTTTTTTTTTTTTTTCTTTTTGCACTTCCATATAAATTCTAGAAACAGCTTCTTAACTTCTACATAAAAAATTCTGATTAGGTTTTTTTTTTTTAAAGATTTTATTTATTTATTTGACAGACAGAGATCACAAGTAGGCAGAGAGGCAGGTAGAGAGAGAAGAGGAAGCAGGCTCCCCACTGAGCAGAGAGCTCCATGCGGGGCTTGATCCCAGGACTCTGGGATCATGACCTGAGCCGAAGGCAGAGGCTTTAACCCATGGAGCCACCCAGGTGCCCCTGATTAGGTTTTGATTGGACTTGTATCACCCATTAACTTGGGGGAGAAGTGACACTTTTACATCATCAAGGCTTCCAATTCATTCCCATGGCATATTTTTCTTTTTGTTTAGAAATTCTTCAATTTCCCCAAGCAATGTTTTGTGGTTTTTGGTGAGGAGTCTTGCACACGTTTTGTTTATTTCTATCCTTAAAAAAAAATTGGTGGGTGGGAGGGCTACAAGAAATGGTATATGTGTTAGTCCACCTCCAAGAAAGTTCCTGTAGATTTTCACTTTTTGTATGGTTCCCAGTGTGTAGGCAGTCCCTACTAGATAGAGCTAACCTGTGTGACCAAGAGGACATGTCAGGGATGACTGAGCAGGATTTCCCAGGCTTAATTAGAAATGAAACTGTGATTTCTGCCTTAATCTTTTTTGCTGTGGTGGAAGCTACCGCACATGATGAGGACACCTAAGAGGTCCTATAGAGAAGCATGTGGAGTAGGAAACCAAGAATTCTTGCCAACAGCAGGCATCAACTTGCCAGCCATGTGAGTGACCCTTCTTGGAAGATCTTCCAGTCCACTCCAGCCTTCAGAATCCTGCCACTTTGGCTGACCCTGACTGAAACCTCTTGAGAGAACTTGTCCCAGCATCACCCAAATCTGTTGTTCCCAAAGTCTTGATGTACAGAAACTACATGAGATAATATATGTTTATTAGCATTTTTAGCCATTATATTAACAGTAATTTGTTATGCAGAAACAGTATAGTATTTTTAAGTTTTATTTTCGAATTTTCCTTGCTAGTATATTGAAATAAAATTGATTTTTTAATTGACTATTTTTAATTTGACCATTTATCCTGTGTCCTTGCTAAATTCATTAATTTGGCTAGTAGTTTGTTTGATAGGTATGTTAGAATTTTTTAATGTAAACATCAAGTCATCTGCAAATAAAGACAGTTTTATCTTTTCCTTCCTGGTCTTTCTGCCTTCCATTTATTTTTTCCCCTACTGAAATGGACAGGGCTTGGAGAACAGAATTAATTAAAAGTGGTGATAGCATATATCCTTTCCTTATTCTGATTCTGAGGGAACTGTTCAGTTTTTCATTGAAAACAAGTATGATGTTAGTTGCCATTTTTCATGGATGTCTTTTATCAGATTGAGGACATTATCATCTATCTATAGTATACCAAGATTCTCATTTTAAATGAATGTTCACAAGGTTGTTGCCTTTTAAAGAAATTCAAGAAAAGATATTCTCTTACATTTGGCCACATAGTTACCATTTCCAGAGTTCTTCACCCTTTTGTTACATCTGGGTATTATTTCTCATCATCTTGAAGAGCAAACTGCAGTATTTCTTAAAGGTAGATTTACTGGCAAAAAGATTCTTTCAGCTTTGGTTGATCCAAAAATGTCTATTTTACATCTTCTGAAAAAAGAAGTTTTCTTCAGAGGACTTTACACTGTCAACACTTACTTAATTCACTCATATTTCTTCCTACTAGAAGGTGAGTTTGATGAGGTCAGTCGTCTTCTCTTGTTTACTTCTCTGTATTCACTTCACCTGCAATGTGCCTGTCACAAAGCACTGGCCAATTTGTTGGCAGAAAGAAAGAAGGAAAGAAAGAGAAAGAAGAAAGGGAGAAAGGCAGGCCACCTCAAGATGGGCTGCTCTGACATGAACATTATTTTGAGTAAAAAGCAAACAAAACCCAGCAAATTCAGGAAAGTCTCCTTACCTCCCCGCTAAACCTCCTATCTATACTGGCAAGGGAGCTATTAACAGAGACCTGTCTTTACCTAAGAAACTCTTCTACGTAGCAGGGAAACCTTTTTTTCCCTGAACATCTCCTTTTACCTTCTTGCTCATGGTCTTTCTCCCTTTTGTATCCTCAGACCATACCCCTGTCCTTAGCTCATAGGAACTTCATGTTGGCCAAATTTGTCTGGTCCATGTCTGTGTGGCTTCCCATACACAAGCTATTGAATTTGATTTTCTCCTGTTAATCTGCCATATGTCAGTTTGATTCTTAGTCCAGCTGGAAGGACTTGGAGGGCAAGGTCCAACTAACATTCCTACTTATAGTCTCTATACAAATGTTTGAGTTTGACATTTCTTAAAATATCCATTGCATTAATCAGGTGTTTGAGTGGCCCAAATTAGTTTGTTTACAATAACAATAAAACATATTTGGCAGGAAGGGGGTAAAGGAAAATTCCAAATATATTTAGGCCTCCAAAATTTTATAATACATTTTAAGGTATGAAATAATAATTTATCATGACTTTGCTGTTTTATATATGTGTGTTTGTGTGTGGCTCTCTTTATCTATAGATAGATTATAGAATATATTCCCTATTTCATATTCCATATGGAATATATTCATGGAAACCTTGTAAGTATAAAGGAAGTACATAATAGTTATTTTAAACAAATACTACTCATATAAATTAAATTAATAAATACTACTCATATATACACAATCATCCTTAAAATTACTGGCACTTTTTCAGACTGTGCATATAATGATCCTGTACCTAATGAAAAGAAAACATGCACAGGGCCTAAGAGGAAAATATAGGTAGAAGGAGGCAAAGATAAAGATGACAGGGTTAACATAAGAGGGGAAAAAAATAATATGTACCAATAGAGTCCACTGACAAAGATATATTTGATGGGAAATATTTTGAAAACATGCACGATTCTAAATAACCACTTTAAGGTAACAATGATTTCTTAGCCAACAAAAGGGAAATAATTCTTAATAATGTCATTTATATTGTTCACAATATGATGATAAATCAACTAAGAATCCTCATCTACAAAACATCAGGCTTAGGCTGAATAGCAGTAAAATTTATTTTCTAGGAAGAAATGCTGTGGAATTCAAATTCTGAAGTTGTTATTTCCATTGTTCTATAGAACAATACCATAGGACAAAACTAGAAACATTGAGGTTTGGGTTATTTAAGATGTGCCTGGGCGAAAGGCTGTAATATAAACTATGCAGATCAATTTGTGGAGAGAGACGTCAGCCAGGTGAGTGAACAGGGCTTATTCATCCCCAATTTTTATACAGAACAATGTTTGATAGAGCACTGTCATGAGAAAGTTGTAATTAAAAAAATATATATTTGTTTATTTAGAGAGAGAAAGAGAGCTCGTGTGTGCAAGCACAGGGGAGGGGCAGAAAGAGAGGAACCTGAAGTGGACTCCCGCTGAGTCTGGGGAGCTTTACACATGGGGCTGGATCCCAGGACCCTGAGATAATGACCTGAGCCAAAACCAAGAGTCAGATGCTCAACTGACTAAGCCCCCCATGTGCCCCATGAAAAGTTGTTTGTTTTTTTTTTAATATTTTACTTATTTATTTATTTGAAGAGAGAGAGGTCACAAGTAGGCAGAGAGGCAGGTAGAGAGAGGGGGAAAGCAGGCTCCCTGCTGAACAGAGAGCCTGGGGTGGGGCTCAATCCCAGGACCTGGAGACCATGACCTGAGCTGAAGGCAGAGGCTTAACCCACTGAGCCACCCAGGTGTCCCCGTGAAACGGTTTTAAATGAAAATACTTGGTATGGGTTACATGGGGAAGATAAGTGAGCCCTGAGTGTAGGCTTGGAAGACAGACTTTGGTGCAAATGTAGGGTGGGCTTTCTCCCTTGTTTACCATGATAGAATGAGTTTAAGTCTGTTGTCCCTTTCATTCTCAAAAGTGTCCCAAGTTACAGAATATATTACATGGTGACCCAATTTAAATGTCATCTTTATTCACTATGAGAACCTGGGTGAGCTTCCAAGTCTCGGTTTCTTACTTTTAAAATGGGAATAATGACTTCAATTAAGGACTTCAATGTGAGACAGGAATCCATCAATACCCTAGAGGAGAACATAGGCAGTAACCTCTTTGACACTGGCCTCAACAACTTCTTTCAAAACATGTCTCCAAAGGCAAGAGAAACAAAAAGGAAAATGAACTTTTGGGACTTCATCAAGATAAAAAACTTCTGCACAGCAAAGGAAACAGTCAACAAAACAAAGAGGCAACCCACAGAATGGAAGAAAATATTCGCAAATGACACTGCAGAGAAAGGACTGATATCCAAGACCTATAAAAAACTTTTCAAACTCAACACCCAAAAAACAGATAATCAAGTCAAAAAATGGGCAGAAAACATGAACAGACACTTCTCTAATGAAGACATACAAATGGCTAGCAGACACATGAAAAAATGCTCATCATCGTTAGCCATCAGGGAAATTCAAATCAAAACCACATTGAGATACCACCTTACAACAGTGAGAATGGCAAAAATTGACAAGGCAAGAAACAACAAATGTTGGAGAGGATGTGGAGAAAGGAGAACCCTCTTACACTACTGGTGGGCATGCAAGTTAGTACAGCCACTTTGGAAAACAGTGTGGAGGTTCCTCAAAAAGTTAAAAACAGAGCTACCCTATGGCCCAGCAATTGCACTACTGGGGATCTACCCCAAATATACAGATGTAGTGAAAAGGGTCACATGCACCTCAATGCTCATAGCAGCAATGTCCACAATAGAAAAACTGTGGAAAGACCTGAGATGCCCTTCAACAGATGAATGGATAAAGAAGATGTGGTCCATATACACAATGGGATATTATGGATGGGACTAGACGAGATTATGCTGAGTGAAATAAGTCAAGCAGAGAAAGTCAATTATATGGTTTCACTTACTTGTGGAACATAAGGAATAGCAATGGAGGATATTAGGAGAAGGAAAGGAAAAGTGAAGGGGAGGGGGAAATCAGAAGGGGAGACGAACCATGAGAGACTGTGGACTCTGAGAAACAAATGGAATTTTAGAGGGGTGGGAAGTGGGGGGATGGGTTGGCCCAGTGATAGGTATTAAGGAGGGCATGTATTACATGGAGCACTGGGTGTTATACATAAACAATGAATCTTGGAACACTACATCAAAAACTAATGATGTACTGTATGATGACTAACATAACATAATAAAAAAAGTAAAATGGGAATAATGAAAAAAATAAAATAGGAATAATGATATTTAACTCTAAGGCATGTTGAGAGGTTTAAATGCAATAGATCTCAGAAAAGAACCTACTTGTACCCGACTGGTTAGTTCACACCAAACTGTCATTTCCTCATTTCCTCAGCAGTCTCAAGTTGGGCATATTATTTCTTAGCTTGAAATGCAATCCCCTTCTTTTCATTCTCATTATCTTTAAATTCTCTTTACTCTTGATGGCTCACATTTTCTGAATATTTGTAGCTGGAAGTAATTCTACTTTCCTACACATAAGCATCTTTTCAAATTTTATTTTATGGCAGCTATCAATTTTAAAATGATTTACTTTATGGCAGCTATCAATTTTAAAATGATTTAGGTGATAAAATCTTTTATATTATTTGAATCTACCCCAATTGTTTTTATTTAGATATACCACAACTTGTTTAACATATCTCCTACTGAATTCTATTTAAATTGTTCCCATTTTTAAATTATTATACTTTTTATAATTATATATAATTTTATCTTAAATTAGTATTATCTAACAATGTACATAGACCTACACATTTTTTTCATTGCTTTAATTTGTATTTATTTCAACATCAGCAAAGTTGAGAATGTTTCATATACTCCTTTTTTTTTTTTCTTTTGAAGCATCCCTTTTTGATCACTTATTATTTGGGGGGGCTATTTTTGTTTAGATTATTCTCTATTTTAAAAATAAATTTCTAAGGTTTTTTTTCAAAACTGATGAAATTAGTTGCTATCATATATATCTAGTTTGTTAAATGCCTTCTGTTTATAATGTCTTAGGCCTAGCTGAAAGGTTTTAAGTGTTGTTTAAATTACCAAATTTATGGTTTCTGAGTTTTGTGTCTATCTAGAAAGTTCATCCCCATCCCAAGGGAGGAATATATTATTTATTTATTAATAAGTTCAGTCATGTTTTCATCCAGTACTTTTATGGCTTTGTTGTTTACTTTAAATCACTGATCCATCTGGAGAGTATTTTTATTCAAGGAGTGATTTGAGGACGTGGCTTTTTTTTTTTTTTTAATGATAATATAATTACAACAGATTTATTAAAAAATTCATCTTTACCCCCACTGGTTTGAGATGCTGTCTTTATACTAATTCTCATATGTACTCCAACTGATTTCTGAACTCATTCTCTTCCATTGATATTTCTGTGTACTCCTGAGCCATTATTAAATTTATAGGTATCAGAGCTATAGCATATGTTTTATTATCTGGTAGAACTCTTTATTTTTCTTCTTTGGACTATTTCTAGCTATTTTTGTGTGTTTATTTTCCAGGCTACTCTAGTCACATGGTTTCATTTTGTAAATTCTATAGCATTTTTTGTGTTTGTTATTGTTTTTGTGGTTTTTCAAAGGATGGCTATCTTAATGATATTGAGTCCATATTTCTAGGAACAGGATAGGCTGCATTTTAATGAAGGCTTTTATTATTTTTTTCAATTAATAATGAAAAATTTTCACCAGATTCCTTATAAAGGTATTGCTTGGGACTATGATTGAAATATTTTCTTCCATTATGTTTTTATTGGTTTTTATTTACATATAAGAATTTATATTGACTATATATATATTACATCCTCATTTGTAATAACCTAGTTCATTCTCTTTTTTCACATATGCAATCACATTATGTGCGAATAATAATGTTTTACCTTTTCTTTTCAAATGTTGATACTCTGTTTCAGATTAGTATAACTGCTGGTAGTAAATCAAATGTAAACACTATCAAATTAGTTAAATGTTCTAACCCTCAGTTTTCTCATCTGTAAAATGCAGAGAATAGCAGTAATTACCCTGTAAGTACAATTTAAAGATCAAAGTGGCAATGCATATAAAGCAATTAGCAAAATACCTAGAACATAATACATTCTCAAAAATGTTAATCATTGTTTTATTTTTCTTCAAAGTTAATTGAATAGTCTCATATTTTACCATCATTAAATAATATTAATAGCCATTTTAAATGACTTTTTCAATAATGATGTGTGGAATGGCCTAATGGTTTATTTGTAGCATATGTATTATAGCATAATAAACATAACAGGCTAGACTCAACAGGGTTACAGTATCATGCGATTTTACTATTTTAAATAAAGACTAAATTCTTGTGAAACTAAATGGAACTTAATTTATGTTTTTGCTGAGGTATGAGTGAATTCACAGATTAGAGAAAGGGTAAGGGAAGTCTTGCATTAGGCTAGATTCTTAACTTTAGTAGAAGTATGTATCAGTTTGCATTTGTATCATCCATACTTATTTGTGTTTTCTCTTTCTTGATAGAGAAGGTAGGTGCCATGCTCTACGGAATCATCTGCATGGCCTGCCTGGGCAACTGACAAACTTTTGTGGCACATTCAATAAAATCCTTTGGGACAGACCTCACAAACCATATATTTTTCTAGGTTCCATGGGGTCCAAGCATATGTAATGGAAACATTGTGCTATCCCATCCTCAGCTGACAAGAGACAGTATCATACTTCATATGTCCCTAATGTATACAACATTCTTTAATAGGGGAAAGATATTTAATCAGAAGCCAGTATGTACAAAACATCGACTGGAAGTAAGAGCTGTTAAATGCTCTTTCATCAAGGATGATTTTTTTTCCCCTCTTAATGCACGTGCTACATCTTACTCTAATCAGCTCTTTTTCCCCCCTAGTGGAAATTGCAGCGAGCTTGCTTTTACTGTAAAACCTGATTTATATCCTTCAGCTAAACGCAGGGATTTCATTTATGAAGGCTACTCAGTGATTCATATCATTGTTTTCCTTTTTGGACAAGTCACCAGAAAATAATTTTTTTCAAGCAAGGTGGTATTAACCTTCTCTGACTTCAAAGCCACTCTCCTAGCAGTATCAATATTCTTTTGTCATTTCTGTCATTTTATTACATTTGGTAAACAAATAAATACAGCCCCACATATCAAAACCTAAAATGACTATTTTGAGGATTAGCCTTTTGATAATCATCTACAACAGATTACACAGCCTCTATAATATTTCAAAGAATTGGCCTTTTTCCAGTTGATACTGATATTGGGATTTGAGTTAATTGCCGGTGCGTCTCCAACAACAGAGCAGGTGCTGGGAGAAAGAACGTTCCCTGTAGTTTCTTTGTTATTTATTGTCAGAGCTCTTTTGCACTAAACCCTTGAGCTGGCTTTTTAGAGCCCACTGTATAACAATTTCATTCACTTTCATGTCAACAAGCTTGGGCTTGATAAATTAAAACAGAAAAATGCTGGCTAAAGCACCGCAGCCCTACATGATTCATTCTGCTGCAAGTTTCTGGCAGCTGTCCAAGAATGACCGGCTATCTTCCTAGTGTCCTTATCATTTTCCCATCTGGAAAGGGCTGAACCTTACTTACACTGGGGAGTTAAAGGCCTGTGCAGGCTGCATCCAAAGGCCATTAACAATCATAACTCTAAAAATCATCACCTTCTTTCAGGCAAGGTTAATAGTAGTCTATAGAATAGATAGGAAGGTCAATATTTTACCTTTATTTAAATAAATACGAAGCAAATGGCAGGTTTCTTTAAGGATGTAGAACAGTATGCTAACCAGAACCGTTATATCTTTAGACTTTGCGATCTTCCTTAACATTATCCAAAAGTTATTTTGAAGAGCTCAGCTCAAATTAAGCAACTTTTGGTATTAGTTATGGGTTGACTATTAAGCAAACTAATTCATTCATTTATTCTTCCTTTATACAATGAGATTTCTCTTAGAGGGTCTTAGGTACAATTATCATTTTAGTAATTGTTTTAGCAATTAACTACCAGGATGCAAAAGTCACAGAGGAAAAAAAAATTAAACGTACTTTTGGAAAGAAAGGCTAAATAATAGCAGAACCAGTTTAAACTCTAATATTTAATTTCAGCAAAGTTTTGAAGTATTTAAGTTGGTTTCCTTAACCAAGACTAGATATAGATTAAAAGTAAATTAAATTTAAACCTGATGCCAACTCAGCCTTTATCATCCAAGAAATTACCAAAGCCTAAATATAAGGACATAAATTCTAAACAATTACAATCTTTAGAAAATGGAAACTCCCTTATTACTGGATTTTAAGGTGACAACTTAAAGCTTTCTTCCTCTGATGATGCATGTTAGTAGTGATTATTAGCCTTATCTGCAAAGCAGGAAAAGATGTAGAGATGACCAGAATTCTTGACTGGTCTTGACTGCCGGGTCTAATGATCAAGGACTGAGCAGAGTGGGCAAAGCCAGGCAAAGGGCCCTCTCTTTCAAAAAGGAAACAACATAAAGAGAGGTCAGATGGACTCCCCAACCCCACCCCAAATACATCATTTGTTTAGGAAATGTCACCACTTACAGGGGCTACTTGGTGGTAAGAGAAGATCAGAAGCATGGCCCTTGGACCCTGCTTGGTGATCGAAAACACTGGAACACTGTGAAGGGAAAGGGGAAAAAGAAGCTGCAACTCCAAAATTTGTGTTGCTGGGCACCTGGGTAGCTAGTCAGTTAAGTGTCTGACTCTCGGTTTTGGCTTGGGTCATGATCTCAGGATCATGTGATTGGGCCCCCAAGTGGGGGTCTGCACTAAGCGTGGACTCTGCTTAAGACTCTCTTTCCCTCTTCCTCTGCCTCTCCCTCCCACATTCTCTTTCACTCTCTTAAAATAAATAAATCTTAAAAAAAAAAATTGTGTTGCTGAAGTTGAAAACTTGAATTCTGCTTAGTGAGATGCTTATATTTGGGGAGAAAAGCACCAAGAGGATTTTGTTTGTACAAAGATAAAGCTTAGATCTAATTCTGGAATGGAAACTGAGAGTTAAATGTCTGTGAATAATAATACAAGAGGTTATCTTCACTATGGGTGGATTTGAGCCAGTGGGGATAATAATACACCCTGGGTGGCAGATCTGAGAATAGTCTATCAGTCTGTGAGTGTCAAGTCTTTGGGGGTGGGAGCATTAACTCCAGGACAAGAAGAACATAGTCTGAGACTCTCCCATTGCATGGGAGATGCACTGAATCATGCAACTTTTCATTCGGTCATTAAATTAATGTTCATTTGTTGGACACATAACCTGTGCTGGCATTATCTATTGGGGTAAATTAGAGAAGCCTTGAGGTTGGCAGCTATAACAGCAGGAATTCTTACATGAATTTCTTTTCTCCCTTCCTCCCTCTCTTCTTTCCCTTCTTTCTCTTTTATTCATTCATTTGTCCCTCCCCCACCAGCCGTGTGTGTGTGTGTGTGTGTGTGTGTGTGTTGTAAGTTCTTCACTATTCTCAAGCCATTACTGAAGTTTTATTAAGCCCCATAACCACATCTTAGATTGTGATTAGAGATTTTAAGGAATGTTTTTCAGCTTCAAAACAAAGTGACTTGGCTGTATAAAACTGACAACATTGAGAGAGAAGAGACTCATTTTACATGATAGTAATAGATGGCCTGGATTAACAGGGCAAGGTGCCAGCTTGCTAGGGACCAACAACCAGAGAATAAACTTGTGGGACACATTAGCCTTTCCCAGGAAGTCTTAGAAATGCCTCCAGCGTAGTGCCTGATCGCCAATACTACCCTTAGTTCCAAGCCTCCAGAGTACTGCCTGATGGCCAGTACTACTCTTAGTACCAAGCAAGAGGGGGCCCTTGGGTGCTGATAATGCTGTCAGGCTGGGGCACCCTGAGCCTAGAACACAAAAGCATGAGCTTTCTTTCTGTTTGTTTTTCTCTTTCAGGATTCTCTCTGACCTGTCTACTTCACCTCCCCTTTAACAATGGTTGAGTAGATGCACCAAGAAGCTCCATGATCCTAACCTATAGGACTTCCTAGGGCCCTGTGGCGAGGACCCAGTTCTCAGATGGTGGCCTGGAAAGCAGTTTATTCCCTCGGTAAGCCTGGCATATCTTAGTGAAGATCACGTAAAACTGAGCTTTGAGAAGGGTGCTGGCATGCTGACATGTCCCCACTCACGTGAAACACAGGATGATTTCAGGGATCTGGGCTACTGACCATCTACTACTGACTTTGGGGCTTGCACTACATGTGAGGGCCTATGGGTTGATTCCCTTTGAGTTTTCACCACCATGCCACCTCCAGTCTACCGAACCCTAGGGTGGTAAGGGGGTCTATGGGTGTGATTCACTCTAAGTGCACCCCTGCTCGTAGCATCCAGGGTGGTCGCTCCATCCCATCATCAGGCAGTCAAGAAGAAGCAGGCTAATTGCTTCTGTGGGGACACAGGTGTCATGCAAAGCCTAAAGGACCTTCTAGTGATATATTCCTTTCTTCTGACTGATGTGGTTATATTTTATTCTCTGTGGTCTGTCTTAAGCTGTGCCAAACAAAAGACAGACACTCCTTGTGAGAGACTATTCTTTTCATTCCACCCAATAGGTCTTTTGCCTATTATCCCTGTTAGTCTGTTAGTTGTGGTACAGGAAGTCTAAGGAGCAGTGAACACTGAACAAATCACATTACAGGAATGCTGTGATTACAGCCTACAAATGCATTATGGGAGATGTGTTGTTCTGTTTTTACACTGAAAGTTTATATGGTAAATTTAACATGATCAGAAAGAATGTGTTCCCGCACACTCTTGGAGCACATGCACTGTGGTCCTAACAATGAAGCTCAGAAACCTCTGAAATGGTCATTTGGAAGCCACAGATCACAGGCAGCAGAATGGACGATTCAGTGTCATGTGAAATGGTGGACTCAATAACAAATAAATACTGTTAGGGAATTACCGAGACAAGAAATTGTCTCAAAATAAACAAGTTCTGAAGAGCACAGTGCTGTCTACAGTAACACTGTTGCTATATCTTTTTTCCCAGGGGGAAACAGGAAATTAGACAGGATGGTGCATTTACCAATAAAGGACAGAAAAGGTTGTTCCTGTGACCTACCTTATCTTGGATAGCTGGTATGGCTGAGGATTCTTTTAGTTTGGATGAAATGGACCGTAATCTTTGAATTAAAATCAGTCTCATTTGCATCTTTTCCTCAGGCTCATTTCTTATCATGGCTCTTGAGGCTATCCAGTGGTTAGAAGAGAAGGGGAAGGAGAAGAAGGGGAAGTAAATGACGGAGGAAGAAGAGGAGAAGTTGGAGATGGTGAAAAGCATACCAAGGGAGAGAACGGTTCTTCTTGATTTGGGAGTCCAACAATTGAGTGGATCTAAGGGACTTGTGGATCTAAGGGACTTGATAGGTTATATAAATGAGTGCAGCTTGTGGGCTGAGATGATCAGGAGTGGTAGAGGCTCTGGTATATGCAAGCCCTGTCAACATGGGATAGCCACACTCAGCTCCAGGCCATTATTATCATAAAAGAAGCTGGGCCCAATTTTGCTGGATCTTCTCATTTTTTGAGAGATGCCTCAAATTAAACCTCTATGTGAAATCTCCCCAGGTTTAAATGTTGGCAATTAATTCAAATGTTAAAAGTTCTGTGCAAACCACAGAAGATATGTGGCTCCCCTACAGTCAGTGTGTCAGCTCAGCTCCAAAACCTGGAGAAGAGAATAAGTTGATAAACCCACGATATGTGAGCCTTCCAAGAATAAGAAAGCCCAGATCAGGCAGGAGACAGATAAACCTTTGGGTCAGGAAAGAAGAAATGCTATCAAGAGATGGAGTCCAAAGGGTGTTGGAAATCAAACACTCTTGGTTAGTTCTCTTATCTATTCCAAAACTCTGTTCCCAAGAACTGTGGCCCTAATCTGACGGATCTCTTTGCTTTTATTTGAAAGTGAAGTGGGAGAAGGGAATGCTAGGGCTGGTCTCTTCCTGGATAGTAAAGAACAGACTGTGACCTTCAAGATATGGATTGGCATGATATCATCAAGATAGTGACAAGGTCATTCTCAACTTGAGCTCTCCTCAGAAAAAGAAAAACTAGCAACAGTCTATGGATAAGGCACCACTGAGAAAATCCCAGAACCTGGGGGTGAGGTTAGGCATCCTTCCAGACAACAAAGATGGAGAAGGGCTGCATGAGAAGAGTGAGAAGAACAGCTACATCTTGACTGCATCACCTCACCCCAGCCCTTTAGGCCATCATAGCATAGGACTACAGCACTATACCGAGAGCACCCCTCACACCCTGAGCCTATGGTTTCTCCAGTGGACTTCAGTGGACTTTAAGAGAGTCCAAGGTGGACATCCAGCTTCCCTAGTATTGCAGAATGTGTCTAAGGAGGACCACTCAGATTTTGCCTCCTGAGAATTAATGAGAGAATTGGTGGGGCTTAACCTCTAAGGATCAGATAGAGACAGAGAAAGGGGACAAGTCTTAGATGACCCAGCAGTCAGATCTTGGGAGTACTGCATTCTTGCTTGCAGTGGAACCCAAACAGAGATCTCAGCAGATCTGCCTATCTGCAGAGTCAACTCGTGGCCAGGGAGCCCACTTAGCCCCTCTATCTGACTGAGTCCCTGTCAACTGATTTTATCCTCTGTGGAGATGATTCCACCTCCTCTCCCGGCAGGGACACACGTTTGAAGCCCTACCCAATTAATGAGTGTAGTCTACAGACCCAACAATGTAAGAAAGTTGCAGGAAAAAAAAACCAACCTACAAAAATCAGTTATATTTCCATATACTACCACCAGATTATTTGAAAAAGAAAGAAAGAAAACAACCTCATTTATATGAGCATCAAATACTTAGGATTAGATTTAACCAAGGAAGTGAAAGATCTCTGCACTGAAAGCTAAGACTCTGATGAAAGAAACTGAAGATATCACAACTAAATGAAAAGATATCCCATGTTCATAGGTTGGAAGAATTAATGTTGTTACAATGTCAGCACTACCCAAAGTCATGTAGAGATTCAATGCAGTCCCTATCAAGAGTCCATTGGCATTTTTTTTACAGACCTAGAGAAAAACAATCCTAAAATTTGTAAGGAACCACAAAGGCCCCAAATAGCCAAAACAATCCTGAAAAAGAAGGAAAAAAGCTGGAGGAAACATATTTCCTAAATTCGAACTGTCTATAAAGTTATAATAATCAAAAAACAGTATGGGTGTTGGCACAAAAACAGACTCATAGACCAATGGAACAAAACTGAGAGTTCAGAATAAACCTTCACATATATAGTCAAATAACATTTGACAAGGGAGTACAGATACTCACTTGGGAAGAGATGGTCTTTTCAATAAGTGACAAAAGGAAAACTGGATATTCACTGCAAACAAATGAAACTGGATCTCTATTTTATTAACGAAAATTAATTCAAAATGGATAAAGACTTAAATGTAAGACCAGAAACCATAAAATTCCTAGAACAGAACAGGGGAAAAGCTCCTTATACTTGGTAATGGATTTTTTGGATGTGGCACCAAAAGCCCAAGCAATAAAAGCAAAAAGAAACTAATGGAGCGACATCAAATATAAAGCTTCTACGTAGCAAAAGATACGATCAACAAAATGAAAAGGCAACCCATGGAGTGGGAGAAATATCTGCAAACCATACATCTGACAAGGGGTTAATATCCAGAATATGTAAAGAACTCATACAACTCAGTAGCGAAAAACCATAATTAAATGGGCAAAGGACCTGAATAGACGTTTTTCCAAAAAAAGATAATCAATTGACCAGTAGGAACATGTAAAGGTACACAACAGAATTCATCATCAGGGAAACGAAAATCAAAACTACCACGGGATCTCACCTCACACCTTCGAGGATAGCTATTACCAAAAAAGACAAGAAATAACAAGTGCTGGCAAGGATGCGGAGAAAAGGGAATGCTTATAAACTCTTGGTGGGATTGTAAATGGTATAGCCATTAGGGAAAATAATATAGAGTTTCCTCAAAAAATTAAAAATAGAATGACCAAAATGATCCAGCAATCCCCCTTCTGGGTACATATCTAAAGCAAATGAAATCACTATCTGGAAGAGATATCTGTACCCCCGTGTCCTCTGAAACATTATTTACAATAGCCCAAGCATGAAAACAACCTAAGTGTCCCCAGGTGGATAGAACATTATTCAGCCATAAAAAAGAAGAAAATCTTGTCATTTTTAATGACACTTACAGTCCTTGAAGTCCTTATGCTAAGTGAAATAAGTCAGACAAACAAAGTATGTTCTCACTTATGTGGAAACTTAAAAAAAAAACAAACTTGAAAAAACCCAAAACTGAACTCATAGCCACAGCACACTGGTCACTGCCATGGTGTGCAGGAATCTGGTGAAAAAAAATCAAAGGGTACAAACTTCCAATTTAAGAGAAATTCTGGAGATGTAATGTTCTGATCGTGTGGTGACCAGAGTTAACAATACAGACTTGTATATTTGAAAGTTGCTAAGAGGGTAGGTCTTGAAAGTTCTCATTAGACACACACACACACTAGGTGAGGTGAGAGTATGTTTGTTAAGTAACCTTACTGTAGTTTTCACTTCACAATATACATGTACATCAAATCATCACACTGCAAATCTTAAAGTTATATAATGTTATATGTCAATTATATCTCAATAAAACTGGAAAGAGAATAGAGATACAGATTGAATTTTATTGCAAAGACATCATTTTGGGCTTTTGTGGTGAAGAGGGATTGAGGAGAAAGCCCGCAAGGCAACCAGTCCAATGAAGAAGGAAATAGTTGAAGAATCACTCCTCTCCAAGCACATTCACTTTGTGGGACCAGGCTGGGCATGGAGATGCAGGATTCAATTACACTAAGTCAGCCAGCTTAACTACACACCCTAACAGTTGAATATATATATTCAGTTAACTGAAATTAGTTCAGTGGAACTCTCCTGGAAAATTATAGCCAACACTTACATGGCATTTACTATATGTTCTACTCTCTTTTGATATATTAACCTCTTAATTTTCACCACAATTCTAAAGGGTAGGTACTATTTTTATACTCCTTTTTCAAGTAAGGCAAATTAGAAGAGAGAAATGAATCATTTGCTCACAATCACACAGCCGGCAAACAGGGAACCCAGGAGACCCAGAGGGGCTGGCCCCATTTGGAGAGCCTAACCAGATGATTTATCTGGAAGAGTATATCTTTTCTTTCACTATTTATTTATTTATGTTGTAAAGTGAAATCAACTGCTAATCAAGATTGAATAATATTGACTGAGTTATGTTAACCAGAGGAAAAATAAGGTCACCAATTCTCCTTTTTGGATTCAGATTTTTAGCCAGGAGGCAAACACCGAGTAGGAGCGGAGAGGAAGACTAGTATGATTCTTGCTGTGGGAGATAATGGTCTTTCCTGTGCTAGGGGAACAGTTCAAGGAAAGGTCATCATGAAGGTGCTCAACTGGCAGAATTGAACTCTTCTCTCGTATAAGCAAGAACAACAAGCCAGTAGACTGGAGTCAAGAAAAAGTATAGGACAATCCTGAAGGGGAAAGAAAGTCAATAGTAGATAGCAGATTTCGTATACTTGGGATTAACATTTTCCTCTTGAGAACTCTTCTCGTCCATAGCACACTGCAATAAAAACTAAAAAAAAAAAAAACATAGTTTACCAGAATAACTGTTTATAACTGTTTATTGGCATCTCCAATGTTGACCTCTGCACTGACTCTGGGAGCATTCTGCCAGTCCTCATATGTATTATCATCCATTTGATTGATGAGAAAGTCAACTCAATTTACATGACTTGTTTAGTATCATACAGCAAATAAGGAGTTGAATTAGAATTTGCAACTCCTTCTTGCTTCAGAATCTGTAGTCTTTCCACTGTACCCTTTCTACCAACTCTTATTTATATGAAATGCATTGAGCAGACCAGCTTGCTCCAAAGTTATTCTTAGATTCCTTTCTTTATGGCTATAATTACTGGACCCATTTATTTGTGTTATGATGCTAAATTTTGTAGTGATAGGATGATTCCCCATCAAAATTAGCAGGTGGCTTGGCTGGCAGACATGAAGTTTAGATTGGGAATGAGGACCACCATCAGATCTTCTATGTAGCAAGTCACTATAACAGTTTTATAGTGGAAAATGACAGCAGATTTAAAAAAAAAAATTGTTTTAAGATTGCAGTTTCCCTCCTCTTGTCTATAAGGAATGGTGACTGACAAGTCAGCAGTTCACTATACACAGCAGCACTCAGAATCTCTGTTCTTTGGACACTGGCCACCATGCTAACCAACATTAATAACAGTTTTCTTGCAAACGATAGAATGCATATTTTAAAAGTGTACACAAAAAACTCCACCCAAACAAATAATTGGCTATATTGAGACTTTTTTTTTTTTTTGTAGTGTTACACTGAGGAGATACTCTATCTAGAGTATCTTTACCTTTTGATTCCAAAATATTGTTTTATGCAGTGGCTTTTTAGTGATTCTTCCAAATAAAGCAGAGCTTAAGGCTCAGGGTTGTCTGTGAACTGATTCAACCCCCTAGAGAAATTTCCTGACTGCACAGAGTTGAAAACCCATTATGGCTGCTCCACAGCCAAACATTAGAGGCACTGATCAATGCTGGAAGTGCAAGAGAGGGAGAGCTGAGGGGTCTTAAGACTACTAGTTGTTTTTCACCTCGATTCAGCTTTATCAGCATTAAAAGAAATTAAAACAAACAAACAAACAAACAAAAGGAAAAGAAAACATTGAGCCCCAAATTGGAAAACATACCTTTCCCCATAGCACTACCTCAACTATCAGTAACCATTTAGTTCTTCTTCTTCTATTTTTTAAAAGATTTTATTTATTTATTTTAGGTAGAGAGCAAGAGCAGGGGGGCAGAGGGAGAAGCAGACTTCCCGCCAAGCCTGGTACCCAATTCAGGGCTCCATGCCAGGACCCTGGGATCATGATCTGAGCTGAAGGCAGATGCTTAACCGACTGAGCCACTCAGGCACCCCCCATTTGGTTCTTCTTAGTAAACTTAACACATCAGAATAACCTTGTGGATGCAAGCTATAGGTTCCTGAGGACAAATTATCTGCCTTTAACTCTTTAAGAAAAAGAATGCTGTCTTGTAATTATTACTGTGTGTCAGTTTTGTTATGAAGGAACACAAACCATCTTGCTTCACACAAGGCACTTGGACGATTAAGGCTCTTAGCCACCAAGGACGTGGCTGAAGTGAAGGGAGAATCAGAGTTTACAGATTTAGACAAAACAGAGACATCCGCATTTATTATCTGTGCAGTGCTGAGATTTACAATTCTTTTTTTAAAATTTTTTATTTATTTCTTATTTTTTATAAACATATAATGTATTTTTATCCCCAGGGGTACAGGAGATTTACAATTCTTAAAGTATGTAAGCAAAAACATTTGTGAAGCAGACAAAGACTACAAAACATCCAAAGAGATTGCTAATATTAACATATAAAAGAAATACCACACTGGAGCATGTTAACACTAATGATTTAAAATACTACTTACATTTGAAGTGGCTGGCCTACAGACATATTTTCTCACAACCAGGGACAATTACTAGAATTTTTTTAAGCCCTTGTTAAATATGCAGTGTCAAGGGTTATGGAAACAGCACCAGGAATTTAATATCTTGCATACATTTAAGAATCTGAATTGAAAATACTTGGTATTTGGCATAAGGCTAATGAAACACGAAGCTTAGGAAAAGCATGTTTGAATACAAAGAATGAACACCAACTGAAGCCACTGGAGGTGCAAAAAGCCAAGGAGCTCAGGAAAAATAAATAAAACACAGTAGGAGAAGTGTGCCTCACAAAAATACTAACACATGCGTTATTCTTCAACTATGTAACTGACCGCCCTTTACTTATTTTTTTGGTGGACCAAAATGTGAGTATTTTGATTTTTAAATAAAGGAGATGCTAGTGGAGTTGTTACAAGGAGGAAAACAAATCTAGATAGTTTTTCTTCCATGTAAAGCCTTGCTGAAGTTTTTAATGCTGGTTTTTCAAAAAAAGATTTATTTATTTGAGAGAGAGTGCGAGAGCATGTGAGTGAGTGCATGAGCAGTGGGGAGGAGCAGAGGGAGAGGGAGACTCCCTGCTGAGCAGGGATCCCAACTCAACTCGAGGCTCCACCTCAGGGCCCCTAGATCATGACCTGAGCCGAAGGCAGAAACCTAACAGACTGAGCCACACAGGCGCCCCAGTGCTGTTTCTTAAAGGATTTAACATCAACTTCTGATCGTTCTTGTGCTGTTTCTCCCCAGACATCCAACCTGTGGCTTTGGGAGAAACTCCTTTGGAGAGAGAGGATTTGCAGATCTGTGACTGAAAGCAAACTTGCTCTTCTTTCTCACGAGTTAGAGGGCTCTGGGATTGCCCAAAGGACAGAAGGATGAGCAGAGCACAGATGCATCGGCAGCAGACAGGTTGCAACACATAGGAACAGAAATAGAAATCTCCCTGATAACAGATTTGGTTTCCGGTCTGAGTTTCCAAGAAAGACTATGGGTTCTTCGACTTTGGGAAATGTTATTTTCCCACTTTTTCACGTTATTGTTTGGCTTCATGTCAGGACTCTTCTCTTTTAACGTGAGCACCACCCTACAGCCAGCTTACTGGCAGGCATTGTTTTTAGGGACAGAGTCTCATTTATTAGGATGCAGGCCGGTGACAGGGATGTTACCTGTTGTAGCCATCAGGAACCTAGAAAGAAATGGGTGCTATGCTCAAACAGGGCTAACTGAGGAAAACTGAGTAAAGGGGTAATTTACAAAGAGGTCTTTGGGATTACAGAGAAACAAGCAAGGGACGAAGCAGTGTTTCTGGACTAGCAACAACGGAGCTCTGCACTTAGGGCATCACGGTAGGGAGCCCTGCGCAGAACCCAGAGGGAAAACTGGCTACTTAAGTGGAACTGCAACCTTCTATAGATTGATGCAATTTGCCCCAGGGACAGAGCAGGGAGACCAGCAGGAGAAATAAGGATCCTGACCTCACTCCCTTGTTTTCCTAAATTTCCTTTGCTGTCTTCTATTCACCAAGCTAAGCCAGAAGGCAGAGGGCAAGGCTGTCCATAGATTTAGTTGATAAATGTCAACCAGGGCACAGAAAGGTGTCTAAGGTGGGGAAGAGGATCTGGAGGAGCAAATGGAGAACAGCCAACACACAAAACATCTCGCTCACTCTCACCACATCCTAATAAGCAATGCATTACCAACATCCGCAATTTATGGTTAGGGAAAGTTAAGTTCAGAAGGTCAGGGGATTTTCACAAGAACGCACAGATAAT
Organism: Meles meles; assembly: GCF_922984935.1. Taxonomy (NCBI): domain Eukaryota; kingdom Metazoa; phylum Chordata; class Mammalia; order Carnivora; family Mustelidae; genus Meles; species Meles meles. The sequence goes on from NC_060068.1 coordinate 46,921,460, forward strand.
AAATGACAGCATGAAGATAGAAACCTAGATCTTCTCAATCCAAAGCTGCTTTTTTTTTTTTTTTTTTTTTTTTAACAAGGAAGAGGAGAGTGAGAGGAGGGAAAGAAAGTAGCTGCAATGGCTGTGTCCCAGCCATTGTTTCAAGCTTTAAAAAATGTGCAGCATCCCACTGTCTCATCAGCTCTATCTCATTTCTCAGAGGAGGGGCCAGAGCCATAGGAGGACCGAGAAAGTTATCAGGATCAGCCAGCCAGCAAGTGGTAGAATTTCAACTTATGTAGATTGTAGGCTCACGCTTTAAGCAATTAAATCAGAGGAATGAGTGGAGTTGGGTATCAAGACAGAAGAAGTCCAAGTCTCTGGCATGATTGCCCAAAACTCTCAGGTGTCCTAAATGCTTTATCTTGATATAAGCAAATCACTTTTGTTTGTTCTTGTGTCTTTTCTGTTCATTTTGCTATTCAAGTGTTATAATGACAGGGGCACAAAAGGAAATGCAACTCAGTTCAGGCCATTTATGATTTTGGAGGACCCCTAGGCAGATCGGACAGACACAGGTGGAACTGAATTCACCACATCCCCTTGACTTCTTTTATATGCTCTCTCATCTAATGGCACAATCTTCTTTTCATGATCTACAAAAAACTGGACACTTTCCCGTACTGTTACCATTATTATTTATTGGCCTCCTCCTCAAGGGAGGGATTCTTTAAAATTCTATATATTCTATTCTCAATGTCATTCTAAAAGCACTGCATCCTCTTTTTTTGGAATCTCTATAGCACTCCTTTGAAATCATGGAAATATACATAATTGTACCTGTATAGGTACAGAGATACCTGATCTCTATCATCTGCACATACGTATAATATATCCGTGTGTGTGTGTCAGTAATCAGGTACCTCTTCTGCACCCCTGTCCCAGTCTTCTGTGCTGGGTACATAGTAGTGTCTCACTAAATGGCTGCTGAATGAATGTCCACATGGAAACTGGGCTTCCATAACTTCTCGGTTGTATATGAAAGCATCTGACTTGCTATGAACATCCTGAGAAATGGATGCCTCAGATTTTCCAGGTTTTCTTTCTGAGTAAAGGCCAGGTAAGGCTGCAATTGCCTGACTTCCTTTTTTGTGCTCTTTGATATCGCCCCTGAGGTCAGCCCTGCTGTTCTTCAGACGTCAGCCTGACTTGGAGCCAAGCCTTTGATATGCTGTTTCATGCAGTTTGCAGCTATGGAGAGTTAGGTGCGTTTTGATTCTCTTTGTTTCTATTTTCATGAACTCTTTTAGAGGACAGCGGTCAGAAAGTCCTCAAGGTTAACTGACACCTAAATGGCATTTTTCAACCCACAAGACTGTATTTTTAAACTCTCAATGTTTGGGACAGCCAGTCAAATGTTTTGACACTTGTCCCGATCATTAATGATTTCAAACCATAGTGGCTGGCAAAGAATTCTTGAATCAAAGGTACCAAAGTAGAGTTTCTTTAAGGTCACTGAACATAAAGCAGTATCTTTTAGTTTCCATAAGAGGTGTGCACAGCTTGCTCTGAAGAGAAAAAGCAGCATGCCGGCTCCCCTCTTCGGATTTGGAATGCTGCGTACAATGTGGCCTCCGCCGCATTCTAAATCAATCTCCCTCCCTCCCCTTGCACCCCCATTCCTATTATGTCTCAGCAAGCCAGCTTGCCCAGAGAAGAAGCTGGGTGCCTAGAGCATCTGTGGGAGCGGACTGCTTCCTCCTTGGGGTAGCCCTGCCCACAGCAAGGCCACGCCAGCCCATGTGTGCCCACTGCCAGCCACACCGTGGGCATCTATAGCAGCTGCTGCTGTTTCTGGCCGCCAAGTCTCCATGTTTGCCCGGAAAAAATGTCATTCCTTCGCCTCTCTCCGTATTCAGGCTCACTCACCAGTGTGGTTCCAGCTGCCCTCAAATGTATTCAGAATAAATGGTGCACGAAGGACAGTTTAAACTCAGCAAAGCGGTGGCAGGCAAGGCATCTCCAGTTCACCGGGCTGTTCTTCCTTAACAACCAGTGTCGTATTGTCATGTAAATGTGTTTCTGGCCCAGGACACGTTGGCTGTGTCTCTGCTTTGGCAACTGAAGAATGTCCCGGGGTTGCCAAGCAAAGAGAGAAGAGAGTAGATGAAGAAGCATGGAATGATGGGTTAATGTGAGCTGCTTCTCCTTTGTTTTTCAATCTCACCGCCCATCACCAGGCTGGGCTTTCCCAGGGCAAAAAAACCTAGTAATGTCTCTCTTCCCTGTCCGTTTCTGTCTATGACAGACTTGCATCGTGACCGCACTCTCTCTTGCTCCAGATACTCAAGTTCGGTATTTGATCGTTCTGGAACTGAGAATATGATAAAGCCATCCTAAGAGTTTATTTGTAAAATATGAGTTAGCGTTGATATGAGTTAGTATGCTGTAAGCATATAAGAATCTCACCTAGAATTTCTCTCTTACAATTCAAATATGGGCTCTTTCCCAGGCATAAGAACAGCGTAGCTCAATTTATAATTTTTAAAGCATTAAATTCACTCATTCAAATGACATCACTGCCTTGGTGCCATTAGGGCATGACTTTGAGTTATTTTTCTAGGGGCTAATTGGTGAGTAATGCAGATAGGTTTGCACTGTGTGGTCGGCCTCCTTCATGATCCATTTGCCTCCTGGTTAGCGGGGTCTGAAGGCTCTGTCTGTGGCCAAGAGCAGGGTGAATCCACACAACCCATTTAGGCACTAAACCTATCACTTCAACCTCATTAGAAGTAACTAACCACAAATACGGTCATTAGAAACTAAAGTTTCCATCCTGTTAAGTTCAGTCTTAATTTTTGAGATTAAGAGAAACAAAATCATTTTTTAAAGCCTAAATCACTCCATAAAAACTGTCTGTCCTTCTTCATTAGCTTGGCTTACATGAGAAAATATTAGCCTGCTTTTTTATTGCTATAATGATAATAGACATTGTAAAGCTCTATGTACTAAAAGGTTTACTTCAAAGGAGTAAATGTTGGGGCACCTGGGTAGCACAGTGGGTTAAGTGTCCGACTCTTGCTTTTGGCTCAGGTCATGATCTCAGGGTTGTGGGATCGAGCTCCATGTCAAGCCCCATAACAAGCCCCACTTTGGGCTCCATGCTCAGCCGCGAATCTGCTTGAAGATTTCTCCCTCTCCCCCTCCCTCTTCCCTTCCCCTGCTCATGTTCTCTCTTTCTCTCTCTCTAAAATTAAAAAAAAAAATTATGAATAAATCTTTTTTTAAATTTTATTTATTTATTTGATAGAGAGAGATCAGTAGGCAGAGAGAGATGGAGAAGCAGGCTCCTTGCTTGTGGAGCAGAGAGCCAAATGTGGGGCTCGATCCCAGGACCCTGGGATCACGACCTGAGCCGAAGGAAGAGGCTTAACCCACTGAGCCACCCAGGCGCCCCATAAATAAATCTTTTTAAAAAGTAGTAAATGTGGGCACCTGGTAGCTCAGTTGGTTAAGTGTTTGCCTTCAGCTCAGGTCATGATGCCAGAGTCCCAGGATCGAGTCCCACATCAGACTCCTTGCTCTATAGGGAGTCTGCTTCTCTCTCTGACCCTCCTTGCTCTCTCTCTCTCTCTCAAATCAATAAATAAAATCTTTAATAAAGTAGTATGTGTTGAGATAAATTTTAATCCTTATAAAACTCTATGAAACAGCTATTATTCTAGTATTACAGATGGGGAAACGGAGGCAAACAGCGATTACGTAGACTGCCCATTGACAGACGGTGAGTGGTAGGACTGGATTTAAGCCAAGGCTGCATGTGCAGAGACCACACTCGAGCATCGTGCTATCCCGTCCCCTCCGCCGTGGATCTGGCACTACCAACAAAGGCCACAACATACAGTACATGCCGTCTCTTTTTGTTTTTGTTGTTATTCTACGCATTGGTGGTCCAACTCAAATGTCAGCTTTTCCGATTCACTCTGCCTGAGACCTTCACCCAAATCATAATTATTGCCTATATATCAGTATTTCTGTAGCACTTCGTTCATGCTTTTATTTTGAAACTATATACTAATATAGGTATTTGTTTACGTATCTTTCTTCCTTAACTACGCTTGGACCTTGCTGGGTTCATATTTGTATTTCTAGAATCTAAACGGATTCTAGCCTACAGTGAGAACTCAGCATTGTTTTATTAAATTAATTGGATCAAATAAAATAGTTGATACTGCACCTTCACACAAATCTGAAAATTAAAAAAAAAATTAAAGGAATTTATACAGCTGAGTATTCCTGTATTGCAATACATAAACTATTCATTTGCCTTATTTAATATATATTTAGTACCAAAATTTGAACAGGTATAAACATTAAGGGTCGGGATGGCAAAAACTTCAAATCTTGATCTAAAAAGAATCTTGGGGGGGGGGGGCAGCACAAATAAGTGCTAATTTCTCCTAAAGGTATACTTGTAAAACATCCGCAAACTTTATTAAAACTTACTCCATTTTATTTTGCCAATGCCAGTCTGGTTGCAAGCTGACACAGTTAGGTCATATAGTTTAAAGTTCAAAGTAAAATGGTTATTTGCCCTCCCTCATCGTGGCTGCCTTATGAAACTGCCTTGAAAAAGGCAGAGAGGGGCACCTGGGTGGCTCAGTCAGTTAAGCGTCTGCCTTTGGCTCGGATCATGATCTCAGCATCCTGGGATGGAGCCCTGCTCAGTGGGGAGACTGCTTCTCTCTCTCCTTCTGCCTCTCGCCAAAGCTTGTGCTCTCTCTCACTCACTTATTCTCTCTCTCAAATAAATAAATAAAATATTTTAAAAAGAAGAAAAAGGCAGAGTGTATGCTGTAATGCAGGCTTCTCTCCTCCAATGCAGCCCCTATGTGCATAAAATGGCTCATGATGTTTTCTGCTCCATCATGCTCGTATGCCTTGGGCATGGATCCGTACTGTCAGGCGATCCATCACTATATCTTCACATGTAGACGTGGGCAAGTCCTCCCAAGGGGATCGACAATGAAGAAAACTAGCAAATCCTCCTTTTTACAGAGAAGACTGAAGTTTACATTTGAAGATGTAATTGACAGTTACCCTATACTAGTCAAAGAGGGGCTTTCAATATTCTCTCTTTTCCTGATTTTCCACGTACATTCCATTAGCCAGACATGTCAGCAAAAACCTCAAAATATATCCGAAACCCGATCACGTTTTTACAACGATCTCCCTGTGTCCATCCCTTGCCTGAGCTTATATTTGCTATATAGTAACTACTCTAACTTGCCTTCTGGCTTTCACTTTTGAACTCTATCCTCCAACTGCAGCCAAGTGCTAACTCAAAATTGTAAATCAAGTCACATTATTCCTCAGTTTTCATTGACCTTCTTCACTGGCTTCTTTACCCTTCGCATAAAATCCAAACTCATTACCATAGGCTTATATGATTTGACCCTGGCCATCCCTTCAAACTCTTTTCTTACCTCTCCAACTCTTACTCTCTGCCCTGGAATTACACTAGCTTTCTTGGTGTTCCTTGAATATGCCAGACGCATCTTATTCCAGGGCCTCTGAACTTGCCTCCCAGGCTCTCTGCTTGGAATCCTCTTGCCCCAAATACTAACGATGTTCATTCCTGTTTAATTCATCACCATGACAGAAAGCACTTTTTCCAAAAGTACTATTCTCCAGTCACACTCTATTCCCTTACTTGCTTCATTTTTCTTGGTAGCATTTTGATTTATTTGTCTATTGTATGTCTTCTACTGGAATGTAAGTTCTAAGATTAAGGACTATTGTTCATCGTTTTCTCTCTCACAAATATGGTACATAGTAGGCAGTCGATACATATTTATGGAATGAACGAAATTTAGTTTAGTTCTTGGCCTCAGATATGAGTTTTTAGGAAGTATGATTTAGTACCATGAAATATGAATAGTTCAATCTCAGTAACTACTCATAACCTTTTAGGAAAATTCATGAAAGTATTAATTTCTTTAGTCTTTGAAGAACATTACTGATACAGAATAGAATGAAAATGATGTAGATATGGATAGAGGGACACAGCGATAGAGAGCAATTGAGAAAGAGAGAGACCGAACCTGAAAGATGGGGTCCTTCCTGTGAATCCTGTACTGATACACTCGGCATGTCAAGAGCCACCAAAAATCTTGTTAGTGTGATAGACATGAATGATAGGATTAGATATTAGGTCTTTTTCAGCCTTATTGGGAAGTCAAAAGATTTGAGGTAATGCTTTAGACTTCAAGCTTTGACAAGGTTTGCCAAAATGTAATCCTTTGGGTAATTTCCGCCCGCCCGAGCCTGGGCATCTGAGGCAGACCTACGGTAGAAGTTCAGTGCTATAGGTAGGTGGAGTTCATTGCACTACCTGTAGGTTGCCCCTGTGCTGTGCTGTACGCAGAGGTTCTCTTTAAAAACTGGGTTGCACTTAAACTCCATATGAACGGTTTTGCACAAAAGTAACCAATGCTGAGAAAGCTTACACTCACAAAGCTCCAACCTTTATTTTGAATGATTTTACTGAATGACTACTCAGTGATTTTCTAAAGGAACCTCTTCGGTACGCTTATCCTATCATACCCTGCCAGGGTTATGGATCATAAAAGCACAGCTGGTGGACAGGTTGGCGGCACCTGATGATGGTACTGACAATCACAGTTGAGCGCTTGGCTGAAAAAAAATACATTTTGCCCCACAGATTTGATAATAGGTTGTAATCTTTCACTACTGGAGAAACAGAGTTATATAATTTTGCAGCAATGAGAGACTTAACATGGCATCTACTCAGACTCCTTCACTTTACAGTTAAAAGAAACCAGTCCCCAAATAGGACAGTGGCTACCCATCGACAAATTAGCTGGCAGGAGAGGGGAAACGGGAACATGGTCTTCTGATTATTACCCCCAAAGATCTGCTTGGGGGGAAGGCCTTTACTGCAAGATGTGAGTGGGGCAGCCAGAATTCTGGCCTGCATGACCTTATCCTCCTGGCATTATACACATAAGTATGTTCTCTCACATAGCAAGAATCTTTCCAGATGGAACTGAAGTTACTAATTCTCTGAAATTAACATAGGGACATTATCCTGGATTACCTAGTTGTGCCCAGTGTAAAAGGAGCTTTAAAAGGAGAAGAGAAGGGGAGAGATTGAGAAATCAAGAAAGCTTAGATGTGCCATTGGGGAGACTCCTTGGACCTGGGGGGAGGTCAAGAGTCAGAGAATGTGGACAGTAACCAGAAGTCTCAGCCAACAGCCAGCAAGGAAATAGGACTTCAATCCTTCAGCGACACAGAACTAAATTTAGCCAACAACCTGAAAGAGCCTGGAAGTGGATTTTTCCCCAGAGCCTCCAGAAAGGAATACAGTTCTGACATCACCATGATTTCAGAACCCAGCCGAGTCACGGAACTGAAATAATAAATGAGTGTTATTTTAAGCCGTTAAGTTTTTTGGAAAGCAGCAATAGAAAACTAATACACCCAGTTTGTCAAAATGTTTCTTCCAGTTTCTCAGTCTTTTATAGAGTTTTTTAAGGTGTCCTCAATCGCCCCTCCTTTTTTGTTCAATTCCTCAATTCCTTCTCTAAGCAGGGAGATGTTTATGCAAATGCCAACTTGCAGTGTGACTTCCACCCACACACTATGAGGCTTTCGCCCATCTGAGTAAAATCCCTCAGATCTTTGTGGAGGCGTCTAGTGGGATGGATCTCTTATGTCCTCATGAAAGTTGCCGCTAGCCCTTCTTCTTTGGCCCTGTTTGCTTGCTCATTTCCATTGCTTTGCCAGTGCCCCAGCATATCCCGAGATCAGTCCCACCTAACATGAGGGAGGTTCTGCAGGACACTCCCAACACTTGGAATCTCGGGAAGCGGGAGCTCTGCTGGTTCTGCACAGAAGCAGAGGGAATGGCTCGCTCTGTCTCTCTGTCCCACTCATGGTTGCTAGGCTCCGGCGCAGCTTTCTCCGCACGGGTCATTCGTGAGGTCCTTTTCACTGGCTGTGAGGAATCACGTGACCTTTCATGGCCTTTTGCTTTGTATCCTCTTTTCTTACAAGTAGAATGAAAACCAGTTCATGGGAGGTGACAGAGAAATCCTGCCATCTACTTTCCTTTTTTTTTTTTTTTCCTTCTTCCCCTTTACCTTGGCTTCTCACCCAGTGAAACACATTTTCTCCCAATGACAAAAATAAAAACTCCCTCCCACTCTAACGGAGAAAAGCTGGTGGCTGGGCATATATGTATGTATGTAATATTCCTTATAAACTTATCAATTACTTGCCCTCGGTTAAATAAAATAGACAACTTCTATAATCACTCTCAGCATATTCTGGGAATAGACGTGGCATGGGCTGAATGGTGTCCTTCAAGAAGATAAGCCACCTCCTAATCACCAGAATCTATACGTCATACCTTACATGGCAAAAGATGTGATTAAACTAAGGGTTTGGAGAGGAACGTATCCTAGATTATCCAGGTAGGCCCTAAATCCAGTGGCAAGTATCCTGAGGAGAGTGGGGGGGGGGGGTGCGGGGTGGGGGAGACTCTGACAGACACACAGGACACGGATGTTCATAGAGGAGGAGGCAGTATGGCCTTGGAGGCAGAGTTGGAGTGAGGCACCCAGAAGCCAAGGAATGCCTGGAGCCAGCGGAAGCTGGAAGAACAAGGAATAGATTCTCACCCGAGCACATCTTGAAAGAGTACGGTCCTCTTAGGGTGTTGATTTCAGTCTTGTGGTTTCTAGAACTATGAGAAGATAAATTTCTGTGGTTTGAAGCCAAGGCTGTGGTCATTTGTCCCAGCAGCTCTAAGAAGCTAATACAGACAACAAACTCTTAGATTCTAAATTTGTGTAAAATATACAAAATTCTGTCCATTTTTCCATGCTTGCTTATAAATAGAGGAGCTCTACTGCAGATAAATTAGTGTTCGCTGTCACTTTGTTAGATGTTGGGACTTATGAGAATATTTGCCCAAAGTATTTGTCATTGAACTAGTTCTCCCTGAATGCTTGTAACATAGCACTATACATTATTAATTTGTATTTATGGAAAGCTAACTCTGAATAAATTAAGTCAATATTCCAGGAACTAGGGGGGGAAGGGGACACAGTACAGAAAATGAAATAATGATATAATAGTAATTAATAATAATAATAGTAGTACCTAATCCTTCTGGGGACTCATCATGTGTCAGACACTGTGCTAAGTATCCAGCATGTAATACATTTATATATTATGATACCTAACCTCCCCACATGTTTGGAACTTTTATTTCTCCCACCATATAGGGAATACTCAAGCAATGAGGAGAGTCAGGTGATTTGCCCAAGGTCCCAGAGGAGGTGAGCAGCAGAGCTGGAATTCAAAGTCTGTGCTCAATGACTGCCACGGCCTTTGGTGATGGAAAGAATTATACCTCAGGGTCCGACAAACTGACGAAAGAAACTTTCAGTTGCTGTGGAGCTCGGCTACAAATAAACTTTAACAAAGATCACCACCCTCTGATTATTGACTTTGATTCAGGATGATTTCACAAGATGAGTTCAGATTCTTACCAGACCTTGTAATGATGATATCTTGCCCAGAGTATCCATGTTTCTCCTCAGGGTTGAATTCAGTCTCACCACTGGTAAGAGTGGGGAATACAACATCTATGTTCTTTCTTATTTTTTTAAAATGAATTTATTTATTTTGGAGAGCGAAAGAGACTGCATGAGGGGCAGAGGGAGAGGGAAAGAGGATTTCAAGCAGACTCCACACTGACTGCAGAGCCCAACTCGGAACTCAATCTCAGGACCCTGAGATCATGACCTGAGCGGAAACCAAGAGTCAGAAGCTTAACTGATGGCACCATCCGGGCGCCCCTACAACATCTAAGTTCTAGTTGTCGTTTCTTTCTCTTTTTAATTCAGTAAACCCAGGGCCCAAAGTTCTCTAGCCCTACCTAGCTCTTATCTCTGACAATCAAGGATCTGTTCCTACTAAATGGACTGCATGGAGTCACACCCAGTGTTAAGATCTTTTTCACTGGAAGGATCCGTGGCCTGGGGGGTGAAGGGGGGAGGGCATGGTAAGAACTGTTTGTTTTACTTGCAGGGGCCCCTTATTTGGAGTGGTTTAGAGTTTCCCGGCCGGGCTGCACCATCACAAGCAGATGTTCGAAGCTCTTAGGCTCCATGGAGGTGACGCTAACAAACAGCCCCTTGGAGAGGCTTCTCTCTTTCACTGAGTTGAGGGACGAGAGGCTGTGAACTTTGATAGACCAAACAGTCCTTGTGGGGGTTGAAAGTTCGCCAAACAGCTGCCTCCTTTGAGAGAAGCAGGGAGCAGAGCCTCCCCAGCCGGGGGAAGGAGGGGGGTGTGTGTGTAAGAAGGTGTGCCAAAACAGTGAACAGAAACCATGAAGAAATTTCAATTTATGTTGTTTCAAAAGGAGGAAGGAACCGAGGAAATTGAACTTTCAGTGAAGTCTGGTAATTAAACTCAGGAGTACTGACAGGGTAGCTGAACACAATAGATAAATAACTACTTTCCGGTAATTATAAGCCAGGATGGTAACATATTAGACAAGCTGGTTCACTTGGTATTTTCAAGTCTGACATTTCGATTCTAGGGGATATCTGGATCTGTGCTAACAGATTTCTTTCCCTTTCCCACTCTCTACTGCTTGCTGAAAATGAAATATGATTTTAGGGCAGCACTTTCCAGCACATTCTCTATGTATTCCTTATATGACAAAGCATACCTCAAAGAAAGCCCACTGCTGTTGGGCACAGTTGCCGAGATGGTGCCTGCTTTTCTAAACATCATAAAATATTACTAAAAAGAGCCCAGGCATCCTCTAAGAGAAAAACATGCTGCGAATTACACATTCTATTTATAGGATGTCCTTCATTAATCATAGACCCTGTAAGCTTTTAACAAATCATCTCATAGTACAAACACTTCATTTCACAAAGAAGAAACCGAGGCGAAGAGTTCTTTTCTAAGATGTACTGTTTTCAAATGGAATAAAACAGATACTTACGTCAAGGGAACAAAACCATTCTCTTTTATGAATAGAAATGACATGGAGACACACAGTTTTCCTCCTCTCTTCGGGAGGAATGTTAGAATACTTTTAACAGCTGAATTTACATAATAGGATAAAGATTTTGTCCTTTTCTGTGTGGTGTGTGGACTGGATGGGTGCCATGGTCCTCAGGCAGAAATGAAAATGAATGCTTTTTCTGTGCGGGTCCCATCACGAAACCACCCATGAAAAACTAAGAGGCGTCCCTGCATGCCTCCAGCTTGAGTGATCCAAAGTGTCCCGAGTCCAACTCCAGATGGTATAGATTTGACTTGGTTGACCTTCAACCCCATGTTTTCTTTACTTTTTTAATTCACAGAGGCAGTGTCCTCATTTATTAATGTCTGTGGGGAAATCAAGTCCCAACACCGGCCCTATGGCCTGGCAGGGAGATAACTTCCCAGCTCTGTTTGAGGAGACTGTCCACCCCACTTGGCACTTGAACAGGCTGAAAGGCAATGTCTTTTGTTGTAAACACCTAATTTGTTTATTTTGAACTGTCTGAGTAACTAGATCAAAGGCCAATGTCAAATGCCCAAAGCAGTGTTTGTCAGCAGTAGGCTTTTTTTTTTTTTTTTAAATTCTCGTCCTAAAGCAACCCCAAAGGGGAAAAAAGACTCATACTGTATTTCCACAAAAGCGTAGGAAAGTTCGCTTTGGCAGCCTCTTGCAACAGAATGAATACATGCTACTGGGTACAGACCATTTGTCTCCTGATTACAACAGACCCCAGGGGAACTGGTGTTGGCTTTGAATTCCACCCCTCTTTCTCTGAGAGCCTCCTCACTGTGACAGTCCCCCCCCCCCCCCCCCCCGCAATCCTCACAGCACCGAGTATGAGGGAGTCAGATCCCCTCTTCCCTGTGTGTTTCAGTCTGTTTTCTACATTAAAATCGGGCTTTCTTGTTTGCAACATGTTGACTCGTCTTGAAAAAAACATTTTTAAACTGTTCTCATTTAGAATTCACTGGTGGCCGTCATGAATGCAGTTCGTGTTCCCCTGAGTTTCACATGCATGACAACAAGGGTTACAATGTAGAGGCAGAAAGCAGAGAAGTGGGGCCTGAGAAGGGCATCCGGGCCCTAATATGAAATGCGGTGGTAGCTAGCGATGCTTCAGCCCATTTTGGACTGCTTGTTTGCTGGTTTATAGACTCCCATTACATTTTTCTCCTTGCAGGATTATTGTTTTAAAGTGGGGCAAAATGTGTCTTTATTATCTTCAAAGTGCACTTTTTTGTTAGACAGTCCTGAGGATAGCCAGGAATATATTCCCCTCGGTGACACCCATTTTCACTGATATCCCATAAGCACAGCTCAGACCACCACTGGGAGGTAGAGCTTAGGCTGAAATGTTCAGTTCACCACTGCCATTTTTTTGTCCCTTTCTCCTTTTGTTTTGTTGCTCACTTCCTTAAATAGAAAAGTAAGCCACAAACTATGTGCAAAGGCTTCCTCCATTTCAGATTATATAAATTTGGTTGATCCACACATCTCTTGTCTTCTTTTATATTCTTATTCCCTTTATTTTTCCCTCTTCACAATTATTTTTCATCTATGTATATATAAGATGTATACCTATCTATCTCTATATATACTTTATATATATGGATATATGAAGCAGCAGCAGCAGCAGAGAGCGGTCATTCGGCAGTTTCTTCTGCATTATGCTTTCAGTGCTGGAAAATGCTGGAACAAAGGCATCCCAAGTGTTACTGAACAGGGATCAACACACAGGCCTGCTGGTGAGGCTGCAATCAGCTGTCTCGGATGAAAAGGCATGCTTTTCAGTTGGAGATTTTTGTATTTATCTCTGGAACACACGCTTAGCCCATGCAGGCAAGCGATGTATCATCGCCATGTCCTCACGTGGCCCACCACTTCTTGGAGCAGGATAGAAGAAGCGGAACAGCGCCCATCAAACTTCTGTTAGCATGAAGCAGTCCAACAGAACGCTTTTAAGACACAAAGAGAGGCCCAGCTTGTGTCCGTGTCAATTTCCAAGACACGTTTTTATCAGGGATTTCACTCCTGTCCTGTTCCGGCCAGATATGCACGTGGGGAAGCTGTGCAGCCACTGCTTACTCCTGCACAGTTCCAGCAGGGGGTCGGGGGCAAGTAGCAAGAAGAGGATGAACCAAGAAGGTGTGGGCAACCCCAGCACTGGAGAAGGCAGGGGAGTGGGGCGGGCAGGGGGTATCTAGGTCACACTCCGATCCCCATGCAATGTACACCCCAGTCTAGAGTGAGTGCATTTCTACAACCCAACATAGTTCTCTTGTGCCCCTTTGGAGTCAACCCCCCTCCCGGTCACCACTCTTCTGATTTCTATCGCCATAGATTAGATTTCCACATTTGCTTTTGAATGGCCAAGCCATAGAACATAATACGATCTATCAGAAAAATAAATCATGCTGCTTTGAGAGTTAAGTCTTATGTATAATTTATGTAATCCTTGGATTCATCTGACACTGTAAAATGTAATCTGTGTCTATGAAAGATTTGTTGAGAAATGTTCTGTAATTTTTCCCCTTAACTATTTAGGATTAATGATGCGTCCTGAAAAAGAGAGATTCCATGAATGACTGAAGTATTTGATTTATAAACTAAAAACACAGATCTCTCAAGTTCAAGTTTAAAACAGTGCAAAGCCTCCAAGTATCTTAAGATGACAGTTTCACAGTATAGGAGAAACTCTTTAACCTCTGGATTAGGCAAAGTTCTCATTCTCTCTGCAAAATACAGTGACGAATACCCACAGTATTCTGCAAGCAATTGGCTTCTGGGCTACTCTCGGGTGGGTCTGTTTACATGCCCCCACTTGCTGAACTGGTGCCCAGCAAGCACTTATTGTGTTTATACCACACAAGCTTTAGTTCTTACCATTACTCTCTCATTTAATAAGTATCACACCAACTGGCCAGATAACGTAAAGGGAATAGTATTGAGTTTCCACAAAGGGAAATTTCATGCTCAAGAAAGACTTGATAGGGTTGATTTGTTAAAATAACAACAAGAAAGTTGATATCAAATTAAATAGACTAGACCACTGTAAGAAGAAAAAAAAAAGGAAAGAAGGTCTCTTGAAATTCAGTCATCTGAAGAAACTAAACTAGAAGTTAACGTTGATGTATTGTAAAATTTGTTTTGTTTTTGTTTATTAAATAACACTTAAGGGCACTTGCAATACACCAGGAACTGTTCTAAGTGTTCTAGAGATATTAATCCATTTAATCCTCATAACTACTCTGTGTGGTAGGTAATATCATGCCATTTGTCATATAAGGAAACTAGGGCACAGAGAGGCTATGCAACTTACCACTTACTCACACAGCTGGCAAGGAGCAGAACTGAGGTTCAGAACCCAGGTGCTTTGTCCAGAGGCCATTCTCTTCCCACTGTGCTCCTTTAACTTGCTTTATCCATGACAAGCGATCCGTGATAACTCTCTAACTGGCACACCCGCTTGCGGAGGAAACAACAAAATGCTATGGTCCATCACCAGAAGACTATGAAGAGTGATTTTTTAAACCCAATTCATGTTTTAGTTAAACAAAGAAGGCGATGTTACCTGGGTTTCTCTCTTCTTGAATTTCAGCTTTAACCTATTTTCATCCTTGGTCCAATTCATTCATAATAGACTAAATGGGCTACTTCACCTCCACCAATGGCTCAACATATTCATTTTCCATCAAGTTTTAAGAGCACAGCTGTTTACTGGTTATAGTCGTAAGGCCAAGACTATCTGTAAAATGAAACAAAGTTGGATTAAATGACTTATCAGACCCTCTCTAACACTAATGTTTTGTGGTCACATATATCCAGTCTCTGAGTGGTTTTGTTAGCTTTACTTTATTTTAAGAACACAAATGTACACACCCTTGACCTCACCCATCCATTTCATAATTGAAAAACAGAGAAAGAGGGTACTTAAGCCCAAACCATTCACTACTATTGGCAAAACAGTTAAGTCATTTTCTTATATGAAAGAACAAAATCTCTCTTTCCCTTCCTTTTGCTCTTATATTTATTAACTAAGGAGTAATTTACAGCCAATGAAATGCTTAGATCTTGAGAATACAGTGCTATGAGTTTTAATAAATATATACACTCATGTAACCTACACTTCAGTCAAGTTCTAGATAACTTCAATCCCCCCAGGAAGTTCTCTCATTGCCTCTTTCCAGTCAATACCCTCCTCACCCTATAGGTAACTGCTCTTCTGATTCCTTTTGTCATAGATTAGTTTTCCTGTGAGTGTATTTGCTTTTAAATTACCAAAGAATATAGTTTAATACAACATATCAGAAAAATAGTACTGTTTTCTGAAGTGTTAGGTCCAATTTATATAATACTTGGATTTTTCTGACTGTATAAAGTGTAATCTAGTAGTCAAATAATACCATGGTGATCTCATCATCTGATGAAATACTGATTTTTTAAAACAATCTTGGAGGATAAAAAAATGTATAAAAGGGTAAAAAAATGAATCTAGAGACCTAAGTTTTCCAAGTTTTATCGCTAAGTTTCTCTGAATCTCTGCAAACTGTGAACTTTCTTGTATCCTCCATTTCTTTTTGATGCCGCATTATTCATTTAGAGAACTACATTTTTTTAAAAAAAGATTTTATTTATTTATTTGAGAGACAGAGAGAGTGAGAGAGAGAGAACACAAGTGAGTTGAGGGGCAGGGGGCAGTGAGGGAGAAGCCAACTCCCCACTAAGCAGGGAGCTGGACGTGGGACTCAGTCCCAGGACCCTGGAATCATGACCTGAGTGGAAGGCAGACACTTAACTGACTGAGACACCCAGGTACCCCCAAAGTACTACATTTTTTTTTTTTTAAGATTTTATTTATTTATTTGACAGACAGAAATCACAAGTAGGCAGAGAGGCAGGCAGAGAGAGAGGAGGAAGCAGGCTCTCTGCTCCGCAGATGCGGGGCTCGATCCCAGAACCCTGGGATCATGACCTGAGCCGAAAGCAGAGGCTTTAACCCACTGAGCCACCCAGGCGCCCCCCACAAAGTACTACATTTAAAACACATTATAAATTCAAAATAAAGTCATTACTTAAAAAAGAAACTGTCCTTTGATTATGTACCAGTCTATGTTGATGCTCCTATAAAAGAATAAATTACTTTCAAAGTCACTAGTTCAGTCAGTATCCATTTATTTATAATATTTTGTATTCCATCACATGTCTCTTTAAAAGAATGAGTGTTCCAATTGTTTATTTCTATGTAGAAAACTTCCACAAAACCTGAGGGCTTCAAATAACAATTTGTTAATATCTCTGACAGTTCTGTGGGCTGGCTGGATTCCATTGGGCAGTTCTGCCTGGGGTTTTCTCATGTGCTTATTGTCTAATGGCAGCTCCATCTGGAGTCTTCTGAAGGCTTCTTCACTCATGTATCCTGTGTTGGGATTGTCATGGCTGGCCCAGCTGGAAGTGTTTGGGTATCTCCCTCCATGTAGTTTCTCCACATGGCTCATTTGGTCTTCCTATGAGCATGGTGGTCTCTGGATACTTTGATTTTTTTACTTGGTGGCTGGTTTCCCCCCACAGTGAGTCATGTAATCAGCAAAGACAGAGACTTCTAGGCTTCCGTAGGTTTAGCTTTGAAAGTCACAGAGCAAAACTTACCATTTTCTCGATAAGCTATTAGCAAGTAAGTCATTTTACCTATCCAGATTCTTGTGGAGGAGAATTAGACGTCACTCCTCAATGGGAGCAGTAGGGAAGACTTTGCAATTGTCTAATCTACCACAGTGGGGTTAATGTTTTTATATGTGTAACCTGAAGCTTTGTGCTTTGAACACTTAGAAGACTTAGAACACTTCATTGCATAATTCACTATTTAATAGTTAACTCATCTAAAAGATCATAATGTTTAGATTTGCAATCTTGACCAAATCACTCCATCTGTTTGAAACTTGGACTTTTTATCTGGAAAACCTGATCCTTCTTCCCTTCAGAAGGATTATATATATCAGTGTGATAATCTGTGAAAATGCAAAACTGTGAAAAATCATTCAGAGGTAAGTTATTATCTTGGTTATCATTAAAATGATAATGAAGCCATTTCTTCTGCAAAACAATGAGACAAAATAAATGTCTGCTTAAAGGTTGTTGAATTCCTCAAGACAATTCGAAATACTTCAGTTTTTTTCTTACTGTCACCAGCACCTGGCTCAGAGGGAGTCCTTCTCTGACCTCTGACCCTGTTGTATTTTTTTTTTAATAACATGAACACTAATCTCCATCTGATATTATATTACATACTCATTCATCTACCTGTTTGGTTTTGTGTGTCTTCTGGAACATGAGTCCCTTGCAGGCAGACTCCATTTCCACAGTGCTCATAAGTAATTGGCATATACAGATGTCAGACACTTAACAAACATTGTGGAATAAATGAATGACTAAGTAAGTAAATGATTGGTGTAAATGAGCAATCTGGAATCCTAGTTTGGAAGTCTCTTTACCTTTAGAACTCTAACAACCGTCTATTTATTTATCATACAAACTTTATATGACTGAAGTCGTTCCTAAGTTGTAATGTATACTCACAATATATTACAGGGGTCATCCTGAAACTAGTCACTTCCTGAAGCAACTCCTTTTCTCCTTCTCCCATCTCCGAATATGGCTTCTTTAAGCTGCGATAAAATCCTGGCAACCCTGTCTGAAATATTTCTCTGGAAAATATCTTATTCTTTCAGTTCTGACTACCATTGTCTTAGACCAGGGAGTCATCATGATCTTTCACCTAAAATTTTATTAAAATGTCCTAGCTAGCATCCTTCCTCATCATTTTCCACAAATATTAGCATCCTGAAACTTGGGTTTTGTAATGTTATTCTGCTCTGCAGAAAACCTAAGGTGGTCCACCATGCCTCCAGGAAGAATTATGGTCTAGTTGTGTCCCCATCTAGTTTCTGTCTACTTTTTTTCAACAGTCCAACAATGCAAGAGTTTCATACTGGTAGGTATATTTCACTTGTGGGCATACAAAGAACCTTGGGATACTGTTAAAATAGACATTCTGATTCAGAAGTTCAAGGATGGAGCTTAGGATTCTGCATTTCTAGCCAGCTCCCAGGTAGTCAAACTGCTCTTGGACTAGTATGGCTCCATAATGGATTGCATAGATCATGCACTTCCACGTACCTGTGTCTTATTCTGTTCTCCTGCCCAGACCATTCTTTCCTTATACCACTGCCTGGTGAATTCCACTGTTCCAAAGACCTCGATCAAATACCATTTCTTAAAGCCTTTCCTTCTACCTCTACCAGAAAGAATTAATTGAAACTATTGGTTTTCTCATATTGCTTTGATACTTTGTTTAGTTGTGGATGTGCTTTTCTTCCTAACTCGTGAGTTCCTTGTACGCAGTGATGATACCATTATTGCAATTTGCATGGGAATAAAAACTCATACCTAAAGTAATTGTTTTGTGATGAATAACATACAGACTGTACAATATATAATGTATAAAGTAGAAAGTGTTCACAAAATCCTATGTGAGTATGGAGGTATATGAAATAATTGCCATGTGTCAATTATGTGCTAGCCTACCAGAAAATGCCACATGCAGGAAGTACACAATATGTGTCTCTTACACTGGTTTTAAAGAATGATTTTAAGTTCTAACACCTTACTACAGAAAATGCTAGTCTGGTCATCAGACATTCTTACTTTCCACTGAAGAATTCTTCAGACCATAAATTACCTTCCTGAAAAAAATGTATAATATTTACTATCTAATTTAATGATCCAAAAATCTGTACTGAATCAGAAGTAGAAATGTTAAAGTTACATTGAGAAGTCAATTTAATGAATGCCCAATATGCGAAAGCATTATTTCTGTAATCTTTTTTATTGCCCAATTTATCATTTTTATTGTTCATTTACTTATGCTACATAGTTCTAGAATGAATTATAATCTCGACCCCTCCCCATTTTTCTTCAAGTGGGATCTCTCAGAAAGTCACAAAAAGCTTCCCTCTGAATAGAATTTTTATCCTTGTTAAAGTGAATCTATTTGATTCTTATATGCTTGGGATGATTTCCCTAGAGCCTTCCCTTAATTATATCATACATGTGTTTAAACAAGCATTTGCTTTTCTCACAGTCTAAATTCCTCCAACTTGATCATGTAGGGGGGCTGCAAGATTCAAATGTTACTGTTTACAATGACTTTAATGGCTGTGGTCTTGCAAGCACAGACGTTGGAGTTAGGAAGGCAAAGGCTTTGCATAGTTTGAACATGTGCGTCACACAAATAACCTCACGGCTGACACAAGTCCACGTGGGACTTCGCCCCCCTCCCTGCACCCACCCTGGTTGCTAAACAGGAAGTAACATACATCATGTGCCATTATCACGACGAAAGAGTTTTGTTTTGTTTGTTTTCTCCTGTCAGGATATACAGAGAAACACCTTATCAGAACGGAACATCAGCTTTTTAAAAATTGATTCAGCTTTAGCTGCAGACCCTGTTAAGAATTTCTTGCATGTTTTTGGCCTAAATTTTAGTACCTTACACATCTGTTATAAAACCTGTAACTGAAACTTCGTAAAATGCTTCCAAAGTATGTTTAGATCATCAAACAAACCAGACATGCCAAGAGAATAATGATACTTCTACCTCCAAGTTGATTGTGTTAGAGAACTTTAAGATTCAAACAAATGTAAACTTATAAAAGATACTCACAATTTTCTATTTTGTGTATGAACCAAATATTTTGAAAAGAAATAGAATAGAAGCCAAACATTGCCAGAGGTGTTCTTAAGACTATTAAGAATGATTAATGATGATGAAGAGAAGGGGAGGCTTTTAAAAGGTAAGATCCACAAAAGAGTAAGACATTTAAAAAAGGAATCAATCATTTGAATTATCCGAGTTTGTTTTATAGCTTGTTTTGCCCTAAAATAAATTTTATTTTTCCAACAAATTACCATGATAATAAAAACAACACCTGCCATGCTACTTTATTTTAGAATTTGAGGGTGGTTTTGGGATATAGAAAAAAGTTCTATGGTTGCCATGTTTTTAATGTGAGGGAAAATTTTCTTGGAAGTTTTAGTCGCCAGACCGATTCTGCCTGAAATGAAATGACAAGTGTGTTTTGGCTGATGAGTGCCTTGCTCACCAATATAAACTGCTGATACATCGATTTGGTATCAAGCAAACCCTACCTGCTAAGTCTAATAGCTTGATGGCAGCCCAAATTATAGTTTGGACAGACTTGTGTTTCCATAGACAAGATGGAAATTTTCTCTCATGAATCTCAACAGTGTAGACCAGAGTCATTTCAACCCCATCTGTGTGTGGGTAGCTCAGCTCAACTGAAACATGATTTTCTACAGGCTATAGAGATGGCCACTATCTATACCATGTGGGTAGCTAGCTTAGCTTTGGTTTTTACACAGTTATGAAATACCCCATTCCTGAATGACCATTCTAAAACTGTCCACAGTTGCTCTTTGCCAGGAACCAACAAAAAATTGTGGGTTAATCAGCATAACACAACTAGGCTTCTGTCTCTTGAGACTAAAAGAAATGTGCCATTATGAGGGGGGATTTCAGGCTTTATCTTTGCATCTAAAGAGATAGTGATAGTAAACATTATGAGTATTACTCATGAAAATCACTGGAGATTTTGTTTCTCATCTTTAGGTCCTTACTTGGGTAATATATTAGGGGTGAGATACCCTAAAGCAAAGAAGATATAGTCCTTCTTCACTATGGGAAGTAGAGAAGAAAGCTTCATGGACTGCAACCAAAATGAGGTAGATAATTAGTTTCCTCTGGCCTTGTGTATGCTGATGAGTGCATGTGACCAGTAACAAAAGAAAGGCTGAAGAGAAAAATGACCTACCTGTTTGTTTTATTCACTCATTTAGTAAAATCAACCACAAATAGGAGGAAAAAAATGTGCTGTTTTTCTCTGTTTTGAAAAGGAACATTGTAGCTCTCTAAGAAGGGAAGGGCAGCAGGCAGAAATGATCACATGAGCTCATGATCACATGAGCACCAAGAGAGTAGTCCAAGCTAGAGGGTAGAAGAAAAGGTTTCAGTGCAGAAAGTAGCAATGAGGCATAACTAGTGTAGGACAAGAATGTTCCCTGTTACCTCTAGTCACTCAGAGACCCAAGAAACCAGGACATCACGAGCCATTTACATAGCATATTTGGACTGCATGGTTAATGCTCATCGCCTCTGTTAAATTTCTTCCCACGGTACTGTATTGTGCTCTTTTAAATGGGAAGCTTTGCCTTATCTAACTGAAATGTTTCCCAGTTGCTGAGTGGGACCGCATGTGAAGAGAAAAATCAAAGCCCCTTAAAAAAAAGTAACCTAGTCCTTTGGACCAGGGTCATCTTAACACTAGAATTAAATTATGTGAATATGAATTAAAATTCAAGGTGATTGCTCTACAAAATCCATTCATCATCTCTCTGCTTCTCTTTGCCTGCAGAAACAGCTAGACAATATCTTTTGTTATAGAACAAACTCAGATGGCAGGGTTCACCATAGAGTAATTCAACTCAATTACAGAAGAGATCTCATAATTAATATAAACCATTCGGTCTTTGAAGTTATCACATTATAAACAGAAATGTTGTAGTCAAATTCCCTTGAGATGGAATTATACTAGATTTGATCTCCTTTCCCTGCCTTCACTTCCCTTCCTTTTTCTTCTCCCTCCCCACTACTCCATATATTATTGTAATGTCAAGTGTCAAGGTAAACACTAGAGGCACTCCAGGTTACGGTGACTTTTTTTCATGATTTTCATCAATGCCAGATGTAAATGACAAATGCTCACACTAACACCCTCTAGCTCAAGGTTGTATCAAAAAGCTAGTTCCAAGGCTGGTACTTCACATGTTGGGAGCCTAATACCACTGATGGTCTCCATGTGGATGCAGGGACTGAACTGTGGATCATCTTGAAAATTCTACCATCAATAGCCAATGTAATCACTAAACAGGAAACAACAGTGGGTTCTAGGTTAGATTCCTATTTGGGGGGGCTAGTGTTGGAAGGGACGACAGGATGATTTCTCTCTATGCCTACTCTCTTTTCAGAGTAAGTAATAATTACTCTGCTTAAGTGTAAAAGACACTGCTTAAGTGTAAAGCTATCAAATTAAACAGAACAAAACAACATATAAAACCCCAGAAATATTGAGTCAGTGGTAGGAATGTTCCTTGTCAATCACAGGATGTTAAACTTCATCCATTTTAAGTGCCTATAAGCCCTTGGGCTCTTTTTTGGGGGGTGGGGTGGGGTTGCAGTCTCAGTCCAAAAAAAGAACTCAAAACATTAATCCTGCCGGTTTAGATTTTACAAGGGATTTAAAGTCACTACTACCTTCTACAGGGTTCATTCACGCTCAGTTGGGACAAATAATGGCTTAGCAGGAATTGGTTTACAATCCTGGTGGACCCCTGTAGAGTTAATAAGTCCAGAAATACCACTTGGATGGAAACGTATGATAATCATATGATTATCTTTTTTAAAAAACCCATTCCATAGTCTCATGTATAAAAATAAAAAATGCACAGGGCTTAGACATCCCTTTATTGTATCAAATTAAATCGGATTTAATGCCTGGTTGTGTGTCATCCAGCTCAGACCCATTGGTACAAGGCTATAGAGTGACGAGCTGGTTCAGATGAATGAATAGCTTTCTCATTACTTCACCCCCATTCTGCTGTCTCTTTTCCTGTCCTTTGTATTATAATGGAGGACAGCTGTGGCAGTGAAGTGAATATTAACTAACCTCAGTGCCTAAGCAGATTGTGACTTTAATCCCTGCAAATACCACTAAAATCAAAATTTAATTACACTCAGAGTAGCTCTGTTAATGCCTGAAAAATATTTAACAATTAGTGGTTGGCTTAATTAAGCAAACTGCCTTTCACAAAGCAACCTGAAAAGTCCTCCCAAACCCTTCCCCCATCCTTTTTCTTTTTCTTTTTTTTTTTTTATCCCTAGACTAATTAGTCTGATGTAAGCTCACAGCACTTCATTTACTGTTACTGAGTCTGCTGCTTAGCTGATCTCAGCTCTGAGCTTAACAGCCTGTAATAGAAGGGGAAGGTGTAAAAAGAAAAAAATTAGGTTCACTGCACACAGCCTCTTAATAAAAAATAATCCTTTTAATAAACTGCTGATCATTGTTAGTCATTTCCTCATTCATATTCATATCTATATAACATGTATATATGTTAACATGTATGCAAAACAAAGGTTCTCATTTACAGTGTAAGTTATGGAATACTCAGGAAAAGCCCATTAGCGAATGAATTAATAACACAGAATAACTTCTACCAAAAGAATTATTCTCTGTCCATATGGATTGGAAAACTCTACATTTAAATTTAGAAGGAAGGGACAACGTATGCTTTTGTTTGTAAACTAAACAAAGAATGAAGAATGATGAAAAACCTGTTAAAATGTAAATCCTATTCTTTGACTGATACATGATACTACCTGACCTACTCTTACTTATTCATTCCCTCATCCAAGCATCAAATATTTGTTGATGATTTAATGTGACTTGCTGGGGCAATACAAGTATATTATTGTAAATATTTGCATCAATACCTATGGAATCTTTTAAAATGGCACATAAAATCTATGTGACTTATACAATCTATTTTATACTTCATTTTCTACTAGGATTCTTAGGAAAGATCTTGCCACTAAATAACTGAGAGAATAAAATATGATAACACTTCAAAAGGAGGTCATTGATTTGCCAAACTAAGAAGAGAACTAGGAATCAGAAAACAACAACAACAACAACAACAACAAAATTGTCTTGGAGAAACAAAACAAATCCTAGAACTATCAAAGAGATTAGGGACCATGGAATCCAATCAACCATGTTTTACAGAAGAAAGAACTAAAGTTCAGAGTTGAAGTGATCATCTAGAGCCATATGAAGAACTGTTAGAGAGTTACCATAGAGCCCTCCAGACCCCCACTCCAGACCTGTTCTCTTTCATCTGGTATCAGACACAATTAAAGCAAGGTATATTACATGATTTCCCAAATACACAGCAGATTAGAAGCCACAAATCAGAGGCTGAAGGTGAATTTCTAGAAGGTGAGAGTTCAGATGATGTGAAACAGGACATATGATAAAATTTGGAAACTGCTAAGTAAAAATTTAAGTTATCTGGAAAATACAGTCTCTTGGTAACACTCAAATGCAGGGTACAAAAAAAATCACATTTTTAAATTTGATAATGCATACCAGTGCTGCCTCAACTTACCTCATTTTATTGTGTATGCATATGTGTGTGTGTGAGAGAGAGAGAGAGAGAGAGAGAAAGAGTGAGAGAGAGGGAGATTCCCTCTTCTGGGGCTTTTAAGACAATAAGACACACACACACAAATGATTAAGATAATAAGCTGATTTAGTCATTTTCTTTTTGAGACTATCAAAAGGAAAATACTTTCTCTGCTCCTAGTAAATTCTTAGAGTTTCATCTTCAGTGATATGTTAATTTGTCCAACAAGAAAAAAAAGACCTACTGTCTCATTTTTAAGAGATGTTTTCAACGGTATGGAGTTCTTCCTCTAGGCCTTCCCATTATTCCTTACTTAAGACTAGTTTCTGAATATTTTGGTTGTGCTTAATTCAATAACCAAGGGGAAAAAAAAAGAAAGCAAGAATCATTCCTGTGTAGGTATCTGTATATGTGTTCTATACACCCGCATCTAATTCAGCCAGCCGTCTCTAAACCCATACAATTCTGTACATTGCCACATAATTGGCAGGTTATGTTTCAAGTCTCATGGTTGGTTGAGGATGGAGATGGAATCACAGTTTATAATACAGAAGAAGGAGTGCATATGGGTTGTGATTGAGATACTTGTACTTTGAAGAATTGTGGAGCATCTGGATTAATCACTATAAATCCTTTAGTGGCAGCAATTTAAGTTTTTAATAGCAAGGGAAATGGCATATTATATTTCAAAATTGGTATATTTGAAAAATGGGTATTAACATGATGATATGAACCGATGCAAAATCTTCTTATGGGTTTTCCAGAAATAACTGTGTTTTAATGCTACATGCAACGTGTGTTTCAAATTCTTTTGTCTATTAGTCACAAACACATATCTCTATTTCTTCTTGAATGTATGCTGCATAACTATTAACCAAATGTTCATTCACCATCAAATTCTGTTTCTTCGGAGTGTTTTCTCATTCAAAAGCACATAATCATTCTCCTTAATGATACAAATAATCCACTTCTAATGGACTATTATACCTCTTTTCCATTCTTGAAAAGCATTATTGCTCTTAGGTTTTTAGTTAAATGTTATAGAATTTCAACATAGTATAATATACTTAATTGAACTTTAAGTTTCTCTGTAAAAGAGCAGCAAGTATTAAAAGCCAAACAGAAAAATTGCCAAAGTCAATTCACTTCATTTCATCTGTCAAAACTTTTCATGTGAAAAATGAATGGAAACATTCTATTTCAAGTAAGCGTATTTGTGGGTGTAGTATTCTCTTTTGACTCTGAAAATCGTTTGAAAATAAAGTAGCTTGCCCATGCTTGTTTTCAATTTGCAAAAATGTCAGTTGTATCTACAAAATGGTCAGTGAGCCTCATCAACTTGCCTAATAAGGAAAGAACAGCTCTCTTGGAAGATACATTAAGTCTCCCATGTTTCCCAAGTATCACTTCATGTTTTTCAGCAAGAATTTATGTCATAGTGGGCTGGTGACATAAATATACAACATCACCTCTTCCCTCCATCCTACATTGCTGCCCTGGCTACACATAGCACCGCTTCCCCAAACCTCCATCACTAATGCCCTAGGAGAAGAGAAATAAACTCTTAACAAAGTTTAATACTTCTTGTGATATAAATCTCAAGATGATTTATGCTTAAATGTATGGATTTATTTATTTGATCATAACACAGGAAAAAGATCTTAAGCTCATTAAGGCCTGTAGCCTAAAGTAAATAAAACCTCAACCTCAGATTCTGACTATTACAAAGATAAATAGAATAATAATTTTGGAGGACACAGGGAGCCCAACCTCCCTACTTCAGAGAGATGGATTTTACTACTCTGAATAAGTAATTTCAACTACTTAACCATGCCTAGAGCTGGAGATTCTACAATTCACTAGCAGTGTATTTTCTTGACTCTCAAATAGTGATTGTTTAATGAAACTACTTCCACTTCCTTCTATCAGATTTTCTATGGTGGTCAAGAAGAGCTGTTTAGGACACACCTAGTCAAGACACCATAATACAAGAGTAATTGAGTTACCCCTTCTCTCCGGTAGGCTGACCATCTAAGGTTCACTAACTTCGTACTTTTGGAACTTAAATCCTTTCCAAATCTCAGATGTTCCTGAATGCTCTACTTTTAAGTGCTCATCCTTCCCCATAATGACCAAATAGTATTTTGAGCTCCCATTCCAGGAAATACAAGAAGCCTGGTCTTTTACCAAGTATTCTTCCCCACTGAGTTTCTGGAGCTCTCTCAGAAATGGTTTCATTAACTCATTTAGGCCACTGTCCCTCTGGAGTATAATATGCCAATAACTCCATGCTTCTAGTCTTCATAGAATAGCCCAACACCTTCAAAACAGAATGTACTTCCAAAAAGTAGTATTTCCAAATTCCTAACAGACAACAATCTTTAAGATTCTGGAATGAGAAGCCAGAATTCCTGGAAATTCTCAGGCAGTCTTGAAATCATAAGTTCTCCTGTTTTTATAATATTTTTTCTGTGATAATGAGTGACAATAAACTGTAAGCCATTTTATATAATACTTTCAGAGATTTAATGTAGAAAATGATATAATAATAAAAGCATGGCTTTACAGGATTGTATCTTTCAGTAACATGTAAAAATGATTCTCCATCTGATATGAAAATTTTATGATAGAAAACATTAAAGAAAATAACATTCATATAAAATAAATGACAAAGCATTTAATTCACTGAAAGCTAATGCCACACATATTTAATAATTAGAAATGATCTCCCTTAAAATGAAATTTTAAAACCCACAAAGCATTAATTGCCCTATTACGTGATCTTCCTTCTTTATTGTGATCTTGCTTTTTTCAAACCAGAAAAATTTCATTTTTCAACAATGTTGATCAAATTGTTACAAATTCATCCACAAGCTTCTTTAAGATTAGTATACCTGTGGTTCTATAAATCTCATTTCCTTTTTCATGATAAAAATGTTTTGTTTGCTTACACTGAGCTGAATTTTGTCATTGAAATCTATACTATTTTTTTAATAGAGATTTTAGATTTGTTTCTGAACTCCTGCTGAAATATTCCACAATAACATCTTCTATTCACATTTCTCCTGTTCAGATATTTACAAAGAACTACAGCACACATGCAATCCCTGGAAAATGCCAGGGAACATTATTGGGTAGCATTCAAATAACATAACATTCAAATACCCTAACAAGGTTGACAGCAATACACAGAACGCCATACCAAAATTACTAACTTGAGGATGTATTTTGGTTTTAAAACTTATTTCTTAGAACATCGCCAATAGGATTTGTATAAAATACACTATTGTAAATAATCTTATTAATATTTGTGTTTGAAAAACAACAAACCAAAACAAAACAAAACACTCTGAGCAAAAAGAATGCTTGCAAAAATAAGCACCTCATAGCAAAAAATTAATTAATTAATTAATTAATTAATTAAAAATTTTTTAAAAAGTTTGCAAGATAACTTTTCACGGTGAGGAACGCACTTACAACATGTCAACAACTATAAGTAAGATGGGTTAGATCAGAAATACTTCTCCCCAATGTGCTCCTTTCTTGGTTCTGGAAACGTCAACTTCAACCTTCTACATTTCCTCCTCTTGCTTTCAACTTGACATTGGCAATTTCTTCTACTAGTAATGTTTGTATGTTGATTGTTAAGCTCTAAATCTTACAGGAAAATTCTAATGTTTTTCCTCTGTTTCCTTGATTTTTTTTCCCTCATGTCTGACAGGTAACAGGCTGAGTAACAAGATTTGTGGGAAGTGCATGTCATCATGCTTATGAACTACAGAGGGATCTATTTTCTTGATTTTTTTGTTTCTTTTTTCTCAGGATTCAGGAGTAGGAAAAATATATACATTTCCCGAGATATGCTGGGGAAGTATTTCCACATGGGAAAACTAAACCCAACCTTCTCTCTTAGTTCTCCCAGAGCTGTAATATGGTGGTGATGGTACTTTGCTCATTTTTTTTATCAAAACTATAAAACATGTAAAGAACCTTGGAGCATATATCACCGAGGCTCAACAACCACCAGTATATGACCAATATTATTTAATTTGTATATGTACCTATTTCCATCACTCCCATCTCTTAGATTACTTTGAAGCAAATCCCACATATTATATCATTTTATCTCTAATACACTTCAGTGTAAAACTGTAAAATATGAACACTTTAAGCTAAAAAAGGCAGAGTGGAACTGGCCTAAGAACAGACATATAGCTCAATGGACTAGATCCGAGAGTTCAGGGAAAAATCCCTTGTATAACTACTGTCACATGATTTAGATTTTGGAAAAGATCCCAATACATTCAAATGAAAGAGAGAAAGGCTTTTCAACAAATGTGGCCAGACAACTGAATATCCACATGCAAAAAAAAAGAAGCTGGACCCTTGACTCACACCATATACAAGAATTTATTCAAAATGGATAAAAGATTTAAGTGTAAGAAAACCAAAACTATAAAACTCTGAGAAGAAAATGTTGTGACCTTAAATGAATTAATGAGTTCTTAATTGTGACACCTAAAGAACAAGCAACCAAGGAAAAAATAGACAACCTGGACTTATCACAATTATAACTTTTTCTTCAAAGGACACACATAAAGTGAAAAAAGTCAACCCACAGAATGTGGAAAAAATTTGTAAATCATTTATCTGATAAGAATTTAGTATACAGAACTATAATGAAATTTTCCTACTGAACAGTAAAGAAAATAAAATTAAAAGTAGACGAAAGAGAGGAGCCTGGGTAGCTCAGTCCATTCAGCATCCATTTTTGGCTCAGGTCATGATCTCAGGGTCCTGGGATCTTCCTGTCTCAGACCTCCTGCTAGCAGGGAGTCGTTTGTCCTTCTCCCTCTGCCCCTTCTCCTGCATGTGCTCTCTCTTGCTCTCTAATAAGTAAATAAAGTCTTTAAAAAATAGACAAAGGAATCAATACTTATCCAAAAAAGATACACAAATGACAAGTCCATGAAAATACATTCAAAATAATTAGTTATCAGATAAAAACAAATCAAAGCCACAGTAGGACGCCACTTGACATGCACTAGGATGGCTACAATAAAAAAGATGGAGGATGGGGAGAAACTGAAACCCTCCTATATTGCTGCTGGGAATGTAAAATAGAGCAGCTGCTTTGAAAAATATTTTGGCAGTTCTTGCAAAAGTTAAAGTAGTGCTACCATAAGATTCAACCGTTCTACTCCTAGATATATAGCTGAAAATATATGTTCACCCAAAAACTTGTATATGAATCTTCATAGTGATACTATTCATAAGAGCCAAAAGGTAGAAATAACCCAAATGTCCCTCAACAAATGAATGGATAAACAAAATATGGTATATCTACCTACAATGGAATATTATTCATTCATAAAAATGAGTGAATCCTTAATATACCCTATAATAAAGACAACTCTTCCAAACTTTATGCCATCTGGAAAAAGCTATAATAAAAGGCCACATATTATGTGATTCTATTTTTATGGAACATCCAGAATAGGTAAATCCACAGAAGCAAAAAGGAGATTGGCAGTCACCAGTGGCTTCAAGGAAGGAGGAACTGGAATTGGAGGGTTACCTGAAAGCAAGCGGTGACACAAGGAGCCCATATATCTATTTTCTACTTGGGTCTGCATGAAAACAGTGAAGGCACCAGCTTCCAACTTCTCGTAGTGCTTCCAGCATGACCTGATCCATGCTTTCCGTGGTCCGAGCACCAGCTGCCTTATGCATCTCCGTGATTGAAATACCAGCTGTGTATCCTCCCACTCCTCCCCGCCTTCCAAATACCAGCTGAGCCCTCACATGCTGTCTCCATCAGACGGAGTATCCCTGGCAAGGCATCATTCCAGAAGCATACATCTGATCTGTGGGGCACGTCCCTCAATGGTCCAAGAAATTGCCATGGATGCCATTCAGAGTTTCAAGCACCAGGCCCACAAGAGCTTCTACCTCACCACTTCTCCCATTTAGTTCTCCTAGGCTGAAGTGGGCTGATTGCTCTCTACAATGCTGATCTCTTCATATCAGCTTTCCCTCTTCACTCTTTCACACTATCAACACCTATGCAACTAATGCTCTCTATTAAATATCCTCTGTCTGTAATACCTAGTGTGGCATCTGCCTCTCTGCTTGGTCTCTGATTCATGTACCTATAGTGCCGCTTTCACTAAATGTTAGTAGTAAGTCTGATATGTTGAAATTGAATTATAAATCTAATTTTCTTTTGTAGTTAGCCCTTGGTTCTGTATTTTGGGTACTATTTTGGAAAATGGAACCCTTCTGGTTTATTGTTTTAAAAATAATGAAAATTTGAAGAAAAGGGGCAGGATGGTGGAGGAGTGGAGACTGAGTTACCATCAGGTCCCAGGAATTCAGCTAGATAGTTATCAATCATTCTGAACACCTACAAACTTAAGAGGAGATAGAAGAGAAGAAGAGAAACAATTCTAGCAACAGAAAATCGACCGCATTCCAGAAGGCAAGAGGCAGAAGAGAATCCAAAGCTACAGGAAGATAGACCATGGGGGGAGGGGCCGGCTCCCAACAAGCAGTAGAGCAACGGAGCACAAAATAGGAACTTTCAGAGGTTGGCTCCACTGAGGGACATCACTCCCAAGGCTAAGTGGGGGGTGGAGCCCTCACAGGGACAGTGCGGTCTCAGGACCTGCAGGGTCACAAAAAGACCAGGGGTATCTGAGGGTGCCAGAGCTCCCAGGTATTGGAGTAGGGAAGCCGGCTCCAGAGACGGAGCTAAGGAGTCGGTTCTCAGCTCAGGCTTACCTTAAACCATGATCCAAGACACAGTCAGGCCACTGCTCTTCACGCAGGGACCCCACAAGTGGCAGATCTAGGGAGTCCCCTTCTTCCTCTGAAGGGAGCGGCAGGGCAGTGCACTCCAGGAATCTGCTGGGTTAGGAAACTCTAAACGGTGCTGTGCGCCTGTGATAGAAATGCTTGGTCACAGGCTGGGTGAGTGCAGAGTGCAGCCGGAGGCAAGGAAGATGGGAGGGATTGACTGCTTTTCCCTGAGGGTGCACCGAGGAGTGTGACCCTGAGCTCTCCGCTCCTACAGGCCAGATATGGGAGGGCGCCATTTTCATTCCCGTCCTCCAAAGCTCTATGGAAAGCATTCAGGGAACAAAAGCTCCTGAGACCAAAAACCAAAACCTTGCAGATTACTTAGCCCTGCCACTGGCAAGGGTGGTGCAATTCCGACTCGGGCAAAGACATTTGAGAATCACAGCAACAGGACTCTACCCCAGAAGATTAGCAAGAACATCCAGCCAAGACCAAGTTCACCTATGTGAAACTTCAGAGCTATGGAAAAGCAACACAAAGAATTCATGGTTTTTCACCTATGATCGTTTAGTCTTTCAAAGTTAAATATTTTAAATTTTATTTTGTTCTTCTTCTATTTTGTTTATTTTTCTTCTTTCCTATTTTAACATTTTAAAACTATTTTATCTTATCAATGCCTTTTTAAAATTTTTTTAAAAACTTTCATTGTTATAGTCCTATTTTATCCCTCCATTGTATTTAACCTTATTTCTTGTATATATATATATATATATATATATATATATATATATAGTATTTTTTAAATTTTGGGATACAATATCTTCTAATAGATCAAAATATACACTGAATCTAGCACATAGCTTTGTTCTAGTCTCCAGCCTGATCACATTCCTTCCTCGTTTTTTCTTTCTTCAACCAACTTCTTATCAATTCCGTTTTTAGAACCTTTTTAACTTTCATCCTTACAGTCATATCCACCCCTTATCATGTTTACCTTTATTTTTGTATATATATATTTTTCTTTCTTTAAAATTTTTGAGAGGTAGTTTCTTCTAACAGACCAAAATACACAGGAAATCAAGTGTGTAGCTCTGTTCTATTTGCCAGTCTAATATATATAATTTATTTATTTTTTTCCCTGCTCTCTTTCTCCCCCTGTTTTTGGGTCTCTCCAGATTTGGTTAGTATATATTTTTCTGGGTTGCTGCTACCCTCTTAGTATATTGTTCTCTCATTCATCTACTCTTACCTGGATAAAATGACAAGGCGGAGAAACTTACCACAAAAAAGAACAAGAGGCAGTACCAATGGCTAGAGACCTAATCAATATGGACATTAGTAAGATGTCAGAACTAGAGTTCAGAATGACAATTATAAAAATGTTAGCTGGGCTTGAAGAAAAGCTTGGAAGATATTAGAGAATCCATTCTGGAGAAATAAAATCTTTCTGGAGAAATAAAAAAAACTAAAATCTAACCAAGCTGAAGTGAAAAAAGCTATTAATGAGGTGCAATAAAAAATGGAGGTTCTTGGGCAGCTGGGTGGCTCAGTGGGTTAAAGCCTCTGCCTTCGGCTCAGGTCATGATCCCAGGGTCCTGGGATCAAACCCTGCATCGGGCTCTCTGCTTAGTGGGGAGCCTGCTTCCTCCTCTCTCTCTCTCTCTCTGCCTGCCTCTCTGCCTACTTGTGATCTCTGTCTGTGAAATAAATAAATAAAATCTTTTTTAAAAAATGGAGGGTCTTACTGCTAGGATAAATGAGACAGAAGAGAGAATTAGTGATCTAGAAGGCCAAATGATGGAGAATAAAGAAGCTGAGAAAAAGAAAGATAACTACTGGACCATGAGGGGAGAATCTGAGAGATAAGTGATACCAAACGATGAAACAATATTAGAATAATTGGGATCCCAGAAGAAGAAGAAAGAGACAGGGAGGCAGAAGGTATATTGGAGCAAAGTATAGCAGCAAATTTTCTTAATTTGGTGAAGGGAACAAGCATCAAAATCCAGGAGGCACAGTGAACCCCCCTCAAAATCAATAAAAACAGGTCCACACCCCATCATCTAATAGTAATACTTACAAGTCTCCTTGACAAAGAGAAAATCCTGAAAGCAATGTGGGACAAGAGGTCTGTAACATACAACAGTAGAAATATTAGATTGGTAGCAGACCTATCCACAGAGACCTGGCAGGCCAGAAAGGACTGGCATGATATATTCAGAGCACTAAACGAGAAAAATATGTAGCCAAGAATACTATATCCTGCTAGGCTATCATTGAAAATGGAAGGAGAGATAAAAAGCCTCAAGGACAAACAAAAACTAAAAGAATTTGCAAACACCAAACCAGCCCTACAGGAAATACTGAAAGGGGTTCTCTAAGCACAGAGAGAGGCTAAAAGTAACAGACCAGAAAAAAACCAGAGACAACATACAGTAAGAGTCACCTGAAAAGCAATACAATGGCACTAAATTCATATCTTTCAGTAGTTACCCTGAATGGAAATGGGCTAAATGCCCCAATTAAAAAACAAAGGGTATCAGAATGGAAAAAAAACAAAAAACAAAAAATAAACCAAAACAAACAAACAAAAAAACTGAGCAAAACCAAGACTCATCAATATGTTATCTACAAGAAACTCATTTTAGACCCAAAGACACCTCCAGATTTAAGGTGAGGGGGTAGAAAACACTTTACTATGTTAATGGACATCAAAAGAAAGCTGGGGTGGCAATCCTTATACCAGATAAATTAGCTTTTAAGCCAAAGAGTATAAAAAGAGATGTATCTCTTCTTGAATATGATACAGGACACTGTATCATATTCAAAGGGTCTGTCCAACAAGAAGACCTAACAATTTTAAATATCTATGCCCCTAACATGGGAGCAGCCAACTATATAAACCAATTAATAACAAAATCAAAGAAACACATGGACAACAATATAATAATAGTAGGGGACTTTAACACCCTCCCCAATACACACACACTAAAATGGACAGATCATCTAAGTAAAAGATCAACAAGGAAATAAAGGCTTTAAATGACACACTGGACCAGATGGACATGACAGATATAATTAGAATATTCCAGCCCAAAGCAAGAGAATATACATTCTTCTCTAGGGCACATGAAACATTCTCCAGAATAGATCTCATCCTGGGTCACAAATCAGGTCTCAAACTATACTAAAAGACTAGGATCATTCCCTGTATATTTTCAGACCACAGTGCTCTGAAATTAGAACTCAATCACAAGAGGAAAGTTGGAAAGAACTCAAATACATGGAGGCTAAAGAGCATCCTACTGAAGAATGAATGGGTCAACCAGGAAATTTAAAAGAACTAAGAAAATTCACAGAAACAAATGAAAAGGAAAACACAACTGTTCAAAATCTTTGGGACACAGCAAAGGTGGTCCTGAGAGGAAAGTATATAGCAATACAAGCCTTTCTCAAGAAACAAGAAAGGTCTCAAGTACACAACCTAATCCTACACCTAAAGGGGCTGGAAAAAGAAAAGCCAAGAAAGCCTAAACTGAGCAGGAGAAGAGAAATCATAAAGATCAGAGCAGAAATCAATGAAACAGAAACCAGAAGAACAGTAGAACAAATCAACGAAACTAGGAACTGGTTCTTTGAAAGAATTAATAAGATTCTAATGGAATCTTATCAATTGTATTTTTGTATTTTGGCCTGTTGGCCAAAATACCAGCCAATAGGATCCAACAGTACAGTAAAAGGATTATTCACCATGACCAAGTGGGATTTATTCCTGGGCTTCAATGTTGGTTCAACATCCGCAAATCAATCAACGTGATACTATACACTAATAAAAGAAAGAACAAGAACCATACGATACTCTCAATAGATGCTGAAAAAGCATTTGACAAAGTACAGTATACTTTCTTGATCAAAACTCTTCAAAGTGTAGGTATAGAGGGTATATATCTCAGTGTCATCAACGCCATCTATGAAAAACCCACAGTGAATATCATTCTTAATAGGGAAAAACTGAGAGCTTTTCCCCTAAGGTCAGGAATATGTCAGGGATGTCCACCATCACCATTGCTATTCAACACAGGACTAAATGTCCTAGCTTTAGCAATCAGACGACAAAAAGAAATTAAAGGCATCTGAATCGGCAAAGAAGTCAAACTCTCACTCTTTGTAAGTGATATGATACTTTATGAGGAAAACTCAAAAGACTCCACTCCAAAACTGCTAGAACTCATATAGGAATTCAGGAAAGTATCAGAATATAAAATCAATGCAAAGAAATCAGTTGCATTTCTATACACCAACAACAAGACAGTAGAAGAAAAATTAAGTAGTCAATCCCATTTATAATCGCACCCAAAAACCATAAGATACCTAGGAATAAACCTAGCCAAGAGGCAAAGAATCTGTACTCAGAAAACTATAAAGTACTTATGAAAGAAATTGAGGAAGACACAAAGAAATGGAAAAATGTTCCATGCTCATGGATTGGAAGAACAATTATTGTGAAAATGTCTATGCTACCTAAAACAATCTACATATCCAATGCAATCTCTATCAAAATACTATCAATTTTTTTCAGTGAAATGGAAAAAATAATCCTAAAATTTATATGGGACCAGAAAAGACCCCAAATAACAGAGGAATGATGAAAAAGAAAATCAAAGTTGGTGGCATCACAATTCCAGACTTCAAGCTCTATTACAAAGCTGACATCATCCAGACAGTATGGTACTAGCACAAAAACAGACATAGATCAATGGAACAGAATAGAGAGCCTGGAAATGGACCCTCAACTCTATGGTCAACTAATCTTCAACAAAGCATCAAAGTATGTCCAATGGAAAAAGACAGTCTCTTCAACAGTGTTGGGAAAATCGGACAGCCACATGCAGAAGAATGAAACTGGACCATTTCCTTACACCACACACAAAGATAGACTCAAAATGGATTAAAGACCTCAACTTGAGACAGGAATTCATCAAAATCCTTAAAGAGAATACAGACAGCAACCTCTTTGACCTCAGGCATGGCAACTTCTTCCTAGAAACATTGCAAAAGGCAAGGGAAGCAAGGGCAAAAATGAACTATTGCGACTTCATCAAGATGAAAAGCTTTTGCACAGCAAAGGAAACAGTAAACAAAACCAAAAGACAACCAGAAAAATGGGAGAAGATATTTCAAATGACATATCAGTTAAAGGGCTAGTATCCAAAATCTATAAAGAACTTCTGAAACTTAACACCCAAGAACAAATAATCCAATCAAGAAATGGGCAGAGGACATGAACAGACATTTCTGTAAAGAAGACATCCAGATGGCTAACAGACACATGAAAAAGTGCTCAACATCGCTCAGCATCAGGGAAGTACAAATCAAAACTACAGTGAGATACCACCTCACACCAGTCAGAATGGCTAAAATTAACAAGTCAGGAAATGACAGATGTTGGAGAGGATGCAGAGAAAGTGGAACCCTCCTACACTGTTGGTGGGAATGCAGCTGAAGCAGCCACTCTGGAAAACAGTAGGGAGGATCCTCAAAAAGTTAAAAATAGAGTTACCCTATCACCCAGCAATCTTACTACTGCATTCTTACCCTAAAGAAAGAAATGTAGTGATCTGAAAGGGCACATGCACCTGAATGCTTAGAGCAGCAATGTCCACAACAGCCAAACTATGGAAAGAACCTAGATGCCCATCAACAGATAAATGGATAAAGAAGATGTGAGATATATATATATATATATATATATAATGGTATATGATATACCATTATGATACCATTATGATATATATGGATATATATGGAAATATATGATATATATTATATACATATATATTATATATATATAATATATATCATAATGGTATCATAATGGTATATCATATGATATATATATATATATCATATTATATATATATAATATATATCATAATGGTATATCATGCAGCTATCAAAAGAAACGAAATCTTGCCATTTGGAATGACTTGGATGGAACTAGAGGGTATCATGCTAAGCGAAATAAGTCAGAGAAGAACAATTATCATACGATCTCTCTGTTATGAGGAATTGAGAGGCAGGCCCAGGGGTTGTAGGGGGTAGGGAGGGAAAACATGAAACAGGATGGGATCAGCAGGGAGACAAACCATAAGAGAGTCTTAATCTCAGGAAACAAACCTAGGGTTGTTGGGGGTGGGGGGTTAGGGATAGGGTGACTGGGTAATGGACATTGGGGACGGTGTGTACTATGGTGAGTGCTATGAAATGTGTAAGCCTGATGATTCACAGATCTGTAACCCTGGGGCAAATAATTCATCATATGTTAAATAAATAAATAAATAAATAAATAATGGAAATTTAGAAGTCATAGAAAGGCTTTCTTTTCTTTCCTCCCTAAATTTTAGTGATTCCAGAAAGCCTTATTTTAGCAATATTATCAGGCCAAAAATTAAAATGGAAAGTTTTTGTTGTTCAAAAATATTTTCCTAAATATCAACTTAATTTTGTAACTTATCTTGGGGTAAGATAACCTAGAAAGTAGCTATTTCTTCTTTATTTCATGGTTTTAAAAGATCTCTTTGGTTATTACCTATCAAGTAAACTTCTACTTATACATATGTATGAGGAATGCACTTCAAAAGTGAGAAAACAAGGTATGGTATCTATATGACTTAAATACTATTAAGGAAAATTGCTTTAAGTTTAAATAAGAGCAGATGGAAGATTCATGTGGTATTTTTGGACAAAATTCTAAAAAATTGCATAAAGCAGTAACAGAGAAACAGGAATTAGGCCAGCAATTGGACCAAACTGTTAAAACAATAAAATCATGCGCACTTCACAAATTCTAGTAGTTCTACAGAGGTAAATGACTTGGAATTATAAGATACATACTATCATACAATCTATTTTAATGTATTCCCTCTGTATCTTAACATATAGATGTTATAGATGTTCCCTTTGTGGGCTCAACAGATGTACTAGCATTTTTGATGACTTGTATGAAACATTAAGAAGTAATTAGGCAGGCA
The DNA here is from genome assembly GCF_922984935.1 of Meles meles. Classification (NCBI taxonomy): domain Eukaryota; kingdom Metazoa; phylum Chordata; class Mammalia; order Carnivora; family Mustelidae; genus Meles; species Meles meles. Next base: position 46,959,689 of record NC_060068.1, read on the forward strand.
TCCAGAGCAGTTCACATTGGCTTTCCTTATATTTCCTAGGCACTCTGATTTTCTGGGAATGGGTCAGCTCTTTCAGTAGTTACAAATCAGCTTAATGTGTAAAATAATCACACAGTGTCATGAATACATACAAAAAGGCACCGGCTCCACTCTTTCTCTTACTTTTACACTGTTCTAAGTATAGTCATTCTCTGCCATTATTTTCATTTATTGACACTTTCACAGATAGGTGGTGAATCCCATTAGCTGATTTTTTAAAAAATTTAAAAATAATAGTCCAAAGTGATGCATTAAAGTCCAAATCTTTTCTCTGTAGTAAAGGCTTGTGGCTTAAATCAGCTTAGTTTTTTCTCTACTTTGAATGAAACACATTATTTTTCCCTGGGAAAATGTAGCTATTAATAGAGTAACAGTGGACTCTTCACTACACATAATTTGCGCTTACAAACATGACCGCAGATGATTCCTGACATCATCATGAAACAGAAGTTACAAGACATGGGAAGACTTCTTGAAAATGATCAGTGTTTTAAACCCCTTGAGAGTGAAATGGAGGAATTCCCTGTGACTGCTATAAAGTCATGACAACATTTTAAAATTGATTTAACATTCAGTTCTTTGAATTCCTGCTTAAAACCTGAGGAAGGGGAAGTTTCAAAACAGGTGAGAGAGATGCTGTTAAAAATACCCATGCAAATCTCTGAATTTGTTTAGCATGTTAAAGTCAATTCGTGCCTTAATATTAAAGTCATCTAGAACATTTTTAAGAATATGCCAAGTGGCATATTCTGAAAATCAAAGTCAGATAGGTCATAAAAAAAAAGTTATAATTCTGTTAAATTAGATATTTTCCTGAGGTTTCTTACAATTTCTTTACCTCTCAGCTGTTCACCAACTGCAGAGAAGGGTTACAATTTAAAAAGACCTATGGTGCCTATCAATTGTTTATAACATTGAGGAGTGGATGGACCGTGGAACACAAGAAGCACTGAGACATGGTGATTGTCTGGCTGATGGTATCAATGTAGTCTGTTATCTGCACATAGTAATTCAGAAGAGGGAGGGGCAAAAAAAGCTTTAGGATTTAATATATTGAGTTTGTCTTTCTATTGATCAAATTAATTGGATGATTTCCAAATCTCCACTTTACTGAGTATTTTATTGACATAACCTTTGACCAAGAAGCATATAGATTTCGAAATGTCTTTTCTTATAGATGGAAAGTCAATTTGGTTATTTTAATAAATATAATTGTTTGAGCAAAATAGTTGGCTGAGCAATTAAAGGATATCTACTGTCATTACTTGGCAGTTGTGGGGAAGGGAAGTGGCGCTGAATGTGGAGAACAAAAGAGGAAACAGATTTTCAGCACTGAGAAATGAAAAAAAGCTGTGAAAAAACACTAAGAACACAGTTATGAAGAATTGGTATTAGCGGCGCCTCGGTGGCTTGGTTGGTTGAGCCTCCAACTCTTGGTTGCAGTTTAGGTCACGATCTGAAGGTCATGAGATCAAGCCCGGTGTCAGGATCCGTTGCTTAGTGCAGTGTTGGCTTGGGATTCTCTTCCTCTTGCTCTCCTTCCCTATTTGCTCCTACCCCTTGCTCGTTTTCTCTCTCTCTCTCAAATAAATAAATAAAATCTTAAAGAAGATTAAAGAAATGGCATTAGAGCAAAAGAAGCAATATGATAATTTTGATGTAATGTGGGTCTATTGCACTAGAAAAACAGAGTACACCTGGACATTGCTTAAAAATTTTTTATATAATTCAATAGCAGATAAGACAAAACATGAATTTTAGAATCTTAATTAGAAGAAATTTTGTTTTGTAATCCATGGATAAACTGTCACTAAAAGATAATTTCGAGTTGGTGCCAATTTCCTGAAGATGAGATAAGTCAGTCCTTAAGATCCAGACTTCCAGGTTTGGAATCTCAGCTTTCCCTCTTACTAGTCACTTAGCCTCTTGTGTCTCAGTTTTCTCTTTTACAAAATCTGGAAAATAATCATACTTCTCTATAAGGTTGTAGTTAGGATATGTAGTAAGTTAACACAGAGGAGTAAATTAATATACAAAAACAAATGCTCAATAAATTTTAGTGATTTTTATGTCTTCATCTTGAATTAACAAATATATGCTCCATTCATTTCCTAATAAAATATAATACCCCAAAATCAACTTCCTAGGAAATAATTTTTTTAAAAACTGATCCATTTCATGGTTTTGATCACTGTAGTGTTAATTTTTCATTGCTTAGAAGACTATAATAATGATTGCTCCAATTAATGATGTGATTACATGTGAGAAAAAGATGTATAAACAACACTACAAAAGGGCAAAGAAGTAAATGTAAGAAGAAAAACTTAAAACCACTCTGATTTAATTTACATTATCACGGCCCTTAAAATTACACTGCACACAAATGACAGTTATGAACTATGAACTTATCCAAAAACGTAACTTTAATTCACATCTTTAAAGGCTGTCTAAAAAGATTTAATGAATTTTCTGATTACTTCTACTCTCTTGTCGGATGTGATTCAACTAAATTCAAGGGCAGTAAAAAGAATACTTTAAGACTAATACTTTGAGCAAAATATGGAAATACTTGCTTCCGAGTGTAATCTGAGCATTCCTAAAATCCACAGTTTGAACATTCATATAAATGTGAACGTTTACTTGAAAGATTGGCTGATTAAAAGCAATATCACTAGAACTAAGCTGATGCTTTAAAAATCCATGTCTCCTCAAGAATATTAAGCATATTCCTTCCAGTGATATTTGTTCTGGGCACTGCAAGTTCACAACATCATGTAATTCTTTTTAAATGTCCATACAGAGATAGAGTATAAACCATTTGCTATTTAGTAATAATATTTTACATAAATAAGTTTTCCTGACTTTAGTCTTGCAACAGAGTAAGGAAAGCATAACTACACTCTGTAACAGATGACCAAACTGTATCAAATTATGTTTCCAAATAGGGACAGAAGCATTGGTATGTGTACATTTCTAGTTGAGCAGGAGTGAATCCAAAATACAATCTCTTGAGTTCAATTATAAAACCCATATGCTTCAGTGAATGCATGGTAAAAATATGCAACTTCATTACACATTAGAGGCACTACAAATTTCAGCTTTGATTCAAAAACACTCAGATTGCTAATGTGGTGTATACTGCTAAAAGGCTAATATCACTGCTATGTGCAGTAATGGGAAAGTGGAAACATACATATTTTCTCTGCTATTAGAACATGGCCTTTTAATCCAAAGGCTTATCTGTGTGGAGGAGAAAGGCCGTAATAACAAGGAACATTTATATCATGGTACCTAGTTAAGAGTAATAGCAGAGAAAAAGGACACAGGGCAATTGAAATTAAACAAGTTATACTTTACCACTACTGCCAATGTAAATTTACTCTTAAAGTCATGGAAAGAATTCTTGCCCACCTTTTTGGATAAATTAAAGATAGAGCTGATCTCTGTATTAGGTGTCAGGGGGAAAAATGGGAACTAAGTGATAAAGATACCTTTGAGTGCCTGCAAAAAAAAAAAAAAAAGAAAAAGAAAAAGAAAAGAAAAGAAAAAAGAAAAGATAAGGGAAAGTCCACAAAACTTTAGGTTTATAAATGTGAAGACCTGGAGATGTATCAAGATAAGTCTGGATAAAAATGTATTTTAATGCATGCAAATGGAAACTATGGGCTTAATTAATTCTCAGTAATTCATCTTTCCTTAAAAGATGTGTACTGAGTGATTCTGGTACTTACATGCTATCTCAAAGAACAGAAGTTTTAACTTTATAGTATTTCTAGAGGAAGTTACTATTCAACTAGTTACTATTCAACTAGATGTTGAAACTTGAGAAGTCCAATTATCTGGCTCTGAAACCGGAAAAAGTTAAAAGTCTCATTTGCTTATGTGGAAAGCAAATACACATCACCTCATAGAGCTACTGAGACTTGGTGATATATGCAGATTATTTTAAATGCATTAAATTTTATTCTATCTGATAAGTATTATATTATATTTTTTCTTTATCTATTCTTTAAGACTGACAGTGGTAGGCACACTTTAGGATGGCTCCATGATGCTCACCTCCTGCCGTTCATACCTTTGTGTAATCCCCTCATTTTCATTAAGGGCAAAGCATGTGACCTGCTCCTAACCAGTGGAATGCTACAAAGGTGATGAATGAGTCATTGCATGTGTGAGATTATATTTCAGTGTAGCAACTGTCTTGCTAGGGATGCTCCAGATGCCCAGTATGCTAACTCACTCACACAGTATGACTGAAGTTAAGAGTCAGAGGGCTTGTTATGATGCCTGGCACCAAAAGGAGAGGAGAAATAAGGTTTGAAATACATGGAGTCAAAGTTAACCCGTGGAAAGTTCATAAAAATTGTGTATCTCCTATTTGCAATAAGCCTGACAAAAAAATTTCCCAAATTTGACAACTCTAACCATCTATGAAGAGTTGTTAAGCTGAAAGCGAATTCCATATACTAAAAATAACAACAGATTTCATGATCAGCAACTCCAGAAGAAAAGCTAAATTATCTATTATGACTACAGAAAATAATATATCAAGATCATTATTATAAGAAGAGGTAATAAAGCAGTATGCAGCCAAAGCTAAAAGAAAAAAAATTACAGAGGAGTTGTGTTCTTTTCTGTTCCAATTTTTGGTATTGGTGGCATTTTTTGAGTTTTTAACACTTCCACTTTTTTGTGATTTATTTTTCATTCTAGATATTTACTTTCATATCTGATATTATAATTTTTAAATTTTTTTTTAAAGATTTATTTATTTGACAGACAACGCAAGTAGGCTGAGAAGCAGACAGAGAGAGAGGAGGAAGCAGGCTCCCTGCTGAGCAAAGAGCCTGATGTGGGGCTCAATCCCAGAACCCTGAGATCATGACCTGAGCCGAAGGCAGAGGCTTTAACCCACTGAGCCACCCAGGTGTCCCTAAATTCTTTTTCTTAAATAGAGTGTCCAAAATTGCATAAGCTTCAAGTCTCATAAAACCTAAATTCACCTCTGCACGCAAATCAAGGAAGAAACAGTTTTAAAAACTGTTTTAAAAACACTGCACTTTTAAAACTGTTTAAAAACACTGCTAGCAGTTACGGTGAGATGAAGGTAGATCAGGGTCCATTAGCATGTGTAACGGAAAATCACTGCTGCTTTTGACAAGAATTCTATCAGCTGAATGGTGTGCCAGAACATAGGCAAAGGGATCAGAGAGTGAGAAGTGCTGTAGTAGGTGACAGCGGTTACTAAGTCCTGTGACATGTGGAAGTAAGGTTTGGCAAATGGGTTAGGTGGCAGATGGAGGGGAATGTGAAGACGTGAGGGTTTTCTTTTTTGACAGAAGTGACTTCACGTGCTGATGGGAAAGCTCCAACAAGAAGAGAGAGATTTACAATTTAGCCTGGACAAGACTAACTGCATGTGATAGTCATCCTCCAAAATGACTCCCAGCGATCTTATCTCTTGGTATTCACACCCTCGCATAGACCCGTCCCATTTGTATTGCAGCTGGTTTATGTGACCAAGAAAAAAAACAAAACAAAACAAAGCAGAAGTGGTGGGTGGTCCCTTCCAAAATTATTTTATAACAGACAACAATTTCTGCTCGGTCTGTCTCTCTGTCTCTTCTATCACTTGCTCTTGGGGAAGAAAGCTGCCCTACTGGGAGCAACTGTATGGTGAGGCCCTAATGGTGGGGAACCAGAGCCTCTAGCGAAAAACCAGTGCCCACATGAATGGGCTGCAGCCCTAATTAGGCGGTGTGATGACTGTGGTCCCAGGGAGCTCGACAGCCAACTTGGGAGACTTACCCAGCTAAGCAGCCACTCTTGGATTCTTGACCCTCAGAAACTATGAGACAAATGTTTCTTGTTTTTAGTTGCTGTGTTTCAGAAGAATTGGTTATGTAACAATAGATAACTAATTCACCCTGGCAGCAAAGTCCTTGAGAAGACAAAATAGGAAGTGATATTTAGCACAAGTACATATCTTGGCTATTAACAGAAACAGGGATATGTCTATCTTTTAAACAGGAGAAAAGATAAAGCATATGGGTGCAGACATGCACTGCAGTTGTAGGTAGTTTTGCTGGATCATTAGGAAAAATATACTGGATTTCTTTTCTCAGTTAAGTATGAGGCAAGAATTTACTGCAAAGGGGAGGAGGAAGGGATGAGAAGCTTAAGAACCACTGAGAAAAATTACAAAACAGTCACCCAGGAGAGTGAGAAAGAATACAGTAGGAAAATGTGAAAGAGGCAGGGTTAGTGTTGAATTCTGACTAAAGTTTGTGTGTTGTATTTAAAGTGACTTGAGTCGGGGCGCCTGGGTGGTTCAGTGGGTTAAGCCTCTGCCTTCAGCTCAGGTCATGATCTGAGGTTCCTGGGATCGAGCCCCACATTGGGCTCTCTGCTCAGCAGGGAGCCTGCTTCCCCCGCCTCTCTCTCTGGCTGCCTCTCTGATCTCTCTCTCTGTCAAATAAATAAATAAAATCTTAAAAAAAAAAAAAGTGACTTGAGTCAAACTGTGTAGTTTTTTTCTCTAGCAGTATTTAGTTTCCTGGGTTCAGCCATAGAGAAAACAGATGTCTGGGTTTAACCAGATTCAGTATTTGCTAAGTGAGTGCAATGGAGGGAGAGAGGTCAGGGAATTGAGGGTATTTGTAAAAGAAGTATTTCAATGAAGGCATCTGGAGTCCTATCCAGGGAAGAGGAGGGAGAACAAGAGATTATCAGCAGAGAAAAAGTGATGATGTACTTAGTAAGCCAGAGTTCTTGCCTAAGAATGGTTTCACAAGACAGTACCCGAGTAAAAGAGGTGCATGAGGTAAGCTAATAGACAGTTCCTGTGAAGACAGAAATTTAGGGTGCAGTCATGAAATGTGTAGCTGAGGTGAGGTGAGTGGAAAATGTACTGAGGTTGGCAAGGAAAGGCTGACTAGTGGTGTTAAGAAAATAATTGGAGGAAAAAAAAAAACCACTGCAAGTTCTTGAACTGAGAATACTTGTAGAATATATGGGATGACGGACATGATTCAACCCCGAGAGTGAGGGAGCCAAGGATATTTTAGTATTCTGAGGAAATGGAGCTCAAGGTCTCCGTGGAGACCAAACCATGTATAAAATGATTCTCAGTATCTTGGCACTGGAAACCAAATCTTATTTTAATGACCTTTTACTGAGGCAACTAACAAACCAATTAAGCAGAGAGTCATTGGACTCTCTGGACCACACATTGCTTTCCTAGCTTCGCTTTGGGTGGCAGCAAAGAATGATGTCAGGAAGAGAAAGACTCTGAATGATATATCCAAGGGTCATCACACACCTGTGTACTTGAGAGCTCCAGGGGCTGCTGACCGAAGCTTTCTTTACCTTTGATTCTGAATAAGTCAGTGCTGTTCCTGTCAGCAGCAGTCCTAATGCCAGGCTAACTTTGAGGTTGGACCAATCTGGCAACCAGCTAGTCAGATTGCTCTCCTGGCTTCTGTGATTTCCCAGAAAATTTGCACTCCCCTACAGTTTGGGGGGTAGGTGGAAATGGTGGTCAACACCATAAAGTAGTGATTGGTTAAGCTCATCATTAAATTATGCTGTATTATCAAATTGATGTAAGTATGGACTGTCAGAGCAATGATTTTCATTCTCGTTGGGGACATATCAGTGTCTAGGGAGAAAAATGTGGGTAATTTGAAATAACATACTAAATCTCATACTAGAATTTGATATTTAGAAAATAAAATAGATTACTTTTGTTAAAAAATGTTTAAGTCACACAAAAAAGTATAAACACAGCATAACAAGTAACCATGTATATGTTACTCATTCGAGAATTAGGAACAACAGACCAAACTAAACTCTCTGCCCCATGAACCCCACTTGTAAGTTTTGATTATATATTCATAAGCAAAATATTCTGTTGTTTCACATGTTTTTAAATCAGTTAAATGGTTTCATAGTGTATGTAGTATTCTGCAGCTTAAAAAAAAATATTTATTTATTTATTTGAGAGAGAGATAGAGAGAGCGAGAGCGCACAAGCGGGGAGGAAGAGCAGAGGGAGAAAGAAGCAGACTGAGCAGGGAGCCATATGTGGGGCTTGATCCTCAGACCCCAAGGTCATGATCTGAGTCCAAGTCAAATGCTTAACTGAATGAGCCACCCAGGTGTCCCTTGCAACTTGTTTTTGTTGCCCTTATTACTACGCTTTCAGATTTATTCATGTTATTACATGTGGCTCTGGTTCATTCACTTTGATCGATGAATAGTACTCTACTATTTGCCCCAATCAAGTTCATGTTTCTGCTCTTCTGCTGATGAACATTTGCATTATTTAGTTTTTCTGTATTACTAGTGATGCTACAGTGAACTCTTTTAGAATGAGTCTGGGTGCACACAGATGATAGTGAAATGACCAGGTCCTAAGACATGCATATCTCCTGATTTCTGATATTTTGATAAATTGTTTTCTAAAGTAGTTGTATAGGTTTACCTTCCCTGCCACCAAGCAATTTATGATGATCACTGTTGCCTGAAATCCTTTTCAGTACTCTTAAAATTTCAGGGTCAGGGTTGTGAAATTGAATCTCATTTTTTTTTTTTAAATTTGAAGTTCCCTGACAGCACGTGATTTTAATAAAAACAAATTCCAGAAAAGAAAGCTCAACAAACTTTCTTGGTAGTAGGAAAACTCCATAGGCTCTCTCTATGATCCCTGCAGGATGGGGTAAGACATCATGCCTCCCCAGGGAGATGTATGGACTCTTCTGCCGTGGAACCTCAGGTGTTTTTGTTCGTCTAAAAGTGGCTTGGTTTTAAACGTGATGAAAAGCTGAGTAGCAGAAGGAAGGCCAAATGCTGTTTTGGTATTGGTTCTATCAATACAAGATGAAAAAAAGACAAGGTTGGTACATTAAAAAAGTGATTCGGAATGGAAAGGGAGAGAATGACAAATTTTAAATCTGCATGAAATTAAGGGTATGACCTCTATTTCCTTAGAATCTGCCTGCTTCAATCATAGTCTTTTAGCTTACCCTCTCACACACCAGAGTATCTAAATATGTTCTACTTAGAGCAAATAGCTTGTTGACAGTAATCACAGAAACAGAGAATTACAAAGTAAGTAGAAATTTTAGGCATCACTTTCATTTCATACATGAGAAAAGTGAAGTACAAAAAGTTATACACTCAAAATGAACAGGTGGTGATGAAATGATTAAAGTAAAGAACCGGGATCCTCTAGTTACTACTCTGCGTTTACTGAACTATTAACGTGATCACCAATATACATAAAACCTATCTCTTCTGTGCTCAACTATAACATGGTGACTGGGAGTAGACATCTGGGATCAGAGGTCTGGGCAGGACCACAGCTCAGCAAATGTTATATGTTGTCACTGATCAAGTGATTTGACTTCTCTAAGATGTGCTCTTATTTACAAAATAAGGAAAAGTTTTAATTCCTACTTTTTCTTGTTTTGTAAGAGTGCAATGAAATCGTATTTTACTCTCTGGCTCATTTCAAGCAATTAATAAGTGGTGGATACTATGGTTCTATTTTAACACCTCAGTGTTTGGGACACAATTTAGTTATTTAGGGTTCTGCCTTGAACTGCCAATAGAACTGCGGGGAAGGTTTTGCTAGAGTCAACTAGATCAGCAACAATTGGGCTAGATCTCTGGCACAGCACCACATGGGATGGCTTTGACTATGTTTTCACCTAAATTTAATAATTTTTTCAATAATTCAATGCTTTAAAAGTTTATTTGTTCAGTTACTTGTTCTTCTTCTAAGGAATCTATCTATATACTACTTTGAAGTCTTCACTGGAAATGGAAAGGAGTAGCTTATTCCTCTACTTTTCTAGATTATTTCTTTACAGATTGATTGAAAAAAACCCGTTTACCTTCTATTCAAACATTTCATTTTCAAATCCAAAATATGCTCACCTCAAAACCTTCCAGTATCTTTGAAGGGAAAACATTGGCCATTTAAAAAATAATTATGCATCTTTTACTTGGGTATCTCATCTCTCTTATGTGTCTTTTCCTCCACCACCACATGCCTTAAATTTAAATAATTTATTCTACTATTACTTTTCTCTTGTTTAAATGTCTGTTGCCAGCTCCCATTTCAAGATATCTGTCTGAGTGCATGTATACACATAAGCTTACATTTCCCCTCTCCTAAAATCCTACTTGGTGGGAGACAGGGGGAGAAAACCCAAAACAAAAAATAAAACAAAATCTATAGCAATACAGAAAAATATTAAGTTCCATCAAGTGATCAATAATATTGGGAAACTTGTGAAATCTCTAAAGCTGATAGATGACATTATTTTACTTAACTCAACCAAGCCAAAGAAATGCTCACACAATACAGATATAATATGGAGCTGCTGAAATGACAGGTTTTCCTAGAAGGGTTCTGAGTCAGAGCTACAACTTCGCTGAGGAGAATCAGACATGAGGCAATTGTCCTAAATGTGAAAATTTGAAGACATACCCCCAAAACTCAATAATTAAAACATAATGCCTTAAAAATAAAAACATATGCAAAAATTCCCCAATTTAGAAGAAAACAGTATTATAGATTTTCTATTTTGCCAATTTAGCTCAGCCTGGCATTGTTAGTGATCCTGTCTTTAAAGATAGGATATTTCATCCCTTCTAGGTTTTTATCTTTTGATTCTTTTTATATTGTACTAAATTACTATTTACTTGATTATTGCTTAAATTTTGTAACTGAGGTAAGAGCCACATTCAACTTGCATGTCTCACCTTAATCTGGTTTGTATCTGGAATAACCTTCACATCAGAGACTAGAAGAGTGGACTCTGAGACAGTCTGTGGATATTACCTAAAGGTTTGTGACTTGCTTAGCCAAACCCTACACTGAATATGCTGGCTCTGGTGTTCATCATCAGAATAAAGTAGAGAGATAAGTTATTTATTAAATAACATGGCAACTTTTCCAAGGGAACTCAGAGTGAACTTTGAGGTTAGGGAGGGAAACAGAGCAAGAGACTAAATGACTTTCATACTAGGTAAGAATCATAAGTATACAGATTCCTCAAGTAAGTGTGTATACAGATACCTTAAAATAAAACCAACTGAACAATATGTTTGCTGTTCCCACACAACGGGCCCTTCCTAGTTATGTGACAATAATTATTTGGTAAAGCCAGATGACCTGCAAATAGAACCTGCATTCCTTGCCTGGGAAATAGTGATATTTACCTGAACTATAATATACAGATCAGTCACCAGGAACATGAGAAAAACCAACACGTGATAAAGATACACCTCAACTCTTACTGGAGAAAGTGAGGTGGACACTAGAAATATGAGAAAACTTTAAAATAGGTGTTGAGATCCCCAGGGATTTGACAGGATACAAACCTACAGAATAAGAACAGGTTGCTTTGGAAGAGAGGTAGTCAGAGTTTGGGAAACTTAGTGCATATTCCATATAATTTCAAAAAAATTTTACAAATCCAGAATAACCAGCTTTCTTTACACCTTAAAGAACTAGAGAATCAACAACAAATTAAGCCAACTCAATACACAAGAAGGGAAATAATCAAGATTAGAACAGAGATCAATGAGATAGAAATGAGGGATACTGCAGAAGGCATCAACGAAATGAGAAGCTGGGTCTTTGAAAGAATCAATAAGATCAATAAACCATTGGCCAAACTAATCCAAAAGAAGAGAGAGAGGACCCATATTAATACAATTATGAATGAAAAGGGAGGGATCAAAACTAACACCAAGGAAATAGAAACAATCATCAGAAACTATTATCAAAAGTTATATGCCAATAAGTTAAGCAACCTAGACAAAATGGATGCATTCCTGGAAACCTATAAACTTTCAAAACTGAATCAGGAAGAAACTGACAACCTGAATAGTCCAATATCTAGTAACGAGATTGAAGCAGTGATCAAAAACCTCCCCAAAAGCAAGAGCTCAGGACCTGACAGATTTGCTGGGGTATTCTACCAAACATTCAAAGAAGAAATAATACTTATTCTCCTGAAGCTGTTTCAAAAGATAGAAACAGAAGGAAAACTTTGAGATTCTTTTTATGAAGCCAACATTATCCTGATCCCCAAACCAGGCAAAGACCCCACCAAAAAGGAGAATTTCAGACCAATATCCCTGATGAATATAGATGCCAAGGTTCTCAACAAGATCCTAGCTAATAGGATCCAACAGTACATTAAAAAGATTATCCACCATGACCAGGTGGGATTTATCCATGGGATACAAGGATGGCTCAACATTTGCAAATCAATGTGATAGAACAAATCAATAAGAGAAGAGAGAAGAATGACATGATCCTCTCAATTGATGCAGAAAAAGCATTTGACAAAACTAGGAGATGGTTCTTTGAAAGAATTAATAAGACTGATTAGGCCCTGGCCAGACTTAGCAAAAAGAGAAAAGAAAGGACCCAAATGAATAAAATGATGAATGAAAGAGGAAAGATCACAACCAACACCGAAAGAACACAAACAATTTTAAGAACATAATTATGAGCAACCATACACCAGCTAATCAGACAATCTGGAAGAACTGGATACATTCCTAGAGATATATAAACTACCAAAACTGAACCAGGAAGAAACAGAAAACCTGAACAGATCCATAACCAGTAAGGAGATTGAGGCAGTCATCAAATACCTCCCAACAAACAAGAGACCAGGGCCAGATGGCTTCTCAGTGGAATTCTACCAAACATTTAAAGAAGAATTAATACCTATTCTCCTGAAACTGTTCTAAAAAATAAAAATGGAAGGAAAACTTCCAAACTCCTTTTATGAGGCCAGCATTACCTTGATCCCAAACCAGATAAAGACCCCATCAAAAAGGAGAAATACAGATCAATATCCCTGATGAACACAGATGCAAAAATTCTCACCAAAATACTAGCCAGGAGGATCCAATAGTACATTAAAAGGATTATTCACCACAACCAAGTGGGATTTATTCCTGGGCTTCAATGTTGGTCCAACACCCACAAATCAATCAACATGATACTATACACTAATAAAATAACAAGAACAGTACGATATTCTCAAAAGCATTTGACAAAGTACAGCATCCTTTCTTGGTCAAAACTCTTCAAAGGGTAGAGATAGAGGGTACATACCTCAGTATCATCAAAGCTATCTATGAAAAACCAACAGCAAATATCATTCTTAATAAGGAAAAACTGAGAGCTTTTCCCCTAAGGTCAGGAATATGGCAGGGATGTCCACCATCACCACTGCTATTCAACACAGGACTAGAAGTCCTAGCCTCAGCAAGCAGACAATGAAAAGAAATTAAAGATATCTGATTTGGCAAAGAAGAAGTCAAACTCTCACTCTTTGCAGGTGATATGATACCTTATGTGGAAAACCCATAAGACTCCACTCCAAAACTGCTAGAACTCATACAGGAATTCAAGAAAGTGTCAGGATATAATCAACGCACAGAAATCAATTGCATTTCTATACACCAACAGCAAGACAGAAGAAAGAGAAATTAAATAGTTGATTTCATTTACAATTGTACCCAAAACCACAAGATAGCTAGGAATAAACCTAACCAAAGAGGCAAAGAATCTGTTCTCAGAAAACTATAGAGTACTCATGAAAGAAATTGAGGAAGACACAAAGAAATGAAAAAATGTTCCATGCTCACGGATTGGAAGAACAATTATTGTGAAAATTATCTATGCTACTTAGAACAATCTCTACATTTAATGCAATTCCTATTAAAATACCATCAACTTTTTTCAAAGAAATGCAAAAAATAATCCTACAATTTACATGGAACCTGAGAAGCCCCAAAAAAGCCAGAGGAACGTTGAAAAAGAAATCCAAGGTTGGCAGCATCACTATTCCAGACTTCAAGCTCTATTACAACATTGTTATCATCAAGACAGTATGGTACTGGCACAAAAACAGACACATAGATCAATGAAAAAGAATAGAGAGCCTTGAAATGGGCCTTCACATCCATTTTCAACTAATCTTCAACAAAGCAGGAATAAATGTCCAATGAAAAAAAAGACAGTCTCTTCAACAAATGGTGCTGTGGAAATCGGACAGCCACATGCAAAAGAATGAAACTGGACCATTTTCTTTCTTTTTTTTTTTTTTTTTAAGATTTTATTTATTTATTTGACAGAGAGAGAGAAACTGGACCATTTTCTTACACCACACACAAAACAGACTCAAAATGGATGAAAGACCTCAATGTGAGATAGGAACCCATCAAAATCCTTGAGGAGAACACAGGCAGTGACCTCTTTGACCTCAGCCACAGCAACTTCTTCCTAGAAACATCACTAAAGGCAAGGGTAGCAAGGGCAAAAATAAACTATTGGGATTTCATTAGGATGAAAAGCTTTTGCACAGCAAAGGAAACAGTCAACAAAACCAAAAGACAACCAACAAAATGGGAGAAGATATTCACAAATGACATATCAGATAAAGGGCTAGTATCCAAAATCTATAAAGAACTTACCAAACTCAACACCCAAAGAACAAATAATCCAATCAAGAAATGGACAGAAGACACGAACAGACATTTCTGCAAAGAAGACGTCCAGATGGCCAACAGACACATGAAAAAGTGCTCAACATTGCTCGGCATCGGGGAAATACAAACCACAGTGAGATACCACCTCACACCAGTCAGAATGGGTAAAATTAACCAGTCAGGAAATGACAGGTGGTTGGCGAGGCCACAGAGAAAGGGGAACCCTCGTACACTGTTAGTAGGAATGCAAGCTGATGGAGCCACTCTGGAAGACAGTATGGAGGTTCCTCAGAAAGTTGAAAATAGAGCTATCATATGACCCAGCAATCACACTACTGGATATTTAACCTAGAGATACAAATGTAGTGATTTGAAGGGGCATGTGCACCCGAATGTTTATAGCAGCAATGTCCACAATAGCCAAAGTATGTAAAGAACCTAGAGGTCCATCAACAGATGAATGGATAAAGAAGATGTGGTGCATATATGTATATGTATATGTATATGTATATGTATATGTATATGTATATTGTCTTTCTCAGATTGACTTATTTCGCTTAGCATGATCCCCTCTAGTTCTATCCATGTTGTTGAAAATGGCAAGATTTCATTCATGCGTATACATACATATACGCACCACATATACACACCACATGCGTGTGTATATATATGTATGTATATATATATACATATACCTATACATATACTATACATACATATACACATATATATACACAATGGAATACTATGCAGAAGAAATGAAATCTTGCCATTTGCAACAACATGGATAGGACTAGAGGGGATCATGCTAAGCGAAATAAGTCAATCTGAGAAAGACAATTAGCATATGATCTCTCTGATAGGAGGAATTTGAGAACAGGGCCTGGGGTTATAGAGGGTAGGGAGGGAAAAAATGAAACAAGATGGGATTGGCAGGGAGACAAATCATAAGAGACTCTTAATCTCAGGAAACAAACTCAGGGTTGCTGGCCGGGGTTGGGGGAGGGATAGGGTGGCTGGGTTATGGACATTGGGGAAGGTATGTTATATGGTGCATGGTGTGAGTTGTATAAGACTTGATTCACAGACCTGTATCCCTGAAGCAAATAATACATTATATGCTAATATATAAATAGGTAAATGCTAGAAAAAAAAACCACCCTAAAATTCAATGTACTGAATGGGAGAAGATATTTGCAATTGACATATCTAATAAAGGGTTATTATCCAAAACAGATAAACAGCTTATACCACTCTCCACCCAAACACCCCCGCCAAATAATCCTATCTAAAAATGGGCAGAAAACATGAACACACATTTCCTCAAAGAGGACATACACAGGGGAGAAGTCGGACAGGTAGAGTCAAGATAGCAGAGAAGTAGCAGGCTGAGACTATATCAGGTAGCAGGAGATCAGCTAGACAGCTTATCTAAACATTGCGAACACCTACAAATCCAATGGGAAATTGAAGAAAAGAGCAACAATTCTAGAAACAGAAAATCGACCACTTTCTGAAAGGTAGGACTGGCAGAGAAGTGAGTCCAAAGCGACGGGAAGATAGACTGCGGGGGAGGGGCCGGTTCCCAGCAAGTGGCAGAGGAACGGAGCACAAAATCAGGACTTTTAAAAGTCTGTTCCACTGAGGGACATTGCTCCAGAGGCTAAACCGGGGTGAAGCCCATGTGGGGTGAGCGTGGCCCCAGGTCCCACAGGATCACAGAAGGACTGGGGGTGTCTGAGTGTCACAGAGCTCACAGGTATAGAACGGGGAAGCCAGCTACAGTAACAAAGCTGAGGAGTGAATTCTCAGCTCGGGGTTACCTTGAACTGGTGGCAGGCTGGGTGAGCTCATGGCCAGAGGCCCTGGAGAAGGAAGCGACTGAGCGCTTTTCTCCAGACGCGAGCGACCAGGCGCTTTTCTCCAAACACGACCAGAAGCCAGGGAGACGGGAGCAATTGGGTGCTTTTCTCTGAGGGTGCACTGAGGAGTGGGACCCCGAGCTCTCGGCTCCTCCAGGCCGGAGACTGGGAGGCCGCCATTATCATTCCCATCCTCCGGAACTCTACGGAAAGCTTTCAGGGAACAAAAGCTCCTGAAAGCGAACCCCAGCGGATTACTTAGCCTGGCTCCTGATAAGGGCGGGGCAATTCCGCCTCTGGCAAAGACACTTGAGAATCAATACAACAGGCCCCTCCCCAGAAGATCAACAAGAAAACCAGCCAAGACCAGCTTCACTTACAAAGGAGAACAGCGGAATTCCAGAGAAGGAGAAAGCAAAGCAAGGAAGTCATGGCTTTCTCCCCATGATTCTTTAGTCTTGCTGTTAATATTTTTGTTTCTTTTTTCTTCTGCTAAATTTTTTTTAACTTTTACCTTTTCCTCTTTTAACTTTTTTTAAACTAGTTTATCTTAACAATACCTTACAAAAAAATAATAATATTTTTTGAACCTTCATTATTATAGTCATATTTTATCCTCCATTATATCTAACTATATTTTTTGTATATACATATATTTTTTCTTTAATATTTTTCCTTATTTGTTTTCTTTTCTTTTCTTTTCTTTTTTCTTGTTTATCCCCTTTCTCCCTCCCACAGTTTGGGGTCTCTTCTAATTTGGTTAAAGCACATTTCCCTGGGGTCTTTGCCACCCTTTTAACATTTTATTTGCTCCTTTATATATTCTTATCTGGACAAAATGACAAGGTGGAAAAGCTCACCACAAAAAGAAGAACAAGAAGCAGTACCGAAGGCTAGGGACCTAATCAATATGGACATTGGTAATATGACAGATCTAGAGTTCAGAATGATGATTCTCAAGGTTCTAGCCGGACTCGAAAAAGGCATGGAAGATATTAGAGAAACGCTCTCTGGAGAGATAAAAGCCCTTTCTGGAGAAATTAAAGAACTAAAATCTAACCAAATTGAAATCAAAAAAGCTATTAATGAGGTGCAATCAAAAATGGAGACTCTCACTGCTAGGATAAATGAGGCAGAAGAAAGAATTAGTGATATAGAAGACCAAATGACAGAGAATAAAGAAGCTGAGCAAAAGAGGGACAAACAGCTACTAGACCACAAGGGGAGAATTCGAGAGATAAGTGACACCTTAAGACAACACAACATTAGAATAATTGGGATTCCAGAAGAAGAAGAAAGAGAGAAGGTAGCAGAAGGTATACTGGAGAGAATTATTGCAGAGAATTTCCCTAATATGGCAAAGGGAACAAACATCAAAATCCAGGAGATGCAAAGAACACCCCTCAAAATCAATAAAAATAGGTCCACACCCCATCACCTGATAGTAAAATTTACAAGTTTTAGCCACAAAAAGAAAATCCTGAAAGCAGCCCAGGATAAGAATTCTGTAACATACAAGGGTAAAAATATTAGATTGTCAGCAGACTTATCCACAGAGACCTGGCAGACCAGAAAGAACTGGCATGATATATTCAGAGCACTAAATGAGAAAAACATGCATCCAAGAATACTCTATCCAGCTAGGCTATCATTGAAAATAGAAGGAGAGATAAAAAGCTTCCAGGACAAACAAAAACTGAAAGAATTTGCAAACACCAAACCAGCTCTACAGGAAATATTGAAAGGGGTCCTCTAAGCAAAGAGAGAGCCTAAAAGTAGTAGATCAGAAAGGAACAGAGACAATATACAGTAACAGTCAACTTATAGGCAATACAATGGCACTAAATTCATATCTCTCAATAGTTACCCTGAAGGTTAATGGGCTAAATGCCCCAATCAAAAGACACAGGGTATCAGATTGGATAAAAAAACAAAACCCATCAATATGTTGCCTACAAGAAACTCATTTTAGACCCGAAGACACCCCCAGATTTAAAGTGAGTGGGTGGAAAACAATGTACCATGCTAATGGACATCGGAAGAAAGCTGGGGTGGCAATCCTTATATCAGATCAATTTGATTTTAAGCCAAAGACTATAATAAGAGATGAGGAAGGACACTGTATCATACTCAAAGGGTCTGTCCAACAAGAAGACCTAATAATTTTAAATATCTATGCCCCTAACATGGGAGCAGCTAACTATATAAACCAATTAATAACAAAATCAAAGAAACACAACAACAATAATACAATAATAGTAGGAGACTTTAACACTCCCCTCACTGAAATGGACAGATCATCCAAGCAAAAGATCAACAAGGAAATAAAGGCCTTAAATGACACACTGGACCAGAGGGACATCACAGATATATTCAGAACATTTCATCCCAAAGCAACAGAATACACATTCTTCTCTAGTGCATATGGAACATTTTCCAGAATAGACCACATCCTGGGTCATAAATCAGGTCTCAACTGGTATCAAAAGATTGAGATTATTCCCTGAATATTTTCAGACCATAATGCTCTGAAGCTAGAATTCAATCACAAGAGGAAATCTGGAAAGAACCCAAATACATGGAGACTAAACAGCATCCTTCTAAAAACTCAATGGGTCAACCAGGAAATTAAAGAAGAATTGAAAAAATTAATGGAAACAAATGATAATGAAAACACAATGGTTCAAAATCTGTGGGACACAACAAAGGCAGTCCTGAGAGGGAAATATTTAGTAGTACAAGCCTTTCTCAAGAAATAAGAAAGGTCTCAAGTACACAACCTAACCCTACACGTAAAAGAGCTGGAGAAAGAACAAGAAAGAAAGCCTAAACCCAGCAGGAGAAGAGAAATCATAAAGATCAGAGCAGAAATCAATGAAATAGAAACTAAAAAAACAATAGAACAAATCAAGCAAACTAGGAGCTGGTTCTTTGAAAGAATCAATAAGATTGATAAACCCCTGGCCAGACTTATCAAAAAAAAAAAAAGAGAAAGGACCCAAATAAATAAAATCATGAATGAAAGAGGAGAGATCACAACCAACACCAAAGAAATACAAACAATTATAAGAACATACTATGAGCAACTCTATGCCAACAAATTCGACAATCTGGAAGAAATGGATACATTTCTAGAGACATATATACTACCACAACTGAACCAGGAAGAAACAGAAAACCTGAACAGACCCATAATCAGTAAGGAGATTGAAATAGTCATCAAAAATCTCCAAACAAACAAAAGCCCAGGGCCAGATGGCTTCCCAGGGGAATTCTACCAAACATTTAAAGAACTAATTCCTATTCTCCTGAAACTGTTCCAAAAAATAGAAATGGAAGGAAAACTACCAAACTAATTTTATGAGGCCAGCATCACCTTGATCCCAAAACCAGACAAGGATCCCACGAAAAAAGAGAACTACAGACCAATATCCTTGATGAACCCAGATGCAAAAATTCTCACTAAAATAGTAGCCAATAGGATCCAACAGTACATTAAAAGGATTATTCACCACGACCAAATGGGATTTATTCCAGGGCTGCAAGGTTGGTTCAACATCCACAAATTAATCAATGTGATAAAATACATTAATAAAAGAAAGAACAAGAACCATATGATACTCTCAACAGATGCTAAAAAAGCTTTGCAAAGTGCAGCATCCCTTCCTGATTAAAACTCTTTTAAAGTATAGGGATAGATGGCACATACCTTAATATTATCAAAGCCATCTATGAAAAACCCACCACAAATATCATTCTCAATGGAGAAAAACTGAAAGCTTTCAGGAACGGGATGTCCATTAATACCACTGCTATTCAACATAGTACTAGAAGTCCTAGCCCCAGCAATCAGACAACAAAAAGAAATTAAAGGCATCCAAATCGGCAAAGAAGAAGTCAAACTATCACTCTTTGCAGATGATATAATACTATCTGTGGAAAATCCAAAAGCCTCCACTCCAGAACTGCTAGAACTTGTACAGGAATTCAGTAAAGTGTCAGGATATAAAGTTAATGCACAGAAATCAGTTGCATTTCTGTACACCAACAACAAGACAGAAGAAAGAGAAATTAAGGAGTCAATCCCATTTATAATTGCACCCAAAACCATAAGATACCTAGGAATAAACCTAACCAAAGAGGTAAAGAATCTATACCCAGAAAACTATAAAGTACTCATGAAAGAAATTGAGGAAGACACAAAGAAATGGAAAAATGTTCCATGCTCATGGATTGGAAGAACAAATATTGTGAAAATGTCTATTCTACCTAAAGCAATCTACACATTTAATGCAATCCCTACCAAAATCTCATCCATTTTTTTCAAAGAAATAGAACAAATAATCTTAAATTTTATATGGAACCAGAAAAGACCTCAAATAGCCAAAGGAATATTGAAAAAGAAAGCCAAAGTGGGTGGCATCACAATTGCAGACTTCAAGCTCTATTACAAAGCTGTCATCATCAAGACAGCATGGTACTGGCACAAAAACAGACACATAGATCAATGGGACAGAATAGAGAGCCCAGAAATAGACCCTCAACTCTATGGTCAACTAATCTTCAACAAAGCAGGAAAGAATGTCCAATGGAAAAAAGACAGCCTCTTCAACAAATGGTGCTGGGAAAACTGGACAGCCACATGCAGAAAAATGAAATTGGATCACTTCCTTACACCACACACAAGAATAGACTCAAAATGGATGAAGGACCTCAATGTGAGAAAGGAATCCATCAAAATCCTTGAGGAGAACACAGGCAGAACCTCTTTGACCTCAGCCACAGCAACTTCTTCCTAGGAACATCGCCCAAGGCAAGAGAAGCAAGGGCAAAAATGAACTATTGGGATTTCATCAAGATCAAAAGCTTTTGCACAGCAAAGGAAACAACAAAACCAAAAGACAACTGACAGAATGGGAGAAGATATTTGCAAACGACATAACAGATAAGGAGCTAGTATCCAAAATCTATAAGGAGCTTAGCAAACTCAACACCCAAAGAATCCAATCAAGAAATGGGCAGAGGGCATGAACAGACACTTCTACAAAGAAGACATCCAGATGGCCAACAGACACATGAAAAAATGCTCCACATCTTCAGCATTAGGGAATTACAAATCAAAACCACAATGAGATACCACCTCACACCAGTCAGAATGGCTAAAATTAACAAGTCAGGAAATGACAGATGCTGGCGAGGATGCAGAGAAAGGGAAACCCTCCTACACTGCTGGTGAGAATGCAAGCTGGTGCAACCACTCTGGAAAACAGTGTGGAGGTTCCTCAAAAAATGAAAATAGAGCTACCCTATGACCCAGCAATTGCACTGCTGGGTATATATCCTAAAGATACAAATGTAGTGCTCCAAAGGGGCACATGCACCTGAATGTATATGGCAGCAATGTCCACAATAGCCAAATATGGAAAGAACCTAGATGTCCATCAACAGATGAATGGATAAAGAAGATGTGGTATATATACACAATGGAATACTATGCAGCCATCAAAAGAAATGAAATCTTGCCATTTGTGATGACGTGGATGGAACTAGAGGGTATTATGCTTAGCGAAATGAATCAGTCGGAGAAAGACAACTATCATATGATCTCCCTGATAGGAGGACGTGGAGATGCAACATGGGGGGTTTGAGGGTAGGAAAAGAAAAAATGAAAGAAGATGGGATCGGGAGGGAGACAAACCATAAAAGACTCAATCTCAAAAAACAGACTGAGGGTTTCTGGGCAGAGTGGGGACGGGAGAGGGTGGTGGGGATATGGACATTGGGGAGGGTATGTGCTATCGTGAGTGCTGTGAAATGTGTAAACCTGGCGAGTCACAGACCTGTACCTCTGGGGATAAAAAACACCTTATATATTTATTAAAAATTTTAAAAAGAAAAAAAATTAAAAAAAAAAACACATACAGAGGGCCAAAAGACAAATGAAAAGATGCTTAACATCAGGGAAATGCAAATCAAAACTACAAAGAGATAGCACCTCATACTGTCAGAATGGCTAAAATCAAACACTTAAGAAATGACAAATATTGGTGAGGATGTGGAGAAAGTGGAATCCTCATACTCTTTTGGTGGTAATGCAATCTGGTGGAGCCACTGTGGGAAGACAGTATGGGGGTTCGTCAAATTAAAAATAGAACTACCCTATGATCTAGTATTGCCCTGCTGGTGTATTCACCCAAAGAATACAAAAACACTACTCAAAGGGATATATGCAGTCTTATGTTTATTGCAGCATTATGTATTATAGCTAAATTATGGAAGCAGACCAAGTGTCCATCGGCAGATAAATGGATAGAGAAACGGTTAATATATACATGGCAGAATACTATTTGGCCACATAAAAGAATGAAATCTTGCCATTTGCAACAGCATGGATGGATACAGTGTATAATACTAAATGAAATAAGCCAGTAAGAGAAAGACAAAGACTGTATGATTTCATTCCTATGTGGAATTTAAGAAAGAAAACAACTGAACAATGGAAAAAAAAAAAAAAAGAGAGAGAGAGAGAGAGAGATCGAGCAAAAAACAGAGGGGAGAGGGGAAGTGGCTGGATGGATGAGGTAAACAGGTGAAGCAGATTAAGAGTACGCTAATTCTTTTTTTTTTTTTAAAGATTTTATTTATTTATTTGACAGAGAGATCACAAGTAGGCAGAGAGGCAGGCAGAGAGAGAGAGAGGAGGAAGCAGGCTCCCTGCCAAGCAGAGAGCCCGATGCGGGGCTCGATCCCAGGACCCTGGGATCATGACCTGAGCGAAAAGCAGAGGCTTTAACCCACTGAGCCACCCAGGCGCCCAAGAGTATGCTAATTCTAATGAGCACTGAGTAATGTACAGAATTGTTTAATGACTATATTATACACCTGAAACTAATATGACAGTGTGTGTTAGCAACATTATAGACGAAAAAAACTAAAAATTAAAAAAGTATAGTATTCAAAATTCATTTCCATTACTTCCAACTGTCTTCTTAGGACAAGAAAAAATATATGTGCAAATACATATAAATATACTCATACATATTCTGGAAAACCTTTGAAGATAAAAATTTTCTTTTTTTAAAAAATATTTTATTTATTTATTTGATAGAGAGAGAGAGAGATCATAAGTAGGCAGAGAGGCAGGCAGAGAGAGAGGAGGAAGCAGGCTCCCTGCTGAGCAGAGAGCCTGATGCGGGCCTGGATCCCAGGACCCTGAGGTTATGACCTGAGCTGAAGGCAGAGGGATAACCCTCTGAGCCACCCAGGTGCCCTAAAAATTTTCTTAATAATTATTATTTTGCATCACTGGCCTAAATATGTCTGACTAACCTGCATAATACCCTAAGATATTTGAAGAAGAGGGAATAAATAAATGTCCCATCCAGATAAAGGGGAGCATTACTTTCCTCACCTATCTTCTACCCTAGCATAGAAAACCCCACACAAACAAAGCAAGGAACCAAAAATCCTCACACACATAAGAAATAGATTCTCACTCTATGACAAAAGAAAACGTATAAAACTGAAAAAAACACTCCATATATATATATATATATATATATATACATATATATAAGTGTTTATACAAATATATATATATATACAAATCTTATATATACAAGTCTTCTTATTAGTAATCTAAACATGATCTACTTAGATTATTTAGGATAATGTCTTTCCTCTTTGACTACCATACAGAGATTCATGAAGATCATAATGTCTTCAGGCCATGATGTAATATCCCATTTGAGAAGGATAATAATATATTTAAAACTAATTTTTGAGCTTAGTTCAATTTATAGGGGAGGGATCATGTGGTATTATCTTACTCCTATAATTTCCTTAGATACCTTTCTTCTGATACAATCTGAACAAAAGTAAAAAAGACCATTTACTCTCTTGAAGTTTATTTCTCCCAAAATGCAAACAGTTCCCAAAGTGCTCAAAGTTTAGCTGCAAACAAAAGACATCCAAAGAGATGTCTCTAATCTTCCTGGAAATAAATGATTTATGTTACTCCATGACTTTTTTTTTTTTTTTTTGCTTTTTAAAAATTTAATTTCTTTTCAGTGTTCCAGAACTCATTGTTTATGCACCACACCCAGTGTTCCATGCAATATGTGCCCTCCACAATACCCAACACTAGGCTCATCCCCCATCCCCCTCCCCCCAAACCCTCAGTTTGTCTCTTAGAGTCCACAGTCTCTCATGGTTTGTCTTCCCGCTCCAATTTCCCCCAACTTACTTCTCCTCTCGATCTCCCAATGTCCTCCCATGTTATTCCTTATGCTCTACAAGTGAGTGAAACCATATAATTGACCCTATCTGCTTGACTTACTTCACTCAGCATAATCTCTTCCAGTCCCATCCATGTTGATACAAAACATGGAGGCATCATACTCCATTGTATATATGGACCATATCTTCTTTTGTTGAAGGGCCTCTTGGCTGTTTCCACAGTTTGGTGACTGTGACCATCGCTCCTATGAACATCGGGGTACAGGTGGCCCTTCTTTTCACTACATATGTATCTTTGGAGTAAATACCCAATAGTGCAATTGCAGGGTCATGGGTAGCTCTATTTTTAATTTCTTAAGGAATCTCCACACTGCTTTTCAAAGTGGCTGCACCAACTTGCATTCCCACCAACAGTATAAGAGGGTTCCCCTTTTCTCCATATCATCTCCAACACTTGTTTACTATCTTGTTGATTTTGGCCATTCTAACCAGTGTAAGGTGGTATCTCAATGTGGTTTTGATTTGAATCTCCCTACTGGCTAATGATGCTGAACATTTTTTCATGTGTCTGTTTGCCGTTTGTATATTTTCTTTGGAGAAGTGTCTGTTCATGTCTTATGCCCATTTTACTCCATGACTTTTTATAATGATGAACTACACCTTGTTTATGAATGACTTAAATAAGAAAGATGCAACAAAAATAGCAATGAGAATAAGATTTTAGTTTTCATCTCCCTACCATGACGAATCTCCAAAATCTTTAATTAGTTGTCGAAATTATTACAGCCTAACTTTCCACCTACCAAAATAGTATGACTTTCTAACCCATTTCAGCAAGACTTCTTAATTACTTCTTAAACCCAGAACATTCACATTTGGGGTGAGAGTTGATTTCACTTGGCTGTTTGACAAGGCCATCTCTTTTCCTTTTCCTTTGAAGAGAGCAATTCCTTTAGCTTTGTCTGATCCTGGGTGACACTAGAAGAAAGTTAATGGAATAAATACGCAGAGATGAGGCATATTTGCCTTGTTCTTGGCTGCGTATAAAGCACAGGTTTTAGTAGTTCCAAAACACTATTTATATTATATAAAGATGTTACTTTTTCAACATGATTTTGAAGACTTTGATACAACAGTGCACTTTAAAAAATGTAGCAACTGCTGTCGTGGTGTGCAACTATAGGCCAGCTACTGGCATTGATAAAACTCTCCAGAAAGCCTGACTTAACCTTCTTGATTGTTGAGGAATACAGAGAAAGAGAAAAATCTTTCCATGTGGCCTCAGTTCAAAGGAACACAGAGCCAGATGGAAATATTGCTATCACAAGACAGGCATTTGCAACATAAGGAAGGTCAGAGAAAAGACAACAAACCAGCCACCACCAACAAGGGATTCTTTCAAAAGTAGTTAGCCTCCAAGAATAGTGGTACTGAGCAAACTGTCAAGAAATCTCAAATCCTTCCCTGGTAGCTCTCTGGCTGAGAAAGAGATCTACGGATTCTCTCAGGTAACGCTAGGGATTCCTTTAAAGTATGGTAATTTCCACAATGAAGGGCATTATTACCTCATTATTGCTGCAGAGCATGTCATGAAAGGAAGGTAGATGTTACTCCTGAAAGGGTTAATTCTGTGCTTCTCCTTACACCTAATTAACACCACGAAGGCTTTAGGCAAAAGGGAAAATGGGACTTTTGGGATTAGGTAATCTCATCCCTGACTCCAAGCAAACCCAAGGAGTACCTGTCAACCAGATAGAAGGCAGCCTCATTGAGGATTTGCAATCTGATTTTTAAGTCCTTCTGTGACAAAATAGATGCGGAGGCAGGAAAGGAATTTGCTTCAGCTAAGCTTCAGATTTCTACAGGGCCATTAAATTAAATTCACAGTCTCTGAGAAATGTAACAAGTATTTGCTTTTGCATTTAGTCGAATGTCACTAATTTAGACTAAAGAAGAGAAAGACAAATTTTGATTTAGAAACTATCTTTGAAGAAATGTTAATGCCTTGAAAGTAGATAAATAGAATGTGGCCTCAGGGGATTTAACTAATGACTTATAGTTAGAGTATCAATTTGTAGTCAATTTATTGCCTGTTCATAGGGGCAAGAAATGACAGCTATCAGTGTGAAGGGCTGTCACAGTAAAGAGGGCCAACCTATCTTAGAGTGCTCCAGAAGGCAGAGTTAAGACCTATGGATTGATGTTTCTGCAGGCTGATGGCGGCTTCTTCTGGATATGGATTTAACATTTCCCATGAAGAAGTGAGCCTCCCGTCATGCAACACAGCCATCTACGCAATGACCATCTCTAAGGGATATTGGGTAAAGAATTCCAGCACTTGGTAAGATTTTGGATTAGTTCAGTACTTTGAATTTTTTTTCCCAACCAGAAATTTTGAAAACTTGAGATCTTACTCAGAATTTCAGGATATATAACAGATGGGAGAGCCGAAATGACTCCTTGGTGAGTCAGAATTTTCACTATTTGGGAAGAACATATTATGGTTCAATTAAGTGCTCTAGTACTTTATTGAGGCCTTATGCTTCAAGAGAATAGAGGGAAAGCTTACTCTAGGTGGTGGCTTTCGATGGAGAATAATGGTTTCAAAGTACTAGAGATGATTATTTAATTGAAAACAAACGAAAAGCCCAGTATCTCCTGTAAATTTGTAACTTGAATTTAATAGCCTTTTTTTTTTTTTTTTTTTTTTTACTGAAAGAGCTGTTAAATTCAACTTATGGGTGAACTAACAACTATGCCGCAAATTAGATTCAGAGATGTGGAAATATTCCAAAGACTTAATAATTGCAGTAGCCAGCTTCCAAGGTGGGCCCAATGGGTTCACCTTCTGGTATTCAGTCCCTATGGTGTGGTTCCCACCCACATTTAATTAAAGCTTGTTAATAGGATACTGAGGATGGGATCGTGTGTGTTATCTGAGGCTAGGTTACAAAAGGAGTCACAGCTTTCAGTTTGGCCTGTTGGATCATTTGCTCTGGTGGAAACCAGTGCCATGCCCTGAGGTCACTCAAACCTTCTTGTGGAGAAGCCCAGTGATGAGGAGCTGAGGCCTCCCACCATCAGCCAGCCATGTGTCTCAGAGATCTTGGAAGCAGAGCTGTCAGGCTAGCCTGATCTTCAGAAGGGCACCTCTCAGCCGATATCTGACTGCAGCTTTGTGACAGACCCTGAGTCAGAACAGCCCAGCAAAGCTGCTCTAAAATTCCTGATCCAAAGAAACTGTGAGATACTAACTGAGGATTATTGTTTTCAGGCACAGAATTTTGTTGATAATTCATTGGGCAGCAGCAAAACAAGAATGAAAAGAAAAGAAAGAAAAAATGTAATACATTAGTATCCATTTCTTAGAGATTTTCTTCTAGAGGCACTCACTGTTGATCATGGTTAAGAAGATGGCCTCAAACACCTACAATATTCATGAGACCATGAGACCACATTGGTTTTCCACTCCTGTATCCCCAGTAGCTCCCGCAGTTCTTAGAGACGTCCACATAGACTGAATCCCATTTTATGGACTAGACGAACAAATAAACAAGATTAAATATTGCCAAAAGTGGAAATGAATGGGATCACATTGAGACACTTAATAATTGTGTTATTATAAATCCCAAATTTCCATTTTGAAAAAGGAAGTACTTTTTTCAAGGAGGATTATCCTAAATTCTTAATTCTCTACAAAACATAAATAACATTTATCTTAAAGTCAAGAAAGGCATTTCTAGCGTGGTCTGGTTTAAACTCAAAGCTCAAGAACACTGTATGCTCTTCTCTCTGAAATGAATCTCACTTTCGGGCTCCAGGCTAAATCCCCTTATCCTTCAAGACTCAGCATAGTTGTAACATTGATCTGTAGGTAGCCTTTCCTGATTCCTTTTGTCTGGGATTTGTGGCACACTGCATCTGAAAGAATCACACAACCAGTTTTCTTTTTAAAAAAAGCTTTGCTGTTTTTCCAAAAAAGAACGCATGCTTAGTTAAGAAGAGTAACATAATATATGACAATGGCTACTAAATTATTCTCTTCCTGCTACTAAAATATTTAAGTGGGTGATTATCAAATGATAAGTGCTCACACCAACAGGTCTCAAAGCAGAAGAAGGAACTGCTATGCAAAGCATAGGTCTATGCAAAATGTCACATTCTGCATATGGAATCATAGAAAGACAGTTTCAAAACCCTTCTAAATGCCAGGCTTCATTTCTTTATTTGTAACTTATCTTCCCTTCTCCCCTGGCATACTGCTTTAACTCAAATAGGTATATTATTTTATTTATTTATTTATTTGTTTTTTAAAGAATTTATTTATTTGACAGAGAGAGAGATCACAAGTAGGCAGAGAGGCAGGCAGAGGGAGAGGGGGCTCTCTGCTGAGCAGAGAGCCCGATGCGGGGCTCGATCCCAGGACCCTGAGACCATGACCTGAGCCGAAGGCAGAGGCTTAACCCACTGAGCCACCCAGGCGCCCCGGTGTATTATTTTAATTGTACTTCAGGGAAATCATCATTTTTGCAACATGAATCACTTTTTAGCCTCTGAACTAGTGTCTAGGCTTAAGCAAATTCACAAACAGAATATTCTGTAAGTAGGAATGAACATTTTCATATACATTCGAATAGTATACACTGATGATTATATGACCTGTGCCTACAGCCTTAGAAGAAAGAATGAATATTTGGGGTGCCATAATTAATTAGGTCAACAAACATTTATTGAATGCTTACTAAAGATGAGCCATTGTGGCTCGATTTCAGATTAGGAAGATGAGGCAAGTAAATTCTCTACTTTCTGAGAGTTTAAGTAATTGAAGAAGAACGTATCAATTAAGGCCGTGTGACCTTTATCTTAACATTTTGAAATAGCTGGACATCCTCTGAGATCCAGGTCATAGAGGAGTTCTACCTGCTCAAAAAATGGCACAGAATATTTTCCAACTAGAGTAAGTTGGCTAATTGACAATAGCAAGGAAGGCACATCAAGACTGTGTGTTAGAATATTTGAATTTTTAAAACTCATTCAGCATAATGATGTGAAAACTTGTTTGAACTCTTGCAGGTTTTTAGGTGCAATAAACATGAAAGCTTGAGGGAAAGAAAAAGAAGACCAAGTCCGTCTTTGTCTAAACAGCCAGAGACAATAGACCTCAGAGACATTTTGCCCTCCCCCCATGTTAATAAGGCTACAGTGAACTGCTCAACACACACTTCAGCTCCGAAGTGACTTTATTAATCCTCTTCGAGTCTAGCCTGGACTAAGTGGTTCCTTCTTTCTGGTAGAATATTCCTAGATACTGTTAGAAGGTGGGGAGGTGAAAAGTAAAATCATGACAGCATAGTTGTCTGTCTGGATTGAGACAGAAATGGGGAAAGAAAAGAGCAAAGCAGTGAGTAGTCAAATACCTGTATTTTCTAGGAAGTACTGAATGTGTGGCAGTTGGGAAAGCTGATACAAAGAAGCACTGCGAATACTTCGGTTTGGTCTAACATCTAAATTTTAAAGTAAACCAACTATCAAGACTCAAGACTGGCTAGGAGAAAAGAATTAAGTAGTTTTTAAGTTGTTTTTTTTTTTTTTTAACTAGAACATACATAATTCAAACATACTCCTATATGTTCTTTGTGAATGCATGTAAGACACAAACAGCAGGGTAACAGAAATTTTGTGGCAGCATGTCTGTCTGTTTCTTACTCAGAAAACTGTGTTTAGCCCAGCAAAAGAACTGAATCAACCCTGTATTTGTCATTATAATAAAGCTGATAGTAATGGTTCTTAAATGGGCTTTTTGTACTCAAGAATTATAGTACCAATTTGTCATGAGTGATAACCTGAACCATATCTAGAGATAAGAAAATCTCAGATGGGGGAAGCCTTCTGTCCTTATTTTCACAGGAATATACTGATGTGCACATTACTTTCATTATTCCACCTAAATTGAATTCAATATGTAAAGCAGAATGTCTCAATAAATAGCTTATTAGGAAGATAAAGGTAGTCTGAATCCTGATCACTAGAGGAGAGAGTATATTTAAAAAACTGGAAATAACACGATTACAAACTATTTTAGAATGAAAACATATGACTTATGTGGTCTACTCAATGATAATATAGTCGTTTATGGCTGCAAAGAACAGTCACTGAAGGAAGTGTACCTAATCTACATTAACTCTACAGAATTGGCAGTTAACAAGGAAACCACAGGTTTCCTTTCTCATATCCAAAATGGAAGTAAAGAGCTTCCTACTTTTATCTACTAAACACCCTATATTTATCTATGAATGCAAACAAGCAGCTAGAATTATGCACCACACGCAGCCTAGAATTTCAGGTTCGGAAGAACAATGATGGTCTTGCCGCCTCACCCTGCCATGTCAGAGATAAGGCTCCCAGAGGTTAAATGAAGTGTCCAGAGTCACTGAGCCAGTCAGGGACAAATCCAGGGCTAGAACCTGGGGCGTTTTCCATTATCCTGGGCTTGATCTAAGGTCAGTGCTATCTAAGGCAATGCAGCTTTGTAGTTCGAGCAGCAGAGCGAGATAAAGCTACAACACTTATTCTGGTTCACACCAACAAGACCATCTGAGGTCATAATATTTCTAGCTCCAAAGCTTTGCAGATCAGCACATTACAGAAGCTCCATTAAACTGCAAGGGGAGGGAAAAACGTAAAAAACAAATAACTGTTTAGGAAAAAGAAAAAGGAGACAAAGCTCTCTGAGTCAGCTGGAACTTTAATCAGCCTGGGCAGACTTTGTGAAGGCAAGTCACGTGCCCAGTGAGAGTGCTACATCATTTTCTTTCTAAATTGTGTTTCCTTTGAGGGAAGCAGAATGTAAAAACTGCTTTATCCAAACATGGAGCTGTTTGGCACTGGCAGAAAAAGGGAGCTGGGAATGAGCTACCTCACCAAGGCATCTGCTCCCCTGTAACTGGATGCACCGTATTTCCAGCCATGCCTGTGGCTTGAGCAAGGCAGTGGATTTTTGTCAATCCCCTTTAATTAATCTTGCCGTAAGTCCTATGGTGGAGTGGGCGAACTCTCAAACATTAAACAGTGGAATTACTCACCGGGTGGCTTTTCCCAAACACCCCCAACCCCAATTAAAGAGCTGTATTTGGTTTGGGTTTCCTCAAATGGCGCTCTTGTTAACACTCATCAAACGCAGGAAAAATAAAACAGCAATTTAACTGCGTTCGCAGTGTGAAAGGCTTGTGCAAATAATCAGCACATTTCTAACTGGTTAGTAACAGGCAGAGTGCAAAAAACAAATGACCAGATTTATACCACTGGGCAGGTCTGAAAGCAACATTACAGCTGAAATATATTCATCGACAATTTAAAGCAAGCCTTTCAGTGAATAATTGTTTACATAATGGCGAGGAGCGCTCGCGCAGCACAACTGGGATCCATTTACAATGTGTTAACCAAATAACGCGTGTTTACAAAAGAGTTTGAGTTCGTTTTTTTGGAGAAAAGAATCGTGGCACTCATGCCAACAAAAGCAGAGCGGTATGTACAGTTAGTAAATCTCTTAGCTGCAAAATCGGCGTCAAGATGTTTAGGCCTGTCAACTACGTCAGCATAAGTCACTCTCATTAAATTGGTGTGTGAAGGTAGCATTCTCAAACAGCGGGTTGCTCCGTTTCTTCCTTCTCTCCCTCTCTTTTTTTTTTTTTTAAATCAGGCAAATAATGAGCTGGGGTGAAGTTCCTTAACCAGACCAAGGGAAGAAGAAAGTAGAATCGTCTTAAAACGGCCATCCTGGATTTAATAGCTACCACAAAACCCTAAGCGGGTCAACTTCATGGTTCAGCAGTTCCTAAAAGCCTTGTCTACTTCTCCAAAGCTTATCGGTGACGGCTGGTAAATAAGAGCTCCCAATGAGGACTGATTTATAGCACGGGAGGGCTTTGCGGTGACAAAGGAGGGCTAGGGTCCTTGAGAGCTTTCTGTATTTTTTTAGATCCCAGAAGATGATTGTGGTTCTGTGATAGGAATCTCATACACTTTGCTGGTGACATAAACAGGTCACAGTGCCTGCAGAAGCTTGCGTGGTAGTCAGGAGCAATCTCTCTCTCTCTCTCTTTTTTTTTCTTTTCCTGGGTCACAGTCAGATTTTATCGAGTCAAACTGTCTAATTGAACACAAACCATGTGACAGGACCCAAAGAGTGTGCATTAAAAATGAAGCGGAATGGGGCCAGGTTCATCTCAGGCTGGTGCCGTTACAGCGATGTGTTTTAGGTGTCACCTGAATACAAATGAATTTTTTTCCCCCTTGCACTGACAAAAGTCAGGGAGGGGGAAAAAAAATTTTGAGAATAAAAAGACCAACAACAGAAAACCAAAACCACAAATCTGGTTTCATCCTGGATGTATCTGTTGTGAAGCAATATGCTGGCTAAATAGGAAAAGTCAGGTGAGTTAAAGTCTGATGGCAGCTTGATTTAAACCATGGCTACATAAACCAGAGCCCTGTCCAGATCTCGGGAAAGTGAATTATATGTAATAACACTTACAGTTTCCTAGTACTATTAGATTTGCCTTCTTACATAAATGCTTAAGTTATGATAAAAAACAGGGCCATGTCAGTTTCTCTCAGCCTCAGCACATTTGCTATTAGCATAAGAAATGCTGCTTATGCCAGAGCTAGTCGGGCTTGAAATTTCTGAATTAATGGATTTGATTTCCTCTTGAGACAAACCATCAGCCTTGCAGTAATGGAAATAGATATAGTTGGTAAAACAAATAAAAAGCTGGCATGCAGATAAAATGGGTTTCAGTTTAAAATAGTAATGTTGTAATTGAAGTGAACAATTACAGGGTTGCTCCTAGGCACAAAAGAAATACCATGAAAATGAAGTAATGTTTTTGTTAAGTATAGTCATTTCATGAAAATGTAGAACTGCAGATGTCATTGTCTGCCAAAGGGAAAACTATACTTATTCTTCTATACAAAGATCATTTAATAACATTTGGCTAATTTTAATAATAATTGCTAATATTAACCCTATATTTCACTGGGAGTTTGAAGACAAAGACTCCCTGCCCCCCGCCCGTTCTCTCCCTTCAGTTTGGTAGAGAGCCAACAAGAGCAAGTTCCTGTAAAAAGCTATTGCCATGAACTCTCAGAAATCCCCACACCGGCAGCAGCCTTCTCCTTTTTAATGTCTTATTTCTCTTTCTTTGTCAAGCATCTGTTATCAGAAATGGAGCCTGTGAGCTAGAGACTGGAGTGGCAGGAGGGGCTGAGAATAAAGGAGTGGGGGTAGGCTGGGGAGTGGGAACCCCAGGACAGGAAAGTCAGCTCTGGAATGTTCAAATCTGATCCAATCCCTTCACTCTGTGTGTGTGTGTGTGTGTGTGTGTGTGTGTAGGAACATGAAAAGACTGCAAGTTCTAAAAATGGAAGTTTCTGTTTTGAATTTCATATGGTTCACAGACAAGCTGAAACAGACACTCACACACACACACACACACACACACACACACGCACGCACACACCCCGAGGCAGCCAAGGCCACAGGATGTCACAAGAAACATAAGTGTCTCACTGAGTCTGAAAAGGCAGTGACACAAATTCACTCTAACAAAATGCTCAGCTGGGTCCCAGCCCACCACTTGGCCCCCCCTCCCACCCCTTGGTTTTATTGCAGTGCAGGAAGAGACACGCACTCTGTTTCCTCCTCAGGTTTTAGTAATTAAAACACTGTTGTAGCTCTGTGAAATTTTATTTGGAAATACACTGCACTTTGTTCCCTACAACGCTGACTGCCGCACACAGCCTTTTTGGCTCATCTGGCATCTTCTTTTAGTAGGGAAGCCCTTTTCCTGGGGTTGGGGTTTTTGTTGTTGTTGTTGTTGTTTTTTTCCTCTTTCCCGGTATCCCAACAGAGGAGTGAGAAGATGAAAGCCCCCCTAACAAAGGATCGAGCTGTGACTCCTTAAGAGAAAAGGTTAAATCGCCCGGCTGTGTGTCTTGGAGTGAGACGGGAAGAAGCCCGCTTCCCTTTTTACTCAGAATAATTCATTCCCTCACGCAGCCTACCTGTGACAGTCACAGGTGACCTCCCAGCCTGCTAAGCTCGGATGATTTCCCCTTCCCGTTGCCCAAGTACCACTGCTGCCAAAAGACAAATGTACCGCGAGCCGGAGACGTATCTGTAGTGCGGAGGAAAAGCAGCCTGTCGACATACGTCATTTTAAAGCCTCGCGCGGAGATTTGACTGCTTTCTTCACACTCTCACACTTACATAAATACACCCACACAGCACAGGCAAGTCCCCGAGACTCCCGAGCGGTTCTCTTCCATTAGGAGACATTTTCAAACAAATTAGCACCCTCCCCCAAAGCCTACTGGCCTAAATGTGTTTATGACTTTGTTTGCTGTTTTAAAAGCTCTTCCCACAGGCTTCAAAATGAAGACTGGGGAGTTCCTGCGGGATAATGGAGCACACCCCTGGTCCATGGAGGAGTATACCCATCTGACAAAGACTTGAATCTGTCTTCTTCTTCCTCTTCTTTTTCCTTCCCCTCTTGACACAGCGGCTGGTGACACATAAATGTACTTTTTTTTCTTTTGACAGAGTAATAAAAATCTCATTATCTCTGAATAGGCAGCAATTTCGTTATCTAATCTTTTTACCAAAAGGTTAGTTAATTAATCAGAAACAAATCCTGATTATTATTTCAATAGAATTAGAAAGACAAATCACCAGAGTACAGCTAAATAGGGCAGGCCTGCGGTTTCACCTGCCTCATTGACATGCAGGCCCCGTGAGTGTCAGGGCTCCTCGAGGCAAACAGCCTTGGAACAGCAGCCAGCAGATGGCTGCTCGGAGCGGCCAGCCTGCCTCTGCTCTAATGCCTGTGATCCCATTACCTCACTGAATCCGTTACCAGGGTAACTGTTAAATTGCTGTGAAAGGCATGGTAATAAAGTAACCTGTCACATTGGCAATAAAAGGAGCAGAATTTTCCTGTTCACTGAACTTTGCAGCTCATCAATACTCACTTGATGGAGAAATTCACCACTACTCCAGGGTCCGCCACAGGAATCTTTCCATAAGGCTTCTGAAATGCAAACTAAAGTTCATGTAAACACGAGAAAGGTCTAATTAAAAGCTGGATTCTTAGCGGCACAGAACTCATGCTTCCCTCTTTTCTGCGGAAGGTTATGGAAGCCTGAAGAACATCAGATCGCTTTCTTTGTTGTTGTTTTTTAATTTAAAGCATGCTAGACAAAAATAACCTTTGGTGGTGAAAGACAGCTGTGATTAATTCAAGGCTGGGAAAACAAAGCACAAAGGAAAAAAAAATCCCTTGTTCCTAAAATCTGTCTTTTTCAGATCCTATCTTATTGGCTGTTTTCATTAAAGGGTCATGGTACTTAAAAAATGATTTGGATTTGAGCATTTAACAGTAAGAATGGAAAGCCTCGGTTTTAACAAGCGTGAGGCATTGAAAACAACAGTCTCCCCACCTTCTCCCCAGCCCAGCAGTTAGGGTCCATCAGCTGCAACTGTGAAGAGACAAATGCACACCGAATGGATGCATAGGACTTTGTCCCCACAACCCCCCTCCTTCTGTAAATGACCTTCAAGGGTTTCTGTGTCAATGATTTTAGCAGTGACACTATCAGATACAAGATTTGCTACAATTAGCTGAGATTCTTCAAGGTACAAAAAGAGAACAGCAAGCACTCAGCATTGAAGGAGAAGAAATAGGCAGAAACCCCCATTCATTTCAATTACATTTTGCAGCCAGCCCTAAGAACATACATGGAAAGTGGGATATATCTATCTAGCCCTCATTATTAGCCATTTGCAGACTTCACGCTTTCGGGTCCATTTGGCGCTGTCATTAATTAGGCGGTATTAACCTTAGAATGCGTTAGAGCTTGCCTATTGAAATAACTTTGGGCACGCTTTTTTCTCCCTCCCTCCCTTTGACTT
The DNA here is from genome assembly GCF_922984935.1 of Meles meles. NCBI lineage: Eukaryota > Metazoa > Chordata > Mammalia > Carnivora > Mustelidae > Meles > Meles meles. The sequence goes on from NC_060068.1 coordinate 46,996,324, forward strand.
GCAAGTACTTATAGCTTGTTATTAAAAAACTGAGTATTTCTTTGACCAGCCTGCAGGAGACGTGAACCGTTCTTCCAGTGGTAGCTACAACCCATGAAGGAGCCGTCCTCATTACGCACTGCTCAGCATGGGATGAAAGCAAGAGTATCTCTGGCTGGCCACATCAGGTAGGGCCTGGATTGGTGTCTTAGAAATGACGGTGCTTTTCAGAGTGAGGTCACAATGTGCTGCACATGGAAAAGCAGATGAGATTTCAGCCAGACTCCGGCAAATGAGGCCCCTGGCTTCATGATACCCAAATTTGTTTAAAAAAAAAAAAAAAATGAAATGTTTTCTGTCCTGTTGAAAATTATTCTCAAACATGGGGTCACAACATATACATCTACAAACACATACACAAACACACATGATATAACTTGTAAAATGTGTATTTTACTGCTGCTGCTGCTAAGTGGGAGAGAAAGCCAACTTGCAGAGGTAATACTGCTTGTGAACAACATCAAGCCCACACATGCTGTGTTATCATTACTCTGAAGTTCCCATGGGTGTCAGCAAGGGAGAAGGTCTTTTTTACTCCAAGGATTATCTAACTAAGTTTGGGAGAATAAGATATAAATAATCACCAAAGACGCACCAGGCCTTTAGATCAGATTCCATAAATACCAACAGAGCCAGTGCGTTGGAAGGAGAAAATGAGAAATGGCGACCCCGTGGTCACCTGGATGATCCAGTCCCTCTCTAAAGATAACAGTATTTACTACTCAACTGCTTTCCATGATTTCCATGAAGCTGAGGGGAGTTCACTGCGGTCATATATTCTGGCTTTCAAGAAAATCCCCAATCAGAACTTTCATTAGAAAATTGCTATTTTTGAAATCCAGTTGTGTTCATTTGCTAGGACTGCCATGATAAAAGACCACAGACTTGGGTATTCTAAACAACAGAAATCGATTTTTTTCACAGTTCCAAAGGCTAGATGTTGGATATCAAGGTGTCAGCAGAGCTGATTTCCTCTGAGGTCTCTCTCCGTGTTTCGCAAATGTCTGCCTTCTTCCTGCGTTTCCTTCACGTAGTCATTCTTTGACTGTATTCATGTCCACTTCTTAAAGGATAACGGTCACATTGGATTAAGGCCCACCCTAATGACTTCATTTTAACTTAATTATCTCTTTAAAGACCTCTCTCCACATACAGTCACATTCTGAGGTTCTGAGGCTAGTTAGGACTTCAATATATGATTTTTGTGGAGGACACAGTTCAACCCAAAACACCCACGTAGGTCCAAACACAACTTCACTGCAAGATGAATCTTGGCGATGATAGTAATTATATAATGCTTTCGATGGAAAAGGCATACTTATGGGCCATTTTAACTTATTAATTTCTTGAATTCTCACAGTATCCCTATGAGGTAGGTAGTACTATGATCCCTCTTTTACAGATAAGACATGAAGGGAGAGAGGTTAACTCACTCATACAGTATCTGGAAGAACCAGGGTTGAAATCCAAGCAGTATCTGATATTTCTGCTTGGACAGAGCTTTCCTAGTGAGAAAATGCCCTACCAGAACCCTGGACCCGGAATGTAGACTTTCCGTTTTTTTTCAGTTAACTAATGAGAGTCAGAGTCTTGTCGCCCCTAGAAATGTAAACCATCTTCATAAGATCAGGCTTATATAAATGTCCTGTGGATACACACCTATTCTACCACTGGTCTTTGCCAGGCCTTTCTGTTGAACCACCTGGCTTTTAAATAACAAAGCAGGCTTTATCATCTAGAGAAGGTTCAGGGACTGAAGGAAAGCAAAGTTTGAATAACTTCACACTCTAGTGCAAAAGACATCAGTATGAGTCTCTGGGGATCTGGCATAATCAGCAAGACGAAGTTGGATAACTCCTGGAAACTCTATAATTTGTGTTGGTTTTGGCCATGGTTGCTGCTTACCCCTTCAGCCACCTTGAGTGTGGAAAAGTGAAACTGAAAAAAAGTCTCAGTCTGTTCATTTTTCAGAACTCCAAAGAAATGGTCATTTGAAGATAGCCTCCCATCTGGAAGCTACTCTTGGGAAACGAGGACCCTAGGATTTAGTGGTAGCCCTAAGGAGTAAAACTCTGCCCAGGAGCCATACATAAAACAGAATTCTGTACAAAAGACATGAGGATTTTTTTTTTTTAATATTTTATTTATTTGACAGAGAGAAATCACAAGCAGGCAGAGAGGCAGGCAGAGAGAGAGGAGGAAGCAGGCTCCCTGCAGAGCAGAGAGCCTGATGCGGAGCTCGATCCCAGGACCCTGAGATCACGACCTGAGCCGAAGGCAGAGGCTTTAACCCACTGAGCCACCCAGGCGTCCCAGACATGAGGATTTTAATACTGGTAGCTGAGATTCCACCAGGTGAAGAAAACTTTGGGCATCTTCCTATTTGTTCTCTCTCTCTATTTCTCTGTGTTTGTGTATCTCATAGTTCTGTGGAAGGGAAAGGCAATAGAAAAAAAATATTTTTTTTCACATTTTCTTTTCCTGTTCCAATGAAATGAAGTGGTTTCTCCACAGGGCTCCTTGTGCCTCGTTAATTGATTTTTGGGCATTTTGGAAAAACAGTCAAGCTCTGTGAACTTTTGGATGTTTTTCTCACTGCAGACTTACGAGGCATACACCCACTGATTTTTATATTTTTAGGCTGTGCTGTTTGAACACAGATTAAGGCAATTTTTTTTCATGCCTTCTATTGACATATAATTTTCTTTCCTGAGTAATGTTTCTTCACTTCTCATGTACTTGCGTTTAGACTGAACAGGGAACGCAGTTCTTTGTGGAGCTTCTGAAACTTAGCTGTGTGAGGCTGAATGTCTAAGACCATCATCACAGGTCCAAACCGAACACCCTATGACGCATATCAACTTAGAGGAAGCTCTCTTCTCCTTGATGTGAGAAAAGACATTTGGTTTGCCAAACAGTTATTTAATCACCCAAATCAGCATTGGCTTTAACTTGGCTGAAATCGTATTAGAGACTGAAGAGGAGGAAGAGGAAAGGAGGAGGAGGAAGAGGAAGGAAGAGGAGGAAGAGGAGGAAGGTGGGAGGGAACAAGTGGGACAATTTTGATTTGGCATATTAAGCCAAGATACAGAGGCGTTTTCTAACTGCATTTCTTTCCCTCAGATGCTCTTTGAAACCAGGTGCCCTAAAAAAACCCCTTCTTATTTACTAGCACTTATTATATCGGAATTTGCATGGATGTTCTCCTAGTCTATTATTTTTCCTTACCACAGTTTGGTCACAAGGTAACAAATCAATTCTATGGCTTTGGAACATTGTTGATGCTAAAACTTCTCAGCTACCTGCTTACAAGTTTTCAACACAGAATAGTTAGGCATGCAAGTGAGTGGCTGAGAGCATATTCATCTGTGTGTAGTGAAAAGACTATAAATGTATTACAGATATAATATCATTTGGTTATTTCTGGGTAGCAGGATTATAAGTATTTTTTTTTCATTTACTCTATGTTCATTTCTTACTTTCAAGATAACAGATGTGAATGTAGATGACATCCACATCTGTATTTCCAGCCTTGACATCTTTAAGCAGTTAGCTATTTTCCATCTCTCACCTAGCTGTCCTAACCTGGAAAACTCAAAAGATTCTAAGCTGAACTCATTATAAGATCCAAAGATTCCTGTTTCCCCTATTCCTGCTTACATAACCACATTCCTTTCAGTTACCCCAATCTACAGGCTGGCAAATCTGAGATCACTTTTGGCTTCTGGTCTCTTGCTTCTCCTAAGTGATCAGTCAAGTCTAGTAGGTAGCGTCACTGCGGGATCTACACATCACAGTCTTGCCTTCTAGCATCTGCAGGAGTAATACCCCCAGTCTTTGTTGTTTCTTATCTGAACTCCCACATGAGTGCTCAATTAACCAACTGGCCCTATATTTTTAAAACATATTTACCCTCTCAAGTTATGATATCTGTAAAGGGTGTTATAAAAAGTTCTGTCATAACCTCATTGGGGTAATTAAACATTATTATTATAAAGTGTTTTTCTGAGAATCTTAAAATCTAGAATCTTAGAATGATCAATAGTGCTCCCAATTATTATTATTATTATTATTATTATTATTATTATTAGAACTGTAGGCATTTTGAGCAGTAATCTTCATCCAGGATAATTAATTCTCTAAAATTTAATTCCAATTAGTTCTAGTTTCCTGTATCCGGTATTCTAAGATTTTTTTTTTTTTTTAAATCTCACACTTTCTACTAAAACTTTCTATTAAGATAAACAAAAGATTAAAGGAAGTTCAGCCATACAGTCAAAGTTAGTAACCATAGTAACTGAAATTACTTTAATTTTCAGTGGGTTTGATAAAGGAAGATGAATTTACTGAGAATCAACCATGGACATAAAATGGATTATGACATGCCAACATGGTCCACACGAATTGTGAAGGCCATCTTATAGAAGAGATCTGATCAGTCTAAGTTATGAAAAGTTAACAGGTCAAGTCATAGATAGCTTTTCTTACCTTTAAGGAGTTAATAACAAGGATTTTTTAAAAATTATATTTGCCATGCTAAAAACCTTTCTAATTAAGAAAAATTTTAAACTGTTGAATTACTCAGAAATTGAAAGCTTATATAATAATCAAATACAGATATTTTGGTGACTTCCTCTGTCTCCAGGGGCTATTCAGCAGGCAAGAAGAAAGATATCCTCCCTGTGGGATGCACTTCCAACTTTCCCAAGGAAAATATCAAAAGAACATGTATCTATTTTCCTGCCTTGGAATCTGCTGACATCATCTGAATACAATGAAACCACAAAGACAGATCTTCCACACTGATTAAAACTTAGCTAAAAGGAGACTGTAATCACCAAATTCCATCCTACCTTAAATTTCCCACACTTGCATTCAAATTTAAACATAAATATTATTTACAAAACCAGTGAACTGTTCAAATGCAACTTAGTCCCCCCCACAAAGCATTAAAAACAAAAATCTTTAGAATTCTTCAAAATTCAAGCTGGTAATGATTATTGGGGGTTGAAACCGCACTTAGAACAATTTTTCATTGAGAAATGTTTCCTGTTTCTATTTGACAACCCAGATGTCCAGAATGGGTGAGTAAAACAAGTTGGAGAAAAAGGAAAAAAGCAACTCCACAAAAAAATGCTTGTGGCTTGTGAGAAAATCGCCTTGGTATTCTTATTTATTTATTAAGAATTTTTTTTGGAAAGGAAATGGTAGGAAAGTCTAATTGAGAATTTGCTTTTCAGGATGTCAGTGAATTCCGCCAAGGCGATCTTCCTTTAAGTTTCACCTCTCAGGGATGCTGATAACAGAGCTCTTAATTTTCAGAAATAACGTTCTCTCACAGCACTCTACATTTAAAATGTATGGAGATTCTGGCTGTGTCCAAATAGTTCTATGTGTTAACTTGCAAATTATTGCTTGGCAGTTATGCTTTTTACTCTCTTATTTCCATGCAGTAGAAGTCGAAGTCCATGGACATCTAGGCGAAGAGGTATCTCAACCTATGTGGAGGCATCTTACATGCCCCTTCCTATTTAAGGGTAACCGGTGTGGATTCTATATGCTAGCAAAGCAGCTTAAACATTATTTTTCTACGTTAGCTGCTTGTTTGAAAAGGTGCTGGAAATAGTCAGGAGCAAGATCATAAGAAGGAAAAAATTAATAGAGCCTCTAATGGTTTCAAACATGAGTGGTGCCAATTTTGTGTGTGTGTACAGAACATTTATATTTTTAAATCATGTATATGGAAAAGCATCTATATTCTACATTCACTATATGGGGTTAATTTATATGTGTATTATGCATTTTAGAAACTACAGTACATACAGTGCCTCAGGCTTGAAAGAGTTCTGATTATTAAGTGATTCTAAGGGTTGTTCATAATAGTCAACATTGAACAGAGAGAAAAAAGAAATCTTAGTTTTTTATTGGCTTTGCGGTTTTACATTCGCTTTTGAATACGAATTCCAGCTCCCTAAAGAAATGAGATGTGTCAAGTAGTACTTTAAACACAGCCTCTTAAAAACATAGGGAATGATTATTTCAGCAAGTTTTACTTTTCAGCGGCAACATATGCAGTGGCAGCTGTGTACTGGAGCTTGGAGACCAGGGATCCTTTGGAACCCAATAAGGAAACTGTGACTTGCATGCAAAGTGCAAAAGAATCGCTTTGCCTCATTCTAAATTATGCTGAGGCTTCAGGGGGATAAAAAAAGACAAAGAAACATATTGCAATTTCAATCTGATGATCTTCTACAGAAAGCTAAGCAAATTAAGATGAAATTAATTATATGGAAAATATCCCCCACCCCCACTTCCTGCGAGTATATTGGAAAAACCTTTCTTTCCTCCAGCGGCCAGTACGGTGTCTAGCTACACGTCTTTGCTCATTAAATAGTATCGTTTTTATTGTGTCTTCGCAACATTATCAAAAAATTCAAGGCCACAGTAAAAGATCAAGGAGAAAATGTATTCTTCAGGTGTTGACTCTGTTCCAGAGTCACTCAAGCATGGCTCCATAGCTCTGTGGCAGCCTCAGAACATTCTATTCAATTACAGGCTGCAGCCATGGGGGATCATGTTTTAATCTGTGTATAAACAAAGGGATAAAATAAAAACAGCACATTTACAAATTCTAAAGATGCTGCTTTTATAGTCCGATACCAGGAATTACTGCAGTTGTATTACTTGCTTCCTATAATGGGAAGGAATAGGGCACATATGCACATAAGGCCAGGCATCCCCATTACAAATGACATACAATTAATGTGAAAATCACCACCCTCTAGTAGCAAAAGGAAGAAATCTACGAATGCCATACAGTCATGTATTAAACGTTAAGTTTCATGTATTAAAAGATGCACATTTCCATATTATTGCCTTTCATCGTGTTGCCTGGAAAGGGAAAAAGAATCAGAAAAAGGTGAGTTCCCCTTTTTATACTTACAGTCTAGGCCCATTTTAGGTAGGTTCTGGAATCTAAATGAGAGCCCGCAATTCTGCATGAGTTGTTGTTTTTTTTTTCCCCCCAAAATGAAAATTGCTTTGGGGAGGGAAGTTTGCCACAATCAGTGTGCTTGCATCTAGACACAAACAAGAGCCCATAAAATCCCCTCACGGTTCTAATGACTTGTGGTAACCCACCTGCCAGCTACCTGAACCATTTAGTACACCTCAATAAAAACTGTATTACTTTAACATCAAACGTGATTAAGGCTTTATGCTGGCACTTAATTAAAGCTCTCTGCATTTCGTTGCCATTGCATCTCCTGTGAGCACTGGTTTTGCATGTTTTTAAAAGACCATGCTAATTTAAAACATCCAGGGAAGGATATTAGAAATGGTATAATACAGCCTGAAAATGATTTTTTGGTCACATTTGTAGGGCAAAAGCAAATCTTCTACTGGCCTCTATTTCCTTGCAACGTACCAAATGAAGGAGAATTCTTCCCTCAGAAGAGTATCAGTCCGAGGTGCTGGCGTACGCGTTTGACCATAGAAGATTGAAGACTCTGGTTTTTACATGACCTTTTTTTCCCTCCACTAGGAGTGCTATATTAATTTAAATGCCCATGAGAAAAAAAAGTCTATATACAAGATAGATGCATGATTGGATGACCTTCCTCCCACTGTTCCCCTGGACAGGTCAAAAGCAGTGGTAATTCCTGTTACTGTGAAATAATCAATCAACCAGTTCCTCTAGAGTAGGACCACTGTTACTGGGAACTTCCATCTCTCACAAAGAAGTGAGAACGCCTTCGTGCTTGGCAGACACCTCATCAATGCCTAAATCAACAACTAGACAGACTGGAAGACATCAGCCACGCTGGGTGCAATCTTCCTACCTTTAGTACCGTCCTTTTTGACTAAAGGGACACAGGTGTTCTGGGCTTGGGTCTCACATAGGGTCTGTCAGACTCATTAGCTGGACGGTATTTGCTGAAGTCTAACAGGCACGAAAATGAGATCAATGCATGTCAGTAGTGTACATGTGGCATGATCTCAGCCCTCACTGAGGCTTGCGTACGGCTCCTTCCCAACCGTAGGGGATGGAACGGCCAGAGATACACTTTGACATTTGACGGCCAAGAACTAAGGGGATGACAGACGACTGTATTGAAAAGAGGGGACCATTCGATTCTGTTCACAATATACACATGGAAAACATTTCATCTCAGTATCTATTTCTCTTATATATGTATAATTCTAATATCTATAGTTGATACATAATATGAATGACATAAATTAGTATAGGCATACATGAATACTAATGCCTAGGCTGGATAGAGAAAATGAGTGATTTGACTTGCTTTATTGATTGGTTTACAAATTATGTTTACTGTCATATAGAAATTGTGGCTGCCTTGAACACGGCTAGTTAATTTGCTACATTAATCTGATAGCAACAGAGCTTAATTTCCCTGAGCCCTATCCAAACTAAATATGTCTAGATTCTCCTCCACTGGTAGTTCTAAAATGTTTCCACTTCAGCAAAACTATTCACATCTACTGCCCTAAAACATAATTATTGCAATAACCCCCCACCCAGGACATTTAATGAGTATTTCCAGGTAGAGAAGGGCATAACTTTAAGTATAACTTAAACCTTTCGGCATGGCTTCAAAATCTCAACATCACTGCTTAAAGAAAACTTGTAATTCAAAAGTACCTGTTCACAATCTTGCTATAAATACATTTTCTACATCTGTCTTATCAGCCAATGGAGTTAGGGCAGAGGCATGTGGCTGGGGAAGTATGATATAAAACTGACTCAAGTCTATAAAAGACCACTTTTATGAGAAGTTGGAGATTGCCTCTGAAAATCTTTACTTACAAGCAATCTGCAACCTTTGTCCTCCCGGTTGAAAACCTCCATCATATATGCACCACAAAAGAAATACCATTATCAAGGACCCAAACCCGTGAGCTTTGCTCCGTAAGCACAGAAAATGCAATCCAACTTCTTTTGGTGGATGTATTGATAAAAATCGAAAAGTAAACCTTCCGTGAACTTGTAATGAGTTTACCATGCAAAGTGTTGACAAAAGCTTTAGTTCAACACCCTGGATTTCCCCCACGCTTGGCTGAATGAGAACAGTTCCTAGCGGCAATCATGCTGGGTCATGAAACTAATTGTGCTTTGTGAGGGTGAAAATTCTCTGTTTCCGAGCAGGGGACACTGCTGCATGACGGATGAATGTTAGAAATGTGGTAAGCTGTGCTCTTTCATCTCTGTCACTGGATATTTATTCTGACTCGGCTTCTAAATTATTCATTTTCTTTAAGCAATCAATATTAATAATCTGATTTGCTCCCTGGCATTTTTAGTCACACTTCTGTTTAACTGACTGTAAATAAAGGTCACTTGGAGGCTTCCTGCTGCTGTTCGGAAGGTCCTTGCCTAATTAATTCCCAACACTTTTTTCCCTATGACTGTGATTAGCAGTTGCAATCAAGTTAGGCAATTAGCTGCCTCCTTGCGCTGTGATTTGCTCAGTGCAACCCCCAAGATGAGGCTCCATTTGGTCATCCAGTCATTACTCTCAAAAGAAACCTGAGTAGGGAGGATTTCTTTTTCACTTCAAGGTTTACAAATTTGCAGATAATTATACCGGAGATTATCAAGCCCATCTGCCAGCTGCTCTGAGTAATCTCCTTGTTTAGGGCCCTCAAATCCCAAGCATCTTGGGAGCAGCATAACCGGCTGATCCTCTACAACCAGAAAGGCTAGAGTTCCAACCCAGATTCTCCCACTTAGGAGCTCCTCCATCCTGAGCAAGTTATTTACTATCTCTGTCAGAGAAGAGTAGTACTTCCTCGGGGTTTGTGGTCAGGATCCGAGAACACTAAATTCATGACTGGATTCTACAGACATCTATTAAGAAATGGAAGAGTTCTAGGCAGACAGTGTGGAATGACGTAAATATGTGGTGGGCAAAGAGCATGCACATACAAACAAACAAGCAAATCCATAAACGTTCACAAGGAAAAGAACAGGATGCTACGAGAGAGAGGCTTTCACTTTAGATCGGGTGGTCCAGGGAAGCCTTCCCGAGAAGGACATCCCATGCCATGCGTTCCGGGAGCAGAAAGTGAGCCTGGATGTCAGAAGTACAGCTTGGTAAGTAGAGGGCATTGCTGGAGATGAGGCTGAGGCGGTATCTTTGGCCAGTCTGCTCATCCGGTGAACAGGACAGCAGAGTGGTTAAGTGACTGGGTTCATATCCCAAATGTGCCACTTATAAAATGCATGACACTGATCAAACCACTTAACCTCTTGATGCCTCTTTTTCTACCTCATTGGATTGTTGAAAGCATTAAATGTGATAATTACACCTAAAGCATTCAAACAACACTTGAAATTAGTAAGCACCCACTGATGTTAAATATTATCATTGGATGCTGATAATGAGTCCGGATTTTATTAAGTACAGTGAGAAGGCTCAGGACTGCTTTTAAGTACTTGTAAAAATCAGGAAGACTGTAGTTTGAGGAACAGGACCGTAAGGGGGAAGAAAGTTAAAACGATTCTGATTGAAAGGCTACTTCAGAAGTTCTTGATCAAAGTCAGAACTTCTTGAATCAGAAATTCTTGATCAAAGTCAACAGACGTGGATCTGAAACGATGTGAAAAGAGAGAAAGCAAAGTCTCCAGTATACAGTAAGAGCTCAATAAATTTTATTTATCATGACTCTGATCATTGACTAGTTCACCGATTGCCCTTTTACGTACCTGCGCCAGGTGATGATGAGTACTTGCTTAACACATAAGTATAATCGTTCATCAAAATTATTAGATTTAGATGAATTAGTTTTCAGTGATCCTCACAGTGTCAAATATAAAATAGTAAATGGGTTGTGTGATTATTCGATTTGCACAGGTTTCTAAAACTAGGCCGGGAGGCAGGCTAAAAGGAATATTCTATGTGTTATACCAGGTTCTGGTTGGCAATGAGGCAGACCAAAACTAGCAGGGCTGGAATTGGGTGAGCTGGGTGGGTGTCAGGGCTTGACCCATCCAATGTGAGGTCTAAAGTAGTGAGGGACAGTGACTGGGTCACGAGTGGTGCAGGACACATCATGGTTAGGGGCAGGTCAGGCCCAGGAACCAGATGAGGAGCAACCAAGTCAAAGCCATCAAGAGGGAGGACTCGTTAATTAATTTATCCATTCATTCAACAATTATACATCAAATGCTTACTCTATGTCCATTTACTCTTCTAGGAGCTGGGGCTTCAAACAAGGGACAAATATCTGTGGTTTCCTGTAGCTTACATTCCAGAATGGGAAAGCAGATAAATGGATGATAAATCAATAAAGTATTATATTAGAAGGTGATAAGGAAAATACAGAAAAGTAAGGTAGGAATGAACTACTAGTGGATCACTTTTATAGCAGCTGGTGAAATAGAAGTTATTAGAAGTTTCTGAGCAGAGACGTGATTCGTCTTTTAAAAGGATACTTCTGGCTCACGATAAAATGTATAGGGCAAAGGAGACCAGTTATGGGACTACTGTAAAACTGAGAGATGACAGTGCCTTGACCGTGAATGGCACAGTGCAGGGGCAGAGAGCACGCTGGAGTCTGGATATGGTTTGCAGGTAGAGCCAACCAGAGGGAGTTCTGAGCTAAATGGGATGTGTGTAAGAAATAGGCAAGTGCCCAGAGTGAGCCCTGGCCAGCTCACAACAGCCTAGGAGAGGAGACTGTGCCATTGCTTCTTCCCTCTGCCCACAGTGAAGTCACAATAGTCATGTTAAAACCAGCCATGAGGAGGGGCACCTGGGTGGCTCAGTGGGTTAATCCTCTGCCTTTGGCTCAGGTCATGATCTCAGGGTCCTGGGATGGAGCCCCACATCGGGCTCTCTGCTCAGCGGGGAGCCTGCTTCCTCCTCTCTCTCTGCCTGCCTCTCTGCTTACTCGAGATCTCTCACTGTCAAATAAATAAATCTTAAAAAAAAAAAAAAAAAAAACAGCCATGAGGAGAACACTGGCACCGTGGAACTCAGAAAACTCAACACAGACAGACAGCTACACACATACACACATTTACATATATACACAATATTTATAGTAATACACACACATATATATATACATATACATATATGCACACACACATACAAGTAATTTTTTTTTTCCTGAAGAGTTGATCGTGAAACATTTACCAGCACCACATTGGATGATGCAAAAATGACTCTGACGCTTTCGGCTAGAGCAGCTGGAAGCTGGAGCAGCCATCAGCTGACATGGGGAGTGTTTCGGGGGGATCATGTTTATGTGGGGAATGTCTGGAGTTAAATTTTGGGTGTCATAAGGGGACGGAGATTTGAATTGAGGAATCGGCAGCATATACCTGGGACTTAAGGCCATGGGCCTTGATGAGATCACCTGAAGGAGGTAACCATCTGGGAGGAAGCTCAAGGCCTGGTCTCTGGAGCACACAGACATTTAGAGACAGCAGATGAGGAGGGGCTGGTAAAAGAGAAGGAGACGTAGGTGACTATGAGGGATGCATGGTTTCAAAGGCATGTCAATCTGATGATTCAGAACCAAGTCACAGTTTGTGTCCTCATCTTTTACCCTCTCCTCTGGGCCTGGGCAGGGAAGTATATTTTGGGAGCTGGGGTTGGTTTTGAAGGTCATGGTCTTGGTCTGCAGAGAGCATGGGAGACAATCACATTGTGACGGAGATACACACATCCACAGGTTGGCTCCAATAGGAAATGCAGCACCTGTAAGAAGTGACAGTTTCTGGAAAGCACCTACTTGTTTAGGAGGGTCTGCATATTATCAGAAGCAATTCCAAGACAAAGAAAATTCTTTTTGGTGAATGACTCTCTCCCAAATGTCTAAATGGGCATGCCCAGGGAACCTGCCCTTTTCTAAGAAAATCCTATCATTAAGCCGTGGGAGGAGGAGCTCGTTTTTCCTGCTGGCACCAGAGCTCCCTCTCTTCCTGACAGCTGCAAGCCAAAGCGAGTGTGCCCCTGCATGAGCAGATTTCCTTTTGCCTTTCTGTTCTGTTGAGCTTGTTCATTTAATCTCACAGGGGATCTGACAGCTTTCTCCAGCTCCTAAAGCTTTTCTTTAGCACTCATTGAAAAGCACACTGAGAGAGAAGAAAGATGCTGATGGCGGCTCACATGCAGAGACCTGCTATGGGCTACGTGAGCAAAGTCTGCCTGTTTCCCGAGTGTCTAATGCTCAGAATTAGGACTAGAAGTAACAATTCCAGCACTCTGTCTTTATGACAGCTCAGCTAATGAATGCAAATGTTCAGCATAACCCATTTACTGGACGGTGGGTGATTCATATCATTGGGATGTGTTACAGACAATGTCAAGTGCTTTTAATTTATGGACTATCTACAGTTCACGTGGCTATATTCGCTGCTTCTTGACATACAGAACAGGTGATAGGTATCTTTGCTAGCATATTCTTTGTGGATGGGAAAGACAAGTTGACAATCTACACAATTTTGCCATCAGATAAGCTCATTTTTGTGCTCACTAGATAATCAAAAGATTCTGTTCACCCAAATGGACATTTTCTCTAGTGACAATGCAAGGCAGAGGCCTTGATAGAGAAGTTGCTTCCACAGAGGGCTATGCAACTTAGGGAATTCATCACCACTTCCTCACAAAGGCTAGTCTGCTGAACTCATCTCCGGGGGGGGGGGGGGTTCCTCCTCTTCTGTCCCAATAGTCCCAGTCACTGACCACTCAAGTGTGGCCCCTTCAGCCTCTCCTGCCATCAAGGATGTTGCCAAGGACGAACTTCCCTATCTCCTCACGTACCCTTCTTCATGAGACTCAAAGCTGTCCTGAGGACCACAGGGAAACAAAAGGACAACTTGAGATTCTGGATTTTAGGACTAATAGAAGTTCATGGTCCTAAAGAATTTTCTGTGAGGACGGAAATGCTTTATTTGCATTGCTTAATATGACAGCCACTAGGAGCATGTGGCTATGGGGCAATCGAAATGTGCCTAGTCTATGTGAGGATCTGATTTTTAAAATTTTTCTTCATTATAATTAATTTAAATATTCAATTACCCCATGTGCTAAGTGGTTATCCTACTGGGTAACCAAACAGACACACCATTTGGCCACTACTACTATCCTGGGTCCATAGCGTCCAGTGGTCAGATGGGCAAGGTGCTGTGCACATATCCACACAGGGAACACACACATGGAGCTGTCTGTATGCTTCCTGGGGTTGAGACAGTAGGGGAAGGATAGCCTGTGATGAGGAGGACCGGGCATGAGTCACTTTCATTCGGTGTTGGGCCGCTGTTCACAAGCCCACAGAAGCATACCTAAGAGCTCTTCACCTACACACATGCATCTCTGGACATTGTGAGCTCTCTGCTGCTCTAGAGTATGTACAAGGGTGGAAGACGGGCAAGTGGTAAACTACTGTGTATTTTTATTAAGGCTCGGCTAAGGGGCACCTGGATGGCTCAGTCATTAAGCCTCTGCCTTCGGCTCAGGTCATGATCCCAGGGTCCTGGGATCGAGCCCCACATTGGGCTCCCTGCTCCGCTGGAAGCCTGCTCCTCCCTTTCCCATTCTCCCTGCTTGTGTTCCCTCTCTCACTGTCTCTCTCTCTCCCTCTCTCTGCCAAATAAATAAATAAAATCTTAAAAAAAAAAAAAAGTCTCTGCTAAGAGGTGGGGAGCAGGGTCCATCTCCTAGCTTTGTCAGGAAGCAAAGGAGATCTTGGGAGGGAGAAGTTATTTCTCACCAGAGATCTAGGGCTGTGGAGTTCTATCCACCTTTCTGAACCCATGCCTGTCTGAACCCATGCCCCCAAACTTCTAGTTTCCACCTCTATGATGTGTAAAGATACTTGGTTTCCTACCCTTACTAGAGTCTGGGTGGGGAATTTCTAACCCCGCCACGTTCGTGTAACCCTACCTACCTTCTATAGCTTTACAGGAGGAGGGGCAAAACTGTTGAGCCAGGTTTTGGAATTAGGTTTTCTATGATTGTCTCATTTTGTTAAGCCCCTAAATACTTTTTATATTAAGCTTTCAAAATAAACTTTTCAGTGGTGGGAGAGGAATAACAGCATTATGGGAAAAAATGAAGTATTTAAGACATATAACATAATCAAATGCAAACAATTCCATGAAGCACATGACTGGGAAGGAAAATCCACAAAACTGTTATAGAGTAGGTTAAGTTCTATATTAACGTGGAATTAAATGAATTTTGCATTGTAGGTATCACTGTAACTTGTGCTGTTTGCATAAAATATTTAAATCAACACATTGCAATGCTACATCTGGGCATATAAAAAAAAAAAAAAAACACCACACTGAATCAATCCACTGATCTGACTTGACTGGTGATGTATTTACGTGTAAAACTAGAAACAAGTCTGACATGCACACTGTAATGCAACAATAGCATCTTAAAAGAAGCAGATGTTAAAGGGAAACATCTTAAAAATGTTCAAGTTGCATTTAATAAAAATAT
Organism: Meles meles; assembly: GCF_922984935.1. Taxonomy (NCBI): domain Eukaryota; kingdom Metazoa; phylum Chordata; class Mammalia; order Carnivora; family Mustelidae; genus Meles; species Meles meles. Next base: position 47,011,845 of record NC_060068.1, read on the forward strand.
ATTTCATCGTGTTTCAGTTTTTAAAATTAAATGAGGATCTTACTTTTTAATTTTTCTTTATTATAATTAATTTAAATTTAAAAAAATTTTAAAGACATTATTTATTTACTTGACAGAGAAAGAGAGATCACAAGTAGGCAGGGAGGCAGGCAGAGAGAGAGAGGGAAGCAGGCTCCCCGCCGAGCAGAGAGCCTGATGCGGGGCTCAATCCCAGGACCCTGAGATCATGACCTAAGCCGAAGGCAGAGGCTCAACCCACTGAGCCACCTAGATGCCCCTAATTCAAATTTTTAATTACCACATGTGCCTAGTGGTTATCCTACTGGGCAATCAAATAGACACACTATTTGGCCACTACTACTACCCTGGGTAGTATTATAATTATAAATAAAATTTGTAATTCATTTCCTCAGTCACACCGGCCACGTTTTAAGCACTCAGTAACCACCCAGGTGGCTAGTGGTTACCAAACTGAACAGCATAGGTGGGAAGAAAGGATGAAGACTAGATCACCTCATATATCCCTCTTCTCTGTGTGAGGTGGTGGTGGTGGTGGTCATGGTGGTGAGATCAGAGAGGAAAGATCTTGGGAGTTACTCCCCATGCTTTCATTCGTGATTTCGGATGAAGAGGAGAAAAGAAAAAGCGCTCTCTTTGGCATATAGAGGAATGGATGAGCGGGTGTCTTATTCCTTGGATTTCTTTCCTTCTAGGCACTTTCTCATGCCTGATGTGTTTTGGGACTATTCTTAATGAGGAGAGCACTACTGTTAGCATCATTTGCTAAGGCAATGAAAACTAGCTTATCGATAGAGAATCACTGCAATCCTTAGCAGCTTACTCAAACTCTCTGTTTTGGTTCGTTTAGGTGTAAAAATACTAAGCACTTGCCTTACCCACTTTCTAGGGCTGCCTATGTATGAGGTAATAATCCTTTCGAAGCATTCAAGTTGCTCTAATTATTTTGGTGATTATAACAGTTAACATTGCACCACACAGTTCTCATTCCATGGACATCTTCTATCTTATCAGAGATGAAATCCATTTCTTTCTTTTTTTTTTTTTTTTTGAAATCCATTTCTTTTAAAAAATATTTCAACTCATTGCGTATTTTAAATAAACAGAAAATTGGGAGAATTGATATGAGACACTTAAGATAAAGTAAGTTTTAATGTCATGTCAAATTTGCTATAGGTCTTTCATCTTTCTTTTTTTTTAAAGACTTTATTTTATTTATTTGAAAGAGAGAGAGACAGTGTGAGAGGGAACACAAGCAGGGGGGTGGGATAGGGAGAAGCAGGCCCCCCAGCTGAGCAGGGAGCCAGATGCGGGGCTAGATCCCAGGACCCTGGGATCATGACCTGAGCCCAAGGCAGCCGCTTAACTGACTGAGCCACCCAGGCGCCCCCTCTTCTTCTTTGTTTTTCAGAAATAATATGCTATTCAAAGAATGAAAATCCCACTGTTTGCATGGCACTCAAGAGCAAAAACTCTGGAGCCCGCTTTGCCACTTTTTAATTGTACGACCTTGAACAAGTTATTAAAGTTCTCAGTTTCCTCATTTGAAAAAAGAGCATAATAATACAGTCTAACTCACATGGTTATTATGAGAATAAAATGCATCTGAAGTGTTTTTAAGGGCTCATGTTAAGTTCTGTATAAATATCAGCTATCATTATCAGTAGTACAAATGTCTGTACATATATATGTGTGTGGTCAAGATTTATATAAAAGGTAACAAAGTGTTTTTCCCAGTCAATGTGACTCTGTGATGTACCATGTGAATACATTCCAACAGAAATCAATTAATTTTCATTTATTTGTACTGTTCTGATGAATGGTGATATCATGGATTATTCATTTTCCATTGACAGCCATTTTTACTGTTTCTATCTCTTTTGTTATTACATCCAGGTAATTCTTGTCCATCTTTCCTGGCATACACGGACATATCCTATTCATCTTTACATCACAGGAATTAGTGCCATTCCAGACATGGCCAGTCTTAACGAGTCACAGTTAAAGCTAACTGGCTTTTCAGGGGCTCAGATCTTGGCTCCCTAACATGACGGTGAGCTCCTTGAAGCAAGAGTGATGGGCACATGGCGGAGCCTCAGTAAGTGACCTTGGCCCTGGTCGACTGAGGGGGTGCCTGTGGCTAGTACGTGTATCTCACACACGTCAGAGGTGAACACGGTGAGTGAGGGGCTGACGGCAGCTGTTCCAGGAGCCGACCTGCAAGGCCACTTCAGAGAGACAGCAAGGGAGAAGTTTTAAAAAGAAAGCCTGCTAATGAAACTCATAATTATATGCTACTCATCATGGCCTCCTTTAACGTAGATTTGGTTCTCCAACTCAAAGGGATCTTCCTCCAACTTTCAGGACAGCTTAGAATCGGCAAGCCTCAGCACTCAGAAGAAAGAGGGAAGCAAGAGAGGAGGAACTCTCTGCGGCTGTCCAGTGATGTCACATCGCCCATGCTTTGCCTGATTCCACCTGCCTAAAATGCCCTTTCTTCTCCCTCCCTCTCCAGCACACCTCTCAATATGGACAATGTTATCTCATGAAAGAAGCCTCCCAGCATGGCTTCACGGTTCTTCACATCACGCTATACTTTTCATATGATGAGTTAAGTATGAGAAGGATTCTGCCTCTGGGATTGCTGGACTCACTCATATGGAGCCACTTGTCCTATCAAGAATAACTACAATAGCAGAGGAAAACTAACCAAACAAATGAAACTTCTGCTTGAAGGCACCGAGGAGCTCCTGAGGCAGCAAGGACTTCGAGGGTAAAGGTCCTCAAGAGAAGGAAAACTCATTAAGGGGAACATGACATTTTGCATTGCTTTTCCCTTGGAACATTTGGAGCATTTGCCAGTTTACTGTATTGGTAATAAAATCATTCAGAAAAGTACATAGATTGTAAGTACAAAATGTAGGCACTTGTTACCCTAGAGAGAAAGGCAGGCTGTGTTGAAATGGGGCGCACAGGTTTGGTTTGGTTTGTTTTCTCTTTTTTTTAAAGAAACAGGCAGTATCCTATTTCTTAAACTAGATTGTGGCTACATAGCTAATAAGTTTGTTATTTTTCTTCAAATTTATAGGCACATACAGATACATATTTATATATGTGATATATATATATATCACACTATGTTGCATGCATATTTATCACCAAGAAAAAAAGGAAAGAGACTCCAAACTAATAGCTCTTATCCACAGAGAACATATTCCAGCCCCCAGCATGATTTTGTACTTCAGCAATTTCCTCAGAGCTGCTAGAAAACCTGCTCTTCTCATCCGTCTCTAGTAACTTCTGTTATTCCCAAATGGTAATAAAAATCTCCAGGGCTGGAAGCTACAAAGCTGTTATTCAGAAATAAGAGTATTGAAAGAAAACTGGATGTGTGGCCTCATTCTAGGAGAGATTAGAAAAGAATACCAAGAAGGCAATGTTTAGGTTAGGGGGACAGAAGAAAGTGTGAGGAATCAATTTGTTTACAGACTTGGCAGTATATAAAAATTCTCACACCTGTCTACCTGCGTACTCATATAATAATGTGTATGAAGTTCAGAAAGAATGGACAAGAATAGGGTAAAATGAGATTAGGAAAAAGAGGAGAGATGGTAGCGACATTTGAGTTCAGATATAGTTTGTGAGCTCCTGACAGAAAAAAAGAAGAGGATGGATGAGCAAGAACAGGTGGGGAATAAAATGCGAGGAGAAGAAAAGAAGGAAGGAACCAGTCAAGTTAACATCACTTCAGGTGAAAAGAAACCACAAACAGAGATTTCTACCGGAAGTGAAAAGAGGAGAGTTGTGAATCCACACCCCAAGTTTCAAGGTGCTTCCAGATTTCCAAGCAGCGGTTTCCCTTCATGCCCTGCCTTACAACATCTGTAAAGAATGGTCCTGGGAGAAAAGTATTTCCACAAGGCAACTGACTTATAAGTGGGTACACACCTTTACAGCCTCTCTGCTTCCTAAAACACAATATGGCTTAATGCATAATGTTTCAGCTAAGAGAAAGAGAAACTTCAAGTGCAAACACATGGCAGAGTTCTGGAAATGGCTCGTGTACAACTGTCAAGAAGGAAGATTGCTTAATCTTAAATGCCTGGAAAAAAGCATACTATCTAATATTTCAGATATTTATCAGCAATCTCTAGGCAATTCAATTGACAAAACAGATATTATTTTCGAGGGAAAGTATTGTAATGGATTTCAGAAATATAAAAATCAACTAAACTGAATGATTTTTTTTTTCCTTGAAAAAAGTTGAGGAAGGGGCGGTTCTTTGAAGTGATAAAAGCCCTGAAGATAATATAAAATACAACATTAAAATTAATTGTATGGGGGACAGACAGAAAAGCAATGAGACTTTCTGATCAGTAGTAAAAATACAAGTACCTACAGCATATACAAAATATGCACGTAAACACACATGTGTATACAAAGAAGTAGATTTGACATCTAATTTCTAAATGAAGACAAGTCCACATAAGAAAATCATTCTCATTATATTTGCCCCATCAGACCTTGCTGGCATTTTCCATCTGGAGAATTTATTATTCCACACCATCATAAATGCATTCTCCTTTGTTTCTTAGCTACCTTAGGCATGGTTAAAGAACTACTCATTCAATAATTCCTTATTTTGTTCCCTACTCATTCAATAATTCCTTATTTTGTTAATGATTTCAATAGGTATTATGCATTTCTTTAGCAATCAGAAACAAAATTAATTACATTTGTTTTAATTTTTAAAAGCCTTTAAAATGTTCACCATATAATTCTTTAGGCAAAATAAATAAATAAATCCTGGCGTTAAATTATGACAGCAAAGAAACCTATTACAACTCACTAAACCATCCTCCCATCCCCACCCACTGGCAATTCCAACATCTATTTCCAAGCTATCTCCTGAATCTATGTGATCCATCCACTTCTCTTTCTATAGATAGCCGCACACCTACCACATGCCACATTTTCTCCAGCCAGAGCTGAGCAAAACCTGCTAACTCATCTTTCTGTTTTTGCATCCTGTTCCCTCCAAAAGTATAAATTTGAATATATAATATATTTCATAGAAATTATATTTCATATAGTTTTAAAAATTCTACTTCAAGTTATACCCTGCATTTAAGCTAGGATCCAAACCCCATGCTATGACCCTGAGGCCTTTTATGATTTGACTCCTATTTAGTTCCCGACCTCATTCCACCCCATCCTCTCTTTGCTTAAACTGATCTGACCACACTTCTTTTCTGTTCTATTTTGTCAAGTTTCCTCCCCACTTAAAGAGCTTTTCAACATGCCTGGAGAGACTTCTCATCTACCTTCTCACACCTAGCGACTTCCCCTCCTAAAGGTCTGGACTAAAACCTTATCATCTTCACGAGGTCTTTGCTTCATCTAACCTTCCCTCTCAGGCTACTTACTACTACTACTACTACTACTCTTAATTTCCTACAATTTCTGTCACAATTTGTCACAGCCTTGTTTTACTTTTGGTTTGCCTATTCATTATTGCCATGAACCCCGATATGTAAATTCTATATAGGAGGCATTTATTTATTTTATTTTTTTTATGAAAAAAGTTTCATTTATTTATTCAGTCACTAAATCTAATTAGGTCTATTATTCTTTTTAAAAAATTTTTTTTTAATTTCTTTTCAGCATAACAGAATTCATTGTTTACGCAACACACCCAGTGCTCCATGCAATACGTGCCCTCCATAATACCCACCACCTGTTCCCCCAGCCTCCCACCTCTTGACCCTTCAAAACCCTCAGCTTGTTTTTCAGAGTCCATAGTCTCTCATGGTTCATCTCCCCTTCCAATTACTTTTTTTAAAGATTTATTTATGTATTTGACAGACAGAGATCACAAGTAGGCAGACAGGCAGGCAGAGAGAGAGGAGGAAGCAGGCTCCCCTCTGAGCAGAGAGCCCAATGCGGGGCTCGATCCCCGGACCCTGGGATCATGACCCGAGCTGAAGGCAGAGGCTTTAACCCACTGAGCCACCCAGGTGCCCCTGGAGGCATTTTTGTACCCTGCTCAGCACTGTATCACAAGTACCTAGCTCAATTTCTCCTATAAATACACATTTAACAAATATTTGCTACATGAATGAATGAACAATTAAAATTGGTGTATTCTTCTTTCTCCTCAATATCTAATACCAATGCTTAAAACTCTTCTTCAGTGACATTCATTTGAATTTATAATAAAATTTAATTCTTTACCAAAGTCTGCAGTTCCTCTGTAATCCACCCCTTAATGCTCTCTAAATTAATCTTCTATCATTCTGTTTTACTTACAATGTTTCAACTATACTGACCCTGCTCATCTTTAAACCTTATTAGTGCATCTCTCTTTCTCCATACACACACACACACACGTATATACATATATATATATATATATATATATATATATACACACACACACATACATATACCCTCATAACAAACAATCCCCCCAAATAGTGACTTAAAAATCACATTTATAATATCACAATCTCTGTTGATCAGAAATCTGAGGTTGTTTATCTGGGTGTTCAGGCTTGAGGGCTCTAATGGTGTTGCAATTAAGATGCTCACTGGGCTCTCAGTCACGCGAAGGCTTGTCAGGGACTGAAAGATTGACTAACACAGCTGTTCACGGTAGGCCTCTCAGGTCTTCACTGGCTGTTGGTAGAAGGCTCAGGTCCTTACCACATAGCCTTCTTCATAGGTCTTCTTGAGTAGTCTCATGCTATGGCAGCTGGTTAACCCCAGAGCAAGTGCAGGAAAAATAACAAGGTAGACGCTTGAATGACTTTTAAAATCTGATTAAAAACAGTAATCAGACTCTGTCATTTCAGAAATAATCATGCTGATAATAGAAGTTAGTACTTCTCAATGTGGGAAGGCAGAGATAATTGGGGCAGGGGTCATGTCGGAGGCTGCCTTGCACAGTCTGCTCTTTGTCCTACAATGATCTACATATTCTCGACACGCCAAATATACTCACGTCACACCCTCCAAAGCCCTATTCCATAAGAGTGCCAGCTCAAAATCCAGAACTGTGTCATCTAAATAAAGGTCCCAATGCAGATGAGGTTTCTCAGATGTAATTCCTTAAACACAGCTCTTCTAAAAAAGGATCTTCTGATCTTAAGATTCATGAACTATAGCAATAAGTTATCTGTCCCCTTATATGCCCAACATACAATGGTCTAACACTAGGATAACATTTCTTTTTTCTTTTTTAAAAGGAGGGTAAATTGGAGGCACACAGAAGTCACAGAAATCCAGCCAGATCAATAGTGGAAGTTCCTTTACTAGGTATCACTTCTACTCCTGTCCGGGAAAAACTCTATATGACTCTTATTTCTGACCTCTGATTTCTTGGTTCCTTCCTTAAACTCATCTTTCCTTTCCCACAAAAGATAATCTGTTTGCAGCTGCAAAAGTCTCTTAGCCTGCTTCCATCAATAGAACTTTGGGGGGGTTTCTTTTTCATCCTGTATTTTCTCTATCGTTTTCAGTTCAAGCTGTCAGTGTTTCTACCGATATAATAATTTTTAAAACTCTGTGGTTTACCTGTGAATCACACTGGAGTTCAAACCTTTAGATAAAATCCACATCTAGAAAATTCTTTAAGATAAAACTTTCTCTATGTTGGCCTTCCCTAGAGACAGCTGAGGGACAGTATCTTAAGTTTCTTAGAAACTCTACTGTTTGATCGAAGGTTCTCTGAAGCACCATGTTTATATGGTCTTGACAAATAATCTTTACTGCCACGCCCTGACTTCATCATTAGACCACTATTTCCTAGCAGGGCCCTGGGTTTTAGCTTCGCCTAGAAACCATTTCTTAATTTTAGAATTGTTTGCCAACTGGAGAAGCTTATGATTTTAAAAACCATTAAGTCCTATCTCTTTTTGTTTACCAGTGTGTCCTTTAGGTTGTCCCTTACCTCTCTTGTTTTGCCCTAATAGGGAAAATAATTGGAAATCTCCTTAGCCAGATCACTTGATCTGCCATATTTTCTACTTTCCACACAACTGTAGGTAACAGTGTAGCTAAACTTCCTGCCATATACACCAAGGACCCCTTTTCCTTCATTCTGCTTTGAAGCGCCACTATCAGCCTTTCCAAAGCTGTTAGACTTCTGCCTAAAGTCTGTTCAAGGTACTTGAGGTTTTCACTGTCTTCTTCTCAAAGCTCTTCCATCTTCTCACTGCCTGGTCCCACAGCCTAGGTATTTAGGTATTTGTTACAGCAGCAGGGACACCTCCATTACCAAACTCATTAGTTGCATTAATGGTCTATGGCTGTGTAACAAAGGTATCCCAAACTCAGTGGTTCAAAAACAACATTTATTATTATCAGCCTTTTTTTTTTTTTTTTTGGTGCCTCCTGAGTTTGGGCTTAGCTGATAAGTTCTGGCTTGTGGTCCCTCACGAAATTGTTGTCAAGAAGTTGCTCTGGACTGCCAATCATCTGGAAGCTTGCCTGGTGGTAGATGATTCATTTCCTCTACAGCTAACTCACATGGCTGATGGCAGAGGGCCTGTAATACTGACTCTTAGCGGTTTGCTCCTCACCACATGTTCCTACCCATGTCTGCATGAGTGTCCTTACAACATGGCAACTGGCTCCCCAAGAATGAGTGTTCCAGGGGAGCAAGATGGAAGCCTTAATATCTTTGATGGCCCGGCTTCCTAAGTCACATACCATTATTTCTGAATTGTTATGTTTCTTACACAAGTTAACACTATTCATTTTGTTGGGATACTATTCAAAGGCACAAGTGTCAAGAGAAAGGAATCATTGCAGGCTTGGTAGCACACGGATATTGCTTTTTGCTCTTGCTATTACCTTCTGCTCCTACTTGAGTCATTTTCAGATCTTTGTAAGAGTAACACCTAATCCTTTGAGTATCTGATCAAATTTAACCTCTTCAAACCATTCTTCCTTTCCCAACGTATCTTGTATTTCCCCCATACTTTCTTTCATATCATGCTATTTCCTTCACAAGTTTTATTATTTGAAATAATTATTCAAATGTATTTGCTTACTTATTTAAATGTCATTGCTTTTTGTTTTCCACTATGAGGATGTAAACTTTCTGAGGGCAGGAACCTTGTCTTTTGTTTCCATTCCTCTATCATCAGTGCTTCCAGTAAGGCTGATACTTAAGATTCAGCCAATAAATATTTGTTCAGTGAATAAACAAAGGTATTCCATAAGGATTATAAATGACTTACTATCTTTTTAGAATGGTCTATTTCAAGAAAGGATTTAAGTCAGCATGGAACTATCCACTAAAGAAAGATATATAATTAACCAGAAATAGGCTCTGAGCTGCTTGGGGGTTGAAATGTATCACTGTGTTCTACAGATCCTCTGTTTTCAATGAAGAACTCTGTTTTCAAAATGGAGCCACATAAGAAGGGATTTTTTTTTTTTTTTTTTTTTTTTTTTTTTTTGCCAAGCAGGATTTAAAAGGCCCTACCTTTTCCTCATGAACATAAGACACATATTAGGGAACTAAGGTACAGAGTGCACAGATTATAAAATAACATAGAACTGCATGGGCAGAGTGACATGGACATGGCAGAAAGCCAACATCACTCAGAAAATACTAGAAAATCACCTGAGAGAGACTCATTGTTTAAGGTAAATGTTTAGCAATTGGAAATGCAAAGGAAATCAAAACACTACAAACAAATGTACAGCTGTGTGATAAGATTAAGTACCTAATGAAGAGGACCAAGAGAACTGAGCAATACAAGTATGAGAGAAATCCTTATTATTTACTTACTCTGTATTGTGTCAGATAATTTCATTGACCTAGAGTGGAGTAATTATGCATTAGTCAGGATGTTTTGAATATGAGTCACAGAAGTACAATTAAAACTAGATTAAGCACACACACATATATTTTTGACTATTGTAATCTGAGAAGATAAGAAAATAGGCCCTTGAACTATATAACTTGAAGTCAAAAGTCTGTCATGTCTATTTGCCTTCTCTTTTTTTTTTTTTTTTAAGATTTTATTTATTTATCTGATAGAGAGAGAGAGATCACAAACAGGCAGAGAGGCAGGCACAGAGACAGGAGGAAGCAGGGTCCCCGCTCAACAGAGAGCCTGATGCGGGGCTCGATCCCAAAACCCTGGGATCATGACCTGAGCCAAAGGCAGAGGCTTTAACCCACTGAGCCACCCAGGTGCCCCGCCTTCTCTTTTTGATTCTGCTTCTCAAGTCATGTCATTCTCTTCCTTTGTTTCTTCAAGGCCTGTTACCGCTTCTTAGAGCATTTTTTTTTTCAAATTCCCTGTAATTTAGGTAATAGGCTAAATGATACAGCCCTGTGTCAGTGATAACATTCAACCAACTAAATTTCATCTTGAAAATTTGCAACTGACACACAAAACTTACTTCAAGTCAAGTCTCGAACTTGGAAGTCATGAGGCTCTAGAGTAGCCATTTTTACCCAAAACTGAGGAAAAGGAGAAAATGTTCCTATATAGATCCTATATAGATATCCTATATAGATATAAAAGAGATCATGAAAGACAGGAATTCTGATAGTTGATTTGTAGCACATCAATCCTTATAATAAAAACAACTGCAAAAACTGGATAAAATGCAATAGTAATTTGTAATAGTGATTAGTAATAGTAATAGTAATATTAGTAATTAGTAATAGTAACAGTAATTAGTAATTAGTAATTAGTAATATTACTAAGCTATTAAAATAGCCAGAGCTTAATGGGTCAGCATCTCTGGGAGAAAAGAGACTCATTGTGGTAAGCATGCCATTCCACACTGCTTTTGCCTCAATCCCTTTGCTGATTCAGAAGCAGTGTTGCCTGACACACTAGTGAATCAAGCAGAAAGAGTCGACTAAAAAGGTATGGAAGCTGAATATAGCTATCCAGTGTCTCAGGGAACTGGGAAGTACAATTTTGATGTGCGGGGTTCGCAAAGCAGCTCAAGGTTGAGGGGCCAATATTTTGAAGAGAGAGGGAAGCTCAGAGAAGTAAACCTGACATCCTAAGCTGCTTTCCCCAGAAGCATTTGTCATTTATACATGAAACAGACTAAGACTTTGGGGGACCAAACAGAAAACAGTTGCCAAGAGGCTGGAAACCTTGGTTAGCAGTAGTCTCATTGTGCTGAGAGAGAAATATTGGACCTAAGGGCCTACCAAAGTCAAAAGACCTTAGTAAACAGCTCAGCCTTCAGTTGAGACATCCTGACAACTAGACAGATCAATCCTTTAATAAAAGCTAAAATGCAGTCCCAAACCAATTCAGGGTAAGACTGGATAAAGATGACCTACTCCATTCTAACATTCTGCCAGAAGCTATAGAAAATTTTCTCTTGGAGGAAGGTCACATTTGTTTCCAAAGCCTCTCAACTTTTCTTAAAAATTCCAGCCTTCAGTCAAAATTTACAAGGTATGTCAAGAGACAAGACCAAAAGAAAAAGCAGATAGTAGAAACATAGATTATCTATTTGTTTGGGGTATCTTTCATGGACTTTAAAATAACTTATAGGGGCACCTGGATGGCTCAGTCGGTTAAGTGTCTGCCTTTGGCTCAGGTCATGATCCCAGGGTCCTGGGATCAAGTCCCATATCCAGCTCCCTGTTCCATGGGGAGCCTGCTTCCCCCTCTCCCCCTGCCCCACCCTCTGCCTGTTGCTCCCCCTGCCTGCCGCTCCCCCCTGCTTATTCTCTCTCTCTGTCAAATAAATAAAATCTTGAAAATAAAATAAAATAACTTACGGTTATTTGCATATTTACCTATATTATATAAATATTTATATATTTGTTTACATATTTATATTTATAACTAGGATAAGTTATTTTAAATTCCCAAAATAATGATTCAGAAAGTAGATGACAAGATGGAGACTTTCCTCTGAGAAAGGGAATCTGTATCAAAGAAATTAAGTGAAAAGTCTGGACCAAAAAAATGTCATACTTAATACACAATATAGAATATAATATCATTTTATAGTATAGTAACATCTTATTGTGGTTTTAATTTGTGTTTCTTTTGCTGAAAGAATGTGAAGCAAGTAGAAAAGCCATACACTGTTTGCAGACCTACTTCGTAAATTTGTTTAGCAGGATCTACTTAAGCGGAATATGCGTATAACCTATTATCAAGGATTTCTACTCCAAAGTTTATGTCTAACAGAAATGCACAAGTATGTGCACTAGAGACAAGTTAAAGATTGTGTACATGAGCACTTTTTTTTTCTAAGAGGGAAAAATGAAAAACCAAACTTCCAAACCACAGTAGAAAAGATAAATTGTGGCATATGTGCACAAAAGAATACAATGTAGCAATGAAAACAAATGAAACTACACGTAACATTAAGGATGACTCCCACAAATATAATACTTGGTGGGAGGCCAGAAATCAAAGACTACATATAACATAGTTCCATTTTTAGGACATTCAGAATCAGGCAGAACTAACTTATGATCAAAGTTAACCTTTGCAGAGGACAGCATTGTGGGTATCATCCCATTTACTAATCTGGATGATGATTTCACCGGTGAGTTCATTTTGTGAAAACTTAATGAACTGTACACTGATGACTTTTATATGTCAATAAAATAATGTATATGGGGGCAGGGAGTGAAGAGAGAAGCAAAGATACAAGCCCACACAAGCTCAGCCTGAGATCCAGAACACATCCTGGGCTCCTACTGACTCTCCTGTTCATGCTTAAGTTTTTCTGAAGCCTAGCTGTTTTCTCGACCTCTGGTTTTATGAGAGTCTTTTCCAGTAATTTCCCTCTCCTCCACCCCATCTTTTTTTGTAATAAGATACCTAAATATTTTGGACATTGGGGAGGGTATGTGCTATGGTGAGTGCTGTGAAGTGTGTAAACCTGGCGATTAACAGACCCGTACCCCTGGGGCTAATAATACATTACATGTTTATAAAAAAATAAATAAAATAAAAATTAATTTAATTAATTTTAAAATTTAATTAAATTAATTAAATTTATTTAAGTTAAATTAATTAAATTAATTTTTTAAATAATAAAAAAATTTTTTTAAAGATACCTAAACAACCTTGAAAGTATTTCCTTAGCATAGGACTTTTTAAAGGAAAAATAGGAAAGAAAAAAAAAAGATTTGCTAAGAATAACTGAATTCACAAACTACTAGAAAAGAGCTATATATATTTTAATTCCATCTATTTAGTAACAAGAAGCCACAAACTCTTTGAGCAATATTCTGACCTACAATCCTTGAATAACACAATTTGTAAGCAAACCTAATGCAAATAAGCATCAAAATGAAATTTTTGCAGAGCAATTTAATTGCTTTTTAAGAGCAGATTAACTAAAGTATATTTGGTAAAAATGAATACATAATCTGAGCTTCTTTTTCATTCAGAAACTGTTTCAACCAATTCAAAAGAAGCAAATGTTCTATTGCCCAACCTCTAGAAAGAACCTCTGGAAATTCATTTCCAAAATAAAATGATGCTGATTGGAAAAGAGATATATTAGGTAGGGACTCAAGTGTCCAGACTAATGTGTTCACGATGCAGGGTAATTAGCAAGGACCATGAATGGTCCATAGTTCCTAAGGGTTTTGAGAATCAAACGATGAACTACATTTGACTCTATTTGGTCCATATGTCTATTTCAAATAGTTTAATCCCAAAGAAGTTTTCCACTGATCTTGTTTACCTAAGAAGGCTTAATTTACATGGTTTCAGTATAGGTGACTTTGTTGGAAACCCCCACTGATTCTTTTGGATGAAATAGTTATACCAGTGAAGTAACTCCAGCAAGAAACCAAAGTAAGTGGAAACATTGCTAACTTGAAATTCTTCAACATCAGGTCTGCTACTTGTAAAGGGATTCGACTGCTGAGTTGTAAGAGGCTTATTGCAGCTTGTTATTAATTTAACATTTCAAATTTAACATTTCAAAGCATCTATTCACAAGGTTCTATTTAATTGAATATTAATGTGCAAATGTTTAAGGCACCACCACATAAAATGTCTCTATTAACCCTCAAAAAAATTGCTGTCAAAAAAGGAAGAACAAATGTCAGGCTCATTTTTTTCAGATTAAAGTTTGGGTACTTTCTCAAAGGTCACGGTGTTTATAATGGGCAGAAGTAGACTGGACCACAGGTTTCTTTCCTTCTAATAAGGTCTTCTTGTCAGTATTTTGTGTTGCTAGGTATCAACTAGATATTGTATAAATTCAGTTTGATCCAGTCTCTTCATGGGAATGGCCTTCTATGTAACCCACATCTGTTATCACTACTCAAAAAAACCAAAACAGGGCGCCTGGGTGGCTCAGTCTATTAAGCATTTGCCTTCGGCTCAGGTCATGATTCCGAGGTTCTGGGATTGAGTCCTGCATTGGGCTCCTTCCTCAGTGGGGAATCTGCTTCTTCCTCTGCCCCTCCCCCTGCTCATGCTTTCTCTCTCTCTCTCAAATAAATAAATAAAATCTTTAAAACAAACAATAAAAAACAAAGTTTATATTAATACAAAAGCAAGTAAGTTGTTTATTCATACTAACTTCCTTGTTACTAGACTTTATAATTTCATGTCAATAAACCTATGTCATATATCTTTCCATCCAGAAGTAGGACAATTTAATATTTTTCATATCAATTATCAATAGTAAGCAGATTTTCCATTTGATTTATTTTAGTTCCAACTGTGAAGTTTTTGTGCATGTGCAGAATGACAAGACTCTAAGACACCCTTACACTAGGGTTTATGGAGTGAGGAATATTAGCAAGTGAGATGCTGGTCATTTTCTTCTGTTTTGCAAACCACTAGATCTCTTAAGCTTCCATTTTCCATTGCTGGCTTGTCACTGACCTTCCCAGATACAAGTTTCTCCTCTCCCTGTCTCTCACTGAGCACTTCCTTCCTGGGCTGCACTGCAGTACGTACACAGACACAAGGAAAAGATGTTTACAAACAACCCCATAAAACCCCCTCTTGAATGCAAGGAGCCCAATTTTGAAACCAATGTCTTACTAAAATCTTACTACCAGTTGGATCTTCCATCTCCTTCAGGAAGCCTTCCCCAACATGAATCGTTTGACATTCTCTGGGCTAAACTTGGTCTACGTTATATTTCAATTATTCATAACTGTCCCATCTCATTTACTTGATGGCAAAGTGCCCGATGGCATTTTTGGTTTTGCTCATTTTTGTATCTGACAGAGGGCCTAAGAGAGAAGCATTAACACAAGCCTCCCTTTAAGCCTATGGCTCTAGGCCTGCTGAGGTAGATTTTGCTCTGTCCAAACATTTTTTACCCTCACTGCTCACTTTTTCTCATCTCTTCTTCAGGCACCTGGTTCAGTCTTTCTTTCTTTTTAAAAAAGATTTTATTTATTTATTTGATAGAGAGAGATCACAAGTAGGCAGAGAGGCAGGCAGAGAGAGGGGGGAAGCAGGCTCCCTGCTGAGCAGAGAGCCCAGTGAGGGGCTCGATCCCAGGACCCTGAGACCATGACCTGGGCCGAAGGCAGAGGTTTAACCCACGGAGCCACCCAGGTGCCCCTGGGTCAGTCTTTCTTACCAGTCAGTTAGAGTGGCTGGGACTCTTCCTATTTAATCCTTCCCAGCAAAAGAGTCTTCTTCCAGGAATTAGGGGTGGGACTGGGGGTAGATGCTGGCAAGGCAGAAATCATGCAACCAGAAAATTTTAAAGGCTTGACGTGAACAGGAAATTGTAACTATGCCATATTCAAGTGGATTTTTTAACCTCCTAAAATGTGTTTCTCCTTTTCCTAATCACAAAAGCCAGTGTAAACTATTTAATTCTGCAATTACAGGATGAAGAACCGCAAACAGCAAAGCCTCAGGCAAGAAGTGAGCATCCTTCCACTGTACCCTCATTAGTGAGGATAAATGTGCCATCTCTGGGCAACCCATTATGTATCCTTTATTTGTGTATTAATTAAAAGGAAAGCTTGGTGATATAGCATGAATCTATATGACAGAAAACCATACAATTCTCTAACTCCAAAAAACAGTGTTAAAAAAGCAGTTTTAGGGTCTAATTAAGAAGGCCTATATTTTCCTACTACACTACACTGCACATATGTTCACGGCTCTCAGGCTCCCATGCTGTCTCTGAAACACGTTTTGTTCCATTCCAGGAAGATGACTGCTGTTAAAACACTGGTTTTCGGATGGTGTTTGGAGAGCAGAGAGAAGAAGGGAGGTTCCTCAAGAAGAGGAGGGATTTCCATTGTTTCCAGAAAATTGTTAAAATACGTGTGTGTGTGTGTGTGTGTGTGTTTTCTGAGCATTTCTCACACATTTGCAAGACTCTGTTTCCCACCTCTGATTTTTTTCCCCATTTTCTGCCTCGCCTGCTCATCGCTAATGTAAACAGATGGGATCCCCCGAATGCGAGGAACGTGATCAGTGACTCCACAGGAAAAACAGAGGGCTTCTTCGCAAATGCCAGATAAAAGTGTTCCCAAACTCAGTTCAGAAAGCATAGGCAGAGCTTTTTGTTCTGATTTTTTTTTTTCAAATGACAGAAACTGACTTAAATGTAAAATCTGGCAATGTTTTGTTCCTATGATGATGCATAAAAGATTGAACGATGTACGCTTAAAGGAGGCTTTGAGACTGTTTTCCTCAGGACAATTAGAAAAACACTGAAAGGCAACGTGTTTGAAACAGTGTGTATTGAAGTTACACTGACACAGAAAGGACGACACCCAGAATACTGGCTGTTGCCCACGGACTCTCCCTGGATACTTTCGGCTCCTCATCATTAATCTAGAAAGGTTTTCACGTTCATATGGTGGAGAGCTGGGCTTTGTGATGCGCATGCTTTGAGAGACAAAGGACAAAGGGGGCTCCCCTTCTCCAATTTTTATAAAAGAAACATTTCAAAATAAGATAAAGTGTGAAATATTATCTCCTTATTCTTCCCAGACCCATTACTCACTTTCATCAGCACAAGCAATTTTGATTATGTCAGGATATGAACCATTTTGGCAAAGGAGAGCTAAGTGCTTTTTAGGTTTAAATATTTAAATAAATAAATGGAAATCAGGAAGGCGTATTTTCCAAATGGATAAGATCATTTCTAAAAAATGTTGATCTTCTCAGGGCTACAACCTAATCTGTACAACTTGAGCATTTTCGAATTTACGGCCTCTTCTGAGCAAAATCATGTTTAATGTGCAGTTTGTATAGGTAATTAGAAACTGATCAGTGAAGAAATGGGGGTTTGCTCCCAGGACCTCATGCTTAAGAATGGTACAGTCCCCTCTCCCCATACTGATGCAGTCTACCCTAGGGTAGAAGTAAAAACTGGAAGTGCCAGCCATCTTGGAGGTCCGCAATTTCTGAGAACCAGTTTAGCTTCTAGTCTCCACTGGCCTCAAGATTTTAGCCCCTAAGAAAGGCATCTATAACTACGTGTTGCAATTTTTGAAGGCCATCCTTCCTGGCATTTAATCTATATTCCTGGTCTTTTCCATCTAATACTGCTTTCAGATCAGTCATATGTGAATCAGCAAATGTAGGTAATTTAGGAGTAGGGATTTTAGGTTCAAAAATAGATATAAGGTTCGAATGAAAGAGACTTTTGCTCCCCACAAAATTATAGCTATTAGTGATCCTTAACCATGCTCAGCTCCACCTCCCGTCCCCATCCTCTACCCCACTTCCGCCTGAGGTGCTTTAATTTGATCTTTGTTGTACATGCTGCTTGAAAGATGAAGCCCTCTGGTGATAGCAATAATCAAGATAAAAGAGAGAGAGAGAGAGAACCTGAAACCAGAGTGGCCTCTTATTGTCCCTGCACCTGTGCAGAGAAAAGAACTATGGTGTCAAGTGCACGATTAAACTTTCATATTTTCCTTTCTTTAAAACCCACCCTCATTCCCTTTCTGGAATTTCTTTGTAAGGAAAACACTCATGTCTTCTCAGGCACTATTTTTAGGTAAACTCTTTTTAATCATAGATTTAAAAAGAATTCTGACCCCAGAAAAATGATACGCTGAATTTGAGAAGTCACACTGGGTCCACTGAAACGGAGCCTTCTTTTGATTCAAACCATCACTATGCTTTAAAAAATATAAAAAATTGCTTGCTACAGATTGTATGCTATAAAATACAAGGTAATCAATACAATAGCCCCCTTCATTTCAGAGGCACGTGTTACAGTTCTGGAAAAAAGAACCCTTAGTAAGAGGTAACACATTGCTGGACGGAAAAGCTGAGAACAGTTACTGTCTTGTTACCATTTATCTTCACTCCTGAAGACTCTGAAGCAACAGGCAGGCCTGATTTGCTTTTGTATCTATTACCACATAACTATGGGGAAGGACTAAACCCAACCACACAGTCTGTTCTTTTCCTTATGTAAGCTGTTTTATTGCCATCATAATCACTGAGAGTGACCCTCTCTCCCATCTGTTGATTTTTTTTCCTTTGCTGAAACAGTGCTTAGGTTTCAAAAATACTGATCTCAAAATCATTAACCTAGAAAGAACCTGGCCTTCATCCACTCCATTTATGGGATGTTAAAGCAGTCTCAAGGGTTTGCTAAAATAAACTAACAGGCTGTAGAGGAGAGGAACACACCATCTGGCCAAGCCAGTGAGGCTGAGAATATACAGCCGAGGTAATTACTTTAGGTGAATCTATTACAACACATGGAAATGACAGAAAGTTTGGATTTTTTTCTTCCTGCACCCTGTGAATCTTCTTCCAGTCTGAAGGATGGACTGATCAGCTGGAAGAAAGAGGAATCCAGAGCTGATGTAAAGAAATGATATGTGAGGTCTGGGACCTTGGTGACTCAGGATTCCTAAAGACATCTACTGTTCAGTGAAGATGGAAATTCTTGGGTTTTATGGACAAACTTGTTGGAGGGGCTGTGCACAAATACATTTTCATACACTGAATCGTTCAGTACACAAAAGAGTCCAGGAGTGTGAAAGGAAATGGGTGTGGAAGTCTCTTTTTGCCCCCTTCATTTACATTTTGTAAATGTGGATAGCTTACTCTCTTTCCCTCTCTCTCTCTCAGATTTAAGAAGAAAACTTGCCCTAAGACCTAGATTTTATCAATTAGGAAATACTCCTTGAGGGAAAGCAGCTTATAAATGGCCACTTTATTTCCACTGTTCAGAATCAGGACAAATCTCTTCACATTTTCTTCGTTTTCTCATCTCCCAGCTACTGATCAAGCCAAACTGATGGGGTTCTGCCCTTGTCATTCAGCGGCAACAGGGGCTTCTTTTTTGCCAAATACAAATTCACACAATTTCACATCGAATTATGTAAGTTCTTAGGATCACTGTCTCCTCCTTCTCCTAACACGATCTTATCCTTGCTTTTAGGGCACCACATCCACTGGCTCTGTTCTGCCAGCTTTGCTAGGTCCTTTTCTCTTTCTATCCCCTAATCCTCTATTTTCACGGGACCCAGGTTATGGGCCTTTCCATAAGCTAATCATCTTTTTTGATGACATCAGAAATCATCACTATGCAAGACAGAAGAGGTTAAGTAAAAGCGTGGTGATTAACTATTTCCTTCTTTCCTTCCTTCCTTTCTTTCTCCTTTTCTTCCTTTCTCTCTCTCCCCCCTCCCTTCCTCCCTCTTTCCTTCCTTTCTAACTTGAGTATGCTTGACACACAACGTTACACTAGTTCCAGGTATACAACACAGTGATTGAATGACTCTGTGTGTTATGCCATGCTCACCACAAGAGCAGCTACCATCTAGAAGTAACGACCTGGTAATTCTGAATTTAAAAGGACAATATCAGTCTGAACGTGTGATGTATCTCCTAGCTATAACCACAGTGACCAGCGTAATCACAATGAGAACTCAGCCTGTGCTCTCTAAACACCATTTTCAACTAAAAGAGACTGGGGTTCCTAAGAGAAATGGTTGATTTCAGGTATACAGCAAGAAATGTGTCCAAATTACCCAGAGACCAAACCAAAAAGGCTTTTTGCAACATTAAGTGAAATAATGGATCTAGGCAGTAATCATCTGTGATTGCTAATCTCAGAAAAAGCAAGACAACCAGACATTTTGTGCTTCTTGATGGAAATACCTACTACAATGGGTGAAATATTCTGGGCCAAGAATAAATAAATATTCGAAGTCTGGTAAAAAACCTATAGATCCAACTACTAATTTACAGGAAACCACAGGGAAAGAGAAGATAATGGGGTAAATGACACCATGGAGATGCAATCAGCAAAATACAGATTGTGAGAATCTCTGTAAGACCATAAATTTAGGTTATCAACAAATAAATTGTAAGGAGCAAGGAGAGGAAAGGGAAAGAAACATAAGAGCAAAATCAACTAATTAGAATGTATGGTCCTTAGTCAGACGCTGATTTGTAGCAAATTTATGGATAGGCAAGGAAATTGAAACACTGACTCAATATGGGATAATTTTAGAAATTTCTGTTGTTTTAGTTGTGATACTGCCATTGTGATTTTATTTTTCAGGAAGAGTCCTCAACTTTTAAAATTCCATATTGAGTAATGATGGAAATTATATGTGATTCGGGATTTGCTTTTAATTAATCTAGTAGTGTTAGCGGTGGTGGTTGGGGGAGAGTAGGGGAGCAGGGAATGGATGGATATGGTTGAAACAAGACTGGTCAGGAGTTAATGGTTGTAGAAGTTGGGTTAGAGCACACAGAGATCCACTGTACTAGTCTCTCCTTCTTTGCATATTTTAATCCCTAAGGAAAAAAAAGTTTTAAAACACCCATACCAAATCTGTATTAGCCTGGCCTCTCCTCTGCCGCACACAGGAGTTTTAGATCACTATTCCTTGACATCTAAGGGCTTCTGGAAACTCAGACTTAATGTATATAAAATACAACACAAATACCATAAGTTCCATTAAAATAATAACAACAACAAGAGAAATAAAGCCAATTTTCTATTCATGTTTCCCATCTCAGTAATTTTGGGAGCATATACCCAATTGATCAACCCAGAAACCTGGGTGGAAGCCTTGATTCTTCCCTCTTCCAAACCTCTTCATACAGTCTATTACCACAACTTATTAGTTCTAACTCCAGCGATTATTAAAATGAATCCAAATCCATCTCCTTTGCCCCCTTCATAATCTAGGCTACCATCATCTCTCATAAAGACTACTGCCCCACCTATACCTCGGTTGTGGTGGACAGAGATGTACAGTAATAAAAATAATAAAAAAATGCTCTCATTACGCATCCCTGGCCAGAAGACATGACAAGCTCACTGCCCTGGCCTTCCTCACACTGGAGGCGGCTGGTGTTAAGAGTCTATGCTGTGATCTCCACTAGTTTCTGATTTGTCCAGAGTTGGATTCACATCACTAGTTTCTTGCTTTCCATAAACAAAGACACACACATGGAATCAGACGTCAAATGTAATCTGAGCAAACAAGATGAGCACTTTTGTGGTTGCATAACTTAACGAGGGTGGAGGGTTCCGACAGTGCCTAGTCCTGGCTCCTCTCCATCAGAACAGACCTTCATCAGTCAGGTTTTATATTCTGAGAAGCAAAAAACCTAGTACTATGGTTTCAACTGCTTTATCTCACTTCGAGAAAATTTCATTTAATTAACATCAGATGTGAAAAATATTTATGGCCTGATTTCATGAACCAGCAAAACAATTATCTACTTTCTTTATTCAAAAGAGCATATTAAAAATCCAAGCTTAATCGACATCTCAACATGTACAATTAGTACGATTACAATTTTTTTTTATTTTTCAAGAGAAATAATCATAACTATTCATTAGGCAATTTTCTTGTATAAAGAATTAAGTAGAATCATGAGCCATCCATCTATAAAGGGTCATCAGAGGATAGTGAGAAGTCTTCTAATTCTTAAGACACGGGACTGAAATCCCATATGACCGTCACCAGGTCCATGCATTTAGACAAGTTATATAAAAGCTCTCTGCCTCTACTCCCTCATTTGGAAAGTGAAAATCATAATAAAACCAATACGCAGGTTTATAGTGAGGACTAAATGAACTAATAAAAGTTAGAACATTACAGCAGTGCCTGTGATCTCGTGAGCACTCAGTTAGTGCAGGCTATTATTAGTAGCAGAACAACCCTAAGAATATTTAAGGCATTTATTAGAGAACAAACATGACAGTCTATAAACCATCCGTATTATTGTCAAAGACAAAATAATTGACTGGGACGCAAGGTCTGATATGGTACAGCACCTCACGTGTTACTAAGGTTCCGGACTGGAGGTTTTACATAATTGGGAGTGGTCCCAACTTCCTGTCAGAGCGGAACTTCATATTGTCTACCTATCTCAACAGCAGATACAAAAGACCCCCTACCCAGAAGACATGATTTGGGGATTTCAGAAGTAGATAAAGATATCATAGCTTATATCCCTACAGGGACATGGATTCCCCTGCTAGGCCACTCTGATGATGAAGTGAAACGTGCAGAAGCACTCTGCATGGCTCCTGATACATACCAGGTATAGAATACAATGGGGCATCTCCATTTTCCCATACAGTTCCACTTCTCAAAGCACCAATGAATAAAGGAGCCTGAGGAGCCACCTGCCAACAGTTTTCAAAATGCGTTCTGTGGCCCACATCTCCTCTACTGCCTCAGCCTCCACTTCGGCCCTCCCCTGTGCCAGCAAAGATTTCCAAGTTTGCTTAGCTGGGGAAAAACTGTGTCTTTATGGGTAAGGTAGAGTTTACAATACTCAGAAGCATATTAAATGAAGTGGGGGAAGGAAGCTGTTCCAGTTTTAAGTTATCTGTTTATCTCTTGGCTCCCAGCTTTGTTCCCTGCCCCTCTCTCTCTCTGTGCTGCAGTTGTGGGAAGCACATTTGCAAGTCTGTCTTGCCCAAGGGAAGAGCTGCGGCAAACTGGAGGACAGCAAGAGGGGGGAAACCCGTATGTTCTCACTTCCCTTCAGTGACGTCTCCTTTAGGGGTTCCATCTCGACGATGATTCCAGGCCCCCTGGAAAAACCCTTCCTTTCATGACCCCCATCTCTTGAAGACAGCTCCAGAATGGGTCCAGCTCTTGCTGACTAGCCCGGGCTGTGGAAGTGCCCCTTGGTCATGGCAGCACTTTCTTTTACAGCTAATCTTTGCAATACTCCACAGTCCCCGAACATCTCTCAGCTCTTCTACAACTTGTGCTAACAAATCCACATATTACAGTCTCCCTATTTGTTCTATTTTACTATTAGAACCCTATAACGCCATGAGTATTCCCCAATGTATGTAACTCTGAAAAAGGTTTGTCTTGTAAAAGCTGTTTCCATCCTTACTGGGAATATAGTCTGAGATTTGGGGGAGTGTCCGAGCCACTCAAAAGGCAAAGCAGATTTGGACAGGTCAGATATTTTGAAAATACATATACCTTTACCTATATATTATAGATATATAATACAATACCTCTTTACATATATACACACACATACATATATATATATATTCTGCTTTTCTCCCTTGATGAAATTAAAAAGTTGCTCAATAGATTCCACCCCACTTTGTCCTATGAAGTCAGAACCTTCATCTCATTTCAAATAATGGCTTTTCCCAAAGGAAGCGTCTCCTTTCAGGATATCATAATAAGCTAATGGACTGAGTGATCAATGTTGTGTGCGGCGGAACATTAGAAATGTGCCATAAAATATGGAAAACAATTTAGCCACTCTCTAATGCAGGCAATTCTTGTAAAAACTATACATGAAAAACATGTACCCAACCATTTTTTTCATGCCTTACGACAAGATTAGATGCAATAAAAACCTTGTCTTAGCAAATCAGCGCGTTAGAGGATGCTGTCAGCAATAACTTTGCAAAGACATGTCCATTACCAAAGAGGGGCATTATCCTAAATTTACTCTCATTGAAGATTGATGTCTGCTATAAGCCACCATCTGTCTCTAGATTCTGTGGTATTACAATGCTGTCACTCCGCACAGTGGGAGCAGTTTGTGGCTTCGTGTTTTCTTTCCACTTTTTATCGTTTCAAAGTGGAAGATGGACAGGCAATTGTCAGAACAAAACAACAAAGTATGACTGACCATGTGAGATGTAAGGATCAAGTCCAAACAAACTACATTTTTTCTCCATAAGTAAGATGAGCAATGCATAAAATGAACTGTTTGAATGTGATTACCTAACAGTGACTTATCCCAGTGATTTTCAGCTATTTTGAGGCAAGAAAGTATATTTCAGCACACTTGGTCAATTTCACAAATTCCCCAAACCAAATACCTCAGTGACACTTTTACCAAGCAAGTAATAATTTTCTTGATTTGGGTATCTTTTTTTTTAAGGGTAAAATAATAGATGTCCTTTGTCCCAGTGCTGCTCATCTACTGAATAGAACAGCTTTTCTATTTTTTAATTCCTCTCCCTTATCAGGAAAAAATGTCTGATTTTTTAGTTCCAATAAATATTTACTTATAAATTATATATGTATAGACATACTACTACACTCTATACACTGTAAAATTATACAATATAAATATAAAGTGATGGTATAAAAATAAATGTACAAATGACTTCAATTATTTTGACCTGCATTCCTTAAGTCATTTCCACGAGACCACTGGATGAGAGCTCATAGAAGTCAGACTACATTGAGAATTCAGTTTTGATGCCAAGGTTCCACTTAAATCTTGTCTTTTGAAAGTACCCTTGCCAGATAAAATACTGAACACCAAGTTCAATGCTGATGGGATATACTTATACTAAAAAAATTATTCATTATTCACGTAACATAAATTTAACTGGGCATCCAGAGTTGTTTGTTGACTAAATCTACCAATTCATCCAGTGGTCTGAGGGTCCACCTGATACTTTTCCTGCTTCCTCCTGCCTATGTCTCTCTCCAACTTCCTCACCAGGTATGTGGTTACTGTTTACTAGCACAGAACGGACAGGTAGAAAGCCATGTATTTTGCTATGACTTCTTTAAATGATATGCAGTAGGGTCTATGTTTTCAGGTTCATCCTACATGGTATCTGTCTAAACAGGACAGCACAAAGCCAGTCTTGTATATCATTTAATGGGTTGTATGCATGTATGCGTAGCGGCGACTGAGTAGGTTCAGTCATCAATCATTTATTCAATGCCTAGCATGTTTTAGGCACGGGGCCCAGGCCTTGTGGTATTAGGAAGCAAAAGATGATTCCATTTCTCTCAGAGTAAATGCCAAGATCCTAAAAATGATCTGTGTGGCATTACACGGCGGCCCTGTGGCAGCTGTGAAAATGTACCTCCCAGCTCTGAGGATGTAACATTCTTCCCCAAATATCTCCATGGCCCATTCCCTCACTTCTTTCAGGTCTTATTCTCGAATGCCTTTTGTGTGGTGTTGCAGAGGGGGGCAGGGGAGATTTCAACTGGCCAAGTTCTAAAATTATACTTTCCTAAACTTATTATCTCTCTTTATGACTTTATTTTTCTCTTTAGCATTGACCGTTAACATGCTCCATGGTTCACTTATTCACATTACTGTCTTTCTACCCTATGGGGATACACATTCCGTGAGGATAGGATTTTTCTTTGTTTTGTTCATAGCTAAGAACTGTGCCTGCAACAGAGTAAATTCCCAATAAATACTTGTTAAATAAGTGAATCTCTACTCTCATGGGGAGATTTAAACCAGTGAGATATCTTACTCTAACCTCTTGGGGATGGGAACATAGAAACGGAAGGTGAGGATACTTGTGCTGAATCATAATAGTTCAGTTTGTCTTAGGTATCCCTATGCAGGCAGACCTGCGTGCCATGGTCAGCAAACAGACCACAAAGAAGCCAAAGGCAGCTAGGGAGTGTCAGGAGTAGAAGAATGATGGGGGTGGGGGTGGGGTGGGGGGGGAAGACTAGGGGAGAGTTTTTCCAAAGAGGAGATAAGAACAAATTGCCTACTAAACAAACTGATGTAGAACTAGTCTAGGTCTTACAGCTGCTGAAAGTATTAACAGCTAATAATAATAATAATAAAAAATATTATATTATATTATTATATTATTTATTTAATGACTACTGTGTTCCAGGTTTATTGCTTTATACATGTATCACGTAAGATAGATAAATCATGTAGATAAAATCAATTTATAGGTAAAGAAATTGAAACTTGGACAACCTTAAGACAAAAGCTTCCAAATCAGTGGTTAAAAGGATTAAGATTCTTTTCTTAATCCTTCCTTCTTCCACCCTACCTCTCACCTTGAAATGTGGAAGCCACAGATACGTAACATACCTGATTGGACACTATGCCCCTTGAAGGCCACAAACCACTATTATATCTAACATCTAAGATTTTTTTTCAATCTACAGGCCAATGTTCACCCCTTTGGAGGCGATATAGTCTTTGTTGACAATACATGGTCTAGGGAAATACATGTTTCTCATAGTTGACTTTCTAAACCTAAACACATCTTAAGAATGTAAAGTCATCTTAGCTACTAATCATTGTTATAGGGCACAAGACTGAAGTCAGGAGTCCTGAGCTCTTGTCCTGGCTGTGCCTCTAACAAGCTATGTAATCTCAAATACTTTATAGTTTCTGGTCTTCGGTCACCTTAATTCTAAAACAAGAAGCGACCGTAAATTAATTTCAAAATTCCTTCCAGTTGAGAAACTTCATGAACTTATGTAATGAACTCTGCTTGTTGGCTATTTTTCCCATTTGCTTTTGGAAGCTATATAGCTCATGGTGTTAAGAGAATATGAATGGTTTCATTTGCTGGTGAGAGATATATAGTACTTTCCTTTTTATGTGACCTGCATTTGCCGTGTAGGACAGCAATAGTGGACTTCATAGATGTCTTGGGGATTATCATAAACTCTTATTGCCTCGAGGACTTCTGCAGTCTCATCCATAGAGGACTGAATGACATGGCAACATCAGAGAGACAGACTTCTTTCAGAGTTTGTCATGAGAAGTACAAATATTCATGGGATCTTAGCTGTGACACTACATGAACTAAAATGAAATAATGAATTTTCACTGTGTTCCATAGCTTTAAGTTAAACATGACTTCCGAATCACATTTAACAGAGTACAATCATAGGTCACAAATCACAATGGTTTCAGTAATGTTCTCTTCCATCAAGGAAAACTGATTTAATCAAATTTTATTTTCTATGGTGCTCAGAATTTAGAGAACTTTAGAAAGTCACTGTGAGTTAGAGAAATCAATTAAAATATGGGAATGTTAGAGTTTGGAGTATTTCACAAAAATTTAAAAAAAATTTTTTTTAAGATTTTATTTATTTGACAGACAGAGATCACAAGTAGGCAGAGAGGCAGGCGGGGGGGGGGGGGGGTCGGGGGAAGCAGGCTCCCCGCTGAGCAGAGAGCTGGATGTGGGGCTTGATCCCAGGACCATGACCTGAGCTGAAGGCAGAGGCTTTAACTCATTGAGCCACCCAGGCGCTCCTTTTTCACAAAATTTTAACATGCACATATATGCATGAGTTTTATTTGTATACATTGTATAACACACAGCTATATTTCAGATATAGCTCAGGCCCTGAAAATTGCAAGAATTAAATGATCAGAGCACGAATCACCAGGGCACTTGTGAAAGCACCAGGACCCTCCTTTATTCAAGCGAACTCTGTTAGAAATTCTGTATAATGATGAATTGCTTTTGTATTATGAATAATTCTCTTTATTTCATTTATTTGTTTCAAAAATTTGCATTCTGTGGCATTAGTTGTTGAAGAGTGGGATTCATGCTTATATTTTTCCAGTTGTTTCTTTTTTTTTTTTTTTTTTTTTTTTTTTTTTTTTTTTTTTTCCATTTTATTTATTTTTTCAGCGTAACAGTATTCATTCTTTTTGCACAACACCCAGTGCTCCATGCAAAACGTGCCCTCCCCATTACCCACCACCTGTTCCCCCAACCTCCCACCCCTGACCCTTCAAAACCCTCAGGTTGTTTTTCAGAGTCCATAGTCTCTTTCCAGTTGTTTCTAACTCCAACATTCTCTTCTTTATTTCCTGCTCCAGCAGGAAGGGCCAATAACTTTTCACAGTATTCCTTGGAGTGAGTTTAGGTTTTGTAGACTATTCAGAGCAACATATCAATGAAACAGAGAAATCTTTATTTTAAAAATATGGACTATTGCATACTTGCATAGTAACAGTCTGTCTCTTTATCGTGTCTTAGCAAAGACCCCTATCTCATCAAGGGTGAGAGGGGAAGGAATTAAGAGTGCATAAGGCATTAGATCATTCTGTAACATGAGTACAAAATGATACTCAAAATAAGACTGTAGTATTTGGGATTAAAAAAAATTATACCACATTATTAATATGTTCTGCTCATCGCAGAAAAATTAATAGATTACAACATCTTTTAATAGTCTATTATTTCACTCCCATTCTGCATAGCTGAATTTGGGAAGGAGGGTTATGAGTTATTTAAACGTGACATAAGGACAAAAATTTTCCTAGAAGATTCTTCTTAAACACAAAGAGATTAGACTGGATACACACATGCATCCATTAGATAGTATCAAGTATTTGTTTTATTTTATATATTAGTTTCTATCAAATCTTAACTTGTGCCTACTTTTGGAAATCTGTCAACTACTAGAGTTAGTTCAAATTCATAAAACAATATGCTAAACAGTACTTTCATGGCTTATAAAAATTAATGCAAAACAGATCAATTATAAAAATCTAGTAAAACAGTTTGACAGAAAAAGGAAGGCAAGGTGAAGAGGAGGCTTTATTTACTTTATTTTATGTGATATAAGGTAGACTTGAGTGAATTCATAAAGAAATTGGTACAGTAGAGGGAAGGTAATTAGGTATTCAAGTGAGAAACAAGTCATATTTGGATCAAATCTCTTTACTAACTTGGATGGAGATAAAATCAAGGTTCAAGTGGAAGGCTGATCTTAAAAGGAGGATTCCGGAAGAGGAGATAGCTAGATAGTGAAGAAAGGGATTTTGAATAAATTTTCCCAATAATGAGCTGGTCGTGAGTGTAAAGGCTCATATTCTGCATAATCACCTAAGTGCTAAAGTAGGATCTATTGCCAGAAGCTATGGGACACAGATTTCAATGAATCCCAAGGAAGCTTTCCCAAGCAGTATGATCTGTCCATGAGTATAAAGAGTGATCTCAGGAAGTTCTGGGTTCCAATCTTTGCCCCCTGTCTGGGAAACCTACTTGGCAGATGGCTGCAAAATGGAATGAGGAAGGGACATGCCCAGCTGCATGAATGAAAGCTTTCAGCTACTAGTGGAGACATCCAGAAGGCCCTGTTAAGTGGCATCTAGTCTTCTTGTGATGACACTCTTCAGTCATTTGGGAAAAGGAGCCAGAAAGTAAGTAGAATGAGGTACTTTAGATAGAGGAATGACCAAGTGGGTGCAGTAGCAATTGGGAGGGAAAATAATAAAATAGAAAATGATGGCCTGGAAGAACGTGGTTGGAAGGGTTAAAAGACCAAATGTTTCAAGGACAACAAGATCAGTGGAAATTGCCTCTCTAAAAGGATCTTTGTCCTCCCTGCAACTTGCAAGTCCTGCTCCAGACCAGTTAGTTATTCCTTCACCTATCTAACTAGATGTCCAAGAACGTAGGTGTTAAGTTGATCCAAAAAGAGCCTGGAATGACTTTCTGGTCATAAACCAAGTCAGTTTACATTTTATTTTTAGGAACAAGGCTTTAGGGACAATGATCTCATACTACTATCATTTGTAGTGTCAATAAGTTAAAAAGATATACTCCCTCTTGTTCAAGAAAACCTTGCTACATTCCTTGATAGGTTCTTTAATTCGTTTCTCGTACTTCACGAGTCAAAAAATCTCAAAACAAAACAAAAACCCAACAATCTAAAATTACTGCTAAACTAAGGGGGCAGTTATGTAACACTTAAATTATAAATACACTTTGAACTACCTCTGAGTTTAAGCTCCTTTCCAACTGCGCTCATCCCTAATTTTTCCCTTTAACACAAACTTATTAAGTTGGAATTAGAAGAAATGGATAAAAATGAATTTGTGTTGATTTTTTTCATCATTGATGACCATTAAAAAGGATTTTGCATTTCAACTGAAGGCAAAAAGCCATGAAGCAATGTGGTCAGGAGGCCGTTTCGAGAACATTTCACCAGCACAAAAAGTGCATCAAGGGCTTTCATGAAAAGACTGTATTCCTCAGAACAGTAGCCTGCTGAGCTTGAGATGTTATGTGGAGACAAAACTCAAGAAAAGAAGACTGTCATTCCTTACATCATTAGTGAGAATTTAGACAGTATTTATTTATCCACCTAAGTGAGCTAGACTTACTCCTACGGTGATAAAATTTGATCTTATACAGAACCCAATCAGTCAACTTTTGCAAATAAAATGCTGTGGTCCATAAGACCCAAAGCTGTAGATAAATCATGCACCCTATAATATATGACCCTTGCATCGGTAGGCTTATAGATATCAATGGTCACTTTTAAAACAAATGCTTTAGTGGTTGGATGAGATAAGAGGAAACCCGATTTCCGTAATAGCAATGTACTAGCGTGTCAGCACACCCTCGACCCATGATTTATAAAACATGAGAGTAGGGAGGCAGGATGCTGTTAATATGTCTTAAAGCGTTGCAGAGATAAGCATGCATTTGAATCACAAGGTGCCGGGATTTTACCAAGACTACAAAATCATGGTCTTTCCCTCCGAAAATATACATGCCTGCATAAGAAGATGAACATTCTGTAGTAAAAATGAACAGCTGTCTCAGGGGCATTTAGTTGTCACCCTTGCTGAGCACCTCTGTTTCTTCTCATCTCATCAATAAGCTGTTAATCCAGTAAAAATAAGAGACTGCTACTTCCTGATCAACTCAATAATGGGAATTTTCTGTGTCCCTGAGGTAATGGAGGATTTGGGTGGAAGAGGAAGACACAGAAAGGAAGGGATGGTGCACCCAGGTTGCTTTTGTTCTCACCACATTGATCTGGCATCACCAAGGGTCAACCTTATTAAATATTGTTTATATTCAATCATTGCCATGGCAATTTAAGGGAAAGCGCTTCCTACAGTAAGAGTTCACTCTGATAATTTGTCCAGGGGAAGCGCTTTACTCCTTTGACTGGATAATAAGTCCTCCAAGGCTGAACATCTAATTGTGCATTTCTCCCTATGGTCTAATACAGTCTTGTTTGTAAAAATAAAATTGCCTGAAAAACTCTTGTAAATAAGAATGGGAAACCTGCCAAGCTAAACTCTTCCTCCAGATCACTGCTAGCTTTTCCGTGTCATGTTTTAGTAAAAGCAAATAGTCAGCTTTTCATTTTGAACAATTCAGATGAATTCTTTAGTTTCTTAAAAAGGTTGCTTTATTAAATCCACACATAACCTGTGAACCGAATTTTCAAAAGCTTGCTATCCTGCTAGTGTGCTCCCTAGCCTAGCGGGTATGACCGTCACAAGTGAAAAACACCATTAAGGATCATTATCTCTGACAGTGTAGAACCGCACACTTACTACTGAGATGACTCTTTTGAGCTTTTCTTTATGCTGTACCTTCGAGGCCGGCTCTCTGCAGTCCATTAGGAAATGCGGCTCCAGAAACCTTGGTATTTACTTTGCAGGTACAAGATCTTGC
Source organism: Meles meles (assembly GCF_922984935.1). NCBI lineage: Eukaryota > Metazoa > Chordata > Mammalia > Carnivora > Mustelidae > Meles > Meles meles. Next base: position 47,043,498 of record NC_060068.1, read on the forward strand.
AAGTATGTGCAGAAAGCCCACAGCACAGGTAAATCAGACTGATGTTTATTAATGAGAAAGTGTTTCCCTCATCTGACTTAGCACAGAGCCAAAGTTCTAATACATGATGTACTTTGCACACATGTAGACTTATTCTCCTTTAGAATGAATGATTTTCAAAATTCCCTCAGAATTTTTCCAATACGAAGAGCAGGCTGCCTGCAGTCTTATTCCCGGATTAAGTCAAGTGGGTCATCGGAATTAGCCACTCGTTAGAAAACTTCAGTACGCTGTTTTTAATGTGTAACAGTCCGCATACTTTCTTCCTATATTATGTACATATCATTCCTTGATTAACTTCGTTTAAGATGATTCACATTTAAAACCGTGACTAATTATCTCTTTGAGACCAGGCTAATTTGGGGTAATGAAATTGTTCTGAACTTGAATTTTGGTGAAGTCTGAACAATTTTGTAAGACTTTACTAAAAATCATTGAGTTGTATAATTTAAATGGCAAATTTAATGGTTACGTAAATTCTATCCCAGTAAAATTTTTTTCTTAAAGCTATTTGGCATTATTTCCTACTTGAATTTGATATGAATTAGATTTTCCAAGCAGATTTTATGCTGGGCCAAAACCCATGCCTGTTTGTAGATGTTCACAAGTGGCTCCTATAACTGAGTTTTCTTTCACATACCTGATCTTAGACAATTTGGGGATTTCCACTGAACACCCTCCAGAAAAAACAAATAAGTTCATGAATTATCTGAAGCAACTCACGTATCATGGAGAAATAATTAAAAGTTTTCAAATGAACTCTATATAGCTTTAGTGATGAGCGGTCTTTCCCTATTTTAACTGATAAATCCACAGAAGAAAATGAGGGAGAAAAATTAGGGTTTTAAAGGAAAGAGCACGGGTCATGCTGTGTATTAAGATAGACAACCACCAACGCAAGAGTGAACCTAGATCAACAAGGAGACTCCAGGGGGTTGGCAGACAACCTATGGCTCCTAGAGAAACATCTGGACAGTAGGTGATCATGAGTAGGGTCTGCCACAGGCAATAGGTGGTCAGTGTCAGGGTAGGCCCCAACTTTGGGCTTAAAGCAGTACTCTGGGTATTCTGGAAAGAAACTAAAAAACTAACAAGATAGGCTACTGACCAAGAGATATGGGCACGGAAGAAAAAAATGGGAAGCCATTCCAAGTGGATTCAACACCACTTAGAGGCTGACTACAAGGCACAGTGGCAGAGCCCAGCTTCTAATACTGAAGTAGAAGGTTAAAGTGAGCTAAGCCACAGGCTGCCTGAAGTGGATTTGCCTGAGAGACTTACCTAGACTCCTTAAATTTTCCTTGATTTGTTTCAGAACTGGGACTGGGGATTCAGGCAGGGGCTCAGTGGCCCCAGTTGTAGGGAATAGAGAGCTTTAACCCAGGGAACCCAACACATCATTACAGTGTGGGTAACTGGGGCATGCAACCACTCATTCATAGACCAATGAAATATTTAGGCTGATTAAGACTTGCTTGTTTCTCCACGCCCCCCACCCCCCCCACCCCACCCCCACACCGGGCAGAAACTGCATCTTGACTCTTCTCTCCCCTCTCTTCTTACACCTGCATTGTGGAATTTAGAGAGGATACTTTCTTTTTTTTTTTTTTTAAAGATTTTATTTATTTGACAGAGAGAGAGAGATCACAAGTAGGCAGAGAGAGAGGGGGAAGCAGGCTCCCCGCTGAGCACAGAGCCCGATGTAGGGCTCCATCCCAGGACCCTGGGATCATGACCCGAGCTGAAAGCAGAGGCTTAACCCACTGAGCCACCCAGGTGCCCCTGGAGAGGATACTTTCTAAGATTGATCTGCCTACAGGAAAATTTGGGTTCGGGACCACTTTTCATAACACCCACCTGAATATGCTACGTTAAGATAATTGGAAAGGAACTTTCTACAACATGGTGTTGATATTTATGTCTAAAATCTAAATTTTCAACTGATGAATCACTGAACATTACACCAGACAGTAATGATATTAAATATGTAAATATGCTGCCTAATTGAATTTAAATTAAACAAAAAAGAAAACAAAGAATAAAACCTAAATCTTAAAATTAAGAAAGCCATAACACGGAGCAAATCGTCTTGTCAATTTATAGACTAAATTTTTAAAAATCATCAATCTCTCTCTTCTCTGCTCACAAACCTAGGCAAGATGCTGATAATGAACTTCAGCCCAGTACCACTTTTCAGTCAGCCCTCTTCATGCACACAAACCCACAGAATCTCATGCTTTCAATCATATTAACGTGATGACTTCAATAGTTTACTATCCTACCAAAGTAAGAAAACACAGAGAACACTAAAATAACAGCAGAATGAAAATGCTACTTATTTATAGCCTGTGAGTCCCCCAAACCAGAATGAAAATACGTACGGTGAGTGTCCAAAAACAATTCTGCAAGTCAATACAATAAATCAGGCGCAGATGTCACAAACACAATAAATCAATTGAAGCTGCCAAACCACTTTTCTCAACTGAGTGGATTTAATTAAAACCACCACTCAGTTCATGAGAGGCCTTCTCATAGAGAAGATAATATCACTCAGGCTCAGCCGTCCACCCAGACCGGATGTGGGAGACGCAGTATGGTAAATTCTCATCTCCAGGCCTGTTGAACATGGCAGAGTTCACCGTACATATGCGGCAATGCACTGCAGCCCCCTGTGGATGGTCTTCTCAGCCTCCCAAAGCACTCACTGAGAATGCCATCAATCAGCCTTTGCCATTGGACCACGGTAAGTGCCACATGGATGCTGCAGGAATACTGACCGTCTGGTCCTTGATTTTGTGTTAAAAATACAGAACCGTGGGGCGCCTGGGTGGCTCAGAGGTTTAAGCCTCTGCCTTCGGCTCAGGTCATGATCTCACTGTCCTGGGATCGAGCCCCACGTCGGGCTCTCTGCTCAAGCGGGGAGCCTGTTTCTCCCTCTCTCTCTGCCTGTCTCTCTGCCTACTTGTGACCTCTCTCTCTGTCAAATAAATAAAATATTAAAAAAAAAAAATACAGAACCGTCCCTGAAAATTGGACCGACATATTTAATCAGATGTGTGAGACGAGGGGTGATTCACTCGGAGCTTGGTGTTTTAGATTCTTCAGTAAATTTTCCTAAGACAACCCAGTGATAGCTCATTGTCTCCAAAGATCTGTTCCCAAACAGCCAGTAAATGCTACTCCAGAGGAAGAAAGGAGGAGGGGAAAAATACGAAACACTCACGAGCAATTATGAATTCACGAGGCTGACACAAAGGGCACAGGTTTCCAGGCATCTTCTAGGACTGGAGGTTAGGAATCTTGTTGGCCCTTAAATAGACAAAATTCCTTGAGTTTAGTACAGAAAAGACACAGAGACACCCAACCAAGAGGTTGTTTTAACTTGAAGGATCACAATATTTATCAGGAACAATCTCTAAACTCAGTCAGCAGAAGACTTCCTGGCATTTTCCTTGTGTATACTTGGCTCCATTTTATAAAGACAGAACAGACTATGTTTGGCATTTTTGCCTTGAGTTATTGACATGTTTTAAATTATGCTGTTTTATGTCCATTCGTAATAGAGCAGAAATCTGCTACAAACGATCTTTATTAACAGACCGCCTCAGGTGCTGAGACTCTCGATTTAACAATGTCTCCAAACAGACAGGCAGGGAGCTTGTTAATAGGCTTTTCCAACCCTTTGGCTTCTGTGAGACGTAAGTGGATTATGGAGGTTTGTTTGTCAGGCTATCTTTTTACATCACTGTCTGAATAATTGCCACAAAGGTCTATTGCTTTGGCCTAATTAACAAAATGTACAAAATCCTGAACATAGAACTTTTATTGATGAGCAATCTCTATGGGAAGCTTTTGAACCCCCATGACTTCTGGCCCCAGACAGATGCTCTTCATGACGTTACACACTGGACCACAGCCTGTTAATATAACAAGGACTTCTCTTAGCACTTTGGGCTGTTCAGAAAGTGCCACAAGAAATCACCTTTATTGGTTGTGGTTTAAAAATCAATGTCCTTGGGATGAGACAAATTCTTATGTAAATGTCACCATTTGTTTACTAAAACAATACTGTGTTCCATTTTTTTTTTCATAGAAATGGATCCTTGAAGAGGTGGTTGCAATTATAAAAAATATATGGTTAAGAAGCAAAGTCAGTTTCATCTGAATGAGAAAAAGGATAAAACATAAAGGAAAAGTCAGAAACATGGAGTAAACATGGGTTAATCTATTTTTTAATCGGTTTTCATTAACTAAATAATTATTGCAATAAATACTTCATGGCTTGTGTTTCAGAGGGTAGTTTTCGGCACTGAGACTAAACTGGGAGCAAACAGAAAGTATACCCGCTCTTGTGGAACTTTTAATATCAAGGGTAACAGAGTTTTAAAAGACCTTGTGTTGAGGCTCAACAAGTATATCCACCTTAGATTACACTTAACTTTTCTCAAAAAGAAAAAAGTAAAAATCCCATAAGATTTAAAAAAAAAAAAGCATTTTCTTTGATGAGACAGGAAGTTAGATTGGCCATGGAAAATTAATTAGTTAATTACAACATTTTAGGTAATATTCGGTAGAGATATATTGAAAAAGATGCTACACACATTTTGGGGAGTTTGAGAAGACGAAGAACCCAGTGTTAACAAAGTTCAGTTTCAAATGGAAAGCACAGGGTGCCCTGGGGCTCAGTGGGTTAAAGCCTCTGCCTTCGGTCATGATCTCAGAGTGCTGGGATCGAGCCCCGCATCAGGCTCTCTGCTCAGCAGGGAGCCTGCTTCCCTCTCTCTCTCTGCCTGCTGCTCTGCCTACTTGTGATCTCTCTCTCTCCCTATCAAATAAATAAATAAAATCTTTTTAAAAATGTTTAAAAAAATAAAATAAAATGGAAAGCAGGACAAATAAAAAATTTCTTAATGTACCTATACATACAAGTAGGTTAGAAAGTTTTGACTATAGTTATGTTTTTTTTTTAAGATTTATTTATTTATTTGACAGAGAGAGATCACAAGTAGACAGAGAGGCAGGCAGAGAGAGAGAGGGAAGCAGGCTCCCTGCTGAGCAGAGAGCCCGATGCGGGACTCGATCCTAGGACCCTGAGATCATGACCTGAGCCGAAGGCAGCGGCTTAACCCACTGAGCCACCCAGGCGCCCTGTTTTTGTTTTTTAATCAGTCAAGTAACTAAGTATTAATTGCACAGCAACTAAGAGACTAAATTCAAACATCTGAATGAGCTTTGGCTGGGAACTCAGCTGGAGTAACACACACTGGATTGAATTAATTCAGCAAGCTTCAAGACCCTGGGAGTAAATTACATTTTTTTTTTCTTTTTGTATTCCTAATGCAAAAGGAGCAGCAGGATCCTTTTTTTTTCCCCCTTTTAAATCTGTAGTTAATATCTTGTCTAATCTTGGGAATACATGTTGCATTTTGGAGAAAAATTTATCCTGGACAAGTTCCCATATGTGGTTATAAGCATACGCACATGGGTACTTGTCAACATGAAACTGAACTGAACACATACGAGATGAGCATCCGTCATGCACGCATTGGCCTCTCTGCTCAATGCTAATATTAAGATGAATATCATAGCAGCTATCTTCAAATATAAAAAAAACGTAAACAAAACTAACATTACAATAGCAGAGTACCGATAGGTTAGGCAGGCCAAGATCAACATGCGAACAGAATATGACAGCTTGAAAATTCGTCAGGTGAGGATATATAATGCCAAGAAAAGGCAGTCTTTACTGTACCAACAGCTTCTTCCAAAAGCCACTAGGAAACTGAAACAAAAGCAGAGACTTTTTTTTTTTTTTAGATCAACAGCAATAATAATAGCAACACCAATAATTAATAGAAACTATAATTTGGGGCACCTGGGTGGCTCAGTTGGTTAAGCACCTGACTCTTGATTTTGGCTCAGGTCATGATCTCAAGGTCATGAGATCAAGCCCCAAATCATGCTTGGCCCTGGTGTGGACCTTACTTAAGTCTCTCTCTCTCAGGGCGCCTGGGTGGCTCAGTCGGTTAAGCCTTTGGCTCAGGTCATGATCTCAGGGTCCTGAGATCAAGTCACGCTTTGGGCTCCTTGCTCAGCGGGGAGCCTGCTTCTGCCTCTGCCTGCAACTCTGTCTGCTCGCGCCCATTCTCTCTCTCTCTCTCTCTCTCTCTTATTCTGACAAATCAATAAATGAAATCTAAAAAAAAAAAAAAAAGGTCTCTTTCTCTCTCCCTCTGCCCATCCCCTCTACTCTCTCTCACTCTCTCTGAAAAAACAGAAAACAAAAAAGCAAATAAACTATAATTTATTAAGAACTTACTTGTTCCCCATTTATTTTGTTCACGGTTTATATTCATGAACGTCATTAATCTTAACAACACAAAAGTAGGTATGACTATCACTTCTATTTCACATGTGAGGACACAGACAGCAGCAAATTGCGCAAGATCACAAAGTTAAGAAGAGGTAGAGTCAGTATTTAAACCTAGAACCAACTCCGAAGCCCATTCCTTGATCCAAGCCCTAAATCTGCCAGGGCCGTGATCTCGCACAGGCATTTTTAGTAACTGTGGAGTGGGGGAGGCGGCGATTCGTCACTCTGCCCTCCCAGTTGTTTTCCCTGTGTTTTGCAAGAGATCATGTTTAAGGTAAACTGGCTATCACGTGCCTAGACACCAGTGATTTACAATTACTTCTTTATTAAGAAAACGTTCAGTGTGTGAGTGGTCTCTCTCTGAAAAAATGCCAACAAAGAGGCCTTGTCAGTTTTTTGGCAGAGGCACATCTAAACACATAAAAACAAGTTTAAACACTATCATTTATGCATAATTCTTTCTTGGCATCATCTCTCACTTGCCACAATTTGCAGCCAGAAAACACTTATTTCTACTTTTCTTACTCTAGGAATAATCCAGCCTTAAGTGGATCTAATTCCTCCCCAGAAAAGAAACAGCCCCGTCAGGACGTGGTTGTGTGCACTGTGTTTGAGACATCAAGGTTCCCATTTACTGCACAGCTGCAGGGACTCTGCGAAAGCGGGTGCTAAGCCAGAGCTCTGGACCCACTGAGATCTGTAGTCTGGAATGATGAACACACAGCTGCCTGTGGTGAGGGCCATGGGCATAAGAGATGGCCACAAGCTCTACCAGAGTCAGGCAGCGCCAACACAGATCACTAATCCAACTGTTTATATGTTAAATATCACAAGTGGGGTCCCAAATGGCGCGCCATCTCAATGGAATTCAGCGATAGGTGGGGGGAAACGGTGGAAGCAATTCAAGGAAACAGGCGAGAGTAAGTGGCTCTAAGTCCCTTGTAAAGTCCTGCTACAGAGCTGATTTACTGCCCTGAAGCCCTCTTGCTGCAAATAGTTCATAAAGCCTATGACCTGAGTACTTGCCCACAGGACCACAATAACATTTATCTAGCATAAATTAATGTGTTTCAACCACTAATTCAATTTGGCCGTCTCATTCTTCGGGTTTTGGCAAAGCCTCGCCTTGCTGTCAAGTCACTTGGTGACTCACACGAATGGCTGTGTTTGCTAAGGAGTCACACACCACGAGGAACAAAGCGTGCTATTAGTTGAGCAGTCATAAAAATATACCTCCAGAGCACATTTGGAACTGTGCTAATTGAAACTTCCTCTTTAGAGGAGCCTGATCAAAACCAGCTGTAGGAGTCAAGCAGGAGCAGATTTCAACATCGTATTAAAAGCCCAGCGGATTCAGAAAGGGCTGCGGGTCTCAAAGAAGAGGGCATTGCGGCCTGAACACGCGCTCTAATTGGCTCCCGACAGGACAGGCTGCAGAGCGAGACTGTGACCGGAACCTGGAGAGCAGTGGAAAGAAACTTCTCCGTGAGCAAATCTGAAAAAAGAAACCCGTGGTGCAGTTCCCCTCATAAAATCCCAGATCTGCCAACCTTCTCGAGGAACATGTGGGAAAAACCACAAAGGCCTAGTCAATTTAGGAAAATGAAGTGAGATATTGATCTGAAAAGGCAAAAACAAGAACTTAAGTATCTTCATTGGCAATATTATTTTAAGAACATCCCATTAGTATTAAAAACAAAAAACAAAACGTCCAACACACAGAGGAGCAAAAGAAAAAAATCCAAATAAAAAGTAAAAACCTGGATGAAACACAAAAACACAGACTATATTTAAAGAGGAAAATGAGAACTATCTCATCTTCTCTGGCTGTATGTGAGTTTCTCATTCCAAGACATAAGGAGTGCATTCTGCCAATGTGTGTAGAAGCAAAATCCATCCATAGGTTTGTGGAAGATGTGGAATAATCACGCATTTTCTGTTTGCTTTACTTGAGGGTGGGTTAGCCATTTGTAAAGGAAGCCGTCGCTGATACATAAATATAAATAACATATTCTGTCCATCAAATATGTGAATTTTATTCAATTTAGATGAGTGGAGTGCCTGGAAATATGAAAAGCAAGTTTTGTTTTATAACACCTTTAAATAGCATATAAATTAGGAAGGACTGTTGGTCTTTTTAATTTATTTACTCATCAATTTAATGGAGTGTCTAGTTTGGGAGCTATGTCACAATGATTTGTAAAGATAGAGGGTAGGGAGGTTTATTTATGTAGATGTGGAAAGGATCATTATGTTTTATGCCACAAAAGGATGAGAGTTAACTATATGTAATATATGAAATATAATGATTTTTCTGGGGGATATAATTATAGCCCCACAAGTAATAACCATGGAAGTTGAAATTTTGCTTCATTTCTACCCTCTTTTTGGAATGGATTAAGTGGCCAACCTCTTCTTATTTTCTTTCAGTTTATCACATATGAAACATAGTAAACTGACTCACTAGGTTTAAAAACAAAATGATCTCACCAAAGTAGAAGTGAGATAGTTATATAATTCTGTCTGCATTCCTTTTTTGTGCATAAAAATTTGCATCCAGAATTTAACACTCACTGACAAAATGTGGCCTCTGGTGTGTGTGATATGGTCTTCTGAATTTGTGCAGATATGAGTGGAAAGTAGTTCTAATGCTTCTTTATTATTCATATGACTTGTCAGATACTGAATCATTCTCAATGCATAATGCAATTCACAGATGGAATGCTGTGCCCTTGATTTTATTTATCTTGTTCGTCCAAGTACTGTAGACATCAGGGAGGCTTAAATTTAGTGCTCTTAAGCCTGATGAAGGAGGCTGAAGAATTTGCAAAATTTTCTAAAGATAAATCAAGATTAAATGACCAAAAAAAAAAGCATGAAAATAAGCCAAACACAACAATACTCTGATATAAAAGGGGGTCTGGAAATAAGTTATTGACCCAGCTTATCCCAATTTTCTCACTAAAATATTTTCTTTAAAATTCAGAAAGGATAAATCCTCAAATGTTGTCAGCACAACTCAACTTGAAGTTAACCAACACCAGAATCGAGGAGGTTCCAATTACGTAAGAATTAAAATAACACAAAATAAAATGATTTACAGGTTCCGTACAATTAGAAACAGTGGAAATCAGTCCACTCAAAAGTGATTTAAAGCTCCTCCTTTCTTTCCTACTTTTTCACCCCTGGCTCAGAAAAACTGTCTGTAGTGAAGCAAGTCAGACAGCTGTTCTCAGACTGAGGTTGCTACATTCTGAAGCAGCACCCTGCTGCCCTCTCCTTCCCTTCAGGTTAGCTGGGATTTCTGACTGAAAACAGCCAGGGACAGTCCACCCAAACTCACAGAAATGCAGGCAGAGAGTACTTGAGTTGCTCTGGGAGGCAGTGTTACATATTCAAAAGTTAAAATGCAAATGCAGGATCAGGACCCTGGGAAGGATTCACCTCAAGCCAGTGGAACTATAGAAGATAAAAGGCTGGTAAAGTTCGGAAATTTGGCTAGGAGCTGAGCATGCTCTTCTCTCTGAGAGGAGGAATAGACCAGAAGCCACGAGAGTGTGCAAGGGTAAGCCCAAATCAATCTCTCTTTATTCTAGGACAAATTTTTAAAATCATTATGAAGCATATTAAAAAAATATTACACAAGAAAAAAATATTTTTCATTCTATATATTCAAATGAAGAGCAGGTCTCTGAAATGATGAATTACAAGAATCAAACATTTAGAATATTACTTGGTAGCCTCATGTGGGAAAGGTGGTTGATCTCTCAATCTTCCTGGGCTATGCATCTATAGCTACGTTTCTTAGACTCCCCTACAGATGTGCGGTCAAGACTGTGGTTTTCTCAGTGGGATATGAGCAAATGGATGTCACTGGATTAAAAAAAAAGAAGAAAGAAAAAAATACAAAATAAAATAAAAAACACTTGCTCTGAACACCCACTTTTTTTCTAATGACCAGAAACTGTGGTAACTAAAAAGGACAAAAACAGAATTCCAGGGACCTCCAAGGGTTAGGAAACCCATGCATTTGTGTCGGGACCCTGAAAGCTACACTCCAAGAGAAAGACGAGCTGTTACAGAGATGCACACCAGCTTCCAGTCACTTTAATGCAGTTTTTGTGACTGAAATGATCCCAGATTGCTAGTGCCTATAGTTGTCTACTAAAACCAGATGTAAAAATTACATCATATTCCTCCTCACCTGATGGGCTTTTCTCAAGTGAAGTTGAGTGGGGTATAATTTACATTGAGTTAAATTCTCTTGTTTTAATGTATAGTTCTATGAATTTTGACAAACGCACCTAAGTAACTCCCTCCATGACAAGGATATAAAGTTCCCTCATGTCTCTTTGGGATCATTTCTCCCACCAACCTCTTGCCCACAGTAACTGATTTGATTTTTGTCACTGTGGTTTTGTCTTTTCTGCAAAAGACAAAAAATATAAATATATATAACTAGAATCATGCAGTATGTTGCAGTATGTGGGCCTCTGAGTGTGGATATTTTCACTTAGCATAATGCATTTGAAATTTATCTCTGTGTTTAAATAAATCACTTTTTTTCAACTTTATTTTTAAGTAGTATTCCATTGTATGAATGTACCACAGTTTATCATTCATCTGTTCGGGGCATTTTGATGGTTTCCAATTTCTGGCATTTTAAAATAAAGCTGATATATATATATATCCCATTTATATTTATAAATATCTCAAATTTATACTTACACATATTTATTTACTTACAGGTTTTTGTGTGGACATACATTTTTATTTTTCCTGAATAAACTCCTAGATATGGAAATGTATCTGGTAAATACATATTTAAGTTTTAAAGAAGCTGCTCATGAGTTTTCCAAAATGGTTGCAACCATTCTGCATTCCCTCCAACAATATCTGAGACTTCTAGTTGCTTCGTGTACTCACTGCACTTGGTGTGGACTAATGATGTTGAATTTCTTCTCGTAAATTTACTTTTCATCACGTTATCTTCTTTGGTGTTTAAAACTTTTGTCCATATTTTTTATAGGTATTTTCCTATTGAATTGTGAGAATTCTTCATATATTCTGGATTCAAGTCCTTTATCAGATAGACTTTTTGCAATTAATTTATCTTTTTCTATGACTTGTCTCTTCAGCATCTTTCAAAGAGTAGAAATGGGTAATTTTGATCAGGTCCAATCTATCACTTTCCTCTTTTACAGTTTGTGCTTTTTGTGCCCTAAGACATCTTCATCTAAACAAAGGTCTGTAAGGCTTTCCCTATGCTTTTTTAAAATGTGTTATTAGTTTTAAGTTTTACCTTCAGGTCTATTCAAGTTATCTTTTGTTTATGGTGTGAGGTATGGGTTGACATTCATTTGTTTGCTTACATCTCAATTGTTCCAACAACAGTTACTGAAAATACTCATTTCTCCACTGAATTGACTTGAACCCTTTTTGAAAATCAACTGACCACATGTGTGTGATTCTAACTATAGACTGCTCAGTCTATTTCAGTGATCTATATGTCTGTCCCTTCTCTTTATCTCACTGTCTTTAGTGCTATGGGTCTTACAATTAGGTACTTTCAGTCTTGCAATTGATTCCCCCTCATGCACACTTTTTTGGGAGCTATTCTAGCTTCTTTGTTTTTATACGTTTTTTATAAGTTTTTATAATGTTTATAAGTTTTTATAAGTTTTATAATCAGCTTTTCGATTTTACATGCACAAAATTTTCTTGGTATTATGGTAATTGGGATTCCACCAAATCTGAAGAACATTTTTAAGAATTACCTTCCTACCAATTTTGACTTCTCCAATCTATGAACATTGTTTTGTAGTTCTCAAAAGACAAATCTTACACATGTTTTGTTAGATTTAACTCAAAGTATAGATATATATAGATTGGTGTTATTGTAAAAGATACTGTTTTATTTAAATTCTGTTTCTAATTTTTCATTGCTAGTAGAGTAATAAATGATTTTTGTATATTGGTTTTGTCCCCAGTGATCTCGCTCAATTCACCCCTTAGTTCCATGGCTGTTTGTATTTCAGAGTCTGTGATTTTTTTTATGGCAGGCTATCATGTTATTTGTGAATAGAGACTGTTCTATTTTATCTCTGTTCGATATAAAGTGAAGGATTCAGAATTTTGGAGAGTGCTGAAGGAGGTGAATCTGTACCATTTCTTTCCACCAGCTCTTTACCCAGTAGGACTTTTTTGCTGTCCTATTATTATCCCTCTAACATAGACAGGGCTAGCCTGATTTTACATGGAGATGAGACGGCTAAACACCATTCTAAGAGAACGTGGGAAATGGGCAAATGCATCTCTGACAAATCTTCTGGCTGATTTCTACCCTAAGCTGCTCACTCTATCACACCCTGCCCCTAGATATAATCAACACATAAAAACCAGTTCACTAAGAGATGTCAGTCTCCCCAAGGGAAAGCCTCAAGATTCTCAGATCTAGGGTTTCATTTAGTTTCTCTTTTCTTCTCATTCAGAATCAGTTTTGCTGGAGATGGAAGGCAGTCCTATTAGTACATATCTTGTTAGCACCCACACCTAGAGACTGGAGTACTTTTTGTGTGCTTTCTCTGAAAGACAACAGAAGATAATAGATGTTTTATTATTATAATGATTCCTCTTCCCCACCACCCCCAATTCAATATCTTTTATACTTGCAAATTATTCGCTGAGAGTTATTTTTCCATTTAATGAGATTCGGGTCAAATTGATTGTAAGAACTCTATTTGAATGTTTACTTTTTATTTATTTTTACATCCTTGAACATTTCTTAAAAGTCTAATATTTACTGAAAAGAGAGAAAATAGATGCTGCATTTATGAAATTCAAGGAAATGTATAATGAATAAGGTACAGCAATATTAACAATGGATAAAGCAGATGTTAAGCCAAAAAGAAATAATAAGGAAATGGTGTACCTAATAACCAAACAACAACTCACTAATTAAGTAGGCTAGATAATCAATAACCCAACAACCAGATAATTAGTAGTGGTGTTAAGAGCAATTATAACATCAAGTATAGTCACAGACATACAGTATTCTATGTGGACAGAGATATGCCAGTACTAATACTAGACAAAAATGGAATTTAGCATCTATGGCGGTCAAGGAGCCGTGCCTCCCACATTTCCTTTTTTTTTTTTTTTTTTTTTTTTAAATTTATTTGACAGAGAGAGATCACAAGTAGATAGAGAGGCAGGCAGAGAGAGAGGAGGAAGCAGGCTCCGCACTGAGCAGAGAGCCCGATGCGGGGCTCGATCCCAGGACCCCGAGATCATGACCTGAGCCGAAGGCAGCGGCTTAACCCACTGAGCCACCCAGGCGCCCCTCCTTTTTTTTAATATATATTTTATTTATTTATTTGACAGAGAGAGATCACAAGTAGGCAGAGAGGCAGGCAGAGAGAGAGGAGGAAGCAGGCTCCGCACTGAGCAGAGAGCCCGATGCGGGGCTCGATCCCAGGACCCCGAGATCATGACCTGAGCCGAAGGCAGCGGCTTAACCCACTGAGCCACCCAGGTGCCCCTCCCACATTTCCTTTTAAGAGGACTTGCTGCCAGGGCAAGGGGAGAGATTACTGACTGACATCCTGTAGCTGCTGCGTCTTTGGAGCCCTCATGGGATTTGTTCTAAGGCCAGGCATCCCCCCGAACTGCTCGCAGCAGCCTGAGTATGATGGTGGTCGTAGAGGAAGGCTCTCTCCGGCCAGGATGGGACTTCTGGATACTGTACAGAATGGCGTATTAAGCTACTTTGTCAATGCCATGGTACGCCTCAGGGAGGAGGAGCATGAGGTGGCTAGTCCACTTGATGCCGGCTGCACACAGAGGAGCTCCCGTCCTACAACTAAGGCTCTGAATTTCCCACTCTCTTTACAATTCGATGTTTACCTTATACTTCGAGACCCTGTGGCTTTATTACTAATTATCTAGATGATCTTCTAAGTGGATTATATCTTTGCTTAGTTGGCCGTGCCAACTAATATTTTTAATATTTTGATCATGTGCTACTATAGACTCTCTGAGAAGTAGAAACCATAACAAAATTAAATATGTAAGAAGTTTTGGGGGGACATCTTACGAAGAAATGAAGGAGAGGAAAGAGGAATCAGCCTGGAATGCCTTCAGTATATGATCCTGTGAAAGTGGAGAGAGAAGGAAGGAGGATGAAGTAGAGATTCTGACAACAGTAAAATTCTGAGCAAGTCTCAACCGTGTCAAAAGGGAGCCCTTGACTAAAGGTTGACAGGGTAGTTCCATGCTGACCAGAAATAACTTGTCTCTAGCACTATCATTGTGTTCCACCCTTGGATGGTAGTAGTTTGGTTTAAGTGGATCCAAACATGGCATCTGAAGGCTGTCAGTCAACTGTGTTTTCTCTGGCAGTTTCTTTTGAAGGACGATATGAGCCGTATACGTCCTTGAGTGCACAGTCTACTGTATCTTGTAGACCATACAGATCTATTTCATGTATGTTGAATAACAACTCCATGGCTACTGTGAGCATCCTTTTCTCAGAAGGAAACTCAGAAGGGGCAGTTACTGAGACAAACTCTTTAAGCTCAGAGGATTTACATGATATTATTAACAAACGATTAAGGGACACATAATTCTTATCTTTAACAAATTATCTCAGGGACCTGAATAAAAGGAATAAAAATACTGCCAGTACTAATGAACATTAGGTTCAGATGTATATGACTGAAAACTTCAAAATAATTGGAGCTTTATAAAGATAGAACTTCATCACTCACACACACACACACACACACACACACACACACACACACACACACATATACACACACACACACTTTTTAGGCTGATATGCCTGGACAACTTTATATCATCTTCACGAATCTACGTTCTTTCTCCACCACCATCCTCGCTATGGGGGTTCCCATTTTCGAGGTCATGTTATGATTCAATATGGCTGACAGAGCTCTAATGATCATGTCTCATGTGCCAGATAGAAGAAAAGTAAAACAATAAGTGCATTCCTTTTCTTTTAAGAAAACTTCCAGAAGATCTCATGTAACACTTCTCTTTGGATCCCCCTGTCTAGACTCAGAGCCATCATATAACACTTCACTACTGTGCAAACATAATACTAAGAGAAACATTTCACATAGTAATGTGGCATTCCTACCATAATTTATTACTTGGCCACACCTAGGTAAAAGTGAAAAAGAATTGTGCCAGAATATCATTAGACATCTCTTATTAAGGAAAAAAGAGGATGAGAAAAATTTAGAGAGATATTGAGAGGTAAGTAAATGTTTTGCTGCACTAATCAAATCATCTTCTGAAACTAGTATATCTTTGATACAAAATCAAAACTGAACACAACAGTTCAGAAAATTACAGACACATTATACTAATGAAAATGCACATAAATAAAATATTAGAAAAATAAATCTGTCATAGCATAAAAAAAATAAATAATAGAGTTTAACCAATCCAGATTTGTCTCAGGAATTCAGATAAAAATCATGAAATTCACCATATTATGGGACTAAATGAGATGAAGTGATAATTTCAATATGCACAGGGTTTTATCTGATAAAATAAAAAGTGATTAATCTTTATAAAATATTTACAAACTATAAGTAGGGGATTATTAAAGAGTATCTAATAAAAACCTACAACACTCACCATACTTAATAGTTAGACTTGAAAAGCATTCTTATTTAAAAGCAGACAAAAATTATTTATGTCAATTGGCACTATTTGACATTTTTATGAAGTCCTTAGCCTATGCAAAATTTTTAAAAAGTATCAGGTTTTATAAGAGAAAATGTATGAACATTTGTGGTTGATATGATTGCTTTACATATAAAATTCAAGAAGTTCTAGAGATGAACTGTTACAACTAAAAATGGGAATTTATTAATTCTACTGGAATCTAAGACCAGCATTCAAAAATCAAAATTATCCTTTTAGGAATCCATGAATACCCAATCTAATAATGTAACAAAGCCAAAATACCATTTATAGTAGCAATAAATACTTAAATATAAATAAATCTAATTAAAGATATATAAGTAAAATTATAATATATTACTAAAAGAATAATTTTTCAAGAGGCTGAATTCATGAGATATAGCATGTTCATGACAGGAAGACAACATTTATTAAGATGAATATTTTTCCCCAAATTCATCTATAAGTTTAAAAATATTTTCAAAGAAAATCCCATATATTTCTTTTTTATTAACATGGTAAGCTAATTAAAAAATTTAGGTGGAAGAGTAAAAAGTCAAGAAAACTAAGGCCATTTTGTAGAACAATAAGAAGAGGTAATTTCCAGGACGCCTGGGTGGCTCAGTAGGTTAAGCCGCTGCCTTCAGCTCAGGTCATGATCCCAGGATCCTGGGATCGAGTCCCATGTGGGGCTCCTTGCTCAGCAGGGAGCCTGCTTCTCTCTCTGCCTCTGCCTGCTTGTGCTTTCTCTCTCTCTCTCTATGACAAATAAATAAATACATAAAAAATCATTTAAAAAAAAAAAAGAAGAGGTAATTTCCCTAGGAGATATCAAGACTTATCAAAAAGTCGTAGCACTTAAACCATAATGTTACAACATAATGACTTTTTGATAAGTTGCCATGAGTCACCTACTCTGTGGTACTGTGTTATGGAAACCGTAGAAAATGAATATATTGTGATAGAAAGAAAGCTCCCTGCATTTCCAAATGCTCGTGGGAGGAGCATCACACCCATGTGAGAAACTCTGCTGTAAAGTGTTCCTATCCCAGCACATCCATGCCAACTAGCAAGCATGGGGAAGATTTTCACTTTAGCCACTGAAATGAACAAATCTGATTATTTCTGTAAATAATCAGATTTGTTGATTTTATATACATGTATAAATATATAGATATAGATAGATAGATAGATCAATGGAGAAGTCATCCAAACATAATGTTGAGTAGAGAAATTAAGTTGCAGCGGTATATTATATATAGCATGTTACCGTTTATATGATATTTAAACATGTAAAAATACTGGTTATGTTGTAAATCTACAAACATCTGGCAGAAGTACACAAACCCAGACGGAGACTGCCTATACCACCTCCACAATTTTGATTCTCTCTGGGCAGAGAAAGAAGAGAATGGGGGAGAGGGTTAGGGTGGCTACAAAGGTACGTAATACTGCTTCTGTGAGGTTTTATGGCTTTTAGGAAACCTAGAGCAAATATGGCAAAGTAGTGATATTTATTAAATTTGAGTGGGAGATAATCAAGTATGTTAAGTTATTCTCTTCAGTTTTCCAAATGTTTTAAGTTTTTCCCCTCAAAAATGGGGGGTGGGTAACGTAATCCTATATCATTATATGATAAAACAAGCCAAATATAGAAGCACAATTTCCTTGCCATCAAGGATTCACTTTTCAATTATAGGTAGTAGCTGGTAAATTTGGGGAGCTATTTGGAGGACACAATTCATTGCATCTCCCTCATTTACTCCTTCCCCTTTGTATGGACTCCAGCTAATCCGGCAGTTCATGCGCTTGCATTCTCTGCAGCTGTGTGCTAATTCTAGACTAAAACCCTCAAATTAGCAATGGATAATAATACACTAATTAAAACTGGAACACAAAGCAATTTTTCTAGAAGCAATGTGAAAAACCTCCCTGATTATTATCTGTGTATACTATAACACTTCTAGAGGTTTGTTACTAAAGCTTAAAAGAAAAATACACTAAGATAAACACACTCGAAGTTGCTTCTTGAGTAGTGTTGATTTGACTTCTCAGCTTTGGAACATGCACAGATATCACTATTTCTGGATCTCCTTCTTCCTCTTCCCCAAAATGTTTCATAACAAATATATCAAAACAACCACAACTACCAAAGCCAAACAAGATAGCTAATATATTTAGAAAGAACTTTGTTATATTCATAATACAAAATTACCTCCTCTGGCTATTTACTTTCTCTTTGTAAAGCTATTTGACAATTGTCTGATCCTAGGTAGATGAAATAATATTGCTTCCTTTTTAAAATTAAGTAATTCTAAGTTGTATTATTCCTATGTTATTGAACAAAAAAGATATTTGAGAAGACCCTGTTTTTTCCCAGTCTTAACTAGATGTATAACTCTAGAAGTCCTTCAACATTTAGAACTATTTAGGGCTTATAACTTCATTAAATCAAAATAAAATGATACATAATTTAGCAGTATACTATCTAATCATTATAGATATACAATTAACTATCTAATCATTATAACACAACAGACTTAAACAGAATTAGAATTAAAAGAGTTTATGCTAGAGATTATGTTTCATAGAATGGTTTCCAGATTCACTCAACTTCAATGAGTATGTAAGGCACTTTTCTATTCTCTGACCTTGCATAATCTGCAAGATAAAAAATGTTAAGATGCCATTTCCACTATTCTTTTTTTCTATTTAAAGGCCGTTCAGGAAATTCTGACATTGTTCATTATAAAAGATACTTAGAGACTCTTGATTCTAGAAAGAAAGGAGAGGAGTAGAGAAGAGAGGGAGAAAAGAATAGCTAAGACCAGATAGGAAGTTACTGAAGGAGTCCAGGTTAAAAAAGGCTATAGTTGGCACCACAGTGTAAGCAGTAGAGATAAGAGAAGGAAACAGGCTGAGGGACAGAATGGAGATAGAACCAACAGATGTGTTTTATGGATGTGGTTGTGTGTGTTGGGAGGGCATGAAGAGAGGAAAAAGACAAGTTTACAATTGTTCTGAGATTTTTTGCCTACAGTAATTTACTGAATGGGAATGATGAGGATCGAAAAGTTTGAGTAACTGTAGAGAGTTCTGTTTTGGCTACATTCATTTGAGGTGTTTTTGAAGCAGTCAGATAGGAAGGACAACCAAGAAGTGGATATTTACATTTGGAGTTATAGGGACAGGTAAGACCAGAACTCTAGATTTGGCCCTCAAGAATTTCAGATGGTATTTGTAGACATGCTACTCATTAGGTAACACAGAGAGAGCCTGTAGATGGTGAAAAGCTCATGCCTTCCCAATCCCAGAGACAAACCATAAATGACTCTTAATCTCACAAAACAAACTGGGGGTTGCTGGGGGGAGGTGGGATTGGGAGAGGGGGAGCGGGCTATGGACATTGGGGAGGGGAGGCGAACCATAAGAGACTATGGACTCTGAAAAACAACCTGAGGGTTTTGAAGGGTCAGGGGTGGGAGGTTGGGGGAACAGGTGGTGGGTAATGGGGAGGGCACGTTTTGCATGGAGCACTGGGTGTTGTGCAAAAAGAATGAATACTGTTACGCTGAAAAAATAAATAAAATGGAAAAAAAAAAAAAGAAAAGCTCATGCCTTAAAGAAACATTATGTGACTCATGTAGCGCCTATAAAAGAATTGTTAAATTGGAAAGGTATAAGACACTATAGATTATGTGGTGTGGTTTATCCATTTAGCAAGAGTCAGTGTCTCAATGTGCTAACTTACTGTGGATAATTAGAAAAGCATGACTTTTTCATAAAATAAATATTTATAATTAATATAAATATAAATCTAATTAATATAAATATAAATAATACTCATGGCTTCTTCACAGATGGAATTTTTTTTCCAGTGAATTTTAATTTCCCTGAATCACATAAGACCAAAGATTGATGGTTTCTATTTTCAAATCAATTTTCGGCAATAATTTAGACAGATCTTGTACTGTTCCTTTTTTCAGCTTGCAACAGACTTTATTCCTTTTGAAGCTATATGGTTATTATTCCTCTCTTGTCAAGTATGCAATAGGTACTGCTACGCATTAGTGAACCACTAAACCTAACCCATTGTATCTTTTTGTCATATTGGCATTAATGGCAAATGTGAGCAAGAACCATTGAGGAGGATAGGCTTTGGGGACAATCTGGATTAATATGCTGAATTGCCTAAAATAAATACAGACTCCATGTGTACTTTTCATTGCCTAAGCTATGCAACAATTATAGTTATTCCACTCAAATGTCTGTAGCAATGAGATCAGTGACAAAAATAGTGCTTGAAAAACAAGAGAAGAAATGGCAAACATGTTATTTATTTGCTTAAATCTATTATAATGGGGCTGACAGTGTTAGTCTCATTAACAGAGGGACCTTTCTTTCCACAAGCCAGCTGGAATAATAAAGGCAGCTATGTGACATTTAAAATGCAGTTGCTCTGCTATCTGTAGATTTTGCTTCTGATGCTTACTGATCACAGAGGAAAGTGATCTGAGTAGAATGCAAACCATCTTGTTCATCATCTGCATTCTCAACAAAGATAGCATTAGGGTTAAATGCTATAATATGGCAACAAGGATATGCTGAAAAATTATTCATGTCGAAGTGCTTGAACATTTATTTGAAGCATTTATTCAATTGTTCTTTTGCCATGTGACAGTCCAAGAGTTGGTAGAAATACATCTGTTGTGTTTTTCTTAAATAGGCAAAAGGAAATTATAATTAGGGGGATACTGCCTTTTGCATATAAATATACTGCATCTTTTGAAACAAGTTGTTCCAAACAAGTGAGAAGCATGCAGATTTCCCCCTCTGAATGGTTAGTAAATGCAAGCTTGTTTTGGTGCCTTTGTTTTAATGACAAAATAATAATCTTGAATAGTAACATGCCTTTAGATTTTAGGCATCATATGACAAAGTGAGTTTGAAGATAAATCCAAGAATCTGAGTTATGCAAAATTCTTTGCATTAGGATTTGTTTGAAACTTCAAATAGGCAAATATTACTCAGTGATTTTCAATCTCTCCTTAACTGGATCCCAAAATGAAGGGTTTCAGGGGAGGATTCTTGAGCCTTCCATTTTCTTGGTCAGATGAAAAATAGGAAATTCAGAAGCAGATAAAGGGCTATATAATATATCACTTGGGTGGCCAAGCTTCTCTATACCTCAAAAGTTCAGGCTGGAATTTTAATGGGTTCCAATTTTACTTGACCCAATTCATCCGTTTCCACCAGATATGCTTATCCTTTACACACTAAAACCATAGAATGAACTGTAAATCATCAGATTAAAAACTTTATTCTGACATTTTTAGGAACTACATTTATTCCACTTTCTGCCTATGTAATGAGGTCTTGCTACCTCCTTTTTTATTGTAGAGGTGAAGAGCTATGTAATTTTGATTCATTTGCATAGTACCTAAGTGAGAATATAAGTCTACTTTCTTATTTGAAAATATTCAAGTCAAATACTACTAGGATTGTGGGGGCTATATGGTTTTTCAGTCTCTCTCACACATACAAAATGATAATTATAGTCAGTACTGATGAAATACAGAGTTTGATAAAATATCTGAAAGGTAGGATAAAAAAAAGAAATGGGGGCACCTGGGTGGCTCAGTTGGTTAAGCCTATGCCTTCGGCTCAGGTCATGATCTCAGGGTCCTGGGATCAAATCCCGCATTGGGCTCTCTGCTTTGCAGAGAGCCTGTTTATTCCTCTCTCTCTCTGCCTGCCTCTCTGACTACTTGTGATCTCTCTCTGTCAAATAAATAAATAAAATCTTAAAAAAAAAAAAGAAAGAAAAAAGTAACGGGAAGGACTAAGAAATGAGTAGGAAAAAACTAGCTAAAAAGGGCGGGGGGGTTCTCAAAAAAAATGTGTCTTTCTTCTTCTATTTCCATGTCAACAGTACGTATAACGATCAGAAGTCTTTAGGAAAGTCCAGCACACCTCATCACCTTCTATGGACCGATTCCATTAGTTCAACAAATGACACACATTTGACATTCAGAATAAGAAAGAGGAGTTGTGCCATTTTGGGATGGCATGATGAAGGAAGTGTTTATGATGGAGATGACATAGAACTGGGCCTGATTTTAGCTAAGATGCAGTGTCTTCTAGTCCTAGGGCTATAGGAGAATACAGTGTACTGGGGGAAATGTTGCTCAGGGCTCATTTAGAATGATAGTAAATGTAAGAGAAGTCTGGAAAAGGAGTTTGATGGCAGTCAGATTATAGAGACGGTAACGGTCTCAGGAGTATTAGCTAGACAGTGTGGATCTGGTGGAAGATGAGATTTTAGGTCTCCACTGAGATCAATTTGAATACTGAATTTAAATACAGAGATTTATGAGAACTCTGAAGAGCATTCTGAATATAAAGGAGATGGTTATACTATGTGTTAGCACCTAATGCTGTTCTTGCTGATTTTAAAGAACAAGCTGAAGAAAAGTTAGAATACTATTATTTTTCTATTCAGGTTTAAATTGTAAGGCTGTGGATTAAATAACCTCTTGAGAATCTTCCCATCTCAATGATCTATGAATAGCTATCTTTCTGATCAGGTTCTTTTTGAGTATGTGAAATGTTTCTGATATAGCAGAAATTAAATGTCCTATGAACATTTCTCTATTAAAAATCTGTATGAATAAAGAAAGGGATGCACTATAGAACTGCTAGTGCAACAAATGACCAGCTAAGATTCAAGATCTTTAGTTTTAACAGCAATGAAGTGTTATATTATATTCTGTCTATTTTGTTGTAATTTTAGGAATGGATTGTTAATGCACTGAATTCTTTTCACTGCCTGAATATAAAATTCAATGATATTCATGATATTCTGATTGTAAGGCCAAGATACAGGGGAAATGCAAAATATAATAAAACTTGGTAGGAAAACAGAAACAAGGCCATTTTCATGGATGAAATCACACAGCAGAAGTTGCTCAAATGTAAAGTATAATAACTAACTCACCTGAATGTACCAAAATTGAGAATTGATTAGATTAAACCATTACAAAATACACTGATATTTTTGCAAATAGGATGTGAAAGTTATAAAATTACAGATTTATTTCTCAGATATTAGCACACATACATTCTAGATATCAAAAAAGGCAGTTTGTATCCTCTAAAATGAGTCTGTAATATGCTAATTAAAATAATACTTATCAATACAGCTCTAACTAAACGGCCAATAGTTTTTAGCTATTATGCAGTTCACTGCTGAGAAGTCGATTAGGTAATTGCTGAGTAGATCTAATTCCCTTGTTGATTGAAATAATAAAACTGTTTCCTGAGCTGGTCATTGTGATCATCCCTTAACCAACCTGGACCTTGTCATCTTTATACCAAAAAATCACCTAATTCTTCTGGATTTCAATTTGTCTTTCTTTGAAACAGAGATAATAAGGTAACTTTCAGGGTGGTTATGAGGATTGAATAAAATAATTAAACTGGAATACTCACAATAGTGCCTTCTCTATAATAATCACTGATAAAATGTTAAGTAATTCTTACTATTATTATACTTCTTCTTCAGAAAATATATATTTATTTGGATGCCATGAGATTATCAATCCACAGTATTCACGAAAGTTCTCTTGAACATTCAAATGTGAGCATTTCTTATTCCACCAACTAGATTTTTCTCAAGGCAAAGGAGAACTGGAGAAAAGCAAAATCTGTACAATTTTTGTTCTTGTAACTTTTTAGAAGTGCTAATGTCAAAGGAATGTTTGAAAATTGGAGAATGAAATAAGAGTATTTTGAGAGGTCTTTATGTGGTATTTATGAGAGTCTCATGAAGAAGCAAAATGACCAAACAAAAGATGAGAAGTAAATTACCAAATATCTACAATTTAGAAAAAAAAAAAAAGGTTTTCGTGACTAAAAAAACTGGCCTTTATTCATATTTTAAGTGTTAGAATAAATGTGTATTCCAAAACATATTTTTTCTAAGTTTCCTTTGACTAACATGACTTTGGGGGCAGTTGCTTTGCTATATAGATGTCTTTGAATATATGGATGATGAGGAGAATTCATCCATTATAGTATTTGCTTATTTCATGTAGAATCTCAACATCTATATTCTTTTACTTTAAAATGTATTGATAGGGGTGCCTGGGTGGCTCAGTGGGTTAAAGCCTCTGCCTTTGGCTCAGGTCATGATCCCAGGCTTCTGGGATCGAGCCCCCGCATGGGGCTCTCTGCTCAGCATGGAGCCTGCTTCCTCCCTCTCTCTCTGCCTGCCTCTCTGCCTACTTGTGATCTCTCTGTCAAATAAATAAATAAAATCTTTTTTAAAATGTGTTGATAAAGACTTCTGGGGAAGATAAACAGAGTAGGAGGACCTTAAATTCCCCTTCTCCCAAGGATACAGATAGGTAACAGCCACATGAGTGCAAATAACCTGTGAAATGACCCAAAGATTGCAGAAAAAACTCTCTACAGCCAAATGTACAGAAGCCACACCAAAGAGGGTAGGAAGGGCAGAGAAACAGTCAGGAGATAAACAGACCACAGGACTGTACTTGTGAGGGAGGGATGCTGTGGGCACAGAGAGGGAAGATAAACAGACTCTCACATCAGGCCCCCTGTGCATGGTGAGCCTACATGGAGAAGATGAATACCTGTAACATTTGGCTTTGAAAATCAAAGGGATCAAATTTCAGGAGTTCTTACAATCAGAGGGGTTTAATCCTTGGAACTTTCAAAATCAGTAGGCTCATGGGAGAACAAGGGAGAAACTGAGTCCAACCCTTAATGAGACAGCACTACAAACAGCCTCAGGAGATACAGCATAGAAGCAGCAGCCTGAAAATCATCCAGGGTGTATGGGAGGGAGATTTGTTATTAAATTCAGAGCATGTACAGGAGCTGAGAGGTGGTATTTCTCTTCCCTTCCCCCCAGCATAAACACAAGGATAACTGTAGTAAATAGCACAGCACCAATACTAGCTAATTAACTTGCTAACAGGGCACCTGCCCACATGTTCTCCTGTAGACATACCCCCTCCAGCAGATCCCCATAAACCAGATATCCCAACCCTGTGTGCTTCTGTGGATCCACCCCCTCCAACCTGCCTGTGGTCCAGGAGTTGCTGTTCCCCTCCCACCACTGCAGATGTTGCTGGCATTGTGAGCCCTGTCCCCACATTCTCCTGCATTTCATTGCTACTGCATCTCTGGCAAATGCCTGATCTGACTAAACTCAAGCACAAGGAGGCCCATACTGGCCTACTAACACAAGGATGAAATAGTGTCCACAACAAAGACAGTCATTGCACATGACTGGACTAAAAGCAAAAGTGGCTCACCACAACAGCAGGGCACATTCAACACACAGAAGACACACCAGGTTCTGCTGAATAGGGGACACTGCACTGCAACACTGCACTGCAGGACACTTCAGGACCCATTCTTCATATAGTCACTACCTTCAAGAGCAGAGACATAGCTGACTTTCTTAACACATGGAAACAGACACAGAGTCAGATGAAACGAGGAGACAGGGGAATATCTTCCAAATGAAAGAAAAGTACAAAATCACAGCAAGAGACCTAAATGAAATGGAGATAAGTAATATGCCTGATGGAGAATTTAAAGTAATGGCCATAAGGATATTCACTGGATTTGAGAAAAAAGTGGAAGACCTCAGTGGGACCATTAACAAAGAGTTAGGAAACATAAAAAAGAACCAATCAGAGAAGAAGTACTCAATAAATGAAATTAAAAATATAGTAGATGGGATAAACAGTAGACTAGAGGAAGGGGGGAAAATGGATCAGTTATCCGGAGGGCAGAGTAATAGAGAGCAATCAAGCAGAATCAGAGAGGTAAAAGTAATAATACAAATGAGAAATAAACACAGGGAACTGAGCAATACCGTCAAGTGCAATAACATCTGCATTATAGTGATCTCAGAAAGAAAAGAGAGAGAATAGGCAGAAAAATTATTTAAATAAATAATAGCTAAAAATTTCTGAAGTCTGGAGAAGGAAACAAAAATCCAGATCTGAAAGGCCAGAAAGCCCCCCAACACAATCCACCCCAGGAAATGGATACCAAGACACGTAGTAATTAAAATGGCAAAAAGGAGTAATAATAAGGAGAACTTTTAAAACAGCAAAGAAAACAGTTACATACAAGGGAAACCCCCTAGGGCTATAAGCAGATTTTTCAGCAGAAACTTTCCAGGCCAGAGAGAATGGCAAAATACATTCAAAGTACTAAAAGGAAAACAAAAAACAAACAAACAAACAACAAACCTGTAGCCAGCAGAACTATCTCTACCCAGCAAAACTATTGTTCTGAATAGGAGAGATAAAGAGTTTCCTGAAAAAAAGTTCAAAAAATTCATGACCACTAAACAAGCCCTATAAGAAATATAAAAGGGAACTCTTTGAGTGAAAAGTAGAGACATAAGTAGGAGAAAGAAAAGTAGAAAACACAAAAGCAGCAAAAATAAGTATATCTATAAAAACTGGCACAGGGATTCACAATATAAGATGTGAAATATGACAACATACACCTAAAACATGGGAAAAGGAGACAGGAGTAAATTATGGATTCAAACTTAAGTGAACATCAACTTAACATAGACTGCTCTATACAGAAGATGTTATATACAAACCCAAGGGTAACCACAAATCAAAAACCAGTAACAGGTACGCAAAATATACAGAGAAAGGAATCCAAATCTATTACTAAAGAAAGCCAACAAACCATGAAAGAGGAGAGCAAGAAAAGAAAGAAACAAAGAATAGCTTCAAAAATAATCATAAAATAAGTAACAAAATGGCAATAAGTACATATCTATCAATAACTGCTTTGAATGTAAATGGACTAAATACACCAATCGAAAGACATAAGGTGATGGAATGGATAAAAAAGCAAGACCCGTCTAAATGCTGTCCACAAGTGACTCATATCAGACCTGAAGATACAGGCAGACTGAAAGTGCAGGGAAGGAAAAGCATTTACCATGGAAATAGCAGTGAAAAGAAAGCTGGGGCAGCAATACTCATATCAGACAAAATAGACTTTAAAACAAATTCAAGCAAGAGGCAAGGGCACTATACAATCATAAAGGATAAAAGTCCAACAAGAAAATAAAGTATTTATGTACCCAACATGGGAGCACTCAAATATATAAAGCAGCTAATTAACGAACATAAAGGATGTAATTAATAGTAATATAATAATAGTAGGAGACTTAACACTCCACTTACATTGATGGAAAAATCACCCAAACACAAAAGCAACAAGGAAAGAGTGGCCTTGAATGACACATTGAACCAGACGGGTCTAGCAGAGATATTCTAAACATTCCAACAGAAAACAGAAGAATACACATTCTTCTTATGTGCACATAAAACGGTCTCCAGAACAGATCACATATTCAGCCACAAGACAAGTCTCAATGAATTAAAAAAGGCGTAAGTCATACCATGCCTCTTTTCTGACCACAATGCTAAGAAACTAGAAATCAACCACAAGAAAAAAAAAATCTGAAAAAAACCCCACAAATGCACGGAAGTTAAATAACATGTTCCTAAATAATGAATGGATTACTCACAAATTCAAAGAGGACATAAAAAAAATACTCAGAGACAAATGATAATGAAAATACAGCTGGTCCAAAATCTTTGGAATGCAGCAAAAGCTGTTTGAAGAGGGAAGTCTATAGCAATACAGGCTTATTTCAAGAAGCAAGAAAAATCTCAAATGAACAATCTAACCTTATACCTCAAGAAGCTGGAAAAGAAGAACAAGCAAAAACCAAAACCAGTGGAAGGAAAGAAATAATAAATATTATAGCAGAAAAAAAGTGAAACAGAAACTGAAAAAAATTAATAGAGCAGACCAAGGAAACCAGGAGCTGGTTCTCTGAAAAAATCAACCAAATTCATAAACCTTTAGCCAAACTCATAAAAAAGAAAATAAATAAAAATAAAAGAGAGAGAGAGAGGACTCAAATAAAATCATAAACAAAAGAGGAGAAATAACAACCAATAGCAAGAAATACAAAGAATTACAAGAGAATATTATGAAAAATTATATGCCAATAAACTGGACAATCTAGAAGAAATGGATAAATTCCTAGAAATATACAAACTTCCAAAACTGAAGCAGGAAGAAATAGAAAATTTAAACACAACAATTACCAGCAATGAGATTGAATCACTAATCAAAAAACTCACAACAAACAAAAGTTAAGGACCAGATGACTTCATAGGCAAATTTTACCAAACATTGAAAGAAAACTTAATACCTATTCTTCCCAAACTATTCCAAAAAAATAGAAGAGAAAGGGAAACTTCCAAATTCATTCTGAGGCTAGGATTATTCTGATGCCAAAACCAGATAAAGACACTACAAACAAGGAGAACTACAGGCCAGTATCTCTGATGAACACAGATGCAAAACTCTCAGCAAAGTGTTAGCAAACCAAATCCAACAATATGTTAAAAAATCATTCACCACGATTTAGTGCAATTTATTCCTGGAATGAAAGGGTGGTGCAGTATTTGCAAATCAGTCAACGTGATACATCACAGAAGAGAAAGGACAAAAACCATACAATCATTTCAAAAGATGCAGTAAAAGCATCTGACAAAGTACAACATACATTCATGATAAAGACCTTCAACAAAGTAGTTGTACAGGGAACATACCTAAACAAAATAAAGGCCATATATGAAAACCCACAGCTAACATCATACTCAATGATGGAAAACACAAGTTTTTCCCCTAAGAACAGGAATAAGACAAGGGTGTCCATTCTCATCACTTTTATTCAACATAGTAATGGAAGTCCTAGCCACAGCAATAAGATATGAAAAAGGAATGGAAGACATCCAATTTGGTAAGGAAGAAGTTCAAATTTCAGTATTTTCAAATGACATGATACTATATACAGAAAACCCTAGAGACTCCAGCAAACATTACTAGAACTGATCAATGAGTCAGTAAGGTTACAGCATACAAAAATCGACATATAGAAATCCATTGCAATTCTATACACTAATAATGAAGTAGCAGGAAGAGAAATAAAAACAATAATCCCAATTACAACAGCACCCTCCCAAAAACAAAATACCTAGGAATAAACTTAACCAAGGATGTGAAATACCTGTACTAAAAGAACTATAAAATACTGATGAAAAAAAACTGAAATCAACACTAACAAATGGAAATGAATTGTGAGAATATTGTTAAGATGTCCAAACCACCCAAAGCAATCTACAGATTTAATGTAATCCCTATCAAACTACCAACAGTATTTTTCACAGAACTAGAGCAAACAATCCTAAAACTTATATGGAACCATGGAAGACCCCAAATAGCCAAAACAATCTTGAAAAAGAAGAACAGTCTTCTTCTAGTACTAGAGGTATCATGATCCTAGATTTCCATATGCTATGCTATATTTCCATATGCATATTTCCATATGCTACAAAGATATAGTAACCCAAACAGTACAGTATTAAGAAAAAATATAGACACATAGATCAAGAGAACAGAATAGAGTTCCCAGAAATAAGCTCATGACTATATCATCAATTTATCTTCAACAAAGGAGGCAAGAATATGCAGTGGAAAAAAGACAGTCTTTTCAAGAAAAGGCATTGGGAAAGCTGGACAGCTACATGCAAAAGAATGACCACTTTCTTACTCCACACACAAAAACGAACTAAACTCAAAATGGATCAAGGTCCTAAATGTGAGACCTGAAACCATAAAAATCCTAGAAGAAAGCATGGGCAGTAATATCTCTGATGTCAGCCATAGCAACATTTTTCTTGAGATGCCTCCTGAAGCAAAGGAACCAGAAATAAAAATAAACCACTGAGACTACATCAAAGTAAAAGACTTCCGAGCACCAAAGGAAACAATCAATAAAACTAAAAGACAACTTACCGAATGGGAGAAGATATTTGCAAATGACATATCTGATAAAGGGTTAGTATCCAAAATAGATAAAGAACTTATGTAACTCAACATGAAAAAAAACCCCAAATAATCTAATTTAAAAATGGGCAGAAGACATGAACATATCTCCAAAAAAGACATGCAGATGGCCAAGAGACATAAGAAAAGATCCTCAGCATCAGTCATTATTAGGGAAATGCCAAGTCAAAATCAAAATGAGGTATCACCTCACACCTATTGTAAGGGCTAAAATAAAAACTCAAGAAACAAGAGGTGTTGGTGAAGATGTGGAAAGAAAGGAACCCTTCTCATACACTGTTGGTGGAAATGCAAACTGGTGCAGCCACTGTGGAAAACAGTACGGAGGTTCCCCAAAGAATTAAAAATACCACTACTCTATAATCCATTCATTTCACTACTGGGTATTGACCCGAAGAATATGAAAACACAAATTTGAAGGGATATATGCACCCCTATGTTTATTGCAGCATTATTTACAATAGCCAAATTATAGAAGAAGCCCAAGTATCCATCAGTAGATGAATGGATAAAGAAGTGGTATATACACACAACAGAATATTACTCAGCCATAAAAAGGAAGGAATATTACCATTGGTACAACAGGGATAAATCTAGAGCATATAATGCTCAGTGAAATAAGTCAGTCAGAAAAAGACAAATATCATATGATTTTACTCATATGTGAAATTTAATAAACAAAAAAGAACAACAACAAAAATAGCTAAACCAAGAAACACTCTTAACTGTAGAGAACAAACCAGTGGTTACCTGAGGGAAGTTGGTGGGAGGATGGGTGAAACAGGTAAACGGGATCACGAGTACACTTATCACAATGAGCATTGTGCATGAGCAGAATTGTTTAATCCCAATATTATACACTTGAAAATAATATAACACTATATGTGAACCGCACTGGAATTAAATTTAAGAAGGAAATAAAACACTTATGAAAATACAAGAAAGAAGTGTACAATTTTGTCCTACAGGGCCACAAGAAAAAAACTACCTTGGTGGCTTTAAAATTTCTCGTTATTTTCTTATTTGACAACTAAATCAAACACCCAGTACTCTTCCTTGCTCCCATCTAAACAATTTTACAGAGACTACCTTGCAAATGTCCCCAGAGATAGGCCTGCTCACAGTGAAAAATGTACTCAGCAGGAAATTCACTTAATGATGATTCTTCTTCTATGTAATGGACATTTCATTGTCAGTAAAGTGTAGTATTATTCTGTTGAGAGCTTTACATATGCAGCCAACTCCAAAGACATACTAGCTTAACCTGCATATCTCACTTTCCAGTTTTATCATTTGTCTTTTTGCAAATCAGTGAAATCATTTCATGCATGGTATGTGGACTGCTTTAGCTAGTGTCATTTGCTTTTATTGGGGGAAAACCCTCTGCAGTTTGTATGGATACAGGGATTCATGAATATATTGTACATGGTATCCTCAGTTGGAAGAGGCAGCTATCCTCCCCTCCATGTATGAGTGTATAGCTAGAGATTGTTTTTCAATTTTCAGCAAAGCAAAGACTTGCTATATGCCCACTGTTTACAATAGCAGTATTTTAACACGGTCAGGATTTTCACTCAGTACATGTCAAAGACAAGACATGGTATAGGATTTAGGTGGCTGACTGAAAGCTGTCCCTTACACAAACACAAAGCCCCTCTGTATATGTTTCAGAGGGTCTGCACTGTCACCGTCAGTAGTGGATTTAGTATTCGTGGCCTGTTTTCTCCTTAAAAAACAAATACTTTTTGGACCAAAATTTATGTCACCTCTGCTTTCAGATGATGTTTCTCAAAAGTAGGAAGTTTGCACTTCATCAGAGTCAGGGGCAATAAAATGGGGGAATAGGCCAAAAAAGGATAGAGATGTTTGGGACCCCTGAACTCTGAAAATAAACTTAGAATTATTCCTAACTAAGGTATGAAGCAGACAAAGTACACTTTAAGTCATATTAGTAAATGGATAAATTATTCTTGTATAAAGACAGACCAAGAAAATATAAGCAATATATTAATATGTAAATATGCCACACAAAACAGGATTTTTATATCAATCCCTTCTAACCTCATGGGAATGTCCTTAGACCATTCAAAGCAAAAATATGTCGTGTGTCCTCACAAAAGCACATATTCTGCTATAACTTATATATACCTATATCTCATATTCATGTCATTACACTTAAAAATCTTTAACTTTAGTGTTATGATAGCTAGATGACAGATAGATAGATAGATAATGGGTGGATAGATAGATACATAGCTAGATAGATACATGTAGATGATCTATAAATAGACTATATAGTCAGAGAAACATTTTTAAAAAGCCCTTATTAAAATTATGCTGAGCGAAATAAGTCAAGCAGAGAGAGTCAAGTATCATATGGTCTCACTTATTTGTGGAGCATAACAAAGAACATGGAGGACATGGGGAGATGGAGAGAAGAGGGAGTTGAGGGAAACTGGAAGGGGAGATGAACCATGAGAGACTATGGACTCTGAAAAACAACCAGAGGGTTTTGAAGGGGCGGGGGGGGGGGGGGCGGGGGGGGGCGGGGGGGAGATTGAGGAACCAGGTGGTGGGTAATAGGGAGGGCACGTACTGCATGGAACACTGGGTGTGATGCCAAAACAATGAACACTGTTATGCTGTAAATAAACAAATAAAGGAATAAAAAAAAAAAAGCCCTTATTAAGCATGCAATTTCTTTGGAAGTTTTAGGCTTGCTTTTTTTTAAAAGATTTTATTTATTTATTTATTTATTTATTTATTTATTTGACAGAGAGAGAGAAAGCAAGAGCAGGAACACAAGTAGGGGAGTGGGAGAGGGAAAGCAGGCTTCCCACTGAACAGGGAGCTCAGTGTGGGGCTTGATCCCAGGACCTGGAGATCATGACCTGAGCCGAAGGCAGATGCTTAACAACTGACCCACCCAGGCTTCCTAGTTCTGAAGTATTTTTAACATCTGTTATACCCCAGAATCTAAGAAGATGGGTTTCAGATGCAAGTACTCCCAACTTTATAGGCTAGCATTTAGAACAATGAATAACTCTAAAAGGTTTCTACAATTTACTGATGTGGTATATAGCAGGAGATAGGTTCCATTTTCTAAGACAGAACTACCTAAATGCATTTCACCATAGAATTACTTCAAAAACATAAAGCATTGCTAGAATGTTAAAGGAGTTGAGATATGATCTACCTTTGGATTAAAACTGAGAGCGAAATAGTGATCTGAGAGATAAATTTATTTCTGTAAGAAATGTCCCAGAGCATTTATTTTGATAACATCAAATAATATTACCAATATATGCTGACATAAAATAATTCATATAATATAGATTAGAACTAAAAGATTAAAGATTAAAGAGTAAATGCTTAACTTAAGATTAAAAAGTAAATGCTTCCTAGGTCATTAATACATAGATTGACTATCATGTATTATATGCTTTCTTGTCCAATTTCCTGGCATGTAGGGGCTCAATATAAAATGTGAAAAGGCATAGTTCAATACAATATATAAAAATATAGTTAGTATTGTTCTTAAATTTATTCTAAAATAATGACTACTGGTTTTTATGAAATACTGTATTATGAAGAATTTGATCGATACAATTAAAAAATAAATCCTCAAACTATGCCCCCCAGAAAATGACTATTAGCCCTGAATAAACTTTATTAGTCATTTCTCTGCATTTAAACATGAAATGTTATATAGGTAGGAATAGGAAGACAAACAGGGTTATATAAAAACGATATCACATCAAAAAAAAAAAAGATACCATGCTTTTCTTTTGTAATTAAGATGTAACTTACATAAAACAGAATTTTCCAACTTTGTTCAATTGTATGTGCTTTAGTAAATATATAGAGTGGTATGAACCCCACTACAGTCATGATATTGATCACCTTTTATAGCCTAAAAATATTCTCTAATGCTCTTTGCTGCCAGTTCTATCCTCTGATCACACGGATCTGTTTTCAGCCATTGAAGTTTTACCCATATGTAAATTCATATAAAAGAAATCAAACAGCATTTGGCTTTGTGTCTGGGTGTTTCACTTAGCATAATGCATTTGATAATCACCCATGTTGTCGTGTGAATCATTTTATTAGTTCATTCCTTTGTACTGTGGAATACTGTTCTATAGAATAGATGTACCACACTTCCATGCATCACACAACAGCTTTACATGTACCATGACCTGGATGGCTTAAAATATCAAAAATGTATTGTCTCACAGTTTGGAGGCTAGAAGTCCAAAATCAAGGTGTGGGCAAAGTCACACTCCCTCTGAGGTCTGTAGGTGAGAATCCTTCCTTACCTCTTAGCTTCTGATGGTTTGCTTATCACTGCAGTACTTGGATCTCTGCCTCTGTCATCACGGTGTAGCTCCCCACCCAGTATCTGTGTCTCTTCTCCTCCTCTTAGAAAGACATTAGTAATATTGGACGAAAGACCCACTCTAGTCCAATATGACTTCATCCTAACCACTCTACATATAAGACCCTATTTCTAAATAAGGTCACATTTTGAAGTAGTAGGAGTTAGAACTTCAAAAAATCTTTTGAGAAGACATAATTCAACTCATAAGAGGATTGGGGTTTTTTTCTTATAATTAAGGTGTAGGATTACCTCATAAATTATATATAAAACTCCTTAATTCCTTTTCTCATTTATCTATAAATTTAACCTGACACCTATGGCATATGATCTTGTTTACTGCAGCTTTATAGTAAGTCTTGAAATCAAGCAGTAAGAGTCACACAGTTTTGTTCTTCTTTTTGAAATTACTTTAACTACTCTAGAACCTCTGCATTTCTATATAAATTTTAGAATCATCTCATCAGTTTCTACACACACACACACACACACACACACACACACACACACACAACACTTCCTGAATTTTGATTGGGACTGCATTGAATCTATAGATAATTGTGGGAGATTAGAAACTGTAACCAACTGACTTTACAATTCAAGCCAACATATATTTCTCCATTTATTTAGATCTTTAATCTCTTTCAGAAATGTTTTAGCTTTAATGTAAAAGTCCTGCATGCTTTTGTTAAACTTATTCCCCTACTTTTATGCTCTTTGGTTGTAGTCCCAGAAGTGCTACTGGTTTCAAAATTTCAATTTTCAACTAAGTCTTCTGATCCATAAACATAGTATTCATTTCCACTCATTTAGGTCTTCTTTAATTTCTTTCAGCAATATTTTTTAGCTTTCATTACAGGTAATATGTTTTATTAAATTTGTTCCCTCGTATTTCATAGTTTTGATGCTATTATAAACTGTATTGTTCTTTAATTTTATTTTCCTTTACTACTGATGCTAGTTTTCTATTGTTGATTAACATATTACCACAACACTGGTAACTTAAGACAATATTTATTGTACTGTATTTCTGTAGGTCAGAAGTCCAACACATGTCTCACATAGTGTCAATTAGGCTGTCCTAGGGAAGAATCCATTTTCTTGCCTTTTTCAGCTTTTAGAGGTTGGTTGTATTCTTTTCTCATCTCCCATCTTCCTTCCATCATGAAAGCCAATAATGTTGTATCCCTTTGACCTTTCTTCCATCTTCATGTCTCTCTGATCACAGTCAGAAAAGACTCTTCACTTTTAGGGATTTAGGTCTTAATCTCACTTGGAGTGGGATTAGAGTGGGCTGGCCTAGATAATTCAGAATTATTTTCCTCATATCTGTGATGTTGTTTTTGTCATATAAGGTAACATATTCATAAGTTCTGAGTATTAGGGTGTGGCATTTGTGGAGAGTATTATTCTGCCTACCACAGAAATAAGATGGAGATGTAATTGGTTTTTGAATATTGAACCTGTACCCTAAGATGTTGCTAAACCCATCTCCTAGTTTTATAGCTCTTTTTTTTATAGATTTCTAAGGATTTTCTAGACAGATAATCATATTATCCTCAAATACATAGTTTTACTTCTTTCTTTCAAATATGTACATCTTATATTTCTTTTTCTTGTCCTGTAGCACTGGCTAGGATCTCTAGTAAAATGTTGAGTAGAAATGGGAAGAGTAGACTTCCTAGCCTCATTTCCATTTTTAAGATTTTTGGTCCTTCAACATCAAGTACAATGGTATCTCTAAGTCTGTGTAAATTTCCTTAACCACATTTAGAAAATTATCTTCTAATTCTAGTTTGTTGGCATTTTGCCCCTAATTAGATACTGAATTTTGTGTACATTCCCTTGTTTACAAAATAAGGACATCTAAATTAACCTTAGGGTAGAGATTACAATAAGATAACATACATATAGAAGAATCTTTTTGTATGAGGCAAATAGGGCATAGACACATATACTATTTGCACCAGTGTGGTATAAAGAAAAATCATATTTGTTATGAAAAAGTAGACAGATAGCAAAGCACCCATATTTTTCTAGCTCTTATCCCAAATGAAGGATTGTTTCAGTTGAGAAATTAAACTGACCTCACCATGTGAAAAGCTCTAAGAGGCACACTCAGCCTCTACACACCATCAACATACAGAATAATGGAAGGGAAGGGCACTGTAGAGGATACCTTAATAACTGCCTCACAATAAAATTTCCTGGGTAAGAAAGTACCCTTGTTAAAAGGAAACATGTCCAAAGTTCAATGGTTGTTACCATCCTTTTCTTTTGATCTAACCCAAATGGTTACGCCATCCCCTTGCTAAGCTACTGAAAAAAGGTGTAAAAAATAAATACCTCCTCCCAGTACACTCAAATCGGTCCCTGACATTAATAGTATGCACTCCATATTAATCCCTTTTTCTCGCTCTTCACCTATTCCCAGAAGGACAGGATCTCAAAGTCTATCAATCTCTTTCTTCATTTTTTCCAGGATAATTGCAGGAACACACAGTCAAGTAGCAGTGAATGTACATATAATCACCCTCCTCCTATTATTAGTGTAATGCCTACATAAAGCTAAGTAAACAGAGCCATTCTAAAAGACAAAGTTATTTGAGTGGCACCTTTTTTGTAATAACAAATGAATATGGAAGTTCACAGCAATTAATAAAATGACCTGGTCTCTATACTTCTTTGGTAACGTACCACACATGGAGCTCATTATTTCATTTCCCCGTAAAAAGAATGGAGTAATGAAGGCCAAGATTTCATGCAGTTGTTAACTTGAGTTTAAGTTAATTAGGCATTTGGTGTTTATCATTTGACAGATTTCCTTTATCCTCACTCCCTTAATTTGACCTCTCATAGTTTCTTTTCATATGAAGCACTTCTTTCAGATGAAAACATCTTACACAAAGAAGTAATAAACAGGGTGGGAAATGAACTCTATTTCAGGGTCTCCAGATACCAACATTCTAAATCTACAGCTACTGTGACAGTGAAAGTTCAGATGGGCTATGATGGTTAATTTTATGTGTCAACTTGACTGGCCTAAGGGCTGCCTAGATATCTGGTAAAACATTATTTCTGAGCCTATCTATAAGGGTGATACCAAAAGAAATTAGCAATTGAATTAGTAGACTGAATATAGGTTTCCTCACCAATATACATGGACATCAATCCATTAAGGGTCCCAATAGAACTGAAAGGCTGAGGAAGTGCGTATTTGTTCTCTGCTTGAGCTGGGACATCCAGTCTTTGGGCACTGATACCTCTGCTTCTCATCCTTTGGACTATGATCATCACTTATACCATCGGTTCTCCCAATTCTCAGGCTTTTACACTCAGACAGGGATGTACATCTTTGTTTGCCCTGGTTCTCAGGCCTTTGGACTAGCTCTGAAATGTATTGCCAGCTTGCCTGTTTTACCAGGTTTTCTGCTTCTCCAGTTTGTACAGAGCAAACTGTGGGACTTCTTCGCCTTCGTAATTGTATGAGCCAATCTCCCCCATATATGTATGCAAAATCATGTATATACAAACACATATATATATGCAAACATATATATAGAAAGAGAGACAGGCAGATATCCTACTGCTTGTGCTTCTCTGCAGAAACTAATATACAGGCAAAATGAACATTACTGTTTAGGAGATACCAATAAAACAAGAGACCCATCTCAAATCATAATTCTCTAGGTCTGTATCTCCTCAGAACTTCCAGTGAGTGAAAAAATTATTTCTCAACAGACTGAATTTAAAAATCTTTCCTTAGGATCAGGGAAACATTGCAAAGTTCTTTCCTTCCTTCATTCTTACCTCCCTCCCTTCCCCTTTTCTTTCCTCTTTCCTTTCTTTCTTCCTTCCAGCAGCCTTTTATTTTGATATGTAGGAGGGTATAGATTGTTCCAGTGGCTGTCCTAATGCTAATACCCTAATATAATACCTCAGTTCCTTCTATTATTTCTAACTAAAGCTGACACACACAGAATTAATTATTACCAAAGCATCAGTCACAGAGCATTTTTAAAGTTGTGGTAATTGTTAAGCAGTCAAAAGTTTTTCTGAAAAGAAGCCAACTGTGGAGATCCTTCTTAACAATTTTAAAAAGTAATCACCGAGGAGTCATGATTACTATCTCTTGCTTTTATCATGGATTTTTATGTTTATACATTGCAACAAACCATGTTAAAAATTATACCATTCTCCCCCTTTTACATTTAACTGCATAAAAATATTTCTAAGAAAAAGACCAACTTGGGGCACCTGGGTGGCTTAGTGGTTTAGGCCTCTGCCTTCAGCTCGGGTCGTGGTCTCAGGGTCCTGGGATCGAGCCCCACATCGGGCTCTCTGCTCCGTGGGGAGCCTGCTTCCTCCTCTCTCTCTGCCTGCCTCTCTGCCTAGTTGTGACCTCTCTCTCTGTCAAATAAATAAATAAAATATTAAAAAAAAAAAAGAAAAAGACCAACTTAATTTCAGGTATCTCTTCACATGCCAAAAGAAACAGTCCTGCCGGCCCATGTGATTGTGTATGTGTAGCTCATATAATCATATTCACTGTGGTATAGCTATTCCCTCAAATGGTATGTCCTACTTTTTCCGTACAGTTTAGTATAGAACAATTTCTGTATTTTAAATATTACTTCCTATTAACTGTCTTGAATCATCATTGTAAAACAGAATTTTGTCATCTTAATGAAATAAATTATAATTGAGAGCACAACAATTCTAATTTTACAATCCTTTTATGGTGAATCTAATTAATAGCATTTAAAGGTCCTTAGGCTTATATTATGCTTTTATGCAATACTCCCAGAGAGCAGTGGTAAGCCCCAAAGCTTTTGAAACACGGTGGAGATTTCTACTGACCTCAAACTGCCTTAACACTTGTAATTTCATCTGCAAGGTAATTGCTTTCATGCTCTTCGTTGGTACTTTTGCTATCATTTACAAACCGTGTCCTCTTCTAGACAGCTTTGTCCTATGATGCCCACTAAATTAGACAGCCACGACGCCGTGAGAAAAAAAAAGAGAGTAAGTTTGACGCTAAAAATGCAAGCCAGCTTGAGACTGGTAACTGAAGGGGGACTTCCGTGTTCTGGGCCCTGAGATCTTGGCTAAAGAACTGTTTGGCAGGGGTGGCAGAGGCTGTGAGGGGAAAGGTCTTATCCAACAGGGCAGAAAATTCTGAATGTTACATTTCTTTTCTCCTCTGCCATACCACATACCGCCTGAAAGGACCTCTAGCAGTCGCCTGTTAGTTGCATTCCTGACCAGTCATCAGAAGGGATTCCGGAGTAGTTGGGTATGAAATTAAAAGGAGCTAACAAAGGAAGATAACTGGAGACATCCTCAATGACATTCTTCCATATTGTGATTGAAAGTAGCATTTCCCAAAAAGGATATTGCAGAATATATTTCTATGGGAACTGTCATGAAGAAAGCTGTCTCTGACCAAATGGCCAAATACCTATGACAAACATAGTATGTTGTGAAATAATAAGAAAGGCATATACTGGTCTTTTTTCCTGGTTCCTAACAAAGAGCTCCTAAAACCCGTGTAAATAGAGATACTAGGAAAATCTTCTGATTTCCTATTTAGGCTTTGACCCTGGTTACTGATGTGGAAGTCCTAAGACTTTTATAATTTCCTGAGTGATGGGAGCATCTGACACTGAGCTCTTAAGTCCCTCGGAATTTCCTGGGTGAAGGGAGTGTCTTTTGTTCTAATCAATTGACTCTTCAATGAGGGTTGGTCACCAGAAAGACCAAACCAGGATAAGAACCCTGGAACTTTCAGACCCAGCCCCTACTCTCTAGAGGGGAACTGGAAATGGAAACGATAATCAATCTCGCCGATCTGATGAATACTTCTACACAGATTCAATAGTATGGAGATAGGGGAGCTTCTAGGTTGGTGCCAGGAGGGTGGTATACAGCAGTTTCATGGGGACAGAAGCTCCTGCACTCAGGGCCCTTCCAGACCTCACCCTATGTATCTCTTCATCTAGCTCTTCATCTGTTTCTTGATCATATTTTTATCATATAATAAAGTGGTAAATAAATGTAACTAAGTGTCTCTCATTGAGTAATCTGTTCTAGGGAATAATGAAACCCAAAGAGGGGATCATGGGAACCTCCAATTTGCAGCCGGATACTTGCAATTGGTGTCTAAAGTGGGAAACAGTGTTATGGAACTGAGCCCTTATTCCGTAGGGTCTGGGCTAACTCTGGTTGGTGTCAGAATTGAATGGAATTGCAGGACACCCAACTGGTACTGCAGAGAATTGCTTGGTGTGTGGGGAAAACCCCATACACCTGTTGTCATAAGTATGTGTATGTAAGTAAAGGAGATACAGTGAGTTTTTCCTAGACATGTCATTCCGGCATTGTGAATTCACAATGTATATTTCTTCATGACTACTTATGCTGAAGAAATCAATGTTGCCAATTAAATCTACTAACTAGTGTTCAATTTACTTAACCACATAATGTATTTCTTCCCCTTTGTCACATTTTTAACCTCCCATGGAACTAACAGCATGCAGAACACATTTTATAACATGCTGGTCTGAAAATTTTACAAATGCATAACTTAAGTTTGTGGAAGCATCAGATCCTTTTGCAGATGTGGTGGGTATCAGTTAAGCCTATAAACCTTTAACATTGTTCATTTGAGTGCCCGGAGGAGTATTTCTACAAGTACCAACTAAATAAAAGAACACAATAACTGAGTTTTCAATACTCCAAAGTCCACAACGTAGATCTTAGCTGTACATATGGTTAAGTACCAGTTTCCTTCACTGAAAAGCATAATATTTACGTCAAAGTCAGCATTTGAGCTATGCTGGATTTTGGCTACTCTGAATGCTTAGATTTAATGATAACAATTAACATAT
This sequence comes from Meles meles, assembly GCF_922984935.1. NCBI lineage: Eukaryota > Metazoa > Chordata > Mammalia > Carnivora > Mustelidae > Meles > Meles meles. Next base: position 47,084,893 of record NC_060068.1, read on the forward strand.
AGTGGGAATTATTACAAAATTTTTTCCCCTCAAATTATCTCAGAAAACCCTTTCAACAACATGGTGAAAGGAATAGGATGGTGATACTATTTTTTTTTAAAGATTTATTTATTTGACAGAGAGAAATCACAAGAGAGGCAGGCAGAGAGAGAGGAAGGGAAGCAGGCTCTCCGCTGAGCAGAGAGCCCGATGTGGGACTCGATCCCAGGACCCCGAGATCATGACCTGAGCTGAAGGCAGCGGCTTAACCCACTGAGCCACCCAGGCGCCCCTATTTTTTTATTCTATCTTAAAAAAAATGGTATTTTCTTTTTTGACCCAAAGGGCCCTGTGTTAGTTATATTTGTGCATGCTGTATATATGTTGTATATAATAGAATAATTCTGTGTGTGGAATAATTCTGTACCACAAGGACCGAACAGAGGTCTTTATCAAGCATGATCCTAACACTTCATTGTGTCATGGATAATACTACCAAATACTTTGATGTCATTTTCTAAGACATAAAGTTGAAATCATATTGACTATCATTATTTGCTCCTTTGGAAATACATATAATCCCATCCAACTATGTTATTGATTTTCTCTGCCTTTTTGTTCACTATTGATATTTAAGATAATGCATCATCTTCTTCTGTCTTTCAAAAAATTGTTATAACCTTTGGGATAAAATTGGTTTGTTTAGTTTTTTGGGGTTTTATTTTGGCTTTTGTTGGTTTAATGTTCTCCCCTAGAAGCCATGGTAGCACTGGGTACAAAGAAGGTACTCCGTGAAAGCTGTGGCTTTCTGTGGGTCATAGGGCTCAGGACGCTCTCTTAGACATCACAGAATTTGCAGAATTATATTCAAAACTGCTTCAAGAGTGAACATTTTCTTTTTTATCCAATTGTTCAACTTTTAAAATAAACTTTTTATTGAAGTATAACATAGATAAGTACACAAATAGAAGTATCAAGCTTCACTAACTTTTATAAAGTAAACATACCAGCTAACTAACACCCAAAACTATAATATTATCTGTACAAATACCTTTATGACCCTACCAGTCACTATCTCCAACAAAGAAACCACTATCCTGACTTCTAACACTATAGATTTACATAAGTGAATCATATTGTATATTCTCTTTTGTTTCTGGCTTCTTTCACTCAACACTGTTCGGGGTTTTTTTTTTTTTGTATTTTTTTTTTTTGAGGTTCATCTCTGGTGTATATATAGTAGTAGTTTGTTTATTTTCAGTGCTGTGTAACATTCAGTCGTAATTTATTTATCCATTCCACTATACATGAACATTCAAATTGCTCACACTCTCTGGCTTTTATAAACAGTGGTGCTATAAACATTTTTCTACATTTCTTTTGGGTATTTACTCTACAGTAAAATCACTGGGTATACCAAAGTTTGTGTAAAGTAAATACTGTCAAATTCTTTTCCAGAGTGATTTCATCAATTTACCCGCCAGCAGTATAAGATAATTCAAATTGCTCCGCATGTTCAACAACACTTGATACTGTCACTTTACACACTTGAGCTAATATGTTGTGTCTGCTGATGTGTTGTCATTTTCACATTTAATTCTCATGTTTTTCAGATATAATTTAGATACAATAAAATGCACCCACTTAAAATGATATCAAATTTTATAAATTTGTACATCTGTGTAATTTCTGTATCAATAAAAATAGCAAACATTTCTATCACTCCCAGAAAGATCCCTTGTGCCCCTTTTCAGTCAAGTCCTTCACCAACAGCTATAGGAAACATGATCTGATTTCCGTCAGCACAGGACAGCACTGCTTAATGTTGGACATTCTAGAAATGCGACCATATGGTATGTACTATTTTGTGTATGCTTCTTTTATTAAAACCAATGTTTTCTAGTTGATCTATGTTTTTATTTGTATCAGTAATTCATTTTTTATTGCGGAATTGTATTTCATTATATATAGACAGATACTACAATTTGTTTATCCATTCAACTTTTGGTGAGTAAATTTCCTTCGAGTTTTTTTTTTTTTTTTAGGAATAATGCTGCTTTGAATATTCACAAACAAGTCACTGTGTGGTCACCTTCCCCAGGCGTGTCATACAACAAGTGAAACCACCTAAGTGTTCATCAATAGATGAATGGATAAAAAAGGTGGTGTGTGTGTGTGTGTGTGTGTGTGTGTGTGTGTGTGTGTGTGAGTTTTCCTCAGCCATAAAAAAGATTTGCACCAGCGTGGCTGACCTAGAGTATACTAGACTAAGTAAAGTCTATCAAACAAAGAATGACAACATATGATTTCACTTACTTGCGGGATCCAACAAGCAAAACAAATACACAAACGAATAAAGCAGAAACAGACTCCTACATGCAGAGAAGGGTATGCTTGCAGGAAGAGAGATGGGTGGCGGGGGGATGAGCAAAAAGCGTTGGACTCTTTCAGTTACGGAATGAGTAAGTCACCATTATAAGAGGTACCCAATGGGGACTAGAGCCAACAGTGTTGTAGAGTGACAGATGGTAGCTACACTTGTGGTGAAGATAATGTACAGAGATGTCGAATCACTATGTTGTACATCTGAAACTAATGTAACATTCTGTGTCAACTATACTTCAATAAATAAAAATTAAATTAATTAAATAAATAAATACCTCTGAGGGAAAGGAAGTTTGGGGATTCAAAATAACACAATTTACCATTAATAGGATTACATTTATCAGACATTGGAAATATTCAGATACCTTTTGGGTTTTAATTATTCAAAATCTTTTCTCCTTTCAGTTATATATGATTAACAATACAGCTATTTCAACATTCCTTCCTACAAAGAGGATATAATAATTTATTAATAATAAAGTCACATATTACCATTTGACAGATGCAGTAGCTTCTCCTCCCTTTCCACCATCATGTCATCTGTGCTGACTGGTTCCCAAATGGAAAATATTATCAATGAGTATTCATAGCGATAATAAGTTAGCTACATAGAAGAAGTCAAGATAAATGAAGATAATAAAACTTCTATGACTGAGAAATGACATAATATTTACATCATCCTGTTTTGTTATTTCTTGGACAGGAAATGTAGGATGTTTATTTGTACAATAAATCCCAAGGACCATAACCACGTATTACGAGGTAAATTGTTATTTTTTATTACCTTGTATGAAAGTTAACATAAAAGTTCTGGAACTATATATAAATATTAAATTCTTAACTTTAAATGAGGGGGGACAAGTTCTTTAAATATATTATAGAATTTGTTTACTATGGTAACTAAAAATGGAAGACTATAAGTTGTAATTCTATAAATTCCAGAAGACAAATGATGAGGAAAAAACTGGCACTGTAAGAATATTCCAAGACTTACCTATAAATTAGGACCAGTAGAAATATAGAATTTCTGTACAACTTTGCAATGTGCGTTACTTTTCTTTTTTTTTAAGATTTTATTTATTTACTTATTTGAGAGAGACAGAGAGAGTGCACACAAGTGGTGGGAGGGACAGAGGGAGAGGGAGAATCTCCAGCTGACTCTGTGCCGAGTGCAAAGCTCAATGTGGGGCTAGATCTCACAACCTGGAGATCATGACCTGAGCCAAAATCAAGAGTCGGAGGCTTAACTAACGGAGCCACCTAGGTGCCCCATTTTTCATTTCATTTTAATGATTCTCCACTATTAGGGCAGGGAAGAAAACAACAGCTATCAACATCCTTACTCATTAAAGTGTTGGGAAGAAAAGAATCTAATAAACATCAGCTTTTTGGGATGCCTGGGTGGCTCAGTGAGTTAAGCCTCTGCCTTCAGCTCAGGTCATGATCCCAGGGTCCTGGGATGGAGACCCACATGGGTCTCTCGGGCTCAGCGGGGAGCCTGCTTTCCCCTCTCTCTCTGCCTGAGGCTCTGCCTACTTGTGATCTCTCTCTCTGTCAAATAAATAAACAAAATCTTTAAAAATAAAAAAAAGAATACATCGGCTTTTTTCAGTTTTCTTACTCATGAAAGGTTTTTCTAACTTGTACTGTGCCATCTTAGAATAATTTTCTCTTTACCCACATATCCTATTCAACTGGGGAGACAGATAAATTAAAGAGAAGTAAAGAAAATTTTGACCCATGATTTAATATTTTTTCTTAGAAAATGATATTTATTAGATATCAACGATTCCAAACAAAGGTAAAACAATTTTAAAAACTTCAACATTGCTCACATCCTTTTATAAATATTTTGATTTTTCTTGTTCTCAGAAGAAAGTATCTCTACTTTTGTTCAAACTCTCCTATATGCTACTAGATCTTGAGTCTATACTGCTTCATATCTTGTGTTTGATTGTTATTAAGGCTGTTTTCCTTTAACAAACAAACAAGAAAACAAAACTCTCTTTTTATGTTGTCTAAATTGTTGTGCCATAAAGAACAGACATTCCTAAGCATTCTATTCCTTTGGTCTCGGCTTACTACCCCTAAGACATTTTGTCAAAGAAATATCATTTTGAAAACAAGGAGAAAGAAAGAAAAGAAAATCCTGATACCTTTTCTATTTGGGAGTTCACAATGAACTTCGTTCAGAAGTATCTCACATGAGAACTTCACACATGCAACTTCTAAGGAGTATTTTGGGATACATATGCAGGATGTTGTAAAACTATCATAGCTGCAAAAAATAGAATAACTTGGTTTTTGTTTTTTTTTTAAAGATTTTATTTATTTATTTGACAGGCAGAGATCACAAGTAGGCAGAGAGGCAGGCAGAGAGAGAGAGAAGGAAGCAGGCTCCCCGCTGAGCAGAGAGCCCAATGTGGGGTTTGATCCCAGGCACCTGGCATCATGACCTGAGCTGAAGGCAGAGGTTTTAACCCACTGAGCCACACAGTCACCCCAGAATAACTTGGTTTTTAAGATTAAATGAAAGCAAATGCTTGGGCTGATGTTGGGGAAATGAGAGAAATATTTTATAATTATGACTCAGGTTTCTTTAGAAGTTAACATCTTTTTCTAGTGAGAGAAATACTAAGTGTTACATTCACAAAGGACTTAAATGTCCATGCTTACTAGCATAACCTTGGTATATCCCGTTGAAAGTATAGTCCTAAGTCATATCACAAAGTTCAAACAAGTTTTAGTCATTCTTCTTGCACAGCTGAAAATCTTAGTAGTTTAATGTCAAGGCAGAAATTAAATTCAGGGGTGAAGAGTAAGAATCAATTATATGTGATTCTAAAAATATAGAAGGTATAAATATTGTTGTTTCCAGTTCTATGGCCAAAAATATTTTCTTTCACTCCGCTTCTTTAAAGCTTACCACCAACAAAAACCAACTACTAGATAAAAGAAAACATTCCATCGTAAGGGGAATAGGAAAACTGTCATGGCTCAAAGAAATTTTTAAGATCACCTGCTAAATATTCTCAAATGATAATCAAAATGAGCAATCAGGAACAATGTATAGATTTTCCCAATGTTAAGACAGCATACAAAATGATCATGATTAACTATGAGATCCAGAGTTGTCTAGAAAGATATTTTTTTAAAAAGGGGTCCAGCAGAGATCCAGTTTGCTATCTCAGAATGGTGGGGGAGATAGAAATAAAAATCAAAAAAGAAAAAAAAGCTGTAAACCGAAACATCAAAAACAAAACAGAGGCCATGGAGTACTTCAGATTCTTCTAGATCTTCTAGCCACCACATGCCTGGTTTGACCCCACATGATTTCCACCAGCAGTAATTAACATTCAGAGATAAATAATATCATGCAAGAGGGTCAGAGGCACATGTCACAACATCACATGATCCCAATATAACACAGAATCTATTTAGGAAAATTTTATAAGCAGAGAAATTGTTGGATGAGTATAATCCTCCATACTTTCATTTTTCTGTAACATAAGATGGACAAAAATGTTCCATTTGCATCAAAGCCAAAGTTCTAGGAGAGAGGGTCTGGGTATGCATGTGGGACATGCAATTGAGAACTCCAAGAGTGAGTGTGTGCTTAATACCATGTCACATATTTACAAGTAAGCCTAACATGGGCAATGGGGAACACCAAATTTCTCCAAGTCAGGGGTATTTTTTCCGTAAAGGGTCAAGTAGCACACGTTATACAGAAATACGGGCCCTATGTTCTCTCTTGAAAGTACTCTACTCTGCTGTGGCAGTCCAAAAGCAGACACGGACCGTACATAAACCAGTGAGCAGGGTGGGTTTCAATAAAACTTCATTTATGGATATGAAAATTTGAATTTCTTTTAACTTTCAAGTTGTACCCATATTCTTCTTTGGATTTTTTCAACTCTATAAAATAATTCTTAGCTCACATGCCATTCAAAAAGAGGAAACAGGGGCGCCTGGGTGGCTCAGCGGGTTAAAGCCTCTGCCTTCAGCTCAGGTCATGATCCCAGGGTCCTGGGATCGAGCCCCGCATCGGGCTCTCTGCTTCGCTGGGAGCCTGCTTCCTCCTCTCTCTCTCTCTGCCTGCCTCTCTGCCTACTTGTAATCTCTGTCAAATAAATAAATCTTTAAAAAAAAAAAAAAGAGGAAACAGGCTGGATCTGGCCCTTGGATTGAAGTATTTGCTGATCCCTATACGAAGTAACAAGAAACCCATCAAGTGATCTCTAGGCCCTGGAACAATGCTAGGAAATATGAATACCAAAGTCAAGATGTGCAAATCAAGAGCCCCAGATACAACCGACATGAGCTAAAGACCCTCAGTCTCTGCAGACCAGTTCAGTACACCGAACCAGCTCTCAGCTAAGCTATCAGAAAAGGGAAGGCCATCAGGATCATGTAGTTGTGTCTTTCATTAAGTAACCACAAAAGCTCTAACAGAAAAAACCACACATTAAAGCATGCTTTTTATAGAAGATTGAAAACATTTAAAAAGGCCAACTGAAAAAGAGACATCATAAAAAGAATTATTCAGAGAAACATAGGGAATATCAGAAACAGAAATGATTGTATAATCGCTTTAAGTTTTCAAAATGGAAAAAAGCAGTTACAAATGTTCAAATAAAGGAGTATAAAAGACGGAAAGGGCTGGAAATTGCTAAAACTTAAGTGAAAGATAAAAATATAATATTTCTGCAAGTCACATTAAAAACATTATATAAAAATGACCGTAACTGAAAACAAAGTCAAAACTGCAGTGGGTGGGCTGAAGTAAATCTTATAAGTAAAAGAGCAGAAAACAAAACGAAACCTGAGCAGGACTATGGAGAAACACGGATACAACAAAAAATACTAAACTACAAACGTTCCCCACTTAACAATGGTTTGACTTAGAATTTTTTCACTTTATGATGGTGTAAAAGTGATATGACTTCAGTAGAAACTGTATTGGAGATTCTGAATTTTGATCTTTCCCAGGCTAGCAATAAGCAGTATGATCCTCTCTAAGGAAGCCACAGCTTCCGGTCAGCCACACAATCAAGAAGGTAAACAACCAATCCACTTAAAACCATTCTGTACCCGCATCACCATTCTGTTTTTCTACTCTCAGTACAGTCATTAATATATTACATGAGATATTCAACACTTCAATATAACATAGACAGTGTTAGATAATGTCCAATCGCAGGCTAATGTTAAGTGTTCTGAGCAAGTTTAATGTGGACTAAGTTAAGCTATGATGTTCTGTAGGTTTATTAAAAGCATTTCCATGGGGCGCCTGGGTGGCTCAGTGGGTTAAGGCCTCTGCCTTCGGCTCAGGTCATGATCTCAGGGTCCTGGGATCGAGCCCTGCATCCGGCTCTCTGCTTCGCAGAGAGCCTGCTTCCTCCTCTCTCTCTGCCTGCCTCTCTGCCTAGTTGTGATTTCTCTCTTTCAAATAAATAAAATATTTTAAAAAATAATAATAATAATAAAGCATTTCCAGCTTCATGATATGTTCAACTTGCAATGTGTTTATCAATTTGTAAGCTTATCATAATTCAAGGAAGATTGAATACGTAAAAGAGCAGAGCAAGTAACACAAAATTCGAGTACACAGTTAACCTGTACTGAAATATGGCAGCCTTGAATCTACATACAGAGTGTCACAGTGTTCCCAGGAAAAATGGATACAGAGGAATTGATATAAATATGTAAATTCTGGTAAATTCCTCAGTCTTTATAGAGATAAAGGAAGAATAACATAGATATTCATAAATGAATGAAAGACAAAGTCACATTCAAAGGGGATGTCAAATAGTCATTAGAGGTCTCCAAAGAAATATGTGGCTTCAGAGAAAGTGTAGAAATATCCATAAATTTCTAAGAAACGTTGTTATCTTAAATTTATATGCAGGAATTTATCCTTTATGTTTAAAGATAGAACTTCTCACTCTTGCATACTGAAATGTAGCCAAACAAGAAAAAACACATGATAAAGAGCTTGGGGAAACAGAAACTAGAGGAAAGAATGGTTAGTCAGAGTTGCAACCATTTATGCCAAAAGTAGAGATGAAAGAGCTAAAGGAATTTTAATTATATAATCAAATGTGAATGTTATACTTCTTAGAAATGTTAAAATGATAATATAATTACAAATAGGAAAAAATGGAAGCTAAAAGGGCAAATGTGGGAGGAAGTGTGAGTGATATTTTCCTCATATTTCTTAGCAGGGAGTCAAATATTTTTCAATCTTGAAATAGATAGTTAAAAATAACTCTTTTTAGACATGCAAGTATCAAAATATTATCTCTGAAATACAATTTCTCAGTAAGTATTGCTGAGTATGCTCCACAAAAAAGAAGGAATAATGAAAAAAGTAGATTATGATTATCAGGAAGCAAGAGATCTAGAATAGATAACTGTCATACATGGACATCCAACCCTTCAAAAAATGCCAACAATATGATATATTTTTATATTGTGAGTCCCATCTTCCTGGAGGTATAATTAAGAACTTGCTTCTCTAGGCACCTTCCAGCTAGTTGCAGGCACATGGCCCAGGATCTGGTAGGCTTTCACGGGAGTCTTCAATTCCAAGACAAGAAATGTAAGAAAACCAGCTTTGTTTAATGTTGTTGTTGAATTTGGTGGGTTGGTTTGGTTTTGTTTCCTCTCTGGAATGGTTGGCCAGACTGTAGTAAAACTTATCAAGTAACATCTCCACCATCTCAGATACAAATGATAGAAGTGGTTGGTAGTGACATCTTAATCACATTGGATCTTTGATATGGTTCTGCATATTCTTCACTGAATATTAGTCATAAATATAGTTTGCCAGCTCTCCCACTTACTGTGTAAGCTACATAGTATTTTACTAAATTGGACATTTTCACTAAAAATAAAAGACTGATTTTTAAAAATTTTCAACGTAAATGGTATTTTTAGGAGGTATGTCTTGTATACATACACACACACAACGGCTTCAGTAATTCTATAAGTCTTCGGGTCTTTTTTTTCAGTTAGAAGTAAATAATATTAATCTTAATTTTAAGTTTAAAATACTATGCATGATGCTATGCCATGGCGTGAAACTATTCCTATGTTCTATACTGCTTGTGTGTGAAAAAAGGAAGATGACGTTGATAGTCACCAAAACTGACTGTTGAGTGAAGGGTGGTGAAATTTACATGAAATTTTTGTTTTCTTTTCTGGAACTTTCTATTTTGCTTCACCTTTTTTTTTTTCTTTTTAAATATACAAGTAGGTCTTTTTGTTTTTAGAAAAAGGCCATAAAATAGTTATACCCCAAACTGGTATAAATTAGCAGTTTCATTCAAAATATTTATTGTAAATTTAAGAAATATTTTGCCCTGTGTAGGCAATGGATCATATTTAAGTGTACATGGTGGGTGTATAAATGTGTTTGTGTGCATGTGTTATTTAAGGATCATTACAAACTAGTCCAGTATTCCTATTGTTTATTATGTATTCATACCTCATTTATTACCTGAATAAAAAGCAGGAAATGTAGAAGTCAGAATTTCATAGAACTATTACTCATACTGCAAAAATTAATACCTCTGTATGCATATGTATTTCTATATGACCTATATGGCATTTCAGAAAGAAAATAAGAAAATGAAACGCTCCTTGTTCTAATGTGCTAAAGCTTTCCTCTTTACAAAGAAGTCAGAAATAAGAAAAAATATGTACACTTATTTTCTTTTCAGATCCAAAAATCATGAATATCTACAGAAGCTGATCTCCCGTAGTAATATGCAATGCTAAGTGCTCCATACCCACGAACAACCTGAAAGAGATTGCACTCTACATAATTATGCAAATAGATTTTTTAAGAAAAAGAAAAAAGCAGAAATGACAATATGCTAATATGGCAGCAGCATTGAATACGATGAGGATTATTAAAATACGAAGTGTTTGTTCATGCCCAGAGCCTTTTTTTACTTAATATTTTTTCATGGCACACAAATCTCCAAAGGAAATATTCAAGAACGAAAGCCCTCAAATCATAATTACCATAATTATACTTTTTCATCTTAAAATCCTCTACACACCCCTAGAATAAATATTATATGTAGTATATAGTATCATAATTAAAGTAAATGTTCAAAGAAATGATGCTTTGATTGCTGTTTGCTACATATTCTATCTAATGAGCCAGAACTACACAGTGTATATGTGTGGTATGTGTCTATTTGTTATTATTATTAGCACGGTGGCTTTGACTAATCTTAATTAAAAATCTGCATAAAATGTTTCTATCCCATTGTATAGAATACACTAGAAATATATAACAAAAATTAATATTGGACCATAAATGACTCTTAATCTCACAAAACAAACTGGGGGTTGCTGGGGGGAGGTGGGATTGGGAGAGGGGGAGCGGGCTATGGACATTGGGGAGGGGAGGCGAACCATAAGAGACTATGGACTCTGAAAAACAACCTGAGGGTTTTGAAGGGTCAGGGGTGGGAGATTGGGGGAACAGGTGGTGGGTGATGGGGAGGGCACGTTTTGCATGGAGCACTGGGTGTTGTGCAAAAAGAATGAATACTGTTACGCTGAAAAAATTAATAAAAAGGGAAAAAAAATTAATATTGGAAGCAGTGAATAATTTAGTCTACTTGCCAAAGAAACGTTTTAAAAGAAAGCTTTCAAATGGAGATAAGCCTTGTAAAAGAACATCAGAGATGAACGGTACTGCTAGCTCTCTGCTCAGCCATGTGAATGTATTGTTTAATTACGGATCAAGTTAGTCTTTAGCTCCTTGACCACTGTGGATTATTCTTTCCATTTTCTTCTATGAGATCATGCTGAGCTGGGTGATACATAGATAAAAACGTGATATTATTCACCAGACTAAATTCTCTAAAGAACATAAAAAACCGGTAAGAGGTGGGGGGGGAGGGGGTGCAGAGAGGCCTTTAAAAGGCTTTGATTTTGAGTAAAAAGAGAAATTCGGTTCTTATTATCCTAAAACAAAATACAACTCGCTCAGAGCAAAAGCTTTAAGACCAGAGGTAATATTCTTTTGTGGGGTTAAGTCCATTAAAAAAAGAAAGTGATCAAAATACAGAAATGAAACTGTCCTTTTGTGGCCAGCATTCACAGTTCAAAGAACAGCTGAGTGTGGTGTCTGTAATGGTAACTAAGGGGCAAGTCATCCCCACCTCTCTGGAAAAGAGAGCAGTAATGGAAAAGGGAAGTGGGAAGTAATTTTTGTTTTTTTATCTTTTCCAGAATGTCATAATCAAAATAATGGCCACCTTCTTCTTGGACAAAGCAAAAAATTTTATTTCTGAAGTTCAGAATCTCTGTTTTTAACAATAAAAACACAAGTAATGGTTATCTACCATCTTTCTTTTTTCCCCAGAAGGAGGCAATCTTGTGGGACGGAAGGATATTTAAGATGAGAATGAGAAAAGTGGGGGTGTTAGCTCCCTCTTTGCCACTACCTGTGTCTTTGGTTAATTTCTTGGAGTATCCATTCCACACTTACAAAATGAAGGGGCTAACTAAGGTACTGGGGAAACCAAAAATACCACGATTCTAAGATCTCAGGTACTTGTTTGCAATTCATTTCGCAATCTCCCTTAACCTCTAACCCTCTCACTTCATTAAAAAAAGTGTTCTTGTAAAGAGACACAATAACGTCCACATTGCTAGACACAATGATCCATTTTCAGTCTTGTTTCCCGACATATCTCTATTCTTTTTCCCACTTGTAAACCTGTAAATTCTATTTTTTCATTGTAGCCGTCAAGATGATCTTTCTCCTCCTCCACCTTTCTTTTCTCCTTCTTGCCCTTCTTTAACAATTTCTAAGAATTCTTTTCCTAAACTTCTTATATTATTTTCAGCCAACACTCTACAGATAGTGCCTTTCCCACCGAGGGAGTCGGAGTCAGGTCAAATAGAGACAAATCCTTTAAAATGAGCATTTACAGAGAGCTGTCATGTAAGTCAAACATAACAATTCTTTAGTGATAGGGATTTTAGTGTAGCTCCAAACCGATTTTGTCCCTCCAGTGAATGCTATACTCTGGTTTTCACAGCTATCATGGTTATGAAGCTAATAATTCTCAAAGCTTCCATGAAGCTGGGAAGAAGAGGATAAATACAAGGCAAGGTCATACACCATTATCTTGCTGTTCATACCAAAATTCATTCAGCCATTTTTCTTGAATAAATGTTCCCTGACTGTTGTAGGATTTTGGTTAATTTGAAGACCTCAGAAAGATGCTGACTTTGGCCATTTTGCACTGCTATTGGTGCTTTTATGGAGGAAAGGATTTTTAGAGGTTCTTAATCTGCCATTTGAAAGTATTTCCCTATAACCTACTTTTATGAGGTTTATCCCCCAAAACCTAATTTTAGCTCAGATTTTCCAGATTGCTGAAATGGTGCAGAGAACCCCTAGCAGAAAAAATAACAAAAGAACTGCACTTTGATGTATCATACTAAAACAACTGAAAAAGCAAAGATAAAGTTCTGAGGGAAGCCAGAAAGAAAAAAGAAACCTTGCCAAAATTTTTGTAACATTTTTCATCAGAAAGTCCAATTGACCCTTGAACAACACAGGGGTTAGGGCTGCCCACCCCCTCAACAAGTCAAAAATCCACAGATTACTTCTGACTGCCCCAAAACTTAACCACTAACAGCCTATTGTTGACTTGAAATCTTACCAACAACATAAACACTGGATTAACAGATATTTTGTTCATTACATGTATTATATACTGTATTCTTATGGTAAAATAAGCTCGAGGAAAGAAAACGCTATTAAGAAAACCGTAAGGTAGGGAAAATACATTTATAATACTCTACTATAAAAAATGTGCATATAAGTAGACACCCACATCTCAAACCCAAATGTTTAAGGGTCAACATTATACCAGCCAGAAGATGAAGGATGACATCTTTAAGGCAGAGAAAAAATAATCAACAAGGTCATCCTAGCATTCTATTCCCAGTGAAAACATCCATGAAAAACAAAGGATAAAAACATTTTTATAACAAATTAAAGGTGAGAAAATGCATTATTAGGACTACTGATAGTCTATCACTTATGAATTTTTTTCAATTAAACTCTTTATTTTGAGATACATTCACCATATAGTTATAAGACATACTACAGAGAAATCTTATGTACCCTTTTGCAAGTTTCTCTTAATGGGTAACATCTTGAAAACTATACTGTATGTGAGATACAGACATGATATAGTCAACACTTTAGAAGTTCCATTACTAGTTTTTTTTTTAGATAGTATTTATTTATTTTTTTCAGCATAACAGTATTCATTGTTTTTGCACAACATCCAGTGCTCCATGCAATACGTGCCCTCCCTATTACCCACCCCCGCCCCTTCAAAACCCTCAGGTTGTTTTTCAGAGTCCATAGTCTCTTATGGTTCACCTCCCCTTCCAATTTCCCTCAACTTCCTTTTCCTCTCCATCTCCCAATGTCCTCCATGTCATTTGTTATGCTCCACAAATAAGTAAAACCATATGATACTTGACTCTCTCTGCTTGACTTATTTCACTCAGCATAATCATTTCTAGTCCTGTCCATGTTGCTACAAAAGTTGGGTATTGGGGCGCCTGGGTGGCTCAGTGGATTAAGCCGCTGCCTTCGGCTCAGGTCATGATCTCAGGGTCCTGGGATCGAGCCCCGCATCGGGCTCTCTGCTCTGCAGGGAGCCTGCTTCCTCCTCTCTCTCTGCCTGCCTCTCTGCCTACTTGTGACCTCTCTCTCTGTCAAATAAATAAATAAAATCTTTAAAAAAAAAAAAAGTTGGGTATTCATCCTTTCTTTTTTTTTTTTTAATAAACATATAATGTATTTTTATCCCCAGGGGTACAGGTCTGTGAATCACCAGGTTTACACACTTCACAGCACTCACCATAGCACATACCCTCCCCAATGTCCATAACTCCCTCCCCCTCTCCCAACCCCACCTCCCCCCAGCAACCCCCAGTTTGTTTTGTGAGATTAAGAGTCATTTATGGTTTGTCTCCCTCCCAATCCCATCTTGTTTCATTTATTCTTCTCCTATCCCCCTAACCCCTATGTTGCATCTCCACATCCTTATATCAGGGAGATCATATGACAGTTGTCTTTCTCCGATTGACTTATTTCACTAAGCATGATACCCTCTAGTTCCATCCACGTGGTCGCAAATGGCAAGATTTCATTTCTTTTGATGGCTGCATAGTATTCCATCGTGTATATATACCACCTCTTCTTTATCCATTCATCTGTTGATGGACATCTAGGTTCTTTCCATAGTTTGGCTATTGTAGACATTGCTGCTATAAACATTCGGGTACACGTGCCCCTTCGGATCACTATGTTTGTATTTTTAGGGTAAATACCCAGTAGTACAATTGCTGGGTCATAGGGTAGTTCTATTTTCAACATTTTGAGGAACCTCCATGCTGTTTTCCAGAGTGGTTGCACCAGCTTGCATTCCCACCAACAGTGTAGGAGGGTTCCCCTTTCTCCACATCCTCGCCAGCATCTGTCATTTCCTGACTTGTTAATTTTAATCATTCTGACTGGTGTGAGGTGATATCTCATTGTGGTTTTGATTTGTATTTCCCTGATGCTGAGTGATGTGGAGGATAGTATTTATTATTTAACAGAGAGAGAGAGATCACAAGTAGGCAGAGAGGCGGGCAGAGAGAGTGGGGAAGCAAGCTCCCTGCTGAGCAGAAAGTCCGATGTGGGGCTCGATCCCAGGGCCCTGAGACCATGACCCAAGCCAAAGGCAGAGGCTTAACCCACTGAGCCACCCAGGCACCCCCATTTCTAGTTGTTTTTTTTTTTTTTTAAGATTTTATTTACTTATTTATTTGAGAAAGAGAGAGAGATTGAGAAAATGAGTAGAAGGAGGGGCAGAAGGAGAAGCAGACTCCCTGGGGACCAGGGAGCCTGACGTAGACCTTGATCCCAGGACCCTGGGATCATGACCTCAGTCGAAGACAGATGGATGCTTAACTGACTAAGCCACCCAGGTGCCCTAAAAAGATCCAGTTCTAAAAAGATTCCTTTTAATTCTCTCTATAGCCACAGATACCTACTCCCTCCATTCCCAACCCCTGACAACAATAAATTTATTCTCCATTTCTATCATTTGGCCAGTGTAAGAAAGTTA
Organism: Meles meles; assembly: GCF_922984935.1. Lineage (NCBI taxonomy): Eukaryota > Metazoa > Chordata > Mammalia > Carnivora > Mustelidae > Meles > Meles meles. Next base: position 47,100,432 of record NC_060068.1, read on the forward strand.
CAGAAATGGAATCAAAATACCTTTTAAGATGGGCTTTTTCTAAACTGAGCATAATAGTCCCAAAATTCATCCAAGTTGTTTCTTGTATCAATAGCTTATATTTTTTCTCACTGAGTAACATTTCATGCTATAGGTGCATCACAGTTCATTTAACCAGTCATCTGTTGAAAGATATCAGGATTGTTTTCAGTTGAGGCTATGCTGAATAAGCTGTTAGGAATATTTGTGTACAGGTTTTTGTTTGAGCATGGATTTCATTTCTCTATGACAAACACCCAAGAGACTGATTGTTGCTGCATTGTATGGGAGTTGTAAGTATCGTATTACAGGGTACCATCAAACTGTTTTCCAGAAGGATTACCATTTTACATTTCCACTGACATTGTATGACTGACCTAGTTTCTACAAATTTTACCAGCATTTAGTGTTGTCATTAAAATTTATTTTAGCCATCATCCTGTTCGGCTTGGTCAAGGGGAGGAATGAGGAATTCCAACGCTAGGATAAGCATTGGAATCTACATGAGTCACCTTCTTCTGTTGGTTGGTGAAGGGGAGGTCATGAAACACCTTGCCATTATGTTTTTCCTCCAGTTCTTGAGTCCTTAATCAGATCTCCTTCTTCTTACCTCTATTAGTTTCCTTCTGAAGCTGTAATAAACTACCAGAAATTTGATGCCTTACAATAACACAAATTTATTCTCCTATAATTCTGGAGGTTAGAAGTCCAAAATTAAGTCCAAATTAAGATTTGGCTAAAATCCAAGTGTAGGCTGGGCTGGTTCCTTCTGGAAGCTCTCAGGGTAAATTTTCCCTGTCTTGTCCAGTTTCCAAGGGCTGCCTGCGTTCATCGGCTTGTGGCCCCTTTTTCCATACTCAAAGCCAACAGCACAGCATCTTCAAACGTCTTTCTGCTTCCCTCATGACACAGCCTTCCACTCCTCTGGGCTCACTTTTAGAAGGATCCTTGAGATAACACCAGACCCTTGTAGACAATTCTGGGACAACCTCCTCCTCTCCAGATCCTTAATGGAATCACACTTGCAAAATCCCTTTAGCTGTGGAAGGTATATTTGGACTCCAGGTATTAAGATGTAGATATCTTTGGGGGACATTATTCAGCAACCATAACACCGTTGAGAGGCCTCTGGTTGTTTCGTATGTTGTTTCTACATACATTGTTGACTTAGCCGAAAGGAGAAGGGAGAGATGTGTTAGTATTCAAGGTTTGTGTCCTTTCAAATTCATAAGCTGAAACCCTAACCTTCAATGTGATGCTATTAGGAGGTGGGGACTTTCGAAGTGATTAAATTATGAGGGCTCTGTCCTCTTGAGTGAGATTAATACCCTTATAAAAGAGGCCCCTGAGTGCCCTCTCACCCCTTTTACCATTTGAGGACACAGGCAGATGGCCATCTGCCACCTGGAAAGAGAGAGGGTCCTCACCAGAATTTGAATATGTTGGCACCCTGATCTCAGTCTGGGAGCCTCCATAACTGTGAGAAATCAATGTCTGTTGTTTATCAACCACCCATTCTACTGTGCTTTGTTACAGCAACCTGAATTAAGACAAGCACGTGCCATCTTGCTTGGACTAGCAGTATACTGTTATTTTCGTCTCTAGCTTTGTGTCATATTCAGATTTTATTAAGGACCCTTTCTGTTTGTTTTTAATTCAAACCATCAATCAAAATATTGAACAAGACAAGGCCAAACACAGTCTTATTAACACAGTTTAAGACTGTCTCATTTTGGTCCTATTGGAATACAGCTGGGAATCAGGAATCCATTTGTTTGCATCATCACCAAGTTACTCTTCTCCATCTTTTCACTAAGTATAAAAAGAAATTTTGCAGGATGTCCTAATGAAATCACATGATGACAGCATTTCTTTCATGAATAGACTAGGGAATCCTATAAAAAAAGATAAATTGTACTGGTTTTCTGTACACTTTCCTCATTTAGTAGACTCTAAACAGCATTTTTTAATCTAAATCACTCGAGTGAAGCAGTTTCCTACTTCATAAGATGTCATAGAATTATGGCAGAAATAGTCCTGTCACTGTTCTGAAATACCCCAAATGCATCTCTTGCCTTTGTTGAAATTTTGGATTAGTACTCTGATTGCATCTTGGAAACCTCTATACGTCGATCCTGAGCATCGTTAATGACAGTTCTCACATCAGATCTGCAGCGTCTTGCCTTCTTGGGATGTCATCCTTCTTGGTCTGTGGAGAGAGCTCACTTAAAAATAACCAAGTCCCTGATTCATTGAAATTTCTTCCATAAAACTCCTATTTCTTCCATGACTTTTCAATTTTCAAAATCAATGTCACCACCTGAACTCTTCGTCCATCCTTTTCCTCCACAGGTGTGGTACACTTGATAGGTGACAGGCACCATGCTTGGCGTAGGGCATGTAAAGATGAATAAATCAAGTATCTGGGAACATTTCAGTCATCTGTCACCACTGTACCACCTCCGCCCCCTTCTCTGCTCATAGTGTCTCTGAACATAGCTTGCACAGCCTTTTCTTACCTCTAGCAGGTCCTCAGGCCTCAGTAACTCTGGCCTCTAACCTGACTGCTCTTCTAAGCCTACGCAGCTCTTTTATTTTCATTCCTTGCTATGTGCCCCTCTTCCTACCTCTTCCACATGTTCGTTTGTATTTCCTACTCTCGGGAAGCCTTCCTGTGCACGTAAGGCAGTTCCCTGAGAAATATTTTTTCTCCATCTGATTGGAAACTATACAAACTGAAGATCATTTTCCTACCACACTCCCTGAGCAAATTCCCTTTGAAGGCTCACACAAAAGTCAAATCTGATGTCTTCCTTTAACTGCTTTTGAAATCTGTTTTTTAAATATCTTCGCCCCATGTCTGGTTATAGTCCATATTCATTTCCACAAGACCACTTCCCATCATGAATAATTTCTTTCTTTTTTTTTTTAAGATTTTATTTATTTATTTGACAGAGATCACAAGTAGGCAGAGAGGCAGGCAGAGAGAGAGAAGGGGAAGCAGGCTCCCTGCTGAGCAGAGAGCCCGATGTGGGGCTCGATCCCAGGACCCTGGGATCACAACCTGAGCCGAAGGCAGAGGCTTTAACCCACTGAGCCACCCAGGCGCCCCCGTGAATAATTTCTTATTTCTTGATCAGAATTGGATTCACAGAAGTAGCATCTTAATTTCTTCATTTGTCTTTAGAAAAGTAAAAAGAATATTTTAGATGTTCTTTCTTCCATACAATTCCATTCCCAGGTGGTTGAAACTAATCAGGACTCTACCTTAGGAACGTTTCCCTTCTTTCTGCTGTTTAAAGTACAAAACCATATTTAATGACAATCTTGATTATTTTCTCAAAATGCCTTTCCTAAACGAAGACATTGAAACAATTCTTCCACCAGTCCCTTCCCGAAATATTATAAAATTTCCACAGAGACTTGTCTTTCTTTTTCCATTCTCTCTCTCTCTATTTTTTTTTTTTTGGCTCTACTTAGAACAAACCAGCTGTCTGCAGAGCTATCAGCAGGGTTTATTTTTCTTGGCCTAAATGCAAACCTCCAGTTATTAATATGGGCGTGACTTCTTCTTGCTGACAATTTAAGATAAAGTAAATTGGAAGTGACATAAAGGAGTGTGTGTGTGTTAATGTGCGTCACTGAGGTTCTTTCCTGACATCCTGAAAGGTCTCGTCTGGATGGCCCACACCGGCAGCCACTGCAAGCAACCCCATGCTATTAAAGGGTGGGCATTCTCATTGATTTGTGAAAGTGACAGATGCAGCATGTGATTGTAAATTAGCAATGTGAAGTTAGTCCCATGAGATCTCCTGGCGGGCTCCCTCAACCTCCCCCTACACACACACCCCAGCAACTACTTGGCTGTTTCTCAAGCTTTTTAACATTTCCTCTGACTTGCTGCAGTGAGTCCTCTGGGTTTTGGCATATCTTTTTCTTCCTTCTTTCTCCTCACTCTGCAGTCATTCAAACCAAAATAGTTTAAACATGGAAAATTCTCTTAGCATTATAATTGTTCTTATCTTTACCTTCTGTGGCTCTGGATAATACTATTGTTTTTGGACACTGTCCATATCATAGGGCTTCACAAAGTTTACTGTGCATAGAAATTAACTAGAGTGCTTATTAAAAATGCAGATTTCTAAGCTTCCTGTCCAGAGAATCTGATTCAGCAGGTCTGGCAGGCAGCCTGTGAGTGTCTGTCTATTTACTGTGCTCTCCAGGCGACCTATGGGCAGGTGGTCCGTGGGCTGCCTTTAAGAAGCATGAGATTCAATCCTTAATCTCTTTTCAAGCTTATTTGAGGTGTTTCGTTCTATTTTTAGCTAGTTTACATTTTTCTTAGGAAATTTTTTAAATAGTGAGGATAGTCATCTTCACTCTGTGGGGTTCAGCTGGGTTAAAATGAGTTCTCCTGAGACCTGAAGCGTTCCACCGTGTCCCTGGGTACGAGGAGCCTGGGCCCTGGTGGTAGGCGCTGCTCTTGATGCTCTCTCCTGTTATGTCTCTGGCTTGTTGAGAATGCATCTCAGCCCCCTGATAATGCAATATATCACTCTTGAGAGATTGCTCGTTTAGATATTCTATATCAAATTAGATAGTACCTTTAAGAGCCACATTTTTAAAAAAAAGACCATGTTCGTATAAAATATTGAAACACTATTAAATTTATAAGGCAACGAATGCTATAGCACCTTAATCAAAAGCAAAATACCACATGATGAAATGTCATGACTTCAAAATGCGTAGGAACAAACTTTGGCCCAGACTAAATGTCAGCAGTAAAATACTTGGTAATGAAATGAGCGAGACCAAAGGTCAGGCTTCCATAAAAATCCCATTCTAGCTCCAGCTTCATTTTAAATCATTGCAGATTATGTATGGTAAGCTGTCTGTATTTTTAAGTGAGATGTCCTTCCCATGAACTTCAGGCTGGTTATGGCTCATGAGAGGAAAAAGTTCCAGCCTGGGAAGCTGTACCTCGCCAAGCTTTCCTTCTTCCTCTTCTTTTCAACTGGTAGAAGCCTGTCTTGGTGAGTAGACCTCTTTTTAGAAGAAGAGCCTGTACTACTGTTTCACAGAATAAATGAGTGACTTATGGCCTCCTAGGTCTTGGTTTGACCTGGAAAATCTCACTCTATAATCTGTTGTAGATAAATTATAACCGTTTTGTAGGACTCTTTTTACTCTCAAAAAATCCCCCAGTTTTGGTCAATTTCTACAAGTCTTATGATAAATGACCAAGTTAGAACATGATGTCGTTTTGCTTGGAGTCATCCACTGCTGTGGTTCTCCACCTAGACCATGCATCAGAATCACTTGGAATACTGATTAAAACACAGAGTATGGGACCCTATCCCCAGAAATTTTGGTGTGGGTGGGACCTGAGAATTCATATTTCTTATAATTCCCTAGACGATGCTGATGCTGCTGGCCCAGAGACCATGCTTAAAGATTCAATGACCTACGGGCTTCTCATATTACTCAGAGTAAAAGCCAAAATCCTTATCATGGCCTAAAAACTCAAATGATCTGGCTGACAGCTACCTTTCTGACCTACAACCTGTGAACCTGCTTTCTCCCTTCCACCTTCACCTGGCCTCTCTGCTACAGCAGGAAGAAACAGGTGGTCTTCTGCCTTGGCACAGTCTCTCCTGCCTGGAGGGGTCTCCCCAGCTATTCCCAAGGTGCACTTCTGCAATTCCTGTAAGTATTTACTCATGTTCTCAGTGACTTTCCCCTGACCATCCTCATCAATATTCCAACCCAACTACCCAGCTGTCTTAGCTCACTCGGTGTTTCTTTTTTTCATAGAACATATCGATTTATAACATTTTACTCCACTTACTCCACCCCAAATGTACGCTCTGTGAAAGGACGTTCTCTGCTTTGTGGAATGATCCTGAACATCTTGATGAGAGCCTGGCATATGATAGGCATTTTACATGGGTTTACTGAAAGAAGGAATGCATCCCCAAATGTTTGCAGTGCTTTTCTAAAAAATATAAATTAGTAAAGCATGTGATGGCTAGAAGATTACCACAGAATTCTTAGGTACTGTATACACATAGGTAAATGATGCATGTAGTTTTAGGATCAAAATTTAATGCCCAAACTTTGGACTTGTGACTATTTCATACCCAACCTTTACTCATCAAGTTTGGAAAGCCTTATGCCACACCTGCGAAATCTTTGTGCTGTTCAATGAGCACATACATGTCACACATCCTTAACTTTAACATATCTGCTAATCATTCGCTCCCAAATCATCTTCCTTGTTCTTCCACCTCTTTCCACTACAGTTTCAGAAGTCCAACCCTAACTGTTTCTATGGAAACTATTAGAAATGTAACATCTGTAATGCGCAAGAACAAGAGGTAATAGGAAAAATTGATCAGAAGTGTCGCCTGCATGATGCACTGTCTCCAACCTCCGCAAAAAACGGATTCTGCCAACAGCACTCTTTCTGAAGGTCAGACAAAGTTAGGTTAGCAAGAGCACTATTTCAGCAGAGGAAATGATTCACACGTTTATAATGAATTACGCTCCGTCCTCTTAGAAGACTCTTTGTAATCACTGTATTTAAAAAAGCTGTCCTTTGATTTGATTTAAAAATCATTTCCTTTTTATCTCAAAATCTGTGTGGTGGTGGAGACCCTCATTATCCCACCGTCACTCCGAACCGACCCTCAGCAGGAAAGTTAACCCTCGATTTCTGTCTTTCTCCTACTTGTCGTATACCTATGTGTAGAGCAAAATTGTGGGCTGGATTGTCTTAAAACCAGTTCAGTTTATCTGGCAAAAGCATGACATTTTTCTATCCCTTCCATCAAAAACATGTCACTGGAGTTCCTCTTCATGTTTCAGAGGAAAGAAAATATTCCTGCGAGAAACTGTATCCAATCAGAGAAAATAAGCTTAGTAATTAGAGGCATATAGGTTTCCTAGAGGAAAGATACATTTTTCTTTAATAGTTCAGCTGCTGTCATCAATTATTCAAAGCCCAATTTAGATGTTGTTGTTCTTTAAACTCTACTGGTTAACCGATTTGGGATTAATGTGTTAGCACTGGCCATAAGCTACCTCACCCTGCATTCACTGTAAACTGCTCTCTCTCCGTGGAACCGAGTTCCCCTGGCTCTTAATTAACTGCTCTGACCATCCTGTAAGGCTAAACAGACTGATTAGCCTCACAAGTGGAGCAGCAAACACAATGATGGCTTATTTTTATTTGACACGGAGGTTTAGGGGTCTGTTTCAGGAGTCTCAGTGGTATTTCCCCCCCAAATCCATTTGGTAACAGAATGTTTTCTAAATTACTATTTCTCCAGGAAGAATAGAAATACAAATAACGTCAAAGCTGTCAAAATCGTTGACTCCTAAGATAATCATTCAAAGGGAAGAAAACACATTAAAAATAAAACAAAATGGGGGCCTGGGTGACTCAGTCGGTTAGGTGTCTGCCTTCGGCTTAGGTCATGATCTCAGGGTCCCGGGACTGAATCCCGTGTCAGACTCTCTGTTCTGTGGTGAATCTGCTTCTCCCTCTCCCTCTATGATCTCTCTTGCTCTCACTTTCTATCAAATAAATAAATAAAATCTATAAGGAAAAAAAAAAAAACAAAATGGAGAGAACCCAAGAAATTCAAGTGACCCATGGTATCCGCACTATTTTGTAAAATTTATGATTTCATACCTATAAAGGCCTATTCAAGATCTCTGAACTACTCTGGGTACCTAAAATCCCTATTGTCTCGCAGCCGTTTTTGTCCTCAGCTTCAAAGCTGTCTGTTGCCTTACCTTAGCCTTCCCATCTGGTAGCTGTGCTACCTTCTCAAATAGTAAACAATTTATTTGACTATAATAATATCTTCTAGTATTTCCATTCTACTATTAAAAGGAATTATTTCAACACATTCTAGTGGCCAGCACAATACCTAACACTGTGTACTGGGCAGTAAGTTTTCAGTGAGTGAATGAAGAATTATTTACATCTTTGGTCTCTCTTTGAAATTCCTTGTGACAATATAGCAAATTGGGTATGAGTTTGGGGAATAAACCAGAGAAAATAATTAGGTTACTTCAATATCAATTACCATGTGATTCTATGTAATGTCGGCTTATTTTCGTGGTATGAAATTACTTATTTCAGTGATCCCTCTGATCAAAAAAGTCTTTTCAAAGAAGTCATGAAGAAAACAAATTAGAGGGAATTAAATCAAGGTCCCCTCGTCCAGATGTTTTCTGTAGTATGTCCAGAGAAATCACTCCATATTTTCCAGAGCAAATTGGCCTCCCTGGCATTCACTTTGAACAGATCGGCATGTCTCTGGGTTTTCAGTTCCTCACAACTTTCATCTTCTGTCTTCTTTCAGTGCCAGCTTTCTTCCTTGAGTCTTTCATGGTCTAATATGAGTCCTTGACTATTTTGTTTTGGGGAGTAATGATGATGGAGAGGTATTCATGACCCAGGAAGACATGGGTGATTTGTTCCAAATTAAAACATTTTTGAGAGTTTGAGGAGAAAAAAAAAAAAAAAAGACGTGTCTCTTTCTCTCTGCTTTTGCTTCTCCCACCAACCAAGGTGGTATACTGTCCTGGAAATGAGGGATCACTCCGTACTTATCTGACTGCATTTTGTTCCATATCTCCATTTTTGAGATTCACCAAGTAACTGTAGTTTTGTTCAGATGATTATCATTATTGCATCTTCAACTCAGGACTCTGAAAGGTTTTTTTCTAAACATGATTAGGGTCAACTTTAGTTTTTCTGACCATCTATCTTTCTAAAGGACCATTAGAACATAAATCACAGGGGCTCCTGGGTGGCTCAGTGGGTTAAAGCCTCTGCCTTCGGCTCAGGTCATGATGCCAGGGTCCTGGGATCAAGCCCCACATCGGGCTCTCTGCTCAGCAGGGAGCCTGCTTCCTCCTCTCTCTGCCTGCCTCTCTGCCTAGTTGTGATTTCTCTCTGTCAAATTAATAAAAATATTTTTTAAAAAAAGAACATAAATCACACATCAGGGAACCTCACATTTTTGTCGATAAGCCTCCCAAAGAGTCATGTGAGTAACCAAACTCTTCCGCCTTTATCACTTCTAATACTTTTATTCTTTTCTTCTTTAAACCAATAAATGGCATGAAAACCAAGATCTTTTGTTCTCTGGGGTTTTTTTTTTGTTTTTTTTTTTAATGATAGGTTATGTAAGTAATAGATTTTGGTAAAATGAATCAAAATCCAATATAAGTATTAACAAACTTTATAGAATCCTTGGATGGGTATATTATTTCACTTTCTAAGTTAGAGCTTAGGAGCCCAACAACTCCCATATAATGAACTCAAACATAAGCAGAAGTAGAGAGTAATCTTAACATAACGATGGGCAGAGAATCAAAATTGACAGGAAATTGATAGATGTTCCATATCTACAGAGGTAGTATAGAACTACATCCTTCATACAAAGAGATGGAGGTCAATAAGATTAGTTTTAAATTCCAAATACTAATTATCCTGTGATTAATAAAATAAAAATTCTGTTTTACGGCCATTTTAAAAAATAAAATTCCCCTAATCTATGCACTATTTAACTCTTGCAATTTTTAATTCAAATGGCTCAGAATCAAGTACATATTTTGCAGCAGCAGTATTCTCAGCTCTCAATATGAATTAATTAATTCAATCCTTACACCCAATGTGATATAGGTGTACTCTTCTTAAAGATAAGGAAATGTAGTCACAGAGACTCTATTTAAATTGCTCAAGATCATACTACTGAACCAAGATTCAAACCTTGACAGGCCAGATCTAGAGTATGTGATCTTAATCCCTACACTTACCTTAATCCTCATTAGTGAATATACTAGCCTCCCATGGTCATTATAACAGATTACCCACAAACTGGCGGCCTACACAACACAGATTTATTATCTTATAGTTCTAGAGGTCAGAAGTCCGAAATGGATTTCACTGGCTAAAATCAAGGTGTTGGCAAGTCTGCAGTCCTTCAAGGCTCTAGGGAAGAAGCTGTTTCCTTGCCTTTCCCAGCATCAGCTTCAAATGGCCATTTGCATTTCTTGTCCTGTGGACTCTTCCTGAATCTTCAAGAGTCTCTTTCTCTGTTTCAGTCATCACACCAGCGTCTTCTATAACTCTGATTCTTTCTTTTTTTTTTTTTTAAAAGATTTTATTTATTTATTTGACAGAGAGAAATCACAAGAGAGGCAGGCAGAGAGAGAGGAAGGGAAGCAGGCTCTCCGTTGAGCAGAGAGCCCAATGTGGGACTCGATCCCAGGACCCTGAGATCATGACCTGAGCTGAAGGCAGCGGCTTAACCCACTGAGCCACCCAGGCGCCCGACTCTGATTCTTTCTTCCTTTTCACCCTCAGATAATCCAGAGAAATCTTCTCATCACAAAATATTTAATTTGATCACACCTGAGAAGTCCCTCATACCATGTAATGTAACATGTTCACAGGTTCACATGGACATATTTGGCAGGGGAGGGGGCGGGGGGGCATATTCACCCACTGCTGTGGGTCACGATTAATGTCAACAAAAGAAACCAGGGGCACCTGGGTGGCTCAGAGGGTTAAGCCTCTGCCTTCAGCTCAGGTCACAGTCTCAGCGTCCTACGATCGGCACCCACACTGGGCTCTCTGCTCAGCAGGGAGCCTGCTTCCCTCCCTCTCTCTGCCTGTCTCTCTGCCTACTTGCGATCTCTCTCTATGTCAAATAAATAAATAAAATCTTAAAAAAAAAAAAGAACCTGAATTACATATGGGAATTAGAAGTGACTGTTCTGATTCTCGATCCCATTCTCTAATACTTCTTCACATCTAAGTTATGAATTGTTTCTCAAACAAAACTCAATCAATACTATCTCTTTGGTTCTTTTTTTTTTTAGATTTTATTTATTTATTTAATTGACAGAGACAGAGCCAGTGAGAGAGGGAGCATAATAAGGAGGGGGAGGGGGAGAGGGAGAAGCAGGCCTCCCGCTGAGCAGGGAGCCCAATGCGGGGCTCGATTTGGGACTCTATGTGGGCCTCGATCCCAGGACCCCGGGACCACGACCTGAGCCGAAGGAAGATGCTGAACATCTGAGCCACCCAGGCGCCCCTCTCTCTTTGCTCCATACAGGATAAAACTGTTTTGAGGTCTTCCTAGTGTGTATATACCTCATGAAAATGGCGGTAACTTTAAACAGACTGTTCTTTACTTGCTTCTAGACACACACAGACAGTAAGTCAAAAGGTATACAGCCAAAGGCCTGACCGTATGTGGAGTGTCTCCGCTGTGAGAATAATCTGTTACCAGCCCAGATGGCACTGATGTGGACCCAGGTGATGCTGAACTGGTAAACGGTCATGATTATAGATGGCAGGTACATGGGCTACAGATAGCTCAAGCCAGAAATTCCCTCTTTATCTCCTTACCGTTTTCTTATTAGATGCAGACAATTTGAAAGATACATTTAAGAGATGGGGTAGTGTGCCAAGTACTTAGCATATCTCCACTGGAGAAAAAAAACCAAATTCAAATCTAAACCCCGTAGATATTATTAGAAATTTCCTCCCTCATATGTAAGTTAAACACGATAATTACTTTCCTTCATGTTTCCCTCTGCAGAGAATGGAACTGTAACAATTATCCAAGTGGAGGAAGTGGCAGGGGGGTGACAGAATCATATTATTAGATAGCCTCAGAAACATTTCATCTTGGTGGCTTCTGCATAGACTCCTGTGAGCATTCTGGGCAAGGAGAATAAGAAAACCATGGTCAGCTCAATATTACCAAGTCCTCTTCTTGACAAACATCTAAAAATGTGTAATGTGCTGGGAAAAGACTAACTTTACATCTACATACTTAATATATATGCACCGATCTCTGCTGTGCTTCAAGAACATCTATCTGTCTTTCTCATATACTTAGCATTTCAAAACACTGTTTAGGAAAAAAATGGGGGTGGGGGAGACCAGTCAAAGGAATGAACAATTTGAAATTTCCCCTGATATCTTAACATGCCTATTTAGGAAACTGTACACAATTGCAATCAGAGCAAACAAAGACAATTTGCTTTTACAATGAAGTAGCTTAATGCTTTCCTTAAAGGTGTAACTTGATTAATTTCTTTTATGAGGCTAAGCGGGACGATCCAAGAAGAAAAATGTCTTGTAGCTACAGAGTATTATGATTCATTATAATAAAGGCCAGGATAATAACAACCTAATAATAGAATATGAACAGACTTTAAAGCAACAACGCAATGGAATTTATAGAAAGCAGCAAGCAGCTCTAAAGAAAACAGGATGGGGACTTCTCACGGCAAACAATGAATCTCGTTTGTCCCAGGGAAAATGAAATTCAAACTGGCTATCTTTCAGGCTCTCTTCTAGCTTTACATTTACCTTGGCAGGAGAAGCTCCAGTCTACAGAACACCCGTGCCCTTTCCCAATGGATGCAGGAAGAAGTTTCTCCCATCAGCTTTTGTTTAATGTTGTAAATCTGACTTACTTGTCAGCATCATGATTCATGACAGCAAACAGAGAGAGTGTGAAGCCCGCATTTCTGGGGGTTGGGAATAGATTAGAGTATTTAGACAGCTTTCATGTCCAGTCTCAGCCAGTCTTGCTGGACATAAAAGAAACTTGAGAAAATTCTCCAGATCTAGTGCAGACTCAGAGTGAGATCCAGGGAGATGAATCATTTCTTGCTGAAGGTAAGTGTCATGAATATATCATCGAAGCCTACACTAGGAACCTTAGGGAAAAATCTTGTTCTTGTGTGTGAATAAAAAATGCACATCAATCCTAACTAAAATTAGAGATATGTGTTGAGGAGCTTTTCTATGTCTTTATCCTCATGGGCTGGTGAAAAATTACCTGAAGGAGGGAGCATTTATATGGATGTGCCGTCTGCTTGCCAGCTGAAGTAGGTGGCGGCTTTTCTCTGTTCAACAACAAATGTTTGTCTCCACCGGTGGTATGAATTCCACCTCAGTGACCATACTTCATGACTTAGGCCTAGATTTGCTCTCTCTCTGGTTACTCAACACTTCCACAACTACTGTGTATAAGGTATACTGTGCTGCGTTACAGAGATACAAATTTTTTTTTTCAAAGATTTTATTCATTTATTTGACAGAGAGAGATCACAAGTAGGCAGAGAGGCGGGCAGAGAGAGAGGAGGAAGCAGGCTCCCTGCGTACAGAGATACAAATTTAAAAAGACAACCTTAGTTTAAGAAAACTGGGTCAAAAAAAAAACTTAGACATTCTTCCCCAAAAATGTGATTGTAGGGTTTTGTAAACACGCTTATGGAAAAAAAGAAGGCATTTTCTGAGGCAGTCTGATGGCAAGAGTCAGAGGCTGCTTCCTGAAGACACAACACATGGATTTAATTTTGTGGGATAATTAAGCGCTTAACATTTGGAGAAAAGGGGAAAGGAAGAAGTATTTTGGTTAGAAGGAATAGTGTGTTAAAATCATGGAGCCAAAACTGAAGAAAATGTTGTATTAGAAGAATCGCTAGCGTATCAGAGTGCTGGCGTACAGGGCTTCTTATCTAAGCAGGGGAGGAAGGGTTGGTGAACCTAAAAGGGCTGGTTAAATCTGCTACACAGATTTTAAAGTGCATTACGCATTTATTGTGTTTTCTGGTGAGTTTAGGTGGATTTCTGGGTAAAAATAGAATGTTGGTGGAACATGGCTTGAGGAGATGATGACAGACACAGGAAGCACCCATCGAATAAGAGGGAACACGGGCAGTACCAGATCGAGATGCTGAGAAACAAATGAAATTGGGGGAGTAGAGTAGCGACGAAATTCGAAGTATTTTGTGATAAATGTAAACAAACACTTAGAGAAGACTTTGTGTTTATTTTGAATCACTGTGTAAACTCAGTCTTTTGGGGGAGGAACAGAGTAGTGTAGTAGAAAGATGATAAAGAACTTAACCAGGAGCAGACTGAGAGAACATGTCCAGGTGATGTCCGGGACACCAAGCTAAACTTGGACTGAACATAAACGCTGCGCTGAATGTAACAGTTTGGGAGTCAGCATGGTGGTGCTGGTGTTTCGTGCCAAGACTATAAAATAGACTCCCTAGAAGCACACGTCGGAAGAGAGGAATGTGGAACAGACACAGGTAATCGCATAAAATACGTGTTCATTCTGCTCCTCTGAGAAAGTTTCGCCTTCCATGATTGTATGTGGAAAGATGGAGCGTATGGATTTGACCCAGAGATGATGCTGAGTCCTCCAACTCTCTTGGGCTCCCCATGTGTCTTTTCCACTTATCCATTATCAAAGTCACACATGTATATCAGGCTTTACTGAGGTATAAAAAAAATGGATCACAATATGAAAAGATTTAAAAATCTCTCATAATTCAAAGTCAAAGCAGTATAGAAGTGAAACCCCTCATGACATGTCTTCCCATGACTGCCCCCCTTCCCAGTTCCTAACTTGGCTTCTTATCCTTTCTAAAAATCCAGCCCTAAATCTGCTTTATGACTCAACAGCCATTTTTAAGGATACAACACCCACTTCCCAAAGGGTTTTCTAGGTTTCCTCCTTTCCCAGCAAAATATTTCTGTACATCTGGGTTATTTCATCTAGAATAACAACATACCACATGGAACTCTACATAATGTAATTCAGGATGGCTGTAAGTATTCCAGGTCTAGTCTCCTTAAGTTCTTCCTGTAAGGGATGTAAAAATATATGTTTTTTGGTGTCCATTAGATAACTGTTGTAGTACTAGTGTACCTAAATCTCTACTATATAGTACTATTCTACTATATTACTTTTCATACTATACCTATGAGAAGTTGGTTAAATAAACCTGGTCCTCATGGGGTGATTCAGGTTAGGCTACCTGGATGTTGGATCTGGGGGTTCAGTCAAGAGTCCAACAACTTTAATATGACTCTCTCTCTTCCACAGACACAGTCATCAGCAATTGTGTTCCACACGACAGGGAGCCAGAGCATTGTCCTATGTCTAGCCCTGTAAATGTTTTTTGGTCTTGTTACATATCCCAGTGGCACTGACTCCCTTCTGTTTCTGTAGAACAGATTTTTCCACGTGGAGTGTGTGCCAGGCCTTTTCATCCACCCTAGATTCTTGTTGACAATTGTTAATCCAGGGAAAGCCGTATTATAATGGGGGTGGAAAGTCACTGGAACATGTGAACACCGGGACAGAAGGTGGCAGTCATGGGGAAGGGAGTGAGGGATACATTCAAGAAAAGGATTTTTAGGAGCAGAAAGGCTGAAAACATTTATGGTCTGAGAGAAAAGCTTAAGTAGGGAGGAAGAGATGCAAGACACTTGAAGAGACAGTGTAATTGACCGTTCGGGAACCCAGAGAAGGCATAAGGGTTTGGAATGAAAGACCAAAGTGGAAATATCTAAGATTGCAGCCTCCTCTTTCCTCAAGTGTAAGAAATGGACAAGCACAATGAGAACATTTTTATGTTTGTTGAGTGCAATGAGAACATGTAAGGATAGAAGCCTGTTTTATCCCCCGCAGGGTTTGTTGGTCTGTCTCCTTGCTTACACAAGTGCAAACTGAAAAAGGGTGAATTGCTTGCCAAAAGAAGCCATGCTTCTGTTGGGAAGAGAGGACAATAAGCCATTATGATAAATTAATATTCATAATGTTATATTAGTATAGCAATTTTGTAATAACTTTCTAAATATGGTCATCTTACTCTTGTATAAAATAGGAAGGGACTGAGAAGTCTCTTATAAATGTGACAGCTTTTTATAAGAAAGAAAAAAGTTTAACATAAAGAGATAAGAACTAATCTACAGTTGTGGAAGAATGGAAAACCTAATTTTGTAAGATTATAGAATTAGAAGTGTTTTGTTTCTGCTTTTATTTGGATCACTGCATATCAACTTCATGAATTTAAGAGCTGTACAAAACAGAAAAAAAAATTGCTAGAATGCATCTGAAATAAACTAACCAGTTTCAGGAATGTCTAGTTGAAACTGATTCTAGCATTAAGCACAATGGTAAATTTGGCCATCGTGACAAAATCACAACCAGGAATGCATGAAATAGCAACAGATATTGGAGGATAGGAAAGGCAGAAAGAACTTTGGATCTCACACTGAAACTCAGTAGTTGACCATTAATAGACATCATATACAATCTATTTCTTCTCTCACTGTCTCTCTGTCTCTCCCCCATCTCATCCCATCCTCATACACACATACACAGAGCAAGAGGATTTGATATGATTCTTCCACAGAAAGAGACTGTAGGAAGTTTCCCATAGAAGTCTGCATTCTGTTTTAACTGGCTAGAGAAGCTGGATTCTGTTCCTAGCTCCAAAAGGACTCAGAGTCCATATTACCACTGAGGAGTTGCCACAATAAATAATATCTTAAAACACCCTTAAAACTCCATAGAGAAATATCTTATAATTACTCAGTGAGATGCTACTTAAATTGGCAAACCAGGACAGCAGCAATGCCATGAAGTGTATAATAGCAAAATAACAAATGACAGCCCAGAACGACACTGGTACGTTTCTGGGCATGAATCTTTGTGATTATAGAACTTGCTTGATGGGAAACCACATGTCAGATCCCAAGACAAAATAAAGATAACTTTTCCAAATTTAAACCAGAAAATGTATATGTTTCTCAGATAAAAACAATCTCTATTACTTTTTTTTTTAAGATTATTTATTTATTTATTTGACAGAGAGAGAGCACAAGTAGGCAGAGAGGCAGGCAGAGAGAGAGGAGGAAGCAGGCTCCCTGCTGAGCAGAGAGCTGGATGCGGGGCTCGATCCCAGGACCCTGAGACCATGACCTGAGCCGAAGGCAGAGGCTTAACCCACTGAGCCACCCAGGCGCCCCCAATCTCTATTACTTCTTAAGAGAATAATTTCTTTGTTCAAAGCAGAAACTGCCTAACTCTGGTGATGTGAAGTATAAGTTATTCATGGCAATTAGGGGTTACCTGGTGACCTGCCTCTAGCCAATGACAGCTGAGCTGAGAAACTTAGCTGAGAAAAGTGCCATCAAAGAAACCTTTCTTTGTAAAAGACAACAGATGAGACAGATTCTGTTCTTAGCTGCTTCTTCCTGTATTCCCTTGCAGAAGTAATGGCTGGATGTGCAGCAGACATCTTGTGACCATGAGAAAAGCATGGATATGAGAACCAACATTCCAAGATGACAAAGCAGAAAGGAAAAAAGATCCTAATGACATCCTTCAGTGAGGAAACCAACACTACCAACAGGGAAACTGTGGGTACCTTATGTAAATAAAATGCATCCCAATGTTTAAGCTAGTTTTTATTAACATTTTGGTTTTTGCAGCCAAATATATTCCTAAATGATACACCATTGATTTCTTTGATTAGTTAGATTGTCCTTACTTTCTGGTCACATTCTTGTTTTGTTTTTCTCTGGCATTTGTTTTGACAGAGAAGCTCAACCTAAAGTCCTCAAAACACCCTGCCTCAAATCTTTCTCTATTTCCTTGTCAATTGTCATTACTATATTCTGTTGTCTATTGCTTGCCCACGGTTTCTGTCCTAGGAGCCAAGTTCATCCCCCTTACCTCTGTCTATTTCACAACTTGGGTATGCTTAAATGAGTCCATCTTCCTATTACCTCTACCTCCCACACAGCTCTCTTTACGGAAGAAGATACTTCTTACCCATGTTGACCACCACAGCCTCACCTCAAATCCTTGTCCTACTATATACCATGACTAATCTCACTTCATCAGTATTTACTGAGTCCATGCTGCATATACAGGTTGTAAACAGAAAATATCATCATTATAAGTGTGTGGACTCCAAAGGTGGAGCACCTGGGTTCAAGTCTTGTGACACCAGTTTTTTAAACTTTTTTTTTTTTAAAGATTTTATTTATTTACTAAAGAGACAGCACAAGTGGGTGGGAGGTGCAGAAAGAGAGGGAGAAGCAGACTCCGTTCTGAGCAGGGAGCCTGATGCGGGGCTCTATCCCAGGACCCTGGGATCATGACCCAAGCTGAAGGCAGACATTTAACCAACTGAGCCACCCAGGAGCTCTGAGAAGGAAATGATTTAGTATGATGCTTCGATGTTACAGTTTGGCCATTTTCATGCATAGCCTCCAGCCAAGGAGTACAGCAGATTAAGACTTGTTCCAGGATCCAATACAGGATCCCTTTCTTCTCTATCATTAATTCCCCCATTATGACTAAAGCTCTCTCTCTGTGTCTATACACACATACATGTACATTAAACACACACACACATATACACACACATTTTACATAAATATACACATTATATATGCACACATTATATATACACATACACATATATATACACACATTATATATGTACACGCATGTATATATGTGTGTATATATATACACACATATTATGTATGCACACATTATATATATACACACACACATTTTATATATAGGTATCAGTTAAATATTGGCTATATATCTCTCTATATATACATATTTCAATGTAAATATCCAAAATATATGCATATATATTTATATTTATATATATATATATATATGCATATGTTAAGGGAATGGTATAATGACTTTCCACATACACACGAACCAGCTTCAATAATTATAAGCAATAAAGAAGTTTATAAAACGTCACTCAAAATACATGTGTCTTAATAGGCTAACACATATGACAACTTGTTCTATATTTATATAACTATTTAAATATCTATGTAAATAGTGATAAACATTATAAATACTTAAATATTTATACAAATATTTGCTCTATATTTACATAAATAAGTGCTCTAGTGGCCCTTCGCAGAACAAGGAAATTTGTCTTAAGGTCATTTTCTGTCTTCTCCATCATCTAGAATAGGCAGGAACCCCTCTGGTTAGATAGAGGGAACGCATACTATACACACATACACACAAAAATGTCATCATGGGAAGGTACCAGATTATGCTTCCATTCTTACTTGACGGCTCACATAGCTTCCGTATCTGCCTGTATCCTTTCGCTTATTTTACCCTTCAATCTCCTGACCTCTTCCATCATGTTCCTTTCACCTCTCCACCCATGCTGTCTTTTGGAGCCAGAACTGAGAACTGCTTTCCCTGTGTTAAGAGTCTCAGGGCTACACTGAGAAAACTGCAAAGTCTGTTCCCAGCAGCCCTCACCCTCCCTCTGTTCTTTTCCCTCCCTCGGGCACCTCCTCTTGTAAGTTAAGTCTGCATCTCCCATCTCAACAAAACTGAATGTGGGCGCCTGGGTGGCTCAGTGGTTTAAGCCGCTGCCTTCAGCTCAGGTCATGATCTCAGGGTCCTGGGATCGAGTCCCACGTCGGGCTCTCTGCACTGAAGGGAGCCTGCTTCCCTCTCACTCTCTCTGCCTGCCTCTCTGCCTACTTGTGATCTCTCTCTGTCAAAATTAATAAATAAAATCTTTAAAAAAAAAAAAACTGAATGTAGGGACACGACTTACTCATCCACAAATCATCTACAACGAAATGCATAGATATAGCAGCCAATCTGTGCCCTACAAAGCCGGGTTCAAAGATCCACTTTCTCTGCTGCCCTGACTCCTACAGCAAGAGAAGCCTTTCTAGACCCAAAATCATAATTGCTCCCTGTTGCCTACTGTATCTCATCGACACGCCTCAACTTGGTTAAAAAGACCTTTTGCCCAAACTCCTGCCTTTCTCGTGGACGGCACTGCTTTTCTCACACAGCATCGACATAGTTAAAACCGAGCCACCCCTTTTCCTCATCCAGAACACGCCCCTTCCTCTGGCCTTAGCACGTTGTGTTCTGCTTTCCTGTCTACCCACAGTCTTAGAGCTCCTTCCAAATACCCCTGGCTCAAGGAAGAAACCATTCACCTAACCTCCCACTCTCTGCTCAGGAGGGCTTCTGGCCTCACACACTTCCTTTAACTTTGAGTTCTCCTTCTTCAGCAACGATTTCGCTCAGAAGGGACTCACCTTCCTCGCCCGGGTTGTTTGTTGTCTTTCCTAGACCCAGACCCTCGTAGGCTGTCGGCTTTCCCTGAAGTCAGTTGAGCCCAGTGTGGGGCTCTTCATCAGGAACCTACCAGATAAATGTCATTGGTCAATATTCAGCAATAAAGACTTTGACTTTGATGATAGCAACTTCTACAAAAAGGATGGACTTCCTAACCCCTAACTTGTTGTTATTGTTTTTAAACATGCTGCACAATAACATATTCTGAAGCTTATTCTCCTCAATGTTTCATACCACTTAGACTAATGGAAAAAATTCATCTTTTAGGTACTTGTTTCAGTAGTGATATACTTACAACTGCTACAGGAAAACAAAACAAAACAAAAAATCCATGACTATAGGGTGCTTCTTGAAATAAAAATATCTGCCCTTTCTTTATGATGGAATAAAAAACAGAAAAGAAAAACACTCTGCACTGGCAAGGGGCAAGTTCAGGCATCTAATGGATCTTTTTGTCAGCTGTCGTTTGTTTCTACCGAGTGCTACATACCCTTTAGCGGAGATGAATACTGCTCATGTCTACAGAAAGACCCAGGGTGGCTTGGGGTGGGTTGTAGGCATTTCAAAGCCATTCTTCTTCTACATCTCTGCCTGTGTTGTTCAAGTGCCTATTTTCAATTTGCAGTTGTGCTGGGAAAACGTTTTGATTCTTGATTTAGAATGTGCACTCCCAGAAGGTTCCAAGAAGGTTTCAGGCAGAGAGATAAAGCCTGTCTCTTTATGCTTCTTTGCAGCATGTGCTCCGTGGCAATAATACATACCCCACACTGTGCTTAAATCCCTGGTTTTATGAAAGTCAGTCCAATTCCTATTTGGTGGGTCTTTTGACATGCAAGTAGTGTTCCCTGAGGAAGCAAGCCAGTGGCATTGCTTTCTCTCCTCCTTCCTTTGTTTCCCACACTATACACGATTCCTAGGAAAATTGTAGCCTGAAAGGCACAGGATAAACTGAAACTGCAATGAAAAAGTCAGCTGTAAACATATATCTGACTCTGCTGTCGACAGTAAAAAGACCCTCTTTTATGAAGATAATCAGGCTCGGGTTCTGTGTTGTGAGCAAGGGTGAGACCAACAGGCCGGCACCAGGCAGCTGAGTACCAAATTACCCAAGCCAACCAAGGGCCCGCAAACTCTTTTTCCCAGGTAATATAATCTGCAAATAAATCAAGTCCAAGAAAGCTGAGTGAAAGTTCAAATACATTATAAGCTAAGCCTCTTAAGCCGAGAACATACAATCAGACTTTGTCTGTAGCCAGAGGGGTTTGATCTCACCTCAGAAACAGCCTTCCATCTAACAAAATACTAAACAGGCTTCCAAAAATTGTACCGCCCTTGCCAAAATGCGTCTTTCATCGCATTAGCCAAGTGCCGTAAGCTCCTTGGAGAGGAGATTCTATATTTATGCATAATGTTGTCATCTAGATGCTGGTATTTACTAGATTTTTATTTCATAACATTTTTTCCCCCAATCAAACTAGCTGGATTGAATTTCAAAACTGAGCTTTCCTTTTGGTGGTTGTGGTAGGGCAGGGAGGTTGAAGAGCATCAAATCAAAATCTAATGAAGTTTCTAATGATCAAATAAATAATCACTTGACATTTATTGCCATGCTTGGCAATCTGCAGAAATGGAATAGAGCAGAGATGCCTAAAGCCCCATTTCCCATAGATTTACATTATGCTACCACACAGAATTAAGCTGACATAAGCTCTTTAAGACCCACTAAAGCAGCAGATTTTACACAACTTGTTTAGGTTTTTTTTTTTTTCCTCCTCCATGATCCCATATTCCCTGAATAACTCTTTCTATCCATTTTCTATTCCTTGTTCTTTTGAGAGGCCTGCTGGAGCCTTCCCTTCATGTCATTTCAGGCTATAACCCTGCAGTTTGAGTTTATCTTCGCTGTAAAATGCAACAGTAATTTATATGCTCCCTTACTCCAGCCTCCTCTGAGGCACTGGCTGCCAGCTGTCTACCCAGCAGTTTAAAGAAAGAGTGGTAATGAGCGAGAGTGCAGCGGGGGAGGGGCGGCGCCACATGAGAGTGCTTTATTTCTGCTTCCTGAGTGAGTACTGGATCCACATAAATGGCATTTGCTGGTGCTGACTGACAGCGGCATCACCTCCTTCCTCCCCTGCAGCCCCACCTCCCCCCTCCTGCCTCACGCCAGCCTTACGGGGACAAGTTTTCTTATTTCTTCCTTTCATTTCTGAGTCAAGGAGAACAGAGTGAAAAGATGAGACGAAGCCCGGGGCAGCTGTGATGGGGTGTGGGGTGTGAGTTTTGAGTACAAACCTTGCCCCTCTGTACCAAGAATATGCTGTTGGAGCTGTAAGACAAAGCTTCCCTGTGGCTTAATGCACTCGACACCATTAGATTTTAGCTGGACTATTGTGGGGTTATTTTTTGATGTGATTCAGCTGAGGTTTCTTTTCTTTCTTTCTTTTTGTTTTTTTCCAAATATTCCAGTGGTGGACTTATTTGACTTGCATGTTTCATTAAAAAATAGAGCACCATCATTTTTGTCTCAAATTCAAAATCTAGCCCCCACCCTCTGTCTCTCCCATTTTGGGGTGGGAGGGAGAATATGCCCCTTTCATGCATGGTAGCACACACAATAAGTTCAGGGAGTGCAATTCAGCATAAAGCAGTCACAAAGGATTTTTCCCTCATACTCCTAAAATCATATGGTTCTCTTTTGCCAGTCCATTGAAAAAAAAATCCCACTCCACAAAAGAGAAAGAAAAGGTTTGAAACTCTCTGTATATATGCTCAGTATTAAAGCTGCCACTGTGTAGAACATGGAGATATGCCCTGGCATATCCAATTCCTTTCCCGTGATATTTCTAAATGTGTTGACTATTAACATCTCCAAGGAAGACCCTGTCACTTCAGGGTTCACATCTCTCACATCTCTCTTTAGCTTCATGTAATCTCAATTTTTGTCCAAAACTGATATATCGCAGTAGTGGCTGGCAAAGCAAAAGCGAGGAGCTGTGTTGAACAAGGCTGGGCTCCAGATCAGGGGAATGCAATATGAAGGAAGTGGGGAAGCAGCACTTAACTCTTGCAGGCGCTGGCCCTTTCTTGATTCAGTCACAACAGGTCTCTTTGTATTATTCGTCTTTCTTTAAGAGTTAAGTCCATTAACCACAACTGTACTTTCTACTGCGAAATGATTCACCAGTCTGACAAAGACTTCAGTATCTTGTGTGTGTGTGTGTGTGTGTGTGAGAGAGAGAGATTCACTATTTATTCCTTGATAGCTGGAAACTATAGGAAAGCTTTCCATGTTTGGAAAATGTAAATTTCCCTGAGGTTTCAAAGTGAGGGTTGGAATAGCTTCTTTCTGGCTGTTTAACGTAATAGCTTCGTGATGTTTAATTATAACTACAACTTGGGAGGAACTTACAGAAAGAAAACAAGAGAAAGCTGACTGGATGTTATTCTTCTCTATGTATCCTTCCTCTTCCACACTTTTCAGCAAAATATAAACTGGAGTCTCGCCAACATTTCTTCTTCTTTCCCTTCCAAATGGTACTAGATTTATGATAAAGGAAAGTAGAGCAGAAAGACTGATGCACTTCTGGTGTTTTCTAAATGCATAACTCATACCCATTTTACTATTATGGAATCGCAGTGTGAATGTACTTATTGGTTCTAAGGCCTCTGAAAAGTACAAGATTCCCAAAAGCTACTCCTACTATAAGAAGTTCTCTAAGACATAAACATAAACACTTTGGAAAGCCCAAAGGAATATATCCTACTTATAGATCGACCTGGAATCAGAGCAGCTTTCCAAACCCAAAGCAATATGAAATATAGTGACTGAAAAAATGTAGGGCAAAGAGAATGCAGGCAGGCCAGATCCACTGGCTTTATGAAAATTCTGAGCATAAACCATAATCAAAGAGCAATCACATCTCCCCCTTTTTTGATATTGGTGGAGGTTTGGAGGAATAAAATGGTAACAGTGGTGGGGAATCATTTCTCATTTAAACTAAGGAAGCAGATGAATCTTGAAGCTTCTGTACATGATAATACATTGCAAGGGGCATTTTAAGAATGCAGTGTTTTGAAACCTGGGATTGATTTTTGATCCTTCTAAGTCAGCATTTTCTTTCAATGATATTCAAATAGGGTTGATTTACTTGAAAGAAATTATCTTTATATGGAATTAACTGTGCTTTTCGGTATGTGAAAAGTTTAATCCACTTTTACATAACAGATTTGGATACACCATAAAGTATCCCAATTAAAC
The DNA here is from genome assembly GCF_922984935.1 of Meles meles. Lineage (NCBI taxonomy): Eukaryota > Metazoa > Chordata > Mammalia > Carnivora > Mustelidae > Meles > Meles meles. Next base: position 47,124,726 of record NC_060068.1, read on the forward strand.
AAAACCAAAACAAACATAAAATCTCCAGCTCCCTATAAAGGTGGAGATTAGCACAATCACTACTACTTCCTAGCAGAAGGACCTTGTGATAAGAACAGAAGTTAAAAAAGGAAAAGGATGCAGGATAAAAGAGTCGAAATGATTTAAAAAGATGTCAGGAGCAGACTCTGCTGGAGAGTGACTAGCAGAAGGCATGAATTTATCGTATCTGAAGCATGCTCTTTCCTTTGGTTCTGAGCAGGATCCCTAGAGAAACTGAATAGATGGATCAAAGTAAAAGGCATCAACCCTAGAAAATAATACCTAAAGAATTATGGTGTAGAGGTTGGGCAATAATCGCGATGACTCATTTATATATCTTTTTTTTTTTCAAATGTAATTTCCTTTGCACTAACTGTGATTTGAGGTTAATCTTAAGGTTTCAAAAGAAACTACAACAATGTATAACATGGTAGGAGCCAAGTCTTTGTGTATTCCCAATTGGAAATTGCCTTTTGGATTAACAAGCCACTTTTAGCACCATTTCAGTATATTTTGTAGTGAATTCTCCATTGTGAGCGTTGGCATAGTAAATGCTAACATCTAGACCCAAATTTCACATCACTGGGGTTATTATCACCCTTCCCTAAACTACTAAGTACAAATTTGACCTGAAGTTGTAGCATTCAGCACGTTTCTTTAATAAAGCAATTTTAATTTTTAAAGCTAAATACATACATTCAAACTGTTTACACACTTACATACACACACAGCCTAACTTTCACTGAAAGTGGTCTTCTCTAAGATGGAAATTTCATTTTGCACCTGAGTTAACTGAACATGGATCACATGGATCAAATGTTTTTCCTCCACACAGAAATGTAGCAGGTAATAAAGCTGTCTTTGTAGTAAACTGAAAAGTCACTATGTAAAAAGCACCAATTTGGTGACTATGTTAAACACACATTTATATAAAATAGTTCCGGCCCTGGAGGAGCTTGTAACTAGTGAGGAGGGGGGAAAAAGTGCTCACAAAATTTGGAAAATTGCCAGCTACAGTCAGCAATAAGTGCCAAGTGAGTGGTGTTGAGAATAAAGGCTCTCAGATTTCAGAGGAGGAAGCATTGTTTTCCAAGGAGGTGGCCTGGGAAGCATTTGTATAGCTGAAAAGTTACAGATTTAGGCTTGGAGAAGGAAAGGGTTAGGTATACAAGAATAATGGGAAAGACTGCCACGCAGGATAGAGGAGGATGAGAGCAGAGAATGCTATAGATAAAAGCAGGGATATGAAAATGGGAGAAAACAATCTGTTAAAGTGTGTGGATGAACAAGTGTTTATTAAGGTATTACAGGTACCAAACACTGTCTTATGTACTGAGGATATGAAAGCGATGAACACCTTGACACCCAGGGATGCTTCATAACAAAGGCCAACCCTCTCAGGCAACATGATGTAAGAGCCCCATGTTCCATCCTGGCTGTGTATAAACTACAGCTGGTGTTACAACTCAGCATGTCTCACAAAATAATAAATACACAACCACATACAACATAGAAACCAAATAAACTCAACACAAATTCATTGAGCACCTAACTATGTCCCAGGTACCATGCTGGGTTAGCTACAGAACTGAGAACATAGCTGCTGATTAGAACAAGGAAGAAGTCTATTTAAAAAAACAAAAACAAAAACAAAAAACGGGTCCCATGCCCAATGTGGAGCTTAAACTCATGGCTCTGAAATCCAGAGTTGCACGCTCTGCAGACTGAGCCAGCCAGGTGCCCCAAGGAGGCGGTATAGAAAAGCTCAGAGCTTTGGCTTTGAAAACTTTTCACCTGGGTTCCAGCTCTTTGACTTACTAATTTGCAACCATGGACAATTTAACTTCTTTCAACCTCAATTTTCTCATCTTCAAAGTAAGAATGACAATAACACCTACTTCCTGGAGCTCTTATGAGAAATCTATAATGAAATTCATGAAAAGCACACATAAGTGCTCAAAAAAAAAAAAATAATGTTAGCCGTTATTAAGAATGCCTCATGAACCTAATTCATTCTCTGCAATCCATTCCCTCCCAACCTCTCTCTTTAATGGATTAGGCAAGCTGATGTCCATCTCGCTTTCTCCTTTGGAATGAGTAGGGGCTGGGGAAGTAGAGAGCATCAGAGTAACATAGTAACAAAATACAACAAGAGTAGCTAAAGTTATTTGAGGACATCAGTAGGCCAGTCACTGTTCTGAGCACTTTATATGTATGAATTCATAATAATAAATGCATTATTCCAGTAAATTATTTATTTGTACAAATCATCATTCTAATAAACTGCTATATGTCACCCTAAAAAATTTCAAACCCCAAATAATACTGGCATAGAAAAAGTTCGACTGTGTGCAGTAAGGGCAAGGGAAGGAGAAAACAAGAAGTAGACTCTACCTGTATTATTACGCTATATTTTTTCTTTTTGTATGTGCCAGGTGAAAATAAATAAATAAAAAAGACTGAAATACATATCCTCGTTGTAAGAGAAACATTGTATGCCTGACAATCTTAGCCAGGAGCTCACATGCAAGACACACAGGGAACATATTAGCCAAGAGAGATACCCAGACTCCTACTTCTAACACTGGGCATTCTTCACACTGTGATATGTAATTAGCTATGAATTAAACAGCAGTGAGGAGTGGCATTTTTAAGCAACTGTGGCATTCTTAAACTTTAATTGTTTGATGTGTGCAATGTTTACCTTCCTCAACAAGTAATCAGAAATAATAATTTAAAAAAGCTTCATTTAGCAATGTGCATGACTACTGATCAGAAATGCACAATTTTTTCTAAAATAAAGTTTTTGCAAAATGGAAATAAACACACTGGAGGAAATATTTCACCATATCTGTAAATGTATGGTTTTTAGGAAGAGTTTTCTGGATTACCATAATTATTTTACTTAGAAATAAGATAGCATTTTAGATATTTGAAATTACTTTTTTTTTTAACTTTGTAAATTTGGACTCACAACCCATGCTGATTCTATAACTATTGTGCAAAATGGCAGGACACAACTTCCTCTCTCTTAAACTAGGACTAACCAAACAGTCTGAAATACCTCTGCACCTCAAATATTTACCAAACAATCAAACAAGTTAAAAGCAAATGAACAGGAAATTTTTCATTAGTAGCTTTTTTAAGAAAATGGAGAGCTTTAAAAACAAGAGCCAATTTGCTTGGCACAATAATACGGTTTGTTCCACACCAGCACCCTAAATCACAAAAGCTTGTTCTGTGATACTTGTGGAATTTAGAGAGTAATTCTAATTCAATGGTTACGTCACATCAAGTGACTTTTGGAAAAAAACACTCACTGCATGATCTAAGTCTCACAGGCCCCAATACATTCTGTGTTTAACCAGTTACTCCTGGCAGCAAAGAAATGTGGCCTCCATCCTCAACAGGGAATTTTCTTTCTTGGACAGAACGTAGAGTTCAGGATCCAAACCAGAGATAAATCAATAAAAATCTCTACACGAGAATTTTCTTGTTAGGGGAAAAAAAGTGGAGAAAAATGAGGTTTGGTTTTTTTGGTTTTTGTTTTTTTTTTTCTTTTCTTATAGTTCTCTTTTGTCTTTTCTTGGCTATTCCTTCTTTCTCTTTTTTTTTCTGTTTTTTCAAATTTCTGTGTTCAACACCGTGTCCAAAAGCCTCACCAATTTCATTAATTTCTTTCTTTTTTTTTTTTTTTTAAGATTTTATTTATTTACTTGACAGACAGAGATCACAAGTAGGCAGGGAGGAAGGCAGAGAGAGAGAGGAGGAAGCAGGTTCTCTGCAGAGGAGAGAGCCCGATGCGGGGCTCGATCCCAGGACCCTGGGATCATGACCTGAGCCGAAGGCAGAGGCTTTAACCCACTGAGCCACCCAGGCGCCCCTTCATTAATTTCTGCTATATCACATGCTTCTTCAAATTCTCCTTTGAGTCCTCTCCCTTTCTAGATTTGGAGACCCATCTGGGGACCTAACTGATGTATGTATGTGTGTATGCATTTACACACACATACAGAGATGTGCAATTAACAGTAACTTTGGCAGGAGGTGGGGCAAGATGACCAAGGGAGAGGGAGGTCGTGGTTATGGTGCCTCAGAGCCATAGTCTATTGCTGAGGAATCGTAGACCCAAAGGATTCTATCAGTCTTAAGTCATCTGAGGGCTAATTGGACACCCGTAAACTGACCCTAGGCCCCTTGACTGCAAGGACCTGTCTGCTATGCGAAGCTTCAGAATATTTTCCAAAACACTAAAAAGCATTAGTAGGAAGTTTAACACTAGTTTTCATTGTTCTACTTCTTCCAACACCAGTTCACATGTAGCATGAATGCCTAAAGATATACGAGTTTACAAAGTTTGATGCTCAGAAGAAAAACAAAGTTATACGAGTTTACAAAGTTTGATGCTCAGAAGAAAAACAAAGTAAAGGAAATGAATCCTTCAGAAGGAGTCAGATTATATTACCCTGGATTCTTAGCCTTAGGTTCAAGAAGTGAAGTCAGGCAACTCGGAGGAACCACTTGGTTTAGAATTCCTCTGGATTCTTTCAGTCCCTGAGGCCAGTTCAAGGGAAATGATCCGACTGTTCTGCATCTGCTAGTGATTGAAGGCAAATGGGAAGCATTGCACGAGTTCCCGTTCAAGAAATATATAGCGCACATGGCTATTGTGAAAGCAAACACTGCAAATCGCAGCGGACCCAGCCTGACTAATGAACACGAGACACCTCCAACATATGGGGGAACGACTGCCTGAACAGAAACAGAAGGAATTACCAGAAACGTGCCAGAGAGAAAAAACAGAAATAATTTATTGCAAAGATGTGTATGTGCGTGCTAGTTCCTAGGTCATTCTCAGTATTTCGTCTGCTCTAAAGTAAAGAGAGTTGCATTTCCAACGAAACGTTCTTGAGAACACCCCCCGCCCACAACCCCCGTAGCCCCGCTTTAGTTCTCTAAACATTCTTCCCAAGCAGTCTGTGTGATGACATAATAGACGTCTGATTATCTAGGGAAACTTTACAGGCATTTCAACCAACGTTACTGGCATGTAACACTGGAAAGCTTCCCGTATGGATTTGGAATGGGTTGTGATTAAGTAAAAATAAAATTTGTGTTTATCAAGGGGTGTGATACATTACAAAAGGAGGTAAAGTAAGGCCAAGCTATTTGCACTTACCAGTGTAGATTAAAGTATAAATTATGGCAAAATGGTATTTACCCCTTCCCAGCATGCCCATTTTAATAATGCTTGCTCTTGACCTCTGTGAGCTAGACATTCAGGGAACAAAAGTATGTAGGCGGCAGTGGTATTTGTTTTGGTCCAGCAGGATTTCTTGGATCCAAAGGTTGAATGGGAATCTTCTTTCTACGCCAAATGTGTCCTAAGCCAGAAATTTCTCAGGCTCAACTCAAACTTAACTTCAAACTTAGGTTTTCCAGAAGAGTTAGAAAGAGCCAGAGAGAGAGAGACTAAGAGACAGGCATCCCTCCTTTAAGAAAAACAGGTTTAATCTGAAAAGAATGAAGACATAGACTGTAGCTTTTGCATTTCTCACATGCTAGGTAAAAATAACACATTAACTTAAAATTCATTTTGGTATTGTCTCATTCATATGATTTTTCTCAAACCAAGTACCCAGCATACACAAACAGCTCTCCTAATGTCCAAAGTCAGACCAATTCCAACTTACACTCTATTAGTACTGTTACTATTTTTCCCTGTGAATAAACCTAAAAAAGGTTTTTGTTCAGAACAACAAAAAAAGAGGGGCTCATCTTTAACTCTGAACCTAGGAACCTCTGAGAGTTGCCTGTTTTTGCACAATAATGCTGCCAGACTATATGTTAGATCATTTAATGAATAATGTCAAAATCACTTTTTTTCTCAAAAAATGCTTATATTCTAATGCAAACCCAAGACAATAATAAATACTTGAATATTAACATTTCCAAAATAGTGTTCCCAAAATGAATAGAGTGGAATAGCCTTAAAAAGAATACAGGACTCAAGAGTGTTCTGGAATGTTTTGCATTTTTTTCCTAAACAATTTGAAAAACCGTGTCAAGTAAGTGAAGAAAGAGTAATAATAAAGGGATTTGCTGCATTCATGTTCATGTCACATTCAAGAGCCTGTGAAATTATTTTGCACGGAAATCTAAAATGCTAGACTAATTCTTGGCATAACTCAAAAGCAAGCACTTACTTGTTCACACTCCTTGGTCTCTTCCAAATATAATAAGAGCAGCTTTGGAGATGCTTCTCCAAGCAAAGTAGCTTTTGGAGAAAAAAGAAAAATCTTCAATTCAGTTCTAGCTATAGGACTTAGATTAGTTTAGGGATGTCTGACTCTATTAATAACAGTATATTCTTACCTGTGAATCAGAAATTTCATTTTAGAAAAAAAGAAGCATATGGCATAGAGGTGTGTCTTGTTTTTAAGAGAAAGTGTAACAGAACAGCACTCTTCCTTACAGTTTAGGACCTCCAACCCATGAGCAATGAAAACAATCTCTCTAGCCAAGAAGAACCCAGTTGTACTATATTCAAGAAATGTCAAAACTAGTTCATTTCACAGCTAATAGTCAATAAGGGTTAACTTCTGGTTAATAGTAAGACTGATAGGGCTTTGGTCATAATGCCCAAGGAAGCTGGGAAACAGAGTTCCCAAGCTTCAGACTTTGGGGCAGGAACTTCGTCAAACATAGGAAGGGTAATCAGATGGTTCTAGGCAACCAGCAAACATAACCAATGTCAACCAGAGCCTATGCTTTGGCTTTGTCAACATTAATATATTCCATCTTAAACATCCCAATAACCTGTTAGTGCTTAACACAAATATGCTCTTCCTCCTCCTGTAGAGGAACAATCAAAATTCTCATCAGTTACCATATCCAGCACTCTTTCTCCAGCTCTATCACTATATAATGACAGACTTGCACCTGAGAGCTATTGTGATATTGATCACATATACCCATATATTAATCAATATACCCTGCCCAAGATAGTGGGGAAATAATAGAAGAGAAGGTGGGGGGTGTGAGTGGAAAATCACAGCAGTAAGAACAACCATCTTTGTTTCTGAAATTATTTGGGGCTGATAGCTGGCACTAACAAGTTCCCTCTTCCACTATCCATTCTATACTCCTCTTCCTTCAGCAACACCTCAGCTAATTTGGGATCCTTTGCCTGGTGAGTTTATTTAAAATTTCATTCACAAGTAATCTGCCTGCATTGGATATTATATCATTTCTATAGCAGAGTCAGTCTCTGCCCAAGGGGATAGTCCTCTTTCCCATTGTTTAGCAGTTATCCTATTTTTCTTGATAACTAGGAAAAAGAACCCCAGTAATTACAGGAACCCCCTTTTTTGCTGATTTATTCAACAGCATGAGGTATCTGTAATGGCCAGGAGCAGACTCAGCTTCTAATTTGATGGAACCATTGTCCCCTGGTGGAAGCATGTGTACGTTAAGTCCTAATATCTCCAAATCAGCAGTCTAGGGAAAAGGTGATGTTGAACAAAAATTGGGGAAGTGTATCATTGACCACAGAGTGAAGAAGTCATTCTTGCTTCTGTCCCTTCGTTGCCCAGACCCATGTTTCTGGCCATGGGAGAATGATCACAAAATATCAGCCACTGGTTTGTTCTATACCAGATCCTATAGAACAGACACCGACCTCACAAGGCCCTCCAGAAATCACAGAAATAAAGGCTTCAAAAGATCTGTCATCTTTTCATAAGGCCAGATACTTCATATATGATGATAAACAAAGCATTTAATAAGTCCACAGCCAGGTTCTTTGGCAGAAGCATGGTAGACAAGGAAAGAGATTGAAATACAGATAGTCATCTATTCCAGAAGGAGGATACATTTGAACTAGTGTCTTATGGCTGGCTGACTAATCTAAGGTATAGGACCACATCCAGTCTCAGCCCTGGTCACTGCTGCTAGTAAACTAGTTTCCTATGAATGACAGTAATCAGGTTAGCCCCAGGGAGAGTAAATATCTACTGGTGAGCTCATGCAAAATTTTATCCCTCATACCATGGCTACATTGTTCATGACCCTACAAGAAAGCACTGAACTGACTTGTCGGCCAGGGAAGGAAGGCTGACTGATACAGGAGAGTTGTATGGATGTCACTGCGTACCTGAACATTGGAATTCTCTTCCGCACCAGGCCTCATCATGATCACTCACATGGAGTGTTTTCAGATAATTCTTAAGCAATCTTCCTTTTCACAAAACAATACCTCTCCCACCCCAAATTCTACTCCTTCCACTATTTCCCAATTAGCGGCTACTTCTGTGTGAAGATCTGTAGCTGCAGACATCGCGTTACCAGACAAAGTGGATAATGAGAGTCACCACTTGGAATTATGCCCACAGGAGGGTGACCCTTTCCAGGGTTCTTCAGACCTCCGTAACTACAAAAGTCACAACAAGCTGCCTCTGGCTATCCGCACATAGTGCAACATTTTCTCTTATCCAGGTTTCAGTGACATCCCCTTCAGGTCATGGAAACCCACCTATGAAGCCATAGATATTGGCTAGAGTACGGACGGCAATCTGAGAAAAATGTGCCCATTGGGAATACTCACATAATTTATCTGTGCTTTTAAGCTGGGTTTCTGTGTATCGCTATAATTCGTAATAAACTATTGCCGGCCCTCTACCTTTATAGCTTCCTGGAAAGCTCAAAACAGATACCTCAGATTACATAGGCAGCTGTTAACGGATGACCAGGCATCCAGTCTATATGTGTGACCAGGGCAAAACTAAGAGCTGTTTGTCAAAAGGAGAAGAGTTATAGGTGAAGAGGCATGGCTTTGCTCCAAAATCACTGGATGTCCATGGCAATTATCCTGCTGTGTCTTTCTACCAGTTCAGGCAGCTTCCTCATCTGCTATAAACACTCCAGCACCATCGAGTCACTCGTTCAAAGGACAGTGCCCTTGCTACTTGCCTTGTAGCCCAGACCAGTAGGAAGAGTTCCTCTGTTCATCTGTCAGGTATAAACTTCTCCCAACATCAAACAGGTCTACCAAACATTCTATTGTTTGCTTGCTTGTTTGAAAGGTAGGGGGGCATAAGATGGAACAACTAACTTTCACTTTAAAAGGCAATTTTGACATAAACAGTCCAGAAACACCATCAAGGTCACAGAACTCTAGTTATTTTAATAGAATTTTCTACTCTCTGGCAGTCATGTTATCTTTTATGGGTTCTAGAAGACTCACTACTTTCTAGGTCCTGTATCCCTATATATATCATTATAGCTATTATGGCCTTAATGTAATTGATGAATCTAAATAACCATTTGTCAGATAAAAGCCAAGGATTCCGATGTTCTCTCCTCATTGACATAAGTTTTAAAAAAGAAAAAAAGGTCTTCCGGTCCAGCAGCTGCATAACAGTTACCAGGCCCTGGACTGATTTGCCCACGTATACAGTAACAGCTGCGGTGGAAGAGATCACCTAATTGAGCTCACAATAGTCACTGTCATTGTCCCAGATGCATGTGTCTTTTGCACAGGCCCACAATGTGAGTTAAATGGGCTTTTGGTAGAAATCCTCACTCAGGCAGGCAAACCACATCCAACACATAAGCCAGGACACAATCTATTCCGTGATCTACTTTATGTGTACTTTCCAAAACCTTGACACTGGTAGAAATCATAGTCCTCCTTCCCTTATCCCAGGTCTTCCGCACTCCTTGCCAAATATATTTTTCCAAATTTTTACTGAAGTACAGAAGAGCAATCTCTCAGTGGCTTTGATGTTCAAGCTATCTTCTCCCAAATTTGACACTGTGCTTGGTGTTACATATTTTAATCCCTCTAGAGCATCACACATCTGTGTGATGTGACTTTTGATATCGGTCTAGAGGCAGTGAGGATTGGCGGAGGCAGAGCTTGAGAAGTATTGGTCAAAAGTCATGACCCCAGGTAAGGTCAGTTCTAGGGCTTTAGGCACAAAAGGGACAGCCAGAGAGAGATGAGGGGAGCAGAGGGAAAGAGTTACTGCTTCTTCTGACGGGGATCATCAGTGGGATATGAGGGCTTGGGGTATCCAGTATTCCCTCATATGCTTTCATTCCATTATTTAGGTTATATCATATCTCATTATTCAATTAATAGTAGTGTTTCAGAGAAGAAGAAAAGATTTAGCCATTGTATCACTGAGGGAAGGGGTAACAAACGGTAAAAGTGATTAGTGTCAGAAAACTCAGTTCTACTGAATAGAAAATTATTCCTCTGCTCATCAGACAATTTTTTTTAAATGTTTATGCAGTAGGCAAAATCCTCCTTTACTTTTCTGTTTCTATTTACATAGCAAGTGTAGAAATATATAACATATTCACACCATGGAAGCGAAATGCTGCTGACTTTTCCCCCCTTGTATGGCAAATTAATTTAAAAAAGAATCCCAACTGTAAGAACTATTTCATGCAGTGGAAGAATACAGAGTATAAATTCTTTGGAAAATAAGGTTTAAAAATAAAATTCCAAATTAAATAACCATTTTATAATGACACTAGGTGACTCTAGGGCATGCTTTACTGGGCTATTAATACATGCCTCAAGCAGCTGAAGGCACCCAAGGCGTGCATTAATAGACACTAAAACACACCCTGTCATGCTTTAATGCTAAATTAATTAAGCAATAACATGACCCGTATTAAGGTCTTTCTTGGTCCACCAATTGCTGAATGGAAAGAGATAAAGGTATTTTCAGATACTACTCGGCCAAACAATTGTTAGTTTACATACACAAACAGAATAATGTTTTTATAAATTATAGTTTGTGGGGGGGTTTTGTCGCCCAAATAATTTCAAAGTTAGGTTTAGGACAAAGAAAGGCAGTTTTTAGCTCTTTTAAGTCATAGCCCTATTTGTTGATTAAAGTATTTCCTTTGAGCTTACAAATACAAATACACACCTGATGACTTTGGTTCCACATATTTCTTGTTTGACTACCATTTGATCAGTGAGTCAGAAAAATAAAAACTTAAAAGAAGCATATTCAAAAGGCACATACACTTGCTATAGGAAACAAGTTTACAGTCAAGAGTTTTACACTACACTTATAAATTCTATCAATCATTGTTTTCATTTAATTCCTTTGATGCTGAATTTTTTTTAATGCTGAATTTTTCTAAATTTAACTTCAGAATTACTACTGGTGAGAAAAAGCTCTTAAAACATTCTAAATGATAATTGCTTTGTAAATACAGATGCTACCCTTCACATGAAAAGAAGATAGAAAAATTATACATCAGGAAATACATTTAGCATATGGTATGGTATAATTCAGCTTTTCCCCTGATTGTGAACAAGGACTTTTGTCTATTTTGTACACTGATGTATCTCAAGTGCATAGAAAAATATTTGGTACACAGTAGATCTCAGTAGGCATTTGTTGTGTGAATGAATAAATGAAAGAATGTTTGCTCTGCATCATGTAGTATATTAAGGAAACCAAAGCAAACACTCGTGGTTCTTCCTCTCAAATTGCTCACAACCTCTCAAGGAAAGAAAAGAATGCTTTTGTAACTAGCTATAATGTAATTCTGGGTTTTTTTATCTTGATGTTTAAAAATTCATCTTGAAAGCTATTTGGTAAGGGTTCACAGCGGCCATTTTGTACAGGTTTTGGGGCGTCTGGGTGGCTGAGTGGGTTAAACCTCTGCTATTGGCTCAGGTAGTGATCGCAAGGTCCTGGGATCGAGCCCCGCATCTGGTTCTCTGCTCAGCAGGAAGCCTGCTTCCCCCCACCCCTCTCTCTCTGCCTGCCTCTCTGCCTCCTTGTGATCTCCCTCTCTGTGTCAAATAAATAAATAAAATCTTAAAAAAAAAAAAAAGAAAGTACATGTTTTCACTAGGCTGGATGGGGAGCTGCTTCAGGCAGGAACAAATGAATCACAAAGGAACAAATGAATGGAAGCACATTGTAACAACAGTGTTAGGTAGGGTTGGAATGTGGGTAGGGTTCCTGGAATGCAGAGGACAGACTGGAAGCTTGGACTCGGATGGCAGAAGACTTTGAACACTTGCCAAGAGTTTCTTTTAAAAAGAAGAGAGTGGTCAACTTGTATTCAATGTCATTAGGGGGTCAATTAAGAAAATATTTTTAAAAATCCATATTATCTAGTAGAGGTTCCTTGATGATTATTGCAAAAATGTATTTAACAAAATAATGGCCATGCACCTGGGTGGTTTAGTCGATTAAGCATCAGCCTTCAGTTCAGGTCATGATCCCAGGGTCCTGGGATTGAGCCCCACGTTGGGCTCCGCTTCTCCCTCTCCTCCCCGCTTGTGCTCTCTATCACTATCTCTATCTTTCTCTCTCAAATAAATAAAATCTTTTTAAAAAAATAGTAATAATAGTCAAAGAAACCAGATCAGAGTGAATTAAGAGTAAATGTAATGGCAAAGACAATGTTTAAGAGAAAAGGATAGCGGACCACTCCCTCAAAATCACAAAGCTATACCAGTCAACTCAGTGAGGTATGTAGAATTAAAATGGAACTGGATTAAGGGCCAAGAAGCAGATATACATATATCATATAACAAAAAGGGACATAAAAGACTCCACTCCAAAACTGCTAGAACTTGTACAGGAATTCAGTAAAGTGTCAGGATATAAAATCAATACACAGAAATCAGTTGCATTTCTGTACACCAACAACAAGACTGAAGAAAGAGAAATTAAGGAGTCAATCCCATTTACAATTGTACCCAAAACTATAAGATACCTAGGAATAAACCTAACCAAAGAGACTAAGAATCTATACACAGAAAATTATAAAGTACTCATGAAAGAAATTGAGGAAGACACAAAAAAATGGAAAAATGTTCCATGCTCCTGGATTGGAAGAATAAATATTGTGAAAATGTCTATGCTACCTAAAGCAATCTACACATTTAATGCAATCCCTATCAAAATACCATCCATTTTTTTCAAAGAAATGGAACAAATAATCCTAAAATTTATATGGAACCAGAAAAGACCTCGAATAGCCAAAGGAATATTGAAGAACAAAGCCAAAGTTGGTGGCATCACAATTCCGGACTTCAAGCTCTATTACAAAGCTGTCATCATCAAGACAGCATGGTACTGGCACAAAAACAGACACATAGATCAGTGGAACAGAATAGAGAGCCCAGAAATCGACCCTCAACTCTATGGTCAACTAATCTTCGACAAAGCAGGAAAGAATGTCCAATGGAAAAAAGACAGCCTCTTCAATAAATGGTGCTGGGAAAATTGGACAGCCACATGCAGAAAAATGAAATTGGACCACTTCCTTACACCACACACGAAAATAGACTCCAAATGGATGAAGGACCTCAATGTGAGAAAGGAATCCATCAAAATCCTTGAGGAGAATGCAGGCAGCAACCTCTTCGACCTCAGCCGTAGCAACATCTTCCTAGGAACAACGGCAAAGGCAAGGGAAGCAAGGGCAAAAATGAACTATTGGGATTTCATCAAGATCAAAAGCTTTTGCACAGCAAAGGAAACAGTTAACAAAACCAAAAGACAACTGACAGAATGGGAGAAGATATTTGCAAACGACATATCAGATAAAGGGCTAGTATCCAAAATCTATAAGGAACTTAGCAAACTCAACACCCAAAGAACAAACAATCCAATCAAGAAATGGGCAGAGGACATGAACAGACATTTCCGCAAAGAAGACATCCAGGTGGCCAACAGACACATGAAAAAGTGCTCCACGTCACTCGGCATCAGGGAAATACAAATCAAAACCACAATGAGATATCACCTCACACCAGTCAGAATGGCTAAAATTAACAAGTCAGGAAATGACAGATGCTGGCGAGGATGTGGAGAAAGGGGAACCCTCCTCCACTGTTGGTGGGAATGCAAGCTGGTGCAACCACTCTGGAAAACAGCATGGAGGTTCCTCAAAATGTTGAAAATAGAACTACCCTATGACCCAGCAATTGCACTACTGGGTATTTACCCTAAAGATACAAACATAGTGATCCGAAGGGGCACGTGTACCCGAATGTTTATAGCAGCAATGTCTACAATAGCCAGACTATGGAAAGAACCTAGATGTCCATCAACAGATGAATGGATAAAGAAGATGTGGTATATATACACAATGGAATACTATGCAGCCATCAAAAGAAATGAAATCATGCCATTTGCGACGACGTGGATGGAACTAGAGCGTATCATGCTTAGTGAAATAAGTCAATCGGAGAAAGACAACTATCATATGATCTCCCTGATATGAGGACATGGAGAAGCAACATGGGGGGGTAGGGGGATAGGAGAAGAGTAAATGAAACAAGATGGGATTGGGAGGGAGACAAACCATAAATGACTCTTAATCTCACAAAACAAACTGGGGGTTGCTGGGGGGAGGTGGGATTGGGGGAGGGGGAGCGGGCTATGGACATTGGGGAGGGGAGGCGAACCATAAGAGACTATGGACTCTGAAAAACAACCTGAGGGTTTTGAAGGGTCAGGGGTGGGAGGTTGGGGGAACAGGTGGTGGGTAATGGGGACGGCACGTTTTGCATGGAGCACTGGGTGTTGTGCAAAAAGAATGAATACTGTTACACTGAAAAAATAAATAAAATGAAGAATGAAAAAGAAAAAAAAAAACAAACAATTCCTAGAGAACTTCAAAAGATACTTATAAAAAAAAAAAAAGGGACATATGAAGGAAGCTGCATTCCAAATCACTTGGAAAGAATAATAACATCAAGCCACAACCATATTTCATTCTATAAACACAAACGCACACACATACAAACCTTAGAGGGATTAAAAGCTTAATGCTAACAAGTAAAACTTTTAGAGTAAAATATACTTATTATATTGCTAAAGAAAAGCATTTCTTAAACAAGACATATAAAGTATGAATGCACAGAAAAGATTGCTGTTTTTACATTATAAATTAAAATTTAAAAATTCCTCATGACAAAAGACACTATGAACCAAGTTCATAGACAAGTCAAAGTTATTTATTAGATCTAAATCTGATTTAGAGCTATACTCAGAATATATAAACAGATCAAAAAATCAATATAAAAAATCCAATAGAAAAGCAGGATATTACATGAAAAGGTAGTTTACAGAAGAAGAAACCTGAATATGCCAATGATCATAAAGAGTGATTCATCCTTGCGGATTCTCAGTACAAATTAAAACAAGGAAATCCCATTTCATATTGATTCAACTGGCAAAACTGAATGTGTCCAATTGCCTATGGGAATGTACAGCCACATCTGAAAAAAGTTTGACAATACCTATTGAATTCAAGATGCACAAACCATAGTTCTCAGCAATTACACTTCTACACATATTCAATGTGGAAAATCCAACACAAGTACACAATGAATCATATGTAAGGAGGGAAATTTTAGCACATATTTCAAGCAAAAAACTGGGAAGAATTTATGTTCATTTATGGAGAAACGAATGAATAAGGTACTGTTGATGTTTATGCAAAGGGGAATACTTTAAGGTAATTAAAATATATCAGTACGGGGAAACCCAAAACATAACACTGAATGAACAGAGTAACTCATCAAAGACTATAGATAGGATGGTAGTATTTATGAAAAATTGTAACTATAAACAAACACTCCACATTTTTATGACTACATATGTGGTAAAAGTATAGAATCACATTCAAACATAAAACACTCTAAATTGAGGATAGTAGTTATCACTAAGAGAGACGATAGTAATGGGAATATAGATAGAAAAATAGAGTCTACCATTTTATGAATCAATAATGTCAAAATGATAACATGTCTTACATCTGCAAAAAGAGTAATGATAAGTTGTCACAACATTTTGGGTTAAATAATTCAGAAATATAAATTAAAAATTAAATATACATAATTAGAGTTTAAGGTAGTAAGTGGTATTCAGAGGTCAGCAAAATATTTCTAAGTTAACATTTCATGATGTATTTTACATTACAGATATTTTCTTTTAATTTTACTTATTTAGTTATTTTTTAGAGAGAGTGCATTCTCAAGGTGGGGGAGGGGCCGAGAGAGAGAGAGAGAACAGAGAGAAATCTTTTTTTTCTTTTTCTTTTTTTTTTTAAGATTTTATTTATTTATTTGAGAGACAGAGATCACAAGTAGGCAGAGAGGTATGCAGAGAGAGAGGAGGAAGCAGACTATCCACGGAGCAGAGAACCCGATGCGGGGCTCGATCCCAGGACCCTGGGATCATGACCTGAGCTGAAGGCAGGGGCTTTAACCCACTGAGCCACCCAGGCGCCCCGAGAACAGAGAGAAATCTTAAGCAGACTCTATGCCCAGTGCAGAGCCTGGTGCAGGGCTCTATCTCACGACCCTCAGATCATGCCTCAGCCAAAAACAAGAGTTGGCCACGTAACCAAGTGAGCCACTCAGGTGCAACAACATTATACATATTTGAAATTCCATGAGGGAAAGGGTCTTTCTCTTAGATTACAGAGTAGATAGTACTTTTGGGCAGTTATGTGTGGATTCATGGCAGACCAGGCCAGACAAGTATACCTGCTCAACAGATAATTAGGGAAAAGATCTGATCTCATTATTCACTCATTTAACAATTACTTACTGAGTATGTGCCATGTTCTAAGCAACAATCCAGATGCTGAAGTTCTAAATAAACAAAAATGCTTGCCTTCATGGAACTTACCTATTAGTAGGTAGAGACAAGAAATAAATATAATCAATAAGTAAAACAGAAAATAATATGTGCAAAGAGAAGAAAGAAGAGTTGGACAACTGGTCAGGTCTACCAGTGTTCGGGAATAGCGGTGGAAGAAAGTGTGGTATTAAAGAGGGAGTGGTAGGATCAGTCTTGCTGAGAAGCTGATTTCTGAGTAAAAATTTGAAAAGGTGAATGGGGGAAGATACGCATGTATATGGAGGACTACACAGGGGAAATATTCAGTTCAAAGAGCCTGAGGCAGGAATGTATCTGGTAAATTCAAGAAATAGTAAGGAAGCCAATTTGGCTGAAGTGAAGGTGAGTAGAGCGGAAAAACTGGGAGATAACACAGATCCAGACCATGTAGGTCTTCACAGGCTTCTATAAGGATTTTGGTTTAGTCTGGATGATTTTGAGAAGAATGATGACTTTCATGTAAAAAATACATACTGGCTACTGCGTTGAGAAAAGAAAGTATGGAGAGGATAGAATCCGGGATCTCCGCTAGGAAGCTTCTATAAAAATCCAGGCAGGAGATGAGATGGCTCAGATACAGAGAAAGATAGACTGTGGATATATTTCGAAGTTAGAAGCAACACGATTTGCTGAGGAAATACATGTGGGGAGTAAAATCAAGGTAAGAGTCAAGAATGACTGCAAGTTTTGTGGCCTGAGCAACAGAAAGGAAGAGAAACAGACATTTATAGAGTTGGGGTTGAAAAGGTAGAGCGTATCTGTGAAGAAAGAAGAGTAGTTCCGTGTGTGACACAAAAATTCAAAATTATACCAAGAAAAACAGGCTTGTTGGGGAAAAGGAATTCAAGAGTCTGTGTTGCATAGTCTGTTAAGGTGGAAAAGGTGACGCAGCGATCTCTGTTCAATAGATGTGGGTTAAAAGCCTTATTGGACTGGATTTAAGAGATTAAATGGTAATGGGGAAATGGAGAGGCTTTACACAGAGAACTACTTCAAGAGTTGTGGGATTTTGTTGTTGTTGTAATTTACAAAAATTTCTGCAAGGTGACGCAGAGAAATGGAGTGATAGGCAGAGTGGGATGGGAGTGGGGGCAGGTGGAATCCACCCCCTCGTGACCTCTACTTGCTCAAGTGGGATCAAGAAAAGAAGATTTTAATAATGAGGTTAACTGGTTTGTTTATATGTTGATAGGAAGGATGGGAAGAGAGAGACAGAAAGAGAAGGAGAAAGGGAAAGAGAGAGGGAGACTGAGAAGAGACTGTGAACCTAAGAGGAGTGTCTGGCATTGGATAGGAGAAGGCTGGTCCAGGACAGTAAGAGGAAAGGTGAATCGTGTAGGTGGATATTCTGCTAAGAATGTAGTAGATGGGAGGATGGGATTTAGGCAAGTGCTCCTTCAAGTGCTTTAATTTACTTAATGAAAAGGATATGAAATCATTTCTCAACTGTGAGTAAGACCAGGAAGAAGTGTTAAAGATTTGAGATGAGAGGAAATTATGTGAATTATTTGCTTATACAAGTGGGTGAATGAATGCACTATGGAAATGTAAGATTGTTGGTCATTATTAGGGATCAACTGTTGAACTGCTGATCATGAATCTGAAGTGAAACTAAAGCTATGCATTATCTTCCAGTCATGCTCAGTTGTATGGATAATGTTTATTTATTTAGGGTTGGTTTTGTTAAGAGGTTATGATGAAACAAAGTACAGGAAAGAGCATTGTAGATGTTTGCAAGAAAGTAGTTAAGATGATGGTGGAATTTAAGTTGACTAAGAAAAAGAAAATGAAACAGGCATAGGATACTGAAAAGATGATAGGATCGTAGCTGGTAGACACTGGTTATGGAATTGCTTACGTCGGAGGATTAGAAATAGAGAAAGAATGAACTGGAAAGATGGGTGGTGTTAGCTGGGGAGTGGATACTTGAGAATCTGAAGGGGAGTCAATTATTAGTGATAACATGGCTAAGATATTGACATGAGAATTATTAGCATGTAGATTGAACATGAAACTATAACAATAAGGTACCCAAGAACATCAAAGAGAAAGAGAAGTATAGGAAAATGTTCGCTTCTGGGACACCTGGGTGGCATAGTCGGTTAAGCTCTTGGCTCTTGGTTTTGACTCAGGTCACAATCCTAGAGTTGTGAGATCAAGTGCCGAGTTCAGCCCCAAGTCAGGCTCTATGCCCAGAGCAGAGTCTGTATAAGATTCTCTCTTGCTCTCCCTCTGCCCCTGCCCCCCACACATGCCCTCACTTTCTCTCTCTCAAATAAATAAAAAATCCTTTTAAAAAGTAAAAGAAAAATGTTTGCTTCCTTTTGCATTTCCCTCTGAGAAATATAAGCTCCTCTACTCATCCAACACTGTTTCTAAGATCTCTCTGTTCATATTTTCCTCTCTTTGATGGAGGTGTGAAATAGAAGCAATGAAGCTTTCATACCCAAGAGAAGGGAGAGGCACAAGAGTTGGAAGAATCAAAGTCAAAAGACCACAATTGCCTTATTTGTAATTTTTTCTTCCTGCCTCATCACTTTCGATGCCACAACTGTGCTAATTTTATAGCTATTGTAAAGGGCTGGTAAAATTGGGCTTGATCCATAAAATGTCCCTTTACAGGAGTCTTTTCAAGCACATGTATGTTAAAGTGGCCATAAAAAGAAAACTTTAGAATTTGTATACTGGGAAGAGATAATTGCTGCATCTTTTGAAGAAAATTCTATTTGATTTGGGTACCTTCAGACAAGCTCTTTTGAAATGACATGGCAACAACATTTCATTCTAGCTGATTAATCCACATTCTTTTCTACTTACACATTGGTACCTTGAAGCTTCAGAAGAGAAAGATTGTAGTACTGTCTGATATGACCACTTCATTGGTGCCCAAGCTTTAACCTTCCAATTTAAACTTTAGTTATAACTCCACTTTCTACAGGCATAGAAATGTCGGGTGCTGGGTTTTTGTTCACCTCTCTAGCATGCTCATTGAAGAGGCACTTGGGTACATTTTGTTCAAAGTCAATGGGACTTCCATCACTGAAAGATTTCAGCAGTGTCTACAAAATGAACATTTGGTCTGATGTGGCGTGCTGTGACCCACAGCTGTAACAACCAGCTGTGTCTGCTCAAACTTCAGCCATCAGCCAGCTCCATCGTGTAATGGAATCTTAGTCACAGAATGGCTACATAACAATGGGTTTCACAAGGTCATTTTAAAAGAAAAACTATGGTGAGAATGAACAGTTGCTAAAAATACAAGATTATAAGTATAACAAACACAAGAGATATCACTGATGTTTTACACAGACCGAATGTATATGAAGCACAAAAAAGCAACCTGGCCTTGTAGTTTAAACAAATACTATTTTAAAAACATAGTATGTAATTTTAATACATAATGCATAAATTGTACTCTAGCAAATGAGATCACAATGGACCCAAGGAATAAATATCAGGACTATAAAAAGTAATGATATTCACATAGACCCCAATGGATAGGAATCTCAAAATCTCACAAAGTGGATGAGATTTGTCACCTAAAGAAACTTCCAAGGATATGACCGCGTAAGACAAAATCTGGCAATATGTCGAAAATTAAGATTTACTTTGTCTTAGAAAATATGATTATGAAGTCACTAAACATTAAGCACAACATAATATTTATATTTATAATGTATCTATAATAAAATATGAAGTAACTATGTTAATAAAAAATGTTTTGATGACTAATGGCTAACCCTAAAAGAGAACCAGATAGTTCAAATTATTCAATATACGTAGGAGAGGGTATGCTAATTCTAAATTACTTGTCCTGGTTTTTATGAAAAATACCCCAGAACTTCTGTTTTTCATTGCAGGACCACACCTTACCAGCCTGGGTATACACAGCCTATCGAAACTGACCAAAGCCAATTTGTTCATTTCCCATTATTAGGTTCTTTTTGGCAGGCAGAACGATTCTGTAGTAGTAAGAGATAGGTAGTGCTGTAGGCCTCTCCCCCACCACCCAGATGCCAGGCAAAGGGACAAACGGAAAGTAAGTCTCAGTCCTAGTTTGGTACTCATGTAAACACTTGTTAGTGAACAAAACTCAAAACAACAACAACAAAACAGTCATATGGCAAGTTCCAGAGGCTCAATGATGTTTTTAAACTCTCTGATAGCAACTCTCAGGAAAGATTCACAGGAGGCATATTTGTCCTGTTTATTGCTGATGTAGTAGACCGGTGCCTTCTGCAGGATATCCAGATGGTCCTGATCTCTTTGGATTATGTTATGGCAGAGGGCAGGAGAGTGAACAGCACTAGAGCAAATCTACAATTGCATATTGTTTGCCTCTTCCATGTAAACACAAATTGTAATCCTACTTTCTGACTGCAATAGATAAAAGAATTTGCCGAATTATTATCCTCAGACCATGGACTTGAGGTCAGTTAACTGGCTCGACAAAAATAACACATCTGGAATGGCAGCTGCGTTTACAGATACCACTTAGCTTAGTGTGCAGTGGCTTACTTTCATTTTATAGGACACAAAAGGGGCTTTTTGTTGTTGTTTTGGGTGGATGTTTGTTGTTTTTTGTTTTTATTTTTATTTTTTTCAGAGAGAGAGAGAGAGAGCACAAGGTGGAGAGGGGTAGAGGGAGAGAGAGAGAATATTAAGCAGGCTCCATGCCCATGTGAAGCTCAATCTCACAACCATGAGATTAAGACCTGAACTGAAATCGAGAGCCAGAAGCTTAACTAACCGAGCCACCCAGGTACCCCAGACCCAATAGGTTTTTTCCCAGTGGTCAAACCAGTGAATTAAATGGAAACAGATGAGGTTGCCATCCTGTATCTCTTAAATCTGTGCTGTTCAATAAGATGGCTACTAAGTACCTGTAGCTATTTACATTTGATCCAATTAAAACTAAATGAAATTACAAATTCATTTTCATAGTCACACTCACCATGTTTCAAGTGCTTGGTAACCACTTCCATCATTACAGACAGTTCTGTCAGCACGGTTTAGATCCTTAAAGGTAGCACTACTTTAATCCCTCCCCCCATTCTGCAATGCTTCGTTTCGATTTATATTTTGATAGAGGGAGGGGAGTAAAATTTCACAGGCTTCTATTTGGACTTCCCCAAAATTAAGGGTCATATGCCATAGGCCAAAAACTCAATATGAGTAGTAAGCCAACTATGACATATGTCAATCTAAACTGAATATTTAGGGGCCAGGAAAATGACCACTGGATAAGTTAGCTGACCCAATGGACCCACTCTAAGCCAGACACTGGTCAAGCATGTTGTTATTGAGGCGCCTGGGTGGCTCAGTCCTTAAGTGTCTGCCTTTGGCTCAGGTCATGATCCCAGGGTCCTGGGATTGAGTCCCACATTGGGCTTCAGCGGGAAGCCTGCTTCTCCTCTCTCGCTTCCCCTGCTTGTGTTCCCTCTCTCGCTGTGTCTCTGTCAAATAAATAAATAAAATCTTAAAAAAAAAAGAATGCTGGTATTACTTGGCCGTGAAATACTTCCACTCTTACAGGGGAGCCATGATACTTCAAAGTACTGATAGTAACTTGGACATAAAACCTAACTCTCCTAACAATGTTTCAGTTTTTCCTTTTCCTCAGTATATAGTCAGCCTAATAACTGAATGTAGATCTCTTTTGGAGGTGGTTGAGGGAACTACTACAGTATATCCGGCTACAGTGTTACAACATCCTTTCTTTGGTTCCCTGTCTGAAAATCAGTTTGGTTCCGAAACCGAGTAAGGGACCATAATTCCTTAAGACAAGAACCCTCAAGTCTCTGGGTCATCTATCCTGGCTTTCTTCTGATGGTTCAAACTGAGTAGTACTCATGTTAGCCACACATATATTTTGTCTCTGGGGGTGTTCCAAAGTATATCCAAAATTCTCTACAAATCAGGTCTCCCTGGCTATCACTCCAATCCTGCCAGCTAGTGATAATTGCTTCCACCTGGTTTTCTACATGTAAGAATTGCCCCTTGGCCTTTGCTATTTCAGGGTCCTATCTGTTCTGAAATGCCTATTTAATCCTACGATCAGTCTAACAGAAGAGAGCTACCATTAAGCTTTTTACTGATATTTGTGCTCCTCTCACATGTGGATGCCCTTCGGACTTTCCCTGAAACATAATCATCTGATGGGTCTTCCAGCTTTATATAACTCTAGCACACTCACCTTCTTGAGTCTTTCAGCTCCTTTCTTCACCATCTGCCAAGGCACTTCTGGCATTTCAATGGCACTTAGTGTGGACCATCATTTTTTCATGTTGCGATGAACCATGCTAATCGCTAGTTTACCATCCCATCTCCTGGGATCTTTCTCAGGACATTTAAATCCTATGTGTCTCAGAAGAGTGTGCCCATATAAACACTCCTCTACCCAATCTTACGATCTCATCTCCTTAACCAAGGACTCTTAGAATTTATTCCTTTCCATTATATGTTGTCTAATTATGACAGCTCCTTTGGAGTACTGTCCCTTTCTTTCCTTATTAGACCCACATGACCCTAACTGGATTATACAGTGACTTAACCCAAGTTAGAAGCCTATTAATCAAGAGACAATCAGGAGACAGATCCTGTGGTTTGTGTTCTCAAGTAAGTGGGAGAGTGCTAGGGATTCCTCTCACCCACAGAGAATTTCTATGCCCAGAGGACTGCCCTCTTCTTGCATTCAAGAATTGGTTAAGTAAGGAATATCTGTAAAGGGTCCTCACAGCTGCAAAGCTCCCTGTGGTCTTCTGAAGGCTCAGGGGCAGCTGTCTTACAGTTTAACTTCTCTCTGTATAACCTGACTCCCTTATGCTCTCATAGACACTGTTCCCCAGGGCACTCTCCAGTAACCTTCCTACATGCATATTTTTGCCTCAGAGTCTGTTTCCCAGGGAAACCTGAGCTAAGAAAGTGTGTGAATTTGATCTGTATTCTTATTGTCCATTGTGTACCCCCTTTCATATAATCCCACCCGAAAATGCTGAAATTCATTTGCAAGAAGTAATGTCAGAGGCCAAATAGAAAAAAAAAATAATAATGCATGTTTGAAATACTGAAAGTGAGGGGGGGGGGGGAAGAGTTATATAATGTTTCCAAGGAGATTAACACTAACAGGCTGTGTTTCGTTCCAAAAAAAGATTAAGGAGGGGGTTGGGGGCAGACAGTGAAGGAATGGAGGAGAGGATGTTGGGAGGAGATTTGGCATCAAAAAGGTTTATGTGAAAGAACAACAGTAAAACTGAAGAGAATGCAATGGGAAGCCCAATTAGAGGAGTAACACCCTATTAGAGGTCACTGGGGTGGCAATGTGGTAAGACACTGTCAGTCAGGAAAGCTTATAGGTGTTGAACCGCAGTCTATTCAGCCCAGATGAGAGTGGATGGAACACTTGGTGCTT
The DNA here is from genome assembly GCF_922984935.1 of Meles meles. Classification (NCBI taxonomy): domain Eukaryota; kingdom Metazoa; phylum Chordata; class Mammalia; order Carnivora; family Mustelidae; genus Meles; species Meles meles. The sequence continues at coordinate 47,148,843 of NC_060068.1, forward strand.
TATACTCTTGGCTGAGCCACATCACACCTCATTAATGGTTGTATCTATTCCCTTTCTTCCCTCAGAAAAATGTTAAAAACTTGAGATGAAAGTGTGTCATTCTAAAACATATTTGGCTCAAAGAAAAAGATGCTTCCCAGGACTACAAAAGATCTTTCTTTAATGAAACTTTAATTAAACTTTGCTTTAATTGGGATCACAATGAAGAAAATAAGGGACTTTTCATCTTGCCCCATGTGGAAAGTGTCAGTGTCTCCCATGAATAAAATGCTGGCATTTAAATCCCTTGCAATCTTTTAGCAATTTTAGTTCCACTGATAACTAACCATGACAACAGAACCAAATGCTCCCAATTTCAACTACAAATAGATATATCTTTACGAGGAATGCAAGTATCAGAACTATATTTTTGCATGCCCTCTAACAATCGTAAGAACAATGGTAATCAGAGGGAACAAAGGCCAGAAAATAAAATTTGGAGGAAGCCACAGCTCCATCCTTTAGGATTAATGAAATAATAATTGTCATACGCCTCTCAAAAGCAGCCGCCAAACGGCAATGTACAGTTAGCATGAACTAATACTATTCAGAAGAGTTCTTAGGTGATACATATTTTAAGTTATCTATAAAGAATATATACTTGAAAAATGTCAACTTCAGAAAAGACTCAGGCTCGGCATTTGAATGTGTCATGTCTAGAATCTGGTCTGTTTCATAAAGAATGTTCTAGTTGTCAATACTGGTGTCTGTTACCTCACCACTGAGAAGTACTCCATATGCCTCAGATCTGCTCTTGACCACAGACACTTGCCAAAAAGAGACAGGAAATGTGTCCTCATTTGTACAGAGTCAAAGAAAGTTCATAATTTTTGGGAAAAAGAACTTAAATGCCTCCTATGTACTGAGCATTCTGCCACGTGTGTGACTTACAAAGTGGGACAAGAAATGAAGCCTGGTCCTGAGGACAGAGAAGTGTCATTAACAGGTTTTCCCCAAACACACCTTTTTAAATCATTTTGCTACAGCAGGACAAAAACTGGGAAATGACTGCTTTCGCATCTATGGCAGAGGTCTGCAAACCATAGTCACTGGGCCAGTGGCAGCCCCCATGACCATGGGATATGGTCATGCTCATTTATTTATGTATTGTCTATAGCTTCTTTTATGCTACAGAGGCAAAACTGAGTAGTTGTGACAGAGATAGGCCGGTTTACAAAGCCCAAAATATTTTCTGTCTGGCCTTTTACAAACAAGTTTGCAAATCCTTGATCTACAGGAAGGAAAGCACACTTGAAAGTAGATCCTATCTGCCCCACACCTTGTACCAGTAGCAAAGCAAATGATAGCCAATGCAGTTACTAAAAGGCCTAGGCACATGCTGCTTTTAATTTAGCTTAAATTTATACAAGCTTTTGCTACAGAGTAATTCCTTTAAATGCATGTCCCATTCCTTTTTGTTGTTACATATATATGCTGAATGTATAATTATAACTTGCAGTAAGATTAGCACGCAATCACGTTACTGTCACCATGCCATTAATTTTCCAAACATTCTATTAACTCTCTAATGGCACCCACGTTGGTTCTCTCCTATGCCCTAAGTAATTTGTTGAGCTTCAATATAAGGAGCATTTGGCTGAATAGGAGAAAAAGGAGTTTCCAGTACAAGAGCAGAAGATGAGGCAAGTTTAGAGTGCTTCTGCTCAGAATTCAGGAGCCATTCTGTGAAGTATAGCCTGTGTTCCCAGAACATCCTAACAACCAGCCTTCACTTAGAATCTGTTTTCCACTCCTTCCCCAGTTACGAGGAAGATCACTGAATTCCTGCTCCACAGACCTAGAGCTGCCAGGTTCGGGAAAGTGGGGGCACTGGAACATCAGACATTCAGTCGACACTGAGTGACCAGGTCTTAAAGGTGATGCATCTCAGAATGCCGATAGCTCATAAGAGGGGATCTCATAGGACAAAGGGTCAAGTCCCAATGGCAAGTTACTTTATCTGCAAATAATTTAATTACCACTCTTTAACAGGATATTATTTTGAGGGATTAATCAGTAAAATGCAGAATGCGTGGACCTCATTCTTGAGTAGTGGGAATGACTGCGGAGAAATGAAGACCAAAAGAGACGAGTTACAACTTATGTAACATCCAGGGATTCGGAGAGTGACTAAGAGCAGCCTCTGCTGTGGAGGCCATGATACTCACAAGCCCCATCTCTTCTCCCCTCCGAGCTCCTCGTCCCTCCGTCCATGGAGGCCACCATGGACAGAAGGAAGGGAGGGGGGAGACCGTGCTATTGTTGAATATAAGCCCTGAAAAGCTTCTTAAAATTCTCAATTGACTGGATTTAAATGCATGTTTAAGTGAGTCCGGATGAGTGTATGCTTACCCTGAACTGACAAAATTATGTTTTGCACCATCAACTGAAATGACCTCGAGAGCTACCTTACATTAGAGAAATTGTGAAAGGTATATTATTGCCCATGTTTGTGACTAAGAAATTTGTGCCCGACCAGACATAATATTTTTAAAGTTCTCTCTGCTTTGACACTCTAGACCCATTATGAGCAGCTCTAACACACACTGAGCTTAAAGAAGGGTGAAGTCTGAGAGCAGATCTTGTAATGCTGCAGTGGGAATCTCAGTCACAGTATCCCCTGCCCAACTGGCTAGGGTCCTGGGCTGCTGCGCTCAAGGGGCTCTTCACCAAGCATGGACAGTGAACATCTTCAAAGGTGCCTCAGCCTAATCTTTTTCAAGCTTCCAAGACCCCAAAATCCCCAAACAGATAGAGAACTCAAAGTAACTTGTTAAAGGGATGCAGTGGAATATATATATTTTTAGACAAGGCAAATGTCAAGATGCTTTTTCTCCCATTCAATAGTCTCAAGCTTTCCACTAGAATAGCCCTCACTAACCTTTTTTTTTTTTTTAAATTGTCTGTCTTCTGCCCACCCCAACTCCAGTGAAATACGAACTCCTTGAAGACACAAGTAGAAACAGTTTCTTTAATTGCTAGAGCATCAGTACCAAGCCAGCCCGGGGAATCATGCACAAGAAACAAGTAACTCTTTGTGACCCTTCATGAATCCCCCAAAGCAAAGTCAATATAGTTTCTTCTTTTTCTCCCTCCCTTTTCTCCCTCCCTCCCTCCTTCCGTCTCTGTGATTTTCCCCCCAGGAGGCCGCACAGTCCCAACAAGGAACCCACTATTGTAATCAGCACAGTGATATAAAAATATTGTCTTCTAATAGGGGAAATAAGTAAATTCATACTCCTACATCCTTGTGTGACTGGGGTAAAATGTTCTAAGAAAGCACACAGTTCTGAGGGAGAAAGAGCAGTTTTTCTTCACAGGGTGAGAGCTATCATACCAAAGACAGGAGGCAAACCCTCAGAACATGCTATAGCTTCTGAGCCTATTAAGATGCTAATATTTGGCAGATGGGCAGCTCATGGATCCTCTCAGCCCTTGAATGCCTGGGCAAGGTCTGAAAACCTTCAGTTTTTGGGTTGGTTTCCTCTGGCTAACAGTGGCCTTTTCTGTTCAGCCATACATGTATTTTATGTAAGTTACAACATGAGCAAGTTACAACATGAGTTGTTGGGGTTCCCACAACCTCTGAAGCTTGGGTTTTTCGGTGTTCATCAGCATCTGTGGCCCAAGAGAAACTGAGCTGCTACTCCGTTACCACAGGTAGGATTAGAGACTCCAGTCTGGTTAGAGCTGTGGCCCCATGGAACATCCTTTCCCTGTTACTCTTTTTCTGCACAGAAGAGACATCTTGTGTTGATACGTGCTTCCACTGAAGAGAGTTCTTGCTTGATACACTCACAGCATGTTGTGAACTGGCTTATAAAAAGTGTCCCATCACTCTTAATACAACCTCATTGGTCCATATAACCCAAGGGCTCTGATACAGAACAGCCTGTACAGGAAAGCAGGCTTGGGTTGCTCAAACCCTATACACTCCCCCCAAAGGACCTGTCTTCAGGCCTGGCCCTTGGCCAGCTTCTGGGAAGTGAGCTCTGAGTCTTGGAACATTCTGTCTTATAATAGTGCTTATATGCAGTGTGCCTGAGAACTCGGGCCATGCTGCATCAGCCTGCTAGTTTGTGCTAACTGTGTGATTTATGGTGAATGCTTGTCTTTGCTGTGAGGGGCTGGATTCTGAGAAGCCGAGGTCAGCCTTGCAGGTGCCACATGCCTCTGTGCCCGACTTCCAGTAAAAGTCTTCAACGCTGAGGTGAGCATTTCCAGTGAGTAGCCTTGTTTGGCACCACTTCATTTTGCTACATCTTGACATACATTCAACACCTCACTTGACATAACTTGAATTTTCTCCACTATCTCCTTTATTTCCTTCAGCTTTGAAATGATGAGTCTAGTTTCCAAGATTTTTATTTTTGGTTTCTGTTTAAATTCTTCCCTCCAAAGCTGCCAAATCAGGCTGAGTGATCTCATCTTCCTTTGGTTCTGCTCAGTTCCTCTTGATCAGCCCTTTTTCCCTGGAATTTTCCCCTGCCCAGGCCTGTGCTTGAGCCTCTGAGTCTTTTCTGATTAACTTGTTTCTGACCTGTTAATGTCCTCAGTTATCCCTGCATCAAGTTCCAGTGTCAAACCAATACTCCAATGTGTTCTTTTAGCTGACTTATTTTCAACCTGGGATGCAGTTTTCATTCTCAAGATATCTGCTCTTCTATCATAAAGAGACAAGTAAAAACTACCCACAAGATCCTGAAAACCTAAATATATGTCAGAATAAAGTTTCTATTTTGTTCCCAAGACTGTGACTACTTCATACTCAAAATAAAACCTGATGTATTTTCTTCCAATATTGCAATATATTTGGGTCTAAAAATAATATTATATTCATCAAGGCCCTTTCATTTGTAACAGTAAAAAAAAACCCTACTTAGTAACTCTTGTTAGTTTTCTATTGCTGCTGTAACAAATGACCACGAACTTAGCAACTTCAACAAACAGGCTGATTATCTCATATTTCTGCATGTCAGAAGGTTGGGTTGTCTTGCCTAATGTCTCCACTGTAGGTTTCATAGGCCAAACTCAAGGTGTCAGCTAGCTAGGATCGAACTGTAAAGCTCTGGAGGAGAATCACTTCAAGACTGAGTCAGACTGTTGGCAGAATATTCCTTTTGGTTGTAGGACTGAGGTCCTTGCTTTTTTGGTACATCTCAACTGAGGGCCACTCCTACTTCCTAGAGGCCTCTCTCTCTGGTTCTTCCACGTAGGCATTCCAGCCACTGAATCCTTCTCACTCTTGGAATCTCTCTGACTTTCCCCTTCTGCTCCATAAATCTTCTAACTGAAGCCAGAGAAGTTTCTCTGCTTTTAAGAGTTCACGTGACTAGATTTGGTTCACATATTAAATCCAGGATAATCTCCGTATTTCAAGGTGTGTATTCTTAAATGCAAAGTCCCTTTTGCCACATCACATAACATGTTCTCAGGTCTAAGAATTGGGATGTGGGCGTCTCGAAGGGCCATAAATCTGCCTTTGACAGTAAAGATAACTCAACCCACATAAATGAAAGACTACTGAGTAGAGTGAACTTTAGGGACAGCTAAATCTGACAACTCAAAAATATCCACAGGACTCTGTGACTCTCCATCTTGGTAACACTTTTCTTCGATTTGGCCTCATTCCTAGGTCTTCCCCATGGAGCGGGGAAGTTGGTCACCATAAGCTCTCTGCTTATACAAGTTAAGAGGTACATGCAGTGAGTGTTTGTGAGATGAACATGGGCACCTTGTTTTTAGCAGTATTCCCAGCAGGATGTGATTTCCTGTCAACGGAGTGTGAAACATCTATCTCATCACCACAGGCCTAGAAGCAAGAGAACCAGATACCTGAGAGTAGAGCTAAAATTCTCTAAGAGGACAGGAGTTGGAAAAGTTTAGAAAATGGTACATGTGCAGTTGGAAACAAAACAGCACAGGTACGATATTAAAAGTGATCCATCTTGTCATTTATATCCCACACAACCTAGGAAGTGAACACTTATGACAGGCACGTAGTCTCGATTCTTATGCTGATATCAAATGATCAAAGTAAAAATATATTTCTTTCAAGTTCAGAGTTGGGTTGATTTCATCTTAGTCATGACATTCATTACACTTTAAAATCTCAAATATCTTTAAGGAAAGTTATGTGACTTAGCATATGTTTTGACTCCATATAAGACAAAACATAGCAAAGTAACAGTGAGTATATGTTGTATTATCTCATATAACAAAATGTGTGTGTAAGTCAGGTAATTCCAGGGTTCGGTAAGCAAATGTATCTTCAAAGACAAAGATTCTCCTATGCGTTATCTGATTTTCCAGAGTTTGGATTTGTCTTAGGTTTGTTCTCTTTAAGATCCTCAGATGGCTATCTCAGTTCTGGAAATCACATGCAGGGAACAATGTCAAGAAAAAGAAAAGGAAATATCCGTCTCATTTGTTTCTTTAATAAATTTGGAAAATCTTTTCAGAATTACCCTAACATCTTATTGGCCAGAATTATGTCACATGACCATACCTTGATCAATTATCATGGAAATGAGGCCATTAATTGGCTTGAACCAATCAAGATTCTCCCCAGCTGCTTTTCCAGAGGTACACAGACATAAAATGGTGAACAAAGTCTAAGGTTTGTCGCCAAGAAATAAGACAGAAATAACCACTGGACAGATGACAAATATGGCTTCACATTTATGAAGAGTGTGAGAAATGGGTATGCTTTCCAATGTTCTTGGATAATCAAATATTGAAAAACGATGGAAAAGTGAAATAGAGCAGCTGGTATTAGCCTGTCAATAATCACCCAGCATTTTTTAAAAGTATCAGAAGAATTAATGACTTTCTTTGCAATCAAATGACAACGCCTTGGTTTAAACAAGTGAAAGAATGAAGCAGGTCAAATGAGACCCTGGAGCAAGAATGATCATCCTAACAAAACAGGATGGGATGAGAGGTGTAGACACACAAGATCCAAACAGCAAAGACATTATTGCCTGATGTGTTCCACCCAGGTCCACAGGGAGAATAAACTGCATGTATGTATCAGAGTGCATGTGCTTGGGTCTTTATGAAAGGAAGAATAGTAAAATACATGTATCATTCTCTTGGCAAAGTCTGGTTTAGTCGTATTCCACAAATTTTTAGAGTCCATATAAATGTCTTGGTTAAAGAATTCCTCCGGGGCGCCTGGGTGGCTCAGTGGGTTAAGCCTCTGCCTTCGGCTCACGTCATGATCCCAGGGTCCTGGGATTGAGCCCCGCATCGGGCTCTCTGCTCAGCAGGGAGCCTGCTTCCCCCTCTCTCTCTAGCTGCCTCTCTGCCTACCTGTGATCTCTGTCTGTCAAATAAATAAAAAATCTTAAAAAAAAAAAAAAAGAATTCTTCCAAGTAATGTTCTCTACATGTATAATCACCTTCACTATAGGTAAATACTTAGAAACTATGAGACCATAAATTCAAGAAGGACAGAGGTGGCATATGTGTTAATTCAGTATTTTAATTCAGAGCCTAAATCGGTGCCTGGCCCTTATTGAAGAAACACAGGGAGGGAGGAGAGAAGGAGGGAAAGGAGAAAAGCAGAAGAGAAGAGAAGAGAAGAGAAGAGAAGAGAAGAGAAAGGAAAGAAAAAAGCAATTATTTTGCTCAAAGTGGATAAAAAACAAGAAACATACCAATTTACATCTGACTCAACAAACATCTCTCTGAAGGGGAATGTTTTAACGTGTCCTTTAAACACACCAGTGAGGAACACATTTTCAAGACTAACACTGATCTTGCCATAACTGATAAATGACTTAACTGACTGCAGATGGTTTTAGAAAATAGTTTGACCCATATTTTCATTAGAATGGCACACATCTTAGATTTGCATCTTTGTGTATACCCCCAACTCAAGGTTTTTTAGGGTAAAAGTTCTTTGATATAAAAAAGAAAAATACTCTCAGTGTTATACATTCTTCAGTCACTGTGAACCACCATTATTTTCCACGTGTTATGCGTGAGTTACATGCATTAAAAGTTGAGATTTAAAAAAAACAAACCCGTAAAGCATATGTAAGTTCCAACTAACATCATAAAATCAATGAAATTCCAGGCATGTCTGTGGCTGCATCCCGAATTCATCTCAGATCCCAAGTGATACAATACAAATGAAATGGAACACTTCACCCCATTCTACAAATTCCCTCTGCAGCCTTTACAGCAGGGATGAGTTATGGTGCAGCTGAAAGACTCAGAAGCCCAGTGCTTTGTGCGGTGCTTGTTTTGTTACACGTGACACGTTGGGTCTGGGAGACTCTGGACTAAATTATGGTTTGCTCTAGGTTTGAAACAGCAAGCATTTTACATAGATCAGTCCTTCTTTGGGATGGGGTGGGGGTGGGGCAGACTGTGAATCTTTTCAGGAGCAATATAGCATCCTACCAGGACAGAGGCTGAAACCACACTGTGCCTGTTGACACGCTGGGCACGTTGCCCGCATCCATTCCATAAATGTTCTCTTGGCCCCCTTCCTCACAAGCTGAATGCCGGGAAGTGACAGGTGCATGAGTAGACCAGGCTGGCTCAGTGTCTGACTGTTTGAACGGCTGGGACTTTCTGTCTGACAGGATTTACCCAGTCATGATGGATGGTGGCTCGAGCACAGGAAAGAGAAAGGGAAGCGGGAAAGGAAACTAACTGTATTACACCGTGGGGGTCTGTAAAATGCCCACCTATGAAACGATATGAGGAGCTCAATATCTGACAAGAGTTGAGGGAATTAAGAGTAATTTGATTACAGGTGCTCAACTGGCATTCATTTTCCTCTTATTATCTGAGAACCCTCCCTCAAGAGAGAGCACTAACCTTCAAAAGGAGCAGATGAATGGCTCTATTAAAAGCACTGTAGTTTGTTCATGGCTCTGTAGCATCTGACCATTTTATGAACCCAGTGGAATTGTAAATAGGAAACAGAAGAGAGGAAATGTCTTCCTCAAACAGTGTACAGATGACTCTATCTGTCTTTAGCGATTTGTAATCCTGAAAGAGAGTTCGCACATGGACAGAATGATGCAGAATAGTGATATTGCTCCCATCCCCTTGCACCCCCGCTCTGAATATCTCTTTCAAAGGTCAGACATTTCAAACATTATGTTTTGTCAAACTGTGATGGTTTCTTATTAAAAATAAACAAGATACCTAAGGTAGATGTGCTTGGTTTTAAATAATTTGCTGTTAATATTTTATATATATTTGATCCATTTTATTCTCAGTTAAGAATAAATCCTTAGATATTTTTTGATATCTTCTTGTAAGCACAATTTGTGTAATTAGTAACATCTATGAATAAAACATATTTGACCCAAATAATTCATAAATAAGTAAACCTCAATGGTTTGTCTCTTATGAAATCCCGTGACAACACCAACTTTCCTTCTGCTAGTAAAAAGTAGGATGAATAAAATTTATTAAATTTTAGTATTACTCTTCTCTCATTTCATCTTTACTTCGAAAAATAAACTAAATGTTTTATTGGTGTTACGACCTGTTTAATAGTTTACTTCTAGTGTATCACTGAAGAAGATAAACTAATATCTATAATCTTACCAACAGGACTAAGAACTTATCTGTAACATGCAGAAGTGTATTCAAAGATTGAAGAAATTCAGGAATAATAATTCATGTGAGATATAATTAACTGTGTAAGCTCATTTATTCTTTTAAAGAAATCCAGGCTGGGGATAAAACCTAATGTATTAAATTCCTGATAATAGGAGTCTGAAACTTTCTTTTATCAAAATGTGTTAACTGTACATAAACTATAAAAATATCACTTAAGTATAAGAATTACAAAACCTGCTATAAATGTGTACTTTTATACACACCAATAGTAATAATACCAAAAGATGGTGACCCTATCAGAAATATTCAGCTTAAGTCTACTCAGAAACAACTTTTGAAACTTCCTGGAAATTCTTAAGAATTTGTAATATTTCATCCAAAACATCACGGAAATATCCAAAAGCCAAAAATTATAATTTTTTTTTACCCAAAGAATTAAATAAGTAGATTAGGGATAGGATCTGAATTCAATTCTTGAAACAGTGGAAATTGCACTATCTTTCACTAAGAATAATCTGTGTTAACATATGAATCCAAAAGTATTTTTATCATTTAATAAAATCACAAACTGTGTAATAACCTTTAAATAAGCATTACTTGTCACATTTGTATGAAACACACCTGTGAGTTTTCATCGTAACAAATATAACAGTCAACTGTTTGATTCACATTAATATGAGATTATAAGATAAGTCGATAATTATTTAATTCAATAGGTAACATAATCTCAAAATTGTAAATGTTAGATTATTTTTCTGAGCTTATGAAACATTTACTACCATAAATTCTACCATAGAAATTTACTATGAACCAAATGGTGGTATTAGAGATATGTCTTCCTACCATAACCACTTCTAAAAAAGTTAACATTTAGTGATTAGGTACTGTTGTGTCAGGCACCAGAGAGAGGTTTTCCTCTCATTACCATCTGTACTTCTCATAACGTACTATCAATGCCTTCATTTTACAAAGAAAAAAGAGGTGTAAGAGATTAAGAAACTTGCCAAAGGGTTTAGGAAACTAACGACCATAAAGGCCTACATCCTTACTGTGCAACTGATGGTTCTCCATTTCTCATGGGAAACAAATGAAATTAATTCATTGTGACTGGTTTTCTGTTCTAAAGAAAGTCACACTAAGATCTGCAATTTTCTTAGAAGCGTGAATTTTCATTTTCAAGATGATGAATGGAATCTCTAAAGCTTGCAAATTTTCTGTAGAGGGAAAAAAAATCTCTATTCGGAAGAAGTGATAGTTTGTGGTTTAAGATTTTACTAAAATTTAGAGTGACTTATCCACTAAACTTGCCTCAAATGAGGAAAACGGAGTGATCTGTTGTTATCACTGTCATTTAATTCGGTCCCAGGGGAGGTTTCAAAAGGGCCAGCACACTCTCTTGCTTGAAAACAAGTGACCTGCTACAAGCAACATTCTGTATGTCCCCAGCCCCTAAGAGGGTGGCTGATTGAAATGAAATGAAAATTGAAAATGACTTCTCCTAAGCACAGAGCTGAACCTAGAGGAGAAATACCTGAATATTACAGTGTGTTTGGTGGTGGTGGTGGAGGACCGCAAATAAAGTCTTGGTGTTCTAATATGTCTGCTGTGTTGCTCATTTAAAGGAAGGAAAGTTCAACCTTGCCCCCAGGTAGAATCATTCCCATCTTTGTACAGAACCTAAAAATCCAAGGTCATGGACAAGTTGGATGGCACATGTGGAGATGAAGTCTGACTCCAGGGCCACATTCCCCATGCCTGTGCCCCAATGCCTGTGCCTTCCCTGAAGGCATAGTCAGATAGCCACTACTGTTCCAATTTCAGAGTAAAAAATGCATTAAGAAATATCAAACAATTTGCTATTTGTGTCCATTCATTAAATGAGGAAACACGGATTCCAGTCCAGTTCTTGAGGACTCTTTCTAACCTACCACACCAGTCTCTGGTTAGCAATATGATAACAGAGAACTGATATGACTTCCGTGTCTATTATACATTAAGCTCTGTGTTATGTATTGTACATAGGTTATGGGTACCTGTTTAAAACAAAGAAATACTACCATGGGAAAGTTATATAAATTCATTTTACATAAAAGAAAGCTGAAAATCAAACATAAGAAAATTTTCAAGGTCACCCAACTGAAGTTATGAGGTCACATGACAAAAATAATTCACAGAACAACATAGAGCACTATCTGGTCACCCAAAATCTTTGCTTTGTTTTACTACTTATCACAACCCCTGGTATATACTTGCATAATGAAAAACAAAACTTTCATACCAAAAAGAAAGGCTAATAACAACAGTAAAGTCCCACAACAATAAAACATTCCCACATAAGGAAGAATTTTAAAAATCAGCAAGACCTATAGAATTTTCAATAAGAAAATTCAAGGAAATGTAACAAGATACCAAACAATTAATAGAATTATGATCACTCTAATAGGACTCTTGGAAAATTTCAGTCAGGCAACATAAGAGACCTAAGTTTGGAAATTAGTTTCATCTACATTTTAGTGTCTGGCTCTGGAGGGAAAGTCAGTAAGCAGAGTAGTAGTTTTAGCCATGCACACATAGATCCAGAGTAGACGTGCGCTCAAATTCACGTACTCATCCTGTAATACTTTGCTTGCTATTTACTTGAAACATCTAAATTTAAACGATCAGTGAATAATTTAAGAATGACTAGTGTGGCAGGGGTAGTTGCTGCTCACCAAATATCCCTAGATCTCAAACAGTTATGTGGACTCACGTGGCTAGACTCAGCCAGCGAACGCTGGGCAGAAGAGATGGGTGCCACGTCTAAGTCAAAGTGTGGAAGAGTTGGTATGATGCTGGTATGCACTCTCTTCTCCTGCCACAGCCACTGGGAAAGGTTCCAGACGACAGACCTTCAGTCAGAGCAGTCTGAAAAATTAGTTTGGGCTTAGATTCTCATGGAAAATACAAGCTTTGCTGAAAAGCACGAAGCTTTCCATACTGTTCTTTCCATTTCCTGGAAGTGCCAATTCAACTGTAAGCTATTTTTATCTAGTTAGTCATTTTTACCAGTAGTTTTCTGTCAGAATTGACTGCTTAAAGAGGGATGTTTAGACTGATTTGAGATCTGGTGAATTGGTAATGCCATGGAAGTAATGCCATGATTTTGGACTCGTGGAGAAGGAAATATAGTCCTACCACTCTATTTGGCCATTCTATGTACAAACTCTACATCATTGTAAAAATGTAAATACTATTTGGATTTTTTTTTTTTTTTTGAGTTTTAAGAATAGATCACCAAAACATACACGACATAATTAAGGCAGCAGATGAGAATGTGAATGTTATCAACTTTGATAATGAAGAAGACAGGAGATCTCAAGTAGAGATAGGAGGTAAAAAGAAAGGTAATATGCTCACGTTACAGTGTGGAGAGTAAGTAAATAATACCCAAATTTGTACATCAAAGAGTCAGAGTAGATTATACATCAAGATACAAACATGATCACCAAAACACGTAAGTTTCAAAATAGGATGGGTGGAGACATAGAGTACTTAAAGTTAAGATGAAGTTCTCCCAAAGTAACCTGAAGCACTGTAAACAGAAGTGGTTAAGATTGTTGATGTAGAGACACAAGAGCTGGGACGTGACAGGACAGGGATTATTATCTTTCATTCATGGTCCTTTCATATAATTGGGGTTTTGTCATGTGCAGCAAATATATTTTGATTAGATGATAAGCAAAACAACAAATATAAACTCCACCAGTGGTTTTGACGTTCACCCTCTCATTTAGCTATGCTTCACTCCTCAAGAGGAGAATAAGTCAGAGAGCATGCAACAGATAGGAGTAAATTAAACATTTTTCAGGGGCTACACCTGTGCCCGCAGGTCTCCAGAGCTGTGAAAATGAAGCCCAGAGAAGGTGGTGCCAAAATCAGAGAAACAGCAAAGACTATACCAACAGTCTCCTCAACAACATCCTCATGCTATACACAAATGCACTTAAATCTCACAAATTCTCGGCTGTACATGTTAAGAAAACCACGTTAATGAAAAGTGCGTGATTGTCTTGGTTTTGGTTCCCCAGAACGCAGAGCCTGAGACAGTCTATCCTGGAAGCAGGAGTAAGGAGGTGGAGGGGTGGGAGGAACAGAAGGGAGGAAAGGCCACCACCAGCATGCATGGCTGAGCTTGCCATAGTGGACAACAAGGGCTCAGATCCAGCAGTTCTTCCCTGGAAGTGAACCAAATGCTTTCCAAACTGCTGGCCTCAAGTTCAGGAAGCTATAGAATTTGTCCTCAGCTGACCTCTCTGTTGAGGGTTGTCGTGAGGCATTAACTCCCTTACTCCTCAGGGAAGAGCTTGCACACTCAGGGCTGCGCTTGCACACTCAGGTAACCACCAGGAAGGTCCTAGGTCAGAAATCACAAGGGCAGACGGTGAATGTGTGGTGGGACTCTGTTAGAGCACTGCAGAGTCCATGGTAGCTTTGGCTGAAATCAGAGGCTCGAGAGGGGATGCAACGTGACATGGGGCAACAGAGACATCTGCTAGAGCACCGTAGTAAATAAAAGCCCTTGCCTTTGGCATGATTTGGAATGATTTATAGCCAATTCTGCCACATCTCTACTGCAGCGTATATGTCACAAAATAAACTGTCAGACATTTAAGTTGCTCTTACATGTAAGTACTCCATTATAAGAAGGGGGTGGCATCAGTCTTACGTTCGTCTACTAGTAATTCGAAATCTCTTGAGATATTACTCCTCTCGATATATCGTAAACTGAATTTCACTTGCATGCCCATTACAGACATATGGCTATCCTGAAGACAAGCACACAAATTTCACAAGCTCATATTTCTTTTTTGACAGTCCACTCTTCCCACAGGCTATGTTAGTCTAGTAATAAAGCAAACAGTGCTTTACTAAATGTTATTCGCACTGATTATATAGTTATCCACTAAGTGGCCTTTGACACGCATTCTCATACCTTTTATATTCATTGCACAGAATGTCACACACATATACATCATGTATTTTATGGGCCAGTTTAATTTGCTCACATAAGTGGATGATCATATGGAAGCTAAACCTATCTGCAAATAGACCAGAAAGCTATACTGCACTCACATACAGGGCATTTTTTTAAAGCTTTAAGGAATTTTTTGGTAAAGTCTGGGAGCGAATATGTTATTAGAAATAAATTCCTACTAAAGAAAATACCATTTCAATGAGTACTTCTGTATTTTTAAAAGTCCTTTTCACGTATGTAAGCAGGGGCAGGAAGAAGGCTACAATTACCGTGCTTTAGAAATGTAATTAACAAATAATGAAGCCTGCTCTCCTGAATGTATGAGGCCATCAGTCATCACAGTCTTTGCCGCGTTTTCTTCCTTCCTCGCTAGTGCCCACAGAAGGGCCAGATTTATCCAACTCAGCTTCCTTTCCTATGACCAGTGGCAAAGACACTGTCAGATGAGCTGGACCCTAAGCTCCTTTCTAGACCTAACATCCTGTCCTTCAATTTTAGATTAGATCAGGTGGTTGGAGAGCATCCGAGGCAAAATCTCTGCTAACTGAAAAGAGAAATATCAGTAGGCTATACAGTAACTGCATTTGCTACCTCAGTACCATCACATCACCAACAACACAGAATATCACAATAAAAGTGGTCAGTGGCTTCCACAATTAAGATAACTTACTAGGTACCAAAGGGAGAAACACGCAAAACTTACTTTCACTTATTTATTTTTACTTGGAAGTATTTTAACATCAAATACAATAGGAGTTTCACGTGTACAGCACAGCAATCTGACGAACCTATACAATCCGCAATGCTCACTACAGTAAGCATAGTTATTGTCCGTCCCCATACAATGTTATTACAATACTTGACCATATTCCCTTGGTAGATCATTTGTTCTGCAACAGATCCATCCGGACTTTTTATCTAATATGATTTGGGTCAATATAAGCTTCAAGTAGAGCAATATCATATGCTTATCTATCCTACCTAACTATAATAGTTTTGACTCTAAAGTTATAGTTTTCTTAGTGTTTTTTTTAAATTATCACTTGTATTTTAAAATATTTGTTGAATGTTGTGTAATGCAAGCTGCCACATACCAACTGTGGACTGATATGAAAATTAAATAAGTAAATAAATATATAAATGAGAGAAAGGAATCTAGTGGGAAAGAAAAAAAGAGAGAGAGAAAGGGGAGGAGAGGGGAGGGAAGGGGGGGAAAGGAGGGAAGGAAGGAAGGGAGAGAGAGAGAAAGGAAGGAAGTGGGGGAGGGAGGGAAAAAAGACACCACAACGAAAACTTCACTGCAGATTGCCCAAGTGCTCAGAAAATATTACAACATCTTGGGATGCCTGGGTGGCTCAGTCAGTTAAGTGTCTGCCTTCAGCTCAGGTCATGATCCCAGGGTCCTGGGATCTGGTCCTCATCAGGCTCCTTGCTCAGTAGGGAGCCTGCTTCTCCTTCTGCTTGCTGCTCTCCCTGCTTGTGCTCTCTCTCTCTGACAAACAAATAAACAATATCTTAAAAAAAAAAAAGAAAATATTACAACATCTTATTTATGTAACAAAAGATAGTCAGGACAAGAAATGGATAAAAACCTGGGAAGGTGGACATCAAAGAGAGCTTTCAGAACAAGGAGAAGAGATTCCTTCTGCTCCTATAGACTAAAATGATGGCTTGTTTCTAGAGAAACTCTGCACACTGAATGAACTGCACTGTAACAAACCATCATTTCTGTGAAGGCTATTATTAGACTTGACATATATTACCAAAACTGACCTAGAGAAATGACGCCCACATTTAAATTCAGTTTTGAGAAATGGGACATAAAGAGGAGAGGAGAAACAGACCACGGGAGACTCCACTGTGTCATGGAAAATGGCCCTAAAGGGCATTATGATCTCCCAGACACCTCAGGAAAGTTTCGGGTAGCTATCTGAAACTATCATTTCAGAGAACAGTCGGCCTCATACTCTGCTGGGCAAGCACTCACCTGGCCCCAGGGGCCGGAGCTGCCTGAAGCACTGTGAGGGGATGCTGCCGACCCCCTCACAGAATCGTATGCCAGAGCCCATGGCATGCACACAGCTGCACACTCCTTGAAAAGTACTTTCCTATCTGCAGCCAGTGACTGCAAAACTTAATGAGAGCACCTGCTGCCCCTGTGCTTAGTTAATTCATAGTGACCTGCCTGTGCTAAAAAAAAAAAAAAAAAAAAAAAAATTAGAAAAGCCTCTGTTCTTCAATAATAAATTATCAGTCTCTACTCTGGCCTGAAGGGTCTTTGATTCATGTCATTTTATACTTACACTAAGTACTGATAAAATGGACACATTTAGTTTCTCTAAGTAGTGTTGGGGCTGGGAAAAAGGAAATGGTTACTAAGGTTAAATAAAATGGGAAGATCAATTATCTGCCTGAATATTGACAACTGGGGAACTAGTCATCCTTGACCTCACACTGGAGGCATTTACTCACTGAGGAGTAAAAGCACTACCTAATAAAATTTTTGCGATAGTGACTGGCAGAGTGAAAAAAGAAAAAAAAGGTAACATCATTTGCTTTTAAAAAATAATTTAAAGCAATACAAGAGAGCAATGTAGTCTTTTCAACAAATGGGGCAACTGGACATCCACATGCAAAAAATTAATCTGGATACAGACCTTAGACACTACACAAAGATGAACTCAAAATAGATTATGGATTGAAATATACAATACAAAAACAATAAAATGCCTACATGATAACATAGAGGAGAAAATCTAGAAAATCATGGATTTAGGAGTGACTATACCAAAGGCATAATCCATGGAAGAAAAAAACGATAAAATAGACTTTATTAAAATGAAAAATTCAGCTCTGTGAATGACACTGTCAAGAAAATGGAAAGACAAATGACAGACTAGGAGAAAATATGTTCAGGAGACACTACTGATAAAGGGTGGTTATTCAAAATACACAACTCTTAACACTCAACAATAAGAAAACGAACAACTCACTTAAAGAACAGGTCAAAGACCTTTAACAAACATGTCATAAGGAAGATACACAGATGGCAAATAAGCACATGAAAAGATGCTCCAAAAAAAGAAAGGAAGGAAAGGAAGAGAAAGAACAAAGGAAGGAAGAGAAAGAAGGAATGAAGGAAGGAAGGAAGGAGAGAGAAAGAAAGAAAGAAGCAAGAAAGCAAGCGACAATGCTCCATGTCATATGTTAGTAGGGAAATGAAAATTAAAACAATGAAATACAACTACACACCTATTAGAATAGCCCAAATGTAGAACACCGACAACACCAAACACTGGAGAGGATGTGGAACAGAACTTTCACGTACTGGTGCTGGGAATGCAAACCGGTACAGCTACTTTGGAAGTCAATTTGGTGGTTTTCCTTTTTTTTTTTTTAAAGATTTTATTTATTTATTTGACAGAGATCACAAGTAGGCAGAGAGGCAGGCAGAGAAAGAGGAAGGGAAGCAGGCTCGCTGCTTTGCAGAGAGCCTGATGCGGGGCTCAATCCCAGGACCCTGGGATCATGACCTGAGCCGAAGGCAGAGGCTTTAACCCACTGAGCCAACCAGGCGCCCCAATTTGGTGGTTTTTCTTAAACTAAATATATTCCTACCGTACAATCCAGCAATCATGCTCCTTGGTATTTATCTGAAGAGGCTGAAAACTTAAGTCTGTGCAAAAGCCTGTGCACTGATGTTTCTAGTGGCTTTGGTCATAATTGCTGAAATGTAAAAGCAACGAAGATGTCCTTCGGTAGGTAAATGGATTAATAAACTGTGGTTCATCCAGACAAAGGAATATTTTATAAAAAGAACAAGTGAGCTATCAGGCCATGAAAAGTCATGGAAGGAAAGTAAATGCATATTACTAAATGTAAGAAGCCAGTTTGAAAAGGCTACCTACTATGCAATTCCAACTATGTGGTATTCTGGAAAAGGCAAAATCATGGTGACAGTAGAAAGATGAGCAGCAGCGAGGGGTTGGAGGGTGGGGTGGTAAAGGAGGTGAATAAGTGAATAAGCAGAGCACAGATTTTTCAGGGCAGTGAAACTCTTTTGTATGAGGTTGTAATAGTGGATACATGTCATCATAAATCTGTCCAAACACACGGAATGTACAACACCTAGACTAAACCTTCATGTAACCTGTGGACTCTGGGTAATAATGACATGTCAATGTAGATTCACTGATTATTACAATACACCACTTTGGTGGAGGATGTCAATAATGGGGAGACTATGTTTGTGTGGGGGTAGGGAATATTTGGGAATCTCTATACCTTCCACTCAATTTTCCTATTAATTTAAAGTTGCTATAAAAATACAATTTATTGCTTCAGATTTCTTCTACTTTCCAAATAACTTTCTATAAGCTAAATATATTTATTTGCACTTATCATTCCATCTTAACTCAGTATATTTGGAGATATTAGATAAACAAGAATACTAAAAAATTACAATTAAATGTAGATACCACTTTTGTGCCTGCCAAAATATGCACTGAATGGAATCTTCAGCAGAAGTTGCACTAGACCTATGAGACTGAAGCCGTGTGCTAGACTGTGGTTCTCAATATGAGTTGCTATATTAAAAGGTCATTCAAAAATTCACACGAGGCACATGACAGCCTTGCACAGGGTCCATGGATACTGTATGCAGGATGTACTCTTTTAACAGTGAGTGACTCATTACAAACTTTACGAAAACTAGTCAGACACTAAGGAAAGGTGACCAAACCCATTCACAGATACTTTTTTTTATCCTTTTTACTCAAATTTCTTGACATATAATTTACATAAAACATAATTCAAACATTTACAGTGCATAGTTTGATGAGCTGTGATGCCCAAATAATTACCACCATGATCCAGAAACAACATTTTTATCACTCCTGAAGTTTCCTTTTGCCCTTTCCCAGCTAAACCTTCCCCACCTGTACCCCTAGCACCAGCTCCCAGGCAACCACTGATGTGCTTTCTATCATTATAGTTTCATTTTGCCTATTTTAGAATTTCATTTAAATGGATCATATAGTACATATTCTTCATGTCTGGTCTCTTTCACTCATGAGATTCATCCATGTTGTTCCTTTACTAATAGTTCATTCTTTTTTATTGCTGAATACTATTCCATTATATGGATATACCACAGTATATTCATCCATTCACTTATTGATAACTACTCAGGCTGTTTATTGTTTTTTATTCAGATTGATTTTTTAATCTTAATTTTTTAAATTTAAATTCAAGTTAGTTAACATACAGCATAGTACTGGTTTCAGGAGTAGAATTTAGGGATTCTTACATATAACAGCCAGTGTTCATCACAAGTCCCCTCCTTAATGTCCATTACCCATTTAGCCTACCTCCTCACCAACCTCCCCTCCAGCAAAACTCAGTTGGTTCTCTATAGTTAAGAGTCTCTTAAGGTTTGCTTCCCTCTCTGTTTTTATCTTATTTTATTTTTGCTTCCCTACCCCTATGTTTATCTGCTTTGTTTCTTAAATTCCACATAGGAGAGAAATCATGTATTTGTCTTTCTCTGACTGATTTATTTTGCTCAGCATAATATCCTCCAGTTCCATCTACACTGTTGCAAACGGCAGGATATCATTCTGTAACCACTGAGTAATATCCCACTGTACATATATACTACTTCTTCTTTATCCATTCATTAGTCGATGGACATTGAGATCTTTCCATAAAGCAGGGATTGTTGAGAGTGCTGCTATAAACACTGGAGTGTGTGTGCCCCTTCAAATTAGCGCTTTTGTATCCTTTGGGTAAATACCTACTAGTGCAATTACTGGATCATAGGACAGTTCTATTTTTAACTTTTTGAGGAACCTCCACACCACTTTCCAGAGCAGCTGTACCAATTTGCATTCCCACAAAAATGTAAAAGTGTTTCCCTTTCTCCACATCACTGCCAACATCTGTTGTTTCCGGAGTTGTTAATTTTAGCCATTCTGACAGGTGTGAGGTAGTATCCCATCCCAGTTTTGATTTGTGTCGCCAAGATGAAGAGCAATATTGATCACTTTTTTCATGTGTCTTTCAGCCATATGTATGTCTTCTTTGGAGAAATTTCTGTTCATGTCTTCTGTCCATTTATTAACTGGATTATTTATTTTGGGGGTGTTGAGTTTGATGAGTTCTTTATAGATTCTGGATACTAGTCCTTTATCTGATATGTCATTCACAGATCTCTTCTCCCATTCCATTGGTTGCCTTTAGTTTTGCTGTTTCCTTTACTGTGCAGAAGCTTTTTATCTTGATGAAGTCCCAATATTTCATTTTTGCTCTTGTTTTCCTTGCTTCAGGAGACATGTCTAGCAAGAAGTTGCTGCAGCCAAGCTCGAAGAGGTTGCTGCCTGTGTTCTCCTCTAGGATTTTGATGGTTTACTGTCTCACACTTAAGTCTTTCATCCATTTGGAATTTACCTTTGTGTATGATGTAAGAAAGTGGTCCAGTTTCATTTTCTGCATGTGGCTGTCCCGGTTCTGCCAACACCATTTGTTGAAGAGGCTCCCCCCAACCCAACCATTGGATAGTCTTTCCTGTTTTGTCAAAGGTTAGTTGACCAGAGCTGGGAGTCCAAATCTGGGATCTTTGGTCTGTTCATTGATCTATGTGTCTGTTTTCAGGCCAGTACCATACTATCTTGATGACTACAGCTTTGTAATACAACTTGAAGTCTGGGATTGCGATGCCTCTTACTTTGCTTTTCTTTTTCGATATTACTTTGTCTATTTGGGGTATTTTCTGGTTCCATACAAATGCTAGGGTTGTTTGTTCCAGCTCTGTGAAAAAATGCTGGTGTTATTTTGATCAGGATTGCACTGAATATGTAGATTGCTTTGGGTCACATAGACATTCTAACAATATTTGTTCTTCTAATCCATAAGTGTGGAATGTTTTTCCATTTCTTTGTGTCTTCTTCAATTTCTTTCATAAGAATTGTATCAGCACAGATATTTTACCTCTTTGCTTAGGTTTATTACTAGTATCTTATGGTTTGGGTGCAATTGTAAATGAGACTAATTCTTTGATTTCTCCTTTTACTTCATTATTGGTGTACAGAAATATAAGAGATTTCTGAATGTTGATTTTATATCCTGCAACTTTGCTGAATGCAAGCATCATTTCTAGCAATTTTTTGGTGGACTCTTTTGAATTTTCTACATACAGTGTCATGCCATCTGTGAATAGTAGAAGTTTGACTTCTTTAATGATAAGGATGCCTTTTATTTCTTTTTGTTGTCTGACTGCTGAGGCTAGGGCTTCCGGTACTATGTTGAACAATAATGATGAACATGGACATTCCTGGAGTGTTCCTGACTTAGGGGAAAAGCTCTCAGTTTTTCCCATTGAGGATGATATTAGCTATAGCTCTTTCATATATGGCCTTCATGATGTTGAGGTATGTTCCTTCTATCCTTACTTTCTTGAGGGTTTTTAACAAGAAAGGATGCTATATTTTGTTGAATGCTTTTTCTGTATCTATTGAGAGGATCATATGGTTCTTAGCCTTTCTTTTATTAACATGGTATATCATGTTCATTGATTGGCAGATATTGAACTACCCCTGAAGGAATAAATCCCACTTGATTGTGCTGAATAATTCTTTTACTGTGCTATTGGATTTAATTTCCAATGTCTTGTTCAGAATTTTTGCATCCATGTTCATCAGGGATATTGATCTGTAATTCTCCTTTATACTGGGTTTTTGTCTGGTTTTGGAATCAAGGTAATGCTAGCCTCACAGAATGAGTTTGGAAGTTTTCATTCTTTTTTTTGTGGGGGGGGGGATGGTTTCAGAAGGATAGGTATTAACTCTTCCTTAAATGTCTGATAGAATTTCCCTGGAAGACCCAGCACTGAACTCTTATTTGCTGGGAGATTTTTGATTACTGATTCAATTTCTTTGCTGGTGATGGAGGTCTGTTCAGATTTTCTATTTCTTCTTGTTTCAGTTTTGGCAGTTTTTATGTTTCTAGGAATTTATCCATTTCTTCCAGATTGCCCGATTTGTTGGCATATACTTGATCATAACATTTTCTTACAATTGCTTGTATTTCTGAATGTCGGTTGTGATCTCTCCCCTTTCATTCATGATTTTATTTATTTAGGTCCTTTCTCTTTTCATTTTGGTAAGTCTAATGAGGGGTTTATCAATTTTCTTAGTTCTTTCAAAGAACCAGCTCCTACTTTCTTTGGTCTCCTCTACTTTTAAAAAAATTTCTATATCATTTATCTATGCTCTCGTCTTTATTATTTCCCTTCTTCTGCTGGTTTTAGACTTCTTCTTTTTCCAGCTCCTTTAGCTGTAAGGTTAGGGTGCATATTTGAGACTTTTCTTGCTTCTTGAGGAAGGCCTGTATTGCTATATACTTCCCTTTTACGACCGCATTTGCTGCATCTCAAAGGTTTTGGAGTGTTGCGTTTTTGTTTTCATTTGCCTCCATGTATGTGTGTGGATGTGTGGGTGTGTGGGTGTGTGTGTGTGTGTGTGTGTGTGTTGGTTGGTTTTGGTTTAGGTTTTTTGTTTGTTTTTTTAGAGAGGGAGAGACAGAATCCCAAGCAGATTCTACACCCAGCACAGAGCCCAATGTGGGGCTCAACCTCACAACCCTGATATCATGAACGGAGCCAATTATCAAGAACTGGACATTTAACCAATGGAGCCACCCAAATGCCCCGCTTCCATGTATTATTTTTTTATTTCTTCTTTAATTTCCTGGTTAACCAATTCATTCTTAAATAAGATATTTTTTAACTACCATGTATTTGTGGTCTTTCCAAATTTTTTGTGGCTGACCACCTTTCATAGTGTTGTGGTCTGAAAACATTCATAGTATGATATCAATCTTTCCCTATTAGTTCTCTGATCCTTTTTACCTCTTTTACTGTTTAGTTTTAGAATACCTGAGTCCTTACTTTTCTTTTTCTCTATAGACTTGTCCTAGTAGCTATATCTTTAGGTTTTATTTAGTAAGTCATTGTTCAAAAGTTTACAGTGCACATCTTTAACTTATCACATTATGCTTTCTAAGAATATTATACTAATTTAGATATTATTGAAGAATCTTAAAACATTATACTCTTCCCTTCCCTTCTTCTGTAGTATACAGTCATGCAATTAGTGTAAGTCAGTATAAGTTAATAACATTTTTTACAAAGATTTAGAATCCCTTTTCAAAACTGTCCTTGTCTACAAACAAGTCCTCATCTCCAAAAGAAAAGGGAAGAAAAGATGATAAAAAGGTGCATAAAACTACATAATAACTATATATTAAACTTAAAACTATATGATAACTCATCACATATTTTCTTACATTAAAAAATAATCTTTACTTATTATATTTACTTATTATATTATATTTACTTATTTGCTTTTTTACTTATATTTTAACAAAAAATTTATTTACTTATTAATATTAAATGGAACCAAGATACTATGGAAGATACAAAGATAAATCAAATATAAACCTTGCTTTCAAATAATTTATATCCAATTATGAATGGAAAAAGACACGATTTTTTAAAAAGATTTTATTTATTTATTTTTCAGGGTGGGAGGTGGTGCACAAGCAGGGCAGGGCAGGCAGAGGGAGAAGCAGGCTCCCCATTGAGCAGGGAGCCCAACTCGGGACTTAATCCCAGGACTCCGGGATCATGACCCCAGGCAAAGTCAAGACACTTAACCAACTGAGCCACCTAGGCAAAAGACACGATTTTTAAAAGGGCACAATATAATTCAATTTATAATAGACTCATGAGAGGTAAAAAATGCTGTGATAGCTCAAGTAATGGAGAAAAAAAATGTTAGGGGCGCCCAGTGGCTCAGTTGTGAAGAGTCCGCCTTCGGTTCAGGTCTTGATCCCAGGGTCCTGGGATCAAGTTCCGCATCAGACTCCTTGCTTGGTGGGAAGCCTGCTTCTCCCTCTCTCTCCCCTCTGCTTCTATTCCCTCTCTTGCTGTGTCTGTCTCTGTCAAATAAATAAATAAAATCTTGAAAAAAAAAATTAGATAAATCTAGAAGGGACCCCTGAGTTGCCTTTGGGGAAACTAATACTTACCATTTTAATCACCTAAGTCCTATGATTAGGATTTTCTTTCAAATATAAAACTGATAAATGCATCCAATAACCAAGAGAGACAAATTAGGAGACTTCAGCAATCCAGAGGAGAGAATCAATGGCAAGCGGAAGCAAGATAGCAAAGAAAACAGGACAAAAATGTAAAGGAGCAAGCAACTGATTTAATGAAAAAAATAACAATAACAAAAACAAAAACAAAAGTGGCTGTGAAGTGACAGTACCCAAATATAAACTGAAGTAACAGAGAAGAAGGAAATTTTCATAGAGAGGTGAGAGTGGAACCATAGTGATTTGGCAAGTTTAAAATAGCACTGAAGCAAGTTTAAAATCCATCTGAATAGTGATTAGGAAGCAGGTGAATACACAGGATTGAATTTTGGAGAAAGTTGGGATTTTATATTGAATTTTACCCAGAGGTCTGTACAGAGATGACAGTGGAAGTTCTTGGATAGGAGGAGGACAGAGAAAAGGTAAGAAGAGGGGGGGCCAAGACAAACTTTGATGACAGGAATGTTAACTTAGGATATAAGAACAGAAAGAGAAGCTTAGGAAAAAGACATATGAGAAACCATTAAGAGCTGGGAAAACATCCAGAATAGGGATTTTAAAGGAAGTAGGGGGGAAAAAGATCTAAAAGAAGGAAAGATCCCCAACAGTAATGTGACGTCAAAAGAATGAGAATCAAGAAAAACCTTTTATTTGGAGACTGAGAAGTCACTTGTACAAATGACAGCAATCTCAGCAGAAGTATTTGAGGAAGTCAAATTGTGCAGTGTTAGAAAATGAAACCATAAACACAAAACAAGTTTTTTTAAAAAAAGAAGTCTGCTAAGCAAAAAACAAAGAAAAAGACAGAACTCTGAGCTTAGCTTGAATATATAACCAGGCAAAGAAAAAAAGAATTACTGGTAAGAGAAGAGAAGGAGAGGGAAGTTGAAAGCCAAGGTTTTTACAACGGAAGAGAAGAGAAGTGGAAGAGGGAGTTTCACACTGAAAACATGTCATTATTCTGCAATAAGAGAGAAGAAAATGAGGAGTGAAGACAAAAGACAATTAAATGTGACAAGAGAGAAAGCTTTACAGAGTTCTTGTCTGTTTTCCATCTCTTCTGTAAAGCAGCAATGTGAAGAGTGGGGAGACCAACAATGACATAGTAGCAGGAAGGAGTGGTAAGGACCAGCAGGCATATTGGACTGCCAGGCAGTGGTGAGGACACCTGAAGTCAGATAGCATAAAAATAACCAGAACTCCATTTGGAGTAAAAATTTTGGACATCTATCCTTGCAAAACTGTCTACCTCTTTGAAGCTTTGCTAAAATGATGCTAAAGCCTGCCCAGTAAACAAAGAAACTTAAATATCCTTTACTGGAGAAAACTATATAACAAAGTGCCATTTTGCTAATGTCATTCTAAAACTTCTTGCTTTCTAACCAGGATGCTTAAATCCTCACCTCATTCAAAATAAACACCTTCTTGTATTTTAAATATTGTTTTCCCTCATGCAAATGAAATAATCTGGAATATTAAAAAGAAGTTATTACAATAAAGGAGTTAAATTTACACAGATAAGTTTATATGTCTGTGTTTAGCAAAACCTTAATTTCTTGGATTATACAAAGTCTTTGTCCTGTCAAAACTTAGAATTTACTTCCCGGTAAAACTTACATTTTACAAGAAATCAAAAAATATGTATTAAGCCTTCTGAACAAATGCTTACCAGAGATGGTTAACCTGCCGAACCTGTGAATAAACATTTCTTTGGTAGCACATGGTGGTATTCACACAACAATTGGGTTCCAAAATATGTTTCTTCAGTGTTATATAAAAACATCCAGTTTGTGTAATGAACAACAATAGTGCCTGTAATCAAAGAAAATCGGGATTGTCAACAATGAGAAATAATGTCTCCTAGCAACCAAGTTTCAATTACTCTTTGTTTGCTAACAAGCCCTGAGATATTTTATGCTAGTAGCTTTATTCCAGAGAGTAACGCATTATCAAAGACCGTAAGAGAGAGCTCCTGTTTTAACCAGCTCTGGTTTCCAATCAAACATCTTGCAATTAATTTTATTAGTGTTTTAGACGTAATTTACTTTGAATAAGCCATAACTATGATTTGTTATTGTCACGTTCTAAAAGAAACTGTAATGTGGAATAATTATTTGTTTAAATAATGGAATCATTGGCATACAGATGATACTCCAACAAAGTAAAAATTTATTATCATTAATAATAAGATTAAACAAAATCATATCCCAGAATAGATCCCAGGAGGACCCTTTAGCTATTTTAGTTGAACTAGAAATAATACTACTAATTAAGATGTAACACTGACTGTCATAGCAGTAGTCACAAAGACCATTTACTAGTGCCTAATAAAAACCCTCTACTGCAACATGGATACGGTATGAAAGCACACCCTTAGCTGAAATCAGTCTGTGTTATGAATATTCCCTATCAAACTTTGGGAAAAGCGTTATTCAGGGCTTTTGTACTAATTCCTTTATACCATTTAAATTTCATGAATGACCACTGAAACTGAGCTGTTTCAGCTGTACTCCCTCCGCATTTTGTGGGTGGGACTTTTACCTCTTGCTTCTTTACGTAGAGGCAACCCAGACCAAGGAGCTGAGTTTGTGAGGGGGACTGGGGCTGCACTGGTGGCTACAACAACTAGCAATCCATCTCCTCTGATCTTATTGCAGGGAAGAGACTCATGGGATAGAGCACCCCCCAAAACACATGCATACACACACTACTGAGGCCTGGAAGATAATGAGTCAAAATCTGTTATCAAAATAGCCACAGCTATAGTTGTGTTGCTATGCCAAAATGTATTCCGACTGGTCATCTGGAGATATATTCTGTTTAATACTATCTCACTTTTTACTAAGTGATATTGGTATTATTTAGGAAAGGACATTCTATGTTTTCAATTTGATTCTAGGGCCATTTGGTGCTATTCAAATTAGCTTTTGTAAATATTTTGTAGTAATCCACCTACTATTTGCATTATCATTCAGCTAAAGCTGAAGAATGAGTGATCCAAGTTAAGCTTACCTCAATAATTATTTATGTAAATGAATACAATTATCAAACTGGAATGCAATAATTTTTGCCTAAATGTGTCTTTATCATAATTATAGTAAAAGAAATTTTTAAGATTCTTTCTTACTCTAATTGCTTTCTTTGGCTAAAAATATCAAAATCTCTCCTATTTTATAAATGTCTGAATATAAATATGTTCTTACATGTCTTAACTATATGATTGGTTTTTGGCTTCATATTAACTTGCAAACAAGGGCAACAAATCATAGATCTTACGACAGTATTTTAGCCTGCTCTTAGCACTAAGTTCCACACATGCCAAGACAGAACTATTGTATACAGAATCACATAAGCACGCTAATAAGGGAGGTTACCTGTAGAAAATCATGAGATTGTCTATGTAGTAGGAAGTCAACTGACTGTTTTTTTTCACATTATTATGATGGACTATAATGAATACTATCATGCAGAATACATTTTTTCAGAACAAATAGTTTTTCTGGCAAACGAAACTATTTTTCTATAATCAGTAAAGAAGATTTAATCAGAAAACAAGGATTTCAATAAAATGCCATTTTCAGAAGAAAGTCATACTTTACTATGTTTGTCCAAATGTCGTTCTTGCAGGGGATACTAAAAAAAGATCAGCTACGGTCTGCTTTTGAACAACGAGTCAGAGTGAGATTCTGAGCATGCAAATGCATCATCTTTCGGAGGCAATCCCACAGCCACCATTTTTACGGTTTTAATGTGAAGCTTTGCAAAAATATTTGCCAGCTGACCATGACGAATACAAAATGATTTGTCTCCCCATCCTTGAAACAGTAAACAAATGTGAAAAGAAACTTTTTTTTAATACTTACACAAAACAGGAAAACACTAGTCATAAGAATCAAAGTCAAGAGACCTGCATTCTGAACCTAGTAGAACTGAGTCTTAGGTAAACTGTGTAACTTTTTTGGGTCTTGACTGTCATATTACCAGTGTGTGTGTGTGTGTGTGTGTGTGTGTGTGTGTGTGTGCTTATTTAAAACTAGATTTTCGAAGTATGCCTTTTAATTTCTCACAGACTTGGAAATAATGTTTGAAGACAGGGGCCAGGAAGAGAACCATCGCTGTGATAGTGAATGCTGAGCATCCCGCTGGCAGAAGTAGGGTATTCACAAATGTGCCTCTGAGTAAGACAGAAATGCCTTCATTTGCAATCTTTTCTTTCTACTGGGAATTCTGGTAAATATGGAAATCCCCACTCTAGGTACTCCACTGGCCTGAAATTTTTTTTACTCTCAGTATAAACTAATAAGTTCCTCATTGCACAGATTTATACATAAATATGTGCACAGGCCAGAGTGTAAAACAAATTTCTGCTGGGAAACAAGTACATAGTGTAGACTCAGCACACTAGGCTGCTTTCCAGAGTCCCACCGTTCTGCTTTTGAACCATTACCAATGCCTTTCAGCAGCGCTGTCAACAGAGCTCAGATAGGGTCTTGAACTCCGGAGAATGAATGAGATATGCCAAATGAAGCATAATTACTTTATTGACGTCATTCAGCTTTCAACTCACATTTAATGGGGAAGCTTCTACTGCTTGAAACAGTGGGCCGTTTGTAGCACATTATGCAAATGATAAGACTAATCTTTTGCATTATACATAAGAGCTGCTTATTGTGCATTAACTAATTTATCTGACTACGCAGGGGCTATGAATGCTGATTTTTATTAAGCTCTTCATTAAGTGAAAACGTAGGCATGGCGAGCGCATATATTAGCATGTGCCTGTTTTGTGTGAGTGAATAAATACATACACACATCCAGTTACCAAATGACATTCTTTTGGTGGTAGAAACCATCAAGTATGATATTTTTTTCAATCAAATCAGTAAGATGAGAAAGTGAGAATTAAATAATCAGAGGCAAAGACTCCTGTATTGTTAATATTCATCATACTTATTTTTATCATGGTCATGAAATTGCTTTTTATAAAAGACAGAATGTGTAGTCTAAAGTCAATAGATTAAATATTACTTAAGTATCCTAGTGACTATTTTTGTGATTATCATAAAAAGCAAATGAAGAACAAGTGAACACAAAGTCTAATTAAAGCAGTCACTTCAGTTTTAAGCTAAGTTTATTCATTTGAGAATACAGGGAAAAAGATTAAAATGATATTTTATTAAATATGCACAAATTAATTTGGTTCCAATCTAGGCACAGGCATGTCTAGACAGACATGTGAATAATGTTTTATATAATGCTCCAATAAGAAGCACATTTCATTAAGGCATGCGTCTGAAGCCAACACTCTCTCCACATAGACCCTGCTCTTCTCAGCGAGTTGTTTAGAATGTGACCACGGAGTTGCATAAGAGATACCAAAAATATAACACATTTTATTTTCTTGGTGAAATTTATATAGATTTGATTTATTTTAATCAGCAATGTATACAGGGAAAAAACTATCTGCCAATAATTGCAAGTATTTTGAGTTTATTACTTTAAAAATATTTTAACAATGCAGTTAATAGCTCACGAATGGGTGAGTCAGTTATTACTTTTATAACTAATTTTCAAGGTGAAACGCTAGAGGAAGCTAAATGAGCCTCTTACTTTGAAGATACTAAATAGCAACAGTGACCAGTTCAACAGATGTGGAGGAGCAGAGAAACATCAGACACCCTTCTGACTTCAAAATTGGGTTCCGAGTTTTAGTTCATTAAAATTAATGACCGATTACTGCGTATCATGCATGAAACGGCTCATTCCTTTATCAGCCAGGTAAACTAAAACACATATTACTATACATGACACAAAACCAGCCCTGGGATTTGGCCATGAGCCCAACTTAACTGCAGAATGTTTATTAAATTATTAAAATTTATGGGTTGATAGCACTCTCAACCAATTTATTATAGCTGTAAACCATTTTTAAGTTTTGAAAACACAATAAAGTTGATTTAATAATCCCCCTAATCTTATACACAACTTCCTCCAGAATTTTCTTCAATTACAGCTCATAAATTACAATTTATTGTGTATTAGAGAAACACTAAAAAACAAATACTTCATAAGAATTTCATCAGATTCGTTTATTCTGAAACATTTGCCAGGAAGCATAACAAATTCACATGTGACCCCTGCACTCAGAAGAGCTGAAGTTCAAATCAAAGCCACAATGGAGAGATCCTGTGCCAAAGATAATAACAAAAATCTTCCCTTAACTTGAGCCAGGAACTTGATTTTGATGAATGCAAGGGTAAAGGGGTCAGGAAAAGGAGAGAGAGGCAGTTCTAGGGAAATTCTTGCCACTCTAAAAACAGCTTGAATTGCAAAGCACACAGATAGTCACCTCACCTCTTTGTAGGACTTTGTTAGAGAACAAGCAAGTGAAAAGAGGAAGCACAAAGAGACAGTAATTATGAACACACACTGTGTTTTTCTCAGGGGCAGTAGGTCATCAGTGTAGGCAAATTCACTTAGATTTAATGACTTTTAAGTGAACATTCCATACTTTTTAAAAATAGAATTGACAGGAGTTTAGGCGAACAATCTCTAATGGTAGAATAATTTAGAATCTGTTTCATGTTTTATACTGACTTGATTAGGACAGAATTTTCTGCTGGATCGAGAGGGTCCTGTGACTTCTATAACTGTTTTCAAAACTGAAATGGAATTTGAGGGGGAAGTATCAGGGCTCTTTTAATGGAACAAAAAGAAAATATATGCATAATAGCTTCCCAGGTTGTACGGGGAAAGAGGGACATTACTATGCCCAGAGCAACAGCAATGAGCAATGAGAAGAAATACTGCATTGACGTTCCTTAAAAATTTCAGGTTTCTGTCCTCATACTCACTTTAGGGGGTTGGAGGCTGAAATTCCTATTCAAGTAAACCTATCACTGATATAAAGTATGGTTAATCTGTAGCAAGTGATATCCTCAGCTTGCAGAACCAGACACTAGAGTGGAGCTGGCCCTGAGAAAACCTTTGAGGGGCAGAGGATTTCTTATTAAATGATATTTCTTTCTACTTGGGACTGAACAGTATCTATCTGCTTTAAAATGAGCAAGATCTAGGGGCGCCTGGATGGCTCAGTGGGTTAAATCCTCTGCCTTCAGCTCAGGTCATGATCCCAGGGTCCTGGGATCGAGCCCCGCATCAGGCTCTCTGCTCAGCGAGGAGCCTGCTCCCCCCTCTCTCTCCGCTTGCCTCTCTGCCCACTTGTGATCTCTGTCTGCAAATAAATAAATAAAATCTTAAAAAAAAAAATGAGCAAGATCCTTCATGGGACTCAAGGGCAATGAGGAATGCGAGTTGACACAATCAATGACTTAGTCATACTAAAGAGGCCTCAACATGATGAAGACCAGGATGGGCCATCGGCGTCAGTTTAAAGTCAGAACTCCATGAAAGACTAATTTGGGCTCTTATTTCCCTCTTTTCCTCTTATTTATTTTGCCCTAGAGGGCGTGGTACTGTAAATATATCCCTATGATAAATGTCACTAGAAGAGCATTCTCTATTCTCTTTCTTATGGGTGCACATGGCTATCTGTGTCCCTCTTAAATACTCACCCCCACACCTGCCCATCTTGGCCACAGTAACATCGGTAGACAGCTTAGCTGACTTTGGGCCAATCAAATTCCTCTCCCTGAAATATTACTCTCCCTGAAATATTAAGCCAATTAAGTCTATGCAGCTGAGCTGAAAGATCCTGCAGACCAGGCTGAGGGTACAATTTTGTAGTGACTATGATGCTCAAGATTACAGGAAGATAATTCACAGAGGAAGAAGCACAGAATGGAGTTATAGACACAAGCAGGGATAAGAAACTATAAGGTCATATAGAGAGTTAAAGAAGTTGTTGCCGTCTTTTTTCCCTATGACTTTAACACTTTCTGTGAGGTCTACATATATTTCTCTCTTTTTTTACATTTTTTTTTCAGTGTTCCCAGATTCATTTTTTATGTACCACACCCAGTGCTCCATGCAATACATGCCCTCCCTAATACCCAACACCAGGCTCACCCATCCCCTCACCTCCCTCCCCACCCAAACCCTCAGTTTGTTTCTCAGAGTCCACAGTCTCTCATGGTTTGTCTCCCCCTCCGATTTCCCCCAATTCACTTTTCCTTTCCTTCTCCTAAAGTCCTCCATGTTATTCCTTATGCTCCACAAGTAAGTGTAACCATACGATAATTGATTCTCTCTGATTGACTTATTTCACTCAGCATAATCTCCTCCAGTCCCGTCCATGTTGATACAAAAGTTGGGTATTCATCCTTTCTGATGGAGGCATAATACTCCATTATATATATGGACCCTAGCTTCTTTATCCATTCGTCTGTTGAAGGGCATCTTGGCTCTTTCCACAGTTTGATGACCGTGATCATTGCTGCTGTGAAGGTACAGATGGCCCTTCTTTTCACTACATCTGTATCTTTGGGGTAAATCCACAGTAGTGCAATTGCAGGGTCATAGGGTAGCTCTATTTTTACTTTCCTAAGGAATTTCCACACTGTTTTCCAAAGTGGCTGTACCAACTTGCCTTCCCACCAACAGTGTAAGAGGGTTCCCCTTTCTCCACATCTCTCCAACACTTGTTGTTTACAGTCGTGTTAATCTTGGCCATTCTAACTGGTGTCTGGTGGTATCTCAATGTGGTTTTAATTTGAATCTCCCTGATGGCTAATGATGATGAACATTTTTTCATGTGTATGTTAGCCATTTGTATGTCGTATGTCTTCTTTGGAGAAGTGTCTTTTCATGTCTTCTTCCCATTTTTTGACATGATTATCTGTTTTGTGTGTATTAAGTTTGAGGAGTTCTTTATAGATCTTGGATATCTGCCCTTTGTCTGTAGTGTCATTTGCAAATATCTTCTCCCATTCCATGGGTTGCCTCTTTGTTTTGCTGACTATTTTCTTTGCTGTGAAGAAGATTTTGATCTTGATGAAGTCCTAAAAGTTCATTTTCACTTTTGTTTCCTTTGCCTTTGGAGACATGTCTTGAAAGAAGTTGCTGTGGCCTATGTCAAAGAGGTTACTGCCTATGTTCTCCTCTAGGATTCTGATGGATTCCTGCCTCACGTTGAGGTCTTTTATCCATTTCAAGTTTATCTTTGTGTGTGGTGTAAGAGATTGGTCAAGTTTCATTCTTCAATGCACAGCTGTCTAATTTTCCCAGCACAACTTATTGAAGAGATTGTCTTTTTTCCACTGTATATTTTTTTCTGCTTTGTTGAAGATTAGTTGACCATAGAGTTGCAGACCATATCTGGGCTCTCTACTCTGTTCCACTGGTCTGTGTGTCTGTTTTTATGCCAGTACCATGCTGTCTTGATGATCACAGCTTTGTAGTAAAACTTGAAATCAGGCAACGTGATGCCCCCAGTTTTGTTTTCTTTTTCAGCATTTCCTTAGCAATTTGGGGTCTCTTTTGGTTCCATACAAATTTTAGGATTGTTTGTTCCAGCTCTTTGAAAAATGCTGGTGGAATTTTGATCGGGATGGCATTGAAAATATAGATTGCTCTAGGCAGGATATTTCTAACTCTTGAATTCTTTATATGCTCCAGCTCCATCTACCCCATTTTAATTTGACCTAGTGTACCTAGGCTTCTGTTCTTTAAACACCAATAACACTGGGTACACGAATGGGAAGACAGAGTACTCTATCTTCATTTTACTTGCAAATCTGCCATAAGCACTGACCCCAGAGCAAACTCTGTGCACAGGCAGACCTCTCACCTCTGTGCCCAGTCACCCATCAAGCAACAGGTAAAATTGCTGCACTTGGTATCAGAGACATCCTGGACTCCCAATAGTTCATGGCCTGCCCACATTTACTCCTCACAGGAGGCCACAAAGGGCAGCTCTAAAGTCTCCTCCACCAGGCCCTTCAAGTCCTTCCCACATGTGGAGCTGAGTCAGAAATTTTAAATGGTCTATCTGGAAGCTCTGTGTCATCTGTATTTTATCCAAGGAGATCAAATTAATGGATTGTCCACAAATAAAGGCAGTAAGTTGTGCAGCATGTTCCAGAAGATTCATAAGTGACCATCATGTGTTTTCAGATGGGAGTAACTATATAAATGTGACAGTGACAATCATCAGTTTGAATTTGGGTCACTTTGGCCAAAATATCACAGAGGTTCTATCTACAGTGGAGTAACAAAGGCCAGATTTATCTTTCCACATGGACAGCTTAAAGACTAGAGTAAATGTAAACAGTGCATTTCAGACATGGGATCCCAGGAAACATAGGGCAGAAATCACTGAGAAAAGGGAAACAGATGATCCTTATAACTGTTCCAGCTTACTGCCTGAAGAAAGTATCCCAGACATACAAAGGGACAGGGCACCCCCAACAGACCCCTATGGTGTCTGTGAATAAAGAAGACAAAGTTGAAAATTTAGGGAGTTTCTATGGGTTAGAATTTTCAGAGCAGAGTATCAGAATCAAGAGACATACAAGGAAAGCTCCAGACATTTGCACAGGTTTTCTCTGCAGTCTTTTATTCAGGACTAAAAACTGCATTAATATAAGAAATTACCTGAGGTTAGGGAAACACTTACCAAAAAGGAGCAAGTGGAAAATCCTCAGGGATCACACAAGACCAGGAGTAGTTCATGTTCCTACCAGTCACAGTAGAAGTCCTTGGTAATACTTGAAACATCAGGAGAACACCCAGAAGGTTATAGTCTCACTACTAAGGAAAATTAGCCCTAGCATAAAAGCCACTTAACAAAGCTTAAAAGCAACTCTAGAAAGAATAAAACCGTTTCCCAGTAACTTAACTGTATCCCAGAATGCAGTTCAAAAATATTTAAAGAAATCATAAAATAAACCTAATACAGTAAAATTAAAATCTCCAATATCCAATTAAAAAGGCATGCAAAAAAATAAAGAAAGGGATAAAAATAAATTACTAGAAACAGACTCGGAAATCATACAAGTGATAGAATTAGCAGGCAAGGACATTAAAACAATTACAAATTTTTCTATATGTTCAAAAACACAGAGCAAGGGGCGCCTGCATGGCTCAGTGGATTAAGCCACTGCCTTTGGCTCAGGTCATGATCTCAGGGTCCTGGGATTGAGCCCCGCATCGGACTCTCTGCCCTGTAGGGAGCCTGCTTACTCCTCTCTCTCTGCCTGCCTCTCTGCCTACTTGTGATTTCTCTCTCTGTCAAATAAATAAATAAATAAAAATCTTAAAAAAAAAAAAAAAGCACAGAGCAAGAAAGCATATTCATGTTAAGGAGATCATAACATAAATAATTAATTATTTAAAAATCTTTAAAAATCAAACTTTCAGATATATATATCTGAAATATATATATTATATAATAATATAATTATTATATATAATAATTATATATATTATAATATAATACAATATAATATACATATATTATTATATATAATAATTATATATATAATATTGTATAATATACAATATTACATATATATTATAATCTTATAATGAATCTTATTGTCTTCATTGGCAATCTTTTTTCATTGGGAAATATGATATGTGCTTCAGATTAGACACAGCAGAAAAATAGATCAGTGAATTTTAAAACGATAATAAAAACTATAAAAAGTGAAACAAAAAAACTTTGGAAAAATTATCATAACATCAGTGAGTTCTGAGACAAACTGAAGTAGCCTAATACTTGTATGACTGGAGTCCTTACAAAGAAAGAAAGGTGAGACAAAATAACATACTTGGACGGGGCCCCTGGGTGGCTCAGTGGGTTAAAGCCTTTGCCTTCAGCTCAGGTCATGATCCCAGGGTCTTGGGATCGAGCCCCACATCGGGCTCTCTGCTCCACAGGGAGCCTGCTTCCTCCTCTCTCTGCCTGCCTGTGATATCTGTCTGTCAAATAAATAAATAAAATCTTTTAAAAAAAAAGAAGAATAACATACTTGGAGAAAAGGCTGAAATGCCCCAAATTTGATAAAAACTACAATTAACAGATCCTGGAAACAAAATAAAGAAGTGCAAGATGCATGAAGGAAACCACACCAGTGCAGAACATCATCAAAGTGCTTAAAACCAGTGATAAACAGAAACTCTTAAAAGCAGCTAAAGAACCCATGGCTTACATAGAAACAAAGATAAGAATGACAGCTGATGCCCAGCAAGAAAAGATACAAGTCAGAAGATCATAGAGCAACATCCATGAGAGTACTGAAAGAAAAATTGGCAGCACAAGAGTCTACAACCAGTGATAATATCTTTGAAAAACAAAAATGAAATAACTTTTGCTGACATAGGAAAAAAAAAAAAAAAGATAGGGGCCCCTGGGAGGCTCAGTGGGTTGAGCTTCTGTATTCAGCTTGGGTCATGATCTCAGGGTCCTGGTTGAGCCCCATGTCGGGCTCTCTGCTCACCAGGACGCCTGCTTTCCCCCACCCCCCTCTGCCTGCCTCTCTGCCTACTTGTGATCTCTCTCTCTGTGTCAATAAATAAATACGATCTTCTAAAAAATTTTTAAAAACTGAGAAAATTGGTGATACAGAGACCTAAAACAAATATTAAAGGAAGTCCATCAGGCAGAAGGAACAGTAACACCAGGTTGAAAATCTGCACTGACATGACGGAAAGAAGAGAACACACATGTTAAGTAAGTCAGTGTAAAGAAGAATTTTTCTTAGATCTTTTAAAAATAGCTGTTTCAAGCAAAAATTAACAAAACTATAATTTGGGGGTTATAACAAGTAGAAAGGAAGTGAATAAAGTCTGGGAGAGTAGAAAAAGAATATGTACTGTTGTAATATTCTTACAGAGTACCTGAAGGGGTGTAATATTACCTAAATATATGTGATAGCTCAGACATAGTTCACTAGAAAATTTACAACAAAAACATTTAAAGGATATTTAAATTTAAATACACACACAATGAGAGTTACAGTTAATAAGTCAATAAGGGAAAGAAAATGTAATCATAAATAAATATGCAATCCAAAAGCAGGCATGAAAAGCAGAAGAGAAGAACAAAGAAGATCTAGGACAAACAGAAAACACAGAGCAACATAAGAACAACGATTTTGCCGATCACATTAAATATAAATAGTCTAAGTTCACCAGTGAAAAGGTAAAAATTGTCAGATGCATAAAAGCAAGACCCAACTAAACATACTATAGATATTACAATAATAATAAAGACAATAAAATATACTACAGATATTAAAATAATAATAAAGAAATATGATAAATGTCTTTATGCCACTAAATTTCACAGCTTACATAAATTGGATATATTGTTCAAAAAAACAAGTTACTGGGGCGCCTGGGTGGCTCAGTGGTTTAAGCTGCTGCCTTCGACTCAGGTCATGATCTTAGGGTCCTGGGATCGAGTCCCACATCGGGCTCTCTGCTCAGCAGGGAGCCTGCTTCCTCCTCTCTCTCTCTGTCTGCCTCTCTGCCTACTTATGATCTCTCTCTGTCAAATAAATAAATAAAATCTTTAAAAA
The DNA here is from genome assembly GCF_922984935.1 of Meles meles. Lineage (NCBI taxonomy): Eukaryota > Metazoa > Chordata > Mammalia > Carnivora > Mustelidae > Meles > Meles meles. Next base: position 47,187,126 of record NC_060068.1, read on the forward strand.
AAAAAAAAACAAGTTACTAAAACTCACTCAAGAAGAAATGGATAGGGGTGCCTAGGGGATATAGTCAGTAAGGTGTCCAGCCCTTGGTTTCATCTCAAGTCATGATCTCAGGGGTCATGAGATCAGCACGGAATCTGTTTGAGATTCTCTTTCTCTCTCCTTCTGCCCCTCCCACTCATGCCCTCTCTCTCTCTCTAAAATATAAAAGTAATCTTTTTTTAAAAAAAGAAGAAATAGCTAAATCTGAAAGACCCATATTAATTAAGGAAATGAAATCTGAGGCTGAGATTATTCCCCGAAAGGAACCACATGAGTTAGGTGATGAATTCTGTAAAAATTTACTGAAGAAGTAATACCACATCTTCACAAACTCAAGACAATAAAAGAGAAGAAAATACACAATAAACCCAGCATAATTCTGATACCCATATCAGATAAAAACATAAGAAAACTTTAGATAAACTGTCTCATGGGCACAGACATGAGAATTCTAAATACACTTTTTAGCATACATATTTCAACAGGATATAAATAAGGAAATATATCGTGACTTATTTTTATCACAGAATGCAATATTGGGCTTAACACTTGAAAATCAGTCAATGCAATGTACCATATCAACAGACGAAAAACAGAAACCTAAAACTAACTTCACATTTAATGGTAAAAGACTGAATGTTTTCTCTCTAAAATGAGAAACAAGGCAAGGTTTGGGGCACCTGGGTTACTCGGTCATTTAAGTGTCCAACTCTTGGTTTAAGCTCAGGTCATGATTTCAGGGTCGTCAGATCAAGCCCCATATAGGGATCCATGCTCTGCAGGAAGTCTGCTTGAGATTCTCTCCCTCTACCCCTCTGCCCACTTGTGTGCATATGCACATACACACTCTCTCTTTCTATAAAATAAATAAACCGGAAAAAAAAAAAAAAAGAAAGAAACAAGGCAAGGATTACCATTCTCACTATTTTTATTCAACTGGAAGGTTCTTAATCAGCGCAACAAGGCAAGAATGAGGGCACATTAGTTGAAAATGTACATGTATGTACACACATGCACAAACACACACACACACACACACAATACATCTTACAGTTCAATAATAGGAACCTATACTGAATAACTGCATTCATCTGATTGCCCAAAATGGGCAAATCTATAGAAACTAATAGCAGATGACTGGTTGCCAGGGGCTAGGAGAGGAAGGAATGGGTAGTGAGAAAAGGGGAGTGGCTGTTAACAAGCATGGAGTTTCTTTGGGGATGATGAAATATTTTTAAAATGAGACTGTCATGGTGATTGCCCAATTCTGCAAACATACCAAAAGCACTGAGTTGTTCACCAAATTCTAAGCTGTGTAAATTAAAAAGCTTTTATAAAAAATAAGTTATACAAACTCATGATTAAATAAATTATATTAACAGCAAAGGTAAAAATACTTAAAAACTCATCACTTCCTTACTACTTTGCCACATTTCAATGTTATTTATGACCTTGAGGCTATTTGTATCTATTTTATCTGTAGGGTAGAAACACAATATAATAGTGTTCAACTGCAAAGATCTTTTGAGCTCTGAATTCACTGTCATCATGCTGGCAAATTGAAATTGGACGCTGGAGAATACTGACACCACAGAAATGGGCAGCCACTACAAATCGGAGCTTGCATCCTCCAGACAGTTGACTGTTAATCATTTATGAGTACAGCACTGCCTGCTTTACGCCTCTGCAGCCCAGTGCCATGTGGACTAGAGAAGGCGGCCAGGAGTGACAAAATCCTGAGGGGAAATGCATGAGATAATAAATTTCTATTTGACCTTGTAATTACAGAATTTCTGATGTCCCTGGAAGGAAAGGAAGGAAGCTTGGTAAATACCTGGTTTGTACACATGATTTGGGAAACATTTCATTTCTGATTGGAAGCTACAGTCCAAGTGCATATTGCTGGTATATTACATAGTATTTCATTTCTCTTAAGTGGTTACTCATAAAAAAATGGAAGGCAAATAAGAACTACGTTTCTATTTATGTAGATACAAACCTAGGTATCTAACAACTTCTTGCTCTGTAGCAAAGGCACAAGGTAATTAGGTCTACAATTACTTTTTTTTTTTTTTCTTTCCCTCAATGTTCTATTGAGTAAATTGTGGTTTGTTAATTTTGAGGCTTTAGTATAAATAACACGGCTAAAAAAATGTTTTCTGAGTCTGGAGAAAAAAAATGTAAGGTTTGATTTCTATTACTGAAAGAGTTTATTTTAGGAGTGCCCTGTGTCTAGGCCAGTTAAACGTCTGTCTTTGGACCAGGTCATGATCCCAGTGACCTGGGACTGGGCCCAACATTGGGCTCCCTGCTCAGCAGGGGAGTCTGCTTCTCTCTCTCCCTCGGCTCCTCCCCCGGCTCTTGCTCTCTCTCTCTCTCTCTCTCTCAAATAAATAAATAAAATATTTTTTAAAAGAGTTTATTTTAATAATTACAATATCTATTTGTATACTGGAAAGGATTAGGACATTTTAAAATAAGTATTAAATATATGGTTCTATCAGTTATTAACAGTAAAAACACTGAGTGTCCTAGCTATTTATATTTTCTGATCCTCGTCTTCCCCATCTGTAAAATGGGGTTAATAATGGTACCTACCTTTCAGAATTATTGTGGAGAGTAAATGAGATGATCTCTCACAGAAAAAAACTGCAGTACATTTCTTGGCACTTAATCAGCACTTAATAAACGTTTGCTCTTTATATATTTTGCTGTCAAGATTTAAGTAGACAATCATAATATTTACTGTGGAAATTCTTGGTGGATTTCATTCTAGAAGTACATAGCATATTTATTTCCTAAGATTCATTATATTAGTTTTCCCCATGCAATTTCTTTGCATGACTTGTACATGTGTAGGCAGTATATTCAGACACAAGACCCTTGCACAACTAGGAGATTATTTGTACTTTAAGGCTTACTGAAAGGGGCGGCTGTCCTATGAGGTGTATTTCCTCAAACACTGTAAAATTGGAAAGGAAGCAGCTCTTCCTCTAGTGGGGCTGCCTTTTATCTTCAGCTGCTTACAAGCCCTCAGAACTCTTCGGGGATAATTGCAATGTAATGTGTTACAGATGCTTACTAGGTAATTTACTCAGCTGCCACCACCTGGGGAGATTAGATGGGATTTCCCCTCCTGACACAGGGCCCCAGGAATTTATAGTCTTTACCCTTTCTCTTCTCTGGTGGTATCACTCTTTTCCCCCAGGGTTCACTAGGAAGTCAGCCATTTTAAAGTATACAAGTAGTTTGCCTATATGAGGAAATACTAGCAAACAAACTATCCAGTCTGGGTAAACTTTAGAGCACAATCTTGATTTCACCAGCCCAACTAAACCTGAAATATTATCAGACACCTCTGGACCCACCCAGCTTTAGAGCAGTGCTCTTAGCTTTTTGTGTGCCATAGACACTTTGGAAGTGTTCTGAGCTGAATTATGTCCCTACAAAAATAGCTGTTGAAGCCCTAAGCCCCATATATCAGAATATGACCTTTTTTGGAGATAACATCTTTACAGAAGGTCATTACAGTAGGCTCTAATCCAGTATGACTAGAGTCCTTATAAAAAGGGGAAATTTGGAAAAGACAATGCACACAGGAAAAACACTACGAGGATGAAGGCAGAGATCAGAGTGGCTCATTCAGAAGTCAAAGAATGCTGAAGATTTCCAGTAAACCCCCAGAAATTGTGAGAGAATCACCGAACAGTCTCCCATAGAGCCCACAAAAGAAACCAACCCTTCAAGGTGTTGGACTTCTAGCCTCCAGAATTATGAGACAAAAATTTCTGCTGTTTAAGCCACCAAGTTTGTGATATTACATTATGGAAGCCCTCGCAAATGACTTTGGAAGCATATGTAAGCCTCTGGACCCCTTCTTAAACTGACTTTTTAAATGCATAAAATAACAAAATATATAGGATAACAAAGGAAAGCAAGCACTATAATACTATTTTTATTTTTTATTCAAAAAAACTCTGGGATATACTCAAATATGTAGTTTATCTATTAACGTGTTAAATACAAGACCTAGTGGTGGATCAAAAAAACAGTGCAATTATGAGGTATGGTAAACATAAATGGTATTTTGAGGTTTGCAACACATCTAAGATGAGAATATCTGTGATTTCTATTACAGAAGTTATAGGCGCTGCTGCTGTTCTATTGCATATTGCCTATACTCATAGTTGAAAGAAATGTTAAATTATACTTAGAGATTAGGGTAAGTTAGATCAAGTTCACTGACCACCTGAATTCCCTCCACAGACATCTTGGGGGTCCATGGGCTTTAGCTTTAGTCTTTAGAACTTTAGAACTTTAGCTTTAGTCTTTATTTTACTGAATCTTTCCTTCTTATAATATCTGATCACTTTGTTTGTTCTTACTTCTTCATTCATCTCTTGCTTAACCTCCAGTTCCAGACTGTATCTTTCCTGGATACTTCAGTAATAGTATTCCCTTCTAAGTCCCACTTTATTCCTCAATAACACGCAAAGGTTATTCTCTTGGAAGCGACATTCATCTTAAAGTTGTTATCAAAGATTCTCAGAATTTATTATTTCCTCTTGTGTGATATAAAGCTTTCTACAGAAATCCCCTAACTAAAGCCCCTTCTTCTTCTGTTTCCAAATACGGAATATTTGAAATTCAATTCTTACTGGTATACATTCAACAGAAAGACCATGTTCACTCATCAAACCTCACCTGCAAAAAATCTGTTCTTTTTTTGGTTCATCCCATTCCAATATCCTTCCATGTATATTCAATCCCCTGTTCTCACCAGCAAGCAATGGGCCCCTTGTGATGTGGACATACCCCAACTCCAGCAAGAACAATGTATGAGGTCTCCAAGCTGAAGAAGATCTTGGCCTCATGGTTGAGGTATCTGGGGGACACCACAACAGTGTACTTGACACCCATCTATCCAGTAATCTGACCTTGCTGTTCTTCTTTAGTCTTCACTTCCTGGGTATGTCCTACCATTTCACTGTCTATGTGGCCGCTGTCCAAGCTCCTTCCTAATCCCCTCTCTCAGAAATCTCCTCCAACCAGCATGCTGGCCTCCCTGGCATGACCCATTGACTTTCCCTGAATTGTCACTGTCAAGTGCTCTGATTCCTGCCTGCCTCTCTGACATACCGCTTCTATACTATATGATAGATTAGTCAGGATAATTTCTTTGGCTCCTCATCTCAAGCATTGCTCAATTCCCTCAAGATGCTTTTTTGTCATTCTATATATACATTTTCATATTCTATTCTTTCCTTCTAGTTGTGCCTCAGGCTTTTGATCCCACGTACTGCCTAAGTACTCTAGGCACATTATAAACATAATAAAAATCTCACATTTGTATTTTGTCCCATCTATCCCTCCTCATGTAACTAATGAATATGGTAAATTTGGGGGGGAAAAAAAACTATACATACACACACAGATAAATGTAAAGAGAAGCAATTTGGTGTCAGTGTTTGATTCATTTTGATTTATATTCTTCCCTATACTATGCTGCATCCTTAAGTGGTGTTTAGTCATTTCTGAACAGTATGTCTCAGCTATCCTGTTTTTGGATTGTTCACATTTGTTCCTGCCAAATTTCCTATTCATGGGAATCAAAATAACATAATTTTAACCTGTTATTTGTGACACAGTAAGGGCTCTCTTGTTTAAGTGTGCCCAAAATACCAGATCCATGGCTGCACTGGAAACTTTTATTTTCGTTCTATAAGACACCCTGCATTTTTCTCTTCACTTTCTGTTTAATCCAGATTATATAGTACATTTCTTCAACCTCTGTCTGTTTTAACAACATCTTTTTTCCCGTGTCCATTCATCTACCCACCCACCTATGGAAGGCCCAACACAGAATATCTAGCTTTAAAGCCTATACTGGCCTGATGTATTAATGCCTCTAGAGAAAAATCAAAATGATAGTGACTATTCTCAATTTGTCCTATAAAATTGCCCAGCAATTCATTTTGCTTTTTATTATTTTCTTAGCGCTTTCCCTTCTCTGTAGCAGCTTTTAAAAAATAGTCTTATCTCCTAAAATCTCAAATATTCTTTTTCCTATGCTTTCAGAACATTACAAGAATATCTTTTCAAAGAGAAAACAGAAATATCAGTTGGCCTGACATCAAACCTATAAATGTATCTGTATCTTAAGGAAGACTGTGCTATTTAATTTTGTTAATAGTGTAAGAAGCAGCTGCCCCATATAAAGATGATGCATTTGTCTGTGTTCTGAAGGACTCTTCTCTCTCATCTCTTCATGGTCCTGGCTTCACTAAGACCCTTGCTTAGAGCACACATGTCCATTTCCTATGCCTATCCCATTACGGTGACTGCTTCCACCTAAATAACAAAATCTTGTGGGAAGTACCTAGGACTCTGCCTGCATGTAGGTAGGTAGACAGTCCTAGGAGTTACCATTAACATTCCTGACAGCAACCCTCATCCAACGACTGCATGACTTTATGCATAAATAGCCCATCTTTCAACCCCCAAAGGTGGGATAACTTTGTGGCAGGTACTACAGAGAACCCTACAAACTATAGTGTAATTGAGCCTCAAGTGGCTATGGTGATAGTATGCTCAATAACGTTCTCTGATTGGCTTCTTTGCCTTAATTTTTTATCTATCTACTGGTGGATTTTAAGATTACCTCCCAGATAAACCACTTGCACTGAACTTCTGGGCTCAAGGTCAGTTCTGGGACTTAACATGAGAAAGCTCATTTTAGGAAGCTGTCCTACAGATTGGATTCTAGAATTGGGTTAATTGCAAGCCGGGTCACTGCTAGTATTAAGTGGTAGGATGAGATAGCCTGGGATCCCAGAGGATCTGCAGTGGAATCAGATCAGGTATGAGCAGAAGAGGGGGCACTAATGTATGCAGTAGCTCTCGAGCCTGATCCTTGACAACGTGGAGTTACTGACTTTTGTTAAAAGACACAGAAGTTCTAATGGAAGAATACAGATCAGCCAACTATGAACTCAGATTACACCGTAAAAACCAGAAGTCATTCATAACAATATTTAAAGAGACCTTTATTCACCATAGTTAAAGAGCAGGCTGCAAATCGAGAATCGGATTTGATTATGAGAGTTCTGGATTTTAAAAGGGTGCTGATAGTATAACTTTTGGTAAAAAGATAGGTCTCAAATAGGAAGGTGTTGTGATTCTGAGACTGGAGTTGGGGACATAAGAGTGAATACAGTTAAAAACATGAAATTTCTGATTTCCCTAAACCCTCTGTGCTGGTCAAAGTAGCCACTTCTTCATAGAACACCTGTCCCCCACTGCCTAGAGATTTTGCAAAGCTCTCAGCTCAATCAGATGCTTTGTAATATGGCACTTGTCTTCTCAAGAAACATCCCCATCTCTCCTTTTTGCTTTTAGAGCAGTAAGAACAATCATGCCTCAACAGTGTTTAAGCAGGGGAGAACTGTCCTGAATACGCAAAGAAAGGAATTATTCAGGAAGAGAGAACTCGATATATGATGTACACTGGCAGAAACAGCCAAAAATACCTGGGGAGAATCTCGAGGGTGCTGGGGCAGGGAAGGTGGGATATAAGACTGGGCTGAAGAGTGTATTGATGAGGAAACATTCTCTGGATTTAGCATTATGGCAAGGATCATAGGAGCTAGTGATAGCACGCTACTAGAAGACCTGTTGATGTTTAAAACAGTGATGGCCTAGGGGCGCCTGGGTGGCTCAGTGGATTAAGCCGCTGCCTTCGGCTCAGGTCATGATCTCAGGGTCCTGGGATCGAGCCCCGCATCGGGCTCTCTGCTCCACAGGGAGCCTGCTTCCTCCTCTCTCTCTGCCTGCCTCTCTGCCTACTTGTGATCTCTCTCTGTCAAATAAATAAATAAAATCTTAAAAAAAAAAAACAAAACCAGTGATGGCCTAGAGTAAAAGTGGTAAGACTGCAAAAATGTCTTGATGTAGTAATAAAGAGGAGCCTAGAGTGCTTGCACAGCTTGAAATAAAAGGTTGGGTTTACTACCTAATTCCAGTGACCTCCCAGCTGCCTATAATCCTCAGGAAGGCTGCAAGGACACTGCAATCCTTAGAGTGATTAAAAAAAAAAAAAAATTGCTAGTAAATAGGTATCGGGATGGTTGAGAAGCTCAGTGGGTGCTGTCCTTTATAGGTCATAGTTGACAGTAAGAGATGCTGCTATTAAATAAGTCCCTAATGTTCAAATAAAATATACAATGAATCTGGAATAGCGTAGGCCAACTATCAGAAGCAATCTGGACATTGTAACCATAGTAATGATACTTATCATATCACAGTAATAATTTTGGCAAGGCCAAAATGGCAACGAGTAGGTCTTGACCTGCAAGGGATCCATGGCAATGCCAAAGAGACCACTGTGTTTCCAGAATGAAGACAAACAGGCATCCAATATAATAATTTATTGACTTACATGTCCAAAAACATCAAGAAAGGGTGTCCAGGAGGTAGTCAGTGGCTACAATGGAAAAATCACATCAGTCACTTCTCAAACCACAGTCCAACAAATGAATGGGCAACCAGGTACTTTAAAGGAAGAAACCTATATGTAATATCAAGCATATATAGTTCCTATACTCATACTTCCAAACAAGGCCTCTGGCCATTTACCACTGGAAATGTACATTGGGTAAAATGTGGGGGACATTAAATACAAACTCTAAGCTAATGCTGGTATCAGGAAACACCAAATCTCATTATGGCCTTCTCAATAAAATAAAGTCCTAGCATAACTCCATCTCACAGCAAGTCTGCAACACCTACCCTGAGCGCAAAATTGTGATATATAAATCGGGCACCTGGAAGAATATTCATACTGATTTCTTAAAGTGTGAATTAAGATGCATTATTAAACTGCCCCAGGTTCTACATGGCCAAGGTAGTAAATCAGGAAAGTAATAATGCATTTGAGGTGGATGAGAGAGATTAGTAGCAGCTCTCACAGGCTTAAAATTTGACTCATCAATGGAGGGAGAAGAAAATGTCATTCCAGTGGCCAGCTACATATGTATATGCAACCTAAAAATGGACAGTTACCACACTACAGTCCCACTGAGGGAAGTCCCTGAAATAATAAGAGGGGAAATCTTTGCCGTGGGCAGAATTTTGAGCAACATACCTACTTAGTGACTTGATGTAGAGGGAGAAACAATCTCAGGTGACAGGCACAGACTCAAAGGCAATGTCAAATGGCTTGGTCAGGGCCTGAAAGGAATAAGATTGTAAAGTTAGAGACAAGGAATATGGGGGTAGAAGAATACAGGTGCTTCCAAGGGAAAAGAAGCTAAGTGTGCCAATATGTGTTATATCAAGTCAATTCTCCATAGAGAACACCTACCAAAAGATGGCTCTGTACAATGGATGACTCGTGCAGTGGTTATCAACTACCCTGGTGTTGGCATAAGAGTTTTTGTTTTTTTTTTTTTTTTTTTTTTTTTTTTATTTGACAGATAGAGATTACAAGTAGGCAGAGAGGCAGGCAGAGAGAGAAAGAGGAGGAAGCAGTCTCCCAGCTAAGCAGAGAGCCCGATGCGGGGCTCGATCCCAGGACCCTGGAATCATGACCTGAGCTGAAGGCAGAGGCTTTAACCAGCTGAGCCACCCAGGCGCCCCGGCATAAGAGTTCTTGAACAGAAAAATCATAATGGCAGGGATGGAGGCTATGCACATGTCCAGAATCATGGGTGCTTCTCAACAACACTGATCAAGCTGCTGCTAGAGACCAACTCTGAGCCCTTGGTGTAGTTCTATCCCTTGAGGAGACCAATTAGCCACTTGGTGGCAAATTGTTTGGAACAAATCTACTCCACCTGGGAGAAACCAAGGATTCATATATATCTCTGGTATGAATTCTCCTTGCCTACTCATAGCAGCCCAGCAGGCAAAACTGTCCAAGAGCTCACAGAGCATCTTGACAGAAAAACACAGGATCCCACCTAATACCACTTTAAACCTCCTAGAATATAAACACAGGTAAGAAAGGGATGAGGACACTGTTCTACTCCTCATGCCTTACAGAGTTCTAGACAGTATGTAGATAGTTGATTGAAAATTATTAAAAGAAAAGCATTTTGAAAAAAAATCTCTTCAAGGATACATAAATTTCACATCCTTCTGTATGAACTAACTATACATTAATGCCAGTGACAAACACAATAAGTCTTTTAGATGATATTTTCCAAGAATAAGTAAAACAAGAATATTAGTGAAATTCCTTTAAATCCTCAGATATATGAGTTAGAGCAACTGATTTTAACACCAAGGGCAAAGAAAGGATTGATTGTGCAAGAATATATACTTAAAAGAGAAAAAAGGACTTCAATTTCATCTTCTTACTTATGTATTTAGCTGGATAATTCATAAAAGTGTGAGCTAATGCTAAGTTCAAGCAAGGAGTCAAGCTTATGTATGCCACAATGGATTTTATTATAAAGTCTTACTATTTTTAATTTTTTAAAAAAAGCCATAAAGACTTTGGAACTCAAAGGAATTGTACCCATTTAAGCAAAGTAATGTATAACTTCAAATCATTTTGCTACACATAGAAATTCAAAAAGCTCATGAAACACTGGATATTATGAACTATGTTTTGTCAGAAGAAAGTTCTGTTATGGCAATTTATAAAGACAGTGCTTGTTGATGCCCCTCAAAGATATTTATAAAAATCTGGCCATATAAATTTATTAGAGCAATATAATTTCCATTATTTTAAATTATATAATCAAACTAACTAGCTTTAGTAGTATAGCTATAACAAGCATTGGGGGCGGGGAAGGCTGACCAATCTTCAACTGCAACGGTGCAGTACCTACACAAATCAGCATGTCTGCATGTCATGGTTAAAGGGCTAGAAATGGAAACATACATGGACAGAGGACTAATGGAAATACTAACTTGTTAGGTGATCCAAAAGTCATTCGAAAAACTGATTATCCGCAGGTTGGTATGGATAATTCTGAAAGCATGATTTTATAAATCATGCATGTAAACAATATATAAACAATATCCTGAAGATATTGCCAGTGAAAACAGTATAAATGTATTTAGTGGAAACACTGCCAGGTATATAGTTAGTACTCTGATTTTTCTAAATCTATATACTCCCTCTGAGAGTTTTACCTTAAATTTTATCTAGCCTGGATCTCACAGTCCATCAGTTCTGCCACTCCTTACTTCCTTGCCCCCTGGCTGGGCCCACCTAACAAAATTATGTACCTTCTCTGCACTGACACCAGGATGCTGGAAAAAAGATCACATGATCTGGTAGATGACCATGAGCACAATTTGATGGTCTTTGTTATCCAGTGGAGTCTACTGCTACCAGATTTCCTTCAGGATCCACACTCAGATCTCTTCTTCTCCTCATAGTCACTATTTGAAATAGTTTCCATTTTCCTCAAAATGCTGTGGCATCTTCTCCATCTTTACTGCAGGCACAAAGCTCTGCCTTTACTTCAGAGAAATTAGAAGTATAGTAGAGGGGTGAAAGGAGGTTAAAAGATAGACAAGATGGTCCCTCAGTCCATAAAACCATGCCTTTTTTTATAATCTCCTTTCACTCCTACCCACCCAGCCCTTGGAGGAAATCTTCCTTGCCCTGTACTGATGATGATAGCAGGGCTTAGACCTATTTGCCAAAGTGTTAACAATTATGATCTTGTTCTTTGGCCCAGCTGTTATATTTTTAGAAAGGTAGACCAAGAAAAGAAAAGGATCATAGTATAACAAAGTTACTGCGTTTTTTAATAGCAAATATTAAAATTTTTCTGCATGTCCATTAATAAGCAATCAGTTAAATACATCTGCTGCACACTGAATGCTTGTGTCCACCCAAAATTCAGGCACTGAGAGACCGAATCCCCGTTGTGATGGCATTTGGAGTTGGGGCGTTTGGAAGGTGATTGGGTCAAGAGGGTTAGAGTCCTCGTGAACGGTGTGGGTACATTCAGAAGAGGCCACAGAGAGCTCCCTGGTTCTTTCTGTTGTGTAAGGAAACTGTGAGAACTACAAAGTGGGCATTCACCATACCACTGGCACTTTATTCTTGGACTTCCAGCCTCCAGAACTGTAAGAAATAAATTTCTGTTCTTTAAGCCTGGGTAATCTTTGGTATTTTTGTTATCACAGACTAAATGGACTAAAACAATATCCTACAGTGGAATACTATGATGACCTTAAAAGGCTGAAATTGCTTTCTGTTACTAACACGGAGAGATGTCTGTCCATGATATACTGTTTAAAGGTGAAAAATCTGCTTATATACCAGTATTAACATTTTAGTTCCATTTTAAGTAATAGATACATATGGTTGTAGATTGATTGTTAAAAGCCTAAAAGAGTAAATGACTTTCAAAGGCAATTATCCTGAGTTTAGGTTGGAAATTGAAGAGTATCTTTAGATTCTAATTTCTGTATGTTTGTATTTAAATTTTCTAAAGGAGGCAAAATAACATTTATAGCCAGAAAAAAACTTTTTTTTCCCCCAATTGTAAAAGTCTAAGGATAAAATTCTATTCCAAGGCTATGGTGGAATCCCTCAGCAACATTAGTTTATAAATTGTGCCCTTTCTTTCCAAATCCACTATTGGTTGTTACTCTTTCCAATTAGCATCTAGACATGCTCTAGTCTCTTTCATGTTATCCTTCTACCATTTCTTAAACTTTTAAGAACCCTCATCCCACCTCACTTTCAGAGCGTGACATCCCAAATTCACTGTTGCTATGTCCTCACCGCTTTCTTATTCAACAGTCCACAGTGATGTGCTTCCAATTCTAGAAAACCACGGACTCTGCTCTCACCAAAGTCAGCAAAGGCCTCCTTGTGGATAAAAACATTTGAACTTTCCACGGTACTTGGCTCTGTTAACTGCTTGAATTTTTTTTTTCCACTAAATTCCATGATTCTAGTTTTCATCTACCAATATAGCTGCTCCCCCCCTTATCATTAACTTTCAGGGATTCCTTTCATCTGCCTGTCCCTTAAATGAATTTCATCTTCAACTTAACTACTTTTATCTTTGAAGAGAGCAAACTGGATGGAGAACATATTCTAGAATTAGGAAAAACCTCGGTTTGGCTCTTGGCTCCCTCACAAGCGTATTAGGGGATCCACAGAAAGCAGCTTAGTTCTTCAGGCCCTTGTGTTCTCTATAATTAAAATGGGAAGCAGTTTTCTTGTAAGGTTGTTTTTAGCATTGAACACACAACCATGAATGCCACATAATAAATATTTAATAGCTGGTAGCTGTTATTACTCTGTTTTTATAATCTCTCCAGGGAAATTTCTACTCCCCAATTTTGACATATAAACTAATGACCACCACCTCTTTTCTCTCCAGTCCAAACTCTCTCCTAAATTTCTAATCCAAACTGATGAATGGACATTTCTACCAGATAACTCATGTCATAAAAACCAACAACCAAATTTAATCTCCTACAGCTCTCTGCCACTCCTCTTAAAAATCTGTTTCTCTTTCAGACTCCATGGTGTCACAGCCACTCAGTTCTCTAAAATCAAAATCTGGGGGGCACCTGGGTGGCTCAGTGGGTTAAAGCCTCTGCCTTCAGCTCAGGTCATGATCCCAGGGTCCTGGGATCGAGCCCCACATCAAGCTCCATGCTCGGCGGGGAGCCTGCTTCCCCTTCTCTCTCTGCCTGCCTCGTCATCTCTGTCTGTCAAATAAATAAATTAAAACAAAAAATCTGGAAGCCATCGTTCCTGTTCCTCTCTTCGTCTTCTTACATAGCTCAGCACTAAATCTTACTGATTCTTCCTCCCAAATGTTTGTCACCCATTCATCCACTTAGGCCTTTTCACCGTCTTAACCTATGACATTATCAACCCGGATGATGGTGACAGCAAGAGGCTTTTAATTGAGCTTCCCTACGTCCGGGTTCACATTTTTCTTTCTCCTTGCTCTTTCTGTCATCTAGTTATACACTGTAGCTAGTAACTGTCCTTATGTGTTTAAAATCTTTCATTTTGGCCTCATCTGTTACGACTACTGTCTTTACAGCCTCTTCAATGCCAACCCCATCTGTCCTGCATCCATACCAAACATTGTCAAATTTCTGAAATGAGCTGTGTATCTCCAGCTTGCCATCTACTACTTCCTCTCTTCAGTCTACTTGCTGGACTTCTTCCTTGGCTGAATTGCACTTGCCCTTGAAACCCTACCACCTAAGGAAAGATCCATTCCCAAATCTTAGGTGGTTTCCCCCACCGTCATTTTCTCCCATAGCAACCTACACAACTCTATGAAAGCACTTACTTCAGGAAATACAATCCTCAGTTTCATGTCAATCCTTTTTCTCTGAACCGGCATTTCCCAATTCATGTCTGTTTCTCCTCTGAAGCAATTTTTTCAAACAAATGTGGAATGGAACCACCTAGGGTGTGTATTAAATTATCCATATTCTGGAGTCCCACTTCCTGTTTAATGTTCCAAAGGGATCAACTGTTGCAAAGGCATCAGAGATATCAAAGGAATCCTATTTTTTCTTCCCCCACAAAACCTAATAAAAAAATAGTATAATAATAATAAATGACATTGTTACATTATAAGTCAACAAGGACAGAAAAACAATTGAGAGGAAAATGGAAGATGAATTTATTTCGAACAGTTTTCAGAAGATGAGAAGCAAATGGTGAAGTGATAACTATCTTAGCACAGTGGAAGAACTTAAAATTTTAGTGCCAGGAGAAGAAGAACAGTGGCCGTAAATGTCCCAATTTTCTCTAAAAACTGCCTGAGAAGTTTAGCACTTTGACCATTAGAGTGAGCTGAAAATAGAGAATACTGGAAAACCTACATTAAAAATAGTTGAATAAGTTCTATTCCATTTGCACAAAGATAGATAACTAAGATTTTTCCTCCTAATTCCACATGCTCCTCTTGGGTTGGGTGTTTGAGATTGGAGAATGTGAAAAGAGGAAGTTTGAGATTCACAAACATCATGTACCTTACAAAGAGGTTTTGGCATGTAGATTACATAAGGATTAAATAAATGTGTGTGTATTATTTTACTCAGAGAATTCTGAGAAGATGGTAGAGCAGTAAACACGAGAAGTATGTCTCCCCACCTAGACAACAAGTGCACTGGCAGAATCAACCTAATGCAACTATTTTAGAATTCTGGAGTCTATAGAGAAGCCTTGTAACTTCCAAGGGGAAGCTTGGGGATAAACTGCAGCTCATTTCAGTCTCAGCTCAGCACTGGCTGCCTATCCTCCAACAGACCATGGCAGGAAAACTTGGTATAAGTTGAACTCCCCCTTTCTCCCACCCTGTGCCCTTGGCTGAAGCAGCTTTGAGGGGATTTAAATGGGTGGCACCTTTCCCTACCCCCTACCCCCCACCCCCCACCTTGATTTTTCCTCTTTTCCTCCTTTTAGAATCAGATATTAATGACTAGGACATTCAAAAGCAATTGCATATACAGAGGAAATTAGCAGGTCACTGTGCATACTCTGGGAAAGGCACAGTCTCAGAAAAAAAAAAAAATCTGAGAAGATCTTAAATTCACACCTCAGACTAATCCTTAGAATGCAGCTAGCCCAAAACCACCAAATCAAAACAGAAACAAAAAGCAGGAAGCCCTAGGAAAGGGGAGAGTCTGATTACCAGACCTACCTGGTTATTAGATGCAAATGATCAGTTACTGACCAAAAAGCAAAATAAAAATGAACAAATAAACAAAAGGTATACAAAGAAATGAGAAAGTATGTCCCATCCAAAGTTGGGGGGGAGCGTTGGGGGAGGAGTACAAAAACAATGGAAATCATCTGCAAGAAAGACCAGATAGAGGACCTGCTACACACAGAGTTTAAAATATCGATTGTAAGATCTTCAAAGAACTAAAGAAAGATGTGGAAAAAGTAACTGATGTCTGAACAAAACTGAAATATCAATAGAGAGAAAACTTAAAAAGAAACAAAGATATTCTGGAACTAAAATATACAATAACAAAAATTTTACTAGAGGGATTTAAAGGCAGCTTTAAGCAGTCAGAAGAAAAAAATCAGTGAATTTGAAACTATGACAACTGAAATTATTGAGTGTGAGGAACAAAAAGAAAGAAGATTTAAGCAAAGTGAATAGTGTAAGGGACCCGTAGTAAGTACACTATCAAGAAGACCAACATATGCGCTGTAGAAACACAGAAGGAGAAGAGAGAGAGAGACATGGTCAGAGAAATTATTCAAAGAAATAATAGCCAAAATTTTCCCATATGTGATGAAGACATGAATATAAATACCTTGCTTAAATCCAAGAAGCTCAACAAACTCTATTTTTTTAAAGCTATAATAAATATCCTCAGAGTCGGAAGAAAATTGCATTAATAAAAAAATAAAAGCAAAAATAAAAACCACACAAAGAAATATGAATCAGATTTTGAACGGCATCACAAAAGCTAGGAAAAAGTAGAGCTGTGCTTTCAAAATTTTGTGAGAAAATTCCTTTTATCCTACAATTCTAAGCCATATCAAACTTTCAATCAAGTGTGAAGGTAGAACAAAGATGCATTTAAGCATTGTCAGAAGTTACAGAAAAATACACTTCAATAAAATAACTATATAAACTAAGAAAATCCCCTTCTCCACAGCAAGAATCTGACTGGCTCAGCTTAAGTCAGGAATGTTCTTCTACTTCCATCACCCATGAAAATGGGAGGCAGGGTCATGGTACACAGTTCAGTGCCAAGTCCCTAACATGGATTTTTGGACTGAGAGTATAGAAGAAAAAGCAGCTCCTTCTGGTCCAAGCAGGCACAATGACATCATTTTTAAGCAAAGAATCTGAATCACAAAACGGTAATTAACTTGCTCAAGGTAATACAATTTGATAGTCATGAAAACAGGTCTGGAATTCAGATTCTTTAATTCTTAATTCAATCCTCTTCCTACTCCGCTAGCGATGGCGCAAGGAACTTTACCCAGCTGGAACTTGCAGCTACCAATGAACACTAGTCTCACGTGGTATGGGGTAAGATACTAAAGAAAGAAAAGAGTTCAAATCCAGATATAACAAATGTTTGCCATGCTCTGTAGTTTGACTCTTTCACATACATTTGATCTAGAAGATCACTATATCCTGGGTGGTATCCAGGATGAGATTAGGTAAACACAAGAGATAACGTAATTAAAAGCTAATGTTTATGGTGCTTACTTTACCATTAGAAGAATATAAAAGGAAAAATCATCAAGGGCTGGAAACAGTTTCCCTGAGCTCCGGGGAGTAACTTAAAATTTGATTTGAGTTGTGAAGTATGGGTAACTTTAGTGTAGCAACAGAGCAAAGTGAGGGCATTCTAGGCAAGGAAATCTTCTAAAGCAACTGGGGCGAGATGGGGATTGGTGTATTTCGGGCTTCGGTGGACAGAAATTCTGTAAATTATAATTGGATGAATCAGAGAGATTCTGTCATAAATTTTTGGCTTCAGGGTAACAATTCAAAAATATAAAATAGGTAACACACACTTTAGAATTCTTGGTGTTTAGCTAAATCATACTGCATTCAAGTCATGGTGATATGTGTTTTTGCCAGCTCCTTGTGGTTCTTCTAAAGTTTTGAACAGACTAAAAGGTCAAAGTTTTCTAAAAGCTCCAAGAGGTTATTGGAAACATATGGCAACATAAATGGCTGGAGCTACAAAGCTACAAAGCATGTTACCCTTTTCAACCTATGTATGGTTTAAAAAATAGCAGAATCCTGATTTTCAAATGAAGCAATAATCTTTACCATGAAGTAAGGAGGAGTAAGCATATCCTTATATGCCAGCTGTGTAAATTATTCTGTGAAGACAGACCTTCAGTCTTGGACAAGAAGGAAAAAAATCAATATTAATCCACTCATTCTTGTAATGGAAGGATGTGGTCATATAAAGTAATACTGGCTAGCACAGGATCACAGTCTGAATTCGAAGACAGATGCTATATGTTTGCTGTGGAAACAATAGACCGTAACATTGTATTTGATATGGAAAAATCAATCATAGTGTTACCAGCTAGAAACTGCTCCACTTCGAGGCAAGAATACAAAGGACCTCAAGCCGTCGTTAAACAGAAGAGATTTCATGATTATTTAATCACTTGAGAGGCCAAACCAATTAAAATATCATCTGTCAATACTTTTTTCTAGGATTTAATTTCAGGAATAATAAATGTTTTCACAACATCTATTGTCTTGACCTAAATAATGACATGGAGAAATAAAAACCATCAGGACCAGGTTCACATTTTTCAGCAGGAAGTGGTTTCAGATTTTACTTGGAAATGGAAAAGGCCAAAGTTCCTTAAGGCTTTTTTCTGGAATCTATCAGGTAAAACTCAGGGCTTACAAAGGTCTGGCAGCGTGAATCTGAATCATCAAATAACAACCAGAGTGTACAAAGCCTTCAGGCTTCAGGGATCTGGTATGAATTCCTCTCCGGCTGTGACCACACACATGTGGTGAAGTCGTACTCTACTGGCAGGATTCAGACATTTATTTCCCAATTGCTCATAGAGACGCCATTGCATAGTTTCAGTATGACTGGAAAATGTGTGGTGTCAGCAGAGAAAGGCAGGAATTTAGGCTGGAAAGATACATGAAGGCAGTGACTGCCTTTCTAACTAATCTAAACTCAAAGTCTAAGGAGACTAAGCAGATCCCCCTAAGACTTTAAAGTATGTGAATGATATAATCAAATGCATATTTTAGAAAAATAATCATGGTGGCAATATGGATGATCAATTATAGAGCGAAGATTCTGGAAACGGGAACCATGCTGGAGACTATAAAAATTTCTAAAGAATTTGAATTTAAGTAAGAGCAGTACGTAAGAGAGGGGAAAGCAAAACTAGGGGTATGAAAAGAAGTAAATTAGAAGGTTAAAGAGCAAGGAACTGAAAATGATGTTGAGGTTTTTTCTTTGGGAGCCTGGTTAAATATTAAGGCCTTCTGTAGATTTGGAGAGGGCACAACACATTTCAAGACTAATACAATTTAGGGTTCTTATAATGCTTATTGATTAGCGCTGAATGAAGAAAGTTTCATTTAAATTTTGCTTTAAATTCCTGCTCACCTCTTACAGGCCTTTAAATCTAGGGAATATTACTTAACATAACTGAACTTCATTCCTTCAGCAATTTTTAAAAGGGGGTAATGGGGCACCTGGGTGGCTCAGTGGGTTAAAGTCACCCAGGATACTGGGATCGAGCCCCGCATCGGGCTCTCTGCTCAGCAGGGAGCCTGCTTCCACCTCTCTCTGCCTACTTGTGATCTCTGTTAAATAAATAAATTTTTAAAATCTTTTTAAAAAGGGGGGGGGATGATTTCTGAAATTGTTATGGTGAAAACCAAGTGACATCACTAGTCACATGGCTACCCTGTATAGAAGTAGAAGTTAAATAAATAGTACTAATACTCTCAGTATTTTTAAATTCCCCAGTTTAAAAAGTAAGGTATTGAATGCAACCTTTAAAAAATTATGTAATTTTAAAATCCTGCAAATATCACAACTTAAAGAGGATGATTCTGACTTGCTAATAAAAAAAACTTTCATGAATGAACTATATAAATAAGAACCAAAAATAAATACAAATGCATACAAAATAAACAGTTTCACAGCAGCTATTTTCAACAGAATAAAGTTGAAAAACGGAAAGCATCCTCCTGCATGGGAGAATTTTTACAAGACGTGAAATGAGTCCAGTTGTTTCATACATCTTGCCCCCCTCAATGAAAGATCTATTGTTCTATTGTTCAGATGCTCATGAAATCTTACAGAAATAACCAGGCCTTAAAATTCAAGAATGTTCAGCTATCTCAAAACAGTTTCTTAGGTTAACTTCCTTATTTTTTGTTCATGCCTTACAGTTTGCAGAATATCAATTAAAAAGAGAAAAATATTTTCCCTCTATTCCTTTACCCCCTCTATTTTTACTACTTTGGCCAAGAAACTTCTTTGGCCATTAGTAAATGTCTTTTCTACTATTACTGTGGAGCTGTGAGTTCCCACAGGTGGTATAAGCAGGTAGTTAACAACGAGTCATCATTTACCTCTCTCTCCCGCCCTCATACATATCTCTCTCTCTCTCTCCCTCCTCCTTTTCCTGATTTGGATTTACTTTTAACTTGACCTGAGAAGAAGTGTACTGTGCTCCACAAAACACTTCCAGTTCTTGGAAAATGCAGGAGTTCTCTAGGTCTACAACTACTGCCTGATTCTCTCCTATACCAAAAACAAACAGAATTTAAACCTTACATTTGAAATCAGAGTTCATGCCGAATTCAATACTACTTGTCAATCTCTTTCATATAATGTCCTCTCTTCAAAGGTCTCACAAATACAGATGCATTTAAATTATTTCCTATCGGGGCGCCTGGGTGGTTCAGTGGGTTAAGCCTCTGCCTTTGGCTCTGGTCACGATCTCAGGGTCCTGGGATCGAGCCCCGCATCAGGCTCTCTGCTCAGCGGGGAGCCTGTTTCCCTCTCTCTCTCTGCCTGCTTCTCTGCCTACTTGTGATCTCTGTCTGTCAAATAAATAAATAAAATCTTTAAAAAAAAATTATTTCCTATCATGGAATGTAAGGAATTTCCATGAGTACTTCAATACTTTATCTACTCAAACCTAATACACCTAATTAAATAGAATTTGAAAAAATTAATTTGGCAATCTTTAATCCTTCCAAATCCACCTAAGTTGCACTATACATATCACAGAGTAATTAACTACAGTGCATTACTTATGCATAGCACCGTCTTATACACAGTAGTATGCAGACAGTAAAAATAACTAATTATTGAAGAAGAGTGAAATATTTTTACATAGTTGCATAGTCTTTCCTAAACTTCCTTGTCTATAGAGAGGTAACAATAATCTCTATCTCAATGAGATTATTAGATTACAGGAGATAATACACAGCATGTGTCTGGTTACAGCACACGCCATGCAGCCAATTCTTAATAAATAGGGAATTTCGCTAGTACCTAAAATAATACTTCTAATACAAAGATAATGTGAGACGCATATGTAATTTTTAATTTTCTAGTAGCTACATTTAAAAATTTTTTAATCATATAGGATTATTTTATTTTATTTTATTTTATTTATTTGACAGAGAGAAATCCCAGGACCCTGAGATCATGACCTGAGCCGAAGGCAGAGGCTTTAACCCACTGAGCCACCCAGGCACCCCAGGATTATTTTTAATAGTATATTTAACCCAATATATTAAGTATACTGTTATATAAAAATGTAATCAATACTAAAAGTTACTATTGAGATATTTTATATTCCATTTTTCATAATACATCTTTAAAAATCCAGTGTGTATTTCACATTTCCAGCACATCTCAATTCAGACTGACCACATTTCAGGTGCTCAATTGCTAGATGTAGTTAGTTAATGGCCACTGATTTAGATGCATAGATGTAGATACTCACAACTTTGGATGTGAGTGATCTGTAACTCCGGCTGAATCACTTCTTTATAAATGGATCCAAAACCTCACAAAATGGAGAGAGAGAAAAAAAAAGCTCTAGGGAATGTATGAAGACCAGGATCCTGGTGATCTTACTATTTTCTCACTAAGTGACCTTCATAAATACTGTGTTTCAAGTAGCAATAATAAGGACAATACTATTTGAATTTAGAAAAAGTAATCACATATTTTTTAAAAGTGTGGGAAGTCTGCCCTTGCTTTAAGAAAAAACATATTTTGAAACTGATAAACTACACAGAATTCTGTAGTAAGTGTGGTTCTCACAGAGGCAAAAAGACCCACACAGTGTTTAAAATGTTCTTAAAATATTTTAAAGAACGTTTCCATTCTCACTGTGCTAAAAGCACAAAAGCTCTCCTGGGGCCCACCCTAAGCTTGGCAGCTCAATGTACCATCTTTGGCAGTTAAAAAAAAAAAAAAGAAAATCCCTCCACCTTCTCCTCCCTTTACTACATGAGCTGATTTCACAAGATCTTTACATGCTTTATTTACTATTCATTTTCACCCTTGGGAGAGAAACCTGAAATATTGATTCACAAGACATAATTCTTTAAAAATATTTCATAAGGCAAGGAGCTGGTAAATGGCAGAAATAACGTGTCTGCAACAGTCAGTGTAATTATTATCCCTGAAAATGCATTTTTAAATATTTTAATAAGTAAAAGAGTTTTCTGCAAAACCAAGAAAAGAACTAAGGAAAAAAAAAGGCTCAAAAATCCCAGGTAAATAAGGCTGTCAGGCTGTGTGTGTGTGTGTGTGTGTACGTACACAGGCTTAATTCTTGCGTAAAACCCAACAACATTAATCATGTCTGTAAAATGATAACCAAAACGACAGCTCTCGCTCTGTAGTCAGCCGTACAAGGAAGCATTTTCTAGCCATAACCCACCACTCTGAGCAAACAACTGACGGGCAGCGGTCCTTTTGTCAGATTCTGACAAGTGAATCAATAAAAAGACACAGCAAAAGTTCAATCAGAACAGACACCACTAATACGGCTGGCCTTTTGGGACCCACATAAGCGTGGAACTGCTTTTCCATGTTAATTTCTCTTCACTACCCCTTGGGGTTATCACCTTCTCTGGCCCCTGTTAATTAAAAACTGCCTCCTTCTAAAGTTCCTTGGCAGGCATTTCCCCTGTGTCAAACTATACTGCTGACTGTTAAAAAAAAAAAAAAATGGAGGAAGGAGTGTTCAAAGCTGAGAAGGCTAGAATGCCAGAACTCTGTCCCTTCCTCCCACCGGAAGACTGTATATAATCAGGTAATCTGATTGGATGGAATGTCTTATATTGCAATTAACTAACAAAACACATAATAGGAACAATTAAAAATAACACTATCAAAGTCAAAGAGTTAAATAAGTAGCTGGGAAGGCTAATTAACGTATCAGTAGACGGTCTTGGCATAATATTTTTTTTGATTAGCCTTATTTTTTGAATTTGCTAATTTAAAAATTTTAATTGTGTACCCATCTCTATTTGTTGATTCTGCCTTGCACTTAATTCACATTCTTTCTTCTCCTGTAACACAGATGAATTTATCTCTGCTTATTTGCTAATCTTCAATTAATATCAGGAATGACCCTAACAACCAGGTTACTTGGTGTTTGCACCAACATCTCTAAGAAAAAAAACATGTTTAGATTTAAAAAATGGTAGTCAGGTCTTTTAGCCGTGTTAATGACAAACGTAAATTACCTATATGGCTAGGTGGTCAGATTATTCCAAATTGGCTGTTTGATTAAAAATGCTTTTATTTATTTTACACTAAAAATATGGCAGCACGTTAAAAAAGAAGCACATATACTAAAAGTTGGTCTAAAAGTTCACTAAGACCATCCCAATCACATGCCCATCATTAACTATTAGTATAGTTTAGATTTTCCCATGCATTTACAAACCCATATACAAATATGTGATATTGCCTTTTTACTTATATAATACAATCATAACATATCTCTTCACTATTTGGGTTTTGTTTTTTTGTTTTGTTTTTGAGTTAATAATGTATTTTGAGGCAGTTTCTATGTGAATTGATCTTATTCTGCTAAGCTGCTAAACAGTATTTCATGATATGCATTCACTAAAATCCAAAACAATTCATGTAATGGACATACAAGTCTCCTGTTATTTTTCACTTTAGAAAAAAATACTTTAATAAAATATTTATACATGTCTTTTTAGATAAAATATCAGGTACTTTTTACAAAAGTAGATTGCTAGGCAAAAATTTACATATTTTAAAATTAGATAAATACTGCAAAACCGTTCTCCAGAAAGACATTAGCAATACCATTTCCACTAATAATATACAAAGTCATTGGTTTCACTATACCACCTCTAACACCGGATATTATCATTTATTTTAATATTCTGCTGGTTGTGATTTATAGGACTTTACTTGGAATCCAAGCTTGTAAACTTAGTTATATAATCCCAGCCATATAATCTTTGCCAGACATAGAAGCTATTATTATCAAAACCTACAATAAATTGCATTCACCATCCTGAGCAACGAAAGAATATGACAAGCCATCACTTTTCTCTGTTGCTCCTGTCTTCTTTGCAATCAACCGCTAGAGTTATCTTCGATTTTTATCCTAAATTATTGTTTTTCATTACTTATCAATATTTTAAAAACAGTTATATGAATCATATTTTTTTCTGTTTTATTAATTTACCACTATTTTTTGACTTCTATTCCCTGAACTGTATTAATAATAATAATATTTAAAATTAGTATTAAAATCTTGTTGCAATGTTTCAGATTTTTTTTTTCAGGAAGAAATTATGATTGGTAAACTTATTGAGTCTTTGGATGCCGAAAAGAGACTTCATTTTAATCTCACAATTAAATGTTTTTTACACTATATACAAAGTATAAAGTTAAAATACCTTTCTTGGGGTGATGATAACAAGATGGCAGACTAGGAAGCTCCAAGTTCTCATCACCCTCTGGAATATCAAGTAAACAACTAGAGCCTAACTAAAATAGCTTTGCAGGAGGTCTAAAAACCAGTTAAAAGTCTGTAGCAACCTACAAACAGCCAATCATGAAAAAGCCGCACTCAAAATGGTAGGAAATTTCATGGTATTTTTGCCTGCCCTTACTACACTCCGTCTTTAAAGTGGCATGACATAGTCAGGAGGAAACTGCCCATTTACAAGTTTCTTCCTTTGGGATGGAAGGAAAAGAGTGGAATTTTGTGTGCAACATTGTGGTCTTTCTGCAGGCTATATGAAGGAATGATATCTATATTGCTTGACTCAGAGCTCAGAGAGGAATGGCAGCATATGTTGGATGTCAGGCTGAAAGCCATGGACACCTGTGGCAGGCACCATGACACATGAAAACTTCAGGGAGAATAAAGACATGCATATGTGGGGGCACGAAATTACGAACAGAGAAAGACATTCCAACATCTAAGTCCCCAAAAAGAAGAAGGAATTAGACATTTACAGAAATTAACACAATTAAAAACAGAATTTGTATAGAATAACTGGAAGAGGCCCAGAGGAGATGCATGCTCAGAAAAGGTCTGAGAAGACCTTAAGTCTTCATGCTGGGCTGATAAGTGAGGATTCCCCCCACCCCACTCTTCCCTGCACATAGCCAGTCTGCAAATAAAGAAGGAAAAGTAGCCAATTCAAAGGAACAAAATAAATCTCTAAAACAAAACTAAAGAAACAGAAACCTTTGACTAGACAAAAATTTAAATAAGTTTAGTGAGCTAAAAGAGAATTAAAAAACAATTTATGTAAAATCAGGAAAATTATTTATGAAAAAAGGAAAATATCAATAAAAGTTAAATGCATATATGTGTATTATAATTACAGAATTTCCAGAGCTGAAAAATAAAACTATTGAAATGAAAAATTCACTAGAGAGGTTCAAGAGTAGACTTAATCAGTCAGAAGAGTCACTGAACATGAAGACAGGTCATTGGAAATCATTGAATCTGAGAAGTAAAAAACCCACAAAATCATTTAAAAAATAAAAAACAAAAAGGGGCAAAGCATAAGGGACTTATGGGACCCCAGAAAGTAGACCAAGATAGCATTTTGGAAGTTCTGGAGGAAGCCCTTACAATAAGGGCAGAGACCTTATTGTAAGAAATAATGGCTAAAAACTTCATAGACTTGAGGGGGACAAATGGATATACAAATACAAGAAGTTGAGTGAATTCCAAGTAGGGCAAACCCAAAGTAACCTACACTGAGACACATTTTAATAGAACTGTTGAAAGTCAAGGACAAAGAGTGAATCTTGAAAGTGGCAAAAGAAAGCCAATACCAGAAAGTAATTTCAAGCCATGTGAAAATACAAATTTTTCTAATAAAAGTAAATATATGGACAAATATACAAACTGATAGTATTGTCGTTTTAGCTCATAACTCCATTTCTAACTCTTTCCAGGATTTAAAAGATGAAAGTATAAAAATCATTTAAATCAATGTTCATAGATACATAATATGTAAAGATGTAATTTGTGACAATAATATAAAGAGGGGCTAAGGTAAAAGAGTTTTGGCATGAGATTGATGTTAGATTCATTATCAGTTTAAAATAGATGATTATAATTCGAAGATACTATATGTGTATTCATGTTAAACACAAAGAAAATATGTATAGAATATAAGAATATACACAAAAGGAAATGAGAAGGGAATTAAAGAGTATCAACAAAAAATCAGCTAAACACCAAGGAAGTCAGTAAGAGAGGAAATGAAGTTCAAAAAGGCTATAAGAAACAAAGGAAACAATTTTCAAAATGGAAACAGTATATCCTTCCTTGTCAGTAATTACAGTAAATGTAAATGGAATACCTTCCCCCTTCAATCAAAAGACATATATTGGTTGAATGAATTAAAAAAAAACAAAACATAATTCGACCAAAGACTATGTATAAGAAACTCACTTTAGATCTAAGGACATGCATAGCTTGAAAGTAAAAGGATAAAAAAGATATTCCATGCAAATAGTAACCAAAAGAGAGCATGCAATAATTATCCTCATAACAGACAAAATAGGCTTTAAGTCAAAAATTTGTTAGAAAACAGAGAGAAGGACGTTCTGTAATGAGGTTCAATTCACCAAGATACAGCAGTTATAAACAAAGATGCCCCAAACATAAGGGCCTCTAAATACATAAAGCAAATATCAACAGAGTCAAAGAAAAAAATAAAAAGATCCACAGTAATAGTAGGATACTTCACTACCTCCACTTTCAATAAAGGAAAGAAAATCAGACAGAAGATTAATATGGAAATAAAGGACTTAGCACTATAAACTAATTGGATCTAACAGACATAAACAGAACATTATACCCATCAACAGTTGAATACACATTTTTCCCAAGTTCATATGGAACATTCTCCAGGATAGATCACCTATGTCAGGCCACAAAACAAGTCTTAATAAATTAAAAAAGATCGAGATCATATAGAGTATCTTTTCATAATAAAAGTAAACCAGAAATCAATAGTAGGAAAACTACAAGATCCACAAATATGTGAAAATTATACAACACATTCTTAAACAACTAAAGGGCCAAAGAAGAAATTTCAAGTAAAATTACAAAATATTTTGGGACAAGTGAAAATGTAAATACAACATACCAAAATTTGCAGGATGCTATGAAAGCAGTGCTAGGAGGGAAATTCGTAGCTCTAAATGCCTATATTAAAAAAGAAGCTCTCCAGTTAACAACCTAATTTTACAACTTATATACACGGTGGGGGAGAATCTAAACACAAATCTAAAAAGCAAAAACTAAACACAAAACTAGAAGGAAGCAAACAATACAGATTAGAATAGAAATAAACAAAAACACCTTTCTTGAACTTATTCTAGGATATCCCCCATTATTTGTTATATATGGTATTATATAAAAAGTATCTGATATTCATGCTGATTTATATTTCTTTGTGAGTAAACTTAATTTCCTTCTCTCCTTTTTATGGAAGCATTTAGGATTTTTTTATTTATTGGCAGAGTTCTGTAAAGTTCTAGGACATGTTTGATTTTTTTTTTTCTTTTACAGATTTTGCTAAACCACCCAGCAGTCCCTTTTAAGTGAAAACTTGTGAGATTTTTTTAACTTTGAAAAATTTCCTTTTATTTTTATGTTTGATTATGTCTCTTCTTCAAGTACTCTTGTATCCTTTTAAAACTGCCGTTACAAGGATCCCGGCCCTCAAAGTTTCCATCATTTTGTCTTCTTGCTGTATACCTTGGGAGATTTCCTGGACTTCATCTTCCGCATTACTAACAGAAGTCTTCAGTAGTATCAAATATTTTATTCAACCCTTCTGTTGAATTGTATTTGCATTCTTATGTTTGTTTTCCAACAAATATATTCTTTTTTTTTTTTGTCTTGCAAATTCCTGTTCGTTTTTAAATGGAATATCCTCTTGAATTTTTACGAGTTTACTTATTACAATGTTCAGTTTTTGTTCTTAAATTTTGTCGGTTTGCTCCAAACTAATTTGATCTCACTGTCTATCCGTTGTTTTGATTCCATGCTGTTGATTTTCCTCAAATACCGTGGTAGTACATTTATATACATGAAATATGTTTGAGGCTAATTCGTATAATAGCTGGTGTAGATTTTCTCTGCAAATTGTTAAAGTTTTATTTCCTCAGCATGCCTCTGCTATGATCAGGATAGTAGTACATGGGTTCAATATGGTTTGACTAACTGATTGCTAACATTCACTGTACAGTCAAGGGGCCTGTAGCAAGCAATTTTTCTCCCCACTAGCTGCCAAAATATGGAGAGATTGCCTCTGACACTGAGGAAATTGAGTCTTTTGCTTTTCAAAGGAAGTGCCTGGTTTTTGTTTATTTGTTTTTCCAACTTCAAATCTTCATTGATGGTCCTGAGTTACCTCAAACTGCTCTGGCTTCTCTGGTAGAATCTAATGCTAATACTAGGCATTCTTGCCAGTAGGAAAGTCACACCTTGAAATGTGTGGCTCTCAAATTTCAACCTGAAGTCAAATATTCAGTGTACGATTGGAGATAGGAATGGGCATGGTGTTGTCAATACCTTTAAGACATTTAAATGATCGTTCTAGAGGCAGATTTTGTTCCCTGTATTTATTCCTTTTTCCTTGATCTGTTCCTGATCTCTCTTATAGTCTTCTTCTGAAGATACTTTCAGCTATAATTTCCTTATCATTGTGATCAATGTTAATTGTGATCAGTGCTTAATGTGATCAATGTGATCAATGCTTAATGAGCCTCGTCCACTGATGGCATTGGAAAATTAGTTCAGTACTGAAGACAATGTATTCTTTTGTTATTTGCCATTTGCAGGCATTTGGAAGTAATAATGAAGGTAAATGCATAGTCCTGACAAACTGGCTGTCTAGGAAGACATGGGAGACATGAATTGGGAGAGAAAAACTAGAGGATTCAAAAATCATATATAGCTCCAAACATAATGTGTCTGGTCAAATGCCTTACACACTTGATTGAATAGCAGAGTACTATACATGGTGTGGGTGTGTGATCATGATCTAGCTAAAATATCTAGGATTATTGTTCTCTTCCCCACTAACAAATACTTTCAAAAAATTTCTATATTAAACTATAATTCTTTGGTAAGATACAGATGGTAACAGAAGAGCGTAGTTCAAATTAATAGCTTATCAGCTTTGACAATAAATATGTGGATATACTTAAAATACATAGTCACAAGGAAGAAAGGAAGAAAAGCAACTTTACTTTTTAAATTTATTTGAGAAAGAGAGAGAGCATGCGTGCTGGGGAGGGGCAGAGGGGCAGAGGAAGAAGGACAGAGAATCTCAAGCAGACTTCATGCTGAGCACTGAGCCCCACACAGGGCTGGATCTCACAACCCCAAGATCACGACCTGAGCTGAAACCAAGAGTCAGATGTTCAACCAACTGCACCACCTAAGTGTCCCAAAAGCAACTTTATTTTGATAAAATTTAACTTGCATGTGAGCCCCAACTTCTGGTCTGTGGAGAGAAGGCAGAAGTCTGTTTGCATGTCAGAGTGTGCGTGGACTAATCTCACAGGCTAAAAGCAACCTGGTCACTTCAGCTTTACTCCATCATTTAATTCTCTTGGTAAATAACCAGGCTATCATGATTTCTACTCACTCTGCTTCCTTTCTTCCAGGACATATCTTTGTGCAAGAGGAATTCATCTATTTATTCATGGAGCCATTCAAGCAATATTAATTGAAACCTATTATGTGCTAGATACAAGAGATATAAACATGAAGGAGACCTGTGTCACTCTTGCCCTCATAGTCTTACATTCTAGTTGAGACACACACATATACACAAACACATACACACACATAATATGCACATAAATATATAATGTAACTTTAGATCATCATAAGCACTCTAAAGAAAATAAAGCAGAATAAAGGGACAGCAAGGAAGGTAGAGGAGGCTATTTTTGGAAGAAAATCTGGGTAAAGTCTTTAAGACTAGAACTTTTGAGCTTTGAAGAAAAATTTGAATTAAGATTTGAGATCTGAATGAAAGAATAAAGTTGTGAAGATCTAAATGAAGAATGTTTTCAGCAGAAAGAAAACCCTGCCAAGATGTGAGTAGGAATAATCTTCCCATGTCTGAAGAAGAGTAAGAAAGCTACAGGGCTAGCGTACACTCAGGAGGGTAGTGGCAGACAGAGTTGGAGAACTTACTAGGAGTTCAGTTAGACAGAGCTGAAGGTAACACGAGTAGTGGAGGACAGGTTCAGGATTCAAGCTGTCCTGACCTTCCTCGTGCTGGAGGGATGCAACTTATGCCTCTGCCTTTAGTTCCTCTCCCTCTGGAACATTGTAATACAGATTACACATGGCAACAGGCTCCCCCATCAGTTCTTACCTGCACTGCTGACCATCTGAGACTCAACCATGTTTGCCACATTTTCACAGACTGCTCTGGCAGTCTTCAGATACTGGCGACCAGCTAGGGATTTCTTCCCCTTCCCTAACAACCATAGGTAGTTTTTTCTTATTTCCTCTTAACTGTGCTGAAACAAAAACTTAGTGGTCATCTCAGGCCCTCTTTGCTCTGGAGCCCATTGCCTTCTTCTGAAGACTTCCATAGTGCTGATGAGAGCCACATAATTTTGGGTCCTCAAAGGGTTACAGTCAGGAAGCAGACCTGGAGCTCTTTCTGCCTCAGAGGCTCAAAACCCCTTTTCCTCAAATCACCCCCTGTCCTACTGCTTGCTAGGATGTCAGTTACAAGGAAAGGTATAGTAGAGATCTCTCAAAGGTCCTAAGCTCTGTCTGATCCTGATGTTGTCCTCTCTAACTTTCCCTCTTAACATCTCCTCTAATTCTTACCTCATTCTAGGAGGTTAAAAAAAAAAAAAAAAAAAGTGAACTGCTCTCTTGTCCTGTCCTGCTTTCTTAATACTATATGCTTAATTCTCATAAGTTCTATATTCTTAGTACAACAGACTTTGGTTCTTAATATCAAAGATGATTTTGATATTTTATTTTTGGAATGTAGAAAGTTTCTCTCAAATTCCTGAAAAGGATGAATTTCAAGACTCCTTTTTGTTTGTGTGTTTACCCTGTAAAAGGAAAATACTCTCCTGAAATTGAAAGCTGAGCTAGACCAATGACTGACTTTTTTTTCCTCCCCAATTGTGCCAATCTTTTTTTTTTTTTTTTTTAAGACAATATGTAGAGAAAGCTGTCACTGATCCATAAGTGTTGGGGGAGAAACACATAATCCAAACATTAGTTAGGCACATGTATAAACTTCCTATTGAGTGTTTTCCTCTCAACAGATAGATAAGATGGAAACAGCTAGTCAGATAATAATAGAAATGGCAAAAGGAGGGAAGGGGATAAAACTCAAATTTTCTAGCATTTATACCAACAAAGATACTAGTGGATAGTTATCACCCTCTTTATGTCTTACTTGAAAACTGATGCTCAGAGATGTGTAGACATTTTGCTTGAAGTCACATAGAAATAAGTGAGTTAAGATCAAAGCCCTTTGTCTTTCTCTGTTTACTGTATCATTGTATGCATCAAATTAAGCCATTTTTGTTGAATACTCAGGACAATATTAGAAACAGATGGCAGCTAAATGTAAATATTTCAGGTACTAAGGGGTTTTAAAAATTAATGTAAGTACTATTTTTATTTATAAAAAGTATTAATTGGGACACATCTGTGAAGAATAATAATATTTGCCTATTGATAATAGCCAAAATTTGATACTTGGTCTTGACACACATAAATAGTTATCATCAAATTTTTGTAGGCTTAAGTGAACTAACTTCTTACTCTTAGTGAATTAGAAGCTCTCACTGGGCCATGTCCTTACCCTTAAATCTGATATCCAAATGGTCCTTTATGGGATAGCACTGTGGACTTGGCAGGTCTCACTGGTTAAGCATGATGGTGCTAGGGATCAGTGTCTTCCTGAAGAAACAATATGGTGCCTCAAGAGGCAAAGGAATTAGGAAAGGCAAGTCCTTTGAGGCAGAGAAACAATATGGTGCCTCAAGAGGCAAAGGAATTAGGAAAGGCAAGTCCTTTGAGGCAGAGTTTAGGCTGACCAAACACAAAGCCCAAATCCAAAGGGCAGGAGAAATCTGGAAATGGGAATTAGGGTTAAGCTAGGAAACGGGCAGAAACTTGATTGAAAGTCAGCTTCATTACTCCCAAAGGATGGACTCTGATTAAGGTATCTATAGGTTCTGATTTCATATTTTTTACCTGTTGCATCAGTTTGATTATTAAGGGTGCCCTTTTTGCTCTACGTTCTGGTTTATGGAAATCTCAGTGGAATCTGATTTAAAGGCAAATTATATGGTCACCATACCCCTGTTGAGAGCTAGAAGCCAGGTTGAAGCATCTGCAAATATTCTACTTGTAGTTACAGGTTGACATGACCTAAGGTGTATTACCATTTTGGACTCCCAGATATTATTAATATTGACTACGTGGATAGAAGTAAAAACAGGTAAACAATTATTTGAACCCATTATACAGATGTTAGATTATTTCATACTCAGCTGTTACTCAGTCTCTCATTTATTAAATTGTTTATATGCACAGCTGTCTGCACTACTAAATTAAATGGTTTGAGGTCAACGATGCTGCCTTATTCATCTTTGTCTTTCTTAATTCCTAGCATGAAAGTCTAAACACTGTAGGTATTCAATAACAATGAAAAAAATTTATCAGGGATGCCTGGGTGGCTCAGTGACCACCGAAGGCTCTGCCTTCGGCTCAGGTCATGATCTCTGGGTCTTGGGATTGAGTCCCGCATCGGGCTTTCTGCTTGACAGGGAGCCTACTTCCTCCTCTCTGTCTCTCTTCCTGCTTGTGATCTCTGTCAAATAAATAAGTAAAATCTTGAAAAAAAAAATTATCATAATTATGATAAAATAGCTAGGGCTTCTATTAGTCCTTTGTATTCATCATGTAACTGTGATAGAAAAATAATAAGCAACCTATAATCACTGTTTAGGAGATGATATTACTGACTTATTTTATAGACGAGGAAACTGAGTCTCAGAGATGTTTTACGATTTTGCTCATGACAACCCAGATATTTACTAACAAATCTGAGATACAACCCCCTAATATTCTACTGTAGACTTAAACTTTTATCTAGTGCACTGCCAATAACTACTGAAATATTCATAGATATGACTTTTTCGTTGTGTTTTGGGAAATCTGATGATTAATTCATACATTCTCAACTTACTAGGCCCAATATCCATACTGTCTCTAACCATGAAATTTCTACTAGGCTCTCTTCACTAAGCACTGTATATTCAAAAGCATTTTAGAATGGACACAACAATAAATCATTCATTCAGGATTGTGTGCTACTTTACAAGTTAAAAAAGAACATTAGTTGATTTAAATATTTCATACCAACATATGAGCCATGTAGGACTCTCCCTACATATTTCTATGAATCTCAGTCTCTTGAAGTTGATACAGACACAACATTGAATTCTTATGGACTCTGGTATCTATGTGTCAGTAAAGCCTATGTACTGGATGATATTACTTAGTGAATCAATGCTTTAGCAAGAACAACAAAAACACAGTATGGATCATTAATAAAATAACACACTGAATGTTTACTCTTATAAAGAATTATACTAGATATTTGATTCTAAAATATGCAAGTATATACAAGGGACTTAATAGTTGTAACCATCAATGAAGGTAGTTTTACTTAATCAGTTTGATTTTGTCCTCACTAATTTGGGTCATGAAATAAATAAATGGTTGAATAAAAAATAAATAAATTACAAATAAATCCTCAGTTGGCTAGAGGCTACGGAAATTTGAAAAACCCATTGCCCCTAAAACTGTCTTTCTGAAAATTACATCACACAATAAAGAACCCTATCGCATAACAAAATCTTAGAGGCCTTGTGTTGTATGTTGACCTATGTAAGGGTATGGCTATCTGACATGAGTCACTCAATGACCCTTGTTGATTAGTAGAATCTTTTTTCAAACATATATTCAATTAGATGTAAATAACATTAGTTCAGGCAACCAATTCAGTGTATTTTAATAAGTGTCCAGTCAATTTAATAAAATTAAGTAATCAGTCAATGTCAGTCAACTCAGACAATAGCTTATCTGGTAAACATTTTCCAAACCCTACCCAATTTCTGGATCTTTAACAGACATAGTCAAAACTCAGCCTGATTATTAATTTAGTTGGAAAATTTCTCAGGAAACCTCCCTTTCTAGAGAACTCATTTTCAAATACCTCTTGGATGTAATTGTATTTAACACTTCTAGACCAGCAGGCATTAAAAATTTAGCATCACAATTTTACTAAAGAAATCATACCACAAATTTCTCTTTGTTTTAAATATGGATTTCTAGTCCCTTAAATGTTTAATGAAGATCTGAAAATCAAAGATTAAAAGGAAACACTTTCGGAAACAACATATCACAGAGACCAAGTCAAACCTTTGATGTTATACTTCATGTCACCCCAAGAACAGTAAATTACATTTGACATGAACAAATGTTATAAAAGACTATTTTTATCAAAAAGCCTTTACCTATAGGAAAATAAAACATATTGTTTAACCTTTAGGTGTTTAGAATTATTATGATGCCAAACAGTAATGTGTTATCTTGGCTAAAGTTTCATATTTTTAGGTAGAATGGGAAAACAAAATTCATTTCTCCTTCTATGACAACTAGCTTCTTTGTCTCATTTCCATTTGTTTCTTTGGCAGCTAAAACACCTTGAAATTACCTTCTCCAGCATAGAATTTTTTTTTCTATTTCTAGCTGTCAGAGTGATTAGAATTTTAATTAGCCAAGTGGAGTGCAGAATGGAAAATGAATGAAAAAAAGCACACAAAAGAACCCAAATTGGAGGAGAAACAAAAGGGCAACCAAAGCTGCCTCACAGCTTGATTGTTACATCCATGATTTCCCTCTTTCTGGATTCCCTATGACTTAGCACAGTGCTGCCCTGTAGCCCCACATCAGCGCAGAGTGGCCCGTGTACTACTAACCATTACCCCTAGTTGTCATTAAGAGTAAAGCAAGTCTCTTACGGCACAGGAGCAGCCCTACTTCAATGCCAATGTCTGCCTTTTAATTTACTCTTGGAAACCTACTGAGGATCGTAGGTCTACCCACAATAGATGGAATCCACCAAGAATTCAGGGAATAAACACTCTTACGTTGGTGAGAACGCTCTAGAGTTTCAGAGGAATTCATTCCTTCATGTGTAGTGAGGCGCAGCAGGCACCTTTCATCAAGAAGGCACTCAGGAAATACAGAAAATATATTAGTTGTTAAAGTGGCCATTAATTGGCTAAGAGTGAGAATATCTCTGAAAAGTCTACAATAAACCAAAGTAATCTAAACTTACATTATAATAGTTCTATCTATCATCTATTATTTACTATAGTAGTACGGGATGCATGCATGTGTATGAATACTCATCACCCAATTCTGTCATAGAAGTAGCTACGGAAAGCCATACAGTATCAGGGTCCAGTGGCTTTCGAGGCACCCAGTGTAACTGTAGCTTTCATTCTGGCTCTGTCAGTGCTGGCTATGTGACCCTGGGAAGCTATTTAAATTCTCAGTCTCAATTTATTATCTATTTAAAGTGGGAACATAAAATATATGCCATGTAGAAACTGCGGAGAATGTATGAGACAAGGGACATATAATAATAATAATAATAATAATATGATAACAATAAATGTATACAAATCTATACATTTATAATAATAAATATAATTTTAAATATATTATTATAATATAATATATAATTATAACATTTATAATTATGATATAAGTATAATATCATTATATAATTATATATTTTATTATGATTATATATTTCATTATGTATTATATTTTATTAATTATATATTATATGTAATATGTGTAATTATAATAATTATAATGTAAATATGATAATATATTATTATATGATATAATATAATACATATTATTATTATTATAACAATAAAATAAATGTATACAAATGTATACAAATAACTGGTAGTAGATTATAAGTAATATGATTTAACTGCTATGCAGGAAAACAAGGCTAAACACTTAAAATGAGCTGTGAAATAAAGGAAAGATTTTGATGGGCAAAAGTGGGAGCTGGTAATTTCAGAAACCAGCGAAACCACAAAAGAGCAGTGCCTTCCTCGAGGGTGATGAGTAGTCTAAGCAATGCAAGAATCATGAGACTCAATGACTGGATGAGAAATGTGGTACAGTAGGCTGGAATGAGAATGCCGTATACCCTGAATATATGCCAGAGCACTTGGGATTCCAGGCTCTGCGCAAAAGAAATGTGTTGAGGAACGTCCCAGTAATCGTATCTGATATCAATGCATATTATGGGCTGAAGGCATGAAAAACCTGTTAATAGTCGAAGTAAGAGAAAGCAGAGCACTGTTGTTGGTGAGTGGCACAAAACAGATGACCACGATGGCAGGGCCACCACCAGAGAACTAGGACTTGACATCACATTGCATAATGGACAAGAAGAGGAGAGTCAATAATTATAACATTTCAACTCCAGGAGAACTGAAAAATGTGACATTATTTGTAGACAAAGGAGTTACTGTGGTTTTCAAAAGAGAACAAGAAAAATTTAAGGGAAGGACCAAAAAGTCTTTGAGTTCACATTTGTAGAATGGAGCGATATCAAAATCATTTGATGAATATTGTTCTAAACAAGCTGCTGCCTGACAGGATATAGGTTCCCCTTTGAAACTTAATTAGTTCATTTGTGCCATTTAAATTCCATCTTATTAGATTCATTTTTAATTGATTATAAGGGCCACTCAAGGCACTGAAAGAATTCGGCTTAATTTTCAAGTTGCATAATGTGTAAAATTTCATTATTTTGAAGATAACAATAAGCTATTAGGATTCCTTTTACTGAACTTATAATTTAATATGATAAAATTAGTTTTTACATTGATGGGATTAATTTGGAATTGATGTATTTGGGATGTTGCAAAATACCATATATTTATTCTCCCATCACAGAAAACTGAATTAAAAAGAAACGTGTTAGGGGCACCCGGGTGGCTCAGTGGGTTAAGCCCCTGCCTTCAGCTCAGGTCATGATCTCAGGGCCCTGGGATCGAGCCCCACATTGGGCTCTTTGCTCAGCAGGGAGCCTGCTTCCCCACCTCTCTCTCTCTGCCTGCCTCTCTGCCGACTTGTGATCTCTCTGTGTCAAATAAGTAAACAAAAATCTTTTAAAAAAATAAATTAAATAAATGTGTTAGACTCAAAATACAGTTCACTACTGCCTATTCAAAATTCTGAAATTTTCTATTGGGGTAACAGTGATTTAAATTCCATTCTATATACAATTTGTGTTTCAGCTGAAATCCAAGTGAAAGAGTTAAAACCAGAAGGTTTTCAACAAACAGATCATTGTCCAAGCTCTAGTAAATGTGCTATTGGTGTAACAAATTGGTTTGCTGACCTTTTGTCTAGTAACATAACACATGACATATTTGTAATTTATGGAAATCAATCCATAGAGAATTTTTAGTTTCATGTAATTATAGACCAGTGCAGGATCTAAATAAAGGTGAAGAAAAGGTCCTTAGGAAAGTAATGGTACACTGTTGATAAAAACTAAAAAGCAAAGTTCAAAGCACTGATCCATGCATTGCATCTTTAAATACTGGTAAGAGGCCAATAATTATAGTTAAAGTCAGTTACCAGCTGTGTTTTACTGCATACACTTTAAGGCACCATTGAAACTGCAACCCTATACTCAAGAACATGGGGGTGGGGAGGGGAGAGGGGAAATCACAAGACCAAATCTATCACCTAGTTACAAATCGTAATAGTGCTTGGCAATTTCCATCTGGTTTTCTTAAGTGCTATTTTTAACAGGTAGTCACCAACCCATTTCAACTGTCCCTTTCTAGCAGTAAGCCCAACCTCCCCCTGACGGAAGAGTGCTACCTCTACTTTCAGCAGAATTTTGTTCCAAGCCGAGCTGTATTACATAACAAAAATGCCACCTTGGGCAAACGACTCAAATTCTGTGTGTTCATTAGGATTTTGAGGTGTTCTGAGGATTAAATGTGGTGGTAAGTTTAAAATGCTCAGAATGGTACCTGGTACATACTCAGCTCTCAAAAAACATGAGCATGTTTATCATTATGATCATCATCTGTATTTCAGAAAGAACAATAGAAAGGGAATCAATTCATGTCAGATTATTCATTTCACATGAAAATTTAATGTCACATGGGTCTCAAAAATATTTTTCTTGAGAACAAGAGGGTTCCTTTCAGGTGACATCTACTCAATTTCATAGCATTGCTTCTTGAGATAGACCTCTGTTTTCTAGATACGTGTGACATTGATATTGTCATTTTCAGGGATAAGGGGTGATGTTCTGTCAATAAATACAGTTACTAAAAAAGTCAAACGTGCTATTATTCCTCATCTTTGCCAATAACAGAGAAAAAGAAGTTTGCCAACTCCAGCAGAAAATCTGGATCTATAATAACTTGGCTCAATGAATTGGTCTGGTGGGCTTAAAGGCATAAGCCAACCTAGGGAGCCTACTTAGTCACAAACTCACTCAAGAGCAAATAAAAATAACAGTGCTTGGAAGGAACTCAATGCCAGGACATTGCAAGAGAAATGGATAAATAGCAAATAAATAATCCTTGCATAGATTTAAACCCCAGTCCAACCTCTAATAAAAAGTGGTTACAGATGCTAGGGACAGTCAGGTAGTCCTCTAAATGACAAAAAAAAAAAAAAAAAAAAAAAAAAGTCCTTTATATTATTGGAAAGAAAAGACAAAATATTTTAAGACCAAGTGGTATCAACTTTGATTTTCTAAAATCTGCAATGCCTTCCATGTTGCTAGTCCTAACCCACATTTCTTTACTGGGGAAAAAGATGCAGACAGATCTAACACACATCTTTTGAGCATACCAATTAGGAAGAATGGTGTGCTGATAAGCCCCTGTGCAAATACATAAAGATACAATCAGTTTGCATTTCCAAGAAGACAGAAAAATCTATATAATTTTTTATTATAGGTGAGAAAAAATGTGAAAAAAAAACTGGAACTCATGCACTTTATGTCAACATATAGCACAAGGTTTGAAACCCTGGCCGTGTTTTAGAATCACCATGGAAACTTTTAAAAATGCCCGTGTCCTGGCTCAACTTCCAGAGATTCTGATGAAAATGGTGTAATATATGATCAGCCACTGGTATTTTTTAAAAGCTTTCCAGATGATGCTAAAGACATTCAAGCATTCAAATCACTACTTGGAGGAATGGGATTCTGTCAAGTTCACTGGACTATTCTTTAGGTGTTTATTGAGAAGGCAAAGAGGAAGGCAAAGCTATTCGGTAAGCAAGAGCCATGTGAAGACTTGAAGAGATCTTTTAAAGAGGTGAATTCTGAGAAAGTTTCACAGTGATTTGTAGAAGGCAATAAAGGATAATGTTTAAGAGCATGTACTTTGGAATTACAACAATTTGATTGTGACTTTCATCTTTGTTATTTACTAGCTTGGTGATTTGAGAAACCATCCACATCTGTGAGAATGGATATTATACTACCCACCTTTGGAGTGTCTATGAGGTTGTGTCTGAGCATTAAATGGAGTCAAGTGTGTAAATCATCATCATGTAGCCTATGCTCAGTAACTGACATTTCCTTTTCACTTCTAACCATACTCCAAGGCCAGTTCCTTTACAGAGATACCTACGTAATCCTGACAACCACCTAAAAACGAAAACAAGAAAGTCCCAAAATAACCCAAGGGGTTTATCTAGAACTAAGAAAAAAAAAAATGTGATCTAAACAGAAAATTCCAACTGAAATCATGCTATCATTTTCAAGACGCACTCATTAATTCAAAAGCAAGTTTAGTCACCAACTTACATATTCCTAAAATATAGCACTTTGCTTTAGACTGAACTGCATATAAAGAAAAAAAATTAAGAGAATTTACTGCAATCTGGAAGTGTTAAAATAAGTCCACCCTGAAAGAAATGCAAGAGAAATACAAACCTCATTTAATGTATTGAAAGATTATCCCTGATGTGATTTTCACAATTTGAGTAGTTCAAAAAGCTCTCAAGAGCAACTTCTTCCAAAGGAAAACATTCATTTTATAACCTTCCTTCCACAAACTAAATCCAAAGAGGCAATGTCAAACTTTATTTAAAACTCATTAAAACACTGCACTTCATGGAGATGCTTGCATAGAACTTGAGCCCTGCATATCAAACGAATAGTTTTTGTTATGTCAATAAAAGATCTCCTTGGCCATCATCTTTCAAAAGTTACAGCCAGAGTGGGAGGCATGCTATCCATGTCTCCAGCCTTTCCTTACAGAACAGTCTCTCTGTAAGACAGATCAGTTTGCTGCAGTCCCCCCCTGCTCTATGCCTCACGTGGGAGTACTTGCAAATAGAGCGCCTGGAGGGATCAACACAGTTTTCTAAAGCAAACAGAACACAAGTGCTATTCATGGGTTACACACTCCACAGCTGTAATATGAAATGTGTAGGAGCAGCCCCTAATGGCATTCAAATCATGTACTAACAGTTCTCAAGTGTCAGGTGTTTTTCATTTTCTAGCAAGGGGAAGAGATATTCACGTGCTGATTTCCTACACTGAACAGCTTTGTAACCCCCCGCAGAGTGAAGGCGCACTGTGTTTCTGAGTCTCTATTATGTCAGATGAATGCCACAGTTAGAGTCCGGAAAGGACATGTGATCCCAGTTTAGATTCTTTTTTTTTCCCCCAGCCATCGCTCAGCATTTCAGTGGCATGGATTTTGTGTGTATGTGTGGAAGAAAACTTACAGAGCATGTATCAATGTTAAATTTCACATAAAAGAATGAGGACACATATTTTTCTATCTGGGTATAATTTAATACTTCTGTATACACTTTGATCTTATTGAAGGTTTGCATTTTCAAAATGGCCTCTTGCAGTGCCCCAGATGGCTGCCTGTCAAACCCAAGCATCAAGCTCACTATAAATAGTGTGGGTTCTCACTGCAACAATGAAGTTCACATTATACATGCTGAGGGAATTAAGATACATTTTATTTATTTAAATCTTTTCTTTTTTTTTCTTTACTTTAAATGTGACTTGGTCATAGAACATAACAAAGAATAATATTTTAAGAACATGAAAAGGCACATTTATTGTATCTGTTGCACCAATAATTTCAACTTATGAAAAACTGGAGTTGAGTATTCACCATTAAAATATTACTTAATACATGAAATTCAATGAAATCTAAGACATATTTTACCAAACAATTTTTCTATTACATTTGAAGCTACGTATTTCAAACTTGTTCTCTCCATTTGTTGCCAATTCATTCATATTAACCTCATTAGGACAATGTTTGTAAACAAAGTCTTAATGTGTAAGAAGACTTATGGTCTCTTTAAAACTATTTATCTAGGGGCACCAGGTGTCTCAGTGGTTGAATCCTCTGCCTTCGGCTCAGGTCATGATCCCCGGGTCCTGGGATCGAGCCCCGCATCGGGCTTTCTGCTCAGTGGGGAGCCTGCTTCCTCCTCTCTCTCTGCCTGCCTCTCTGCCTACTTGTGGTCTCTGTCTGTCAAATAAATAGATAAAATCTTAAAAAAAAAAAACAACATTTATCTAAATTTCTGTGATTGGAACTTTAGGTTAAAATAGAGTTCTCTTCCATGCTGAATTTTAAACATTTCCTTTAAGAGGAAAGGAAAAAAAAAATCCTTTGTTGTCCAACTCTATCATATGGGTATATATGTACTACAGAGAACATCTGAATACGTTGAATTCAATTAAACATATATGAAAGAAAACATTTAACAGGACTTTGGAAAATTACTGAGGCAAGCATGTGAAAAGTAGCTATAGAAAGATGCTGTGTCCACAATTTCAGTTAAAAATTACTTATTCAGATGGCAAAAGAACCTACTTTTCAGGGTAAAGAACTTAGCTGGTGATATTTTTTTCTCTATAATGAATGTCACTGTCCTGTAGTCATGTTCTCTAGACCTAAGGAAGTTGGATCCCTGAGGAACAGCCTAGAAATACCTGTACTAAATAATCAGCAGCTCTGCAAATGATATCTACATAAATACCTACCTGGATCTTATAAATAGCTTCAGTCAAAGAGGTAGTAAAAATCTAAATGAGAGGGAAAAATAATATTTAAGTGTCTTTAGGTATCTTCATGTAATTAGAATCTATATTCTGTGAGAAGAGACAGTAAATTTGGGGAGGACTGGCATAGAATATGCCTGACACTTAAATAAGGACATAGATGCCAGTATAAGGAGCAAGGTCCCCCCCTTTTTTTTTAAGATTTACTTACTGATTTGAAAGAATGAGACAGAGCATGAGTGCAGCAGGGAGGGGCAGATAGAGTGGGAAAAAGAATCTCAGATTCCCCGCTGAGGGTGGAGCCCAACACAGGGCCTGATCATGACCTGAACCAAAATCAGGAGTCGGACTCTTAAGCAACTGACTCATTCAGGACACCTGCAAGGATGTCTTAACTGCTCTGTCCCCATCCCAGGCTCACCCACTCCTGGCCCTCAAGAATGAAGAGGATATAGGATATTATAGAATCTCCAACACCCGCCCTTTCCTAGCTTTGAAATCTCAAGCAGCTTGACTAATTTCTTGAGCTGTTTGTTCCCACTTCAAGATAATAAGGTACATACTGACATTTGGCACTTGATTGTAAAGACTGATATGGTATATGCAATGTGCCCATCATGAAAGAGTTGAAAAAAATACATGGATATTATTATTATGAATTTAGTAAGTCTGCCTCCTTGCAGTTACTTTATACATTATCACAGAATATATCAGAAAGGAGGTAATCAGAGTCACTGTAAAGACATACTTGAGTGTAACTTTATTAAAGACAGTAACTTACTTAATAAAATAACATGTTAACATAAGGGAAATTGGTCAGAAGTGAACATGTTCAAAGGGGATGAATTTTATTCAGCAGAAACTCCCCAAATGGAAACCTGGCTTTGAAAGCAGGAAGAGCACCACACGCTTTCTTCTCGGAGAGCCAAGATGGACAGACAAGCATGATTTAGCAGAGCTCTTAGGACTTCACAGACAATCACAGGGTTCTAGTTAAGATCTGACTGCATTATGTACACTAATATGCACACTGCCATATGTCCATGAATTACATTCTAAAATAATGTGCAATCGTTTCCATCAGTACTGTGAATAATTTTCAACTACCATCATCACACCAAAACTCTCAAAATCCCTTCCAAAAAGAACTGCTGAATCAACAAGTCTTTTTTTTTTTTTTTAAGATTTTATTTATTTACTTGAGAGAAAGAGATCACAAGTAGGCAGAGAGGCAGGCAGAGACAGAGGAGGAAGCAGGCTCCCCGCTGAGCAGAGAGCCCGATGTGGGACTCAATCCCAGGACCCTGAGATCATGACCTGAGCCGAAGGCAGCGGCTTAACCCACTGAGCCACCCAGGTACCCCTGAATCAACAAGTCTTATCAGGACTAATACAAATACAGAGCTAGTTAACGTATTAGGGATGATCTAAATGGGTTCCAAGGAAACATATGAGGGACTGCTTTGGGATCAAGAAGTCAAAATAAATGGAGCTGAAAATCCTTAATTTTCCTAACCCACCCAACTGGAACATATATTGTCATTTGTGTAGAAGAGTATTTGATAAGTTGGTTTTCGTCTACAAAAAGAGTTTAAAAACCATCCACCTAATCCCACATTTCATGTTATAGAAACCTAAACTCACCTTGGAGGTTAAGTGGTACTCCCAAACTCCTAGGAACAGTGATTGGCAGACAGGATCCAATCCTGGTCTCATGCACTGGATTCAATCATCCTTGATTTATACCATACTATCTCTTTACCTCTTCCTTCCATATAAGAGCAAATACCTACATTTCTCTTAATAGCATTGAAATTACCCTGCCAGACACCCAAGCTTAAAGCCTGAACTTCAATTCACCGAAGTCTTCTAACATTTCTTAGTAGTTTATTTTCACCCCAAATGTCAGATATGAATTAAACAAAAAGTAAATATAGACCAAGTATGGTGGTGGTTTAGAGGTGTTATTGCTTCTCGCTCCTCTTTCCATCCCTCAGACTCAAAGATAGGAAAATGGTAGGGGTATTCAAGAAGAAAAA
Organism: Meles meles; assembly: GCF_922984935.1. NCBI lineage: Eukaryota > Metazoa > Chordata > Mammalia > Carnivora > Mustelidae > Meles > Meles meles. Next base: position 47,231,389 of record NC_060068.1, read on the forward strand.
TTGTATTTGTTGGTTCTCTGCTGGTTTACTTGATGCTAGTCAAGGAAAAAGTCCTTTTTAGAAGAGGGATATGTCCAAGAAAGTCTGGGTTCACAATTCAAAGCAGACTTCACACAAGGAATGTATTCATTATGTAGGAGGATCATAGAAGTGGTAAGACAGCCAGAAGTTCTGACTACTGGTCGCAGACAGCAGAGCCTCCACCCAAGCTGGAGGTCTTATTCATTACGTGTCTACCACGCCCTTCCTACCTATTATCTCTTTTCTTTGATTTCCTTGCCTTAACAGATAATTCTTACGCACACTCTGAATTTTCTCTGGGTGCCATCTCAGCATTCAACTTATGTTTCAAACTCATAACACATTTAAACACCTAGCTGTCTGGCTTAAATTTTTCAGACATGAACATATTTTTCTTTCTTATGTATGCATGTTCTGATCACTAGAGAGAGCTTCCTGCTTTATCTCCTTTGCCCTTACCACTATCCATACTTCTAATGAATACTGGCACATGGCCTGTAAAAGAATGACGGAGCAGTTCATAATATCATACATATTTGAGGGTGGAAAATGAAGGGGATCTGAGAAGAAGGCACCTCTTCCCAAATGCTTCACTACATCCCCCTTTTCTCTCCTCCCTGTACGTGTCCAGACCCTGTGCACCTCTATAGCAGAGACTCTCTTCACTGATCCTTGTCTTCCGTGTGTGGTTATCTTCAACCAGAACTTACCATGAATTATCAGAACTAGTGCAACAGCTTCCTGCTTCCTCTCCTTCTTTTTTATTGTGTGCCCCAAAATCATATTTGGCAAAGTATCTTGGTCTCCGTGGAGAACACTATTGATATGTGTGTGTGTGTGTGTGTCTAAAAAATAAATCTCTCTTGCACTCTTTGGTTCCCAGTGTAAAAAATTTTGAGCCACTATAGCCTATCATCAGATAACCGTTCCTTTTTTTCTTTAGCTTAGGTAGAGAAGACCTGCAAATTGTACTAAGAGAACAGTAACCTATGATATAAAAATAAATAAATAAATAAATAAATAAACCAAAAAACAATAAAATGGCATTCTTGACTTGAGAGTTCGTTCAGAAGCTGACTTTCAATTTAGAATCGTTAATGATATAAAATATGTAACACTAACTTTCGTCCAGCAATAGAATCTTCAGGTAGTAACTGTCACATTGGGGGCATACACTACATGCAGGCACTTGACATATATTGTCTCAATTCTCACAACAGTCATGCAAATAGGAATTAATATGGACATTTTACTACTGAACGGAGTTCCAGAGAAGCTAAGGATCTTGCCCAAGGTTATACTGTCAGAAGGTTACTGAGCAAGGATTTGAAAAATGGATTTATCTTAATCCATTCTCCACTACCACACTGCCTCTTTAGAGAAGGGGCAGGTAAAATGGGCATTCCTTTCATGAAAGCCCTCCCTTTCAGAGACAGGGAAATAAAGCTGAGAGGGCCAGTGTCCTATCCCTCTCTTAGAACAATGCCAAGTCCATGGAAGAGAACATAATGAAAGGCTTGCTGGAAGATGATTACTGTTTTTATCATTTTAGTGTTCAAATTAATTATATATGTTTACAACTGCTATTCCTATTCAGTTGTTTCTCAAGCTCCAAGCACAGTCCTCAATCATAAATACCTGATAAGAAAATAATTCAGTACTATAACATACCATAGTTCAAACATTACCATTTCACAGCCATTAGCCTAAACAAATTGTAAGGTAATAAATATCAGAATGATACATGAAATTAATTATCGGGCAAATGTGGCAGAAGAGGCCATGGAACTCAAAGCCAAGTGCAAGTTAAAATAAACAAAAGCAAGTTACGTATTTTATCTAATGATTTAGGGAGATGTTAATAGGAATGAAAATGTAAGGACTGGAAAGTAACAACTTGCACTCATTTACAGATCATGGCTTAAGAGTAATTTATTACATCCAGGATGATTATATCAGGATTTAATTTATCTAAGTCTGAGAGGATGTGGAAGAGCTAGACAGTCCAGAGAAGGAAACCAGAATGACTAAAAATAAAAAATATCCAGGGACACCTGGGTGGTTCAGTCAGTTAAGCCTCTGACTCTTGATCTCAGCTCTGGTCTCGATCTCATGGTTGTTGAGTTTAAGCACCACATTAAAAAAAGGAAAAAAAAGAATTAAAAATATTCAGAGGAGGTGAAGTTGGATACCCAGAGAGAAAGTAAGCTATGAAAGTGACTTCAGATACAAAACCTAGGTGGCTGGTGTTGGTCAATTCAGAGCACCCATTAGAGCAAAAACACCTTAAAGACAGGAAATGGGGGCCTGGATGATGACAAAAGTAACCCTCTTCCAAGAAGTTTCCTTCATGCCATTTACTATCCAGCCCCCCCAAAAAGGTAATAATTTCCAATGCCACAGATTGGTTTGTCTTTTCTTAAATTTCATGTACATAGAATTACACATTATGTATATACATAATGTGCCGTTTTTATCTTCAGATATAAAGCAGATTGTATTCATCAGGCCTATCGTGGAATAGATCTCCCATTCTACAAATCAGAATCCTTAGAACTTTTATGGCACTTCAAAGACCTCATTACAGCTGGACTTCTAGTCAACAGCATGAAAGTCGAGGCCCTACACAGACACCAAGAGCTTACATGTTGGAGCCAGAACATCATGCTGTCTGCAGGGGATGGCTGCTCTTTGCCGCCTAACTGTTGGGCTCAAATCCCATTTCTTTCTCTTATTAGTTGTGTGACCCTGGGCAACTGTCCTAACTTTTCTGTTTGCTCTTCCAGTTCTATGCTCTACCCTTCTCCCCACACTTTTTTTTCATTTGTTTTTAACATATAATGTTATTATCTGCTTCAGGGGTACAGGTCTGTGAATCATCAGTCTTACACAATTCACAGCACTCACCGTAGCACTTACCCTCCCCAATGTCCATAACCCACTCTTTTTTTCCTGACAAAACCGACGTTTATGCGAGGTGTGTGCTCAGGTTTGACACTGGGTTCAACCAGTGAGGAAGGTAGGACTGCAGAGAACAGGAAGAGAGTAGCGTCCAGATACTCACTCTTCTTGTAGCTCACTACAGGAGGGTCTGCCTTAGCTGGCTGTCTCTGCTAAAATCATCCTACCTGAGCTTCTCTCTACTATTAGCTCCTCCTCAGTGATTTTAGGTCCAGGTACTGCACTATCCTTTGTGATGCCCCTAGTCTCCTTTCACACGTCTGTAAGTAATTCTGTGTTAAAAAACAAACTCAACTCAACTAAAAGGGAAAAAAGAGGGGAAAAGACAGTAACAACAATAAACTCGTATTATCCCAGTTCGACTGGGCTCTCTGTTTCTAATTTCATCTGAAACAGTTTTGAATTCCTATTTTACTTACGAACATTGCTTAGAATGGCATTGGGTGGGAAGTAATTCTCAGTGAGTGCTGGTAGTTCAGGCAGAGGAAAGCTGGGGAATGTCCTGCTGCCTCCACCTTCCCGCCTCTGTTAAGGTCAGCAGCCCTGCCCAAGCACCGTCATCCCTCAGAAGCAGAGCCACCCCTCACTGCTGGTCTGGTAAGTTTCTCTTGATAAAGCAGGAATGAGAAAGGACTGCTCTCTCCAATACTAGGCTAAGTTATAGCTACCTAAGGCCAATGTAGACACTTACTCTCACTCTCAAGCACAGTGATGCCCTCCAAAGATACTCATTGTGCTTAGCGTGACTGAGTCCGCAGACCTCACCAGCATCAGCTGTATGACTTGTCTTCAACAGTGCAACATCAAGTATGGCTAGTTGCACTGACTCCAGACCATTCTTTAAGCTCTGTATTAGTCTACTAAGGCTGCCAGACTGGGTGGCTTAAACAGCATAAATATGTTCTCTCACATCCAAGATCAAGGAGTTGGCAGGTTTGGTTCCCCTGGGGCCTGTCCCCTTGGCTTGCACATGGCTGCCTTCTCCTCGTGCCTTCACCATGGTCTTCTCTCTCTATTCGTCTGGATACAAATTTTCTCTTCTTGAAAGGATACCAGTTGTATTGGATTAGGACCTAACCTAACGGACCCCCATTCTGACTTAATTACCTCTTTGAAGACTCTATCTCCAAATATGGCCATAAAATGATGTACTGATCAGGGCTTCCAAGTATGAATTTGAAGTGGGCAGACACAACTCAGCCCATAATAGGCTCTCTCCCTCTGCCCATCGCAATTTCTGTGTGGTGTGGAAGGACGATTTATTTCTGCCACCTGATCTCACTGGGGAAGATCCGAATCCACCAGGAATATTCCAATTACTGCTACTACTCCTACAAAAAATAAAAGTGAAGGAAGGTACGATGTGGTTCCCTTTTCAGCCGGTGGCTTCTCTGTTCCCCACGCATAGTTTCTCACTGCCACGGAACAATGTGGGCCATATGTAAGGGCTCCAGGACTGCAGAGGACAGGAAGAGAGTAGCGTCAGACAAGACTAGCAACTCCAGAAGGGCAAATTTTCTACCTTGTAACTAAAACAGTGATAATGCCAACACCAAAAAGAAAGAAAGAACAAAACAAAAGAACAAAACAAGACAAGACAAAACAAAAAAACCCTGAAAACCTAAGAAACAAAACAAACCAAAAAAGATGTAATTTCCTTTACCAGTCATGCTAGGCCACTACAATTACAAGACTTATTAAACACCGACGCTGGCTACAAATAGTGGGATTACTCTCCCAACTAGCTATTTTTAAATGTAACAGAAATCCATTCATCTTCAACCGTTAACTATTGGTATGCCTGAGAGCAGAAGCCTGAACTAGGTGACCTCTTGAGATGACTGTGTTGTCCAATGATGTCATGAAATTAAATGGCCCGCAGCCTGGAGGAATACAAAATAAGTCCAACTCCAGTCCTTAGGATGACATGGTGAGAGCAGGTGCAACTGTATTAATCAGCATGTGGCAAAGATGCTTATGCCTGCTAATGAGATGACAGTGCTGTGTTGTGCAAACTGTCAGGGTGAAGGCATCCGTGCCTGGCACCTATGCCCTTGGGCACTTGTCCAATCACCATGTGAACAGCAGCCACTGAGCAGGACAGGCTGTACAGACAGAATTCATGTGCAAAAAATCTCTCTCTAAGACCATTACTTCCACTCACTGACACACTAATTCTGCTAAACATACTAATGGAGAAAATTCCAGTTCATACTGAAATAACATTAAAAAATGAGGACTAGCTTCTGTAGCCACAGAAAGGCTCCATTACAATAGCCAAGAGAAAAAGAAATTAATGCTCATGCCATCTCTCCCCTGTGGTGTTCTGTGACTTATAAAGCTTGGGCTGAGAGTTTTAAAATATTGCATATTAAATCTCACTGAACATTAGGAATCAAGTAATGGAAAGAGAATGCTGTATTTTATATCTATGATTTCCTTCAATAGAATACTGTCTTACTGATTTAGGAAGAAAGGGCAGAATAATCCTATAATGAAACTATTACACCATTCTATTTTCATAACATCCTTGTTCTCACTGCATTTTGTATAAATGAGAACTAAATAAAATGCTAGTTAAAATATATATTTTGCTTTAATATACAAAACAGATGAAACCATTCAATTCAATGAACTAGGATGGAGCATTAACCTTAGGGGAACAAGGGTTCATGACTAAGGATTGATGGAATGATTCTGTGTTTTATCAAATCACTTAAGCCAAAATGGAGTGTAAGTTAATTGGCTATTTCAAAGCAGTGTAAAGACAGTTTCATGGTTTAAAAAGCATCCGTTTCCATTATCATCAATGCGATAAATGTAAAGCCATTTTACATTGTTTCTACATGCTTTTATTGTATAGAAAGGGAAATGCATTATATTATGTCAAGGTAGATGGATTTTTTTTCTCAGCATTGCTTCTTAGTGAAAATTTACAACTTAGGGTAAATAGTCCAAAAAAGAAAAAAAAATTAGCTCTAATGAATCATACAGAAGAAATGATGCTGCTCTACTTTCATTGTAGAAAAAAATACAACCAAATAAGCCAAAATTCCATTTGTGCATATAGTGAAAATAAGAACAACATAAAGAAAAAATAATGTGTAAGCATATGTAAGTTATAAGGCAAACTGATTTCTTTTATTAAAGTAATTTTTTAAAAAATTTACTAAATAAGTGATATCAATATAGTAATTTTTAAAAGTATAATATGAAAGGGCTTACAATTATAAAGAGAAGTAATTCTCTTTCCCACATGTATCCCCCAGGTACTCTGCCCCTCTTACTATAATCAACTAGTTGTAGTTCTCTTTATGTTTATATATAAATATATAATATGTATATAAAGACATATACTTTTCCCAAGTTAAAGAATGATACATAGCTGTTTATAGTGTTTTTGTTTTTTTATTGAATAATATATCTAAGAAATAATTCTAGAGTAGAACATACATGCATGCATGAACACACACATAGACACAACCACACATATATATCTTTTTTTTTTTCTGAGTTTTTATTTCAATCACTCTCCTTTTTTTAATAAATTTCCATTTTTTTTTCTCATTTTATTTATTTTTTCAGCGTAACAGTATTCGTTCTTTTTGCACAACACCCAGTGCTCCATGCAAAACGTGCCCTCTCCATTACCCACCACCTGTTCCCCCAACCTCCCACCCCTGACCCTTCAAAACCCTCAGGTTGCCCCAACCTCCCACCCCTGACCCTTCAAAACCCTCAGGTTGTTTTTCAGAGTCCATAGTCTCTTATGGTTCGCTTCCCCTCCCCAATGTCCATAGCCCGCTCCCCCTCCCCCAATCCCACCTCCCCGCAGCAACCCCCAGTTTGTTTTGTGAGATTAAGAGTCATTTATGGTTTGTCTCCCTCCCAATCCCATCTTGTTTCATTTATTCTTCTCCTATCTCCTACCCCCCCATGTTGCTTCTCCATGTCCTCATATCAGGGAGATCATATGATAGTTGTCTTTCTCCGATTGACTTATTTCACTAAGCATGATACGCTCTAGTTCCATCCACGTCGTCGCAAATGGCAAGATTTCATTTCTTTTGATGGCTGCATAGTATTCCATTGTGTATATATACCACATCTTCTTTATCCATTCATCTGTTGATGGACATATCATTTTTTTTTTAAGATTTTTTATTTATTTATTTGACAGAGAGAGACCACAAGTAGACAGAGAGGCAGGCAGAGAGAGACAGAGAGGGAAGCAGGCCCCTGCTGAGCAGAGAGCCCGATGCGGGACTCGATCCCAGGACCCTGAGATCATGACCTGAGCCGAAGGCGGCTTAACCCACTGAGCCACCCAGGTGCCCCCATATATATCATTTTTTAATAGCTACATAATATCCCCTCTGGGAGTGGACCACTTTTTAGCCAGTCTTCTGCTGAAAGGCATTTAAGTTGTTTCCAATGCATTGCTCTTATAAACAATTACCGCAACAACTCTTGTAACGACACCAAATCTACACGTAGAAATAAATTCAATCTGAGATGTGGAATTAAGAATCAAGTTCATGAACATTATCTACTTATACAAAAATTGAAAAGCTCTCCACTGATGAGGGGGTTTGGGAAAGATACTAGCAATTTTCTATTTAATTAAGTTTTATCAATTTGTATTCTTTCCAACAATGTATGAGATGGCCAGTTTGGCTGATTGGAAAAGGTGCATGGTAAGATTTCAATCTTTTTATATTTCTCGAGGTCTGATTTGCAACCTACTATGTGATTTGTTCTGCAGTATATTTCATGGGCACTTGAAAAGACTGTGTATTCTGCTGTTTTAGGAGGGAATGTTCTAAATATATTTGTTAAATCCATCTGGTCCAGTGGGTCATTCAAAGCCACAAAGTTTCCTTGTTTATTTTCTGTTTAGATGCTGTGTCCAATGATGTAAGTATAGTGTTAAAGTATTCTACTATTAATGTTTTATTAACAATTATTTCCTTTCTATTTGTTATTGTTTTACGTATTTGTGTGCTCCTCTGTTGGGTGCATAAATACTGTTAGATCTTCCAGTTGGACAGTCCCTTTATGGTTATATAATGCCCTTGTCTGTCTCTTTTTACAGTCTTTGTTTTAAAGTCTAGTTTGTCCCATATATGCATTGTTACTCTGGCTTTTTTCTGACATCCATTTGCATGATAAACGTTTCTCCATCTCTTCATGTTCAATCTTACAGGAGGTTTCAGGTCTAAAATCAGTCTCCTGTGGGCAGCACATGATGGCGGGTCTTGTCTTTCTCCGTTCTGACACCTTATGTCTTTTGAATGGAGCATTTAGTCCATTTACATTCAAAGTAATTATTGACAGATCTGTATTTATTGCCATTCTATTATTTGTTTTGTCACTGTTTCTGGAGATTTTCTCTGATCCTTCATTGTCTTTGACACTTTTGGTCTCTCCTTTTCACTTAAAGAGTCCCCTTTAATATTTCTTGCAAAACTGATTTATTGATCACAAACTCCTTTAATGTTTGTATGTCTGGGATACTCTTTATCTCTCCTTCTATTCTGAATGATAGCCTTGCTAGATAGAGTATTCTTGGCTGCAGATTTTTCCCATTCAGCGTTTTGAATATATTATGCCACTGCCTCCTGGCTTGCCAAATTTCTGTTGAGAAATCTCCAGCTAGCTTTATGGATTTTCCTTTGTAAGTTAAGGACTTCTTTTGTCTTTCTGCCTTTAAGACTTTTTCTTTATGAGGCACCTGGGTGGCTCAGTTTGTTAGGCATCTGCCTTCAGCTCAGGACATGATCCAAGGATCCTGGGATCGAGCCCCATATCAGGCTCTCTGCTCAATGGGAACCTGCTTCTTGGACCCCATGCCACTTCCCTGCTTGTACTCTCTATCAGACAAATAAATAAAATCTTTAAAAAAAAAAAAAGACTTTTTTCTTTATCACTATATTTTCCAAATTTAACTACAATATGTCCTGGCATTGACCTGCTTTTGTTGATTTTTGATGGGAGTCCTCTGCGCCTCCTGGATCTGGATGTCTGCTTCCTTCCCAAATTAGGGATATTTTCTCCTATTATTTATCAAAATGAATTTTCTGCCTGCTTTGCTCTCTTTTCTCTGGAACTCCTATATACAAATGTTATTACATTTGATGGAGTCAATGAGTTCCCTAAGTCTGTTCTCATGTTCTATAATTCTTCTTTTTTGCTTTTTGCCCTATCTTCTCCAATGCTAAAAAGCTACTATGCATTTACTCAAGGACAGAGAGTGCCTGCCTCATCCCAGGTCCCTGGTAGGTGGTGGTACTGAAGGGAATGACAGAGACAACGTCCCTGATACTCTGTGGAGTTTAAGCATTCTTCATAGTATATGAAAAAAAACTTCAAGAATTACTTTGATAAAATATCTTCAGGCACTACAAAGGGCAATAAACACAAAGCAGAAAAAGAGGCTGGAGAGGTGGAGTTGGGCTTCCTAATAGAGTAGTCAAGGAGGTCTGAGAAGGTGATCCTGGAGCTGATGCTGAATGAAATAAGGAAACAAAAAGGTTTAGAAATGGTCATCTAGATGGAGGGAAAACACATAGAAAAGTCTAAAGATTCCTTGTTGGATGTGTTCAAAGCAGAGCAAGAAGACCCAGCAGGCAAGAGCAAAGGGGAGGGCAGGTACTTTTAAGAACATAACCTAATAGCTGCAACATGATGCTTCTGCTTCACATCTTATCAGCCAGAACTTAGTCATATAGCCAAAACCAGCTGTAAAAAAGTATGAACAACAAAGCTTTGTGGATGGTCATGCATCTAGCTAAAAGTATAGAATTGTATTATCAAAAAAAAGCAGAAATTCTGATAGTGGGCATAGGAAATATTGATATCTCTTATATATTTCTGATTTTCTCAGTATAGAGGTTATTTTCTATTCTCATTTTCTTCTCTCTTCTTGTTATTAATTTTTACAAAGAACTTCAGAGTATTCATTAATTATGTTTCTTAACCTATTCATTTCCGATATTATTAATATTACTTTCCACTTTTAAGTGTCCCTTGGTTATGGGTTTACTTATAACCTCAAACCTTGTCATTTTTTAATATGTTACACAGACACTTGAATAACTTCCTATTATTCCTTTGAGGGTGATATTATGAGTATATCAATTGGAACCAACTTCTTAATTATGTTATTCTGTCCTGTATAGCTCTACTCATTTGATCTGATCAGTTACTTTCAGTTATTTGAATTTTTACTACTTTTTTTCTTCCCTCCTGAAGTACAACCAGTTTAATTTTCTTCTCCATATTGTTTTATCTTCTTTGAATCTGGGTACCATTTATTTTCCAATTTTTGTTTCCAGAGTTCATACTTTCTTCAATTTATTTTATTTCTTGGAGAATTCTTTGTTCCTATTTACCTGCATAATGGCATAATTGTGTTCTTACTCTGTCTTTTGAATGCCATATTTTCTTCTTCTCTTTTTCTTACAGCATTTTTGTGGATGACCAATTAATTTTTCAGCTGAGCAAGAAGCCACTTTGAGTAGCAAGTTTCTTGCCTTCAGCAATTTTCTCATCAACATTTTGTTTAGAGGTACAAATTTCTTTAGCCTCAGAGACATCTTTAGCAAGATGTGTTGGGTTGTGTGTATGTGTGTATGTGGGTATCTTGATTTAGCCATTACTCATCCTTAAGGCTCACCAATATCAGTAACCTCAGGGCTGCTTGTCACTACTCTTTCCTCCTTCTAACACCTGTAGGATGAATGTCTCTCGCTCAGCCCCAGTGTCCTTAACATTCCATCTGGTTCCCCAGATTTCAGGAAGCCTCCCACTTCTATTCTTTCTACCTAAACATTGTTTCCAAGCAGAGACTTACAGGTTTATCCTTGCAGGATATGCCCCCCAATTTGAAGAACACTTTATTTTGCAGAAAATCTATACAGACATCTATCCACTCCATGCTATCTATCATCCTGGCCCAATTACTAAAGCATTTTCTTTAATATATTATTGTTTGGGATTATAGGCAGTTCCTATTTTCCTGGGAGATTGATGTACCTTTTTGTTTCCCAATATCTTTTCATTGGGTTTGGCTTCAGAAAGAAAGGGTGATTGGATCAAAGATAATTATACCTTGCTATCCTAGACTGAAGTCCTAAATATTTTTTCCTTAATGGGGACCTGCCACACTGAGTATAAAAATAGAGGAGTCATGATTCTCTCTGGCTGTTGCCATATTAATTAAGATGTCTGTAGGTAGGGGCACCTGGGTGGCTCAGCGGGTTAAAGCCTCTGCCTTCAGCTCAGGTCATGATCCCAGGGTCCTGGGATCGAGCCCCGCATCGGGCTCTCTGCTTAGCTGGGAGCCTGCTTCCTCCTCTCTCTCTCTCTCTCTCTGCCTGCCACTCTGCCTACTTGTAATCTCTATCTGTCAAATAAATAAATCTTTAAAAAAAAAAAAGATGTCTGTAGGTATATCACATGATCAGGGAAAAAAAGGGAGGTTATTATGTGCTTAAGTACGAAGGCAAATCTTGATCTAATTTGACAAAACAATGACAAACAGTTCAACATGGAAAAGAGATGGTTTTTTTCATTTGAGAAAATTCTTCAGCATTTCTACAGGAAATTTATCATGTATTATACTCTAATTCCCCAAAGATCATTTAGTGACTTAGCTATTCAAACATACAGTCCTGTGGCCAAAATTTCACAAGTACTTAGGGCTTCAAATAAATTCAATTAGGAATAAGCTGCTGCCTTAAACTATATTTCCATTTCATTTAAATAAATCTAATTCTTTAGACAAGTCATCTGATTTTTTTACTGTTATACCATTGTTCTCAGGGATAGTGGGTCTTACCAGAGGTGAAAAGGAATGCACAATCATTTTTATCTGAGCATACAGACATCATTTATAAGCTTTGCCCCTATTATTTTCAATGAGAATTAAAGATTTAAATAGCCATAACTGAAGTACAGACTGTACTCCTATGTTTCTGAACTCAGTATGACCTATATGTGTGTGTACTGACACCACATAATTATGAGGAACAACATTATTATAATACAGGGAAGGCTAACTGGGGAGCTGCCTCTTTTATTCCTTAGCAACTCTCCAATTTCAAATGAAAAAAGGTCTTGCTTCAACTAAATTATTAATGTTGTAATAATCTGTCATTAGGATCAATAACTGCTTTATTATTCATAGTGCATATAGTGCTAAAATGGACCCTCTCTGAAATAAATTTAGTGCCTTGTCACAATACAATATGATTTTACAATATTGCTAATGTGCACAAAGCATTCAAATATAGAATATCGACATGTCAGAGATTTATGACAAATGTGAGGAGAAGATGAATCTAGGTTAAGCTTTCATGTCACTTGACTGAGGTCAAAAAAATCAATACTATTCATAATGTATCTTTCACCCACAGTTAAATGAAAAACCTTCTGAGCATAGAGAGACTTTTTCTTTTTTATTTATCCTTCATCTTAGCAGGAGAAATATTCCAGAAATGGGATTAAAAGAGAAAATGAATGAAAACTAATTGTAAGGAAAGTAAGTCAATCACATTTTTCAAAAGTACAGGACCAGGGAGCTGGACATATAGCCAATGTGTTTTCTCCATCTCAATCCTTACTTTTATCTGCAGGTATGTTTAAGAATGCCATTCTTTCTCCTCTGAATTTTATCTTGTGATTCAGGGAACTGTTCCAACCATCTTAAAACTTAGAGGGAAGTCAGACTAGCTAATCTGCAAAGGATGCAGAGCAAAGAGATGAAATGAACCTGATTGCTTCATGAGATGTCTTCAGGTAAGTCTGGAGACCACCTTACCTTTAGGTTATTTTTATTTAAGGTAAATGTCCTATTTTAAGCCATTTTGAGGCACAGTTCTTTGCTGCAATCAAAACTGCCCTAACTAAAAAAAAAAAAAAAAAAAAAAAAAAAAGAACAAAAACAAAACTATCCTGATGCTACCAGTCATCATCAGAAATTAAAGATTATTTTTCATATTTTCATATTCTTCTTTGATGTGAAGAGACGATCATCTGTAACTGTCTCATTAATGGAATTAAAATGGCTAATAAACCTGATCACAAATAACTGAATCCAGTTTTACTCAAAGAAATTATAGTAGTCCTGATTTTTGGTTTCAATTTAAGTTAAATATTTCTAAAAAGTCCGTTTTTATCTCTGAAAGGTTTTCAAGTGTTAGGATAATTTCCAATCATTCTATTAATTGGTTGGTCTTAAGCAATGGTTCTCCTTATGTCCTTTAACAAACATTTACTCACTGCATAGTAAGAAAGGCAGACACATACAATCTGATAAACAGTGACAGACATTATCCCCAGGATATTCTGGGAACATGAAAGACAATACTACCTAATCTAGTCTGAAGACAGAGGGTAGTATCAGGAAAGGTTTTCTGGAAAACATTATGCCAGAGCTGAATCTTGAACAATGATCAGGGGCTTGCCAGATGAAAGAAAGATATAATGTGGGGATATAAAGAATAGAAAAGTAAACAGACCAATAAATATAGCAAGGCATGTGTGTTGGAATTTTGAGTATAGGGACTGATACAAGCATTGACAAAAGATGAAGCTAAAGAAAACAACATAATACAGCAGTTAAAAGCAAGGATTTTGGAATCACAGGGTTCTGAATGTTGATCACTCATCCAATCATTAATTACCAAGTTCAAAGTATCTATCTAGCTCTAGAGAACACCAATGACAAAACCAAACAGAGACAAATATCTATTTTAAATAGGATGGTCAGGGTTCACCTTGTGGGGAAGGTGGACAGGTTGAACTCAAAAAATCATGGGGTGGGGGGGTGCCTGGGTTGTACAGTCGGTTAAACATCAGATGCCTGGTTTCAGCTCAGGTTGTGATCTTAGAGTTGTGGGATCGAGCCCTATGTCAGGCTTCCTGATCTGTAGAGTATATGCATGAGATTCTCTCCCTCTGCTTCTGCTCCTCCCACTCATTTTCTATCTCTAACATAAATGTCTTAAAAAAAAAAAAAAAAGCTCACAAGGACATACAGGTGTGTAAGAAGTAAGAACAAGCCTTTTCCATGCATCTCAGAAGACCATGCACATATACCATCCAGTCACAAACCCCTCTCTCCACCAAAGAAAAACTACGTTCCAAAGAGAAGAGGAATCATTTCCTTGCTTTTCTTTATAACTGTATCACCCAAATGTGTATCCCAAATAGTGTACTTAAATTGTGCCCATTTCTTCTTTCTAGTTTATATTACTCAAGTTTCTTTTAATTTATAGTTTCACCCTCAATCCAATACTATTTTTCTTGCATTTAGCCATCAAGGAATCTTGGTCATTTAATCTATAAAGTGAACCATCAGGAGAGAAAGGGAAATAACTTTTTTTTTTTTTAAGATTTTACTTATTTGTCAGAGAGAGAGAGCGAGCATAAGCAAGAGGAGTGGTAGGCAGAGGGAGAAGCAGGCTCCCTGCTGAGCAAGGAGCCCAAAGCAGGACTTGATCCCAGGTCCCTGGGATCATGACCTGAACCAAAGGCAGATTTTTAACCAACTGAGCCACCCAGGCATCCCAAGGAAGTAACTTTTATCAGTCTTCTTTTGAACAGCTCTTTTATGCTTATTATTTATCTCTTCTTTTGCCCTTTGAGAAAGTTTAAAAATAATATTCTTAGAGGGCCCACCTATACTTTCCACAAGGAAAGACTTTCTCTCAATACATTCCCCTTTTCAGGGTTGAATGCTTTATTTGATTTATGAACTAGGTAGAAAAATTTGTGAGAGTGGGCTCAACTTCCTTCCTCTTGAGAGTTAACTAGTCGGAAAAAGTCAGTTTCTACTTCTTCGGGGCATCTGCCAATAAGCAGGGTCTGGGCTATGGGATTGGTGGAGATGTGTGCCCCAGTTCAGCCTAACTCTGATGAGCAATTCTAATAAGCCCATGTAGTTGACTTCAAGGGGGCCTGTCCTCCACTGGGCGTCCCCTAATAATAGTGGTATTTTGGCCCCCCTGCACTCCTTTACTTCATTTTTCAAATTGTTCAAAGCTCTGCAGAAGATAAACAGTGCTCACTTTATCTCAAAATTCACTGTGTAAGCACATGGAAATCATTACGAATTGTATATTATTTGAATAACAAGCATATTTCTAAAAAATTGAGTTGAAATATAGACTTTGTAATTTGAGTGATTTAAAATTTAAAAGGTATTAAGGTTGAGTAACACTTAAAGGACAACACTGAGTTCAGGAAACCAGCACTGCATATGAGGTTTTGGCAGGAATTCTACAGAACGTCGGAAACTATGGGTAAGATACACCATTAAGGTACGTTATCTCCAGCACCCTACATTTCTACATGAATGAAGAACTCCATTGTGAGATACCCAGTCCAATGTTAATGTGCAGCAAATAGAAACTGTCTTTTACCCAGTCCAATGTTAATGTGCAGCAAATAGAAACTGTCTTTTTTACTGTCTTACCATGGTAGGGTCATAATATGAAGCTTTATCAAAAAATTTTCAGGTGTACTAAAATGTGCTAAAGTTTAGCCAGAGAAGTCTCTATAATCCCATAAAATAAATTTATCTTCATAGAAGTCCTAATATTTCCCACCCTTTTCTTTTAGAGTTTTTAGGTATTTACTTTAGAGTTTTATTCCCATGAATAGTGATCTATTTATGAGAATAAAAAAACAAAGTATCTTTTAACTAAAGATCATCAAGTAATCTATTATTTTATTACTTATCATATACAACTGTGATGAATATCATCACTCATAAATTTATAGGCAAGAAGAAATTATTTTACTTTTAACTACATTTATTGAACATCTATGTTTCATAGTTGCAATGTAATCCCCTTGCTGGTAATTATAATTTAGAAAGTTCAGATCTAACTCTGTATATCATTACTTCTGCCAAAAATGCTTTGGTAAATCTTTGCTCTTTGACCTGAATAACTATAGTTAATACTTAGAAGTCTTTAGCACCATCATAGGTTAAAAGCCTAATATCTCATCTTCATTTATAGATCTCCTTCTCTGTTCTTAAGTATAACTATTTTACTTAACAAATAAAACCACATTCCTTTAATGAAGAAAGGGGGTCTTATTTTTGTCAGTATCACAGTTCATCTCAATAGTTAGAAAAGTAATAGTATTAACCATATATCTTTATCTGAAAGAGACAAAAAGCCCTACAGATTTCTTCTATATGATTATTACAAAGTAAAATGTGAAATAAGCAGACACAAATGCACTAGTGATTTTTCAGTGAAAAGAGCATTAGAAAGATGAGTAAAAGAGCTTTATTCATTGCAAGTCTATTTTTAGACAACATGTCAATTGCATAACAGAAATATTATCACCATGTCAACCAGCTTTCAAATTGCCCCTTGACCAGCTAAAATAAAAGGTTTGCATGACAACCAGGTTGCTAAGCATAACTGATATGGATTCATAGACTGCTGGACATTTTCTAACCAATTTGAATTAAATGTATTTTTACCTCAATATGAAGATACAAACTGACATATTCCTTTGAATGTCATCAGGAAAACTACAAAGATTAAAGACAGAAAGACAGATACATAGATAGATATAATGAAAGACAGAGAAAGAGAGAAGAAGGAAGGGAGGGGCGAGAGAGACTGAGAGAGAGAGGGAGACAGACAGACAGACATCAAAGTGGATTCAAAAAGAAATAATTATGGGTATTATTTTGGATACATTATTGATACCATCAACATGATTTTGGCTTTCAGCCTTTTTTTCCCTCTACCAAGAGTGAATTTTGCAATAGACAAATCCATAATTATATTCAGAGATTTTAGTACTCATCTTTCAATAACTGATGGAACAAGCAGATAGAAAATCAGTAAATACGAGAAGATACACAATCAACCAACTTGACCTAATTAATATTTACAGAATATTCCATCCAATAACAGCCAAATACATATTTTACTCGAATGCATCATACCATTTGACAACATAGACCATATTCAGGACCAGAAAGCAAGTCTCAATAACTACAATGGGCTCGAGTCCTATAGTCTATGTTTACTGACTAAAATGGAATTAAATTAAGTCAGTAACATATATATTTCTGGATAATTCCCAAATATTTGAAAATAAGAAAATAAATAATCCGTGGGTCAAATAAGAAATCAAAAGGGAAATAGAAACATTTTTAATTCAATAAATGTAAAAACACAAAATACCAAAATGGGTGGGAAGGTGATACACCAGCACTTAGGGATAAAAGCACAGTCCTAACTACCTACAGGAGAAGAAAAAGAAAGTTTTATATCAATGACCTCAGTTTCAAAATGAAGCTCAAAATAAGCAGAAGGAAGCAAATAATAAAGATCAGATCAATGAACTAGAAAACATAAGAGAAAATAGAGATAAATCAATGAAACCAAAAGTTGGTTCATTGAGGAAACACAACTTATGAACCTCTTGCCAGACTGGCCTGGGAAGACAGAGAGAGAGAGCACAAGAAACTAGTTATCAGCATCAAAAATGAGATAGATGATACTCATGAAACTAATATTACACTCTTATGTTAACTCACTAGAATTTGAAACTTGAAACATAAAGAATGAGATAGTGGATATGAACTGCAGCTATTTAAAAACTAGCTGATCACTTAATTTTCCTTACATTTTTGTATCCTGCTCCCAAGTCTCTATGACGTTTCTCAGAGCCTACTGCATTTTAGCGGCTTTCCAATTAGCCTTCATTCCTCCAATTTTGCTTCCGTTTAAAAAATCTGGTTTCTACAAAGACTTCATTTCATTTTCCTTCTTGAGTGGTGTTTTGGGGCTTCGATCTCTTATTCTGTAGAGAAAATGGCCTCTTCTGTCTCTGCACCCCTTCACTGATGGTTTATTTCCTGCAAATTTGGCTGCGGGTGTGTTTTTTCCTTCACTACTTGCCTCCATGCTCCTTAAGATTTTGTAACCTTGATTGAAAAAAGTTTTCACCATCAGCCTATGAAAACATTCTTATTGGTTTAAATAACTGAAGGTTAATTTTGCACCAAAGTGCCACTTATTATGTAGGCTCTGTCTAAATTCTATATCCAGGAGCATCCTGCTTCAGTAGACTTAACTAACCTGTATATGACCTTTACTGTATTTGGTAACTCCTCCTCGTATCTCCTGGTCTGGCGCTACTTGTATCTCCTAACTTCACTGAAAATGGAGTTCAGGTTTCTGGTTTATGCTCACCTTGCTGCTTTTGGATAATGTTCAAGAGAAGAAATCATTTTAAAATCTGGTATTTCATTTATTCTAAACTATCTTTTTAGTAAGAAATATATAAAGAATATTAGTGTTATAAGAATAACACAGTCTGTTTACTTTAGAAGTATTAATGTAGTTTCTTTCAAAAAGATTTTATTTATCTATTTGAGAGAGACCACAAACCGGGCAGAGGAAGAACGAGATGCAGGCTCCACCACAAGACACTGGGATCATGAGCTGAGCCAAAGCAGAAGCTTAACTGACTGAGCCACCCCCGCACCCTGTAGTTTTAATCACAAAGAATTCAGAGATTTTAAAAAAAGAAAAAAAAAAAGGCTCACAAGTTAATTGTTAACTTTTGGTGGCACTTTGATACACTACCACACTAGTAAACACAATTAATATAAATAGTCCTGAGAGTTAATTTTATTGTCCTATCATTTATTCCAATATGTAGTATTAAATAGACACTTTATCATCTTATCAGAAAATGAACACAGGAAAAGGTATGGCTGTCTGGACTCTAAACACAACCTAAACAGAAGAAAAATAAAAGTTATATAGTACTATTTAGAGAATGTATAAAATTTTAAACATAAACCTTCACTCTAGAAAGCAATTAAGAGTTATAAACCAAAAATATTTTCATTCCAGAAATGAAATTTTCATTCTAGAAATCAGCTGAAAATTTAAACACAATCTTTGTCAAATATAAGTTTATTTTGCCATTCCCTATTCAGGGTAATCTGGGTTAAACTCATGGGTACTCTGACTTGGTGAAAGAACACAGCAAATGGACATCAGCTTTTAGAATTGTATCTTTTCCAAAGTGAGCCTCAGATAAAATCACCAAACCAAACACATACCTCTGTGAGCTCCAGGAAATTCATTTTCACACTTACTTTAATCATTTCAGTATATTGGTACTATTTTCTGTTTCAGTTGTAATTCAAAGAATACTTTTAAAATTTTTATGAAAGCACAAAAGACCCTGAATAACCAAAGGGATCTTGAGAAAGAAGGACAATGCTGGAGGCAACATGCTCCCTCATTTCAAACTGCATTAGAAAGGTATAGTAATCAACATAGTATAGTATTGGCATGAAAACAGACACACAGATCAATGGATCAGAGAAATACCCCCCCACACACACACACAAACACACCCACATACACGGTCAATTACTTTTTGACAAAGGCACCAAGAATATGTAATGGAAAAGAACAGTCTGTTCAATAAACGATGTTGGGGAACCCAGACGACCACACGCAAACAAAAAAAACACAAAAAACAAACTGGACCACTATCTTACACAATAAATTAACTCGAAAAACATTCAAGACTTGAATATAAGCTCCTTGACATGGGTCTTGGCAATCCTTTTTTGGAACTGACTCCAAAGACAAGAAAAACAAAAATAAACAAGTAGGACTCCATCAAACTGGAAACCTCCTGCACCACAAAGAAAATCATCAAAAAAATGAAAAGGCGACGTACTGAAGGGAGAAAATATTTGCAAAACAAAGATCTAATTGGGAATTAACTCCCAAAATATATAAAGAATGCATGCAACTCAATAGCACACAAACAATCTGATTTAAAAATGAGCAGATGACCTCAATAGATATTTTCCCAAAGAATAATACAGATGGCCAACAGATACATGAAAAGATTATTAACATCACTAACTGTCAGAGAAATATAAACCAAAACCACATTCTAATAAATGTTAAAATGACTACCATCACAAAGACAAGAAATAACATATTGGTGAAGATGTAAAGAAAATCCTCATGTACTGTTGGTGGGAATGCCAACTGGAGCAGCCACTATGGAAAACGGTAGGGAGGTTCCTCGAAAAGGTAAAAATAGAACTACCTTACAGTCTAGCAACTCCACTTCTGGATATTTATCCAAAGAAAATAAAATATACCTAACTTGAAAAGATAGATCTACCCCCATGCTATTGCAGCATTATTAATAATAGCCATGAAACTGGAACAACATAAGTGTCCATCAACAGACGAATGGATAATGGCACATACATATAATGGGATATTATTCAACCATAAAAAAGATGCCATCTGCAAGATGCCATCTGCAAGATCCAACATGGATGGACTTTGAAGGCATTATGCTGAATGAAATAAGTCAGAGAAAAACAAAGACCATGTGATCTTACTTACATGTAGAATATCACAGGAAAAAAAACAAACAAATATAACAAAATACATAACAAAAAAACAAACAAAAATATAACAAGCAAAAAACAAACTTAAAGGAAAATACAGAGAAAAGACAGTGATTGCCAGAGGTCGGAGGGTGTGGGCAGCAACGTGAGTGAATGAGTGAAGAAGGTCAAAAGGCACAAACTTATAGTTAGGAAATGAGTAAGTCATAGGGATGTAATGTACACCACAGTAACTACAGTGGCTAATAATGAATTACATAATTAAAAGTCACTAAGAGAATAAATATTAAAATCCTCATGACAGGAAGAAAAATATTGTAACTATGTATGGTGGCATATGTTAAGTAGACTTATTGTGGTGATCATTATATCAATATATATGCAAATATCAAGTCATTATGTTGCATACCTAAAACTAATATATCATTTGCACCCCAATAAAAAAGAATACTTTAAATTTTAAATGGTTTCCAAGATTATTTTTTAAATAAAGTCACATTTTTTAAATAAAATGTTGAAATTTTTATACCGAATATTAAGTTTTATCAACATAAATTACTTGGGAATATTAGAAAGCCAAGTGGTGACACCTGGGTGGTCAGTCATTTAAGCATCTGCCTTCGGCACCCGTCATGATCCTAGGGCGCTGGAATCAAGCCCCAAACAGACTCCTGGGAGTCTGTTTCTCCCTCTCCCTTAGCCCTTTCATCCACTTGTACTCTCTGTGTCTGTCTCCTTCTCTTTCTCAAATAAATAAATAAAAATATATATTTTTAAAAGTCATGTTAATTTACTATTATAATAGAGCCTCTCTGGTATTTAGCTAGTGTGTCTGATTACATTATCTTTGTTCTTTCCGTATAATTCACTATGAATAAATTTTAGAAGTATTTTGGTTTTTGGTAAATAATTCAGGCACAAGATACAAAATTCAAAAGAAAGGAAAGATAATTAGTTCAACTCGACCTCTCAGTCATCTTCACTACCTTCCTAGAGACAACTCACTATCTCCAATGTCTCATAAAAGGTCCAGAGGTGATCTATGTATATAAACTATACACACACACAAACACTTCCTTTTAAACACAAATGGTAGAAAGCTGTATACGTTTTTCTGTACATTTTCTTTTTTTTATTTAAATTTAATTAGCCAACATATTGTACATCTTTATTCAGATGTAGTTCAGTAATTCATCAGGTGCATATAATACCCAGTGCCCACTCCTGCATGAATGGAAATGCCTTATCCTGCTGAATAGATGCAGAGTATTTTATGAGTATGTCATGACTCAATAGTACATTTAGATTGTTGTTCATTTAGGTTTCTAATCATTCACTAGTACTAGCATTCTTTTTTTTTTTTAAAGATTTTATTTATTTATTTGACAGACAGAGATCACAAGTAGGCAGAGAGAGAGGAGGAAGCAGGCTCCCTGCTGAGCAGAGAGCCCGATGCGGGGCTCGATCCCAGGATCCTGGGATTGTGACCTGAGCCGAAGGCAGAGGCTTAACCCACTAAGCCACCCAGGTGCCCCTAGTACTAGCATTCTTGATATTAATATTCTTTTACACTTCACACATGTATATTTGTAGGATAAACTACAAGTAAAACTGGATAAGGGTTTGTCACAAATTTTGATAGATATTAGGAAATGGCCTTCTTAGAAATATAGAGGATGTGTAAAATTTGACTTGAGATCAGGGCAAGAGAGTCTTTATTTCCCCTCCAAACACTCACCAATTTATTTTCAAATATCTTGAATTCTGTTGATCTAAAAGGTGAGAAAATACAGGTTTTTAGTTTTAATTTGAATGTCAATTTTCCTTTAAATATAAGTAAGTATAGTTTCCAGTGACTGCTACCTTTATCATTCACTTACATGAGCTACCCCACCTCAACCTCAAAGACACCCTACCAACAATTCCTATGCTCCTTCTTATTTTTCATCATCTTCATATAATCTTATAGAGAAATATGTACACACCTAAACATACATCAGTATATATAAATATATGTGTTTTTCTCACTTTTGTTTTATAAAATTATGATCATACTATTTATTTCTATGTCTTGCTTTACTTACCCAATTATAGACCTCAAGAAAATTAACTTAGCATTAATTTATATTTTTTGCTTGTTATATAAAATATAGATATGTTATTCTATTATTCTTATATTGTTGAATATTTACTTTGTTTCTATATTTTTACATTGATAATGATAAACATATTAGTTAATATATTTACATACTAAAACAATTTTATTTATTACAACTTTGTAATATATAAATTGACTTATACTGGGATCCATGCCTTAACTCTCTATTTTGTGTAGCTGAATTATCTAATCATTTTTCTATACTACATTTATGTTAGCATCAGGGACCTTAGAATATATTGTAATTTTTTAGTAAGACAAGTCCTTCCTCCTGTTCTTTTTCCTATATTACTTGGTTCTTTTGGGGTATGTATTATTTCATATATATTCTATAATTTTCTCTAGTTACAAAAAATCCTATTAAAATTCTACTATGAACTACTTTAAATTTATATGATAATTTTGGGAAGGTTAAATCTCACACTATATCTTTTCATCAAAAACTGGCTAATGAATTTCCATTTGTTCAGATCTTGTTTTATGTACTTTAACACACATCATAATATTAATTATAAAGGTCCCATGATCTTCTAACCAAATTTGTCACTATCTATTTTATATCATGGTATTATTACAGATAAACTACTTTAATTTATATTTTCTATGTGCTAAGTGCAATAGAAAGTAAATACTGAGTTTTGTATATTTATCTTGTAGCCAGTCACTTTACTATTTGCTTATTAACTCTAAACTGAAACAAAAACAAAAACAATCTCCACAGATATACATCAGTTTTGATGTGTAGCCACATGTCATAAGGAACTGAATTTGCCCACAAACATATGAGCTAAGAAGTCTTTGCTTCTCTGGCTAAGCCACTGGAGCATTTTAGAATACCTAGATAAAGCTGTGGGATAATAATTGTGTGTGCTCCAAGCAAGTAAATTTCTAAGAATATTTTTTATGTGGTAATATATAACTAATACAAAGATCAATTTATAGTGTTAATAATTATAACTAACAGATACTACCCACATTGTCTACTTATGGAAACTTCCTGGCGTTTCCTTTGTGTCTTGATAAGCACACCACAAAAGTCACTTTTTTAGTATTCTATGAACATTTGAAAAAATATTTTTAAGATATAGATGTCATTGTATGCCAATTAGATGTAGGATGCTTATTATATTATTAGGTTTCCTCCATGTTTACATATTTTTTTTAGCCAGTTAGTCTATTGGACTGAAGGGAGTAAGTTAAAATTTGTTATTCAATATGATTTCTACTTTTTGTTGCATTTGATTTATGAATTTTCATGAAGTGCTATTTTGTGCAAAGATATTTATAACAGAAAACCTTTAGGTTCTTTCCTTTTATCATTACAAAGTTTCCTTTCTCTATTTTTTTTTCCATTTTATTTATTTTTTCAGCGTAACAGTATTCATTCTTTTTGCACAACACCCAGTGCTCCATGCAAAACGTGCCCTCCCCATTACCCACCACCTCTTCCCCCAACCTCCCACCCCTGACCCTTCAAAACCCTCAGGTTGTTTTTCAGAGTCCATAGTCTCTTGGTAGGGGGATAGGAGAAGAATAAATGAAACAAGATGGGATTGGGAGGGAGACAATCCTTTCTCTATTTTTTAAAAAATGTTTATTTATTCATTTATTTATTTGTCAGAGAGAGAGAGAGAGAGCCCAAGCAGGAGGAGCAGCAGGCAGAGCAGGTAGAACAGGCAGAGGGAAAAGCAGGCTCCCCACTGAGCAAGGAGCCTCACGCAGGACTTGATCAAAGGACCCAGAATCATGACCTGAGCCGGAGGCAGTTGCGTAACGGACTGAGCAACCCAGGCGTCCCTTTTTTCTATTTTAATATTTTTGTTTCAACTTTCCAAATTTGTTATCTATTTAAATGATACTTGTCTTTTTAAGTATTCCTAGAATGCCCTTGCGTATTTTCATTCATATTTTTGCATATATTTCAGAGTTACTTTGAGATCAGTCACTTACGTGTGTGTATGTTTCTGAACACATGTATGTGTGTATACATGTATGTGTGTGTGTCTATCTTTTCAATTAATTTTTACTTTAATAGAAGAATTTAGCTCATTTACATTAACTGGATATAGAAAATGGGTTTGATCTTACAACTATCAACTTATTTTCTTATATACTTCTCTTTTTATTGTATTCAGAAAGTCTATTGCTAAATTACATTCATTTCCTATGGATTCTTTATATATGTTTGTTCTGTAAAGAATAAACTTAGAATCAGTATTTTTTCATCATTCTGACATCCATTCCTAAACAAATCAGATGTAATTCTTCTTTTCCTCTGAAGGGAAAGAGGATTATAAAATTCAAGCAGATTCCACAGCATTTTTTAAATTAGAAATTAAGGAGGACACTATAAACTCAAGAATATTAAATATAAATATAACTACTTTCCTTTTTATGGCAAATTCCATTTATGCAACGCTGGATCATTGATATTCCAAAAAACAGACTGCCCACTCTGAAAAACTTCCTCTTCAGAGAGCAAGTAAACATGTGTTTTCCTTCTGTTCTCTTAGTATTTATTGACTTTATTTCCGTATCTTTTAAAACTTTCTATGCATACTAACAATGTTCCACATTTTCAAAGTCTAGGTCATATTTCTTTATCTCCATAATGTTTCCAATTACTTCTCTAATTAGACTTCAAAATAGTCTTGAATTTTAATCTATATTGATATATTTCACATGGAATTAGATATTTTCTTTAATTTCTTCACTGATTTAACAAATACTTCTGAAGTTTTACTCTGTGCTCAGAACTGTGCTAGGATTTGAATACAGCAAGATAAAATATAACATAATTACTGGCCTTGAAGAGCTCATATCAAATAGAATTTCTTTTTTAATTTTTTTATTTATTTGACAGACAGAGATCACAAGCAGGCAGAGAGGCAGGCAGAGAGAGAGGGGGAAGCAGGCTCCCTGCTGAGCAGAGAGCCCGATGCGGGGCTCGATCCCAGGATCCTGAGATCATGACCTGAGCCAAAGGCAGAGGCTTTAACCCACTGAGCCACCCAGGCGCCCCCAAATAGAATTTCTTAAATAAGTTTAACTCCACTGCAAACATTCCATTTTGAAGTGCATGTCAAACGGAAGTCAGTTACAACATTTTACAATGACAGTTTTCTTGGCACTGCAAATCACTGCTTTGGTTACATTTCACATTACAGTAAGTGGGAAGAAAATATCAGCCAAAAAAACTCTTAAATTCTTTAAAATTAAAAAAAAAACTTAAATTTCCAATTTTTTTGAAAAAATGGAATCAATGAATATTCATCTTCTTCTCCTTTCCATACCAAAGATGATCTAAATTTTTAATGTTTTCGCTGCAGCAGTGGCTCGCCCTTGTCCCACTGGAAGTGAGAAAGACAGAGAAGCAGTGTGTGGGCATAAAAGATGATGGGGGCAGTGTCACCGGTGTTATTCCTGCCTTTTATTTTTTTCAAGAAAGTGGGTAGAGAGCAGTGATAAAACATGATGGTTCAGTTCATTCACACAATGGATGACCACTTATCTAGGTTTGCCCCAATAGTTTCAGTTCATGTCTGTTGTCCCAACACAATTATTAGGACTGTTCCATTTTGCTTTCCAACGTGTCCCTATTTGGACAACAAATTGCACTGTTGCCCCATTAATATAGTGGTATATTAAGCTAATTATCTAGACTACAAAGATTTTGACATTCATTCAGTGTGCTAAAAACTTTGAATAGCTTTTCGGAGAAACAATTTCTGAATCAGAAGGAGAAATTCCTAAAGATCAAATTTGTCCAACAACTCCTAGCACTCATTTAATAGGGAAGCAGATAAGAGTCATAAAAATTCCAGGCCAATTTCATGCTAGTCCAATTCACTCTTACCTTAACAGGAGAATCCTGGATTCCATGGAATCCAGTGACAGCCCAGATGAGAGGTGGTTAATGAGGGAGATGCTGCCTAGGAAAGCAAAAGTAAAATCAGAATCTATCCATTAAACCATTAATTCTAGCCATGACAAAAAATATATGAAAAGCACTCACATTTGATCATTGCCAGAGGAAAAAAGATTCTTATTGACAAGGCTATCAGATGGAACCCACCTTTTTTTTTTTTTTTAAATCGTAAGAGCTAAAACCATGATCTGGCAACCAGTTCTAGATAGTACAGAATAAAGCCCAAATCTTTAACTTGTTTTCAATGTTTCATTTAACTTTAGAATCCAATGTAAACCTTATTCTGTAGTCAGGATTAGCACAGACCACCCTCAAATGCCACTGCATTTGTTAGCTCTCACTAAGCTATGCCACATAACGAATAATCTCAAAGTCTTAGTAGCTTAAAACTAATGTTTATTTCTTGCTTGTTACATATAAGGTGCAGCTTGACTGTGGCTATTCTCTGGGCCAGGGGTAATTACCTATTTATTTCAGGGAAGAGCCAGAGATCAAACTGAACTGGTTACGTTTAAAATTTTTGCTCATGTGAAACACATATCACGTAAGTCATATTTCACTAGCCAAAATAAATCAGACAATGAAGCCTAACATCAGCAAGGCAGAGAAATGTAATCCTACCACAAAATGAAGACAGAGAAATATTTCACAAAAATCATAAAGTATAACACAGTCATGTTCAAACGTTATTTCAGTAAGTGTGTGTGTGTGTGTGTGTGTGTGTGAGATCCTGTGTGCTTGGAATGGTGTTCCTATGTTCCCAGTCCTTTTATTGCCAAATTCTCCCACCTTTCAATTCTCACTTATGATTTCATAAGTCCATTCCTATTGGTTTCTGTGCACTATATTTTTACCTCATTTACTCTTCTGTGTACTTATCACTTATTTTGACAAAAAACTATGACTTGTATCGTAATACATTTCTTTCATGTCCTTATGCCTTGTGTTAAGAACAAGCACCATACCCTCTTTTGATTAACGTCTGTACTATGCCCACATAAAATACAATGAAAATACTTGTTTAATTCAACCTTCACTACTATCTGCCCCCTTTCATTTCATTATAGGTTCTGAAGAGTTAAGGACCAAGTATCAATGATATTATTTCAATATTGATGCCATTTATTTATTCAACATTAATTTAAACATACACTTGTAACCGGTACAATCTCGCATATAAAGATGCACTGTTGACTCAACAATAATGCTCTATCAACATTGATATTTGCAGTCTGATTTAAGAGGGGAAAAAAAACCATCGGATTTGGAAGCTTGCCGACTATGCCTTTGAGAAAGTTACTTAACCTCTCTGAGTCTTAGGTATAAAATATGAGTAAAGCCTACCTGTAAAAAATTATGTGGTATATGTAATGTGCCCAAAACACATTATTTCTAATTTCATAATTTCTAGCCAAACTGAGGGACCAAAAGAGCCTTATCTTTACTAATTATGAGAAATATATAGAAACAATGTTCATATTCACAAACTCCTTAAGCTGTGTACCTATCTTTGTCCACTGGGATCAATCTCTCCCTCTAAAACATTTTAACTCACTGCAATTAACAGTAAAACACTCTGAAATTATCTACAAATGACAATTTACCATATCCAGCTTATGTTTGTATCTCTAAGTAAGTAAGAGAGTTATATCACATTGTGAGTATGAATAACTATAAGGTATATGGGGAAAAACAGTAAATCAACAGATCAATAATGCTATAAAATAATGCTATAAAAACACTTTCCTATCTTTCCCTTATCCTGACATTTCCTCTGCCTTATCTTCACAGGCAATGAAGGAGAAGTCTGAAAGTCATTTAATAATATATTATGTGTGTTGGGGGTGGTGTTTGTATGCGTGTGTGTTAGTATTTGCAGGCGGTTATCAGAGACTCCTTAACAAAAATTATTTTGGGGGAAGGCTGAGATTCAGACATCATGTTAAAATAACATATTGGTCTCAAAGAAACAGAAGTTTTTAATAAGCTAGGACCAATATTCCAAAACAAGTTGTGCCAGGAATTTTGCACTCCTTCAGTAAAGGTTAAGACAGTATTACATCTGCAAAACATTTACTTTAAATCTCTTTTCCTTTAGAAATCACGACTCTTGCTTTTTATGTTTTGGAAAAGCCCAGGACTCTCTAAGTTAGTAAAAGAATTGTGATTTAATATCACCATGATCTCACAATTTCTGCCTTGAGCATAGAAGTCTAAAGGTAGATAACTTTCTTAAAAGGCTTTCAAGATTTAATTATTGCTCATATCTTCATTCACAACAGGTTACTATAGCCATGGCAACAATTTTAGAAAAGCACCATAGCCAAGTAACACGATGAAAGTTTTTAACGGGTTTATAAAATAAAAGGCATTACAGAAGGATTCAGCGCACTTTAGTGATCGAAACTTCTTCCCAGCTGCTTGAAGTTATTTATGTCAACATATCAATGATTTGAGCTTATATGCACAGAAACAAAAATAAGACTTAAACAAAGGTACAAATCATTCTGCAGCAACTAGGTTTAACCCTATTTCAGTATCATCATGGGAGGGAGCAAGACAGTGGTGCCCTACTAGAGGTAGAGCTAAGAAAAACTCTAGTGCTTTGATTTTTTTTTTTCTTCTGGCAGCTTTTTTATTATTCAGTCCATATTAAACATTTTGAGGAAAACTGTGGATAGACTTAGTTCCAATAAGAAATGATCATTTCTGACTTTCAAAACACAATGGATGGTCCTAGAGCACCCACTGGTATAATATTCAGATGTGTGTCTCTTCAATAATAACTTGACATATAAGAGTTTCATGCTACTAATGCTCAATCAGCAAATATCAAAGCACTGCTAAATTTCATTGCTCACCACCCCCATTTCAGCAGTGAGGATAATAGTCTGTTGTCCTGTTATCTGTGGTTAGGTTACATCTATTTTTTTTCCATTTGGTAGAAGCCTATATTCATATACAATTTCAAAATTAAATTTGAAAATGCCAAAGTTGATTGATAAGGTTAAAACTAAGCATCATAATTAATTGATGAAAAAAAATGTGGTAATGGGTAACTAATTACCCACATCAATGGATGAGATTAGTCCTGAAGATGCCAGAAATTTTACTCATGTTACTAAATCGATTCTGTTCTTCCAATTCCAATACGTGGTAGTTTTTTCCCCACACACCAAGCAATTCTCTGACACCAGCTGGGTGTCCTACAATCAATTCAATTCTGACACTATCTGCAATGGAGATAGCATCAGATCCCACAGGTTAAGGGCTCAGTCATACAAGACTGCTTCGCACAGGCACTCTTCAAACACCAGCTACCAATCCAGACTGTCCAGCTGTGCTTCTGACCAACTAGCTATAGGCTGGAACCCCTTCTTGGGTTCAGTTAACTTGTTAGAGTGGCTCACAGAACTCAGAGTGACATTTGACTTACTAGATCAGCAATTTATCATAAAAGGATATAACACAGAACAGCCAGATGGAAGAGATATATAGATCAAGGTATGAGGAAAGTGCATGGCACTTCCATGCCCTCTCCAGGTGCACCATTTTCCCTGTACCTTCACATGTTCATCATCCAAAAACACTCCAAAATCTGTCCTTTCAGATTTTTATAAAGGCGGTGTTGCGTAGACATGGCTGATTAAATCAATGTCTCCTCCATCCCACCAACCACCCCAGCTCAGGGGTTTGGAAGTTTCAGTTGGTTTCACGTGGTTATTCTCTTGGCAACCAGCCACCATCCTTAGGTGGAGTTCAGAAGTCATCTTGTTAACATAACAAAAGATACTTTTACTGTCCTCATCCCTTAGGAAATTCCTAGGGTTTTAGGAGCTCTGTGCCAGAGATGAAGATAAAAAGCAAATATATACTTCTTTATAAATCACAATATTACAGTTTCTAACATTAATAATTAGGTCGATTTTTACATTAATTTTAGACATTAAAATAATTTTCTTTACCAAAAATATTTTTATTAATAATTTTAAGTTTTTTTCTAATCAAATTGGCATCCCATTTCAAATCCTATACTCTACAGAAATTACATAGAGTTGATAAAGACAAATTGTTTTAATTGTTCATTCATTCATCATATACTTACTGAATGCTTATATATGTCAATGTATTAGTTTCCTCTTTTCACTATAAAACAAAATATAACAAATTTAGTGGCTTAAAACAATAGAAATTGAGTCTCATACTTCTGCATATGAGAAGTAAAAAATGAGTCTTAAGGAATGAAAAGCAAGGGATCAGCAAGTTGTTTCCTTCTAGAGCATCCAGAGGAAAATATGTTTCTTGTCTCTTCCACTTCTAAAGGCTGCTCCCATTCTGTGGCTCCTGGTCACATCACTCCCATCTCTGCTTCAATTTTCACATCATCTCCTCCACGGTAATCAAATTTCCCTTTGCTTCCCTCTTATAAAGAGGTGGTATATACACACAAAAGAATATTACTCAGCCATGAAAAGGAATGAAACTTGCCATTTGCAATGACATGGATGGAGCTAAAGAGTATTATGCTAAGTAAAATAAGTCATTCAGAGCAAGACAAATACCATATTATCTCAATGATTTGTGGAATTTAAGAAACAAAACAACGAACAAAAGAAAAAGGAAGAGAGACACCAAGAAACAGACTCTTAACTATAGGGAACAAACTGAGGTGAAGTGAATGAGGTATGGGTAGGGAGGGGGGGAATCAAGAGTACACTCATCTCGATGAGCACTGAGTATATATGGAATTGCTGAATTACTGTATTGTATACCTGAAACTAATATAACATTGTATGTCAACTACATTAGAATTAAAATTTAAAATGTAATAAAAATCATAGATAGATAGATGAAAGAAAGAAAGAAAAAAAGAAAGAAAGTAAGTTAACAACAACAAAATCCATCTGGGCAAACTCATATAGTTTTCCAAGCCTGGAAATAATCTGTGGCTCAAGGCATCCTCTGGGCCAAAGGCTCTGTCCTTGAAGTCATCTTTCCTTCTTCTTAAAGGGTAGTACGTATTTTCAGCTAGTAGTTTTATCAGTTTGTTTTATGCCTGTAGAGTTCTGGTAGTCTGAGAACTTTCTTTCATTTTATCTGCCTGTGACCCTTTTAGTCTAGGCTAGCAGTATTTCTGCTGATTAAACAATCTCAACAACTTTGTGGGTCTCCTGTGTATGTCTCAAGGATTCACTCTATTAGACAAGAAGCTCCTCCACAGATCTTTCTGATATAATCTAATCTCTATTCCTGGCTTCTGCTGACATGCTGAGGAGATCAATGAGTCATGTATCTAATCCATTTAGCACTAGCCAAACTTTGTCCAAACACAATCTTGGTCTTCTCTCCAGAGTACAAATACCTCATACTAAATCTTCTAATTTTAACACCTTTCACAATCCAGATAGGTTAAGAATTTCCTAGATGATCAAATCTTAGTTCCCTTTTGCATAACCATTCTTCCCTCTATTTACCTCTTTCTCTTACATTTTACAACAAGCAGCAATTGGAAAGCAGGCCGTACCTTCAATATTTTCTTGGAACTATGCTCACCTAATTCATCACTTGCAAGTCCTGCTTTCTACCTAGGTATAGGACATAACTAAGCTAAGCTTTCTGCCCCTTTATAACAAGATTCCTCTTTCCTCCAGTTACTAGTTAAGATGTTCCTCATTTCTTATGAGCCCTTGGCAGCATATTTTACTAATATTTTAATGCCATATTTTTAACAATCTGCTCAAGAAAATTTAGGCTTTTTCTATAGTGTTCCCCATAATTCTTGCAGATCCTATTCAATACCCAATTTCAAAGTCACTTCCACATTTTTAGACACTTGTTACGGCAACTATCTACCTATAGGTACCAAAATCTGTGTTAGTTATTTTGCTGCAATGATAACAAATTAACACAAACGCAGCAGACTGAAAAAAACAAAAACTTCTCCTCTTTCAGTTCTGCAGGCCAGAAGCCCAAAATTAATATTATGTGGCAAAAATTGAGGTATCATTAGGAGTGGTTCCTTCTGGAGGCTTCAGGGAAGAGTCTGTTCTTTACCTACTCCATTTGTAGAGCCTAATGCCATTCTTTGGCTCATGGCCATAACACTCCAATCTCAGCTTCTGAGTCACATCACCAACTCCTGTACTGTAGTCAGTTCTCCTTTGCATCATTCTTATGAGAGTACTTATGATTACATTTGGGGTTCACTTGGATAATCCAGGGTAATTTTGCCATCTCAAGATACTTAACCACATCTATAAAGTTCCATTGCCATATAACATAACACATTCATAGTTCCACAGGTTCCAATGATTAAGGCATAAATATACTTAAGGACCATTACTCTGCCTACCATATTAAGCATTATTCTAGATGTTCATAAATAACTAAGAACAAGACAGCCCCTGAAGCCAAATAATTTTCAACCTAATCCTAATGCTTTGGGGTTTTTTCCTCCCCTCTCTTTTAAACATCTTTCCTAAGGTTGCGCAGACAAAAAAGAAAAAAAAAATGCCAAATACAGGTGAGGCTAGGGCTGGAAGAAATAATCATGATGTAAACCAAACCCAGAAAGTATACAAACATAGCCTCGTATAAACATCCACATTGGTAATGAGGACCCTGAAGTAGCAAAAAGCCGAAGGCTTAAGCAAGGACGGGAGTTAGAAAGTCAAGCAACAGGAGCCAGAAACAAGAAGACCCTGAAAATGAAGAAATTTTATCAGGCAGTCAAACCTCTCTCATTCTTTTCCTCCCCATGACAGATGTAAATCCTAGTAACAATAAAGTCAACCACTGGATCAATGGCTGCAATGGAGAGTGCAAGCTTTGAAATTTTTTTTTAACACTTTTTTTTTTTAATATTTTATTTATTTGACAGAGAGAAATCACAACTAGGCAGAGAGGCAGGAAGAGAGAGAGGAGGAAGCAGGCTCCCTGCGGAGCAGAGAGCCTGATGCGGGCCTGGATCCCAGGACTCTGGGATCATGACCTGAGCCGAAGGCAGAGGCTTTAACCCACTGAGCCACCCAGGCGCCCCGCAAGCTTTGAAATTTTAAACAAATAAACAAGGACTGTATTGCTTCATGCATAAACTTTTAGAATATCAAAGATTTATTAACTTTCTTTTTGAAAATTCTCTCAATTTATTTTCTTCTCGACTCAATAATAAAATTCTAGTTCTTACAGACCTCTACAAAGTACTACTTACCTGTTTACTTATCTCTAAACAAGACTCTATTTATAATTTGATAAAAATGTATAATCCTTTTTCCCCATCTACACAACCTCTATCCCTCTGCTTTTGAAGGGGTTTTGCATCTTGTGTTTATATTTGATAGATTTCTATTTGAACGTGAATTCTTAGTATTTTATGAGTGTTCCATCTTGGCTTTCCATATATGAATACAGATAGGCCATATTGTTTCTCAGAACAGATACTCCCTCTCTTTATGTGAACATTTAGCATCTGCCTACTGATGACAGTACAATCTTTATGTGTCAGCCATAAAAACTTCAAATTGATGGAAAGTATCTGTCTATTCAAAATGGGTATTTTGCTCCTTCTCCCCAAATCCTAAAGCACATATCTCCCCAGTTTTGTAAACAGTAACACTGTACCTCCATGCGATTTAAACTTGTAGAATTTGGGCGTCATCTTACCATTCTGTATTCTATTATAACATAATTAACCTCCATGAGAATGAGCGAACATAGGGCCAGTCGTCTGAGTTAATAGATTACTCCTCTCATTGTTCAGCAGACCTATCAATCACCACGGAGCACCATGATGACTGAATCACTTCTAATACTGTTCTTGGGAGAGTATGAACATTTGGGGTCAGCAGAGAACAAGAACAAAAACAAAGCTTTGGTAGGGGTGGTGTGTGTGTGTGTGTGTGTGTGTGTATGCATGCACGCACCCATGCGCACACATGTGTGCATGTATTTATGTGTGTTCATGAAAGACAACTCTGCAGGAATTCATTTCTAGCATAAAAATTGATTTCAAGTAATAAAATAGAAAGTATTCCAAAAGGGAAATAATGGCTAAATAACCTCAGGAGATACCCCAAGGTATCACTCTGTCATTCTCCAATTTCACCCTGATGATTTCACCCTGTATCAAAACCCTGAAAATGCAGGCAAGGTTAATATTACTAGGGCACTGGAAAGTTGCAATTTTCATTGCATACTTTTCTTTTTTCCCCTGAACCGCAGTCAGCTGAATAATACATATAACCTTTCATTTTTTATGAAAAGCAACAGCTGGCAAATTGTTAAACTGTTTGGAAAATTCTGGCAAAGTAATGTTAGTTTAAGACAATGCTAGCTGACATAAACTTGTCGCGTTAGGACAGATTAAAAAGACTAATGCAAATGTAAGGAAAGAAATAAAAAAGGTCATTGCACCACAGTAAGATCTTGCCCTGGGCCTGGACTCTCAACGATATATCTGAAACTGCTGCTGACTGACGCTATTAAAAAGGGAAAAAAAGAATCCATCTACATGGATCCATACTAATGCGCTGCCCGACCTGTCATTCTATGGATATCAGCACATATAGCTGTGAAAGACTGAATGCAATTATTTCCTGTTTTCTCCAGTCACAATTGGAAATGTCAATCTGCATAGACTGCAAAGCAAGCATAGCTTAGAGCATGTTTTTCAATGCATTTTCATCATTTCCCTTTGAGTTTATCCCATCATTTATATGACAAATGGCTTTTTCCCCCATTATTGTGAGTGTTTGTATGTGCACACTATCCAATAACCAGAAAACACTGAAGAATACCACTTGTATTTTGATACATACAAATGAAAAGGATTTGTGAGATATTCTTCATGTATATTACACACAGACTGCCTTTGCACTAAAATATGAACATATCAGAATTTAATGAACTTAAGATCAATAGTAGTTTTCAGTTAAGCAGGACATTTCATATAACATTAACTCCTATGAAAACACAGTGAATTCTTATTTACTTATTTGCCCAAGTAAAATTGACATAATCATTTGGAATAAACTCATTTAGAAGCCACAAAAAAACAAAAACAAAAAGCTAATATCAAACCATAAATATCAGACTCTTCAATCCGTATTTGCAATAAATGATTCTAAGTCGCTATCATTCACAACTTAATATCCATGCAAAATTATTTTTTTTTGTCATCCAGAGTGACTCACTCTCTTCTGTGCTCTCTTTCTTGTTCCCTCTGTCATGCTGAAGTCAGTGTGTGTGTGTGTGTGCGTGTGCACATGTAGGTGTGCATCCTTTCCCCCAAAGCTTCCTGATTACGTGTGTTTATTTCTGAGTTTAAACTAAGTCAATTCCAGATTATCTCCTCCTCTGCCCCTTTTTCCCTTCTTCCTGAAGTTGGCTGAAAAATTTGAAAGCTTGCCATTATCATTATTTTGGGAGGAAAGATCTGATTTAACTTGTTTCGCTCTTCCATGATGTATTTCATGCCATCTGTGCTTCCTCAGGATAAGCCAGCAGTCATGTCGGACATCCACAGTCCTACCCTGTCCTGGAGTGGCTAGGCTCACAGGCCATCTTCTCCATCCTTCCTCCAAGCAACCTACCAATCATTCCTCTGAGCACTTCCACATTCCTTCTACAGGGTTTGGGAATACAGAGCTATCTCCCACACTGCAATCACAGCTTCACTTGGAATTTGCAAGGCTGCGCTTGAGTCCCTACTGAATCGTATTTTGCACACTCAACTGCCTGCAACTGAAAGTCATGATGTTAAAATTTATCTAATAGCTACAAATTTATAAATCATGCACTAAATTGTGGGGGCAAAATCCGGTATTAATTATGTAGGCCCACTCATATATACATATGCATAATTTTGTTTACTTGAAATACAGAAATAATTCAATCATATTAACCAAAGAGTACAGAAGTTTTAAAAATAACATAAGCAGTCTCTCATACCTCACTGTAAAACTTCCTTCCTTAGGTAACCAATAATGTACATTTTTTAAACTTATTTTGTACATTTCTATTATTTACATACATTATTCTATTACATGTATTATTCAATACATCATTATTCTTCAGTAATTAAAGTTGGTTGTTTAAATTAATAATATAACACATCCTCAAAATCAATATGGATCTGCCTATGATTTTTTAATAGAAGTTTGTTTCAGCCTTTTCCTTTTTCTGCAAATAGCAACTTTTTTCTTCTAGCCATACTTGGTTCCTCTCTTTCTCTTATACTCCATAGGTAATCCAAACCAAATCATCTGGGCTCAACCTTTTAAAAGCATAGAGATTCCCTCTACCTGTCCCCACTGTCTCTCTGTCTAAACTACCACTGTAATAGTCTCTTAGTGATTCCTCTTGTCTCCTGTCTTTACACTGCAAATAGTCTGTCTTCCACAGAGCAGACATAGTGATGTCTTTTGTGTTGTTGTTGTTTTGTTTTTTCCATCTTATTTTATTTTTCAGTGTTCCAGCATTCGTTGTTTATGCACCACACCCAGTGCAGACATAGTGATGTTTAAAAATATTTCCAGCCACAAATTTTTTAAAACTTAAATACATCAAAAAATTTTAAATGGGAAACTAAACCATAGAGTTTATGGGAAACCACAAAAACACAAAAAGGGGATTACTATAAAAGCCAAGTGGTTACTTTTGCAGAATGGGATGGACATATGGCAGGGCTTCTATGGTGGTTGACAAAGTTTCACTTCTTGATGTGGCTTCAAGGACATCTCCATCATATTTCAGTAAGATATGCATTTGTTTTGTGGGGCTTTCTGTTATGTGTTCAGTCATTTATTATTAACTGACATTTTAAAAAATATCTTTTATTTATTTATTTGACAGAGAGAGATCACAAGTAGGCAGAGAAGCAGGCAAAGAGAGAGGAGGAAGCAGGCTCCCCTCCAAGCAGAGAGCTGATGCAGGGCTCAATCCCAGGACCCTGGGATCATGACCTGAGCCAAAGGCAGAGGCTTTAACCCATTGAGCCACCCAGGCGCCCCTGACATTTTTTTAACTGTTTTTTTTTTTTTTAAGATTTATTCATTTATATCAGAGAGAGTGTGTGTGCACAGGCAGGGGGAGAAGCAGATCAAGAAGGAGAGAGAGAATCTCCCAGCAGACTCCCTGCTGAATATGGAGCTTGACTCCTGACTTGATCTCAGGACCCTAAGATCATGACTGAACCAAAACTGAGAGATACCTAACTGACTGAGCCACCCACGTATCCCTGACATCATTGTTTTAAATTTTTTTATTTATTTCTTATTTTTTTATAAACATATAATGTATTTTTATCCCCAGGGGTACAGGTCTGTGAATCACCAGGTTTACACACTTCACAGCACTCTCCATAGCCTGACATCATTTTTTTAAGAGCAGTTTTAGGCTTACAGAAAATTCACCAGACAGCACAGAGAGCTCCCATTTATCTGCTCTCTCCCAGCCCAGGTTTCTTTACTATTAACATCTCAAGCTAGTATGAGACATTGTAACAAATGATTAACCAAAATTGATGCCTTATTATTAAACTAAAGTTCATATGGTACATAGCGTTCATTCTGTGTTGTGCATTCTATGGGTTTTGACAAATTCATAATGTCATGTATTCACCATTCAGTATCATACATAATAGTTTCACTGCCCTAAGAATTCCCTGACTTTCACCTATTTATTCCTTCCCTCCCCATTAACTCCTGACACCTACTGATCTTTTTTACTATCTCCATAACTTTGCCCTTTCCAAAATGTCACAAAGTTAGAACCGTACACCATGTAGGCTTTTCACACTGGCTTCTTTCATTTAGAAATATGCATTTAAGTCTTTTCTGTGTCTTTTCTGAGACCTAGTATCTAACAGTACTCAATACATATTTCTCAAGCCTAGAAATTTCTCAAAATCTGTTAGTAAATTAGTAAGTGCTGAGTATTCCATGCCATTTCCATAATGCACTTAATCCTTTTCTTATTAAGGGACACGGAGGTACACCCATTTTGCACTATTACAATCTGTACAGTAATCAATAAGTTTGAATCTGCAATTCCACAATTTCATTGTGTCAGGAAGTAAAACACAAAAATATAGACTAATGAAACCATCACTTCTAAAGATAGCCCTCTCAGATTTTCCTCACTATGCAGCACTGTCATCTTCCCCTCCCACCACATCTTTATTGTCTGTCTCCTGTTCATTACTGGATGCTACATTTGAATCTGTTCTTTTGGAATAGTATGCAATATTAATGCAAATTGATTTTTAACATGATACCACAAATTTCACAGAAGAAAATGTGTTTCACGCTGTGAGAATGGGGAAATGCTAAAGTCACAAAAGTGATTACAATGGAGACGTGGCATAGTTGAATCACTTCACATGGGCAGAAGAGCAAAGTGACAACTATGATTGCATGGTAATTGTTTCAAAATAATTATTTTATTATTAAAGTAACCAGAGAGGCTTTTAGAATGAATGAGGTTTTCTTAATGCTTTCATTGCAAAAGTCATAAATGGGGGACTCAGTAACATGCTATCATAAAATATTATTGAAAATGCTACATGAAAAATGTCATCTTGATCCACATTTTGTGCGAAGATGGCCAAAAAAAAGTAATTATAATCTAAATTTTATTACATATATTTCTTTTTACAATATTTAGCTTTATTTCTCAAGAAAACTTCCTGTATAAATTACATTTTGCCATTTTCTATGAAATTTGTCCTCCCATTTAAAATGGATTAACTTGGGCACCTGGGTGGCTGAGTGGGTTAAAGCCTCTGCCTTCGGCTCAGGTCATGATTCCAAGGTCCTGGAATCGAACCCTGCATCAGGCTCTCTGCTGAGCAGGGAGCCTGCTTCCTCCTCTCTCTCTGCCTGCCTCATTGCCTACTTGTGATCTCTGTCAAATAAATAAATAAAATCTTAAAAAAAATAAGTGAAATGGATTAACTTAAAGTAGATACTTACTAGATAGTTTTTCTCAGATAACGAAGATTCTCTCATACGGCCCCAGGCTGAGCTGTCTGGTTCCTAAGTTCTTAGTAGGAAATAGTACCAAACCTCCCTCCTTGTACCTTACAAGCAAAGTGAAGGCTGATACTTGACTGCACAGAACACTTTAAAAAATGAGCAGTAATGTTTACAGTGTAAACTCATAAAATTAGAATCACTAACTCTAATAGTAGGAATATTGTAAGTTCTGACAGATATTAACAAGTATCTCAACAAAA
Source organism: Meles meles (assembly GCF_922984935.1). Lineage (NCBI taxonomy): Eukaryota > Metazoa > Chordata > Mammalia > Carnivora > Mustelidae > Meles > Meles meles. Next base: position 47,271,134 of record NC_060068.1, read on the forward strand.
AGTCTATCAAATTACACTCTAATCAATAGTTTATAAGAACGTAATTATTTTTCCTTTGTCAAAATCTTAGACCATAAATTTTTAAATCTTTTGTGTCACCATGTGTTATGTGTTATCATAAAGATTTCATTTTGATGTGTATTTCCTTAACAATGAAAGAAATAAAATTAAATTAAATAAAAACAACTAGTGAAGCTGAATGTATTTTCATATTTTTTATTCTTGTGAATCACTTCTTCCTCTTTTTTCGTTCCTGCTTTTTTTCCCTCCTGCTTTTTTTCCCAAATGGCTTCTCAGTTTAAAGGTTAATTTGCATATATATGCATATGTAAATATATATTTATATATATGTATATTTGGGGGGGTCTTCTATTTCAATCATCTATTTCTTCACCAATGTCATATTCTTTTAACATAAACTAAGTTTTGTACTTTATTTTATATCTGACATGGCAAGGCCTGTCAAGTATTTTGTTCCCTTTTTCTATTTTCAAAAAAATGTTTTCCTTTTCAGATGCCAAATTCCATATAGTCCCACTGGGATTTTTATTAAGTGTTATTAAATTTATGGATTAAGGGGCGCCTGGGTGGCTCAGTGGATTAAGCCACTGCCTTCGGCTCAGGTCATGATCTCAGGGTCCTGGGATCGAGCCCCGCATCGGGCTCTCTGCTCCGCAGGGAGCCTGCTTCCTCCTCTCTCTCTGCCTGCCTCTCTGCCTACTTGTGATCTCTCTCTCTGTCAAATAAATAAAATAAAATCTTTTAAAAAAATTTTATGGATTAAATTTTAGACAACTGGCATCTTTACAATGTATTTTTCCTAATTAAAAAATACTATGCATATTTTTATACTCAGGCCTTCCTTTACATCTGTCTTTTTCTAATAGTCAAAGGTAGTGTTTTCAATATTTTACCATTAGGTATGATGTTTTCTATAGACTTTTATGGATTCCCTTTCATTAAATTAATGGAAATTCTTTCTACTTTTAGTTACTAGGAGTCAGGGAAATAACCAAGATATCACTGACTGAGTTTTGGGTCCTGTTTCCAACTTTTCAAAGGAGCTGAAATTACCTCATTTATTTACCTTTTTTCCATTAAACTACAAACTCAATGAGAAGAGAGACCTTGTCTTTATTATAAACTTTCACAATCCAGCACCAAGGACAGAGGCTCTCACGCCATGGTGAATGAATGAAACTACATTTGGGGAATTACCCGAGATTCCTAAGCTATTATAAGCATAAGGTTCTCCGTTTTGGTGGGAAAATCTCTGAGCTTTAGAGGCAGATCCATTTAATTTGAACCCTGGCTCTGTCTCTTAATATCAGTATGACTGTGGACAATTTATTAACCCCTCTGAGTTCCTTCAGCTGAAATTGGGAGGGGCTGAAACATAGAACAATGATGTTGTAGACATAGAACCATTTAATAAAGTTCTTAATAGTGTCAGATAAATAATAAATAAGGCTAAATACTATCATCATTTTTATTTCTTCCCAAAGTAAGAATAACCGTTCAGCTATTATATATGCTATTGGCTTATACAGGTTACTGAAATAGTCAAATGAATGTTTCATGTTCTATAATGGTTTTAGAGAACGAACATAGCTTGTGATTTAAAGATTTTTTTTTTTAAAGAGAGAGGCAGGAGCAGAGTCTTTTTTTTTTTTTTAATTTCTTTTCAGTATTCCAACATTCATTTTTATGCACCACACCCAGTGAGGAGCAGAGTCTTAAGTAGACTCTGCAGTGTCTGCAGAGCCCAATAAGGGGACTGATCTCATGACCTTGAGACCACGACCTGAACCACCTACCAAAACCAAGAGTCTGAGGCTTAACCGACTGTACCATCTAGGTAATCCAGCTTGTGATTTATTTTATGACTGAGTCCATGTATATGTCCAGTACCAAAGAAATCCCACCTTCAGTAAGTATTTTCCCAAGAGACCAATGTGTGAAACCTCCCATAATCTTTCTAGTTACACAGATTATTCAATCTGATTCCCCAAATGTGTAACACCTATTAATTTCCCCGCAACCATGACATGAAACTCCTCCCAATCCTTCTAGTGATACAAAATATACAATCCAATCCCACAATGTTTGTTTGACATCCACTGTATGATATACTATAGGAGATAAAACATGAGTAGAATAGGACCACTTTCTTCAAAGGAGTTCCGTATTATGAGCAGCTGAGGAGAAACGGATTTCAGTAAATGTATGAGTAGATGTATATACTTTGCAAGACATCATAATATTACTTTTGTATCTATTTGATCCCAAATATATGTCCATCAAAATTTTACAAAAATGGAACTAGTTACTTTTACTGCATAACCTTCTGGAAATAAACAGAATAAAATCATAGACTGAAAAATTTTGAGGGACTCATATATTAGGTGAGAAATCTGAGAAACAGAGAAATTAAAGGAAGTCTAATGCTATCCAACCAGGTACAAGTTAAAGCCAGATTTCCTAAGGGCCAACTAATTACCTCTTTCACATAGAACATACGATATATATTGAGAGGTTGCATTAATTCACTTACATAGTTATGTTGTTATTTAACTTTCTGGCATGGCAATTTATTTGGAAATCCTTATCTTAATGCTGAAATTATGTGCTAATTATAAAATGTTTCTTTCAATTTTGCATAATCAATTCATTCATCCACTCATTCGAGGATCTGATAAAATAACTTTTAAATTGCCTGTCTCATTCCCAGAAGCTAGTTATTGCCTAAGAACATACTCATTTTGAGTAATTGAGTTTTCTAAATCTACATTATAAAATGTTCCTATTTTCCTAATTTTAAGACTCTGTAGACTTGCCTTTCTTGTTAACTTTTAAAAAAGTGTCTCTAAATAATACAAAGTTTTCCATTTATTAATCATTTAAAAAATTTTGAAAAAAAAATCTTCAGAACTGTTACTACAAATGTACTTTTTTAAAAGAGGAATTCTTAAAAGAGTCAAAAGCAATTTTAAAATATGCAAGTCAGCTATTTTTTCCAAATGGTCATGATTTATGAGATGAAATCAATGACCCAATTAAACTAAATATAGCAGAGTCAAGATCAAGTATGACCCAAGCCAGTGTAGTCTAGGTTCTTTGACAAGGATCTCTCTTCCAACAGAATATAATTAAATCCTAAAATCTTAGGTTGAGTGGTGAACAAAATTAATTTCAAATCAGTTTTGATTTGATTCTGAGGAGCTGAGGTTATCAGAGCTGCCCTGGTTATCTATTAAACCTAGGGTGAGACATGTGTCAGTTTAGGTCCCAAGAAGCAGATACCAAGAGATGTATTAGGAAAAATGCCCATTAAGGGCAGAGGAGTAATCAGCAAGAGCAGGCTCAATCCATGTGAAAGGAATCAGGATGGAGAGATACTGTGGTGCAGGAGCTTCAGACAGCAGTACAGTTCTGAGAAAATCTTCTCCAGGTCAACCAGCTGTCTCCAAGCAAAAGGTGCCTAGTAGAGAGTATGGGACACTTTGTCAGGTACTCTGTCACCAAGGGGGAATGGCCCAGGTAAGACTGGTCTCAATGCAGTGGTGGAGTCAGTAGTGGCCACTGACGCTATAAGTCAATCTGCTTCTTAAGGCAGTTTCTCTTGCAAGAGATCTGAGAGGCACATTTCCATAGCTGCCACATTATGTGGACATAGTAACTTATGATAAAACTCAGAAAAAAAAAATCAAACAAATTTTCTTCCCTACTATTACTTTATCATGCAGAGTTACATTCTTTTTTTTTTTAAGATTTTATTTATTTATTTGACAGACAGAGATCACAAGTAGGCAGAGAGGCAGGCAGAGAGAGAGGAGGAAGCAGGCTCCCCGCTGAGCAGAGAGCCACATGCGGGGCTTGATCCCAGGACACTGGGATCATGACACCAGCTGAAGACAGAGGTTTAACCCACTGAGCCACCCAGGCGCCCCCATGCAGAGTTACATTCTGAAGAAAAACAACATCCACAAGAATATCTTTTATGGATAAGAAAAACCAGGGGGAAAAACTGTCTTTATACTTTCACTTCTACTTTGTCACCCTCCTTCCAGGGATAAGAAGAAATCTTGCATCTCCCATCGCTCACACAACTCTTTTGCCAGCTTTTCCAATTCCTCTCCCTTCTCTGCAAATGTGTATACTTCCCGAGGTCAGATTCCTGCCTCCCTCTTTTCTATCCACTTCTCTCCTCAGTTAATTCTCATGGCATTCACGTCTGTACCCATGTAACCACTTCTTACATATATTTCCTACAGTTCTGACCATAAGGTACAATTCCAACTACCACCTAGGAACACTGACTTTGATAGCTTTAACCCACTGAGCCACCCAGGTGCCCCTGACACCGATAGCTTAACACGACTTTGGCTGTGTTAAAAAACAAACAAGCAAAAAACTCACTACTTCCATCTTCCAGCTGGCTCCCCCTTTGACTTCCTTAATGTCATCAGGAAACCACACTTGAAAGATTTGAGTCACCTCTCCCTGCCTCCAAACTTATCAACATTTGTCAATTCATTTTTATGGAAAAGCTTTTTAAATCCTTCATTCCTATGCACAGTACCGAAGTCAACATCCTTATCATCCTAACACTGGCATTATTGTAATAGTGTCTTCCCATCTACCTCACTTCCTGAAATAAGAAGTGTCAGAGATCAGCTGGAGTCAGTGTGTTAGGGAGGGAGAAAAAAAAAAATGAAAAGAAATGTGTGGCTCAGAGGCAAGACAGCATTCAAGGGGCCAGGAGTTAGTCATCTGTCAGGGAAAAGAGAGTTCAGTTTCCATGTGTATAATAACATTCTCTGACTGGTGCTAGGAGTGGTGAGAAAAAGGGAGAAGCAGTTTAAACCTTTTGTGAGACCGTGGTTGAGTGGTTTTTTTGTTTGTTTGTTTTAATCCATGGGTAACTTCTACACACACAAAAAATGGCTATCGTTCTTATTATTGGGCTTTCATGGCTTTGAAATATAGCATGGGATTTTTGGATCACTTTGTATGTAATCACTTCCACATAAAAGAGGGTACAGCTAGAAATTAAGTTAAATTTCCATGTATGAAACATGGTCTAATCCTTCCTTCCATTTAAGGGGAAAAAAACCAAAATTTTAAAAATGGATCCCGACATCCCCCAGGGAACACTTAAAGATAACTGATAAAGATAACACAACTGTTAAAGATCTCACAACACAATTTCAGGGTCACATACAAGTGACAACACTTGTATGTGATATTCTTTTTGGATTAGGTAAAGCAATATTTCTCATTGCCAGCAACCCAACAGGGTCAAGCCAGGGTTAGAAACATAGTCTTAGGGTTGCCACCTAAAAGTTACAGGCTCCAGAGTCAAATCAAAGAAAAACAAATCGGTCCCCTTGTGGTCACATTCTTTTTCCTCTCCTCTGAGAATGACCTTGCTTCTCCCTTAGAGGTAAATAAAAGCAGGGCACAGTGCACATACCTGTCCACACAGCAAAAGAAATGAGCTGAAATGCCTCCAAGGGACTAGTTCTTACCCTGAGAGAGCAGAGCGTGAGACTTCCCTTTGGAATCTGCCTGTTATCCATATCATACATCCTCCTCCCTCCCTGAGAAGGATGTCAACCTTCTCAGTTCTTTGTTGTATAAAAGATACCTTTAACCCAAACACTAGGGACTTTACCTTCAGCTGGCCCTTATGCTAGGAAAAGCAAGCACTGCAGATCTATGCCTTTCCACTGAGCCCAGTACCAGCAACTGTCTCTTCACTCTTCCTTCCAAAATTAGCGTGCATCAATTTTTACTAGACATTTAGATATTTGGTGCTCTAGAATGGCAAATAGTGAAGTATAGACAAAAAAGAACGGGCTCCCTTATGCTTTCATGCCTCATTGTATCAAGCTGCCCAGAGTCCAGCTCCCCAAAAGGAATGCAACACATGTACTTAATTTTTTCTTGTTGTTGTTGTTTAGAAACATGTTGACAATTAAGCAGAGAGTGATTTGCTATAAGCTTTTTGTCCTACTGTGACCCTCTGTCAATTGATGTAACCAGGATCAGAACACCTATTCACACTGCAATACACACCTTTTCCTGTGAACTTCTCCTAATCATCCTGACCCATACTATCACTCCTTTAAGTGATAGTCTCACATGTTCTTTTTTGTTCCATCAATTTAGCCATATGCCTTCTTTCTATCATATTTCTTTAAAATAGCTACCTCAGAGATTTTTGGTTTTGTTTCTCATTTGGTAACTACTTTTTGCTCCACTCCTGTCTAACAAATTTTTAGAAAGATGTTTCTTTCAAGTGACTCCTAATGTTTAGTGACAGGCTCCATTTAAAGTAAATATCCTTTCTCCACAAGCATAAGAAGGAAAACATGAGCAAAATATGTTTTTCTGATACAAAGCAAGTAGAAATGCTCAGTGATAAATGTACTGGCATACCCTTAGTTATAAAAGAAATTTTTTTCCCCGGGTAGTTCCCCCAGAAAATAAAATTTTCCTCAATACTTCTTTCTTTTCTTTTATTGTATATGACAAAAATCTTTACAAAGAATTGGTTTTTTAAATATTGTACAATGTTTTGTTTTGCATCCAAGAGACTGGCAAACAGTCATAAGAAATTAAAAAGCTATACACAAAATTATTTGTTCTAAAATTAAACATAATAAATTTTCTCCTTTTATTATCACTGAAACCAAAGGCATTACTTGAAAGCAGCTGAAAAATATTCAACCAAATTAAATGGGCTGCTATACTATGAGCTGGTGTTAATTTTACCTCATTTATATTAATGTAAAGCAAATCATCAGAGCAGAAGTGAAAACCTAACAGCATTTGTTAGTAAATTCCACTTAATGTTCTGGCAGTGTTATAGACATATCATTAATTACACTGTACTAGACACAACGCTAAATCACTTATTGAAAATTGTCTTCTTAATGTAGCCCTTAATTTTGGCCACTATCAAAAAAATGCTTCATTTTGAAGAATTATCAAAATATTGATCTGAAACTCCAAGTCTAATTGGATATTTCACAATTATATTGTCTCAGAAAAAAATAGTTGGCAACGTTTGTCATTTCTGGACAATTACTCTTATAAGAATAAAGAAGATAAAGCTGCAGATCAATTACTTGTTGGACATCCTGAGTACTGAGTGATTACCTGTTTTATCAACAATTTATTTCCCCCTCAGTAATGGTGTAAAGTTAATTCTTAAGCCATACATATGTGATCACAATTGATAAAGGATTTATGATGGCAATCATAAATCAATTTTTGTATTTACTCTTCTAAGATATATAACGAAAGATATATAATGAAAGAAACTACAACATTTGTAACATATATTCAGTGTCAAAAGTGTAGCTATATTGCTGTTTTATTATTGAACTTTATATGTTAAAATACACACGGATTTGGGAAAAAGACTATGTTTTTGTTTTTTTCATTCATTCTATATGGGACAGAAGTATTGCTGAAATAAATTCATAGCCTGTTGGAAGTTCAAATCACTCTGATTAAAATGAACACTTAATTATTAACCTTTTGAAATATATATTAAGGTTTTTCCTTATACAGGACTTTATTCTTATGAAGAAGTAGAGACGGCATTTGAACACAGTAGTACTCAAGGTGACAAAACAAAGCCAAAAATACGTACATGGTAAATTTGCAACTCATCCTATATAGATTAGCTGATAAAGGACAGGAAGGACAGGGTTTATAGAGCAAAAACTGTGTTATGAAAGCTAACTGATCAAGCCTTAGCTTTGGACCAATAGAGATGTTAACCAAAGCAGATGGGAAAAGACCAGTGAATAAGATTACAATTTTCTTTTGTTATATGTATACTGGGGTTTAGCGTCCTTGGGGAATGCCACTGTTACTCTTTCCTCAGAGAATAAACATATGAGTAGATCATCTCGTAACTAACTTGCTTTTTTGAGTATACTGGGAGACAGAATCATACAACTTGCCTCACAGCTGCGAATTTTCTGACTGGAACGTAATTTCCTGTTCCTGACTCTCCACTAGCATAACAAAAATACAAGAATTCTTAGAGTGTTTAACCTGGGTTTGTCCTTTTTATGAAAGCAGGGACAATGCCTTAGCTGAGGTTTTTAGTTTGTTGTTTATAAAAGTATGAGTTAGAAGTGGGTTTGGCTACTTAAAAATATATTATGTGCTTAAATCAAATAGGAATTTCTTTTTCACATAAATGAAGCCTGGTGTTTGTGATCCCAGACTTCCATAGGGTCTCCATGGCATGCATTGAGGGGCCCTCCAGCTCACTGCTGTGCCACTACTGGAGCATTACCCTTACTTACATAGTCCAAAATGGCTGCCTGAGCTCCAGCTGCCACATTAGCCCTCCAGGTAACAGGATATAAGAAAAGGTACAGAAATGCATACAACCTCTCTTTTTAAGAGGACAATTTAGAAGTCCCACGAGATAGCTCTAGACATAAGATGGGCTAGGAAACACAGTTTTAAAATGGTGTATCAATTTGCCTAGCTAAACTTTAGGGTTCTGCTGCAGAAGAACTAACACTGAATGTCAGTAAGTTCACACTGCCACAATACCAGTTTTTCTTTTTTGAAAAAAAAATTCCCAATAGAATGGAAAAAGGAAAACACATCAAGACTGAAATTTAACACTGCTTCTCAGATAATGCATTAAAACTTAATGTTTGCCACTAAATAAGTATGGAGTTGTAAGGCAAGTCTCAACCAGTGTATTTCTTCCTCATCACTACTTGCTGCAAATCAGAAATCAGGACTCCAAGGTCCTTTAGGACATGGACTATATATTGTTGACTTGAATGTTCAGTGCTTATTCATTACTATGAATACATAGTAACATTTGAATGGATAATTAAATAGTTTAAATAACTCTTTGACCCAAATAATGAAAAGAAAAATGTCAAATCTACCAAACACCTGGATATTAGATTGAGCTCTGACATGCTACTTCATAACTAGGAATGCCATGCAAGTCATCCAAACTAAGGTCCAGCTTTCTTCTTTCTGGAATGGAACCCATAAACCAACCCATGGTAACAATGAGTTGTAAAATTGATCTAATGGTAATTAATGTGTCCAAACTTTGTGAATTTCACCACCATTCTCCTAGATGCCCTGATAGGAATCTAGGTGCTATGAATGACTGGTTTTTCCTTGTTCAGCTCTCCCATATATAATTAACTACCAAATCCTCTGAAGTTTTACCTTCTGTCTCTGAATTTGTCCAAATCATCCCAGCCATATTGCTACAATGCCAGTCTAAGGCACCATCATACCATCATATCTTATGTGGATTACCACAAAAGATTGGTCAATGCTCTCATTTCCTATAGCCTTTCTTCCTCCTAGCACATTTTCAATGCACAAACCTAGTAAAGACAATGCCTAATGAAACCATTCAGTGGCTTTCCATTACCCTTCGGATCAAGTTTAAATATATTAAGGTGGCTATGAAGTGTTTCATTACCTGGTCTTGAATAGCTTTCGGTTTTATTCCTGCTTTTCCCTAACTCACGCCTTTCCTCTAGCCATAGTTAACCATTTTCAGCCTTTTTTTTTTTTTTTAATTTATTTGACACACAGAGAGAGAGAGAGAGATCACAAGTAGGCAGAGAGGCAGACAGAGAGAGAGAGGGGAAGAAGGCTCCCCGCTGAGCAGAGAGCTTGATACGGGGCTCAATCCCAGAACCCTAAGATCATGACCTGAGCCGAAGGCAGAGGCTTATAACCCACTGAGCCACCCAGGTGCCCCCATTTTCAGCCGTCTTGAATGTGTAATGCTCTCTCTCACAGGCTTTGCACATGTTCTTTTCACTGTTCGAAACAATGTCCTTACTTTTTCTACCTCTCTCATCTTTTCTATCTAGCTCTTTTTTTCATTCATTTATACACTAATTATTTCCTCCTAAAAACCTCACCAACACTCCCAGACTCAGTGACATGTCCCTGCATTTATCAGTCTCTTTTTTAACTGGTTGTTTAATAACTTAGTCCCTACTGACTGCTAATTCCTTCAGTGAATTAACCATGTATGTTTTTCACATTTATCACAGAACCTACTTGGTATGTAGTAAGAATTTATTAAATATGAACGGTTATATTTCAATCAATCTCAATCAAGAGATATAATGTCAGCTCTAAAATACAGAGCAAGAGGGGGGCATGTGGGTGGCTCAGTGGGTTAAGCCTCTGCCTTCGGCTCAGGTCATGATCTCAGGGTCCTGGGATCGAGCCCTGAGTCAGGCTCTCTGCTTAGCGGGGAGCCTGCTTTCCCCCTCTCCCTCTGCCGGCCTCTCTGCCTACTTGTGATCTCTCTCTCTCTGTCAAATAAATAAATAAAATCTTCAAAAAAAATAAAATACAGACCAAGAGCAAAATAATGTAACAATCTATATAAGTACAATAAAGATTTTTACATTAAACTTTACTTACTTTAGTTGATTTATATTTTGCTGTAAACTTACATCTTTAGATTTCTATCCTTTAAACTTTAGAGTCCAGATGCCACAGTCCTGGATCTGTTCCTGCTTCTCTTAAGCCATACATATGTGGTATGTTCTGGTCTCTTTGAACCTGTAGATCAGAACCAAAGTCTCAATTTTCAGTCTCCCATTTATAAAAGAAGAGCTTAGCTCTGGAGAACTCTGTTGATGTAACTCACAATTTTTGCTAAACCTTCTAATCATTTATTTCCAGACAGTCAACTGGTTTTCTTGATATGTGGATTTCTAAGAAATGTGTGACTTACTTCTGAAATCCTCTTTAGTTTTTCTCATTAGCTCTTCCTTTCATGGGAAATAAAGGAGAAAAAAGTGCCAGAGGGTGATCAATGAAGTTTTTATCAAGTCTGATGATAATATCTATCCAATAAAAAAAAATGATTCTTGTGACAACTGTACTTACCATCATTTCACTCTACCTTTTATTTTCCTCTTCAATCACTGTATTACTTAGATAGGAAAAACCTTACTGGGATGAGCCTTCCACCAGTTTTGTTTATAACTAGGCCTTATAAAAGATGTCTTAAAAATTATTTTCTGCTTCAACATTTTAAAGATATTTTAAACACTTCAATATTGGTTCTTAAAATGCAATTATATGTTATTTATCACACAAGAACTAAACAATTCATTGGACAGGTTCATTTTTCCATGGAAAGAGCTCTAGAAAATTGAAGTGAAGGCAATTCTAAGAGCACAGGTTTTTAAAATTTACAGCTCAAAATGAAAACAAAAACAGGACAAACTTATAGGTATAGTCACATAGATACAGTGAGGGCTCATCTACATACATGAAAAGTATAAAAATATTGTCCTATCCAAACAGATATCCACATTTAACCTGAATAGTGTCTGAAATCAATGAAGGCAAGGAGTATGTACTTCAATATTTTTTATTAGCTTTATAAATAAATATCTTAAATAGTTACAGCCAGGAATGACAGCTTAACTGTGACAATCAAGGTATATAATCTATCCTCCTCTCTCTCCCTCTGCCCCCCTCAATACACACACACACACACACACACACACACACACACACACACACACACACGCACACACACAAACACATTTACATCTATATAAATTTGAGCACACAGATAAAATTCACTCCTATAGCAGGATAGATATATGGAATACTATATACAGAAAACACAATCTTTTTATAAGCCCACAGATAGACGCATAATAGTTTTCTATTAGAAACTATTTATTATCGGGGCACCTGGGTGGCTCAGTGGGTTAAAGCCTCTGCCTTCGGCTCAGGTCATGATCCCAGGCTCCTGGGATCGAGCCCCACATCAGGCTCTCTGCTCTGCGGGGAGCCTGCTTCCTCCTCTCTCTCTCTGCCTGCCTCTCTGCCTAGTTGTGATTTCTCTCTGTCAAATAAATAAAAATTAAAAAATAAAAATTAAAAAATTAAAAAAAAAAAAAAGAAACTATTATCGGGTGCCTGGGTGGCTCAGTCATTAAATGTGTCTGCCTTGGGCTCAGGTCATGGTCCCAGGGTCCTAGGATCAAGTCCCATATCAGGCTCCCCACTCGGCGGGAAGCCTGCTTCTCCCTCTCCCACTCTCCCTGCTTGTATTTCCCATCTCTCTGTGTCTCTCTCTGTCAAATAAATAAAATCTTTAAAAAAAAAAGGAAGAAACTATTTATTATTTATTATTATTCAAACTGTATGTCTAAAATAGATGCATAATGGTTTTCTATTAGAAACTATTATTTAAACTATATGTTTAAAATTATTTGTAAGACATATTTATATCAAAGTGGTGAAGTAAAAAGACTAAGGTCTTATTTACAGAATGTCTGAACTGAAATATATTAAAAGGTCCTTTTTTTTTTTTAAAGATTTTATTTATTTGACACACAGAGAGAGAGATCACAAGTAGGTAGAGAGGCAGGCAGAGAAAGGGGGAAGCAGGATCCCTGCTGAGCAGAGAGCCGATGTGGGGCTTGATCCCAGGACCCTGAGGTCATGACCCAAGCCAAAGGCAGAGGCTGAACCCGCTAAGCCACCCAGGTGACCCAATAAAACATCTTTTAAGAGAAGTAAGACATAACAGAGTTGACAAAAGAAAAATAGCCACACAGGGACCAGAAATGATAAGAAATTCCTGAAGAGGGATACCTGAGTGGCTCACTGGGTTAAGCATCTGCCTTTAGCTCAGGTCATTATCTCAGAGTCCTGGGATCAAGGCCTGAATAGTCCTCCCTGCTCAGCAGGGAACCTGCTTCTCCCTCTCTGTCTGCTCCTCTCTCTCTCTTTCTCTCAATAAATAAAGAAAAATCTTAAAAAAAAAAAAAAAAAAGGAGAGAAATTCCTGAAGACTAGAGATAAATACAATCAAACTGGGACGCCTGGGTGGCTCAGTGGGTTAAAGCCTCTGCCTTCAGCTCAGGTCATGATCCAGGGTCCTGGGATCAAGCCCCGCATCGGGCTCTCTGCTCGGCGGGGAGCCAGCTTCCTCCTCTCTCTCTCTCTCTGCCTGCCTCTCTGCCTACTTGTGATCTCTATCTGTCAAATAAATAAATAAAATCTTAAAAAAAAAATACAATCAAACTGAAGTATGAGTACAAAAGGCTGCTAATAGCAGTAGAAGCAATCCAAGATTAAGTAATGAATAAAATGAACAGAAATGGCCACTGAGGAAAACACTGAGCAATTAATAGAGAACCCAAAGTCAGAACCACTGGGTTGTTCTCCCTATTCCCTATTCTACTTGGTTGTGTAGATGAATACAATGTTATTACCAAAAATCTAGATAGAAGAGAGAAAATCTTGATACTCTGAGAATTTCCCCAAGGAGTTACTTAACTCCTAGAACATACCAGAAGACCAAAACCAAAAAAGAAAACAATGTCACATGCAACCAATATACTTTTCCTCCAAAAGTAATAGAGGGTAGAGTCTATCCTTAGAAGCTATATCCACAAAGAATAATGTTGGAGTTCTGAAAACATATTTCCCTGACCACACCATCCCTAAAATGTCACCAAACTTTTGGAGAAATTTTTTTAAAACACCATGAAAGAAAGGCACTAAGCTATACTTACAGAGAAATTCCCAATGAGAAGACAATAAAGGATATGAAATCTATATGTGAAAATCTAGAGAGCCCATCATAAATCTTAGAAATTAAAAATCCCACAGTATTACTTTTTTAATAGTATGGCATTTAATAGCACAAGATAAATAACTGAGGGGTGAATGAAAAACCTGGGACACTAAAAGAAGATAATCTCTTATTACACAAAAAAAGCAAAGGGATAGAGAGTACGAAGAAAGAAAAATGTAAGTAGACACGAAAGATAAAACCATCTAGTCCTACTGAACTGAGAATTCAGAAGCTACTTAACAGGGATTCCAAAAAGAGAAACAGAGTAAACAAAGTAAAGAAATAATAAAATAAAATACAAAAAAAAATTAATGGCTAAATAAAATGAAGGAATTGACAGACTGATCCTAAAATTCATTTGAAATTGTAAGGGATTCAGAACAATCTTGAAAAGGGAGAGGGAAGTCTGAGTGATCACATCCTTGATTTGAAAACTTATTGCAAAGTTACACTTATCAGGACAGTGTGATACTGGCACATGAATAAGCATAAAGATCAATGGGACAAAATTAAAATTCCAGAAATAAACCTGGAGATTTATGATCATTGATTTTCATCTAGAATGTCAAGCCAGTTCAACGGAGAAGAGAATAGTCCTCTCAACAAATGGTGCTGGATATCTACATGCAAAACAATGAGTACCTCTTCCTATCTCACACAATGCACAAAAATTAATTCAATGTAAATTTCAAACCTAAAAAGAAGAGTTAAAACTACAGAACCAGGGGCGCCTGGGTGGCTCAGTGGGTTAAAGCCTCTGCCTTCGGCTCAGGTCATGATCTCAGGGTCCTGGGATTGAGCCCCGCATCGGGCTCTCTGCTCAGCAGGGAGCCTGCTTCCTCCTCTCTCTCTCTGCCTGCCTCTCTGCTTACTTGTGATCTCTGTGTGTCAAATAAATAAATAAAATCTTTAAAAAAAAAAAAAACAAACTACAGAACCAGCTCAACAACAATAACAGCATAAAACCAACCAAATTTTATAATTTTAAAATTTTAAATTTTAAAATTTTAAATTTTATTTATTTTTTTTTAATATTTTATTTATTTATTTGACAGGGAGAGATCATAAGTAGATAGAGAGGCAGGCAGAGAGAGAGAGAGAGGGAAGCAGGCTCCCTGCTGAGCAGAGAGCCCGATGCGGGACTCGATCCCAGGACCCTGAGATCATGACCTGAGCCGAAGGCAGCGGCTTAACCCACTGAGCCACCCAGGCGCCCTAAAATTTTAAATTTTAAAATATGACTTGAATAGACATACCTTACTCCAGTAAGATATACAAATGGTCAATAAGCACATCAAAATCAAAGCCATAATGAAGTATCACTTTACATCCACTAAGGTGGTCATAATAAAACAAAAGCAAAAACTAGAAAATAACCAGTGTTGTCAAGAATGTGGAGATTAGAATACTCATGCACAGCTAGTGAGATTGTAAAATGGTACAGCCAAGAAGGAAATCCTTTTGATGTGTTCTCAAAACACTAAACATAGAATTAGCACATCACCCAGCAGTCCCACTCCTAGATATATAACCAGTAAGAAAGAAAGAATATGTTCAAAAAACTCTTACATAAATGTTCAGTAGCACTATTCACAATAGCCAAAGACAGGTACATAAATGGGTGAACTGGTAAACAAAATGTGGTAATACCCATACGTAGAGATTCAAGGGATTTGGAGGCTGTTATAGAAAAGAAAATATGACTACAACTTGGCAGAAGCACACACAAGTATCATCAGGTGATGCTTTAACAGATTTTCATAGAGGAAGAGTCTCAGGGTAGTATCTGTCCAGAAGCCATAGCACAAGTGTAGCTATTGATAAGGGAAGGAGGGAAAGGGAATTTCTAGGGGCCAGGGTGATTGGGGAAGGGATCTATGTATCTATATGATGTCAAAAAACAGCACAGCAAGAAGTGTCTGGGTCAAACAACCATACAATCGGTAGCAGCTTGGGACATATGGTGACAAGGCCATATTTTATCAATAAGTTCAGCTTTCAGTGAGGTTTTTGTGAAGTATGTAAAATAGGTATGTTCTGTGTGTCTAAAAATCTGCTTGTTTAGATGATTTTAAAAATAAGTAGATGTAAAAATTTGAGTTTGGCTCTAGCACACTTTTGAGCTAACAGATTTCAGCCTGCCATTAAAAAAAATAAACAATCCAGCAGCTAACACACAGAGGATGTGTTTGATTCATTTAAATAACACCATACAATGGAATATTATTCACACATAAAAAGGAATGAAACACTGACAAACCACAATATGGGTGACTCTTGAAAACATTATTCTATGTGAAAGAAGCTAGATACGAAGTTCTCATCTTGTGTGATTCCACTTATATAAAATATCTAGAATAGGCCAATCTATAGAAACAGAAAGTAGATACGTGGTTTTAATGGGAGAAGGGAATAGGGGAATGACTCTCTAATGAGTATGGGGTTCCCATTTGGAGTGATAAAAACATTGTAGAACTAGATAGTGGTGATAGTTGCAGAACACTGTGATTGTAATTAATGTCATTGCCTTACACATGTGCACACACACACACACACACAGCTGTAAAACTTTTAGATAAGAAATAGGATTACCTCTATAAACCTGAGTTACACAACAATTTCTTAGATACAACACCAAAAGCACAAGTAACAAAAAAAGAAGACTGAAAAAGCAGACTTCATAAAATTAAAAATTTTGTCAGAGGACACCATTAAAAAGTGGACAGGCAGCTCACAGAATGGGAGACAATAAGTGGAAATCATATATTTGATAAGAGACACAGCAGCAAAGCCCAAAATTGCCAAACTGTGGAAATAGCCAAGATGTCCTTCAAAAGACAAATGGGTAAAGAAGATGTAGTCTATCTATACGATGGAATATTACTCAGCCATCAGAAAGGATGAATACCCAACTTTTGTATCAACATGGATGGAACCGGAGGAGACTATGCTGAGTGAAATAAGCAGAGAAAGTCAATTTTCATATGGCTTCACTTACTTGTGGAACATAAGGAATAACATGGAGAACATTCGGAGAACAAAAGGAAAAGTGAATTGGGATAAATTGGAGGGGGAGACAAAAGATGAGAGATTGTGGATTCTGAGAAACAAATGAGGGTTATAGAGGGGAGGGAAGTGGGGAGTTGGGTGGGCCTGTGGTAGGTATTATGGAGGGCACGTATTGCATGGAGCACTGGGTGTGGTGCATAAACAATGAATCCTGGAACATGAAAAAAAATTAAATTAAATTAAGATGTAAAAGAAAAAAAAGATTTGTTTCCAGGATATATAAAAAAATCTTATAACTTGAAAACAAAAACAATTAATCCAATAAAATGGGCAAAAGATTTCAAGAGACATTTCTCCAAGAAGGTATGTGAATGGCTAATAAACACGTGTATCAGTCATTAAAGAAACAAAAATCAAAATCATATAAATGACCACAACTTCATACCAACTAGGATGGTTATAATCAAAAAGAGATAAAAACCAGTTTGTCAAGGATGTGGGGAAATTTGAACCCCCACAGTTGTTCATCCACTTGGAAAACAGTCTGAAGTTCCTCAAAAAGTTAAATATAAACTTACCATGTAACACAGAAATGTAATCCTAGGTAAATACCCAAAATATCTGAAAACATGTCAATGCAAACCTTCACACAGATGTTCACAGCAGCACTATTCATAACAGTCAAAGGTGGAACCAATCAAAATGTCTATCAATGGATAGACAAAACGTGGTATATCCCTACAATGAAATATTATTCAGCAATAAAAATAAATGAAGTACCAATACATGCTACAGCATGGATGAACTTTAAAAATGTTACGATAAATAAAAGCAACCAGTTACAAAAGATCTTGTATTAAGTGACCTTTTTTTTATATGAAATGTACAGGACAGGCAAATCTATAGGTAAAGAAAGTCAATTACCAGTTGCCTAAGAAAGACAGGGACGTGTGAATGAAGGGTGACTACTAACAGATACAAGAGAAGATGAAAATACTCTGAAATTAGATAATGATGATTGTTGTACAACTCTGTAAATATATTTAAAATGAATGGACATTAAATGGGTGAGCTTTATGTATATGCATTATATCTTGATGAATTTTAAAAATGAGAGAATTCACATTTAAAAGACCAAATAATAACAAGCTATATCAGTGAAAAGCAATCCAAAGCTAGACACGATATGATGAAATTTAAAATGCCAGGAGGATTAAGAAATTATCCAATTTAGATGAAAAAATAAACAGCTACCACCCCTGCAGGTTCGCCACAACACAATGAAGATCAGATCCGAAACAGACTTCTCATAATAAGATGCTTAAATATAATAAAGCAATATAAAGTAAGTGCTAAGGGAAAGTTATTTGGAATATGTAAGTCCATTTGCCATAAAAGGCAAGTTCAAGAGAATGAGCAAAATTCAGAAGTCTTCAGACATGTGAAAACTGGGACAGTTTATCATCCATTTACTCTGAGAAAAATACATTATTGGAAGAAGATATGGAAGTCACTGTATGTATTTTTTCTTCCTGAAAGCTGTGAAATCTTCATTTTTTAGCTTCCCTTGTAGCTAGAATTCACCATGTTACACAATTATGACCAGTGAAATTCAGGTAAAAGTCTTCCTCTCTCTCTTCCTGGAGTTTAACTTTTTTTTTTTTTTTTTTAAATTTACTCGACAGAGAGAAATCACAACTAGGCAGAGAGGCAAGTAGAGAGAGAGGAGGAAGCAGGCTCCCTGCAGAGCAGAGAGCCCGATGTGGGGCTTGATCCCAGGACCCTGGGATCATGACCTGAGCCAAAGGCAGAGGCTTTAACCCCTGAGCCACCCAGGCACCCATCTTCCTAGAGTTTAGACACAAAACTTACTAATATAATTAGCATAAAAGCTACACAGTAAAGATGACAGAACAGGAAGACAAGAGGAGCCTAGATCCTTGAGGCACTGGCTAGTCTTTATAGCTAAAAAAATTTTTTGAGGGGCGCCTGGGTGGCTCAGTGAGTTAAAGCCTCTGCTTTCGACTCGGGTCATGATCCCAGGGTCTCGGGATCGAGCCCCATGTCGGGCTCTCTCCTCAGCAGAGAGCCTGCTTCCCTCCTCTCTCTCTCTGCCTACTTGTGATCTCTCTCTGTCAAATAAATAAATAAAAATCTTTAAAAAAAAAAAAAAAAAAAAAAAAAAAAAAAAAAAAAAAATTTTTTGAGGATTTTTTTATTTTTAAGCAATCCCTATATCCAACATGGGGCTTGAACTTGCAAGCCCAAGACCAAGAGTCTCATACTCTGAGACTCTTGGGATATACCAACTGAGCCAACCAGGAACCCCAGCTATAAAAATTGTAATGTATGTGTATCTTCATGTCCTCAAAGTACAATTAGATATTTGTTTTCTCATTTGCAGTCATCTGCATTCCAGAATGAGATATTCCTACAAATGAAAATAAATTAATATAAAAAAATAATATGGAATACAAGTTATAACTACAATGGAAAATTCAGAAAATGTGAAGAAATTTAGAGTTAAGTAAAGGAATATTCAAGGGGTTGAATGCTTGGTAGATGATATATACCAAAAACTTAAATAAATGGCTCAAAGCACGATGTCAATAAATCAAATATTAGTACATGACTTAATGGAATATAAACCACTAAAAGAAAGTAAAAATTATAATCATAAACCAGCCAGAAATTGGATAATGGGCAGGGGGAATACAGGAAGCTGTATGTGTTAAATTCCTCATCTTTTCCAAAGAATAGCTGATGTATATTTTTCAGAGTACATAACTCAAGAAAAAGAGCAAATATGCAAATAATGTAAATAGAGCAAGTAAATATACATACTATATATAGTATATAATTATAGTATATACAGTAGTATAATTATAACATATATATAAAATACATAATAAATACATGAATTACATAAAAAGCATAGAATGGTAAGTACAAGTAACTAAAAAGAGAAGCTGCTGTGCTATGTGCCAAAAGGAAATGTTATCAGAAATAGGGAAATTGGGCGCCTGGGTGGCTCAGTGGATTAGGCCGCTGCCTTCGGCTCAGGTCATGATCTCAAGGTCCTGGGATCGAGCCCCGCATCGGGCTCTCTGCTCCGCGGGGAGCCTGCTTCCTCCTCTCTCTCTGCCTCTCTCTCTGCCTGCGTCTCTACCTACTTGTGATCTCTCTCTGTCAAATAAATAAATAAAATCTTTAAAAAAAAAAAAAAAAGAAATAGGGAAATTACTATTTTTCATTTTGTTTTGTTTTCTTTAAAAACTTTTTTTTTAACCACATACATCATTTTATAGAATTAAAAACAAATCAATAAACTACATATTTTGGAAGAAGAAAGTTCCAACATTGTTTTGCATGAATAGTGACAGGACAGAGTCCAGTTGTCATCATCAGTTTTGCCATAAATAGGCATTTACTGAACAGGAAATATAAGTGCATGGAAAATACCCTACATAATCAACTTTTTTAGTAATTGCCCAAAGCTCATTCCTCAGTAACACTGTTTCTGAAGCCGACACTTCAGGGAAATGGTTTTTAAAACGTTATGATAAATGTCCTTGAATAAGTATATTTTAAACCATGGCATTTGTTTGAAGAGGACACTTGCGATCTCACAGGCTTCCTTTCTGCATGCTATTGAGGTCTATTCTCATTTTTTTAATGCATGTAATTTTACAAGAAAACTGAAATGCCAAACAGAAATGCATAGACTTCTAGAAAGAAACATCAGAAGCTCAGGACCTAACTACAATACTTGAAAAAAATGACAAAGAAAAGCACTCAGACTTACAAAGAACAAGAGGCAGAACAAAACAAACACACACAAAAGGCTTGACAACAACAAGAATTTAAAAAAAAAAAAAGGAGGTCTGAAAGAGTTGGATGGTGTTATCTTCACAAATAACAAAAGTAAAGCCAAGAGGAGGGGTCAAACTGGACAGCAAACTTAAGAGAAGCACCAACAGTGATGAAATTAAGGCATTTAGCATTAGCACTAAAACTAATGAGCATGATCTGACAAGTCAACAGAAGGAATGATAAAAGAGAAAGACACAAAATCAGCAATAAATACTAAAGTATACATGAAGTCTAAAATTTGGAAATAGAAGTTAATACTAGTACAAAGGGAAAAGAAGTGTGGATTTGGGGATGAGGAATCAATAGTAATGGAAATATTTGCATATACTATATAGAGTATAGAATTATAGTATATACAGGAGGAGATTTTTGGCAAAAAGCAATCCAACAAGTCAAGGAATTAGAGGTAACAGGAAACACAAATGCAGTATTGTTTATCAAATGTAAAGGCATTAGAAGATTTACTTCCATATGCACAACTTTAATCCTGATTGTGGAAAGATAAATTTCTTTGTTATAGTATGCTATGTAATGCCCTGATATTTAGAACATGTTTTTTATAGTCTTCAATATGCAAGACTACGTAGAATGCTAAACAGTTCAGGCCAGGATTTAAACATCTTAGCAATACGGACAGATCTTGAATATATCCCATTTCTAAGGATTCTTGTTACCATGTCCCTCTTTTCCTGAGTTTGTGATCTAAGGGTGAAACTGAGCTCCATGATAATGAATTCTCCGACAGTTTTATACTGAAAGAGAAAGATCATAATGATGAAGACTAATATAAATGTTGACATTTAACAAAATGCTGTAAAAGACAATTTTATTATACTATAATGGATACTTACCAATTGATTTCTTAATAATCCAAAAGATTAAATGGACCTAACAAAAGTCCCTAAATTACTCCTAGAGAATAGCTTCCATGGATATATCATGCTTTTAAAGATGATGAAATTGTACAACTGCTATCCTTGGCTTCCCATGGATCATGGAAAATCATGAATTCAAGTTTCTCAAGCCCTTTATCCTTGGGTCAAAGGAGATTGAACACGCTCCTGAGGTCATTATCACTTCCTCATTGTTAAGGTTAAAATATATTCAAAATATGAACAGAGTTTAGCCCAGATAAAAGAAGATAAGTGTATCTATAGAGCTTATTATTTTAAACATTTTAAAATCATTTAAAGATGCAACATTTGATTTAAATATTTTTCACACTTAGAATAAAAATCTAACCATACAGCATTTTATTTTTGTAAGTGTAATCATGTCAAAATGATTCCTTAGATGTGCTGACCTATGAAATTCTTTTGGCATGTGGTAGTATTCATTAACTGTAATGATTAAGTCTATAGTAAATAATCCATTTCTGCAGTTATTTTTTAAAACACATTCTGATAAAGCCTAAAAAAGAATTACTCTGCCTGTATCTTGCACTAGAATAAGATATGCAATTAAAATTATCACTCAACAGTAATGACATCTTTATGAAGATAGTTTGATAAGAAATTCAGGTCAAGAAGTCTAGCCAGAAGAGCATTCCCTTTGTTTTAGCTAGCATCCTTTCAGACACTCTTTGCTACAAAAAGACAATAGATGAAAGAAGAAAAGAAGAAACAAAGATTCTTTGTAAACACTGGTGCTTAACTCTGGCTGGGAGATGACTACTGACCCTGAGTACCCTGTAATTTCCTTGTTCAACATTCTGCCCCTTACAGCCTTGACAGGTTGTAAAATCAAAAGGTTCTCCAGGGTTGCTCTGAACATAAGTTTCTATGCTTGTTTGTACATAAATACTGTGCCAGTATTTCTTCGTAATCTACCCAGTTTTAGTTTGTCTTTTCTGTTTACTTAACATACTGCAATATTAAAGACTGGGGGAAAAAAATATCTGTGCTATCATTTTCATACTTTCTAAAATATTAAGAGCCACATTATCCCAACTTTTAAATATACCATATCCAGTACAGCTTTGTTATTTTAAAATATATCTTTAAGGAAATGAACACAATTGACACACAGTTACGTTTTAGGATGTTGAGTATTACTGCATTATTATCCAAGCTCATTTTTAAAATAACTTATCTACTTTCACATAATTCTGTTTCTGTAGAGTGACCTAAGAATTAGACAAATTCATTTCTCTCATTCTGTGCTTGGTATTGATGTTTGATTTCAAATGTTATAAAAATCAGCATTGAGTTAAGTTATTCATAATACAGCTTCTAATGAAGTATGGCTGTGACGTGAATAATAAATATTCTAGCTTTTTAATAAGGTTCATCTCAGGCTCATAATAAAACTGTATGCCGTTTCTATAATCCAGGGGAATTTTACCAAAGTCAAATTAAGACTCATAAGAGCACATTCTTAAAGTGTGAGTCATAAATCCTTAGGAAATGATGATAATTGATTTACAACAGACCAGCTATACTGAGAACTCAGCAACCCCAAGTGATTATAGCAGTTGGGCTTGGGTAAACCTGTGTGCACAACACACTATTCTGGAACTTTTTATTTGTCAGATTGTAAAATCGAAAGATTAAACACGTGGTTAATGGAGAACTTTCAGCAAAAACTACTGGGGATGATCATGCTTAGGTAAACACTGGCTTAAACACATTAATAAAACATCAGACACATTTAAAAATCCAGAGATGTATAAAGCTACCGTGTGTTTCTAAAAAAGAAGTTTTTTTGTTTTTGTTTCCTCTTTCATCTTATAGTTTCTGCCTCGTTCAAGCTTTCTCCTTTTTAGAAAACTCTGGCATATGCAGTGTACTGTATCTGAAAATGACAGAGTGTGCCTCTCTGGTACAGTCTTGTCAATTACATGTGCCTTGTTTCATTAGCTACAGCTAATTATTAGCTATAGTGGTCTAGGCTATGAATTTAAATGGAGTAAAATGAGTGGTCATTTTTTATGATTTCCTTCTCGTCATTTCAAATTCATCAGACTATTTTTATTACATGTGAAAATACTGAAAGTATAATAATCCAAATCTTTCACCGCCTTATTCAGTAACGGAGTAAGTGTGTGTATTAAAGGTGACAGAGATAGATGGGATTAACTCCTTTTTTTGCTTGACAGCTTTTGCCCACAACATATGTTCAGTGCTATCAGGGTTATTACAGAGAACACGAACTAATCAGGTGGACAGTTTCACAAACAGTGCCTAGAACACATGGTGTCCTCCCAGTGTTAACAAGGAATGTCCCAATCACTTGCAAACATGGTCAAATAATGTGAAGATTTGTCATTTTTATTGTGGTTCTTAAAACTGTCATTAAAGTAATCATGCTGTCTATGAGCTTCTGGATTAGAAGGTGAGACACTGGGCCATGACCCTATTTGCTGTTGAGTCATGAAAGGGGAAAAAAATTATGGGCTCCGTAATATTTCCCACATTTATTTGACCATCTACCTATTTTACTTTTAAAAATAATCTGTAGGTGGGGTTTATTTTTGAGGCTCAGTTTAAGGGGAATTAATATCAGACACCCTTTTTGTTCAGAAGTTAAAAAATTTAAGACTCTTAATAGCCATCCACTTGCTAATTTCTGTCTCCATTAAGAAAAAAATGAGGGGTGCCTGGGTGGCTCAGTTGGTTAAGCCGCTGCCTTCGGCTCAGGTCATGATCCCAAGGTCCAGGAATCGAGCCCCACATCGGGCTCTCTGCTCAGCAGGGAGCCTGCTTCCCCTCTCTCTCTCTGCCTGCCTCTCTGCCTACTTGTGATCTCTGTCTGTCAAATAAATAAACAAAATCTAAAAAAAAAAAAAAAAAAGAAAGAAAAGAAAAGAAAAAGAAAAAAAATGATACCTAAATCTGATTGCAAAGATCATCCAGGAATTCTAATTCTAAAATAATTTGATGATTTTGCTCATCTAATTTTGTAAGTATTGAAATTTACTTGAAAACTCTCTGTAGTCTCCCATGTAGTAGCAGATCTATAAATGTGTGGGTGTGTGTATTCTTCTTGTGTAATTTTTAATTATCACACATTTTCTGTAAATATGTCACTACAAGAGATCTCCTGGACAACTAACGAAGAACTTCATTCTTTGCTTTGGAAGAAAATCAGTGTGGAAAAATTATAGCTAAATGTTGAATTAAATGAAGTATTCCAGGACATCTGGGTGGCTCAATCAGTTAAGTGTCTGTCTTCAGCTCAAGTCAGGATCCCAGTGTCCCAGGATCAAGCCCCCCATCAGGCTCCTTGCTCAGGGAGGAGTTTGCTTCTCCCTCTGCCTCTCGCTGTCCCTATCCCTCAGTCCATCCCACTCCTTGTCCCTCGGCCAGCCATTCCCTTTGCTTATGCTCTCTCTCTCACTATTTCTCTGTCTCCCTCTCTGTCAAATAAATAAAATCTTTTTTAAAATAAATAAATAAATAAATAATGAAGTATTCTGGGAAATTACACAGAGAATGCTCCTTGAAAAAGAAGTCTGAATTTTAAAGATTTCCAAGTTGAGACTCCCATTAAGAAACTGGAACAGTATGTAAAGGCAACAGCCAAAAAGTAAGCCCTCTGGGCTCAGCATTTAATTCCACTGACTTCCCTCAGGTTTTAAAAAAGAAGCGATTTCTCTAGTAAGTGTGTATCCTCAGGTTTATAGCTTTCTCTCACATTATTTTTTCTCCATTTAGCCTTCTTCCCTCAACCTGTTTATCACACTCAGCACCACAGTTTATCATTACTGAAGTATGAAAAAAAAAAGAAGTTAAAATAGATATTATCATATTACCCAATTAGCTTGGACAAAGTTTATAATACATGGCCTTCCCAGATAAAACAGAAAACTACTCAAATGTACCGACTTTGGAGACACAGAAGCTGTTCTGGAAATGTTGACTATACTACTTCATAGATGTAAGAATTTGTGGAACTCATTTAACTGCAATGACCCTCAATTTTCTCATCAGGAAAACCTAGTTTAAAAAACCTACTAAATGGGGTTTATAAGAAGACTAGAACAAAACCCATTTTGGCAAAGCATTTTGGAGGGTGGCTGACACAAAGAAAGTGCTTGGTTAAATGGCCTCCATTCTATTTATGAGACAATAACCTTGGTTCCTTCTGTGTTAAATTTTCAGGCCAAGCTCTGGAAGAAATTGTTCCTGTGAGTTCTCTGTATTTCCATCAACTAGGTTAAGTTTCCATCTTTTTTCATCTCCGTAATAAGAAATAGTGACCTTCTCTTTCTGGGACATTGCTTCTCTGTGACTGGTATCAATCACTTGAATAGAGAACTACTTCAACCCTCTACCATTTTTCCCAGCCCCATTTTAAATTATCAACATAACTGCATTCAAATTCATTCTTGCCCACCACAAAGAAGACGTATCTTTTCCCTCAGTTGGCAGTAACTTTCTCAAACTATCTTATGGACCCAACCTTATCCCATTTCTAAAGTTATCTCACTCCTTCAATTATCTTTTCCCTTTTATCTAGATTGCCTTTTATCTCCATCAATCTGTTTCAGTGTATGCCATCATAAGAAAAAAAAAATTCTCCTTCAACTCAAAACCTCCCTTATTTTTTCCATTCTCATCTAAGAGTCTTGAAAGTAAAAATCCTACTGTTCCTATTTATTCATTTTATTCATTTATTAAGTATTAAAACCTTGCTTTTGAACCTACCACTCCATTGAAAACACTGTTCCCCTGATCAATAATGAACTCTTATTTATAAAGTCCAGGGGATACTTTGCAGTCCTTATTTGTAGCATTTGAAAATGCTGATCATACTCTCCTGGAAGTTCTCCTCTTTGAGTTTCTAACAGCATTACCCACCCCAGTTCTCCTCCTACCTCTCTGGCTATGTATTGAAATCCATGAGCTCTTCTTTTGGCTATTTCTACATTTTAATTATTCTATCTTTAGTTCTCTTTCATTCAATAAAAGAACATCAGTTGGTCTGATATACAACATGATCAAGCAAGATTTATCCCTGGGATGCAAGAATGCTTCAACATATGCAATCAATAAATGTGATATACCACATTAATAGAATGAAAGATAAAAATTATATGATCAGGGGTGCCTGGGTAGCTCAGTTGGTTAAGCAACTGCCTTCGGCTCAGGTTATGATCCCGGGATCCTAGGATAGAGTCCCGCATCAGGCTCCCAGCTCTGCGGGAGTCTGCTTCTCCGTCTGACCTTCTCCCCTTTTATGCTCTCTCTCACTCTCTCTCTCTCTCTCTCAAATAAATATATACAATCTTTTAAAAAATTATATGATCATCTCATTAGGTACAGGAGAAAAAACAAACTTCCTTTCATGATAAACACTCTCAATAATTAGGTAAAGAAGAATCATACATCAACATAATAAAAGAATAATAACAGGACAAACTCACAGCTTACCTTATACTCCACATTGTAAGCCTAAAAGTTTTTCCTCTAAGATGAGAAACAATGAAAGGATTACCACTCTTAGTTCTAGCTAAAGCAATCATACAAGAAAACGGAATAAAAGACATTCAAAGCAGAGTTTGTTTTCAGGTGATACGATCTTGTATACAGAAAATTACAAATACTCTACTAAAAACTGTTAGAACCCATTCTGTCAGTTGTCTTTTGGTTTTGTTAACTGTTTCCTTTGCTGTGCAAAAGCTTTTGATCTTGATGAAATCCCAACAGTTCATTTTTGCCCTTGCTTCCCTTGCCTTTGCCGTTGTTCCTAGGAAGATGTTGCTACGGCTGAGGTCGAAGAGGTTGCTGCCTGCATTCTCCTCAAGGATTTTGATGGATTCCTTTCTCACATTGAGGTCCTTCATCCATTTGGAGTCTATTTTTGTGTGTGGTGTAAGGAAGTGGTCCAATTTCATTTTTCTGCATGTGGCTGTCCAATTTTCCCAGCACCATTTATTGAAGAGGCTGTCTTTTTTCCATTGGACATTCTTTCCTGCTTTGTCGAAGATGAGTTGACCATAGAGTTGAGGGTCGATTTCTGGGCTCTCTATTCTGTTCCACTGATCTATGTGTCAGTTAACAAAACCAAAAGACAACTGACAGAATGGGAGAAGATATTTGCAAACGACATATCAGATAAAGGGCTAGTATCCAAAATCTATAAGGAACTTAGCAAACTCAACACCCAAAGAACAAACAATCCAATCAAGAAATGGGCAGAGGACATGAACAGACATTTCTGCAAAGAAGACATCCAGATGGCCAACAGACACATGAAAAAGTGCTCCACGTCACTTGGCATCAGGGAAATACAAATCAAAACCACAATGAGATATCACCTCACACCAGTCAGAATGGCTAAAATTAACAAGTCAGGAAATGACAGATGCTGGCGAGGATGTGGAGAAAGGGGAACCCTCCTCCACTGTTGGTGGGAATGCAAGCTGGTGCAACCACTCTGGAAAACAGCATGGAGGTTCCTCAAAATGTTGAAAATAGAACTACCCTATGACCCAGCAATTGCACTACTGGGTATTTACCCTAAAGATACAAACATAGTGATCCGAAGGAGCACGTGTACCCGAATGTTTATAGCAGCAATGTCTACAATAGCCAGACTATGGAAAGAACCTAGATGTCCATCAACAGATGAATGGATAAAGAAGATGTGGTATATATACACAATGGAATACTATGCAGCCATCAAAAGAAATGAAATCTTGCCATTTGCGACGACGTGGATGGAACTAGAGCGTATCATGCTTAGTGAAATAAGTCAATCGGAGAAAGACAACTATCATATGATCTCCCTGATATGAGGACATGGAGAAGCAACATGGGGGGGTAGGAGATAGGAGAAGAATAAATGAAACAAGATGGGATTGGGAGGGAGACAAACCATAAATGACTCTTAATCTCACAAAACAAACTGGGGGTTGCTGCGGGGAGGTGGGATTGGGGGAGGGGGAGCGGGCTATGGACATTGGGGAGGGGAAGCGAACCATAAGAGACTATGGACTCTGAAAAACAACCTGAGGGTTTTGAAGGGTCAGGGGTGGGAGGTTGGGGCAACCTGAGGGTTTTGAAGGGTCAGGGGTGGGAGGTTGGGGGAACAGGTGGTGGGTAATGGAGAGGGCACGTTTTGCATGGAGCACTGGGTGTTGTGCAAAAAGAACGAATACTGTTACGCTGAAAAAATAAATAAAATGAGAAAAAAAAAATAGTTACACTGGGAAAAAAAAAATACATTATATGTTTATTAAAAAAAAAAAATGGAAGGGGAGGCGATTAAAAAAATAAAATGGAAGGGGAGGCGAACCGTAAGAGACTATGGACTCTGAAAAACAACCCGAGGGTTTTGAAGGGGCGGGGGGTGGGAGGTTGGGGGAAGCAGGTGGTGGGTAATAGGGAGGGCACGTATTGCATGGAGCACTGGGTGTTGTGCAAAAACAATGAATACTGTTACGCTGAAAAAAATAAATAAATTTTTTAAAAAAAGGAAAAAAAAAAAAAACTGTTAGAACCAACCAACAAATTCAGTAAAGTTGCAGGATATAAAGCCAACAAACAGAAATCAGTTGCATTTTCATATTCTAACAACAAAATATATTGGAAAAAAACAAAGAAAATAATCCCATTCAAACAATATAAAGAACAGTGAAGTACTCAGGAGTAAATTTAACTGAGGAATTGAAAGATATATACACTTAAAACTAGTATTTGAAGAAGACACACAACTGAAGAAGACACAAATAAAAAAGACAGTCTGTGTTCAGAGATCCAGAGAATTACTATTATTAAAATGTCCATTCTACAGTAAGCAATCTACAGATTCACCATCCTTTGTAACAACACTGACAGATCTTGAGGACACTATTCTAAATGTAATGTAATAAATCAGAGAAAGACAAATACTGATTGATACCACTTATATGTGGAATCCGAGAAAAGAACAAACTCATAGAAACAGAGAGTAAAAAGGTGATTGCCAAGGACTGGTGTTTAGGGGAAGTAGAAATGCTGGTTGAAGTGTACAAATTTCCAGTTGTAAGATGAGTAAGTTCTGGGGATCTAATATACTGCATGGCCACTATGGTTAACCATACTGTATTATATACTTGAAAGTTGTTAAGAGAGTTGATCTAAATGGTCCCCTCACAAAAGAAATCGTAATTATGTAAGGTGATGAAAGTGTTAACTAATCCTACTGCAGTAATCACTTTACAATATATAAACATACCAAAACATATTGTATACCTTAAACAGACACAATGTTATATGTCAATTATATCTCAATAAAACTGAAATGAAAATGAACAATTTTTCCCTTGAGATATGGAAGTAATGTGCATTTTGTTTAGATCAGTGTGTCCTAAAGGCCAAGTATGCATTTTTTTTCTTTATGTGAGGTCATTCTTTATGTAGATCTGAGATCTACAGTTAATCAGTACAAATTGTCATCCTTTTCAAAATTACAGCTAAGGGACTACATTCTTTTATGTATTTATGATGACTTTAAAATGACATTTTTTAGAGTTCTACCCTTTTTACATAATCACAGATAAAGGTCTTTCCTTATTCCAAATAAAGGGGTCATTCTTGGTGTTATTTAATTAATTCTGGATGTTCTTCCTGTGTGTGTAAATATACAGATATACATAACATGGAGGACTGCAAAAAAGTTACAGTACACTTGAGGGAAAGGTAAAAACTGTGTAAATATCATATGTGTTGTCTACTCAGTGTTCCCCCAAAAGTTGGATGTTTGCTTTATCCTTCATCTATTACATATTGCCTAACTTCACTATATCATTTAGACTTTTTCCTTATAACTAGGAGAATTATACTACATGGAAATCAGAGCTTAAAATTTATTGTATTGTCCAAACAGTAAAACTTCTTTCAGAGGTGTTTTCTTTACCATTACTCTAAATAGCCCTAAAAGGGCACCTGGGTGGCTCAGCAGGTTAAAGCCTCTACCTTCAGCTCAGGTCATGATCTCAGGGTCCTGGGATCGAGCCCCGTGCTGGGCTCTCTGCTCGGCAGGGAGCCTGCTTCCCCTTCTTTCTCTGCCTGCCTCTCTGCCTACTTGTGATCTCTCTCTCAAATAAATAAATAAAATCTTTAAAATAAATAAATAAATAGCCTTCAACATACTTCACAAAGGTATCACCTGTGTTTATAATCACAGCATACTGTAAATTACAGCAGACACATTTTTTGATCAAGGTCATGAGACTAGAGAGCGTTTCATGGGTAAGCCTTTGTCAGATATAGCTTAGTTTTTCAATTTCCACTAAAAATAAATTAAAAGCTCATAGTTCCACAAATTCATAAACTAAATTATTTAGCTATAAGAAACTTAATACATATCATAACTTGAAAATCTATTATTTTTTCCTGGAAGTGTATGCCAGAGCAGCAGGACATATGAATAATTATTTTCAAAATATATTTAAAGTTCTAAACTAAAACCTGGGCAAATAACATATACAGCAGTTAACAAAGGAATACAAATAGCTTATTAGTATTAGAAAAATAATCAACTTCACAAAATAATCAAAGAAACGCCAATCTAAATAAAAGAACCAACATGTTGCTAAGATTTTGGGAAGTATGCAATCCTATACAAGACTGATATAACTTAAATTGGTAAGAACTTTCATGCAGAGGAATTTGACAATAATTCAAAGAAAAATTTAAAAAAAGTGTTCTGTTTTATTCTGAAACACAGCATATTAGAAATGATCCCAAGAAATCACGTTAGCGATATTGTACTTTCAAATAGTTTCAGTCAAATTAGTTTGAAGTAATATAGCATTATAACCATTTTTTTAAAAATGTCATAAGAGAATAAATAATGCCATTAGAAACACTTATGACATGTATTTAGGGTAAAAAAGAAGACTGAAATTGTATATGTAATATGGTACTAGTATGGAGACAATATGTTTTTGTAGCTAAAACCCCAGTTCAGAATCAGACAAATGAGTTCCAGTTTGGGCTGGAACATTTAGTGGTTGTCTAACATTTGGGATGTTATTCCAGCCTTTCTAAAATTCAGTTTGCTCATCTATAGAGTGAAATATCCAAATTCCCAGGGCTTTTGCAAGACTTCAATGAGATAATCCATATTAAGCTTGTAGCACAATACATGAGTGCTGTCAGTATTCAGTATATGTTACTTATTATCATATTTCTTATTATATAATGTATTTACTTTATGTCATATTTTATATTACCTATTTTATATGTATAAAATTTTTATACAGTAAATCTAATATGTTTATGATCAGACATTCATCAAACTTTTTCAAGTGACGGTTTCTCAGTAGTGGGTTGTAAGTAGTTATTTTGTATATTTCTGGATTTTTCTTCAGTGAACCAACTTTTATAATAAGAACAAAATAAAACGGCATAGATCAGGTTAGGCTAGGCATTGGAATAGTAATACCCAAACCTCCAAAGCTCAGGGGCTTCTCACTTCTGCAGAGACTGCATGCATCACATGGCCCTCTGGGAAACCACGTGCCAAGCAGCGATGACAGCCTGTCTACATCATGAAGGTACACGTGCCTTCCACTGCACCACAGAGGGGAAGTGAGCTGGAGAACTCTCCGGGAATTTTCACTGCCTCTGCCAAAGGTGATACATGTTTTTCCCAGTCCTAATCCATTGGCCAAACCAATTATTTGGCCCTTCCGATCTGCAAAAGGGCTGGAAAGCCTGGGGAAACGCATGGGTATGGGATAAAAATTAAATGTCTCTCCCACAAAAAGTGTAACTACATGAAAAGTAAATAAACAGATTTCACTAAATCTGAAGTACATTTCATGAGTTCACTTGGCAATTTTGATTTTTCTAATAATCTCCAAAGAGAATATAAATTAAGCATTTCTTTAACTTTTTCCATAGATAGGCCCTCCTTAATAGCTCCAAAGGAAGATAGCCAAGTCAGTTAAACTGGCACCCAAGACAGAATTTTCTTGGACTGGCCTCCTACTGACTTGTGGTCTGATACCAATAAAAGTCTATACCAATAGAAGTCAATAAACACCTCTGGCCTCAGTTTCCTTCTTTGTAAAAGAGGTGATTGAATACGATTCTTTAAAATGCCCTATCCAGCTAAAACCATGCTGTCTTCTTAAATCAACACTCCTGGCAGGTGACAGCTTTGTTTTCACTCTGAGTTCAAATTACTTAAGCCATCACGTCTTTTTGTTGGTAACATTAGTGTCATAAACCTAAATTAACCATCATGTGATATTCATTTTTGTAGCTTTCTCATGGAATTCTTGGTACCATAAAGACAAACAAGTAAGTCCACAGGATGAATTACAATTTCATGTCAACTTAGTTCTTCTCAGCAAATCATGCCTCTTAGAATGTGTGTGTGGCAGGAGTGTGTTTCTGCAGCTGATACAAACACCTTCCAAGACAAGTATGGTTGTAGCCATTCTAAAGATGGAGAGATGAGACACACCCAAGTTCACAGTTAGTAAGTAATTATACTGGGTTTTGAACTAACTCGGGTTCTCAATGTCATTTTTGTACACAACCTGCCCACAACAAAGATGGGACTACAGAGGACCCACACTTTTACTTTATTCTGTCAGGGTTCTTTTGGGTTGGGCCTGAGAACTAAATCGACATAAGACAGGCTGTACGATCTGTCAACAGGAAACGTACACAAATGTATTTAATACAAGCTTTACTTGACATCAGAGCCTTCATAAGGAATTGAGACCCAAAGACATGGCAAAACCTACTTGCTTTTATATGAGGTTGAACAGGGAGAGGCAACTGAGAAAACACAACGGATAAGCCACAGGAAAGTATTTTAACAAGCTCTTTTGTATAAAGTGCTCTCTGTCTCAACTTCTTGTCCTTGGTCATTAGAAGGTTATTAGAATGGTATGTGGAAGACATCTGTCATATAGGAAATTTATCTTCTGCTTTCAAAAAGGAGGAGGAAGTTGTTTTTCTTTTATTTGCTCTTTTTCCAGTGCCTTTAACTCAAAATAATCAATAAGCCAGATTGACGTATTTGGAGTGGTTTATTCCGAACTCCTTATGGACCAGGTCAGAACAGCTGTTTTACTGTAATTAAAACAGAGATTTGGGAGTTCCTTTAACCATTCTGGGGAAAACAGCCATGTTACTGCAGACAGCATCACTCGGAAAAACCTGCAAAGGGAAACAGTAACAATGCCTACTCCTCCAGTTTATTTTGCTTTTCAGCAAACGGGTTTATTATACCAAAAAAGTGCAGTATTATATATATCTTCTTTAAGGACAGAGGCTGTATCAGTAACACTCACTGTTCACAAAAGCAATTAGCACTTAGCATCTTAAGACCCATTTGAAGGAATGAAATCATGCAGGCTTTCCTCCAAATTTTCCCAGCATAACAAATGAATTTTCCCAGTAAACAAATGAATTTTTACATAATAAATTCTAAATATAGCTTTCTGATGTGCAATGTATGACTTCTGTCACTAAAGGCAGAGAGAAAAATTAAAACTATGGAAGCATCATGCAAAGTTGTACTGCCCTTAGGCATATAAAAAAGCAAATCGATTCACTAATTAAATGAAAAATATCTTCCTCTGAGGGAACGCAGACTGTAATACTGGCAAAGACGCCTATGTTAAATGACTATTGGATGTCACATAAGATCACTGTTTTTGAATGTTGAAAATCATACTCCTAGATACCCTGCTTTACATCTGGATGGAATTCATGTTCATATTATAAATAGTTCTGGGTTTAAGCGTGGTAGATATGGGTAGGAAATACTTGGTAAAAACTATTTTCGACACCTCCCAAAAGTACATACCATGGAAGAAGGCTTTTCTTTTAAACGAACTGTTATTGTAGTCATGATACAGACTGTGAAATGTACACTACAGTCAGTACCAATGAGACAATTACATGCTAACAAAGCCAGGTGTTCTCCAGTAAATTATAAAGGATAATGTCTGAACGTCAATCCTTACACTATTTGTTTTAGACAACAATATACCCTTTCTGATACTAGTTTAGTACTGAACAAATGATGAAATTCAGAAGATGATAAAACCAAAGCCATTTAAGTTACATTTTTTAGGAACTACGCAAAACAACAGACAACAGCAAAGACGGTGACACTTAAGAGAGTTTGAAATGAGCAGTAAATGATGACAGCATTTCTTCACCATCATGATCATTCCGGTAAGTACCATTTCCGTAATTTCAGTTGGTTTGATCAAGTGATGTGCATCAGCAATACAGTGGTATCTAACACGGTTTCAACGTGTACATGAAGTTCTAGAGCAAAACTTCTAATATGTAACATAACAAGGTTTCTTAAGAAGATTGATCTGTGATGTAAATGTTTCAGTCATCTAGGGTTTGAATCTCAATAGGAGCAATTTTCTCCACTGTTATCAGTGATGGAAATCAATAATAGTTTTGGGCAATATACAAACTACATTTGGCATGTAAAGGAATATGTTTCTAAGAGGTCTATAACCGAGAAGTAAATTGAGAATCCATTTTCTGCTATTTTTCAAGTTAATATTCAACCTTCCATGTTTTTAATGTGGCATGAATACTGAACTTAATATCTTTAGTGAGAAATCTCTTCATAATTTCAGATTAATGCTTAATCTAAAAATATGCATAAATGCCTCATAGAGTCACAATGCATTTGCTGACAGTCTCAATAGCTTATGAAAATGAATTATAATTTTCTAAGTTAAAAGAAATAAGAAAAAACAACATCTGGATTTGGGACTGAATCAAGCTATACATCATCAAGCGGAAACATACATCAGTGAAAGCTTGCATATAATTTCATCCCTCTTCATGATTTATTACTTTTAAAGATCACATTTTATTTTACTAAATTGTGATGAACTTTGCTTTTCCCTGAACTTTATGTAAAACTGGTAGTCCCCAATTTGGAGGAAAAGAGAAATGGAAGTAGTTTGGTTAAAAGTACTACCATGTTTCTTTGAGCTCCTTAAAAAAAAAAAAAAGTTATTTTTAGCAAAATATAGTTAAATGCCCTTTCTAACTCATCACCCTGGTGACTAACTTTCCGCATTTAATGTTTTCACTCAATTCCCTGAGCTAGAGTTTACCAATTCTCTTAGATTCTTCTTGAAACTTCCATTCACCTGACAAGTTTAAGACAGTAATCAGAATCTGATTAATGTTTCCTCGTGTGGAAAAAAAACAAGGAAATCATGCTGCTCAAGCTGGCAGAATCATTCCTTCTGAGAAGACAATCAGGTTTGAAAAGAAAAGAGAAAATAGCAGAATCTCTGTGTCTAGTCTATGAAGTAATTCCTCCCTGTTAATTAGCCCAAAGTATGTTCAATTTAATCTTTTCAAGGTATGCTGACAATGTGAATTATTTTACTGATAAGGAGGAATACTTCCACAAAACATACCATTTCTAATTCAATAAACAACCATTTGCAGAAAATAAATTTTATCAAATCAAATAATCCTCACATTATCTAACTACCCCAAAAAGCAACACTGGGCATGTTATTATTAATGATGTTAATATATCAAAAGACCCTCCAGGCTGCTGCTGGAAAAACGTTTGGTGACCACAGCTTCCATTTTTCTCCTACTAGGACAGCTAATTGAACTGTTTATGTAAGTCAATGCCAAGGAAGTGCTCATGTTATCACATTACCTTTTTTCTCAGAACTCACCGCACAGTCCCAGGGATTTTTTATAACAAAAAGGGATACTGAACTGAAGCACCCTGAGATGACTCTGACCAGAAAGACAAAGACCACAGCTACGCAAACATCATAGGACCAACAACGCTGGATCACCACAACTTCCATGTTTTTGAAGAATATGTTCCCATTATAGTAAGTGGGCAATGAGGTAGATTTCTAGTGGTCAAATATATTCAACTTCTTTCTCAAACAGCAACAACAACAACAAAACAGAAAACCTAAACACTTTGTTTTGTTACTTGAAAAAGAAAACATAGGAAAGGAAAAAAAAGAGAAAACTGAACTAAAATTAATTTTCCTTATTTAGCTTTCTTCTAACAGTCAAAACAAGTTGAAAGCTTTTCTGTTCAACATAAGAATGATTTTCTCCTAACACTGAGACGGAATTTCTTGCTCTTTTTTTCCCCCTCCCTTTACAGAACACTGACCCTGGGCTGCCTCTCAGCTTCTGCTTGCTGCACTCAGGCAATGACCTACACAAATCCAAGGTTAGGCTAGCAGGATGGACAGAAGCTAACCTCCTATCCAACCACAGAGTGGGATTCCCCATTGCTTCATTCCCCATTGCTTCATACAACCCCAGACCATCCTGGCCCTGCGTTACATTCTTTCAGATCAATGTACTCTGTTTCTAGGACTTTTATTTTTTATATCTTAACCTTCTCTCCTCCTGACTTGGACGCATAGTTATAATCTTCACTCACTGCTTACTCTTTTCCCATGCTCAGAAGAAAGTAACAGTAGAGTCCCCCAAGATTCCACCACTGAAAGATAAGACAGAAAAAAAGGGAAAGGCGGGATCCAACTTAGCCCTTAAAGCCCACGTAGCGTTCACAAGACAAAGAGAACGCAAGTCTCTTGCTACTAGTAGGCGTCGCTTCCCTCCGGCACTTTGGCAAAAAAATGAAGAAAAAATAGACTATGAAAAAAATCTTTGTGGAGGGGAGGAAGCGAGGAAAATCTTTTGCATTTTTGTTATCCACATATTTCATGGCAATTGATTTGGCTTTGTCCCTGAAAAAGCTTTCCCTATAGCAGACATGAAGCTTTTGGTGTTTTCTTTGTTCAAGGTTAACTTTTTACAAGTCTGATTTCCTCCTACTCACCTAGCTCTGCTACAGGCTTTGGCATATAAAGCATTCCAGAGCAAAATAAAATGAAATGAAATAAAGCTTCTATTGTCTGGTCCCAAGCTTGCCTTATTGGCATTTTAAAGCAGTATTCAACTCTTCTATACATGTAATTTTCCATCAGTTATTCTGCCCCAGGGTAGAACACCAAGTGCAAAGGAAAGAAAGGGGAGACAAGTCGGCCCGGAATCATCTCTCTACTAATATCTGCCAAGGTGCACTTATATGAGCGTCCCTTCCTCCTTATATTATGAGGACTTTTTTTTTTCTCCTTCTGCAAACCTGACATGAAGCCAAAAACTCCCAGTGAGGAAATATTTTCGTTTAACTGTGCAAAGGTCAGACAAAAATGTGCTAAGGGCATTTTATTTTTCAACGCATATTAATCTTGGTTTTGCTCCCCCACAGAGACTCTTGAAAAGCAGTGGGAGTCAGAGCAGGGCCTTAATGCAGATTTCTGGCAGAAACAGTTCCAGGTTCCGTGGGGCTGCAATGACACGGGTGGTCAAGGATGGAATTGCACAGCTCAGAGACCTTAACTAGCTTCCTTGCTGCTATTTTCCTCTTAAGGAATATTCTCAGTCTTTGGAAGGATTCTGTTAAGTGGTTAAGTTTCAGTCAGAAGCTACCGCTAACTTTGGCCTAATATGAATGCTCCAAAGCAACTCTATAGTTTGCATCAGTGAAACCTGATGAAAATTAATGAACATAAAAATGATGGATGAAATGCCCGGGGAAGAAGATGTTTATGGGTTTTGTCAGTTAATTAAAAAAAAAAAAAAATCTTTTGAAAGCCATTTTCTTTCTTTTCTGGGATAAGAACAAGGATGTGCCATAATCTCTTGACAAAATTAATTGTGGCATTTTCTCTGTTTTTCCCACTTGCCTCAGATACATCTTCCTAAACAGGTTCTAAATATATCCTTACTTTCCCTATCACAGCAAAAATCTACTTTCTGTTTTTCAAATCAGGCCTATTACTGCATCTTGTTTTATTTACCTCTATTATCTGAAGGGTTCTTTCATTTAAAACCAGTTACTTCCTTTATTATGTGCAAAAGGGAATTTGGTTGTACACGCCAATCATTAAACCTCCAAATCGTCTCCAGTCACCACTGGTTGAGCATGGGTCCTGGACAGAAATCCAACAATAAGCACTTTAGCAAATTAAACTGTTGTGCAGGTATCTGACAACGGAAGAATTACTTTAGTGCTGCTACAAAACAGTTTGTTTGCAAAATATTTTTAACCAAACAGTCTCCCACTACCTTCCAGCTACTTCGAGCAAATTCACCCACCTGGTGCTGGGGAGGTAGGAACAGATGCTAGTATTAAGATGCACACACGTACACTTATGTGGTCACTAAAGACTCAAGATACATTTGAACAAGAATTCTACTTTCTGTGAGCTGCATTCTCATAGAGAAAATGGAAATCCATTTTAGTGCTCTGAGGTTACGCTGTTTCCAAGTCACAAGCAAAGCTGCTTTTTAAAATCTTAAATAA
Organism: Meles meles; assembly: GCF_922984935.1. Classification (NCBI taxonomy): domain Eukaryota; kingdom Metazoa; phylum Chordata; class Mammalia; order Carnivora; family Mustelidae; genus Meles; species Meles meles. The sequence continues at coordinate 47,309,970 of NC_060068.1, forward strand.
AACTTTTAGATTAACAGCTACTATGTGCAGTCTAGCCCTAAGGCAAAGAAGGATGGAAAGATTAGGATTTCCTTTTTATTAAAATCTTGCTGTTAAATCATGGAAGCCAACTGAGCTCTAGGGGGGAAAGTCAGAAAAGAGCAGAGCAAGAAAAGTAAGCACTTTAAATTGATATCCGTTCAAAAATGTCCCTAAACCTGCTTCTATCAAACATCAAAAGTAGTTGAAGTACATTTACTAAGTTGTTTTTATTCTAGTACTTGGAGTACATTGAAGTCTTTCAAATGGCAGTTGAATCAAACATACTTAAAATAAGTTGCCAGGGTGCATATCTGAAAAAGAAAAAAGGCTTCTGAAATAAGTTAAGTAATGTTGAACTACTATACATCACTTCTACTTAAGAAACACTTTAAATTCACAGCTCAATTTTGTCCCTAGGACAGAAACATGAAACACTGTATTATCTGTGGATTTTAAGTTTTGATTCTGTCCCTTATAAAAGAAATTTCATATTTTATTATCATTACTATAAGCTATAGCAATAAATATATACTAAGAAATTATAGCTTTCTAAATTCTTTTCTTATCTTCTAAGTGCTAATATAAAAAGGGAAAAATACATAAGTGAGACTCGTCTTCCCTAGTTAAAAAGAAATGTTCGAGTGTGACAAGTTACATAGACGGGCTTCTTTCCATGTGTCCCAGCCTCCAGAACTGGAAATGACTTTGTACAACAGTGAGATCTGAAGTCTACCATGATTTCTTTTTTCAAATGACTCCCTTTTTTGTTGTTATATTTAATACATAAAGAAATATGATGCTTGCTATCTTAGAATAAATTATATCTCTCAATTCTTATTTATGTATGTATGTATTTATCCCTTTAAACTGAATTTTAAGAGTTAATTAATGATCCTTAGAAGTCAGGGATTTGTAAGAAAAATACAAAAGCTTAAGCAAACCTCATGCATTGAAACAACTTATTTAATAATCCTGAATCGTTGCTATTGTTATCAATATAATACCAGTTTACTTATCTGGCTAGCTTTAATTTTTAATGTTGAATGAATGTGTCCAATGACTAGAACAACAGGAATATGTTGAACTGTAGATCTGGATTTTTTTCCTGTCCTTTCTCTATCAATAGAAATCAGAAGTGATTTTAGCATATATAATTATTTATGTAGTACAAGGATTTTCCCCAATGTTTTGCAGCAGACTGCTAAGTTGCTTGACCTGCCTGAGTGTGTCTCACTTGGCTAGAGATGGCCTGTCAAATCCATCACATGCTGATTGGAATAGATTACTGAGTTGATAGAGCACTGGGATTAGGCCCATCTTTCTACAAGAGACTCTGTAATCATGATGAGAGGTTAGTGTTGCCTGTAAGCTCAAAAGAGACAAACCACACTGCAAGCAAGGCTCAACTTGAGCTTTTTGTTATGCAACAGACACTGAAAAACAATACAAGTCAGGACCTGTGACACTGAGTCCAGTGAATATCAGAATGGTATTTTAGCACTCATAAAAAGTACAGTTAGAACATTTTAACAAAAATAATAAATTTACTTGGAAGTCTTCCAAATAAATTGTATCTCTTCTTGAAACAATGGGTCTGCTTAATTGAAATTCAATGTTTTATTTCTGGCTTTATACAGAAAACAATATGTTTTAAGGCAATATTCTAATTTGACTTAAAATAAAAATTATATTATTCTACTTACAAAAATGAATACGTAATATGGGAATATATTATATAACTATATAATTTTGTGAACTTGGGCTTAGGAAAACCAATATTCTTGGGATTTCACCAGGTTAAAAAAACAAAGCCAGAAACTTTTCATAAAACCAGGCTTCTTGAATGTTTTAATACAGGATGCAGATATAGTTCCCTTTAAGGATATATTGCTTATATAAATTGTACCAACACTGAAATGCATGACACGGAGGATTTAAAATACACTTTCCCCGAACTATCATTAATGTAGCATTTTTCTTCTTTGACCTCTACAAGACTGATGTATCTCTTTTTTTCAGTTCATAAATGAAGCAGGACCACTTTTTATAATAAATTCAGTATACAGAAAGGCCTTTGTGCCCTAATAGGTGAAATATGGTAAGTTTATATAGACATCTGGTCTCTGAAAGGTATAGAGCATTACTAGTAAGTAACATCTCCTTGCCCAATGTATTCTGATGACGGACAAAAGAAAATGTTATTTTCCATACTGTCAGAACCATGGCATACACATACAAAGGGGCTATCCTAAGCACAGGATTACCTAACTGCATTTACTTTTAACACAAGAACCCTGATTTTCCTACTCACTCAAAGAACAGCCACTTTTCTTATGGAGTAGAAATGTGAGAGCTTTGGGCGTTATAAAATGAAATGTATTTTTCACAATCACCCATGGTCTGCATTTTCTAAATTTTAACATTTTGACATCATAGATAATGTGAAGTATAATAAACAGTACCTAGTTTGGAGTCTGTTAGATATATTCTAGGAGCTTTGCATACATGTTTTCAAAATTATTCTTCCTAAAGTGGGGTGTGTGTGTGTGTGTGTGTGTGTGTGTGTGTGTGCTTGTTTTAGGTAGACACATTATCTTTATTTCATAAATCGGGCAAACAAGGCTTAGAACACTTGTCTACAATCACAACTGATACAAAGAAGCCACAATTCAATCCCAAATTAGTTCGGTTGAATTTAATTGGAAGAAAAGAGCCAGATTAGAAAAGTTACAATGCTTTTCTTGATGCACTCAGAGCCACTATTTTTGTATGTGGCTAGATGTGACTGTCCGATAGGCATTATTGAAAAAAAGAGAATGGCATCCTCCTTAGCTAAAGATCTGGTCGTGCCCCACTTTGTACATATACTATATTGAGACTGACTTCATGTTAATTGACCCCTTAAGATCTAAGACTAAACTATGCCATTCAAAAGACTGGGGTTGTGTTTTACTCATTTTTGTATCCCCATACCTAACAGAATGCCTGGTTTACAGGAAAAAAAAAAAGTTACACAAATACATATATGATTCATTGCACAAAAGATTTTGTTTGATCTTAGAAGACTGCAAAAGAGAAAGTCCACAAAAATCCAATCCACAATTATTTATAAACATTCTGTTTACTGTTATAATAAAAATCTGGTATTATTTCTAGAGCTGTTAATAACAAATCAGCCACAAATAAGTGACCACCATGCTTGTTGACTTGCCAGGTATATGTCACCCCTCCTCTAACACCAAGTAGTGTTCTATCACTGAATTTTGTTTCCTGGGATTATTTCTGAAGAATATAACAGAATAACAATCAGTTGAGAACCTTCATGGATTCAAGAATTCACTTATTCACTCACTCCACACACACATACTTACTGGATACTCCCTGGGTAATAGGTGTTAAGGATACAAATACAAATAAACTATGGTTCTTACTAATTATAAGCTCACAGTTTAACCATTGCCAAACGCTTCATAAGACCACAATGCAATGCTATAAATGGTACAGAAGTGAGTCCAGAGTGCTAAAGAAGAATGGGAAAGAGAATAATCAGAGATGTGTGAACTGGGTCTTCTGAGAAGAATGGGAGGTTGTCAAAAGATAAGAGAAGATTAGGGTATTCTAGGAATGAAGTTAATGACATTGATGGTTATCCTCACAGGAGGGCACAGAAGCCCGGTGGATAGGTGTGGACACATCCCAACATAGTTGGGATGACACTGTCTGCAATTTGTATGAACTAGTCCAGGCCATACTCCAATGCCTGATGCCTATCTGCTCCTTACCTTGCTTTCCTCTAGATTTCAAAATTTTCATTTCTCTTAGAGCAGTTTCTAATTCTGTCAACTTCCATTACTGATGTCTCTGCAACTCTACTGTGTCAAAATCTCGACTACGGATAAAAACTGACCCATTACCATGCAAGTCAGACCATTAAGCGTCTGCTTCCAGCTCAGGTCATAATCCCAGGGTCCTGAAATCGAGCCCGGCATCACGCTCCCTGCCTGGCAGGAAGCCTGCTTCTCCCTCTCCCACTCCCCCTGCTTTGTTCCCTCTTTCACTGTGTCTCTCTCTATCAAATGAATAAATTTTAAAAAATCTTAAAAAAAAAAAGTCACCTTTTCAATGAGCCTTATCCTGAACACTATATTCAAAAAGGTGAACTGTCATTGCCCTCCACTCTCAACATACACACTCCTAATTCCTTACCTTATTCTATTTTTAGAAAAAAAAAATTCTCTAGCACCTATTACCTTTTAACATTCCATACTCAATATAATTTACTTACATATTATTATATACTAAAGAATATATCCTCATCCAAAGAGAGATCTGGCCTTTGGCATCAGTTCCTGGGAAATAATCTCTAAATGCTTAGAATATTCTACCTCATAAGTGTATTTGTTTACCTGTGGTTTCTATGCCATGCCAGGAAGTAGAACAATGTGATTCGCAGTGGGAACTTTGAGTCACAGTACCAGTTCAGTCTCTATATGGGCTAGGGACTGAGGTTAGCCATGTGAGCAGTTGACCATGTCTATGCAATGAGACTCCCTTAAAGGCTCTGGACAACAAGTCTCAATTGAGCTTCCCTAGTTGGCATAATTCTGTGCTTATTACTACAGATCACTGCCAAGAGCTGTTAACCCTGGCCATGATTCCATATTATTTTATGTTTTAAAGTATTTATTTATTTATTTGAGAGAGAGAGAGAACCCAAGCAGGGCAAGTGGCAGAGGTAGAGGGAGAGCAGGGAGCCTAAAACGGGGCTTGATCCCAGGACCCTGGGATCATGACCCGAGCCGAAGGCAGACACTTAACCTCTGAACCACTGAACCACCTAGGAGCCTTCCCTTGGCTAATTTAAATCTGTAATGAACCATAACCATGAGTATAACAGCTTTCAGTGAGTTCTGTGAGCTCTTCTAGTGACTTATCCTGATTCCCCCAAACTTGCAACTGGCATCAGAGGTGAGGGTGGTCCTGTGAACTGCTCTTTAACTTTACAGTGAGTTTCATGTGTTATTATCAGTGCCCCTCACAAGAATGTAAACTACATAAAGGCAGGGATCTTTCTATGTATTGTTCACTCATCTATCCCAAGCAATTAGAAGAGGGCTTGCAGAGAAGAGCTGTTCTACAAATATTTGTTGAATGACTGAATTGAATGTAGTGTACTAGCTGACTTCTGCCCTATGTTTAGCTGTATTATTAAATGACACAGAATTTTACGATACTGGCACATTACATCATCCAGTTTCCCATTTGAATTTTATTTTAAAATAAAGAAATGCAAAATGGATAAGAGACTTCTTCAAATATTTTTGGAGAATATAAGCAGTTATAAAGGAGGCTTCTGAATTTTCCAATATTTACAGAAGCTGGACAAAAACAGTGGGCTTGAGAGAAGGCTCAATGCTCTTCGAGTCACCTTTGTCTAACTTGATGCTAGGTCAATCTTTTTCCACATCTGAATCATAATGAATGAGCATAAATAATTATATAATTGTCAATAGGCAGAAAGATCTACAAAGAGAGGATCAGAGAAAAGTGAGCAGGCACAGGCAGGACCATGTCACTCCAGCACCTAAACAAATGTTACTACCCAGATAGGCCACTTTTCCCAAGGAAGACAGATGCTTTGGACCTTTTGATAGTTTTAAATTGCCTTTCTTTGTGCAGGGATTTAGCTAAGCAGCTCTATAGAATTTCAAAAGAGGAAATGTGAACTTAAAGCCCAAATCAAAGATGATTCACTTGTCTTGGTCTATTGATTTCATATGTTCATAGAAAGGAGATTTTTTTTTTCAAAGCTGTTAATCTTGTTCATATTACATCAATAGTGTAAAGGCTGAGAGAGCACCAGGGATGTTTAGAAGCCAATTCTATGACATCTAAATTACTCTGCCTAATAAAATGTCACAACACGTGTGCTTCTATGTGACCTCTGACCTCAGCACTGCTGAGTCCATCTGTTTTCAGGTACATTTAAAACAATTTCCAAACATCTGTGCTCTCAATAATAATTTTAATGAATTATTTAGATAACTTATAGAGATAGAAGCATTCTAATTTGGCTACCACCACTATCTACACATGACTATGGTCCACAACTAAAGACAGTGCATCTTTCTTTCATCTGACACATGCCTATTCAAAGTTTGTGTTCAACTTCTTTGGTAATAATACTAATTTAGACCTTATCACCAAGGCTAACATAAAAAATACATATTTTTTTTTAAAAAGTCAACTTTCTATCTCATTATTCCTGTCCAATAAAAATCCTTCTGGTTTTACCTTCTTATAATTCTTCTATTTGTGTGCCCTCTACTCAATTTACACTGCCATTATGGTTTTTCTGGAAATCTTTGATTCACATCTGCCTGAATTATTGCCACAGGATCACATTATTGTGACACAGATGTCTTGAGTCTGGTTCTTTCAGTGTAGCTATTTTGGCAGCTGTGAAGTTTTACTGTTACCACTCAGATATAGAGGTTTGGGCATAAAACATTTTAGGTTTTCTCAGTAAACACAATTAGCCAACAAGTGGAAATCAACCCTCAATGAGAGATGCAATGACTAGGAACACAGATAGCATGCAGCATTTTGGCAGAAATGTGGCATGTCCAATCATAGGAGACCAGTGAAATAACTGGTTATCTTGATACTCATGAGCCCACTTGGAAGGCAACAAGGCAGACAGTGGGCAATGAACCAGAAAATGAAGAAAGGACACGGCAACACAGCTGACAGAGAAATCAGCCATTTCTTCCACATCCAAAGATCTGCAAACCGTTTTACCTGCCATTAAACCCAATGAGGCTTTAGAGATGGGCTAGGGGTATGGATTGCTAGATAATTCTCTGTTGAGGGCAGGTATTAACAATGTGGGGGCAGGGGAGATTTTCATTCAAAACAGTTCTGGTTGAAGTAAAGAAACTTCCAGAAGATCAAATGCAAAAATATACATGGAAAACTTGCTGGTACACACTGCTTCTGGCATGTCAGAAGGTGGAGCCCTATGCAAAACACGGGGCTGGAGGCTGTTAGAGTGAAAATCCCAAAAATGTTTAAAAGTTCTCTATTTTTCTTGTCAAGAAGAAACTATCAAACAACAGCAAAAGGTAAATGCTACATATTTTAGTGAGAGACTTTCATAAAATGGAAATGCCTTCTAGAAATACTTTATGTCAACAATTGGGATTTGTACATTTAAGGACCTGATGTCCATATTCCTTGCACAGAAAAGAGAAGAAGCATCCTGAGTGAACAGAGGGACCAGCCCACAAAACAGGAGCAGCCCAAGAAAGCTTGGTCATGCCAAGAAAGAGTGGAGGCACTTTGAAAGCAGTTACTGATGGGGGTATGGGATGTGGGAGTGTGTTTGCCAAGATCACAGTCATGTCATGAGGAGGTCAAGGTATCTCAGGTCCACCTTCCCAGGTCTACTTACTACATGGCCATTTCTCCTCTAGAGACCTTCTGCTTTCTCAGTCACTACCCAGAAAATGAAGCACAGGTCCTCTCTGACTTGCATTTTCTTTTCTTTCTTTTCTTTTTTAATTATTATTTATTTATTTTATTTATTTGACAGACAGAGATCACAAGTAGGCAGAGAGGCAGCCAGAGAGAGAGGAAGGGAAGCAGACTCTCCGCTGAGCAGAGAGCCTGATGCAGGGCTCCATCCCGGAACCCTGGGATCATGACCTGAGCTGAAGGCAGAGGCTTTAACCCACTGAGCCACGCAGGTGTCCCTGACTTGCATTTTCAAATCTATCTGGAACTACTGTTAATCTCAATGCCAAGAGAGAGCTTAGGTAAACATCTAAGTGCAGGGCTTCCTTTCTCAAGAACCCTATTCCCTGTTGATTCTGCCTTTGAATCTCCAACTTCCCATAACCCAGGGAATCTATGGCACCTACAAGGGAAGGAAATCTTGGTCTGAGTTACCACATGTTTTCATAGCTTTGAGTTCCCTTGGGTCCTGTGATTTTGTAAACCTAAACATTTACTCTTCTTTTCAGCTATAACAAACTTTTCCTGTGGCAAGTTCTGGCTCCTGACGAAATAGGAAATGGGTTGGGCTTATAGAAAATACAAAGAGAAGGGGCACCTGGGTGGTTCAGTCAGTTAAGATCTGTCTTCAACTCAGGTCATGATCTCAGGGTCCTGGGATTGACTCCCACATCAGGCTCCCTGTCAGCAGAGAAGTCTGTTTGTCCCTCTCCCTTTGCCCTTCCCTCTAGCTCATGCCCTTTCTCTCTCTCCAATAAGTAATATCTAGAAAGAAAGAAAGATAGACAAACACAGAGAGAAAAGCCACCAGTTACTATTTCAAAAATATTATCTCATCATAGAGTAATGAACTCTTTCTGTCAAAGGGAAATTAAAGTATCTCACCTATTGTCATAATAAATTACCAATAACTGTTATAATAATAGAAAACTGGGGATAACTCAGCTGCCATTAGAAAAAAAGAATATGCACAGATTAGAAAGAGGCCATTATCATCTCATCACACACCAAATTTTGTTATTTATTCTTTCATTCTACAATTACTTATTGAGTGTCTGAGTCCCTGCTCTGTACCAAGTTTCACAACCTGAGGACACAGCAATGTGTAAAATAGACAAAATACTCTCTGCCCTCATAGAGCTTGCATTATTGTGGTAGGAGACAAAAATTAAGCCATAAAAGTAAATGAAATGCAGTATAACAGTGTTAAATACTATGAGAAAAAAGCGGAGAAGGTAAATGAAACACTAAGAAATATTAGAGTTTTAAATAGGCAGCCAAAGAAAGATCACACTTGAATAAAGATGTTTAAATACAGTCATGACAAAAGTGTGGGAGATAGTCATGTGGATTGTAACAGTGATGACAACTAGGGGTCACAATAACTGATCATTTACTACTCAATTATACATTGGGCTGTAATTTTTACAAATCATGTGTACTCTTGCAAACATCTTTATGACCCAAATATTACTGTTAATTCCATTTACAGATAAGGAAAAACTGAGAACAAATTTTTAATTTTACAAAGCTCGCTCATGGCAGACCTTGACTGTGAACATAGTACAATCCAATATAAAGTCTCTGATCTTGACTATGAAGCTCTACATACAAATAGCAATGATACCCTACAGATTCTACGGGAATGGTCAGTCTATTCCTATATACAGGTCCTTACAGTATTTACTAACTTGCTTGAATTCAGATGAGTGTTAAATGTCTTTATTGCTCTGTTTATTCACCTTTCAGTTTATACAAAGTTTGCCTAAGATCAGTATCCCAAAAGTCCTTTACTTTGGCCTCCTTCTATTCTTGCTATTTTTAACTTAATGTATAACCAGGGCCTTGATTTAACCTGCTACTACCTACTATTTTGAGGGCCAGACAGCTTCTTGACCTCCTTGTAATGAAAGACAAGAAATTGTTTGCCTGATAGTCTCACACTTTTTGGAGTGTAGCATCACTCTTTTACTCATACTGATCTCTGTTATAGCATAGCTTCAGTTTATTTTTGGAAGATTCCCTTTATGAATAAAGAGGTAATTATATAAAGAACAAAGAGGTAAGGGGTCAAAGAACTAGTTTTTTCCATCTAGAGTAGGCAACTAGCAACTTGACAAAAAACTGGAGGAAGTCAACATTGTCTATAAAAATCAGTTATTAAATAGTAAGTATTTTAACTACATTACATACACCTAACATAGATGGTCGAATTGATTTCTATTCTTATTTGATTCACATAGCCATGGCATGGCTACCATCAATCCAAAACTCCTCTCTCTAGACCTGGGTTTCTCAGTCTTGCCCCTATGGACATTTTGGGTCAGCTAATTCCTTATTCTGAGACCACTCTGCACACTGAAGCACGTTCACCAGCATCCCTGTTATCTGCCTACTAGATACCACTAACACCTCCTCCAACTCGTGACAAACAAAACAATCTCTGACTGTTAAATGCCACCTCATGGAAAAAATCTTCCTGGTTGAGAACCACTGCTATAGACTAAGAAAAGCACTGATATTTGTAAACACAACAGCTTTGAATATGTGTGTGTGTGTTTGTGTGTGTGTGTGTGTGTGTGTGTGTGTGTGTGTTTGACAAAAAGCCCTTAAAAATGGAAAAGTTTTTTTTTAGATAAGTTCATCTTAAAGCTATAGTGACAAAATGTTTAGAGAAAAATCCCGTCATCACCATGTTTGGCAAATGGGTGATTTTGCTAACCCTCACAGCAGTTTTTTCATGTGTTGTATTAACTGCTATCAAACTCACCAGTCTAGAAGGGTGGGTCAATTGTCAAATCACCCCTATCATCCTTAAAGTATTCATCCAGACTCCTTCTGAACAGGAGTATGGCTTGTCCACCAACGCTTGTTTATGAAAACTCGGCAGGTAGGAATAGGAGATTTATAAACAGAGAGGGATCTCAGGGACCAAGTCCACTTTTTTTTTTTAATTTATTGGACAAACAGAGATCACAAGTAGGCAGAGAGGCAGAGAGAGAGAGAGAGAAAGAGAGGAGGAAGCAGACTTCCCGCCGAAAAGAGCCCAATGCGGGGCTTGATCCCAGGAACCTGGTATCATGACCTGAGCTGAAGGTAGAGGCTTTAACCCACTGAGCCACCCAGGTGGCCCCCACTTATTTTATTTAAGATTTGTTTTATTTATTTTTTAGAGAGAGGGAAGAGAGTTATTGGGAGAGGAATTCAAGCAGACTCTATGCTGAGCATGGAGCCCTACATGGGGCTTGATCTCACAACCCTGAGATCATGACCTAAGCCAAAATAAGAATTGAACATTTAACCAAATGAGCTGCCCAGGTGTCCCCAAGTCTACCTCCCATGGTTTACAGGACAAGAAGACACTGAGGTCCAGAAAATAGAGTCTCAGCATAATTTATTTTGATAAACCTCAGTGATTCAGATATTAGCCTGAAATTTTCAAAACAGAGGTATAGAATAATACAGGCAAGGCTTATTATTGAGTAAAATGTTAAAAGTGCTATCGTGAGTGCTGTGAAGTGTGTAAACCTGGCGATTCACAGACCTGTACTCCTGGGGATAAAAATACATTATATGTTTATTAAAAAAAAAAAAAAATTGGAAGGGGAGGTGAACCATAAGAGACTATGGACTCTGAAAAACAACCTGAGGGTTTTGAAGGGTCAGGGGTGGGAGGTTGGGGGAACAGGTGGTGGGTAATGGGGAGGGCACGTTTTGCATGGAGCACTGGGTGTTGTGCAAAAACAATGAATACTGTTACGCTGAAAAAATAAATAAAATGGAAAAAAATGTTAAAAGTATATTCTTCAGTCAATTTTCAAGGTTTTAAAAGTTACTAAGAGAAACCAGGTACAAAATTTAAAATGTTTTTCAAATAGAATACACAAAAAATTAAAGATATTATCAATATACCTTTTGCTTCAGAATCTAAAAATTTACCTTTGTTTTCTCTTTGTAACACATGATTACTTAACATCAACCAAATGGGAATGGTAGATTTCTATTGATCTGCCTTATCATACTTATAAATTATGACTACTACATAAATTATTTGGATCTTGAAAAAATCAATTGCTAAAGAGTATATACTCTGACTACATTACAAATACCTAAAATATATTGTTGAACTGAATGGGCTCACAGTAGGAACAACCAGAATGCAGTACCTACTCCAGAATTCCTTTTTAGCAAAGCTCACTCGTGCAACCAGTGCATGTTTCATTTTCATTATGTATTATTTTAGATCCTCACAATTCAGTAAATATGATGTATTCAGTGCATTAAATAGTCTGAAGAGGCAGGACAGAAATATGGACTTGTTATATTTTAATTCAATTGCTCCTTTCTCAGTCTTATTCCTTTTCATGTACAACCAGCCCAGAGAAAAACCAGCAGTTCTATTTCCTAAGGAAATACCCAACCAAAGAACAATTTACCAGTTTTTACTGTGTGAAGCCATTCCCAATCTCTGAGTGGTTCTCTTGAAATTTTCCTCCTTGATTGAAAAGTTATACTACCATATTAGGTCTGGTAAACATATGAAGATTATTTGTGCATACATTGTCCTCAAGTTGGGAACTTTAACCTCAATTCTGAGGCAACAGTGAAAAATTCTATTCAAAACTCTATAACAAAAATATTAAAATTGTTTTGGTTTCAGCTAATAGCAGAGTAGCTTATAACAGAAAACTCTCCTAACAAGAGCAACTTCAAATGCTATACAAAATATTACAATACTACTGTTTGAAAGCACTGGAGACTAGGTTGTTACTAAAGGTATTAGGATACCTGGAAATAAAGGGAACTATATAAGATGAGAACCAAATTTATGCCCCTCCCAACCCACATTGATGGAAGTCTCCAGGTCTGCTGAGATAGGTAACAGAGCTTCTTCAGAACATGCTAGTTTTACTGGGATGAGTAGTAGGTTGTTGGAGTTTAAGACTTCCAAAAGGAAACTAAAGGGGAAATCTTACAAAGGGATCCACAGGGAAGATCCCAAAATCTGGGTACATACTCTATTAAAATTCTTAACTGACTCTTAAACTGCACAGACCTGGAGAAATTCTAAGAGATCCAAGAAAAACAACAGCTAAGACTTTATAGAAACTAACTGGTGATTTCAGAATCTGCCCACCACTTGGGACATAGAGTTAGGAATTCAATCCATCAAAGTGATAAAGAGGCTTGATCAACACCTTGAGATACACATTGAAATCCTATTAAGACTAAACTTATGAGTAAAGATCATGTCCCAGAGCTAAGGAATATATCCCAGTAGTAAAGAACGACACCTGTGACCAAGTGATCTCCCAGTAACTTAACTGCCGAAACAAAATGCAGCATTCTTCAAAAAAAAGATAAAGGAAAAATAACAGATCTCTACAATGCATTATCCACAATGTTTACTAATCAACTATTATAAGACATGAAAAGAAACAAGAACATAATGTAATAGTTAAAAGAAAAAATACATAATAGAAACAGATCTAGAGATGACCTATATTTTAAAATTATTAGGCAACAACATTAAAACAACTTTCTGCTAAAGAAAGGATAGGAAAATGAGATATAAGAAGTAAAGAGATGAAAATTTAGAGCAGAAATTAAAAACATAAGAAAAAGAACACAACAGAAATCCTTGAAATGAAAAAATACTTGAAATAAAAAATTCATTAGATATCATCAACAGTAGATTGGACACAAGAGGAAAAAATCAATGAAGGTAGGGAAATAGTAGTTACAAATATTGAAGCACAGTGAAAAAAAGCACTGAAAAGTAATGAAAAGTTCTCGATGACTTATGGTTACTGTTAAGTGACCTACCCTATGTGTCTTCACCAAGAGTAAAGAGAGAATGAAGGCAAAAAACATATTTGAAGAAACATCAGCCAGGATTTTTCTATATATGACCAGAAGAGCAGACCACGTGTTTGGAGGAACTCATCAAAACCTAAAACAAACACAAAGAAATGCAATAAAGCTCTTCATAGTCAAATTTTGGAAACTTAAAAAAAGACAAAAATCACAAAAGCCCTGGAAAAGAGAAACATTATATTCAAGAGAAAACACAGTAAGCAGAATAAATGATATCATCACAAATAATGGAAGCCAGTGAACAATGAAATGACAGTTTTGAAAATTCTAGAAATAAAACTGTCAACAAGAATTCTGTATCTAGTGAAAAATATCTTTGACAAAATGAAAGCAAAGTCCTTTTTCAGATAACAGAAGGCTAAGAATTCATCAGCAGACTCATAAGAGATACTAAGAAAATGTGTCATGGTGAAGGGAAATAATATCCAATGAGAATTCATTTGAACAAAAATGAATCAAGAAAACAAGGAACAGCAATTATGGCAAATTTAAAAGATGATTTTTCTTCTTATTTTTTAAAGAAAACCCACAAAACAAAGCTAGCAGTATGTTGTAGAGTTCATAGCATATATGACAACAGTGGATTAAAAAATGGGTGACAGTAAATAGAATTATTTTATTATAACAGTCTTACATTAATGTGAAGAGGTAAAATACTCAACTAAGTTGAAAAATTAAAGATAAACTGTAATACGTCAGCAATCATAAAGGAGAACACAGTTCATCCTTAAACAACACAATCTGAACTACACAGGTCCACCTCTACACAGATATATTTCAGTAAATATGATACTGTACTGTATTTTCCTTATGATTTTCTTATAACATTTTCTTTTCTCTAGCTTACTTTATTGTAAGAATACAGCATATAGTGCATATAACACAAAATATGTGTTAATCTACTGTTTCTTTTACCCAGAAGCCTTCTGGTCAACAGTAGGCTATTAATAATTACATTTTGGGGAAATCAAAATTATACATGGATTTTTGACTTTGCAGGGGGTTAACACCCCTAACCCTCTCATTTTCAAGGGTCAACTATACAAGGTGCTATGATTTTAAACCTTTCTCCGCTGTTGGTGGGAATGCAAGCTGGTGCAACCACTCTGGAAAACAGCATGGAGGTTCCTCAAAATGTTGAAAATAGAACTACCCTATGACCCAGCAATTGCACTACTGGGTATTTACCCTAAAGATACAGACGTAGTGATCCGAAGGGGCACGTGTACCCGAATGTTTATAGCAGCAATGTCTACAATAGCCAAACTATGGAAAGAACCTAGATGTCCATCAACAGATGAATGGATAAAGAAGATGTGGTATATATACACAATGGAATACTATGCAGCCATCAAAAGAAATGAAATCTTGCCATTTGCAACGACGTGGATGGAACTAGAGCGTATCATGCTTAGTGAAATAAGTCAATCGGAGAAAGACAACTATCATATGATCTCCCTGATATGAGGACATGGAGAAGCAACATGGGGGGTTAGGGGGATAGGAGAAGAATAAATGAAACAAGATGGGATTGGGAGGGAGACAAACCATAAATGACTCTTAATCTCACAAAACAAACTTTGGGTTGCAGGGGGGAGGTGGGATTGGGAGGGGGGGGGGGGCTATGGACATTGGGGAGGGGAGGTGAACCATAAGAGACTATGGACTCTGAAAAACAACCTGAGGGTTTTGAAGGGTCAGGGGTGGGAGGTTGGGGGAACAGGTGGTGGGTAATAGGGAGGGCACGTTTTGCATGGAGCACTGGGTGTTGTGCAAAAACAATGAATACTGTTACGCTGAAAAAAATAAAAAAATGGAAAAAAAATTCATTAGAGAAGAGAGAATGAAATACTAAAATATGTGTGTGTGTCTACTTATATGTGTTATATATACATATATATAAATGAAAGAGGACAGGGATAAATAAAAGAGCAGGAACAAAGGCACAAAAAGAACACAAATATTAACATTAAAGATAAAGCCAATTATATACATAGTGAGTTTAGTTATTTGTATGAAAGCATTAAACACTCTAAGAGGAAAAAGTGATTTAAAAAATTCAGGGCACCTGGATGGTGCAGTCGATTGAGCACCAGACCTTGGTTTGGCTCAGGTCATAATCTCAAGAGTCCTGAGATAGCCCTCTCTGTGGTACACTCAGCAAGGGGTCTGTTTGAGACTCTCTCCTCCTCCCTCGGCCCCTCCCCTCAATGCTCTCTCTCTCTCTAAATAAGTCTTTCAAAAAGTCAATAACCAATTAAATTTTTTTTCCAAATATACACTTTAAATATAAGAACAGAAATGCATTTAAAGTGAATTGTTGGGAAAAGACATACCATGCAAGCAGTAAGCACAACTAAACTAATGTGGATCTACTAATCTCACAAAAGCATACTTTAAGACAAAAGAGTTATTACCACAGATAAAAAAGGTTTACTTTGGACATTGGGGAGTGTATGTGCTATCGTGAGTGCTGTGAAGTGTGTAGACCTGGCGATTCACAGACCTGTACCCCTGGGATAAAAATACATTATATGTTTATAAAAAAAAAAATTGGAAGGGGAGGTGAATCATAAGAGACTATGGACTCTGAAAAACAACCTGAGGGTTTTGAAGGGTCGGGGGTGGGAGGTTGGGGGAACAGGTGGTGGGTGATAGGGAGGGCACGTATTGCATGGAGCACTGGGTGTTGTGCAAAAACAATGAATACTGTTACGCTGAAAAATAAATAAATTTTTAAAAAAGGGGGGGGGGAGGAAGGGAGCTCCAAGAAGTAGTCTCTATTTGATGGAAATAAATGTAATCTAAGAAGAAAAAAAAAAAGGTTTACTTTATCATAATAATAATAACTTGCCAATTCATCAAAAAGATAGTAACTAGTTAAATGCTACTTACCTAATAATATAACTTCAAAATACATAAAGAAAACCTTACAGAACTAAAAGGGGAAACAGATAAATCCACACTCATTACTGTAGGATATTTTAACACCCTTCTATCAGTGATATCTTGATATCTTGACCAAGTATCTTGTTGAACTAGGAAAAATTTTAAGCTGGAATATCAAAGCTTTGAGTAAGACTATCATTAACTTGAACTAAGTGACATTTATATAGCACACAAAATTTTCATAATTCACTTTTTACAACATATGTAACATCCACCAGGAGAGACTGCACTGAGCCATAAAACAAGTTTCAAAGGACTATGATCATACAGAGGAGACTCTCTTACTAAAATGAGATTTAATTATAAATCAATAATAAGACAGCTAGAAAATCCCCAAGTATTTGGAAACCTATGAGTAAGGGAACAAATTGCAAAGAAAATCACACATATATCTAATTAAATGTTGGTAAAACCTAATTTTTCAAAATTTGACAAATGTTGTGAAAGCAATCTTAAGAGGGAAATTCCTATCTTTAGATCTCATATTAAGAAAAAACAAAGCTAGCTTCCCAAGAAACTAGCAAAAGTAGAGTAAGTAAAAAATAAAAAATAAGCAGTATTAGAAACAAAAAAATTTATCAACAATGTCAAAAATCACAAAAATAGAAGACATACTAAAAATAAAGGAAAAACAATAAAGCCAAAATTTGATTCTTTCAAAAATAAAAGAAAATTGATGAATACCTACATAGACATAATGTATGACATGTATGTGTATATATGTACAAATCAAAGTTACGTACAGTGACCAAAAACAAAACAAAACTGGTATTTCCCAGAGCCACACAGCATACTAATTTTTTAGATTTATCTATGTTATTAGATTCATCAGTAATTTATTTGTTTTTAGTCAGTGAACAGTGCATGAATATGGTAGAGTCTGGTTAACCACTTACTTGTTTATGGATATATATATATATATTTGTGTGTGTGTATATGGCATAGACTTTTAATTTTTATTTTAATTTTTTTCAGTGTTCCAAAATTCATTGCTTATGCACCACACCCAGTGTTCCATGGATATATTTTTTAAAGATTGTATTCATTCGTCAGAGATAAGAGAGAGCATGTGCACAAGCAGAGCGAGCTGCAGGCAGGGGTGGGGGAAGCAGGCTCACTGTTGAGAAAGGAGCCCAATTTGGGACCCGATCCCAGGATTCTGGGATCATGACCTGAGCCAAAGACAGACACTTAACCGAACGAGCCACCCAGGTGCCCTGTTTATGGATATTTGAGTTGTTTTGAGTTTCAGGCTATTATACAAAGGTATTAATATTTATGCACAAGTATTTCTGGGAACTTTAATAAACACTTAGGAGTTGAATGGCTGAGTCCCAAACTAGGTGTGTATTGAATTTACTAAGAAATTACAAAACAATTTAAGGGAGTAACTATAGATGTTTATCCCCATGAGCAGTGTATAAGAGTTCAGTTATGCCATATCTTTACCAACACTCACTTGATATAGTTTTAAAATTTTAACCGTTCTAGTCAGTGTCACTGATAACTAATTGTGATTTTTGTGTTTCTCTGGTGAATGGTTTGGGCATCTTCTCTTGTATAAATTGGCCATTTGTATATTTGCTTTTGTGAAGGGTCTGTTCAAATTTTTTGCCCATTTTTAATTGTTTTTTTTTTTCTTTTTTGCTATTATTACTGAGTCATACAAGTACTTTTTATGTTCTGGATAGGATTTCTTTGAAAAATATATGTATATGTATAGCTAATACTGCTGTGAAGGGAAAGCTTCACTTTGTAAGGGTTTTCTTCAAAGAACAAAAGTGTTTAAAGGACCGGGCAACTTTTTTTTTTTTTTTTTGTAATTAATGCTTATGAGTTTGTATATAAGAAATCTTTGCCTGTTATTCCAAGAAAGCACAGATTTTTCCCCTATGTATTTTCTTCATTTGTTACACTTAAATCATGGTCCATTTCAAGGTAATGTTTGTTTCTGGTATGAGGTAAACGTTGATGTTCTATATTTTTATTTTGGGAAAACAAAAACATACAGCTGTTTCACTACTACTTGTTGTGAAGAACTTTTTTTCTGATAGAAGTGCCTTGGTATTTTTGTCAAGAATTAACTGATTTTTATCTGTGTCTATTTCCAGATTCTCTATTCTGTTCTACAGAATAGAGACCCATGTCAATGCTTTTACCACAACTGTACTGTCAACTATAATAACCTTACAGTAATCTTTATTTTTTTCTCCCAAGTTTTTATTTAAATTCAACTTAGTTAACATATAGTGCAATTCAAGAGGAGATTTTAGGGATTCATCACTTACATATAACACCCAGTGCTCATCACAAGTGCCCTCCTCAATACCCCATCACCCATTTAGCCCATCCCCCTACACACCTTCCCTCCAGCAGCTTTGTTTCTTCTCTATAGTTAGAGTTCCTTATTATTTGCCTCCCTCTCTGTTTTTATCTTATTTTATTTTTCCTTACCTTCCCCATGTTCATTTTTATTTGTTTCTTAAATTCCACACACAAGTAAAATCATACGGTATTTCTCTTTCTCTGTAACTGACTTATTTTGCTTAGCATAATACACTCTAGTTCCAACCACGTCATTGCAAATGGCAAGATTTCATTATTATTGATGGTTGAGTAATAGTAGTATATATGTATATAGAAAAAGTAACTTATATACTATATATACACACACACTATACATAGTATATATATGGAAGTACATAAACAGTATATATAGAAGAAATATATATATATATAGAGAGAGAGAGAGAAGGGGTGTGTGTGTGTTTCTTTATCTATTCATCAGTCATTGGACATTTGGGCTTTTTCCATAATTCAGCTATTGCTGATAGCACTCCTATAAACACTGGGGTGTATTTGCCCATTCGAATCAGAATTTTCATATTTTTTGGATAAATACCTACTAATGCAATTGCTGGGTTGTAGGGTATTCTATTTTTAATTTTTTGAGGAACCTCCACACTGTCTTCCAGAGTGGCTGCACCAGTTTGCATTCCCACCAAAAGTGCAGAAGGGTTTTCATTTCTCCACATCCCTGCCAACATCTGTTGTTTCAGAGATGGTAATTTTAGCCATTCTGACAGGTGTGAGGTGGTATCCTATCATGATTTTGATTTGTATTTTCAGGATGATGAGCGATATTGGGCATTTTTTTCATGGGTCTGTTGGCCATTTGTGGGTCTTCTTTGGAGAAAGTTTATCCAAGTCTTCTATCCATTTATTAACTGGATTATTCATTTTGGGGATGTTGAGTTTGATGAGTTCTTTATAGATTCTGGATACTAGCCCTTTATCTGATATGTCACTTGCAGGTATCTTCTCCCATTCCATTGATTGCCTTTCAGTTTTGTTTCCTTTGTTGTGCAGAAGCTTTTTATCTTAATGAAGTCCCAATAGTTCATTTTTGCTCTTGTGCCCCTTGCCTCAGGAAATGTGTCTAGCAAGAAGTTACTGCTACCAAGCTCAAAGAGGTTGCTGCCTGTGTTCTCTAGGATTTTGATGGTTAGGAAACCATCTCACCTTGAGGTCTTTCATCCATTTTGAGTTTATCTTTGTGTATGGTGTAAGAGAATGGTCCAGTTTCATTCTTCTGCATGTGGCTGTCCAGTTTTGCCAACACCATTTGTTAAAGAGACCATCTTTTTTCCATTGGATATTCTTCCTTGTTTTGTTGAAAATCAGTTGACCACAGAGTTGAGGTTCCATTTCTGGGTTCTCTATTGTGTCCCATCAATCTATGTGTCTGTTTTTGTGCCAGTACCATACTGTCTTGACGATTACAACTTTGTAATACAGCTTGAAGTCTAGGATTGTGATGTCTCCCACTTTGCTTTTCTTTTTCAATGTTACTTTGGCTCTTTGGGGTCTTTTCTGATTCCATACAAATGTTAGGATTATTTGTTCTAGCTCTGTGAAAAATTCTGGCATTATTTTGATGTGCTTTGCACAGTATAGACATTTTAAAAATATTCTTCTAATCCATGAGCATGAAATATTTTTCCTTTTTTTGTGTGTGTCTTCTTCAATTTCTTTCGTAAGTATTCTATAATTTTCAGAGTACAGTTTTTTACCTCTTTGGTTAGGTTTATTATTAGGCATCTTATGGTTTTTAGTGCAACTGTAAATAGGATCAATTCCTTGATTTCTCTTTCTGCAGCTTCATTATTGTATATAGAAATGCAACAGATTTTTGTACACTGATTTATATCCTGCAACTCTGCTGAATGCATACATCAGTTCTAGCAATTTTTTGGTGGAGTCTGGATTTTCTACATAGAATATCATGCCATCTGTGAATAGTAAGAGTTTGACTTCTTCCTTGCAAATATGGATGCCTTTAATTTCTTTTTGTTGTCAGACTGGTAAGGCCAAGACCTCCAGCACTATGTTAAATAGTAATGGTGAGAATGGCCATCCCTATCTTCTTCCTGACCTCAGACGAAAAGCTCTCAGTATTTTCCCCACTGAGGATGATATTAGCTGTGTGTCTTTCACAACACTTTTTATAATGTTGAGGTATGTTCCTTCTATCCCTACTTTCTTGAGGATTCTTATCAAGAATAGATGCTATATTTTGTCAAATGATTTTTCTGCATCTATTGAGAGGATATGATTCTTATCCCTCCCTTTATTAATATGGTCTATCATGCTGATTGAAAAGTACTGAACCACCCCTGAAAGCCAGGAATAGATCCCATTTGATTATGGTGAATAATTCTTTTAATGCACTGTTTGACTTGATTTGCTCCTATCTTGTTGAGAACTTTTGTATCCATGTTCATCAGGGAAATTGGTCTGTAATTCTCCTTTTTAGTGGGGTCTTTGGTTTTGGAATCAAGGTAATGCTGGCCTCATATAGTAATCTTTAAATCAGGCACTGGAAATCTTCCTACTCTGTTGTTTCAAAAAGTTGTTTGATTATTCTAGGTCATTTGCATCCCCATGTAAATTTCAGAATTTTCAAATTCTGCCAAAAATCTATAAGAATTTTGATTGGGATTGCATTTAATCTACAGATCAATTTGGGAAACCTGACATCTAATTCCTTTAATTTTCTGTAGTCTTCAATGAAAACCTCTTGTACATCATCTCTTAAATTGAAACCTAGTTTATAATTTTAGTGTTATTTTGCATATAATTTGTTTTAATTTTCCAGTTCTTTGCTTATAGTATGTAATAATACAATGGATTTTTTTATCCTTTTATCTCCTTTGACAGTGCTAATTTCACTTATTTCATGTAACTGTTTTTTAGATACCTTGGGTTTTTTCACTTAACTATCAAGCCATCTTCAAACAAAACTTTTCTCCTTCCTTCTTGACCTTTAAGGATTTTATTGTTTACCATATTTCAATATCCAGGACACTAGTACAATGCTGAATAGTAGTATGACAGTGGGCCTGGTTCTCCATCTTTGGAGGAAAGCATTCAACATTTCCTCATTGAGTATAATGCTAGCTATATGTTTTGAAATGCCTTTAATCTATTTGCAGTTTGCAGTTGTTGTTGTTGTTGTTTACCATAAATGAATGCTGAATTCTACCAAGTGCTTTTTCTACATTTTCTCCAAACAGTATACAAACTATTCAAAAAATATTTTAACAGCTTGCCATGTTCTAGAAAGAAAATTCTGTTGAAGTCTTTATTGTGATTGTATTGGATGAATGTATCAATTTGCGAAGAACAAACATCTTAACAATACTGAGTGTTCCGTTCTACGAATATATACTTCCACTGAGTGGAAAAGGCTTCCTTAATTCTTTTCTTCAGTGTTATAAATATGTGTTAAATTTATCAAATAATTTAATTGAAATTATTAACTTCATGTATGTAAATTCTGTCTGTATTGTAATAATTAAAAAAAAGATTACCTCTTTTATTTTCATTTAGGAAATGCAGGCTCAGGGAGAATGATTATCCAAATACCTAACTCAAGGTTTTGGGTGTTTTGGGGTTTTTGTAGCAGTTTTTAAGACAAACTAAAATACAAAGTTAAGTTCTCTAGCTCCAGTTAATAGGAGCATTCTTTCTACTACTATCTCTTAATTATTTCTGAATGCTAGGTAAAATGGTAAAAATAAGCATGGTACAAGATGATCATTAAAGATTCTGAAAGCAAGTATATACATGTTGGGTGACACAGGAATTTTTACAAGTTAAAAAAATATCACTTTCCAAATTCTTATTCCCTTTATCACGATTTTTGAAGTGCTTGCAAAAATACATTCATCAAAATTTAAGACAGATCCTAATCCCATTAGCAACCTAGTCATACAATATTTTTAAAGTATCACGTTAATTTTATAATAGTAAGAATGTGTCATAGGAGTAATATTAAAACATAAACAATTTGAAAACTAAATTCTGATCTATGTGTACTGGCAATATTTTGTTGAATACTACTCCTTGTGGCAACCTGTAAATACATGTTGAATAAAATAAATCTACCAGAAAAGTTAAAATGCTTTCTTCTTATCATAAATTTTATGAATCATTGAGGGGTTATAAAGTAGGAAGCAGCCATTACAATACCACATGTGAAATATAAAATTCTTACTATGCTTCATCTAGTGCACACACACACACCAGATGTTACTAAAGCAAGGTTGATGCAGCATTCCACATCCTGCAAGAGACTGGAAGCTTAAGGTATTTGAAGAACAAAGATATATTTCCAAGCCATTAGAAATTATGAAGGGCAATAGGATCATTTCAACCTTATTTTCAATATGAATCAGTGAATTAACACCAGTTTATTTCTAAGGAGGGAATGAGGGGCTTTGTCCCTAGTTATCTGAATTTCAAGAACTAGGGGGTAAATGAAGAAGTCTTACCTATTATCTATTACCTATGCTACTTCCATGCAATCTCGCAGTTGCCTTCTCTGCAGCAAAGAAAGATCTTAATTTGCAAAAAGAAGAAAACATCCATTCCAGTGGAAGAGATAGAAAAGAAACAAGTATGTAAAATAAATAGATGATGATAAATACCATGCAGAAAAAGAAAGCCCAGAAGGACAGGAAGCTATCTATGACTTTTTTAATGCTCCAAAAATCTCAGTTTTTATATGAAATCTCCTGAATTTTGAGTACTAAGTGATTTTTTTTTTTTTTTTTTAAGCAAGCAAAATTACAGGAGCCAGTAGTGCACCAGCCAAAGAAAACAAGGCATTTCTGGGCCAGATCTTGGCAAACGCACCAGGGTGCTAACTCTACACTGGTTGACATGTTATGTGACTTCACATTCTAAAGATTTATAGTATAGTAAACTGGCCAAAAGAAGGAAATTCAACTCAAAATATTAAAAAAAAAAAACAGAAGAGTTTGGAATTAGAGCAATCTTAGTTTAAAATAACAAAGAAACACAGATTCATGCTGGAAGAGCTCAGAGAGTTGAGGTGGGTATGTGTGGCAGATATTCAACGATATACAGAACTTAAAGGGTACAAGCGTCAACAATTTTACAAAAGGTTGAGGGATAGCGGAATACGCCACACCAAAATATGCCACTTCATGTGTTGATTGAGATATAGGCACTTGAAAAACAGCAAATGCAAGGAGAAGCTCTCTCTGAACTCCCCCTACCACCTTATGTTTGGAAGAGAAGCCATCTAAAAGGAACTTAACTGTCATACATGTTTTTCCTGGGAGGTTCCTCACCAGGGAGGTCTGATATTTCTCACAAAAGAGGAGACTAGAAACCCACACCACACCCCAACTTCATCACAAATGATTAAGTCTCCCATCTATTCTTTTTTAAATACATTTTTTTTATTATGTTAGTCACTATACAGTCATTAGTTTTCGATGTAGTGTTCCATGATTCATTGTTTGCATATAACACCCAGTGCTCCATGCAATAGGTGCCCTCCTTAGTATCCATCACCGGGGTCCCATCTATTCTTCTAAAGGCCCATTCACCTTTCCTAAAAATCATTTACTCTCCCCTGGGAGGCCCACATGCCCCCTTCCCTTTCCCTTAATAAGATGGTGTTTAGTGCTGAATTCTAAACCCACTGCTTTGAGTTACTCATTTTTCCCAGGGTATCTTCCCTGTATATTTGAGGTACACATGCTGTTCAACTACCTTTTGTTTTTCTCTTGCTAATCTGTCTATTAAGGGTTCTTAACCAAGAATTCAGAAGGGTAGAAGGAAAATTACTTTTCCTCCCCTACAAGGCCAAAGGAATGATAAATTGTATCAAGTCCACTTAAAGAAAAGGCAAGTCTTCACCTTTACCCAAACTATTTCCTTGTTCACAGGAAAAATTTAAAAAAAAAAAAAAAGGACTAAGAAAAAGGTAAGATGGTACTGGGATATTAGACTACCTATATTTTAAATGGGTGCACTTTAACCTGAATTTACCATCCATGACTCTCCCTGTAGCTTATTTATGTAAAGGCCAACATACTAATTATTATTTTAGCATTTTTGCTGATAATTTTTTTCATCATTTAAACATCTTAACTTTTAAATACATATCCATCAGATTCCTATCCATCAGAACTGAACCTAATCATCTATCTCATCCACAAAGTTTTTCCAAAACAATTGCCTTCACCATGAAGATCCTCAAGTTTTACCATTTCACAGTTTACTTTTCTAATCAATGTGTCATGAAGAGGACAGATTACCAGCCAGTGGTGTGTCATCCCCAATGGTGTACCATTTGGAATCACCATATTGACCACTTACTTCTTCAAGTCATTTGCTGCCTTCTCAGGTCATGCTTTCCATCACCTTTTTCTGGATTTCGCAGACCTCTTGCAGCTCATCACAACTGGCTTTCTGGATTGGGTTACTGAAGTTTTTTATTAAAAACCTATAGAGACTTCCTTTTTCTCCACATCCTCACCAATACTATCATTAATTGTGCTTTTTATTTTAGCCATTCTGACAGATTTAAGGTGGGGGTTCCTCAGAAAATTCAAAACAGAAATACCACATGATCTAGTAATAGTGGTTATTCAATCAAAGAAAATGAAAACACAAATTTGAAAAGATATATGTACTCCTATGTTTATTGTAGCATTATTTACAACTGCTGAGTCATGGAAGCAACCCAGTCTCCATCAACAGACAAGTGGATAAGGGAAGATGTGGTATACACACACACACACACACACACACATACAATGGACTATTACTCAGCCATAAAAAGAATGAGAGCTTGCCATTTACAATGAATAGGTGGAGATAGAGTGTACTGAGCTAAGGAAAGTAAGTCAGTCAGAGAAAGACAGTACTCTGATTTCACTCACACGTGGAACTTAAGAAACAAAATCAATGAACAAAGAAAAGAGAGACAAATAAACTTCTTAAATACAGAGAACAGACAGGTGGTTACTGGGTGCAGGGAGAATCCCTAATAAAAGGGATTAAGGGAGCATCTGGGTGGCACAGTGGGTTAAGCCTCTGCCTACGGCTCAGATCCTGATCTCAGGGTCGTGGGATCGAGCCCCACATCGGGCTCTCTGCTCAGTGGGGAGCCTGCTTCCCCCCCTCACTCTCTGCCTGCCTCTCTGCCTACTTGTGATCTCTCTCTGTCAAATAAATAAGTAAAATTTTTTTTAAAAAAAAGGGATTAAGAACACACTTATCTTGATGAGCACAAAGTGCTCATCACAACTGCTGAATCATTACACTGTATACCTGAAACTCTGTATTTTTAATTTTTAATTATAGTTCAATTAAAAAAACATACACACAAAAAAGAAAAACCAAGTGGCCATCAGTAGTTTTGACAAAAGAAACTTCAAATATGGCCTTCAATTTTTTTCAATGTAGAATACTTTCAGCCAACATCAAAATTTATTCAGTAGGAGTTAGACAAGAAGTTTTTACCCAGAACCTGATTAGCAATTATTTTCCATTTTCTAAAGGCAATTTGACTGTTCAGAAGATCAGCAAGGTTCACCACAGAAACACAATCTTCGAGTTCTCAGATACAATTTTATTTCTCAAGTCCTTGTGACTACTGTCTTCCCAATATCCCAGTACTTTTTCTATTAAACATAGCTGGTATTTCCCATCATCACACCAATCTTTCTGAGAAAATAAGCTTACCACTTCGGTCTTGGCTTCCTTTCTATGATCTTTCCAGAAATTGCTTTTCCTTCCCAACTGCCACAGTGCTGCTCAGAGACCCAAAGGGCTGCAAATGTGTTTAAAAATAATTGTAGATATCCCAGAAAAACCATACCCCAAAAATAAAATGTGCTTGAGGAAAGGAGCATTAAAATGCCCTCCTGAAGTTGTGGCACTTATGTTAAAACGGGATTTTTCCCCCTTTCTTAATCTCACTTTAAAATGTTATCCTTTTCAGATTTGATTTATGTAGCTGCTAGATGAAGGAGCTCTTTTAAATAATTGCCAAGAGAACAAAATAGGAATCAAAGTGTCAAATTCCCTTAGATTATTTTGTAGGTAGCCTTAAATACTTCTTTAATGCCTGTGACAAATCAAATATTGGTAATCTGTCTCTGTCCATTTCTCTCTTCCCAGATAGCTAATGACATGCATTATACTTCCCTGACTGTGTGTACCTTTCATTTCACGCAAAGCCTTTAATCCTTCTCTTTTTAGATAAAATGCCATAACCATAGTGTAGTAGGTTAAGATTGATTGACAAGTGCATATAATTACGGCTTCAATAGTGGAGTATGTTTTACAGTTGAAAAAAACGCACAACCTTGAAAATAAAGAAGTTGTGCCCTTTCTCTGGGATAAAAGGATATATCAAATTGGTTCATTTCTTTGCTGGGATGAAATAAAAGATGTCTTGTAACAAAGAACACCACCCAAAAGGCTGGCAGAGGATGTCTTTCTCGACTACATAATGCTCTGTCAATAAGAAAGTCAAAAGACATAAAAGTAGAATTTTAGGAGTTTGTCCCTTTTACTTCATTTCCCATTCACAGTTCATACATAATTGGGAACAAAGACAGACAATAGCAGAAAAATGTAACATTGAACATATAAATGTATAAAATGTATAAAAGGATAAAGTTTGTGAATTAAAACCAGGGGTTATACTAAACAAGCTCCCCTTACTTTGCTTCTGGCCTTAAATTCTACCAAAGCCCACACCAGATTCATGTTATACTCCTCTAGTTTTGGTATTGTTTCAATTGATTAAATAAATACAAAAGGATTTATAAATTCAGGATTTTGTCTTAAAATGGGAATGAATTCACCAACTGGGAGCCTTGGATCTGGGCTGTTGGTGGGAAAAGAGAAATAACACCCATCCAACGGTGGGTACAGTAATTGTGTGTAGATTTGCAGGTAGGTGTGGTATTTGCTTATCCACCTTACTGAAGCATTACTTGAACACCTCCTATAGGCCAAGCATCACAAGACTGCCCTTCACCTCTCCGCACGCAGCTAACAAAACCTCATCATTTCTTCTTTTAGCTGGGCTACGCACCAGAGTTTCACTGATAATATAATTTTAGATGATTCACCATTTTGAACCCCTGGATGTTGTCTGCCAAGCAAAGAATATATTAGGCCCAGGAGCACTTTTATCTTGGATGCCATTCTTTTATCCATAATGTCTCAAAACCCATGAAAATGTAATTTAGCTACGTCTTGCCCTCAGAATTCTTTCAGGAAACAGGGAGCTTCCATATAATAAGAGAAGGGGATGTGGGAATTGTAGCAGAGGGAGAGAATCAATAAAAATATTTGCAACTTCTAATACTTCAAGGATAATCTTATCAACCTACTTGGCTCTTATCTAAAAAAAAAAAAAAAAAAAGCATTCAGAGGCAACTAGACATTGGTCAGTTTAATTTGAAAGGAGCAAGAGAGTAGCCCAGAATCAGACATAATCCCAGACAGTGAGGTCAAGACTTGGTAAAATCTATCAAGAAGATGTAGAGGACAACTAGAGGTAAGAGAGAGGTCAGGGGAGTGGAGTACTTTGTTTATCCCTCTGGCATGAAATGTTCACATGGAGAGACAGTCCAGGTAATGGGGAAAAGAGAAAGAACATATTTAAAGACAAGAGAAAATAAGCGTTGAACATGGCTATAAGAAATGTATGAGGCACAACAGCAATGAAAGGAAAGATGACTTGATACCGCTTTTTTTTTTTTCTTTTTGCATCAGCTGCCAGTGTGAAGAATACAATGACTGCCAGTACAATCGGGCACTGCTGCCTTGATTCAGCCAACGAGGGAGCCATCTCACCATCACTGCTTTTGTAAATTAATGCAAATTTCAACATAGTGAAAAAGACAAATGATGCCTTAGTATTTTATTTTCAAAAGTTTTGATATTTAAGATCCCCTCAAAGAGTCTCTCAGGCACTCCCAGGAGTCTACAGATCTCACTTGGAGAAGTACTGCATATATTTTACTTGATGACTCATAGGATAATCACCTTTTCAGTCTTCATTCTAAAGATGGGCTTTCTCACTCTCCCTCAATTATGACCTGACAACTAGGGGGAAAATGGTGAAGGCAAGGGGCATAGTGTCTTCCACATTCTAGCTCACTGCTTATGCCATTGGATAACAATTGTATCTGATACCTCCAGGGTTGGAAAGCCAGTTTAAGTGCTTTCTGGACCTGTTACAGGTTTAAGGTCTTCAAGGATGATTGCAAGATTCCTCAGACACCCAGTCGCCATAGCCAGGGACTATTCCTCCAAAGTTCTTTTGATGAACTGGATATGTCTCCATTCTTGTGTATCATTTCTTCCCATTGTAGTCTGTAAGATTCCACTTAGTGTCAACTTGTCTCTGGCCAAGATGTTTACCCCAGGAGGCAGCAACATTCCTGTTTCTTCCCTATCGTACAATATTTATCCATATTTCTGAAAATTTCCTCAAATATTTGTATCCCACCGAAAGAGTTCTGAGTTACACAGTATAATTATTTAGAAAACCCAATGTCCATAATACCAATTAATTACAAACTATGTATGAACAATATCACTTGCTGAGCAAGAGATATTTTATTTAATCGATATAAGCACTCTCACAGTAACTATGTTTATATGCCACCTCTGACCTGGCCTACAACATTATCAATTATTTTGACCATCTTTATAATCAATACAATTAATTATGACCAAATTAACCAGAGGGTAATCAATACTTTTGTTACAGTGGCCAAAATATTTAATGACTATGTATGTTTTACTGTATTATAACAAAGCCTGTTTACATTTACGTGCGTGTAAGTCTGTGTGTGTATGTATATATATTTTTACCATAAAGTTATATTTATATCTATACACCTATATATATTATTTCATGTTTCAGATTTTATGTTTGAAAGCCAAAAGATTTAGCCCATTTTCACAAAGTCTTCTCAAAAAAATTATCTATGTATTCAACTTCTTGTTGTTGTTGTTTTTAAAGATTTATTTATTTGACTGAGAGAGAGACAGCAAGAGAGGTGACAATAAGCAGGGGGCGTGGGAGAGGGAGAAGCAGACTTTCTGCTGAGCAGGGAGCCTGATGCAGGGCTCGATCTCAGGACCCGAATATCGTGACCTGAGCCAAAGGTAGATGCTTAACTGACTGAGCCACCCAGGCGCTGCTCTGTATTCAACTTGTACCAGAATGGCAAATAAATACGTTAACAAGCTATAGGAAGACTGATTATACATATTTAAAGTGCATTAACCAAAAATGTATATTCAGTGAGGTTTAGCAACAATGTAGTATCTTTTTTTTTTTAAAGATTTTATTTATTTATTTGATAGAGGTCATATGTAGGCAGAGAAGCAGGCAGAGAGAGAGGAGGAAGCAGGCTCCCTGCTGAGCAGAGATCCCGATGTGGGGCTCGATCCCACGACGCTGGGATAATGACCTGAGCCGAAGGCAGAGGCTTTAACCACTGAGCCACCCAGGCGCCCCCAACAATGTAGTATCTTTTATAATATTTCTAAATTTCAGTGAAGAGTTTTAAATAATTAATTTTACTTTAATTTATATAAATAACACTCCTAATAAATTTAATTTTTAGTTATTTAAGATTTAATTTAAAGTATTGCCCTCTAAACTGTGTAGCCTGACCATACAAATGTTCTTAATGCCAGAAATGATTTGTACTTTAAAATCCTCAGGGAAAAAACAGATAAAAAGAAAAATGGATCAGCACATCCTTAGTAGCTAAACCATTATTTACTTACCAGGTTTAGTACAGGACAGGGATATTGTCAGAGCACTCACTGCTGCGATAAAATTAAATCACGTCAGCATTTTTCACACCCAACAAAAGAAATATGTAATATATAGAGAATTGTACTTCCTTTTAAAGAAAAAAATCACCTTCTCAGCTCAAAAGCTACCTTAATCTGGTGATTAAATTCCAAGGATGAGTGATCTTGAGCTGCTATAAAAATACAAAGTGTATCCATATATTGGATTTTATTAATCTCCTGATTTTGACTGCCTAGGTTTCATTCTTGGAACAAACTAGAAAAGTCCGTTTATGCTTATATTCTAAAGCATAATTACTATGATTAAAAAGTTGCAGTAACTTATGAGCTGTAAAACTAGTAAATTATATCCAGCCTGTAAGTAGAACTAATTATAAAGCTGTTGCTTGATTAAGGTGTTTATACTAAAGAGTATTAAAGGGATTAGTCCAAAGCTTTACATCCTGCAGCACAGAATTAATATGCAGGATTTAAACACTCAAATTAATTCAGGTGCAGCAAACAATTATATGAAATAGGAACACTCGACCCAGCTAATGACCACACTAGTCCACCAAGCTAATTTATAATCATGTACTTATTGACCTCTCTGCATGTTCACAAAAGGACTGTTCTCATGCTAATTCCTGCCTGCAAGCCACTGTCACAGCCCAGTGTCTAGTCCTCACAGTGATTAGTGCCAGACAGGAAGCACAGACTGTAGTCACTAAGATCACTGCAAGTTTTGTCCTAAAGAAACATCTCATCTTGCAAGAAGTTACATGCAAATGATAAACTCTTATCATCACCACCATCAGGAAGAAGCATTTAGTAAGAACTTACCGTGAACATTTCTAATGTCTCCTCTGAACAGTGTGGCTGTGCTCTAAACCTGACCTCTGGGAGTTTATCAGCTATTTGAAATAAATATGTTGAAAAAGGGAGAGACTATGTCAGAATAACAGGTAGTCTGGTTTAGGGTTTAAGATTTCTGTATCAGACATTTAAGCTAGTCAAACCAAACCGAAGTCCATTGCTAAGCCTTCTTCCAATTTGTTCTGAGATAAATAAATGCCATCCAGGTCCCATAGGGTTCATTCATTCCAATTTTTCAGGAAACAATTATTAAACTCTACCTTGTGAAATATGGATAAAAAGAAAAAATTGATAATACAGCCCTTGCTCGAAGAAATTAAGCATACGTTTTAGTAGAAAAAAAGATAAACATACTACTAACTGTAAACAGATTAGAAAGAGTATCAGAATAAGAGGCACAAAGAATTACATGAGCTCATACACAGGAAAACTGATACCACAGGAGTGCTAGTATCCTATAAACACACTAGACTGAGAGCCCAAAGACATTAGTTAGATGCATAGTCCTGCTTGTCTTACTAGCTGTGTGGGTTTCAACAAGCACTTTAATATACCTGTGCCTCATTGATGAAAAACTATGCAGATATAAGAGAATCATTGTATTTGGGTGAAAGATCTTCTCGTGTATGCATGTAAAGGATCATTCTTGCTATCACTAAGTATCCCACCAAAGACATAGCTGGCAAAAGTGAACCACCAAGAGAGAATAAAACTCTCCTCACTTTTTTTTTTCACTTTTTTTAAAATTTCTTTTCAGCGTAACAGTATTCATTGTTTTTGCACAACACCCAGTGCTCCATGCAATACAGCCCTCCCTATTACCCACCACCTGGTTCCCCAACCTCCCACCTCCCGCCCCTTCAAAACCCTCAGGTTGTTTTTCAGAGTCCATAGTCTCTCATGGTTCATCTCCCCTTCCCGTTTCCCTCAACTCCCTTCTCCTCTCCATCTCCCCATGTCCTCCATGTTCTTTGTTATGCTCCACAAATAAGTGAAACCATATGATACTTGACTCTCTCTGCTTGACTTATTTCACTCAGCATAATCTCTTCCAGTCCCGTCCATGTTGCTACAAAAGTTGGGTATTCGTCCTTTCTGATGGAGGCATAATACTTCATCGTGTATATGGACCACATCTTCCTTATCCATTCGTCTGTCAAAGGGCATCTTGGTTCTTTCCACAGTTTGGCGACCGTGGCCATTGCTGCTATAAACATTGGGGTACAGATGGCTCTTCTTTTCACTACATCTGTATCTTTGGGGCAAATACCCAGTAGTGCAATTGCAGGGTCATAGGGAAGTTCTATTTTTAATTTCTTGAGGAATCTCCACACTGTTCTCCAAAGTGGCTGCACCAACTTGCATTCCCACCAACAGTGCAAGAGGGTTCCCCTTTCTCCACATCCTCTCCAGCACATGTTTTTTCCTGTCTTGCTAATTTTGGCCATTCTAACTGGTGTAAGGTGATATCTCAATGTAAAACTCTCCTCACTTCCTTTTTTTTTTTCAAAGATTTTATTTATTTGATATATATAGAGAGATCACAAGTTGATAGAGAGGCAAACAGAGAGAGGGGGAAGCAGGCTCCCTGCTGAGCAGAGAGCCCGATGTGGGGCTCTATCCCAGGACCCTGAGATCACGACCCGAGCCAAAGGCAGAGGCTTAACCCACTGAGCCACCCAGGTGCCCCAAACTCTCCTCACTTCTTAATGTTTCTTTCCTTAGTATCTATAGATTTATCTATTTCTCTATTCATTCACTCATTTCTTCATTCAGTCATGGCTGTTTTGGTAAGAAACTCTTCTCAGTGAAGGTAACTCAGCAAGAATGCAACATTTATGTTCTCTCAGCATAATTTTTTTTAATCATTAGGTCTTCTTTATTCTCCAGGAAGAGTAAAAAAAAGTATTGTAAAACCTCAGAGGCTGTTTCTGATGAGTCATAAAAGTCCTATTTGATGGGCCATATAAAAGTAACAAAATAAAAAATAATTTTAAAAAAAGGAACAAAACAAGGATTTTGAGGATGTAGCCCTAAAGGGAGATTGGAGTAGATGTGGAAATATAATGAGGGGAAACAATAGAAATTAATTCTGCCTGGCAATGTTCAACTGACTAGAAGCAAAAGAACATTTAGAAAAGATTCAGTACAGGTGCCTGGGTGGCTCAGTTGGTTAGGCAACTGCCTCTGGCTCAGGTCATGAACCCAGAGTCTTGGGATTGAGTCCTGCATTGGACTCCCTGCTCCATGGGGAGTCTGCTTCTGACCTTCTCCCCTCTCATGCTCTCACCCTCTCTCTCTCAAATAAATAAGATCTTTAAAAAGAAAGGATTCAGTAGATATTTGAATTTCCTACCTTGAGAATTATTTTAGAACATGTTAAGAAACCCAACATATCTGAAGGACGATATGCTTTTGTTGGTAGGAGATAAAGGGATTTTTATTTAACTTCCAGAGGCTATTAAAACTAAAAATACTTTGGAAGCTGTTATAATGAATAAAGGTTTTCTGAGAAAACCCTACAAGAAGTAGGTTGTGCCAGAGTCATTCAGGAATTGAGCTGTCTGATGAATAATGTGGCCCTTGTGTATATCACTTAAATTTAGAGTGATATGGATACAAGAATTTACTTTTTTTAATATACCAAAGTTTTCAATGAATGAGAGAAGCATAGAATTGTACTAACAGTAAAAATAGGGAAGGAGAGCGCTATGATTTTAAAACTATATGCTTCTCAGAGCAGAAATAGAGTTTTCTGATTTTCAAGAATCCTAAAATCTAGTATGAAATCTTGGGCATAGTCAACTACCAAATAATTATCTGTTTCTAATAAAATTGATTGTGACAATCAGTTGGAGAAGAGAAGACAAAATTTCAGGATCTCTTTGAATGAAGGCAGAGCCTGATAGGAGAGGTGTGCTCTCAGGAGTATCCTACAGGGGAGTGAGAAAAGCAGAATGGGGCAGGAGAAAAGGTAAGCATAACTGTGCTGCAAGAGAAGTGTATTCTTTGCTTATTCCAATGCGGAGCTTTGGAGTGTAAATTTTAGCACTGACGTTGTCCCACTAGACTCAAGCGAATAGGCTCTTATCTCCCACATCATTCAAGGGTTATCCAAGACCTGCTTTTGGAGGGCAGGGAGACATGAGTAATCCTTGAAGGCAACTCAAAACGGTTGTCAGTCAAGGGCAAATGCCAAAAAAAAAAAGGCTGTGGGTATGACCCATCAGCAGTCAATACCCACTACTACAGCTAGGGCATAGGTGCACCAGCCTAATTACAGACTCTATTAGCAACTGCTGCAAAGCTACATAAGCTATTCATTTTGTGTCCCAGCTTGGACGACAGCTTAGAAAAAGAAATGAAATTGCTTTCATTTCAAAAAATTTTACTGCAAATCTATGATTTAAAAAAAAATAGTTACAAGAAAAGCAAACGGCAAGCACTAGACTATACAGTTTATATAAATCATTTCTTTTAACCCTTATAATAAAGCAATGAAGAAGACACCATTATCCCCATTCCACAGATAAAAACCCGAGAATTGTAAAAATCACATACCTATTATGTTGTAGATGTGAGAGTCAAACTCAGGTCTGCTTGACTTCAAAATCCATTACCTAAACATTAAGCCATTCTAACAGACTGGTTGTTTTTGTTTTGTTTTTTTTTTTATCAACATTAAATATTATTACATCAATAAAATTCTGGTAAGTTCCCCCAATTAATATGAAATAACTTCCTTCTAAATATATTTGTCTTTTGTATTTAAAGAAGATAGAAAAGAAACCCATGAAGGGCCCTGGGATTGAGTTTTAAGTCATGTAACACCCACGGAAATTATAAAGTGTCTGTAGGATGTAATACTGTAAAATAATAGTTGTTCCCTAGAAAAGAGAGAACTGTCAAATATATGGCTCAGACACTATTAGAAGATTTTCTTCAAAATGTACACTATAGAAAACTGGGATCCTTAAATATTCCTCAAAAATAGTTTTTAAGGGGCACCTGGGTGGCTCAGTGGGTTAAGCGTCTGTCTTCAGCTCAGGTCATGATCTCAGGGTCTTGGGATTGAGTCCTACATCGGGCTCTCTGATCAGCAGGGAACCTGCTTCCCCCTATCTCTCTCTGCATGCCTCTCTGCCTACTTGTGATCTCTGTCAAATAAATTAACAAAATCTTTTTAAAAAATAAATAAAAACTTTTTAAAAAAGAATTTTTAAGTGAAGTAATTTTGAAAAAGCATATATGACCGGCCACTTGAGACAGAGCACATTAACTTTTTTTTAATGTTCTAAGTAGTCCTGAATCAAGAATTCTGCTTAGCTTTATTAATGCAAGCTTTCCAAGCTGATACCTACACAAAATTCTGTTCTAAAAAATTATGAAATTAATAACATTTCACAGAGTACTAGCAGTTCACAGACTATGTTTTAGGGACCATCCTTATAATATATATGAATGGATCTAAGAGTACCAGAAAGAGGAAATCATAATAAAATGCATAAGGAGACTACCATTAGGAAGTGTTAGCAAAAAGAGCAAAGGGGCTGGGCAGTAACCATCTCCATTCTAATGAGGGTACTAGACAGAGGGAAAGACACAGAAAACTGCTAGACAGCCCCTGCCTATGCATATTGACATGCCCACAATTTAGGGAAAATTTGCGTCTTACACATACTAGGCATATATCCAAATGTTTACTTAACGAATAGTCCAAAGGAGAAAATCAGGAGAATTACACAGACATAGACTGAAGTAAACAAATTCAAGTATCATCAGAAGAAAAAATTAAACCCATAGTACAGGGTCAAAAATCTTTGGGTAAATCCTAACTCTACCACTCCCAGAAATGTGACATTCTTTCCCCTGTGTTTCTTTCCATGAATGCAAAAAGAACTTGTCTTTATTCTACACTAAGTAGATGTTAGGCAAATCATCTACATGAAAGTGATTTGAAAACAAGTAAATAGTTTTATAAATATTAGGTCCTTATATAAAGAAATGTTGTAAACCTTTTTGGAATAACTTCAGAACAGTACTTTGTCTCTCAAAGGCATTTCTTCTTTACACTAATGAGCACAGGTGGGCAATCTTCAATGGACTATGAGATTCAGTTTTGATAAGTATTATGCGAGCATAAGTTATACAGTACTTTTAAGATGATATATTACCAACGTACGTATTGCTGTAACTTATTTTTCCCCTGAGGAATGGGTTCTCTGAGCATTTGTGTCTCAGTGAGTTGGTATGTTTAAGGATGAATGTTCCTAGCTGGCCAGGATTCTGCCTATAAATATCTCTTTGAGTTGGGCATACTTTAGCAAACTATCAAACCTTTAGGTTAGATAAGCAAGATCAGTCATATATCAAGTAGATACACATCTGTGTGGCAGTTAATGAACTTGAAGGTAGATGTGCAGGATATAGCATTTGGATGAATATAAAATGAGTGGTTAACTTCAACAACACTCTGGTGAAACTACCCAAATGTGTACCTGTTCTTTAGAAATACAAACAGTAACTCCAGATTATCCAGACAGATGTGAGCAGAGGAGATTCCAACATAGGCCCAGAAGCACAATTTGGTAATTATAAGAAACGTCACATTTTTTTTCATAACTAAACTTAAGCAAGGAAACTGTGTACAGAAATGCGGACTTCCTTAAATTAGGCACCTTACCTTCTTTTTGTTTGCTTAAATCAGACCCTTCCCTGGTGAAGGAATGGGACTGCCACATCATTGTGACTGCTATGTGAGGATGTACATAGGAGCATGCTAAGGTGTTAGGCAACAGAGTCTTGGATTTGAGCTGACTTTCATGATCTCGGATCAAGGGATTTAGAAATCACTGTGAAGACTTCATATATTTATCATAATTTGGTCACCAAGATTTATCACATGTTACATCCTAAGCAAAGGAATTATTTCAGACCCTGTACATTTCCCCCTCTTTATGTGTTTCTTCACCAACTTTTGGATTATGTTGGCATTATCTTTTGCTATCATTTTATACTTGGAAAAGAGTGCATTACTGGAATGTCTATTATGTCTACTATATATACAGTTTATCTTATTACAATAAATGGGAAAAAGACTTTTGTTTATATTAATTGAACTGTCTTTTAAGAGTGTGTTTATACACACAATAAATAGGTTGTACCTAACATAAACCAATGAGTCATAGCCAGACTACTCAAAATAAGATACACAGAGAGATATAGTTAAATGCGGATAAATGAATTTTTAAAAAAGGATAGGGAACACTTCTAGGCAAAGAAAATGTCACTTGAAAAGATTCCAGAAGGGAAACATAAAAAAAAAAATAAATAAATAAATAAACAAACAAAACAAAACAAAAACCCAGAACTTTTCTGGCCTGTTGGGGACTTTTGCTTCTATACATTTCAAGCAGCATTCAGGCCCTGGCTATAACTCCTGTATTGAGCCCAGAGCACTGATCCTCGGGATTTTTCAGATACACAGAACTTGCTGTTGGATAAAATGTACTTCTAGATGGCTTTTCTTAATAGTCTGTAAGGTAAAATCATAGTTGCACATGACAGATCACACATGACAAAATGAACATCGCATTTTATTTCAGTCATCTGTTAACATTTTCCCATAAATGACAGGTTTTCTTCCCCCCAAGTCTCTAAACTAAAAAATGAGCCCTTCTTAAGGTAGTTTGGATTTCAAAAGTACTTTATTCAGCCAGTAACTACATGGGACAGATGCGTTTATGAACCTAACTAGAAATGACGTTACTGCGAGAGTTAATGGCTGCATTTACTCTCCTGGCTGTCTGTCCTTCACAGGGTTGTCTGCCTTACTACTACTTGTTAACCAGAAAGGGGGAGTGTGAATGGACAAGACAGAGCAAAAGGTTCTGTGGGTCGCCAAATAATCCCAGAATGATCAGTCCTGTAAATCTATCTCTCTCGAACTCATTATTTATTTATGAAAAGGTCTCCTTTTGGCAATTTCTGTATATAAATATGTAAGGATATTTTAGGCTATACCAGTGAAACAAAGATGAACAAATCAGTCTCTTGCTCTAAGAATCACACAATCTACTCAGTTGGACCATCATATATATCATTATCTAAAAACAAAGAAGTGCCATAGAAGAAATACACAAAAACCTTGAGTAGAGAGGAAGCTGAGATTAAATTTCAACAAGACAAGCTGGGATAGGTTTCATGCAAAAGATGACCTCCAGCTGAATTTTGAGCAAGGGAAGGATTGTAATAAGCAGCAAGAACGGAGAACATATTAGATAAAACCATGCAAGCAAATCTACACTTGGATATTCTGAGGTAGGAGTATTTTAATGAAATTAGGAGTAACTTGGTGCAATGTGCTGTGGGAGGCAGAGGACGGATGGGGAATAGGAAGTTAAAGACCAGAAAAACAGTTTAGACTAAATCAAGAGGTCCCTTGAATATATGACAGTTTCAACTTTAGTGTGCAGGCCTCTGGGAATGTAGAAGGGTTCTGAGCAGCACAATGTCTTGATCTCAAAAGGAAGACAAAAATATAGGCCACTGCAAGTTTTTTTTTAAACCATAAGAGACTATGGACTCTGAAAAACAACCTGAGGGTTTTGAAGGGTCAGGGGTGGGAGGTTGGGGCAACCTGAGGGTTTTGAAGGGTCAGGGGTGGGAGGTTGGGGGAACAGGTGGTGGGTAATGGGGAGGGCACGTTTTGCATGGAGCACTGGGTGTTGTGCAAAAAGAATGAATACTGTTACGCTGAAAAAATAAATAAAATGAGAAAAAAATAAAAAAAATAAAAAAAAAAAAAGAAAAGAAAAGTACGATGGTTAAGACTTAAGAAAATATGATGTCTTTCTGCTTACAAGTAATTAAAATTAAAGTTCATATTCTTCCTCATTGAATTGGAAGCAGTTTCTCTAAAGAATAAGTAAACCTTTCTCAGAGGATATAAATGATGGTTTTTGTAAAGTAGTCTTTTTTTTTAATTTCAAATTCCAGGATACAGTGTTACCATACAGTGTTATATTATATTAGTTTTTGGTGTACAATATGGTGATTCCATAATTCTTACACTGTCTGAAATGAACACCCTTGATTTCTAATCTATTCACGAAGTGTTACTTAGCAAGAAAACTACATACACTAGAGTTTCCTAGCCAAAGATTTTCCTAGGCTATAAAGTTGTCATTTTCAAAGAAGGCTTAGGTATCTAGCTCATCAAGTGTACCTTCAGAAACTGATCATCCATATAAAAATTCATCACCAGATGACAGAAGATGGAATTGAGAAGGGAGGGGAAACTGATAGATTTAAAAATGGAGACACCTGATCAAATTCTTGGCCCAGACGACCCTATTTTATTAAAACAAAATGATTCCACTGTCACCTCTTCTGTGTGACAAACCAGCAAGAGCCAATGCATGATTCTTTTCTATGTAAAGAACAGGCATAGCTGGGACACAGAGGTTAGTGGCAGGGGCAGCTGGAGATGGAATCTGGAGATGGCACAGCTAAGGACTTCTGGGTGTGCAGGCCCCCACTCGCAAGGTCCTTGGAATGGAGCCTCTGTGTGCTTAATTTCTTACAGTAGAGTGGACGTCCTCAAAGTCTGTGTACTCATAGCTGCTGTTCTTCCTGAGAATGGTTAGTTTACCTCTTACTTGAGACACAGTTCTTTTCAAATCCTGTACTGAATGCTAATCACATTAGAGGAAAGAGACTTGGAAAAATCATGCAATCTATAGATCAAATATTAGCTTGAGAAGGATTCTTTTCTGATTTCTACAAAACTTGAGCCCATCTGTTTGGGGAGTGAGATTACATTTCTGTGGAAGTTTTACCTTTATCGTGGGTTTTATCCCCATTGCTTTATCTTCCTGGCAATATAGTCAAGCCAAAAGGCAAGATGCGATCGCCCCCAATTTACTCTGCTTGGTAAACTGGAGCTCGGATGTTAAGTAACTTCTCAGAACTCACACAATAATAGAGCCATACAAAGAACTTAACTATAGTTCTTTGTTTTAACTGTAATTCTTTGTTTTCTCATGACATGATGTGTATTTAGCTGCATTTGATTTCTCCATAATATCATGTGAATAGTCCTCTCTGTCTGGTCCTTCATCTCCCTCCCTGTCTGCTGGCCTGAGACTGAAATGCAGTCTTCCCACATAGGACAAAAACTAGTGTCATTCCTTCAGTCTCTGACTTGGATCATCAAGTTATGGTATCCTACTCCTATGTTTATCAGATCTGTAAGATGTAGGAGCTATCTGAATGATGGCCTTTCTGGGGAATTACTTCCTTGCAATGATTTTCAACAATGTTAGAGTTTCCGTAGGGGACCAGTAACGATCACCTAATCAATGCACCTGTACTTGGTTATGCATTAGTTACTGTGTTTAGGTGTTTTGACTGGCTCCTCCGGAGGCCATTGAATGTCTCTCAAAGGAAAAAATATGCTCCCAATTTGTGCCTTGGGGACAGTATGAAAGGCTCACCCTTTTAGCAGATGTGGTGGTTTTTCCTCAAATGATTTCATTCTTCTAAAATGTCTATTTTTGTCTATTATTACAATATTTATTGAGGTAGTTAACGTGTTTTATAGTAAATGTCAAACAATTCACACTTCCAGGATTAAGTTGGACAATAATATTTACTTTGGGTTGAACTTGGGCCTGAATCTCGGGAAGTTTTACATTTAATTCACACAAATTAACTTTGGCTAGGAAGCTGGGATGCATGCTATTTTTAATGACCTCTCAAAGATCATCACTTTGTGCAGTTTGATTGGAAATACTAAGGTTTAAGGGGGGCATCTAACTAACTCAGTGGTTAGATTGTGCAAATCCCCATCCCAAGGTTATGAGTTTGAGCCCCACGTTGGATGTTGGACATGGCACCTACTTAAAAAAAAAAAAATCTTTTTTTAAATATCAAAATAGAAAAGGTGGGTGAGGTTTTCTTTGGTGTTTGTTTGTTTGTTTGTTTTCCTAAAATAAACTTAATGGCATACAAGGGCAATAACAGTCACTGTGCTGATTTGGAATGTGTGACTTTTGAATTAGGGATGGTACAAAATAAGAAAACAGCTACTCATATATAATACAGTACAATACACTTGGATACTAATAGTCATCTATAACCTTAGATTACCAGTTTAAATAAGATAAGGAGGGGCACCTGGGTGGCTCAGTGGGTTAAAGCCTCTGTCTTCGGCTCAGGTCATGATCCCAGGGTCCTGGGATCGAGCCCCACATTGGGCTCTCTGCTCCACAGGGAGCCTGCTTCCTCCTCTCTCTCTGCCTGCCTCTCTGCCTAGTTGTGATTTCTCTCTGTCAAATAAATAAAATATTTTTAAAAATAAATAAATAAATAAATAAATAAGATAAGGAAAACATCTTAATTAAATATTCTGTTCTGTGTCCATGCTTCTTCTTTGGGTTTTCTTATCTCTTCAATTCATTCTCCATCTGCACTGGGTATTAAGGAAGTCTTATTGATAGAGTGTGAAACAGCTGTTAGATCCTATATTTTTATATGTCTTACAATGGTTTTGATAACTGTAGTTCTAGTTATTGCTTTCAAAAGTGCAAACACTTACTGGCACAATGACATTTTAAATACCCTAAGGATGCACTCCCCGGCCAGCACAGGTCTTGGTCTGCACTTACTGTCAGGGGCTATTCAGAGCTTCCCTGCTAAATAACCTTACACAAATCCTGACTTGTTGACCCAGGTAAGCTTCTGAGAATGCTTCCCCTGTTGTCAGAAGTTATACTAAACTTGGAGACACAGTGCTCTTTCTTTAATATCACTTATTATACAATGAAATTTTTTTTTTAACTAATGTGTCTCTCTTCCTACTACACTGAAACTCCACGGGAGCATCTTAAATAGTGCCTGCCACAGTAGTCCTTATGAATATATGCTGAATGACAGAATGGATAAATGAACAAGTAACAGAACAAATCTTGCAGTATTTCTGGACATTCTCTGGATATTCCATGATGATCTGACAATTGTCACGGAAGAATGAATGGAAAAGGGAAACACAGCTGTTTTAAGGGACTTACTCAATACGACTGGTCAATTCCCTTTGGAAATATCTTATGTTTGGCTTCAATTATTATAATTTTTCTTTAAGACTTTGCACCAATTATGTTTTACTTCCTCCTGTACCAGAATCTCTGCCTTATGTTTTTATGGTTTTTAGTAGTACTATGACTTCAATTTTTATCTTTGATTGTTCTAAATAAAAATAGTTTAAATCTTGGTCTGACTCTTTATCAGTAACTTTATCTGGAGTGAACTTAAGTCCCAATTATCATTTCTTGTTACTTCCTTAGTATTACACGATTTAATGGATTTTGGGATTTTGGTTTATAGACTGGTTTTGAAGAGGGAAATTTTGTTTGGTTGCTCTGTTTTATGGTTTTTATTGTTATGACTTGGGTGATGATTTCTTCCCATCTTTCCAAAATTTTAAGGCCTTTTCATGGCATACCATATGGTCTAGAGAATATTTCATGTGCACTTGAAAAGATATGTATTCTGCTGTGGTG
Organism: Meles meles; assembly: GCF_922984935.1. NCBI lineage: Eukaryota > Metazoa > Chordata > Mammalia > Carnivora > Mustelidae > Meles > Meles meles. Next base: position 47,352,929 of record NC_060068.1, read on the forward strand.
GGAACAGATCATTCTATATGTGTCAAATAGCTCAAGTATTTTTCAAGACTTCGGTATCCTTGCTGATTTTCTGCTAGTTGTTCTTTCCATTACCAAGAATGGGTATCAAAATGTCTATTATTGTTGAATAGTCTATTTCTCCTTTCAATTCCTTCACTTTTCGCTTCCATATCATGGGACTCTGGTACCAGGTGTGGTATACATCCATAATTGTTTTATCTTCCTGATATGCTGATATTCTTGTCATTATGAAATGGCTTGCCTTGTTTCAAGTAGCATTTCTGGTCTCAAAGCCATTTTTGCTCAGTATTAATACAGCCAGTATACCCATTACAATACCATATAGAAAAATTTTTAAGAAAATATTTTAACAGTTTACCCAAAATATTTTCTCTATATTTTGTTCTGGGGTTCTTTATAAGAAGTTGTCATCAAACATTTGATCAGCACACTGATTTGGAGATGTAAATATTCTAAAGAAAAGAATTGTACAGTCCATACTTTGATACATGATTGCTATAGTAATATATGTAAATAATTAATCCTTCCAGCTGAAATATCTCTGAAGATAATTTTTAATATTTCCCTGTGATGAAGCATTACTCTCTGAAATCAGTTATGGTGTTCATGAAAATAAAGTCTCATATAAGCTGCTATTAGGTCAGTCACTTTCACAGTCAAATCCATAACAATTCCTTCAATTATGTAGTATCATTACACAGGAAAGTATTTAACTTTATTACTCTTTGGCAAAGCCTCAAAGCTCAGAAAAATGACTATTTTGGTGAAAATTTAAAATATATAGATCAAATACCATTCAGCAGATTTTTTTCCCATATAATCAACAGGTCAGATCCTTGAAAAGAAACTACAGAAAATGTAGATTAAAATATCTAATATATCATCTCTTACTATTTCTAAGATATATCTATGATAAAATACAATAAACATTAGAATAGAATCTACTTCCTTTTTGACAATATTAGGACTGGAGATATTTTTTGCCAAAATAATATTTCACTGGCTTTGGGTGCAATAACATAGAAACTGAGAGTACTATCCTTCTTTAAAAATACAACAAATATTTACTAAGTGTCTGCTATATGCACGACCCTGTACAAAGCACAGGTTATACATGGATGCACTCAAAGAGCTTTCTGGCTAACGAGGCCATGTGCAGGTAAAATATGGCGTAAGTGCTGGGATGGGAACAAGTGCAAGGAGGAAATGTCAGACTCGGAGCGTCTGAGAAGGCCACCTGGGTGGCTAGTAATAGAAGTACTAAATGGTAAATGGTGGCCCATCAGGTGAAGAAAAGGGAACACAAAAGCCATCCCAGGTGGTGACAGTAACATATACGAGACATTTTAAGCCAAAGGTATCTTCTAAAAAGAATAGTTTACTTTATTGTACAGTGGCAAACTGGTCTAAAGAGAGGTAATAAAAACCTTACCATAAACTAAGGTGAGAAGGAAGATGGGCTTGTTTTTTAGTGTGAATGGCTATAGACAGATGAATTACCTAGTTTTAGAAGGAAAAACTGACATGACGCATTTAATTTCTTGAATGTATAGGCAGAAAGAGAGGGAAGTGAGGAGAATGATTTCCAGAGAAGTGGCTAGAGTAATTAGTGTCATTTACTGAAATCAAAAAATCAAGAATCGTGTGTAGTTAAATTGGGGAAGGAGTGAACAGCAGGGGTTTTCAGGTTGAGCCCACACAAGAAAGTTATTAACATGTTTAAGTGGAGATATCTTATAGATACCTCGATGTCAGATAAATTCATTCTAAATCTTGGGAAAGGGATCCCTGGTAATTTTTATTCATCAGATTACTGCCTAAACCTATGGATTTATCCATAGACAGCATATAGGAGAGTCAACGATACCTTGAAAAATTTATTGGCAGTCCTACGAAAAGGATCCAGTCACGACATCCTAAGTGTAGAAAATCAGGAATGGCTAATATCCCAGAAGCCAAAAATGAGTAAGCTGCCACCTCTGAGAAAATACAGCCTGTGTTTTGTCTTTAGATATATCTGGTGACTAATAAAAACAGAATCCTTAGGGGGATTCTGACTACTACTCTCCTGTACATGGGGAATTGAGAATCAGTAGGTCACACAGAGCTGGCATAGGAATTTCTCCTTCCTGTTTGAAATAACAATAAAGAACAAAATAATTGAATATGGAAAAGTAGCAGAATATGGCACCCCAAAATAAACCACTATGGCATACTGATTATTTTCAGCTGTACATACCTGAAAAACAGCAAAGGCAGGGAAAGGCTTTCTTTGAACTCCCCTCATCTGCCTCAGATCTTCCAGAAGATACTCAGTTATCCTAAATTCTTCTCCAGAACTGTTATCAAACAAGATTCTTAACCACAGGAAGGAAGACTAGACATCAACATCATACCAACACACTTTGTTACAAACTATCCTATAATCCATCTATTCTCTAAGGGCCCATTCACCTTTCCTAAAAATCATTTACTCTCCCCTCTTCCTATTAAGATGGTCTGTAAGCCTGAATTCTAAAGCCATCTCTTAGAGTTACTCATTTTCTCCTTGGTTTCTCCTAGGTATACATGAAGTATATATGCTATTTGTTTTCTATTTGTTTTTCTCTTGTTAATCTGTGTTTTATCATAGGAGGTGACTCTAAGAACTCAGAATGGTAGAGGAAATAATTATGTTTCCACTCCTGCAACAACAAATTTAAATGTATGGCCAAACTTTCAAAAAAAAAAATGGAATCTGAAGGGGCAACTCAAAGGTAGAGAGAAGAATGCTCCCATTCCAAATGCAAGTAAGTGGAAACCAAGATGCAAAATAAAGGCTGCTGCTTTAATGCCTACTGGAGTATGTGAGACAAGGTGTTAGGCCCATCTATAATGTGGTTATTTTTTATTTTTTTAAAGATTTTATTTATTTATTTGACAGATAGAGATCACAAGTAGGCAGAGAGGCAGGCAGAGAGAGAGAGAGAGAGGAGGAAGCAGTCTCCCTGCTGAGCCAAGAGCCTGATGCGGGGCTCGGTCCCAGGACCCTGGGATCACCACCCGAGCCGAAGGCAGAGGTTTTAACCCACTGAGCCACCCAGGCACCCCTATGTGGTTATTTATTATGAACAGAAACTTCTGCATAAATTCATTACATCCATCACTAGATGGAAATTTGTAGTCCAAAAGTAAAACTTCATTGGATAGTGAATTTCTTAAAAATAACATAAATTATTGTAATAACCAAACCTATAATATATCCAAGTGAGAACTGCACAAACTACCAGCTAATTCCTGAAACCTAAAATAGGTGCTCCTTCTCAGAAGCTCATAGGTTCCCAGGAGAGAAGGTAAATCTACCCTCTAAAGATTCTTCCATAACTCAGTGCACTTACAATGAAAACATACTTCACTGAAGAACAGTATCCTCTAAAAACTGTGAACCACATGAGGACATGAGCCATTTTAGTGGGATTCAGGAGACGATAAATAATAACACTATTTTTAGGAGTGTAAGGAAATTCTTCATCTGCTTTATGAAGCTGGACTGTGAAGAAAAGAAAAAAAAAGGGTATAAACTATAGTGAGATATGGATTTAAGAGGAATTTGATTATGTTTATGTGCTGATAAGAAAAAGCTTTTAGGAGCACCTGGGTGATTCAGTTGGTTAAATGCTGCCATGGGCTCAGGTCACGATCTCAGGGTCCTGGGACTGAGTCCCACACTTAGCTCCCTGCTCAGCCAGGAATCTGCTTCTCCTACTTCCTCTATCTGTCCCCACTCCCCCAACTGGTGCCTGCTTGCTCTCTCACTCTCTCTCTCCTTCCTCTCTCATAAATAAATAAAACCTTTTTAAAAAAAGAAAAAGGTTTTGAAAATGTGAAATTAAAATCATTTGAAAATTGGAGAAGAGTCAATGCTAAAATGTTTCTGAACAAATACTTAAGCGTAAGTAGAGAAATTAGCCTTAAACAACAGAAGAACAATTATTTTACAAAGAAAGGAATAAGATGTGAGAAATTAAGAATAAATTTGTAGGAAAGAGGAACAAAAAGTAGAGAAGTTTTCAATTTCATAACGTTATCTCACTTAATTCTTCCAACAATGGTGAGACTCTGATATTGCTACTATTCTCAGAGAAAATGTGACATTGAGTTATTTGCCCAATTTTTCTGTTATTAAGGGAAAAGCTGTGATTCAAATCCAGGTACTCTGTCTTCATAATACCATGAAAGCCTCATACAATAAAAATTTTAGTGAGGTTCAAACACTACAAAGATGACAATAACATCCTAGGAAGAAAAAGACCAGTTCTTTCTAAATCCCTTATTTCAAAGAGAAGGGCATTATCGTGCCATTTTTCCCAAGTTAAGCCAGTGTGCTGCAAAAGCCATAAAACAAGAGCAATACACTAAAAATGAAGACATAGATTATACTTACAGGATAATACAATTACATAAGCTAAAATCCCTAATTTATGCATTAAATGTTTAATAACAAGTTGAATAATGTGTCACTGAACTGACATTTGTATTGCATAATCTGAAGATATACAATTCTACATGTATACATGTATACAGTCTAATGGGTTCCTAGATCTTCCTTAGCATTCAGTTTAAGCTCTCTTAGAGAGACTCACCTTTATATTCAATTGTAAATGGGTTCCCCTTGTTAAATTCTGTCACTGTATTTCTTTCCATAGTATCTACCAGATGAAACCTTTTTATCTTCCAGAACAACTTCTAACACATTTATATTTGTGAAACACAAATTAAGTATTTCAACAGTTAGTTTAAGACATTCAATAAATAACTAAACAAATACTTGCTTGAGTGCCTACTATCAACTAGATATTGTTATAGGCATGAGAAAACAGCAATGAATATGGACACTAAGTCTCTGCACACAGAACTTCATTCTAGAGGGAAATAAAATGAGTACAATATAATATTATAAATATACTATTTTTATATTTATATAAATATATATATTTATATAATATATATATTTATATATATTTATATATAATTTATATTTATATATATATAAAAATATACTATTTTTATAGAAGGAGCAGAACAATTTTTGGAATTTGCTCATTTCTAGCAACCAGAGTTGAGAAATCTTATAGTATTTCCTCAGTAGTGGACCCAAATAGTCCCAAAATAAATGCTATTCTAGTTCTACCTAACTAAGAATAAAGGTAATATTTTAAAGAACCAAAATGCTTCCAAGTAATTAAACTGCATCACTGATAAAAACACAAAAATATATAAAGAAGTACAAAAAATACCCAACACCAACTTCACAAAACTAACAATGCTTGTATCAAATAAAATGTTACCAGGCATGTAAAGAAGCATAAAGATGTCACCTGTAATAAGGAAAAAAAAAATTAATGAATAGAAACAGACTCAGAAATCAGAAATGACAGACAACAGAATCAGGAACAGCAAGATTATAAACAAATACTACAAATATATTTCCTATGTTTGAAAAGAGAGAGAAAAAAGCATGAGTATAATAAGATGACTCATTAAAAAAACGAGCTATGCATGGGATAGGATTAGCAGCAGATTTGCATTGCAGAAGATTAGTGATCTTAAAGCTATAAAACAGAAAACATCTAAAATAAAATAGAGAGAAAGAAGAATGAAAAAAAATTAACACAGTAAAATAAGCTTTGAAATAATATTGAGGGTACTGATGTATGTGTGATTCAAAAAAAAAAAAAAAAGCTGGGGTGCCTGGGTGGCTCAGTGGATTAGGCCGCTGCCTTCGGCTCAGGTCATGATCTCAGGGTCCTGGGATCGAGCCCCGCATTGGGCTCTCTGCTCCACAGGGAGCCTGCTTCCTCCTCTCTCTCTGCCTGCCTCTCTGTCTACTTGTGATCTCTCTCTCTGCCAAATAAATAAATAAAATCTTTAAAAAAAAAAAAAAGCTGAAATTTTTCCAAATTCAATGAATAAAAAACCCACAGATTCTAGAGGTTGAAAAAACATGAAGCACAATAATTAAAAAACATCAAAGCATATTATAATCAAATTGCTTAAATTACCCATAAAAAGAAAAACTTAAAAAGAATTACAACAGTGGGAGTAGAGAGGAAAGACACACTACATACAGAAGAACAAAGAACTGTATCACACATCTTAGTAGAAACAATGCATTTTCCTAACTTATTTATAGGAAATTATTATCAACTTGGAATTCTATATACAAATGATTTTTTTAAGCTCAAGGCAAGCTAAAGATTATTTCAGGTTTTCCAAAAATTAAAGAATTCATTATCTGTGTATTTTCACTACAAGAAATGTTAATTGAACTCCTTCAGGCATAAAGAAAATGATGGAAATCTGGATCTACACAAAAGGATGAAGAACACCTTTGCAATATGTGAGTAATTACAAAATAACTTTTCTCATAGGTGTAAAACTCTTTAAAATAATTTATTATCTGAAGCAAAAATATTAGCAGTGGATTGTGTAGCTTAGTTAACAGTATGTGTAGAAGTAAAATGCATGACAACAGTGGCATACAGGGCAGAAGTGAAATGGAAACTCAATATTGTTAGCTTTCTATACTATTTGTGAAATGGTATAATAGTACAGTATTCCTTGAAGCTAACTGTGATTAGAGATGCATTATATAAACCTTAAAGCCATCACACACACAAAAAATAGCTAATAAACCAATAAAATAGATAAAATGTCATAAAAATACCTAATTAGCTCAAAAGAGAGTAAAATAAGGAGAAAAAATGAGCAAAGAACATATGGACCAAACAGAAAACAAACAGCAAGATGGAAGATTTACATGCAACTATATCAATAATCATATTAAGTATAAATGGTCTAAATCCCACAATTAAAAGGCTGAGATCATCAGGTTGCATTAAAAAACCAGAGACAGTTGGGGCACCTGCGTGGCTCCGTGGGTTAAGCCTCTGCCTTTGGCTCACGTCATGATCTCTGGATCCTGGGATCAAGCCCTGCATCAGGCTCTCTGCTCAGTGGGGAGCCTGTCTCCCCCTTTCTCTCTACCTGACTCTCTGCCTACTTGTGATCTGTCTGTCAAATAAATAAATAAAATCTTAAAAAAAAAAAAACCCAGAGATAGCTATTTGCTGCCTATAAGAAACCTACGTTAAATATAAGACATAAATCTTTATATATATATACATATATATATAAAGACACAACTAAGTCAAAAGTATAAGAACATAAATACATAACATGAAAAATGGATTATACCCAGAATTTGGTGAGTCTCAAAACTGCAAATACCAAGACAGCCAAATAGCTAAGAGTATCCAAGATAAGACTTCTAAAGAAGGTCTATAAAGCAATCAGTTTAAATTATAAGAGGAAACCAGAGAGTTCTGAGAAGACTTCTGTTTTGAAGAATGGGACACTACAGAATACAAGAAACAGAAACTATGCTAGAAGCTACAGTATTAAGTATATGATGATGAAAACAAATTTCTCACTGAGTAAGGTAAAATCAGAAAATCAAAGCATCAATAAAATTTAAAATCTGTTCAAGAAAGTATTATTTAAAAAAAAAAGAAAGTATTATTTAGACAGTAAAAATAAAATAAAATGTAATATGTGTTTGCGTAATTGTGTATAAGAAACTACAACACAATTAGGAATTGCTCTTTCCATGGGTCTGTTGGTCTGTGGGCATATGGGACACTGTAGGCATGGCAATACAATACTAGCACAATAGCAACTTCATTCATGGTGAATGGTTGCATGGTGGTAATTAAAATTCCATAAACTGGTTTTCAAACTTCATACGTACATGATATTCAACAGGAGAAAGATCCAAATTTGGTTAAAGAACAGAATATAATGTTTCCAATCTTGATAATGTTAGAAGGAATAAAGTGACAGAAAAAAGTAAAGAGGAAAAAAAAAGATGTTAGTAGTAAGAAAGCAAGAAATAGAATTCTAGACATATTTATAAAAGAAGTAAATAATAAAAAGTTAAATTAACTATACAGACATAATTAATTAGGAGAGTAATCACATAAGTAAAACACACATGTTTGTAACAGCATGCAGTCAACAGACATCATCATTGATATACCAGTCAACAAATCTATAAACACACATAAAGTTATGGAGGCAATATAAAAAGAACTAAAAGCCAAAACAGTTAAAAGCTTCTGAGGAGTGGGAGTTGAAGAAGAGGGAAGAAATGAACACTGATAGTTTTTCAAGATAAGATCTTCTGTATTATCTGATTTTCCAAAAATGCCTAAATATTACTTCTATTTGTTTTGGCCAATAAACAAAGTTAGCAAAATATCTTCTAATATGTCCATTCCATATCACTCCCACAATGTCTTTTTTGGTTTCTATATCTTCATAAAGTCTGTGCCTTTCAACACAGTGAAATATAATATTAATTTTCTATTCTTACAAACTCCCACAAGTAACTGGTTACAAAATAATGTAGATTCTTTCCTTTTGGCAATTTTTATTATGGATGCTGCATTTAAAATATGTCTACAATATGGAAGAAGAAAAAAGTTGTTTTCAGAATTCAAGGGCCTCTCTATTGTGACCCTACTGAATTTTCAACTTTATCTTTCTCTGCACTCCTACTGAATTTTCAACTTTATCTTTCTCTGCACTCCTCCATGAACCTCCTCTGCCACACTGAAGCCACATGCATCTGTCCATCATCTGTGCACACATTCAGAGTAATACTGAGAACCTGCAATGTGCCAGTGACTACAGGCCACTGGTTATAAGAATATGTAAAACAGAGTCAATCACTGGGCACACAATAGAGAAGATTTAATATTCAAGAAGAATAACTCATTCAAGGTCCTCTTGATTTTCAAATTGACAAATGCCACCATAGAGAATGAGAAAGCTAAAATGAAATGAAGATGGATGTTAGGGGCATTTCAGCCACTCTCCCTCCCTACATCACCTTTATAAGCTACACAACAGAATCTTTCCTCAGCAAAAGTACAAATCCACATACAGGGGTCTTTGGGGAGTCTGAATTGAGTAGAAACTAAAAATGTTAACACAATGAATTTCAACTTTATAGCAGAGCTCTTGTCTGAACTTTCTTTTTCCTGACAACTCCCCGGTATTTGCCTGATAGTAATCTCCTTTCAGTTCATGAATATTTTCTCATATTGCTCATTTACTCATACAGCTCATTTAGTCACGCTATCTCATAGAAGTACCTGTTAATCTCTTCTCTTGTTATTTAGCCTTTCACGTGTGTGTGTGCTCTTTATTTTCAGTATGCAGATAGCATCATGTGTTCTTTGTACCCCACAGTGTCCAGAACAGTAAATCTGTCCACAATATGAATAGCTATGAATAAAGGGATTAAATTCATATTAATGACAACAAATTGCTGACAATGAATAATTAAAGAGACTAATCTTTTAATTACTTATTTGAAACCAAAATGGAAGTTGCTAATTGAAGCTTTCAAAATTATTGGCCAGTTACTTGATGCCATATAGACAATTACAAAAAAACTTACAGGAAGCTTACTCTTTTGCTGAATTAATTTTAACAAATAATGATATTTAAAAACAAAGCCTAATAGATATCTACGCCAATCATAAGAGATCTTCTTAATGTTTGACAAATTATTCTATGATAAGGATTTAGAAATCATAAGCCCAAAAACACTTATTCTTATGAGCAATAATTTGTGTTATCAGAGATATGATCCTCTCTTCACTTTATGAACCTAATATTTGAAAGATGGATGGTAACATTTTATTTCGTAAGGCAAATGTTAATATCATCCTTCATGCCTAGCCAATCTTTTTAAGAGAGTAAGTGCCAAGAGCCTCGGGGCATCATGTTGCATCTAATTACAATACAGGAATCCCTGCATCAGAGATTTAAATATTAAATACCCACACCTATTATATGTGTTATTTGCATTGCTAAAATGGAAAAAGTTATGACTAAATAATCTCTACCTTTTAGATGCTGCAAATTTAAAGCAAGCGGTATTTGGGTTTTCAAATACAAGAGAACACACAATATTATAAAGAGCACAAGATACTGAGAGAATGCACATTTCCTTAAGCACAGAACTGGAGGTGAATCTCAGAGAGATGATTAGTGCTTGTAAAGGAGGCAAAGATGTTCAAATATAACACCATTCTGATTCCCAAATCACCCCGGAAGAATAACAGTGTTTCAAGCAGTTTAACGGTAATTCAGTTATATAACAAATGGAAGATTTGTTATACTCACACACAACATGGTTGTAGCACAAGGGTAAAAAATATTCTAGTAGAAATATGTCCAGAACAGCTAAGCCTTTAAGAAGAAAGCTTATGATCTGCTCAAAAAGTAAGTTTAACTATCAGTTATTATACACCCAGAACTTCGTGGCATCTTCAAGGAAAGTGAAAAGGGTAAAAAGGTATTATTCTTGACCTAAAGTATAAGTCCAATTGAGGAAATATGAATAACCCTCAGGAAATCACCAGAATACTACTTAAAGGAACTTAAATGAGATATATAGTATTGTTGTAAATCTACAGGAAATTCAAAATAACAGAAAGTCAATGCAGAAAGGAATTCGCCACAGCAAGTCTCAGGAATAAGGTGACTTTTTTTTTTTTTTTCTAAGATTTTATTTTTATTTGACAGCGAGAGAGAGAGAGATCACAAGTAGGCAGAGAGGCAGGCAGAGAGAAAGAGAGAGGGAAGCAGGCTCCTGCCAAGTAGAGAGCAGAGAGCCTGACGTGGGACTCGATCCCAGGACCCTGAGATCATGACCTGAGCCGAAGGCAGCGGCTTAACCCACTGAGCCACCCAGGCACCCCAAGGTGACTTTTTTCAACTGGCTTTTAAGCCATGTATTAATCATAGGCACTCCTCACAGCATAGTGAATGGTTGCACTCAGATTTGATTAGTATCCAAGTTATGGAAAACAGGGGAAAAGACAGGAGATGAGTCTGTACGTAGAGAACAGAAAGAGGATCAAAATTTGGATAAATAAATTTGTGAGAAGGCTCAGAAGGACAGTCAGAAAAGCATGTTGGCGTCCTTGAAGGACAAAGAGGCATGACAGAACTTAGAAGAAAATGAAATGATAAGATGGAATTCCAAAAAGAATAATCCAAAAAAGATGTGTGGAGTAAAATGTAATCCACAGAAACTTTCAGCAGGAAAAGAGACCATTTATATCATCTTGGCATCTGGGGATAAAAAAAAGGCAATTAGGGTCCTGACAAATGAACAGAAGAGCTATCGCACTGTGGGGAGTTCTCCTACACAACAATCTCCCCACTTTGCAGATCATCCAGTTTCTACCTATATCAGGAAACAGTGTCTTGAAGGTCTCGTAACCAATGCCCAATAGCAAGATGGCATTTGGAAAAACTCTCCGTGCACCGGCTACATTAGGAAACTGAGCTTTCTGGGACTCCAGGCATCATGGTGCAACACTCCTTTTACCACAGTAGAAAGAGATTAAGGTCACCCATTGTGCCAGTTCTCAAAGGAGAGTTTGACAGCATCAAGAAACAGGGCACAGTAGAAAGTCAATATTCCGTTACCAAGGTAAAGAGCTGAGTTGAAAATGAAAGCAGTAGACCTGCTGTGTTTTGTTTAGTCACCCAGAGAAGACTTGCATAAGACACTTATATTTCTTTCCATTGTTATCCCAGGTTAACCAAATTGACAGGCTTTTTTAAAAATTTGTACTATTACCTTTACCATTGTTTTTCCCTTGTTGTTATTAATGCAATTAGTTTTATTACTGGAAATGGATGAAAATAACAAAATAACCTGATGGTTAGAGTCCCCAAGCCATTTCTGACTACAGTTATAAAGTTGGTTCCTACTCAGTAACTTAGGAAATTAAAAACACTAAATCTAGGATTTTCTCCACTGGGACCTAATCCAGTCCAATTTAGAAGTTGAGGATTTATAAAGGCTTTTCTGAAAGAAATGGGAAAATGTCAGCTACAATTTCTTGCTAGACTTGAACTGAATCTATTAACCTTGCCCAGAGAATATAATGTTACAGTTATCTCATTTACAATGTTATTGTATATGATTTATGGCCACAGTATCAAGCCTCAAACTAGGTTTCATAGTTTTAAGTTAAATTTACATGTCTGTAATACAAATGATTTTTTTCTTGTTCAGATAAAAAGATATTAAAAAGTGATTTATAATATTTCAGTTGGATGGAAAATATACAGTATGCCTTAGTCTACTGAAGGGAAAAAAAACATTAGTTAGACAGCTATTATGAATATTCACATTCACACTTCTTAATGCTTCCAATATTTTAATGTATGCCTGGTTATCAACCACTAGACATCTTTTGAATTACATTATATTTAGAATACAAGGAGACACAAATCTATATGAAAATCAGATTTAAAAGAACAACCAAAAGGATAAGGGGAAAAAAATGTATCATCTATGCAGTTCACCTAAGATCATGAATGCTAAAACTAACTTAGGTACCACTGTTTTTGCAAATGTCCTCTAACACCATATAATGTTCTTTAAATATGTCACACAATGGTCTAACATTATCACCATTACTGAAACTCAAGAGAATCTGCTTTACCATAAACTGTAAGAGTTTGAGATTTGATTTGGGGGTATTGTATTTTATTGGAAATGGCTGCAGTAACACCACTTGAAAGATACCATGACCTACAACTATAAAGTCATTTCCAGTTACAGACTAAAGACTTAATAACACCTTCACTAGCAAACAACACACAGTGTCCTATAAACTTAAATTAAAATAAAAAATGTGTTATGTATTCTCTATATAGATCATATATCATACACAAATAATTCAAAATTATACAATGCCAGATAAATTTCATAATTTAAGAGTACAATTAAAAATAAAAGCCCACGGGTCACCTGGGTGGCTCAGCCAGTTAAGCATCTGCCTTCAGCTCAGGTCATGATCCCTGGGATGGAGCCAAATTGGGCTCTTGCTCACCAGGAGCCTCCTTCTCCCTCTCCCTCCTTCTCTTTCTCCCTCTGCCTGAGACTCCCCCTACTTGTGCTCGCTCTCTCTCTGGCAAATAAACAAAACCTTAAAAAAAAAAAAAAAGAAAGTCAACACAAGGAGTTGATTTTTCTCTAGGTTTTTATTTTCTTTAGAGGAAAATTTCCAGTATCTTGTTTAGTAGACAGAAGTCGAAGTGTTTTCATTCATAGTGCAGAGATCGGGTGGCTGGAATCTGACTGTTGTGCCTATAACTTGCAGTAACTTCCCCTTTTTATTCCTGTGCCTAACCTATACTTCCTTCCATGACTACCATCTCTGAGCCCCAATCTTCTTCTTTTCAAATTTTCTAGAGAGGAGAGTTCTGTACCACCGACAAATCTTCATTTTCCTTATTTGAATTAAGGCAATAAGTACCTAGTAGTGAACATCTCTAGAAATAGAGAACAAGTGAATTCACCTCAAATTCAAGTTATTAAAAATTGTAATTGTTTTGTTGTTGTTCAGCAAAAATCTCTTTACTTTGGAAAACAATATTACTTTATTCAAAGTGTACACATATAGGACTGTCATTAACTTTATGGAAATGGCTTACTTGGACTACAAAGGTACACTGTATCACAAAAATAAGTCAAGATTTGACTATCTGTATATTTTCTTTCCAAAGATAATTTTTGTCATCAATGAAAATTTGGATGAATTGAGTTTGAAAACTAAGCTTTCCTGAATGACTTTTAACTCCATTCAAGTTTCTTTATGCCTATTCCTAATACCACAAGGGAGATAGTTCTTTGACTTGAACTGGAAATATAAGATTTAAATGGATCCTGAGTTCTTAAAAAAAAAAAAAAAAAGGTGTTTTTATGTCAATGCTCATAGCTGGAAAAGTCAACCACTTCCAATTTCATGGTCAAATAGACAAAAAGGGTGAACAGAGATCAATGTCATTTGAAGCTTTGAGTTTGCTAGCTGCCTCTGATTTACCACAATTGATTTTAGTGACTAGGATTTATCCTACACCTTGACTAGACAAGTATCCATTTAATCAAGGTCATTAAGCTCCAAGGGTGGGGAAGGGGGGCAAAGAATAAGGTTGGGATTATGTGTTAATATTTTAATAATTTTATGAAGCAGAGTTACCTATTACCTACAAAAATAGAATATTTTTATGTCTTTTTCTTTCTAAATGATTCAAGATGGAACAACATGCTACAATGTACTATTTTTAATTATTAACATATTGGGTATCAATGATCTCTATTTAAATGATAAACCAGTACATGGTTAACACTAAAAGACAAATTTCTGCTTTGGATCTAAAAGTCCCTTCTTCTTTGTGTGCCTCCTAATTGGGCAAGCCATCTTAGAGCTTCTTCGGACAGCTTAGTGGAACTATTCTTGCTAAGTCTGCCTACACCAAATCTGAAATCAAAGCACATGATGTGTTGTCATGTTCATCCTAAGGAAAAATACACAAAAAATGAAAACTGGGGAGGAAAAAAAAGGAAATTGCATCAAGATAACTAAATGCTTTTCAAGGGGCGCCTGGGTGGCTCAGTGGGTTAAAGCCTCTGCCTTCAGCTCGGGTCATGATCCTGGGGTCCTGGGATCGGGCCCTACATCGGGCTCTCTGCTCAGCGGGGAGCCTGCTTCCCTTCCTCTCTCTGCCTGCTTGTGATCTCTGTCAAATAAATAAATAAAATCTTTTTAAAAAATAAATAAATAAAAATAAATAAAACCCCTACTTTTAGGGGCACCTGTGTGACTCAGAGGGTTAAGCCTCTGCCTTCAGCTCAGGTCATGATCTCGGAGTCCTGGGATAGAGTCCCACATCTGGCTCTCTGCTCAGCAGGGAGCCTGCTCCCCGCCCCCCATCTGCCTCTCTGCCTACTTGTGATCTCTCTCTCTCTCTCTCTGTCAAATAAATAAATAAATAATCTTAAAAAAAACCCCTACTTTTAGAAAAGTAATTGTGTTAACCCAACTACTGATGTTAACGAAGTTATTACAAATAATATTTAGAAGAACCCTTTAAACTCACTAGACCAGGGGCATCTGGGTGGCTCAGTTGGTCGAGTGCCTTTGGCTCAGGTCATGATCCCGGGGTCCTAGGATCAAGTCCCATATCAGGCTCCTTGCTCAGCGGGGAGTGTGCTTCTCCCTCTCCCTCTGCCTGCTGCTCCCCCACTTGTAATCTCTCTCTGTGTCAAATACCTAAATAAAATCTTAAAAAAAAAAAAAAAACCTCACTAGACCAAAAAAGACATACATTATTCAAATACAATGGTGAAAACTTAAAAATATTTTTTGTAATTTTTCTACTTATATTTAAACACAGAACTGTTTTATTATTGCATTTGCTCCTAAATACAAAGCTGTATTATTATAAAGTCAAAACTTCTTTAAGATGACTGAAACAAAAAGACAGAGTAATTCCACTAAAGCATAGACTAGTAATTGATACTGAAAGAAATTAGAGTATAAGTTAGCGTAACGATTTGCTTCAGATGATTCATTTCTTTGAATCATATACTGCAACTAAGCCTGGAAATACCAGCAATATTATAAAATATTTTCTATGACCAACATATTGTGTTAAATAAAACTAATCTCTGCCTTTTAGAAATATTTAGAAACATTTAGAAAAAAATGTTTAGAAGAAAAGAATTAGAGAAGTATAGAAGAAATGATGAAAAATATACAGATTTACATTCTGTCAAACACTATGAATATGTTATTCTGATTAATACTGATAAATAATACAAAAGACTCCTTTTGATAAATGGGAATATTAAAAATTAGAAGAACTATCTGAACAACAACTAATAATTGGTTGAACCAAGATTAAATAACAGGTTTGTCTGATTCCAAAATCCTGCTAAATTTTACTAGGTATGGAAATATAGCTAGTGGATACTAAACACAATGGAAAGAGAAAAAAGAAATTTAGGTTATGTGATTTAAATCCCATTTGGCTGCTTTCTGTGCTGTGATTCTCCCAAAACCAATATCTATATGAAATTTATGCTTAGAATTTTCTGGGGAAAAAATCAGACATGGTAACTGCATGGGGAACTTTGTGGCAGATGCTAGTCAACTACTATAAACTAAGAGTAGTATTTGCAATCCTATTGACATTAACATTTCCTTACATAATTTTAAACCACACCTTTTCTCATTTTTTAATCAGAAGAGATTTTTTAAAAATAAAAGTTAAGTGCTCATAAGGTAAAGACCCAATGTCAAGCAATATCCTTCATACCTCAAGTCCTACTTTTGCATTAACTTTTGAAAGCTGTCATTAAGTATCCCTTAATTCTTATATTATAAAGATACAAGCTCTATCTATCTATCTATTTATTGAGAAAGGGGACCAGGGGACAGGGGTTGGGGGAAACAGGGGCAGAGGGAGAGAGAATCCCAAGCCAACTTCTCACTGAATGCAGAGCCAACTCAGGGCGCAAACTCACGACAACCCTGAGATTACCACCCAAGCCAAAACCAGGAGTTGCTCCTTCAACCAACTATGCTACCCAGGCACTCCAAAAAGGTACAAACATTCTTATCTCACCTCCCATTCTTCCTTCTTCTTTCTCATTGCATCTTTTTTTAGCTATACTTCTATTAGTACATTGCAAAAGTTAAGAACAACTCATTTATAACCATAAATAAAAATTCCACTATAAAAATTTATAGTTTGATTCTAAAAGTTAAAAACACCAGTGTTTATGTTATTAGGACTATATAAGTATTATACACACATAAAAATCAGATAATAAGCTAGGAATTAATTTGTCTGTAGGTTGAATATCACAACTATCCTATTCAAATGAAAATGTTTCCAGTACACAGATAAAATGTCAACATTTCTCACATCCCAAAAATTTCTCAAAATGAAACTGTATTTTGAGATGCTCCATATAAAAACAAGATTATAGGGGCGCCTGGGTGGCTCAGTGGATCAGCCGCTGCCTTCGGCTCAGGTCATGATCTCAGGGTCCTGGGATCGAGCCCCGCATCGGGCTCTCTGCTCCGCAGGGAGCCTCCTTCCTCCCCTCTCTCTGCCTGCCTCTCTGCCTACTTGTGATCTCTCTCTGTCAAATAAATAAAATAAAAAATCTTTAAAAAAAAAAAAACAAGATTATATAAGTTTTTTTCTCATGAATTTAAAGACTGCCTTTTCTTTTTTCTTGTTGAGAGAAGGAAAAAAAACCAATCCTCTTCTTCTTTATCATTAACATCATTCAGCATCTTAATTTTATGGAAACCTTTCTATTCAACTACAAAGCAATCTATCTGAAGCCAAATGATTTCTTCTTCAGATTGCTTGAATGTCCCATTGTAGGTGTTTATTTTTGTAATAAGAAGATATTATGTTTCTACAGAACATCCATATCTTTGCTCCTCCCATTCTATCTCCTAATTTATGTTGATTGTATCATTAGTTTTATTTATCTAAGGTTGAATACACTTGCCTTCATTCAGTGATAATGAAAGGATAATATATTTATAACATGTGTAGCTTTATACTTCAGAATCTATAATTAACAAAAATATTTGAGTTTTCAGTAGGCCTTTTCCTTGGGATTACAAAAAATATCCAGAAGGAAAAGGTATAAAATCTCAAGTATTAATTCCACTATGGCTATATTTCTATCAAACTTGTTCTCAAAGAGATAACCATTGTAAATCCTAGAAAACATCAAAAAACAGACACCTGAAAGCATTAGAGAGTTAAAAAAAATCAGACAAATTCTAGAGAAAAGTCAAAACTTGGAAAAGGATACAGCATGGTATGAATTTCCTGTTTTTAAGACTTTTAAACTAAAGGCAGGATATAGCTGATGCTACGTATGGGGCATAAAAATCCCAACAGAAAACACACAGTCTTTCAGAGAACAGAGTGTGAGTCAACTACAGTCTCTGGAATGTGAGGGGGAGGATCCCCTAGAAAAAGAGAATCAAAGAGGGGGGGCCCTAAATTGTTTTGTATAAACTCTGTCCAAATCTCTAACTGATCCTTGATATACACAGTATGTGGCAGACACAAAATGATGCAGCTGAAGCTAAAAGAAGTGAACTGATATTTCAGCTGCAGACCAAGAGAAACAATTTACAGTTTTTGTCTGACCAAGATAATTGCCTCCTAAAACAAACTAGCAAAGCAAAAACCAACATTCTGCAGAGGGCTATAAAAGAATGCAGAATTTCTACAACATAACATTTAAAATGTCCAGGAAAAATAATCCAAAAGACTAAATACATAAGACACAGCAACACTGGGCCAATTTTTAATAAAACGACAATCATTTAAAAGCCCTCCAAATATGACCAAGATATTAAAAGAAGCAGACAAGGATTTAAATCAGCTATTAGGGGCACCTGGGTGGCTCAGTGGATCAAGCCGCTGCCTTCAGCTCAGGTCATGATCTCAGGGTCCTGGGATCGAGCCCCACATCGGGCTCTCTGTTCAGTGGGGAGCTTGCTTCCTCCTCTCTCTCTGCCTGCCTCTCTGCCTACTTGTGGTCTCTCTCTCTGTCAAATAAATAAATAAAATCCTAAAAAAAATAAATAAATCAGCTATTTATAACTTTGTTCAATAATGTAAAAGAAAACATATTTACAATTCATAAAAGATAGGAAACCATAGCAGAGAAGTAAAAACTGTATAATAAGACCTAAATGAAAATTCTTTTACTGAAAAATACAATAAAAAAATTTTTTTGAAAAACTGTTCGGTACATTTTTTCCCAATTTGAAGAAAGCTGTTCATATACAAATGCAAAATGCTCAACAAACTCCATACAGAATAAATGGTGCATCACAGTTAAACTGCTGAAAACAAAGATTAAGGTAAAATCTTATAAGCAGCCAAAGAAAAACAACACATTACATATTGGGAACAATGATTCAAAACCTACTCACCTCATCAGAAGTAGAGAAGGCCTGATGATAGTGGAAAATCATCTATAAAATGCTAAAAGAACTATCAATTCAGAATTTCATTTCAAGTGAAACAATTTCTTAAAACTAAAGGACAAATAAGGTATCTGAAATACTAAAAGAAGTTATTCAGGTGAATATAAATATGTAAGAGGGAAACTCAGATTATAAGGAAGGGATGAACAGCATCAGAAACTAGAAATATTCAGATAAACAAAAACATTATTTTTCCTTGTATTTCTTTTAAATGCATGAGTGATGAGGAAAAATTATAACACTGTCATGGTTTTTACAGGTATGCAGATATATGTAAGGTCTGCAGAATAAGTATTCTAAATGGGTGCCAAATTTCTACATATTATGTGAAGTGGTAGAACGGGAACTTTGAGTAAAATGAAAACTTAAGGATTTATATTGTAATTTCTAGAGCAAC
This sequence comes from Meles meles, assembly GCF_922984935.1. Classification (NCBI taxonomy): domain Eukaryota; kingdom Metazoa; phylum Chordata; class Mammalia; order Carnivora; family Mustelidae; genus Meles; species Meles meles. The sequence continues at coordinate 47,372,303 of NC_060068.1, forward strand.
CACTAAAACACTAACAGAGGTAAGTAAAGCTAAAAATCCAATAGCAAGAGTAAGATATGCATCCTGCAAATAATCCAAGTAAAGGCAGGAAAGGAAGAACAGATGAATGACAACAACAAAACAACAGAGGGGAAGAAAAAACAATAGAATAGAGACCTATATACAATTATGTCAGCAATTTTACTAAATGTCAATGTAACAAGTGTATTAATGTATTCAACACTCCAATCAGGGGGCAAAGATTTCTGAAACAAATAAAAGAGCAAAACCGAACTATACACCTTCAAAAAAATTTGGCCTTTAAATATAAAGACACAGATAGGTTCAAAGTAAATCAATGAAAAAAAATCAGAAAGAGTAGGCATAAGAGGCCAGGGAGAGCTATTTTAATATCTACTAAAACAGACCTCAAGGGAAAAGAAGTGTTACTATAGATAATAACGGACACTTAAAAAAATAAAATGATCAATACAGCAGGAATACAGAACTTAAAAGTACCTTAAAACACAGTTTTATAATGGTAGAGACAGAATTAAAGGAGAAATCACAATTACATATAAAATCACATATATATAAAATCATATATGTAAATAATTACATATAAAATCACATACATATAAAATCACAATTACATTTCAATACTCCTTTTATCAGGTCAAAAGATCAGTAAAGACAAAGATTATCTAAAAAAAATACTATCAACCACCTTGACCTGACACTTAGAGAACACTACACCCAATAACTCCAGAATACACATTCATTTTTATTATACATAGTACACTGACTAGAAAATAACATATTCTGGGTTCTAAAACAAGCACCAATTGTCATATAATTTAACATACTATAAGTAAATCATTATTGAATACACAGGAAGGGAGGGGGGAAACGAAGGAAAGAACAAAGAAGAAAAGAAGGAATGAAAGAGATGATTATACACAGATCATTTCTGATGTATTAGCTCCCCCTCCTTTTTCATCCTAGCCTTTTCCAACCTCTCCACCATTGTTTTTATTCTAAAATAATTGCTGAAAACAGCAAAATGCATGATGAGCACCAGGTAATGCATGGAAGTGTTGAATAACAATATTGTACACCTGAAACTAATACTATACTGTATGTTAACTAACTGGAATTTAAATAAAAACTTGAAAAAAAAAACCCAGAAGACTGCTTTGTCTTCCCCATTCTCATTGTTTTTTTCTAGAAAAAAAGACCCAAGGTTTCTAAATTTTGCAAATATAACACCAGATCCTAGTCAGGCTCTCATGTGTGTTTGCCATACCCTTTACAGATATTCAACTCTTCTATGGAGAACAAGATAAATAACATGGATGAAACCTATAAGGTCTACTAAGAATAGTTACAAAATTTCTAACCTATAAAGACAGTTGGGCATAGAATATAGTCCATGAATGCTGCACACAGATAAAAATTATGAAACAAATGAGAGCCAATGTGTACATATACAGAGATGAGAAGACTGCTTAAACTTTAAATATTCATAAATCATGGATCATATTGCTCCCAGTTGCCAGTAATGTGATCCCTATTGTGACACTGTCACCCACTGGTGACACCCATTTCGGTCCCATGTGACCTCTGCCAGAGACACACAGATAAAATCCATGGCTTTTCAGCAAGTCATCAGTGATCTACAGCTATTGGCCAGGCATACTTGCTCCTGTGTCTCTCTAATCGAACAAGCAAGTGATAGGTCAGAGGGCCTTCTATCTGCTGAGTGCCCTTTCTAAACCTCAACTCTGCTTCTTTTAACTACACTGTCAGCAGAGCAGGCTGATGAGGCAGTAGGAGAGAGAGAAATGAGCAAACACTGTATAACACAGGATCTGGTAGTGTGTTCTTTGCATTCCAGATGCATCCCACGATTTTATTTTTAAAGATTGTATTTATATATGTGAAAGAGAGGGAGCACAAGTGGGGATGTGGGGCAGGGGACAGAGAGAGAGGGAGAAGCAGAACCCCTCTAAGAAGGGAGCCTGATGCTGGGCTGTGTCCCAGAACCCCGAGATCATGACCTAAGCCCAAGGCAGATGCTTAACTGACTGAGCCACCTGCCTCTCAGACAGAGAGGTGCCCTGCCTCTCACTATTTTAAGGGTATAAACCAATACCAATACTTTGCTTCTTTCTGCATTTTGGAAATTGATTAAATAAACCATTTGATTTTAGCCTTTAATTTGATCTATGGGTCTCTCTGTTCTGCAACTTCTGCAACAGCTTCTGTAAATGCTACCATTGCTGCAGATGATTTTCCACTGTGGCAGTATGTTTAGGTGACCAATAACTGTCTAAGGAAGTTAACAAACTCAGAGACTGCAATTAAATATGTGACTGGCAGCTACTAATTAACTTTAGACTGAAAGGTTGAATATCCTTTAAGCCCTGAGTCCTTAAGAATGAAATATACAGGGGCGCCTGGGTGGCTCAGTGGGTTAAGCCTCTGACTTTGGCTCAAGTCATGATCTCAGGGTCCTGGGATGAAGTCCTGCATTGGGCTCTCTGCTCAGTGGGGAGCCTGCTTTCCCCTCTCTCTCTCTGCTTGCTTCTCTGCCTACTTGTGATCTCTCTCTCTCTCTGTCAAATAAATAAATAAAATCTTAAAAAAAAAAAAGAATAAAATATGTATTCACAGTGAAGCCTGGGGGGGGTGGAACGTTAAAGTTTAGTGACGTAAGCACACTGTATCGATTTTAAAAGAGATATCAGAATTTCTAAGAGGATGAATGATTTAAAGTCATATAAAATAAACAGCAGAAAAAACACACACCCCAGTAACAACATCAACAAATATTTTCTTTATGTTCTTTACACAAAACAACCATTGGACAAAGCACTAAATTTGGAGGCAGAAAACCCTCAAGTCTGTAGTTCACAGATTTCAAAAAATTAACTTGACCTCTCTGTTCTTCTGTTTATCTCTCTTCTGCACAGAACTTTCATCCAGATAAAACACTTGAAGCTTCTCAGATTATAATGATTCAATGAACCAAAAATAATAGGACATATTACATTTCTTAAATGAATACATTTTTCCTCTAATATAAACTACTAGTCTAAAATACTGAGTAGTCTGTCAGGAGGTTGATTGTTTTTTGGTTAGAATATCTTTAATTTGTCCGATAAGATTTTCTAAGTCAACCATTCTTTCTCCTGATTGTGCACCAAGCCATATGGAAGATCGTTCATAAAAGATACCTGAATTTCATGCTAGAGGCTTTAAGTTTTATTTTTAATTAAATTGGCCAGTGTTGAGATTCCATATACACATAAGATTTTGATATCCTGGGTCTCCAAATGGTATAAAATTTGATAGAATTCGGGGCGCCTGGGTGGCTCAGTGGATTAGGCCGCTGCCTTCGGCTCAGGTCATGATCTCAGGGTCCTGGGATCGAGCCCCGCATCGGGCTCTCTGCTCCGCAGGGAGCCTGCTTCCTCCTCTCTCTCTGTCTGCCTCTCTGCCTACTTGTAATCTCTCTCTCTGTCAAATAAATAAATAAAATCTTTAAAAAAAAAAAAAAAAAAATTTGATAGAATTCATCATCTGGCATTATTTGAATAATAAAATAAATGTAAATGGAGATAACCAGTTTGAGGGATTTTAAATCGTATTTTAAATACCAGGTACATGAGGAAATTCTAACAAACCTGACTGAAGACCAAACGAGGCTAGATGTTATATGGCATTTACTACCACTGAGTACACAGAGTGACTAAAACTCAGCCTAACCAAATGTTGCCAGATAAAATTCCTTGACACAAACTGATGAAATGAGTGGAGAAATGTTCATAGGCTGTCAATGAAAAGATAGTCTACAAAACACCCAAGTTTCTGGGAGTCAGAATAGGAATAGGAATAGGAATACATGAAATAGGAATATTTTCAAGTATGTCTCTTAACCTGTCACTGTTACAGTCACAGTCACAGTACTGTTTTCCGAAGATCCTTCTGGCTACTAGAGTCTTCTGTTACCATCACTCATTAATAATCATAAACCACCTTGCTGCTCTCCCCTTTTCCTCTTTTTTCCACAGCTGCCCTAAGTCCAAAACTGGCAGCACTACAGGAGTCTTTATTGAAAGAATTTGGAGCTTTCAGAAAAATCTGTGGGTTCTGAATGGAAGAAGAAAACAACTATAAAGAAAGAATAGCTTACGGCAAAATGATGTACCAGCGGACTCCCAGGGAGAAGGGCTGATGCCTCTGTCCTAACATCTCTTCTTGCATCTGTCCAAAATGGTCTCTTCATCCTGATTTCTGAAATCTCATTCTCAATTTCACTGTGGGCCAATGTGAATTTCATTGTCAGTAACTAACTTGGAATCCCAGTGTAGCCCAAACAGGCACTGTCACTGCAAATTCCAGACTTGAGGTTGAAAGTTTTGGTAAATGTGAGAAAAACAGGTCATATATGCTTGCCCCACACCATTTTTTGCTTCTTCTCAATACCACAATACACATGTAAATGAGAATTCACTGAAGACAGAGAATTAAAGTGAAATATAAATGTAGACAATTGATAAATAATCTCCATTACTGAATTTTAAAAAAGCATTAAAATGTTAAATCTCTCCCAGCAGGTCCCCTTGAGGGTCCACACATCACAGACCTCTGTCCTTGGTCTTGTTCTCATCTCAATAGCTCCTCCTTCAAATACCCATTGCACAAACCACACTCCACCTAACAATCCCCTACTCATGGAAATCCCATCCTTCCCCTGCAACAGCCCACCCTCCCAATAATCCACAACACACAGTGATTCCAAATAACTAAAATCCAATCAGGAAATCAGTCTACAATAACATCACTAAAGATGAATGAGAGATTCCCGGTTGGGAGTAGGACTATCCTCCAATGAAAAACAACTGACTCGATAAACCAATCACTCCTCTCCTGAGTTCTCTGTCTTTCCCTACAACCTCAAGGACATATATTTTTTCCCTCTAAGAAACAGTGCAAAAAGAAAAATCATTCACTGCCTAGGTTCATTATGGCAAACAGCAGAAGTTTCTTTTTGTTCATTTTCAACAATTCTGGGTCAAGGGTTGGGAGAGGGGATTCATTTTACTGTTTTCAATTACACATAATGAATTTATATGAGTCCAAGATAAAAGCATTTTCCAGAATAAACAAAAACACCACCACATTAAATATACACATTAATAATAAGATGCATTAAAATTCCAAAAGTTAAAATGTGAAACAAATGTGCATCTTAGAATAGTTTTTCAAGTACTACACATATATAGTTGCTAAAAATTCTTTTTTTCTTTTTTAGGATTTTATTTATTTACTTGAGAGAGACTGAGAGTATGAGCAATAGGAAAGGCAGAGGGAGAAGCAGCCCCTGTGGAGCAGGAAGCCCAATGTGGAGCTCGATCCCAGGACCCTGAGAGCATGACTGGAGCCCAAGGCAGCCGCTTAACCGACTGAGCCACCCACGTGCCCCAGTTGCTAAAAATTCTTAAGCAATCAAATTTTACATACATTGCCTCAGAATCTGTCTTTTTTTATCTTCAGAAGACACTCAAGGGAAACTTCAAGAGCATTCAACATAATTATCTAAGCCTCCCAGCTTTCCAAGCACCTGGAGAAAGCCATTGAAGGCAAAGACTTTGGCTTTATCAAAACCCCCTGTTAACACATCCAACATAGGAAATTTACTTTCATTTTCCATAGAATCAGTCCTTACAGACCGATCACTGAAGTGCTATTTCAAACATCAGAGCAAGAAAGAAAGCTGCCCTCATACCACCTCAGTATAACTTCAGTCCCTGCCAGTTTCAAGGAATCCTGGGACCATGAGTGTTGCTGACAGACTGTGCTGTTTGACCCCATGAATCCCAGCTTGCTAGATGCACACCAATTTCATCATAGAGATGGCAGCTTGATTTGTTTGAACACTGGTCTCTATACTGTCCTCAGTTTATTCTTCTTTCATAAGGCTTTTACTCCCCTCCTCTTTCCAAGTTTCTTTCTTTATTTTTTTTTTTAACTTGGGGCACCCCTGAATTACTCAAGCCATCCCACCTTGAGGGCCCTCACCCTGTAGTCCATGCTTGTAACAACACAATCACTGTAGAATCTTAGCTACTGCCTCAGGTTCAACAATGGTTTATAAAGCACCCAAGAGGGATGCCTGGGTGCCTTGTTGGGTTAGCATCGATTCTTGGTTTTGGCTGGGTCATGATCTCAGGGTCATGGGATCAGGCCCCAGTTAGAGCTTGGCTCAATGCGGAGTCTGCTGGAGATTCTCCCTCTCCCTCCACATATGTTCTTCCCCCACCCACCCCCTTCCACATTTGTACTCTCTAAATACATACATACATACATACAATCTTATAAAGCACCCAAGAACCACTTGAAGTGCTACTCAGTTATCTACTTTCATTTCATATCAAAGTGTCATTGCTTCTTTGTGTGTATTTCATGTTTAAAATGATCTTATTGTCACCCTAGCCAAGAAGTTCTCCCAATGCTCACACCTTTCAAAGTCTCTAAAAACAAATTAAGAAAAACAAGAAAAATTAAGACCATGAAAGGCAACACAAGTGCTTGGGGACCCAGAATCTGGATGAAAATAAAAGTTAAGAATTTATAATTAAAAGTAAAACTGGTTCCAAAATCTGTGGGACACAGCAAAGGCAGTTCTGAGAGGAAAATATATAGCGGTACAAGCCTTTCTCAAGAAACAAGAAAGGTCTCAAGTACACAACCTAACCCTACACGTAAAGGAGCTGGAGAAAGAACAAGAAAGAAACCCTAAACCCAGCAGGAGAAGAGAAATCATAAAGATCAGAGCAGAAATCAATGAAATAGAAACCAAAAAAACAATAGAAAAAATCAATGAAACTAGGAGCTGGTTCTTTGAAAGAATCAATAAGATTGATAAACCCCTGGCCAGACTCATCAAAAAGAAAAGAGAAAGGACCCAAATAAATAAAATCATGAATGAAAGAGGAGAGATCACAACTAACACCAAAGAAATACAGACAATTATAAGAACATACTATGAGCAACTCTACGCCAACAAATTTGACAATCTGGAAGAAATGGATGCATTCCTAGAAACATATAAACTACCACAACTGAACCAGGAAGAAATAGAAAACCTGAACAGGCCCATAACCAGTAAGGAGATTGAAACAGTCATCAAAAATCTCCAAACAAACAAAAGCCCAGGGCCAGATGGCTTCCCAGGGGAATTCTACCAAACATTTAAAGAAGAACTAATTCCTATTCTCCTGAAACTGTTCCAAAAAATAGAAATGGAAGGAAAACTTCCAAACTCATTTTATGAGGCCAGCCTCACCTTGATCCCAAAACCAGACAAGGATCCCACCAAAAAAGAGAACTACAGACCAATATCCTTGATGAACACAGACGCAAAAATTCTCGCCAAAATACTAGCCAATAGGATTCAACAGTACATTAAAAGGATTATTCACCACGATCAAGTGGGATTTATTCCAGGGCTGCAGGGTTGGTTCAACATCCGCAAATCAATCAATGTGATAGAACACATTAATAAAAGAAAGAACAAGAACCATATGATACTCTCAATAGATGCTGAAAAAGCATTTGACAAAGTACAGCATCCCTTCCTGATCAAAACTCTTCAAAGTGTGGGGATAGAGGGCACATACCTCAATATTATCAAAGCCATCTATGAAAAACCCACCGCAAATATCATTCTCAACGGAGAAAAACTGAAAGCTTTTCCGTTAAGGTCAGGAACACGGCAGGGATGTCCATTATCACCACTGCTATTCAACATAGTACTAGAAGTCCTAGCCTCAGCAATCAGACAACAAAAAGAAATTAAAGGCATCCAAATTGGTAAAGAAGAAGTCAAACTATCACTCTTCGCAGATGATATGATACTATATGTGGAAAACCCAAAAGACTCCACTCCAAAACTGCTAGAACTTGTACAGGAATTCAGTAAAGTGTCAGGATATAAAATCAATGCACAGAAATCAGTTGCATTTCTGTACACCAACAACAAGACTGAAGAAAGAGAAATTAAGGAGTCAATCCCATTTACAATTGTACCCAAAACTATAAGATACCTAGGAATAAACCTAACCAAAGAGACTAAGAATTTATACACAGAAAATTATAAAGTACTCATGAAAGAAATTGAGGAAGACACAAAAAAATGGAAAAATGTTCCATGCTCCTGGATTGGAAGAATAAATATTGTGAAAATGTCTATGCTACCTAAAGCAATCTACACATTTAATGCAATCCCTATCAAAATACCATCCATTTTTTTCAAAGAAATGGAACAAATAATCCTAAAATTTATATGGAACCAGAAAAGACCTCGAATAGCCAAAGGAATATTGAAAAAGAAAGCCAAAGTTGGTGGCATCACAATTCCGGACTTCGAGCTCTATTACAAAGCTGTCATCATCAAGACAGCATGGTACTGGCACAAAAACAGACACATAGATCAGTGGAACAGAATAGAGAGCCCAGAAATCGACCCTCAACTCTATGGTCAACTAATCTTCGACAAAGCAGGAAAGAATGTCCAATGGAAAAAAGACAGCCTCTTCAATAAATGGTGCTGGGAAAATTGGACAGCCACATGCAGAAAAATGAAATTGGACCACTTCCTTACACCACACACGAAAATAGACTCCAAATGGATGAAGGACCTCAATGTGAGAAAGGAATCCATCAAAATCCTTGAGGAGAATGCAGGCAGCAACCTCTTCGACCTCAGCCGTAGCAACATCTTCCTAGGAACAACGGCAAAGGCAAGGGAAGCAAGGGCAAAAATGAACTATTGGGATTTCATCAAGATCAAAAGCTTTTGCACAGCAAAGGAAACAGTTAACAAAACCAAAAGACAACTGACAGAATGGGAGAAGATATTTGCAAACGACATATCAGATAAAGGGCTAATATCCAAAATCTATAAGGAACTTAGCAAACTCAACACCCAAAGAACAAACAATCCAATCAAGAAATGGGCAGAGGACATGAACAGACATTTCTGCAAAGAAGACATCCAGATGGCCAACAGACACATGAAAAAGTGCTCCACGTCACTCGGCATCAGGGAAATACAAATCAAAACCACAATGAGATATCACCTCACACCAGTCAGAATGGCTAAAATTAACAAGTCAAGAAATGACAGATGCTGGCGAGGATGTGGAGAAAGGGGAACCCTCCTCCACTGTTGGTGGGAATGCAAGCTGGTGCAACCACTCTGGAAAACAGCATGGAGGTTCCTCAAAATGTTGAAAATAGAACTACCCTATGACCCAGCAATTGCACTACTGGGTATTTACCCTAAAGATACAAACATAGTGATCCGAAGGGGTACGTGTACCCGAATGTTTATAGCAGCAATGTCTACAATAGCCAAACTATGGAAAGAACCTAGATGTCCATCAACAGATGAATGGATAAAGAAGATGTGGTATATATACACAATGGAATACTATGCAGCCATCAAAAGAAATGAAATCATGCCATTTGCGACGACGTGGATGGAACTAGAGCGTATCATGCTTAGTGAAATAAGTCAATCGGAGAAAGACAACTATCATATGATCTCCCTGATATGAGGACATGGAGAAGCAACATGGGGGGGTAGGGGGATAGGAGAAGAATAAATGAAACAAGATGGGATTGGGAGGGAGACAAACCATAAATGACTCTTAATCTCACAAAACAAACTGGGGGTTGCTGGGGGGAGGTGGAATTGGGGGAGGGGGAGGGGGCTATGGACATTGGGGAGGGTAAGTGCTATCGTAAGTGCTGTGAAGTGTGTAAACCTGGCGATTCACAGACCTGTACCCCTGGGGATAAAAATACATTATATGTTTATTAAAAAAACAAAAAAAAAATTTGGAAGGGGAGGGGAACCATAAGAGACTATGGACTCTGAAAAACAACCTGAGGGTTTTGAAGGGTCAGGGGTGGGAGGTTGGGGGAACAGGTGGTGGGTAATGGGGAGGGCACGTTTTGTATGGAGCACTGGGTGTTGTGCAAAAAGAATGAATACTGTTACACTGAAAAAATAAATAAAATGGAAAAAAAAAAAAAAGTAAAACTGGTTCACTTACCTGTCAGGTAAGACCAAAAATAACAAAGAAGTCTAGATTTTACTAGCCATCTCAGTAACCTATGGGGGTGCAACCAGTCTCCCTCCAAATATCTATTGTTTTCTTCTGAATTGAAAAAAGAAAGAGACAGACTTCCTATGATATTGATTGAGCCTTCCATTCAGGGAAGGACTCATCACCGGTTGCTCAGCATTTAGCACTGTTCACTGGCTTGACAGCTAACATCATGATCACAATCTCTTCCACAACATACATGAAAGTATTCCAATTCCTGCTTGTTCTTTCAGATTTCTACTATCAGTACATACACTTCAGTACACACAATGATGGGGACCAAGCCAAAACTCAGAAATCACACCGATAGGCCAATACCTACAATCAGCTTTTGACCACTGGTACTTTTCTAAGATAAATATATTGATATAATGGAAATTGACAGATACGCTGGCTATCCAATAGATTTCTACTATCAGATTACTACAGACTCCTATTCATGAATATTTTGGTTTCCTTTTTCTAGCTTTGTGTGCACTCTCTCACTTTTTCTTTTTTTTTTTCTTTTTTATAAAGATTTATTCATTTAGAGAAAGAGATAGAACACACAGTAGGGCAGGGCAGAGGGAGGAGACTCAGGCTCAGACTCTCACCTGGGCACGGAGCCCTGACATGGGACTGAATTTCAAGACCCTGAAATCATGACCTGAGCCAAAATCAAGAGTCAGACGCTCAACTGTGCCACCCAGGTGCCCCAATCTCCCTCTTTTTAAAGCTTATTTCCTAATTCTTTTTGGATTTCATCTTTACTAATACAACCATGTCAGCAATGAGAAAGTTCTTCATATTAAACTTGTACTTATTGCCATATCCAAATATATGGCTTCTACAAAGCAAGAGTAAATTTATAAACGTATGAATTTCCTGTTTTTATCCAGGTATTTTGACACTGTGTAGATATAATTTTTATTCCTTGAAGAAGCTATGTAAGAATAATGTTTATATACATATATGTAATTTAAGATAAATATCATTTGGGGGAGATCTGTTTCTGTCATAGCACAACATAATTCTATAAACTAGGTGGGAGAAGATATACTGATTCTCTTTACATAAAAAAAGTTCATCAGTAAACATATAAAATTTATATTTGTGGGGCACCTGGGTGGCTCAGCCGTTAAGTGTCTGCCTTTGGCTCAGGTCACAATCCCAAGGTCCAGGAACCTTGCTGGGACCTGCTCCGCAGGAAGCCTGCTTCTTCCTCGCCCACTCCCACTCCCCCCGCTTGTGTTCCCTCTCTCACTGTGTCTCTCTCTGTCATAAATAAATAAAATCTTTAAAAAAAAATTTGTATTTGTGATACACATAGCATATCCTTTATTCACAAAGACAAAATGATTTTTGAAATGGCAAATGAGTTTTGTCCAAATAACTATACTATTTTCAATCCACTGAAAACTAATAATTCCAAAACTATGATCTGATTTCAGCAAACATATTAAAAAACTAACTAAAATACATTTATAAACTTCAGTTTTTATAAAGGCAACTTATTCCTGAGAAGTTGGTCAGAAGTTTGCTATATTTCTATGTAACTTTCTATGTAACTTTGAGTGAATCTCAAACTGATTTTCTGCACTTCGGTACACACAATGATGGGGACCAAGCCAAAACTCAGAAATCACACCGATAGGCCAATACCTACAATCAGCTTTTGACCACTGGTACTTTTCTAAGATAAATATATTGATACAATGGAAATTGACAGATACGCTGGATATCCAATGAAAACACAATAAATAACAATAAGAATATGCTGAACTTTTTTCCTCTATGAAAAGATAGAAGCTGCTTAATTTTATACAGTGGAAAAATGGTACTGATGTACACAACAAAAATTTTCAGAAAAAAGTCATCAACATTAAATTAGTACTGTCGTAATGAAATTATTAGGAGACCAAAAGATTTAATCAGATTAATTGATGTACAACCTCTTAAGATAAATTTCATAAGAAAAACTATTTAAGTGACCCAGTTGGTAATTCAAGACTTTTTTTTTAGTATTTCATTTACTCATTTGAGAGAGAGAGAGAGAGAACCAGACAGACAGAGAGAGCAAGAGTGCACAAGTTGGGGAAGGAGCAGGGGAGAAGCAGACTCCCCAGTGAGCAGGGAGCCAGGCGGGGCTCCATCTTGGGACTCCTTCCAGGATCATGACCTGAGCTGAAGGCAGACCTTAACCAACTGAGCTACCCAGGTGCCCCAAGAATTCAAGATTATATTAGTTGTCAAAGTATTTCTGGAGATTTGGCCAATAAATTTAATTTCATGTTTTGATTTCTATTAATATATCCATATATTCAAACTCCGAAAAATTTAACTTACCTAAAAAACATATTTTATCTTACTAAATATATATTCTTTTAAAGTTTTAAATGTTTAAGCTCAGCCTCTCTTAGCATCTCAAGTTAAATCCACAAGCAAACATTATCTTAAATGTGACCTCATTTTATTCTTGTGCTTATGAAGGAATTATTGAAAATAAAGTGTTCTTTTTTTCTTTTTTAAAGATTTATTTATTTATTTGACAGACAAAGATCACAAGTAGGCAGAGAGGCAGGCAGAGAGAGAGGAGGAAGCAGGCTCCCCACTGAGTGGAGAGCATGATGCGGGGCTCGATCCCAGGACCCTGAGACCATGATCCGAGCCGAAGGCAGAGGTTTTAACCCACTGAGACACCCAGACGCCCCAAAAACAAAGCGTTCTTTAGAAAAAACATTGACACCTGCTGTTACAGAGAATACTAACACACTTTGGGAAATTAAAAAAAAAAGAAAGAAAGAAAGAAAGAAAGAATACCATTATTAAGAAGCATATAAAAATATTTTTAAAAAGAAAAAAAGAAAAAGCAGCATAAAATATATTTGGGAAATAATTTATATATACCCAAGTGAAATAATTATGCAAATGATTATATAATTTCCAAATTAAATCTAATGAAGTAAGAAAAGGGTAGAACACTTAGTGGTTTGTATAGTACTATGTTTGCTATGATTTGTAAGTTTTTTTATGTTCTCTGCCTTTCTGGCTGGTTTTTGTGTGTTTAATTTCTGTAACTGAATGCAATTTAGTGTAGTATGATATAGTTTTGCAATAATAAGTTACTGTTTTATTCTTTCAGTGCACCCTTTTAGTACTGTATTAACTGGTTTATTTATTTACTTATGTTATTGCCCTGTTTCTATGTTTTCTCTTTTGTTATTTTTATTAACCCAACAATACCACCATTAAAAAATCCAAATGTAGACGGAGAGCTGGTCCACAGCAGTAACACTGTAACACATTCACTTCTTGTAAATGGGTCTTGGTTCTCTTCTGGTCTTTGTCCCAATGATACTAAGGCTAGGAGGTATATAGCACATTGCATTTATTTCATCACTGCTTGGATCTGGCAAGAGATTACACTGAGTTTATGAGCATGAACTGTTAAAGTGTAATCCTGGTTAACCTATAGTTTGATTTTTTAAAATTATGTAAATTTGCCATATATGAGGACAAGAAATAGACTTTGCATTGGCTAATGTATTTTCTCAAATTGGATGCTGATGGGAAGTTAAGTGCAAAATTTGGAGTCCTCTTCCAAGATGACAAATGCACCAACATCTTTGAAGCACTGGTAGGAACTCTCAAAGTGAAACTGAAGAGGATGAAACGTGCCATGGCAGGGGCTTCTGGAGATGAGGGACTCCTAACCAGAGAGCATCAGAACAGCTTCGGTAGATTTTCAACATCACAGTGCTCCAGAGATTTTGATTCCGTACATCTGGATGGGGCCCAAGGATTTCCATGAGGAAGTATCTCCCAGGCTGATTCCAATGGGCAGCTCTCTGTGTGCAAGTTTTTTTATATGCTTTAACTGATACCCGTAACAATAACAAAGCACAAGAACTTCATAGGAAAATAATTTGTGCTGCACCTTCAAAGATGTATAAAGTTGTAATATATTAGATATGATAAATTTGTTTATAATCAATGCAGAATGTTGAATAAACCATTTATGCTCCACCATCACATTTTTAAAGAGAACAGGCAAATTTTTTTACAAACACAGTATTAATAGAAAAATGTCTTATTCACCTCCACATACACATCTTAAGTAAAAGAGAGATACCTAAACTCTAAAACCACAATATAAATTAGTCCTAACATACAGAAGGATTATGAAAATCTAGAGCATTAAAACATATACTATCTATTTAATAATTTGCAGATAAAACTTTACTAATTTTGGACGATTGTAGAGCATCAGTACAATTTCCTGGTAAATTAAATTTCATGGTAGAAAACTAGTATACAGAATAATGAAAATAAAAACAAAAGCTGCTAATCAGATTTAAGTTATTTTACTCTGGCTTTTCCAGGCTCAGACAAATTAAGCATAAAGGCAAATATTTACAAACATTTAATTTTTAAAGAATACAAACTGCAACTACATAAAAAATATTTAAATGTATCTTATTTTGCATTTTTCTTGTGAACGGGTAGGGTATTCAAACTGCGTTCAGTTACCTGCAGTTATTTGCAGTTGCTACTTCTTTTCTTCTGCTTACAGAGTTTAATTTGCTCTCCTTTTCTCAGTTACCTAAGACTGAAACTTAGATTATTGATTTTAATTCTTCTTTTCTAATGTACGCATTCAGCACAATAAATTTTCTGTCACACAGCCACACACTGCTTTCACTAATTTGAATAAGATGTATTTTCATTTTCACTCAACTAAAAATATTTTTAAATTTCTCTTAAGATTTTTTTCTTGACCCACCTATTATTTGGAAGCCTGCTGTTTCATCTACATGTATCTGGAGATGTTTCTAATTTCTAGTTTATTCCTATGGTAGTCTTTTAAATGTGTTAAGGTGTGTTTTATGGCCCAGGATGTGGTCTATTTTGGTAAATGTTCATGTGAGCTTGAGAAGCATATGCCATTGTTGGATGAAGTAGTTCTACAGATGTCAATTATATCCACAAGATTGATCACCATCGCTGAGTTCAACAACATCCTTACTGATGCTCTGCTGGCTAGATCTGTCCATTTCTGATACAGGGGTGTTGAAGCCTCCAACTCTAATCATGGTACATCGATTTCTCCTTACCTCTGTATCACTTTTTACCTCATGTACTTTGATACTATGGTGTTAGGCATATACACATTAAGGACTGTTCTCAGACATTCATCTTGGAACACTAAGAGTGCCTCCCATGACCACATCCCCCTTCAGTTTTTAACTCTCTTAGTTATCTGCACTGAGCCTCCAGCAATTCATCAAATCCAGTTCAGTTTTTCCTACACTGGCACTGGTTTCCACACATGAATTTCAGCTCTAGTAAGACATTTTCCCCTCTATTTGCTTGTCTATCTCCAATCTTCGAAGTAGCTATTTGCCCTGTGTCCTCACATCTCTTATGAAGCCAAAAAGAATTGATTTTTCATTCTGCTCACCTTTTTACATATTATTAGGATGGAGGGATGACTTCCAAGTTCCTTATGTTTATTTTTTTAATGGAAAAAAGTCATCTCTTCCAATAGACTTGAAAAGCAAGCTACTTAGTGCTGAGTTCATGACATTCTCATTTACAATCTAGTTTGCAAAGAATTATTTCTTAAACTGTAATTATCTTCTCCAGGTGGCAAAGTTAGTTAAGGCTGTTTCTTTATAACTCTTGATGGATCTTATATGAATCTTCATTATGACATAATAAGAAATCAGATTTTGCTCAGATTTGGATTGTTTCACAGATTACGTAATTTGGTTATTTCTATAACTGTATTTCCAAAAATTGTAAGCTTTTCATCTTCAATAAATCTTATATGTAATATAATGTACTGCAATAAAATATAAATCCCTTACTTGTTATCCTCTTTTTTGAACCGTTGAAATGCAAATCCTATTTCTCAGTAAAAAATGTTAGTACATTTAACAAGAGAGTTTCCAAATACATGAAGCAAATTCTGAAAGAACTGAAAAGAGAAATAGCTAAATCCACAAATACACTCAGAGACATTAAAACTCCTCTCTTAGCACTAAATACAATTAGTAAACACAAAATCAACATTAATAAAGAAGAACTGAGAAAATAACAGGGTGCCTGGATGTCTCAGTCAGTTAAGTGTCCAACTCTTTATTTCAGCTCGGGTCATCATCTCAGGGTCATGAAATGGAGCCCCATGTGGGACTACAAGCTGGGCCCGGAGACTGCTTAAGTTTCTCTCTCTCCTGCTCACTCTGTTGCCCCTCTCCCATTGGGCACACAATCCCATGAGCTCTCTTCATCTCTCTCTAAAGAAAAAAAAAGAAAAGAAAATAGCACCCACCAGTAATACCTAATTGACATTTATAGACCTCTACACACAACCATAGCAGAACACACATTCTTTTCAGGTGCACATTGAACATTCATGTTCATGATAAATCATGAAACAAACCTTTGGCTTGTTGTCCTAAGTTATAAAACAAACCTTACTAATTTAAAAAGAATTGAAATCATGTGAAATATGTTCTTTTACTCTAATGAAATTAAACTAGAAATCAGTAACAGAAAAACATCAGGAAAAAAGCCAAACACCTAGAAATTAAATAATATATTTTTAAATAATCTACGGCCAAAGAAGAAGTTTCAAGATAAATTTAAAAGTATTTTGAAACATTTAATGCTAATATTAGAATGGAAAAAAAGGGGGGTGCTTGGGTGGCTCAGTGGGTTAAGCCTCTGCCTTCAGCTCAGGTCATGATCTCAGGGTCCTGGGATCAAGCCCCACATCAGGCTCTCTGCTCAGCAGGGAGCCTGCTTCCCCCTCTCTCTGCCTGCCTCTCTGCCTACTTGAGATTTCTCTCTCTGTCAAATAAATAACATCTTAAAAAAAAAAAAAAAAACAGAATGGAAAAAAGATCTCAACTCAAAATTCAAGTTTCTACTTTAAGAAACCAGGAAAACCAAATCAAAATAAACCCAAGTCAAGTAGAAGACAAAAAAATAATAAATGAAAAATAGCAAATAAAAATAAATTTTAAAACAAAAATAGTAAAATGAAACCCAAAATCTGGTGCTTTGAAAATATCAATAAAATTGATAAATCTCTAGAAGGGCACAAAAAAAGAGAGAAAAAAACAAAAATTAATTATAAGGGATGAAAGAGAGCATATTACTATAGAACTCACAGATATTAAAGGAATAATAAGAAATTGTCAACGATTATGCACATAAATCTGACAACTAAGATAAAGGTCTAATTCTTCAAAAAGCACAAACTATCATTAATAGTCACCCATAATGGGGGCGCCTGGGTGGCTCAGTGGGTTAAAGCCTCTGCCTTCGGCTCAGGTCATGATCTCAGGGTCCTGGGATCGAGCCCCGCATTGGGCTCTCTGCTCAGCCGGGAGCCTGCTTCTTCCTCTCTCTGCCTGCCTCTGCCTACTTGTGATCTCTCTCTCTCTCTCTGTCAAATAAATAAAATCTTAAAAAAAAAAGAAAACATTTAAAAAAAAAATAGTCACCCATAATGAAGTAGATAACCTATGTAGTCCTATAACTATAAAGAAATTTAAGTCATAGCTTAATACCTTCTAAAACACACATTTTCAGATCCAGATTGCTTTACTGGCAAAGTCTATCAAATAGTTAAGAAGAAATATCATTAATTCTATAGAAAAAAATCTCCAGAAAAAAAGTCTTTGTTTTTCTAAGAATCTTTTGAAAGTGATTTCTGCATGATCATGTCAAGTGTCCATACCCTGAAATTACATGCAAAGCACACATTCACATGTATGAATGTTGAAATGCCAAGATGACAAGAGTCATAATGTAGCTAAGTTTTACCTACTGCACCCATATGCATTTGAAACTTCTATGATCTCAAAGCTGAAATCTTGCTATATGTGTTGGAATTAACTAAATGCATAAAATAATTCACAAATTCATTTCAGTAAATCATCCTACATTGCACTGTATGTGCTTTTTTTATATATCCAGGAGAAGGGGAGGACAAAAACAAATCAATGAGACACATACACAGAGAATCCCAATCATTCCACTCATTGACACATGCCCAGGAGGATAGATAGGAAAATGACTGCTATTTCTTCAATTGGCCTCAGTTCTTGGGTGTCTCCCATAAAGTAATTCTTTTTATATATGTACTGAATATAATATCATACTGTCTATTGGTATTAAAAATGTATATGTATTAGATACATGCACATAGCATATAAATATATAAAATATAATATTTAAGCCAATTAACTCAATGACTAAATTAAACTAACCTGAAGAAGCAATCATCTATTCCAAACAAACACCAGGTATACTGCATTTTGTGGATGATTCAAGAAAATTTTCTGTAATAATTTTTTACTACAGATGATTTTTTTTTTAATTTATTTATTTGACAGAGAAACACACAGCAAGAGAGGGAACAGAAGCAGGGTAGTGGGAAAGGGAGAAGCAGGCCTCCCGCTGAGCAGGGAACCCTATGTGGGGCTCGATCCCAGGACCCTGGAATCATGACCTGAGCCGAAGGCAAATGCTTAACAACTGAGCCACTCGGGTGCCCCCTACAGATGATTTTTTTATGCATCAACTTAACGTTTTCTTATGCGTTAACTTCCTTTGAGTAACCTGAGCAAAAAAACATGATTCTGAAAGTTTTGTTTTGTTACCCAAGAAACACTACACACTTATTTGAGTATTCATTTACATAGTCAGAGATAGACACGTTTTTAGGAAGTGAAAAATGGAAACAATTTATAAGAACTATGAGAAACGGGAGAAATACTAATAATGACATTAAAGAATGATCAAGTATACTAAAAGTTACTTGATAATGAATATGGGCTAAGAACACTGAAGAATGAGAAACAATTTGGGAAAGAGCTAAATAGAGGAGGACAAAAAAAATGGAAGCTGTGGTGGACACAGAACAAGTAAATACAGAGCAAGTCACTGGTTTGAACAACCATACTGAGTGAACACATTAAATATTCTCACAGCGAAAATTTCAATCTATCCACTATCGGAGATTGCTTGTCTATTGCACAAGGTACCTCAACAAAAATATGAGAGTATATGATATTTCCACCAATGGAGGTTCTAATTAAATCACCGTTTAAAGTATGCACTACACCATGTTTCTAAGAGTTTAAAAGTTACACTGATTACTGACTAATCATATAAACATTTTAATCAACATTTTCTTTACTAACAGGTGCCCAGGTGACAGTTGTTGAAGCTATTGTTTTAGGGATTTCGCAGAACTGGAGATCACATAAAGGTTCTGAGAATTTTCTTGCCTATTCATACTCTGTTCATTTATTTCCCTTGAAAAACCAAGATGATACAGTGTATTTCTTTTCCCCCTTTGAAAAACTCTCCTTTTCATTATATAAGAGTTTAAATAACATGTCAAATTGTAAAGTGTATTTTTCATACTGGAGTTATTCACAAGCCGTAAGTACACAGATTTCAATCAAAAGCACCCTCCAGTTAATGGCATAATATTATTAGCAGAACAGATATGGTCCCAATTTTTTTGTGTGCATTTCTTTTCTCTATTATCCCCAGTCCCATCCCTATACCTGCAAAAGATATTTAATGCCCTAAATTAATGCCTTCTAAGCTTCATTATTATATTCTTATATACCTATCATCACATATAAAATTACACTTGGAGAAATAATTTGTACCCAGTTGAAAAAGCAAATTATTATGCAAGCTATTATTTCCAAATAATATCTGAGTTTATAAAGAGATAGAAAATTCAGTAGGTTGAGTAGTATTATGTATGTAGTTAGTTTAGGGCTTTTTTCTTTGTTAGACTCTCTCTCTGTCAAGTATGGTTTTAGCTCCTGTAACTGCAAGCAATGAGTTAAAGTCGGATTTTACCTATATTAAACAACTATTTTATTCCTTTCTTAAATATGTATGTATAAAAATATATCTAATTATTTGTGCATATTTGTGCATATCTATATCTAACATATCTAATTATTTGTGCATGCCTGAAAAATATATAAATCTATGCATTTCATGGGACTTGCTCATTTTATTCAATGCTATATTTTGGAAATCCTAACCATGTGGATCAATTTAGATATGTTTAATTCTATGTATACTCTAGGCAGTACTCTATCATATGACCATCTATTTTGTCTCTCCATTCAATTACTGATCATCATTTAAGATATGTTGGACTCTCGCTATTACAAGTAATGCTTCAATGACATCCAATATACACGGTGCCTTTATAATTCTCATTTTGTCATATAAGTCAAACACTGGGCTCATCTCTCTTGGCTCCTTGCTTTTCTAAGGTCTCATTCCTTTAATTTTTCACTACCGTATTGCTCTCTATTGCCTTGAAGGCAATACTGTTTAAGATCTTGTTCAAAACCTTCAGTTACTCTCAATGAAATCAGTGGTGGTTACCCTCACACAGTTACCTAAAAACTCTTTACTCATCACACTATCAATTCTTCCCCCACCTCATGTTTTACTGTTTGTCTTGCTCCCTCTCAATTTCTCGAGTATAGACTGAAAATATTAGACATTATATATGTGGTAACACGATTCACAAAGTCCTCACTTATTTACCCTGACCAAGTCATGGAAAAGACAGCAGAACTTCAATATCCACTAAGTTCTTAAGTGGTCAAGATTGCTATGGACCCTTTCACCTCTAATCCAGACTACAACCCATGGTGATGTCTTCTTTCTTTGCCAAATCCAGCCCCAGTCTTCTTCCAAAGTGAAACTACCTAGACCTCAGTTGCTCAGCTCATAATAAAATCATTATTTCATTTGCTCACATTATTGTTTCTCTGTAGTATCTTGCCAACTTGTGCATATTCTCCTGAATTTACTGTAATAAGTTGTTACTTCTCTTAAACTGATACATTTTCCTCTTTTAATACAATAGATTACTGATCCCTCCTCCCCAATATTTTACTATTTCCCCATAATTTCAATTTGTCCCCTTCCTACAGTTACCACAATTTATAACGGTATTTTGTTTCATTATTTATCTAGCCTGCCTACTAGAATGTAAACTCTATGAAGTCAGGAATCATGTCTGCCCAGACACATCTTTGTATCTTTAGCATTAAAAAAAATGATCTGATGGTGATGTCTGGGTGGCTCAGTCAGTTAAGTGTCTGCCTTCGGCTCAGGTCCTGACACCAGAGTCCTGGGATTGAGTCCCACATCCAGCTCCTGTTAACCAAAGGGTCTGCTTCTCCCTCTGCCTGCCACTCCCTCTGCTTGTATAAAACATATAAAAATAAATAAATAAATAAATAAAATCTTTGATGACTCTCACTACGTATTTCTTGAATTATTAAATAACTGGGTTGTTTTCATGTGTCAGTGGTATGGATTACTATGTAAATTTTAAGATCATTGAAATAAATAAAACTGTATTTACAAAAGCCAAGATATGGAAGCAGCTCAAGTGTCCATCAAGTGATGAATAAAGATGATGTGGTTTATATATAATGGAATATTATTCAGCCATAAAAAAGAATGAAATCTTGCCATTTGCAAAGACATAGATGGAGCTAGAGAATATAATGCTAAGTAACGGAGGTCATTCAGAGAAAGACAAACATCATATGATTCTACTCATATGTAAAATATAAGAAACAAAGCAAATGAGCAAAGGGGGAAAAAAAGAGAAATTAAAACACAGACTCTTAATTATAGAGAATAAAATGATGGTTACCAGAGGAGAGATGGGGGCTGGTGGCTGAAATAGGTGACAGGAATTAAGGAGAGCATTAGTTGTGCTGAACATAAAGGGATGTATGGAAGTACTGACTTACGATACTATATACCTGAAACTAATGTAACACCTCAAGTTAACTAACAGGAATTAAAATAAAAACTTACCAAAAAATGTAAAAAATGAAACCAAAACTGAAGGGCCTTTTTAAAGTATCAACTATGTACCAAATACTTAAGGTGTTTGATTAATTTATCATGAAATCATGTAATTTTTATGGTACTATGATTCCCATTTTATAGATGAAGAAATTCAGATGGAAGGAAATTAAGTAAATTTCTTAAAGCTCAGTTGCTAATAGCAAAACTGAATTTTAATCCCATTTCCATCTGATTCTTAACTCAAACCTATCTACTGTACCACACTCCCCTATGGTAAGCACTTTTGATGGATAGACAGCTTCAGATAATCTTCATGAGGCCTGCAATTAAGATTCTTTGAACTCTAGTGTGTTTCTCTGCCTCTTCTATGTGCTGGAACATACATTCAGGAAACAAGCAATTCCTGTCGGAGGTACTGTATTCAAATTATTCGTTTCAATTTCCTTGTCAAAAACTGTCTGGAATTACAATTATATATCATTATCCTTAAAGATATCTCATCTCCATAAATCTTAGGCCTGAATTATTGGGGTACAACCAATCTGCAGATGTCACCTTCCATATATATAAAATTAATGTGATTTAGGGTTACTTAGTCACACTGAAACTGAGCAGAATACCGTTTTCTAATATCTGAAGCAAGAATATATGACAAAGAGAAAGGTGTAAGTATGGCATATAATAACAGATGGGACCTAAGCTATTGGAGGGCCAACATGTTTAACACTCAGAGGCAGAACCTAAGGTCCAACGAGGTTAAATAATTGGCACAATGCTAAGCGGCTTGCCAAGGGCATAACTGGTGGCATGCTAATCACGTTATAACATACATACCACTTATTGGTTACTACTTCCCAGATGAATGGCTCATAAATAATAAATTGTAATGCTTCATCCTAAGAGTTTTATGACTTCTTTGTTCCTGGCTTTGTCCAATTCTCTTTTTCCTTTTCCAATGCCCGTATTTTCATTAGGTGCTTGGTTCTGTAACCTTTTTGCTTTCACTACAACATTCATTAGTTATACTAATTGGACAATAAATTACTACTCTACCAAGGACAAATTCTTTCTCATTTTAGTAGCTATGAAAGCGGAAACCCCAACCATTTTTTTTTTAAAGATTTTATTTATTTATTTGACAGAGAGAGATCACAAGTAGGCAGAGAGGCAAGCAGAGAGAGTGAGAGGGAAGCAGGCTCCCTGCCGAGCAGAGAGCCCGATGCGGGACTCGATCCCAGGACCCTGAGATCATGACCTGAGCCGAAGGCAGTGGCCTAAACCACTGAGCCACCCAGGCGCCCCAATCCCAACCATTTTTATTGGGTTTTTCATGATAAAAGTTGGGATGCAGGATCTACACAGTCCAGGAATCTTAAGAACACTCATATTTGGTGATCCCAAATTTACCCCAGCATTTATGCATGGATTCCACAAAATGCTTATTGAGCATCTACCATGCTCCAAGAATTTGCTCATCTAAAGATGATTAATTTGTATTCCTTGTCCACAATGAGTTCACTCACAGTTTAGTGGAGTAAATATATACCACAATCCACTACTAAAATGTTACATAATAATATATATGATAAGAACTTCTGGGAAAAGTATATAGCCCAAACGATGTACACAATTTCTTTTTCAACATTATTGTGATATAACAAACACAAATTATATATATTTAAGGTATACAACTTGATGTTTTGACATAGGTATACATTAGGAAATAATCACCACAATCAAGCTATTTTGAAGAGACAGTTCTTTCCCCATTACATGGTCTTGGTACTCTTATCAAAGTTCAATTGACCATACAGTTGTAGATGTATTTCTGGGCTCTCCGTTCTGTTCCACTCCTCTATGTGTCTCTTTTTATGCGAGGGCCATTCTGTTTTGATTACTAAAGCTTTGCAGTACAGTTTGAAATCAGAAAACATGATGCCTCCAGCTTATTCTTCTTGCTCAAGAAGGTTTTGATTATTTGGAGTTTTCGTGGTTCCATTTGAATTTAAGAGGTTTTTGTTTTGTTTTGTTTTTTCTATTTTTGAAAAGAATGCCTTTGGAATTTTGATAGGGATTGCAATGAATCTACAGATGACATTGGGTAGTTTGGACACTTTAACAATATTAAATCTTCCAGTCCGTGAACTTTCCATTTATCCCTATCTTCTTTCACTTCCTTCACTAATGCTTTATAATTTTCAGTGCACAAGTCTTTCACCAATTTGGTTAAGTTTATTCCTTGTTTTGGATATTTACATCTACCTTCATCATCGAATTTGACTTTTAATTACTTTTTTAAAATTATTTATTAATTTTTTATAAACATAAAATGTATTTTTATCCTCAGGGGTACAGGTCTGTGAATCGCCAGGTTTACACACTTCACAGCACTCACCATAGCACATACCCTCCCCAATGTCCATAACCCCACTCCCCTAATTACTTTTTCATGTAGGCATTTTTTCATTTGATCAGAATACTTATACTGGTCCCATAACAAGAGTTAAAGTTTATGCTTTTCTATGTGTATAGTCTTGAAGATTTTCAGCAATACTGCTAATGTTTCTTGAATGGTTAGTAAAAGGCACCTGAAAAGCTTGCTTTTATATTTGTTATAAGACTTCACTCTTTGGGTTACATTTCCCTAATAGTTATAGGTTTATTTTTGCTGATTATTTCTCCTTGAATATAGCTTTTTTTTTTTTTTGGATTTTTATTATTTATTGTTTCAAATTTATTGAAATAGTTACTTGTGAAATTCTCTACATTTTTACCATATGTTTGAATTTGTACTTCCTTTTTCATTCTTAGTGTATTTGTGCCATTATTCTTGGTTCTTTTCCTTTAAGCTGATCAATATTGTCAGACACCATTTTAATGAGCTTTTCAACAAGTCACTTAATAGTTTTTTGATCCTCTTCATTAGAAGTGTTTTCTATTTTATTGATACTTGATTTTTTCTTCATTACATTTTTTATTTTCTCTGAATTCATTCCTTCTCATTTTCTGAACTCTTAGAGTGCTTACTCATTAATAATTTTTAGCCTTTTCTCTTTTCCAATATAAACACTTCAGGATATAAATTGTTCTCAAAGAGCATTTTAGTTGTATCCTATTACAAGTTTTATATGCAGTATTTGCCATTCAGTATCATGTTATTTCTGATTTCTATTACGATTTCTCATTTGCCCAATGAATTACTTATTCTTTTTTAAATTTCAAAATGGAGGGTTTTTTTCCGTATTGACTGTATTGTTAATTCTTGCATGCTTTCTAATTAATTTTTATTGTTCTATCACTTCCTGACAAAGTCCTTTTTCACTAGTCTCTCCTTTAATCTTTTGATTAAGAGTGTACAGCGAAAACAAAACAAAATCTTTCTTAAAAAGTTCCCCAAAGATTGACAACTAAAGAGTAGAAAAGATCCTCAGGAAAGAATCAAAAACTGAGTTTTACAAATAGGAAAATGTGGTTTCATTGCTTCTTTGTTATGAGAGGAGACAGAAGATAGTAGCTATCGATAAATCCCACCCCCCCCAAAAAAAACAGTTCTCTGTGAATACCCAATGAGAAAGTTCCTCCATTGTATGTATCACAATATTCCTTAGATTTAAGCATGCCCTATGGTTAGCAATCAGAATGACGGTCTATAAAACATAATGAGTTTTAGGAATACCATTTTTTGTTCAGCAAAATTACTACGATAGCTGAGGAGTGGTATTTTGTAAATTTATGAATGTGCCTATAGTGGTAAGATATTATGTATCTTCCTAGATTTTGGAACTTCAGAAACATTGGACTAATTGATGAATGAGTACAATTTTGGAGATCATGAAGGATCTACACTAGATACAGCTCAAGCTACAGCTGCTGAAGAAGGTATTTGGTCATGAATTAGGTACATGATGGGTAAGTGTTCTCTGTTTGGGACTATACAAAAGAGAAACATTGGATAGGATTATTTTCAGACTTGAACTTTATTAAACAATTTCTACAAGATGAGTGATTACATTTCTGGGCTTTAATTTCTTTATGGAAAATTAATAATAGAAAATACTGTATTCATCTTGTTTGAATTTGGTCCTTTTTGAATTGATGGTAATTAGTGACGAGTTTAACATCATGAACTGCCCACTGTATAACATGTACAGATGTGGTAGGTTAGACAACAACGTTAAGTGTAAAACACAATGGGTAAGGAAAGGAATAGCCAATCAAAATATGATATAACTTTGCATTAACTTAATGGATATTTTAATACAACCCATTTTAGAAATACTATGGTATGATAGCAGACAAGCATCCCTGACAAGCCAGAACTTCCCAGTTTCTCACTAATCCCAGACAACTGTGTAAGAGCTGTATACCCTGGTAAGCAATTACATATAGGGAGGTGGACTTTCTCATGCCCTAGTGGTCCCCTGCAAAGAGCAACCGGCCATATCTCTAGTAAACAACAGGTTTGCCTTTTAGCCTATTTGCTTAAAAGAAAGAAAAGAAAATTACACACACACCCCTACATATCTATCCATCCATCCAAGCTTTGGGGAGAAAAGTGGGAAAATTCTTCTAACCTACTGTGACATTATAACTTACAACAAAGAATATATATATTTGACCTTGGTTGCTATCCATTCCTGGCACAGAGCCTCTAAAAACCCTTGGAATCTAGGTAAGAAGAGAGATAAAGGCATCTTTTGTTATGTTAACAAAACAGCTTTTGGAATTTGCCGGTGGAGCCAACAAGAAGATTAGAAAATTAGAACTTTCATTCCCACCCAGACCTCCAGGGAAGGGAGTGGCTGGAAACTGAATCAACTGCTTGGGGCAGTTGATACAATGAGTTGTATCAATCATACTTAGGTAATAAAGTCTCTATTAACAACTCAAAAGGTCAGGATTTGGAGAGCTTCCTCACTGGTGACCATATAGAGACGTGTGGAGAGTGGTACTCTTGGAGAGAGACCCTTCCCACAAACCTTGCCCGATGCATTCCTTTCATTTGACTACTCCCTTTTATAACAGGCCAGTAATTTATTAAGTAAAATATTTCTGAGTTCTATGAGCCATTTCAACAAATAAATTGAACCCAAAGAGGGTGTCCTTCGACTCTGCAATCTATATACAGCCAGTGAGGAGAAGCATGGGTGACAACTCTGGATTTGTGGCTAGCATGGGAAGTAGGGGATGGGAGAGGGCACTCTTGTAGGACTGAAGCCTTAACCTGTGGGATCTGATGGCTATCTCCAAGTAGACAGTGTCTAAGAATTACTTGGTGCTGAGAGGGGGGAAAAAAAAATATATATATATATATATGTATGTATCGTATACGTTAGAACTGGCATCAGCACTGGGTATTATACACAACTAATGAATCATTGAACACTACATCAAAAACTAATGATGTATTATATGGTGGCTAACTGAACATAATTAAAAAAAAAAAAAAAAAAAAAAAGAACTGGTACCAGAATTTAGCTGTTCCTGAGGAGGTGATACCAATCTAACTAGATCAATTCCCATCACCAGAAGAACTACACTTACAAATGGATGGGCTTAAAGTCAAAGTAAAGGTCAAGTTTAAGTATGTGCCTTTCACTACCAATTTCTTGTCATAACATAAGAAAAAGTAAGAGCCAGGTCCTGCCTTATCCGGGTGAGCCCCAGATAATCTCTCTTACTTCCTCTGTCCTCTATGGCAATTTTGTGTCAACTTGGCTAGACTATAGCGCCCTACTATTCAACCTAACACTAAACTACCCATTGCTATGAAGGTATTTTGATTAAAGAACATAATCAGCACTTTAAGTAAGGGAAATTATCCCAGATAATCTGGGTAAGTCTCATTCCATCAGTCGAATGGCTTTAACAGTTGAGTTGAGGCTTTCTGCAAAGTAAAAGAAATTCTGCCTGTGGACAGCAGCTGCAGTCCACACCAAAGGTTTCCAGCCTGCCGTTCCTGACAGCCCTGAAGGACTCACACTTGCCTTGCCAGCCCTCATAATCATGTCAACCTACTCCTTGCAATGAACCTGTTTTTATATATAGGGAATACACATATGGACTATAATCATCTTCATTCACCCATAATGATCCTTTCAAGCCCGATGACTAAAAAAGTAGTAGGAACTTGGTGTAACTTTAGAAAGACGTGCCACTTGGGATTTAAGCTAAAGTCATGAGCTCCAGCCCAATATTCCAGAGAGCTCTGCACTGGGGTAAGAGGCTCCCATTTAACAAAGCAATACTGTATTTCTTGTTTACAACCATCCTTTTTATGTTTCTATCTCTTTCAGAAAGCGCTATGATGAGGGCAGATTGGCTAAGGCAAAATCCTGGCATTTCTGGATAGGTCCCTATTACACAATGACATCTTAATATATGAGGTCATCAAAGCGTCACTGAAATCTGAAAACACACAGTCATATGCACGCATGCACTATTATACATTCCTTCAGTCTACCTCAGAGTTTACCTGTAGTAACACAGCATAGTTCCCTGCACACAAATAGCCTCCCCATGAAAAACTATCTCTGAGATTCTCTACCAGCAAGCTTCATTCATGGTTACAGGAGCTTGCTCAACCCTGTGCTAGGCAGCCTGCAAGGCATGGGGATTTAATGACCTTAGCATCCTTCAACCAATGGGGGCAGGAGTCAGAGAAGAGGTATCTCAGATTTCCCATTACAAAGTGAAAAAATTCTCAGGAGTTTTCCACATGGTTCCTCAAAGGAGTGCAGTCAGGATTAGTTCTTTAACTTTATTCTATGGGTAAAGCAAGGTTCCATGCCCTTAAATAGACCTTTAGGAATCTGTTTTGTTATTTTAAATATTTTTCTCAAAAGAATGTATTTAAGAAGTATCTGTTAGGAGGCCATACGAACTCTTTTCACCCCATGGCAATAGAGCGTAGTAGATTCAGAATGGATGAGAATCATGCCTCTCTTTTGTGAAGCAGGGAAAGGTCCATTGTGGAAAGGGAGACAGGGGAAAAAAAGAAGGCTCAACACTTAGGGACTCTTTCAGTCAATCAAGAAGGAAATATAGGAAAACCAAGGTTTCAAAAGAAGAAAAATAACATCAATAGACTTGTAAAGAACCACAACAAATTTGTCTCCCACTATCCCAGGACTGGAGTTAGAAAACCATATTTAAATATTAGATTCACCACTCGCTAGATACTTGATACTAATAAAACAACAAGATACTCCTGAGCCTCACATTTTCTGTAAAATGGCGAGGACTAAAAGAAATAATTTACGTAAAATGCCAGGGACTTTAAAAACTTATGCAAATGTTTCAGAAATTATTATTAATAAAGATCTACCTTTAGACATGCAAGAAAATAATAATCTGTTTTAAAAATTACAATAATACGAAAAAACTAAAGTTCTAAATCCCCATGTTTAATTAACCCAGCATTTCTAAGAAGACAGGCATGCTACAGCACCGTTAGCAGCAAGTCTGCTCCATAAATCCCACTGTTTGGTTGTAGGTTTGCCTATTCAACTTGGCATAACACTTTTATAATCATGCAATACATATCAAAGGCTTGTGTTAGCTAAGAGGTCACAGAGAGCACGTTCAACAGAAAAATAAAAGCACAGAATGAACTGAGCATGAAACAGAAAATAATTGCTTTGAACAAAGAAACAATAATATTTGCCCTTTATCTGGAAATGATTTCATGTCCAAAGGATCTTTTTCCTTAAATAAAATGCAGGTAGGCGCCTGGGTGGCTCAGTGGTTTGGGCCGCTGCCTTCGGCTCAGGTCATGATCTCAGGGTCCTGGGATCGAGTCCCGCATCGGGCTCTCTGCTCGGCAGGGAGCCTGCTTCCCTCTCTCTCTCTCTGCCTGCCTCTCTGCCTACTTGTATCTCTCTCTGTCAAATAAATAAATAAAATCTTTAAAAAAAAAATAAAATAAAATAAAATGCAGGTATAGTTTATGTTTTCTTTTATTGGACATTATATAGCAGTAAACAAATAAACCAAAGAAGTAATGGGGGTTGGGAGTGACGGGTGTGCACCTAAAAAAATCAAAAGAGTGACAAACCAATTGGGTTGATGTTCCCCTTTTTAGGGGCCTAAAAACATCCATTGTTTGCCCAGAGAGAATCCTTTTCACTTCCTGATCAAAGGCATTAAGAGTGCTTTGGCTAGCAGTCTTGTCTAATTTTAAAACTATCATATCAAATGAAATCCATTAATAACTACCAGTATAACACAGCATGAAAATGAAGGTCAAATGCTGTAGGTTGAATGTTAAATAAGGTTCAGAACATAAGTAGCTTTTAACAGGGCAAATTTTGCTTATTTTAAAGAACTTTACTCTAAAAAGGTGCCCCTAAACCACATGATAGCCCACATGTTCCTTCTCACTGTCCAGTAAGAGTAGTTTTCCTGTCATCATGGTGTTTCTTTTCTCCTAGCTGACAAAGCCGTGGGGTTTAGGACATTGCACTCTATCGTTATAAAATCAGTCTGCATGAATGCCTTCTCAGCTTCATCCCCAAAAATCCAAGCAATGAATTTTCTACAAGAGGTCAAATCTTTACTATAAAATTTTCTAGTGCTAGTATTATGCCTGCACAATCAAAGAAGGAACCTAGAGTATTCCTTTTTTTTTTCATTTTAATTAATTAATTTATTTATTTGACAGACAAATCACAAGGAGGCAGATAGGCAGGCAAAGAGAGAGGGGGGGAAGCAGGCTCCCCGCTGAGCAGAGAGCCCGATGCGGGGCCCGATCTCAGGACCCTGAGATCATGACCTGAGCAGAAAGCAGAGGCATTAACCCACTGAGCCACCCAGGCGCCCCGAACCTAGAGTATTCCTATTAAAAGGTCCCATTTCAGGGGCACCTGGGTGGCTCAGTGGATTAAGCCACTGCCTTCGGCTTGGGTCATGATCTCAGGGTCCTGGGATCGAGTCCCGCATTGAGCTCTCTGCTCCGCAGGGAGCCTGCTTCCTCCTCTCTCTCTGCCTGCCTCTCTGCCTAGTTGTGATCTCTCTCTCTGTCAAATAAATAAATAAAATCTTTTAAAAATAAATAAATAAATAAATAAAAGGTCCCATTTCAGAAGACTGCACCTGTGAGGCCTAAGAAGGTCATTTTTGAATGTCTTTAACACTGCAGTGTACTGGGCTCTGCTATAGTTTTACCTTCTTCATTAGCTTTATTCTGACTGTGGGAAAGACTGTTGATCCCAGACCCAAAAGACTTTTCCTCATCAACCATTTTGTATTTATAATTCTATCATTAGTGATAATAAAGGGTCTGTGCATTGTGGTTGTGCATGTCCCTGATTAGAAAGCAAACAGGACAATGGCAAGTCAGTCAGTCACTGCTGTTAACACCTACTTGTAAACTACACTATCAGATTAGGGAGTAGCACCTCACTAAACTAGGACATCTCAATTTTGACAGATGAATCTGATGGGCTAGGTTCTTAAGGAAAGGGCAAGACAAAAGCACATAGTTCTGAGGTCTGAGTGATCAAAAGACTTTGAATAATCAGATACAAGAGCTCTACTGGAGGATAAGATACCAACTGCAAAAGGAAGTCAGAAGAAATACCACCTCATAGCTGTGTTTCATTCACATCATCTCTGAATCTAAGTGAACCCCCCCCCCCCGCCCCCGGTCTGATACAACCAACTCTCAAAGCTCAAATATACCTGCCTATTGTCTTTGAAAGGGACCTGAGCAACCACGGCCAAACACTTGTTCCCCAAGGAAGTTGTAAAATTCTGTCTTCAACAGTGTTGAGAAGGAGCAGTTCCCACTGTCAAGAGAGGGAGGCAAGAGATGAAAGCCATGTGATACACGCATTCGGGGATCCATGTGTCCAGTTCACAAGAGAAGCCAGCCTTTGCTGAAGTAACCTTCCTCTTTTAGAGATGAGCCAAGTTCATAGGAGGGATAAATAGCAAGCCCAGGACCCCAGCTTCGGAAATCTGAGGCCAGTGTCTTTCCCAGGCACCACACTACCCTCAAGGGTTTAGATACTCATCCTAACCTTGTTTCCCTACAAATTCCGACTTAGGTGGAAATGGAAAAAAGAGAAATCTGCCAATGACTCCTACATGCACAAAAGGCATGTGACTTAACAGAAATTACCATCTCTCCAGCTATTTCTAGGTATCATGGTGAGCTTTAGATTTACAATACCGAAATGAAAATAGTTGTAATAACTATTTTCAAGTTGTAATAACTTGGTGATTCGTAATACCACCTGCCTAATAAATCAGTGTAATAAGGGGAACCTGGGTTAAACCATCATTGTAAGGAGCCAACATGTTCTGTTTCATTCCTTTGCAGTGTATTTACTAGAGTCTGTTAGAAAAGGTCAAAGCCTTGGTGAAAAATAGAATTATACAGCAGGAAGAAACCAGAATAAGGTCTTTAATTTATCCCTCCTCCCCCCCACACACACTCCAATGGACTTCATCCTAGATGGATTATCTACTATCATCTATGTCCTTTCTATTTAAAAAAAAAGCCTTCATGAAATGGACTCAAAAAAGTTCTTTTTCTATGATAGCACTTTAAAAAGTACTAAGGCATTGTAGGAATGTAAGGGATTAGCATTCTTTATGTTAAGGATAAAGAGAGTTCAAAATCTCCATCGGGAAAGAGTACAATGTTTCCTTCACATTTTTTTCAAGCAGTTCTTTCTCATGACCATCCTAAATCTCTCCTTATTCTAGTTACTCCATTCCCCCCTTCTCTGCATATATATAGACACTGAAAACAGAATCACAGGATCTTAGGTTTGAAAAGTACATCTCCCAGCTCATCTTTCTGATTTCATTAATGAAGATACTATGAACGGTTGTGGCCATAAACATAAATATGGCCTATAAGGGCTAAACAGTAACAAAAACAAGGAAATCAGTGGAGTAAGAAAAGTTTCTTGGGTCTAAAAAAAAAAAAAAAAACCACACACCACCACCACAAGCAGCATGATAAATAGTAGCTAATGCACAGGCGGAGTGGAAGAGGCAGCAGAGGGTAAGGAGGGAGGAGACCAGGACCTGTCAGCCCACCGGAGCGTAGCATGTCCCCTCCTGCAACCATGACTAGCCGATCTCTCAAACAGCTGAAAACCACACCTTACCAGGAAAATCTCCTGGCTTTAAAATTGTATCTTTTTCATTGAAAAACACATAAACAAATAAATAAAACATCTACAAGCCTATTCCGGGCTTCACCTGGCTGGTTCATGACTTCTCGTCTAGGGACATGATTTTGAACCCTCTCTCTGGTTTGTGTTCGGGTTGAGAGCCTGTGGAAGAACAGCTTGAGACCACTGCAGGGGTCGTTCCTACCTATTCAGTGGCCTGAGCAAGGGCACTCGCGCCTGGTCCTCCGTGGCGGCCCAGCGCTGTGGTCTTCCGCGGGGAAGTGCTGAGTCGGTGCAGAGGGCAACCCCCGGCCTTCAGACCAGCCTGCCTCCTCGGGTGAGGGAGTAGCAGTCAGTTTGGGAACTGGAGCAGTCCACCCACCCGGGAGTTCCTCCGCGTCACAGCCTTTTCAAAAGTGACCTGCTCGGGGCGCCTGGGTGGCTCAGTGGGTTGAGCCACTGCCTTCGGCTCGGGTCGTGATCTCAGGGTCCTGGGATCGAGTCCCGCGTCGGGCTCTCTGCTCAGCGGGGAGCCTGCTTCCCTCTCTCTCTCTGCCTCTCTGCCTTGTTGTGATTTCTCTCTGCCAAATAAATAAATAAAATCTTTTTAAAAAAAAAAAAAGTGACCTGCTCTTCTTCCTCAGCCTCTCCAGAAACCGCACAGAGGGCAAGATCAGGCGTGAGCCCCGCGGGTGCTCACGGGAAATGGTGCTGCGCATGCGGAGACCTTCCCACGGGGGCAGCCGCGGGATCTAAAGGGCTGAGCGAGCTCTCGTGTCGCTCCACGCGGTGGCGCTGTAGAGGAAGCACGGAGGAGAGTCTGTTGCACAGAGCAATAATGGTAGGCAGGTTCACGGAAGACGCCTCTGTGGGAAGCTGGTGGTTGGCCCTGGGATCAGTAGTCACTGGAAGTCTATCTCCTGAAGGTTCCAGAGTGAAGCGGTCAATAACACTAATAGCTCTGGTGACAGCAGCAAATTTCAGCATAGCTCCCCGGCCAGTATTCCTGGAGGCTATGACATTGACATCAGCGGAATTTTCAATGGCAACGATATCATCAATCACCGAAAGAGCTCCTCCCAGGTCTTCTGAAGACTTATGGTGTAGATGCCACGAACTGTTGTTCACTTGGAAGTCAAGACTGGTGCCACCCGACTGGGTTTCTGCTACATGGTGCTCATGGTCACCTTCCTCCATCTGTAGGACATCATGGGCTCTGATGTGAAAAATCCCTTTAAATTACAATGGAAATCCAAGACAGTACTGTTTGGACCCCACTCTGGGTAGCCCAGAAAGGCTTCCACCTTGTAAAATAAATTCTGTCCATGGTGTTCACAATATGACCAATCTGCACATACACTTGGACATTTGTTTTTCTTATAGAAATGTGACAGTAATGTTTCTATTCACCCTCATGCTCCTCTAAATTTCACCTGGAGTTGAAGGTGGGAGGCTTCTCTTTGGAGGTCTGGGATTGAGGATACAGATTGCAACAACATTGTAGTAGGAAAGAGACTCAAGTGTCTGTGATGCTGATTTCTTTAAGACCATGAATATCAGAAACATCTAAGATTTCTCACACAGGCAGGTCAGCTTTTAAATCACCTGTCAGATCTCTCTTTCCTAGGCAGAATACACCAATTAGGCTCCCTTTCCTTATTTGTTTCTGTTTTTCCACCTTTATGTTGTTTGGCTTATTCTCCTGTGAGTCCTTTCAAGCTTGTTAAATTTGTCAAAACCCATACTTGACAAAATGCTAGACTACTGCTAACTCCGCAAAATGACTACCGAGCACCTCTTCCTCCTAGAAGGAAATGATATGCTTGCTTAAATCAAATATTGACTTTTTTTTTTTTTTTAAGCAAACATTAACAGTATACTCTTCACCCTGGCACTGGATTAGGATAGAATGTGGCCTTTTAAGATTTTTTTTTTTTTTTTTTTTGACAGACTGAGAGAGATCACAAGCAGGCAGAGAGGCAGACAGAGAGAGAGAAGGAAGCAGGCTCCCTGCTGAGCAGAGAGCCCGATGCGGGGCTTGATCCCAGGACCCTGAGATCATGACCTGAGCCAAAGGCAGAGGCTTTAACCCACTGAGCCACCCAGGTGCCCCAGAATGTGGCCTTTTAGATGGATTTTGATGCTTTGTTCCCTACTGCAAATGTACTTCTCCTCTCAGAAAACAGAAATGGGGAGGGGGCACAACACACTATCTGCATAGAAATAAAAACAACGCTCTAATATTAAAGAGAAAACACAATGATAGAGTCTGGAAGCAGCTCCATGAAGCCATTACCATGCTTATTGCCGTTTGAAGGCAGAATGATTGAAGTTATTGTCTTAATGTAAGATTACTAAATAATGCATCCCATAAAGGAAAGACATTGTATTGGCCATAAAACGTGTGTAACTGCAACAGAATTCATACTTATTTAATGACACTTTAGAATCGGATGGTAATTAAAATGAAGTAGGAATTTTTAAAAGGCAAGAGAAATTCAAACACACCAGTATATAAATTGAAACATTCTCTTTGTTTTGCAAGCACATAAAGAAGTAAGTTTCACATGGGTTTTTTTTCTTTCTTTCTTTCTTTCTTCCTTTTTTTTTTTTTTTTTTTCCTTTTTTGGCCCACTGGGAACAACACAATTTTGACTCCTCAGTATTTCCACTTCTAATTGCTAGGAGGGTTCATTATCAGCTGTCTAAAGTGCAATACATCAACCTTGCAAAGCTGAGTTACAAAAGACGTTCACACATTTGATGGGCTGCTGTGCTAAATACATCTTAATTTGTGCTGCATCTGCTGTTTTCTCATTTGTTTGTCACGCTGTGAATGCTGCAGACTTTGTTAGAGCAGCTCCCAGATTTTTTTTTCTTTACAAATACATCGATTCTTCATTAACCAAAAGAAAAAAGAAAAAAAAAATGGCTGTCTTCCATCATTGTTCATCTGTGTCTTGGAATGCCATAAACTCAATTCTGTTATGCACATATATGTGTGAAAAAATCCTGTGCATTTGAATACATCTATGTATTATCTTAAAATAAATGCATATATTTTTGCATGTGCATCAAGCAAAACATTCAGTTTAATCACATAAAGCAAAACAAACTTCTTTCGGCCAGCACTGAATGCGCAAGGTAACAAACACTCCGGTCTCCTCTAACTCTGGCATGGAAAAAAGTGCTTCAAATCACCCAGGTCTGGTTTAGGTTTCCCCCGCTATGCAGAAGATGTGTGTTAGGGTGGGGCTCTTGGTTCCTACCAACAAAGCCGCAGCTCAAGTGGGAAACGGGCGCAGGCGGTTCAGCCTGATCCAGAATAAACCAGTCTCGCATTAGGGAAGTTTAAATTCTATTTGGGAAAGAAAACAAACACCACCACTTCGGTCTTCACAAAACACAATGTCCGCCGTAAAGAGGGGGCCTACTTGCTGGCACATGACGACACAGGCACACAAAGCCTCACGCTTACAAGAGCTGGGCTAGGTTTAACGCTCTGCAGTCACCAGTTAGAAATTTTTAATAATTGATGAACAAGGAAGGGGCCCTGCATCCTTACTGTGCCCTGGACCCCAGAAATCAAGTAGCTGGTCTTGGGTGCAGAATGCTGATGGAACAGCTGATGAAATAACTCAGTAGCTTTTCAGGCTGTCAGTTCTTTTATCTTTAAAATCACAAGAAGGCACCCGTTGAAATGAAGAAGAAAAGAAGTACAGAAGGAAGAGAGCGGAGAGAAGGAAGCGTGAAGGGAAGGAAAAAACCAAATAGTATTTACTTTGTATTCATGTAGTCTGATGGCCCGTGAGGGATGGAAGGCAGCCATTTCTATGTGATATTTATTCTGAGCCGCAGAGACTCTCTGAATGAAAGTGGTTAAAGGAATATGCCCTTTGTCATAGGTTTTGGGATCACTAGCCGATGTGGGCACTCAAAGTCAGTCTATAATGTTTCAAAAAAATAAGTTAAATACAATTCTTTTTTTTTTTTACAATTTCCCACACCCCTTCCCTTCCATATTCATACACAAAAACCAAATTATTTCAGGAAACCCAAAATAAAAGCCAGGGAATACAGGGGAGTTAGTGACCTCAGAGGAAAGTCTGGAGCTCTTTCACCCCACCGGCTGTTTATTTGGAGCAAGGCAGCAGAGTGAGGGGCAGTGAGAGTCTGGCATCCTTCATATCTGTGCTTGGAGATGGGGGTGCAGGGAGGTCTGTGCCCTCTCTTCTCCAGCCCCATACACCTCTCCTTCACCAAAAGGGTGACAAGGACTCCATTTACATAATACCGATCAGTCTACCCAGTCAACTTTTCCCAAGAACACGCAGAAGCGATTACCCAAGCAGGCTTTATGACTGGTGGAGTCCCAGACAAATCAGGGGTTCCCATAAAGGAGTATGTTGAATCAATAAGACGTACTGTTCAACCAGGGCTGAGAAAAACACCTCATAAAGTAGCAGCATTTGTAAAGGTTAATCAATTCAGCTAATTGTAAATGCTCTCAATTGTCAGTCCCTAAGCAGTGCCTTCTCTTTGTAGCTAGTAATTCACTGTGGGATGCAGCAGTTGGAAAGCAGGAAGCAGAGAAAGAGGGAAAAGCAGTCAAATTTCTCATTACTCTCTCCGTGTTGAGCTCTGTCGGTGTCTGTAAATGTCAATACATTTACCACAGGGAGATCGCCTTTTTTCCCTGCTAGCACTACGTTGCCTCCTTCATTATATACAAAACAAAGTAAAGAGCCTAATTATCTTGGTCTAGGCAGATGGAAAGGAAATCAGGGTATTGATCTTTGGGGCAATATCTTAAGGCAATGCATACGACTAATAAGCTGGGCAGTTAAAGGGATGGGCTTTTATTGACATTGGTAAGAAAAACACATCTTATTCACCGCCCAGAATTGACTCGGGAAAAACGAAAACAAAAAAACAAAAACCTCCTGTTTTTTCCTTCCCACTGCCTCCATTTCCCCAGTAAGAACAAAACCAGGGGGGAGGGTTTTTAAATAAGCGTCCGTGGAGATGTGAGAAGTAGAAATTAATCACATCAGATAGAAATGATGAGATAATTCTACCCTAGAATTATAACTAGTCTCTGGCAGTGAAAGTAAACCACTGACTTTCGTGGAACCAGGCAACTCTTGTCTTTCTACAAGGTTTCACGATCAGAGTAGCCTATACTTCCAGGCCTAATGAGTGTCCCAGTGGGGACACAGAATGCAGTTTGTTTTAGTGGTGCTGTAAAAGTCTTAGAAAATGGTGGAATGGGTATGAGCTGAATGATAAGTTATCTTAAGGAGAGTCACTTTCTTTTTTAAGCTTTCAGATACATTCTTTTTGGCCCATGACTACGTATATGTGCATGGTATTACATTTCAGAAAGTCTTGTTTCCCTTCAGTTAGAGAAATTAATCTTCTATATTTAGAAAATATAGGAAGATAGTTATTTTCCAGGAATATTTATATAAGCCAAAAATGGAGATGAGAACTATTTCAAATGTTTTGGTGCATGGTAATATTTATAGCAATGTGTGTGATAATAACTAACATTCACCCATTTATTATACCCTAGAAGCCAATGATGTATATAATTTCCCTTATTGAAACATGAACTGCTGAAGCACGCAGTCAATTTCCCTTTATTTCATCTGCAACTTAGTAAAATGTAAATGTCTTCTCCTTAAGAGTAAGGCTATAGGGTTTTACAGAATTTGGAAACATATTAAGAATAACAGTACGGGCCACCTGCGTGGCTCAGTTGGTTAAGGTCCTGGGATCAAGCCCTCCATGGGGGGGGCTCCCTGCTAAGTGTGCCCTCCGCCCCCCCTCCCCCGCTTGTGCGTGTGTGCTCTCCCTCAAACAAATAAATAAAATTTAAATTTAAAAAGAACCACAATTGGTTTTTTTTTCCCTTTTTATTTTTTTTTTTCAGCGTAACAGTATTCATTCTTTTTGCACAACACCCAGTGCTCCATGCAAAACGTGCCCTCCCCATCACCCACCACCTGTTCCCCCAACCTCCCACCCCTGACCCTTCAAAACCCTCAGGTTGTTTTTCAGAGTCCATAGTCTCTTATGGTTCGCCTCCCCTCCCCAATGTCCATAGCCCGCTCCCCCTCTCCCAATCCCACCTCCCCCCAGCAACCCCCAGTTTGTTTTGTGAGATTAAGAGTCATTTATGGTTTGTCTCCCTCCCAATCCCATCTTGTTTCATTTATTCTTCTCCTATCCCCCTACCCCCCCATGTTGCTTCTCCATGTCCTCATATCAGGGAGATCATATGATAGTTGTCTTTCTCCGATTGACTTATTTCACTAAGCATGATACGCTCTAGTTCCATCCACGTCGTCGCAAATGGCAAGATTTCATTTCTTTTGATGGCTGCATAGTATTCCATTGTGTATATATACCACATCTTCTTGATCCATTCATCTGTTGATGGACATCTAGGTTCTTTCCATAGTCTGGCTATTGTAGACATTGCTGCTATAAACATTCGGGTACACGTGCCCCTTCGGATCACTATGTTTGTATCTTTAGGGTAAATACCCAGTAGTGCAATTGCTGGGTCATAGGGTAGTTCTATTTTCAACATTTTGAGGAACCTCCATGCTGTTTTCCAGAGTGGTTGGACCAGCTTGCATTCCCACCAACAGTGGAGGAGGGTTCCCCTTTCTCCACATCCTCTCCAGCATCTGTCATTTCCTGACTTGTTAATTTTAGCCATTCTGACTGGTGTGAGGTGATATCTCATTGTGGTTTTGATTTGTATTTCCCTGATGCCGAGTGACGTGGAGCACTTTTTCATGTGTCTGTTGGCCATCTGGATGTCTTCTTTGCAGAAATGTCTGTTCATGTCCTCTGCCCATTTCTTGATTGGATTGTTTGTTCTTTGGGTGTTGAGTTTGCTAAGTTCCTTATAGATTTTGGATACTAGCCCTTTATCTGATATGTCGTTTGCAAATATCTTCTCCCATTCTGTCAGCTGTCTTTTGGTTTTGTTAACTGTTTCCTTTGCTGTGCAAAAGCTTTTGATCTTGATGAAATCCCAATAGTTCATTTTCGCCCTTGCTTCCCTTGCCTTTGCCGTTGTTCCTAGGAAGATGTTGCTGCGGCTGAGGTCGAAGAGGTTGCTGCCTGCGTTCTCCTCAAGGATTTTGATGGATTCCTTTCTCACATTGAGGTCCTTCATCCATTTGGAGTCTATTTTCGTGTGTGGTGTAAGGAAGTGGTCCAATTTCATTTTTCTGCATGTGGCTGTCCAATTTTCCCAGCACCATTTATTGAAGAGGCTGTCTTTTTTCCATTGGACATTCTTTCCTGCTTTGTCGAAGATTAGTTGACCATAGAGTTGAGGGTCGATTTCTGGGCTCTCTATTCTGTTCCACTGGTCTATGTGTCTGTTTTTGTGCCAGTACCATGCTGTCTTGATGATGACAGCTTTGTAATAGAGCTCGAAGTCCGGAATTGTGATGCCACCAACTTTGACTTTGTTCTTCAATATTCCTTTGGCTATTCGAGGTCTTTTCTGGTTCCATATAAATTTTAGGATTATTTGTTCCATTTCTTTGAAAAAAATGGATGGTATTTTGATAGGGATTGCATTAAATGTGTAGATTGCTTTAGGTAGCATAGACATTTTCACAATATTTATTCTTCCAATCCAGGAGCATGGAACATTTTTCCATTTTTTTGTGTCTTCCTCAATTTCTTTCATGAGTACTTTATAATTTTCTGTGTATAGATTCTTAGTCTCTTTGGTTAGGTTTATTCCTAGGTATCTTATAGTTTTGGGTACAATTGTGAATGGGATTGACTCCTTAATTTCTCTTTCTTCAGTCTTGTTGTTGGTGTACAGAAATACAGCATCCCTTCCTGATCAAAACTCTTCAAAGTGTAGGGATAGAGGGCACATACCTCAATATTATCAAAGCCATCTATGAAAAACCCACCGCAAATATCATTCTCAATGGAGAAAAACTGAAAGCTTTTCCATTAAGGTCAGGAACACGGCAGGGATGTCCATTATCACCACTGCTATTCAACATAGTATTAGAAGTCCTAGCCTCAGCAATCAGACAACAAAAAGAAATTAAAGGCATCCAAATTGGTAAAGAAGAAGTCAAACTATCACTCTTCGCAGATGATATGATACTATATGTGGAAAACCCAAAAGACTCCACTCCAAAACTGCTAGAACTTGTACAGGAATTCAGTAAAGTGTCAGGATATAAAATCAATGCACAATTGTTTTTTTATTGAGGACAGAATTCCTTCTGTAAACCAATGGTTCTGTTCACTCTAGAGGAGCGCAGAGATTTTGTTTTCTGACTACCCTCCATTATTATTATAATGCACCACTTAAGCCTTCAACATTTTGACAAAAGAGCATCTTTATCTTTTACATATCTCACTTTAATGTTATTAATTAAAGACATCGTAAAATTATAAATATATGAAAGGCCTCGTGTCCCTGTCAAATAGTTTGATATTTCAGATTGTGTAATGCGGTCGGCCAAATCCAGTGACAGTGACCATGTTGACTGTTGACCTGAACAGCACTGAAAAGAAGCTGGGGAAGAGACACAAAAGGCAGCTTGTTGGCATTTGGCACATCACAAGGTCTTTTAACCCAGACATGTGGGATAACACTAGATCTGTGTAGGAAGGTAGCATGTTTAAAGTAAAACTAAGTGGTGCATTATAATAATAATGGAGGGTAGTCAGAAAACAAAATCTCAGCGCTCCTCTAGAGTGAACAATACCATTGGTTTACAGAAGGAATTCTGTCCTCAGTAAAAACAATTGCATTCATGCATGAGTACAATTTAAAACATGCTATGTGTACCTCTGAAAAATGAGAAATTCACTAGTCAGTAAAGTCCCAAAGCTATCTTACCCACAAGCTCTCCCACTCTTCACCTGTCCTTCCTCTCTCTTCCTTCCCCTCCCTCATTCTCCAAGATATACTCCTTCCATCTCACAATGTCATTTTCCCACAATTTCAGGAGAAATTTCCTGACATCTTTGAAAATGCCGAGAATGGAAATTAAAGTCCTCTAAATACAATTTTTCACCTTAAAGGAATTGAAATACCTGTTAGAGTTTCCAGAACTATAGCCCCAGGCAAGCAGTGAGCAAAATTAACAAAACAACCCCCACCCCACCTCAGGACCCTATTATCTCATTTCATTTACTGATTGTTCCCGAGCATTTGGTGCCTTCATCCTCATATATATTCATTTGAAGCCTCACCCTTTTATACATAACGTAATTTTCTTTCCAGAGGATAAATTTTTATATCAGTTTAATAATTTCTTGAAGTTATACTGGAGTATCGCTCAACCCGGTTCTAAATTAAAGCACTTATTAAAAAACTTTGAAGCACTCTCACAATTTTAAATCACTGTGCACATAGCAATTTAAAATTATGGGAGCAGTTTTATAAGCACTTGAATTTGGAGGTGATCAGAGACCTGAAAATGTGCAATATAGAGTAATTTAAAATTATTAGAGTACTTCACATTTTTTTATAAGCTCTTCAGCTAGAAAGAGATCGGGTTCTAACATCTCAGTCTATGCAGTGCAAGGTGAAGTACTCCTCAGCCTGAAAAGATTCACTCTATTAAATCAAACTACTTTAATAATTTTAAAGTAATGTACAGTGAGCATGCTCAGATCTCTAAGTTCACTTTTAAATTAAAAATATTTTTCACTCCCAAGCTACGAAAGACATTTAACCGATAAAGCAGCAATTTACCCTTTCCATTTTAGACACCAAACTGCCCGCCCGCTTTTACAGTAGTCTTCCCTTGGGAAAAACAAACACCAAAATATTAAAAATATTTGTTCCTTTCCATTTTAAGGACAAAAAAACCCAGAAAAGTATCATGCTATGAAAATCCAACAACCTAATTGTATTTAAAAATACCTCCATTTCAAAGTAAACTTTAGTGTACTGTCTTTTGGGATATAACAGTTTTTGTTTTGTTTTGTTTTTTGTTTTTTGTTTTTTTTTAATATTTATTTATTTGACAGAGATCACAAGCAGGCAGGGATGCAGGCAGAGAGAGAGGGAGAAGCAGGCTCCCCGCTGAGCAGAGAGTCCCATGCGGGACTCGATCCCAGGACCCCAGGATCATGACCTGAGCCAAAAGTAGAGGCCTAACCCATTGAGCCACCCAGGTGCCCTGGGATATAACAGTTTTACAGCCAAAAAAAATGGCAAGCTAATATTGATGAAGGATAATAGGAAGAAAGGTAGGCAGAGACAAGGGGGCCTTGCCCTTAGAATAAAACACCCTTAAAAGAATTTTGCACTGCCCTAAAAAGAGGCGTCCATCCTTTTCCATGGGATAGATAGATGACAAAAAAAAAAAAAGCCTGACTGGATGACAGACACAGGGAGGGTTAATCGGATTAAAACAGTCCTCCAACAAGCCCATAAAAACCCCTAGACTTAGAAACCCCAATGACAACTCTCTCGGGTCCACCTCCCCTCCTTAGAAGCTTTTTA
This sequence comes from Meles meles, assembly GCF_922984935.1. Lineage (NCBI taxonomy): Eukaryota > Metazoa > Chordata > Mammalia > Carnivora > Mustelidae > Meles > Meles meles. The sequence goes on from NC_060068.1 coordinate 47,415,985, forward strand.
CTAGCACTCAACAAACCTTGCTTTGCTGCCTACCACTCCGTCTGGTCTACCTCTTCATTCTTCAAAGTGGCATGACCAAGAACTAAGGGCACCATTGGAGAAAAAAATCCCGTAACAGTATCTCCATAGAGCTTTTAAGGTGAGACAAATAGCTAATTATCTTATGGCAGTATGACCTCTATCCCACTGAAACATAGGATGATTCTTCACAATAGAGCAGCTGTGTTGCAACCTGAGACGGTGTATATGGACCCTACTGTGTGTTCTGAAGAACACTGGTGAGCTGGACCAAAGCACACAGTTCCATAACATTCCCCCATTCTACTCTTGAGTTCCATAACATTCCCCCATTCTACTCTTGAGATCCCAGGGTCCTGGAATCGAGCCCCGCGTTGGGCTCTCTGCTTGGCGGGGAGACTGCTTCCTCCTCTCTCTCTCTCTGCCTGCCTCTTTGCCTACTTGTGATCTCTGTCTGTCAAATAAATGGGTGAAATCTTTAAAAATAAATAAATAAATAAAAATAAACAAGATTATTAACTCATTGATAGGACTTTTTTTTTTTTAAGATTTTTTTTTTTTTTAATTTGACAGACAGAGATCACCAGTAAGCAGAAAGGGAGGCAGAGAGAGAGAAGGGGGAAAGCAGGTTCCTTGCTGAGCAGAGAGCCAGATGTGGTGCTTGATCCCAGGAGCCTGGGATCATGACCTGAGCTGAAGGTAGAGGCTTTAACGCATTGAGCCACCTAGGCACCTTGAGGAATTCTAATCTCACAGAAAATGATTAAGTTTCCGTTATTTTATTGGGGTATAATTAACCTATAGTGTTATGTTAGTTTCAGGTGTACAATGTAATAATTCAACAGTTTTATACATTTCTCAGTGCTCATCAAGATAAGTGCACTATTCGTCCCCTTTGTCCATTTCACCCATGCCTCCATTTACCTCCCCCTCTGGCAACCACCAGTTTAGTCTCTACTTAAGAGGTTTTTTGTTTGTTTCTTTTTTTCTTTGTTCACTTGTTTCTTAAATTCCACAAATCAGTGAATGCATATGGTATTTGACTCTCTCTGAGTAATTTATTTCAGTTAGCATTATACCCTCCAGGTCTATTCTTGTTGTTGCAAATCACAAGACTTCATTCCTTTTTATGGCTGAGCTATATTCTGTCTTCTTTATCCATTCCCTAAGGATGGACACTGGGGTTGTTTCTATATCTTGGCTATTATAAATAATGCCACAATAAACAGGGGGTTGCATGTATCTTTTCAAGTTAGTGTTTTCACTTTCTTTGAGTAACTATGAGTAAATACCCAGTAGTGGAATTCTTTAATCATATGGTAATTTCATTTTTAATTTTTTGAGGAACCTCCATAGTGTTTTCCATAGTGGCTGCACCAGTTTGCATCCCCCCTATAGCACCGCACATCCTCACCAACACTTGTTATTACTGGTGTTTTTGATTTTAGCCCTTCTGATAGGTGTGAGGTGATACCTCATTGAAGTTCTGCTTTGCATCTCCCTGGTGATTAATGATGTTGCACATCTTTTCAGGTGTCTGTTGGCCATCTGTATGTTTTTGCAAAAATGTCTATTCAGATCCTCTGTACTTTCTGCTGTTTTAAATGCAGTTACTGAGAGACCATTGATATTTGCATCAGGAATGAGGGAGTTAAAAACTCATTTGGGTAGTTTACTCACTCTATGTAAACATAATACAACTCAAATAAGTAGGTAGAAATCTATAAAACCGTTTGAAAGTTAAAGAATTTTTTTCCCTCCAAACTCTCTTTGCAGATGGCATGATGCTTTATGTGGAAAACCCAAATGACTCCACCCCCAAATTACTAGAACTCATACAGCAATTCAGTAATGTGGCCGGATATAAAATCAATGCACAGAAATCAGTTGCTTTCCTATACACTAACAATGTGACTGTAGAAAGAGAAATTAGGGGATCAATTCCATCTACAATAGCACCAAAAACCTTAGGATGCCTTGGAGTAAATCTAACCAAAGAGGTAAAGGATCTGTACTCTAGAAACTACAGAAGATTTATGAAGGAAATTGAAGAAGACACAAAAAGATGGAAAAACATTCCATGCTCATGGATTGGAAGAATAAACATTGTTGAAATGTCTATGCTACCCAGAGCAATCTATATTTTCAAAACCATTTTGATCAAAATACCAATGGCATTTTTCAAAGTGCTGGAACAAACAATCCTAAAATTTGTATGAAACCAGAAAAGATCCTGAATCACCAAGGAAATGTTGGGGGGGGGGGGGGGGGCGGGGAGCTGGGGGCATCATGTTGCCTGATCTCAAACTATATTACAAAGCTGTGATCACCATACAGCATGGTACCGGCACTAAAACAGACACTTAAATCAATGGAACAGAATAGAGAGCCCAGAAATGGACCCTCAATTCTATGGTCAATCAATCTTCGACAAAACAGGAAAAAAATGTCCAATGGAAAAAAGACAGTCTCTTCAATAAATGGTTCTGGGGAAATTGGACAGCTATATACAGAAGAATGAAACTCAACCATTCTCTTATACCATACATAAACATAAACTCAAAATGGATAAAAGACCTCAATATGAGACAGGAATCCATCAAAATCCTACAGGAGAACATAGGCAGTAACAGTTTCAACACCCGCCACAGCAACTTCTTTCAAAACACATCTCCAAAGGCAGGGGAAACAAAAGTGAAAATGAACTTGTGGGACTTCAAGATAAAAAGCTTCTGCACAGCAAAGGAAACAGTCAACAAAAAAGACAACCCGAGGAATGGGAGAAGATATTTGTAAATGATGCTACAAATAAAGGTCTGGTATCAAAGATCTATAAGGAACTTTTCAAACTCAATACCCAAAAACCAAATAAGTCAAAAAATGGGCAGAAGACATGAACAGACACTTCTCCAAAGAAGACATACAAGTGGCTAACAGGCACAAGAAAAAATCTTAAACATCACTGGCCATCAGGGAAATTCAAATCAAAACAACATTGAGATACAGCCTTACACTGTCAGAAGGCAAAAATTGACAAGACAAGAAACAATAAATTTTGGAGAGGTTGTGGAGGAAGGGGAACCCTCTTACACTGTTGGTGGGAATGCAAGTTGGTACAATCACTTTGGAAAGCAGTGTGGAGATTCCTCAAAAAGTTAAAAATAGGGCACCTCGGTGGCTCAGTGGATTAAAGCCTCTACCTTCAGCTCAAATCATGATCTCAGGGTCCTGGGATCAAGCCCAGCATCAGGCTCTCTGCTCAGCACAGAGCCTGCTTCCCTCTCTCTCTCTCTGTCTGCCTCTCTGCCTACTTGTTATCTCTGTCTGTCAAATGAATAAATAAAATCTTTAAAAAAAAAGTTGAAAATAGAGCTACCCTATTGAACTACTGGCTATTTACCCCAAATATACACACGTATTGAAAAGAAGGGCCACATGCAACCCCCAGCAAAGTCCACAATAGCCAAACTGTGGAAAGAGCCAAGATGCCCTTCAACAGACGAAAGGATAAAGAAGATGTGGTCCAGAGGCGCCTGGGTGGCTCAGTGGGTTAAGCCTCTGCCTTCGGCTCAGGTTATGATCTCAGGATCCTGGGATCGAGCCCCACATCGGGCTCTCTGCTCAGCGGGGAACCTGCTTCCCTCTCTCTCTGCCTACTTCTCTTCCTACTTGTGATCTCTGTCTGTCAAATAAATAAATAAAATCTTAAAAAATAAAAAAAGAAGATGTGGTCCATATACACAGTGGAATATTACTTGGCCATCAGAAAGGATGAATACCCAACATTTGCATTGACATGGATGGAACTGGAGGAGATTATGCTAAATGAAAAAGTCAAACAGAGAAAGACAATTATCATATGGTTGCATTTATTTGTGGGAGGTAAGGAATAGCATGGAGGACATTAGAAGGAAGGAAAAAATGAAGGGGAGGAAATCAAAGAGGAAGATGAACCATGAAAGACCACACACTCCGGGAATCAAACTGAGGGTTTTGGGGGTGGGGGGAATGGGTGAGCCTGGTGATGGGTATTAAGGAGGGCACGTATTGTATGGAGCACTGGGTTGTTACACACAAACAATAAATCGTGGAACACTACATCAAAACTAATGATGTACTGTATGGTGACTAACATAACATAATAAAAAAAATTTTTTGTCTCTTAACTATCAAGTAAGTTCTGGGAGGTTATCTTTTGCCCCTTCCCTTTCCTTGATTCTCCCCCCTCCAACCTCTCCTTCTGTCTCTTCCCTGCTCCTTTTTCTTATTCTCTCTCTCTCCCTCTCTCAAAGGTCCTATTCATCTGAATCTTAAGTGTAGTCACATTGGATCTACTGGAAGGTAATCACTTAGGACCTTCTTGTTCTTTGATAATACTTTGAATTTTAACCTATAGGAGGAATGATCCTAACTAATGTGTTTATAACCCACAAGTGAACTGGAGTGGTTCCCCATAGCAGTCTGCTACTAGTGGAGAGTATGCTTTAACTGTTTCTTATGGTTCATCAGGGAATAAGGCTACAATATACACAAGTACTACTCTATTTAAATGTCCTTCTGGCTTGTCACAAACACATCCAAAGCCACTTCATCTCACACTATGGATGCAGCCTGAAAATGAAAATCTCCTGGGGGTGGGGCAGGGGGGTTGGGGAGTTAGTCACGTCTTTGAAAGTGCTCTCTCTTAGAATAGGCTCTTTCATTGAGAGATATGCCAAGGACAACCTTAAGTCAAAGAAGTAGACTTATTTTGAGGGTTGTTGCGATGAGTTTTTAAACTTCATTTTAAAGACCGGCACTGAACACTAAAGAAGAAATTGGGAATTATGGCTCTATAGTCCTTTGTAGGAACAAAATGAGATTTTGAATTTTGGATTGTAATCCAATGATAGAACTCACTTAAGGAAGGTAGGGTACACATATGGCCCAAACTCTCCAAATCTTCCTACAGAGAAACGCATGGATGCAACGAGCATCCAATATTTCAGTGATAACGACAATAATGGAGTCTGGATTTTTCGTTTTTATTTTTTTTAAAGATTTTATTTATTTATTTGACAGAGATCACAAGTAGTCAGAGAGGCAGGCACAGAGAGAGAGGAGGAAGCAGGCTCCCCGCCAAGCAGAGAGCCCAATGCGGGGCACGGTCTCAGGACCCTGGGATCATGACCCCAGCCAAAGGCAGAGGCTTTAACCCACTGAGCCACCCAGGCGCCCCTGGATTTTTCATTTTAAAACATTCATGTGTATCCTGAAATCAGAAATATTACCTCAATGAAAATGTTTCTGCATGTGATGAATTGAGTCTTGTGTGTTACATAAGACTGATAAATCACTGACCTCTACCTTTAAACCAATAACACATTATATGTTAATTAATTGAATTCAAATTAAATTAAAAAAAAAAAAACAAAGTGTTTCTGAACTTAACCTATAAAATCTTTCTAACTAGTGTACTGAAATCTTCCAGAAGTTATACAATACTTGCGTCCACCCAAAAGCATTTTGAATTTTACCAGATTTGCATTTGTCTTTGTATGATCTTCAAACTACGTTGGTTTTCATGTTATATCCAACAGAAATCATCTGGAAGAAGATCAAAAGAAAGCTGTTCTTGAAATAGAAATTTATAGTATTTAGATGATTTATCGTATTCAGTGGGATCAGTTCTTTGTCTATAGTATCCTAAGAGCATATAACTACCCAAGAGTTCAAGGATAATAACACAAAATCCTCTATTTTTTGCATGCAAACTAAAATTGTCTTTCCAGAAGCTAAAAAAATCTAAATAAGTGATCATTAACCAGAATTTAGAAAGAGACGATGAATTCATGTGTGCCTGAATTGAGGGAGAAATGTGAGTGTAAACGGTAGAAAAAAAATCATGAGAGCACATCTATGGATTCTTGTATGTGGGAAGCAGAGAAGATAGTTAAAGAAAGCTCTAAGAATTTTTTCTCTAACATATGGGTTAACAGGACATCTTTAAACAAAATTTTTACTACAATTAATAGTTAAAAAATAAGTCAGGAAACTATGATACAAAGAACTGAAAAATCATTGTGGCTATTTTCAAAGAAGTAGCTATTTAAAAGCAGAAATGTCCTTGTATGCCTAATATAAAAGGGGGATTTAGATGAAATTATAATACTCATACACACTTGGACTATGCAAACATAGTGAAACAATGATACAGCTGAAACATTCCAGTGGTAGCGCTCTGGATCCGCCATTGCATCTCACTGTAGTCACCACTTTTAGGATCCTTATATAAAAGGCGAGAGAAGCAATATTGGATGATGCCAATCTATGAGTCTCTCCTGTGCGCAACACTGACTTTAGGACCAAAACCAGGGAGATAATATTCAAAACTCTTTGTACATGTGTTGTAAAGATGATGTGTACTTTTAAGATAAAACTTTTTAATTCTTTTGCATTTTTCTACAGCAGTACCCTATGCCTATTCACATGAGTGTATTTAGTGGTATTTTATCAGAAAGCATTGCTAAATAAACAAAAATTTCATTAACACTGTGGCAACTTTAAGTAAATCTTGGCCTGATGATATGCCCTTTAATTCCTAGTGCCTACTGCCTGAGTTAATCCATGTAAGTGAGAAAACATGTTTTGTCAGATTGTGTGAGTCTGACAATTTTTTGAACCAAACTAAAGTCTTTTGAGAATTGAATTCTATTTGCTTCAGGGGTAAAAATGAAAAAAAAGTGACTTTCTGGTTCAAAGGAAAAATGCTTAGAAGCCATATTTGAAAGGCTCATAAGGGGTCTTACACATCAAATAGCTCTTAGAAAACAACATTCTGATGAGTTAAGTGCAAATTAATTAGAAACATACAGATTGCTTTTTCCTTGCTATACACATGGGTTTCAAAGAGTGTTTGACGAAGTATGTTTGGAGTTTTCATGACCTAAAAAGCATAGTAAAGTAGTTCAAGATGTTTCTGTGAAACAAAGATACTTGTTTTCTCGCAGTGATCTTTCCAAACAAATACCTAATGAGCTCTTATTTAAAAACATTCAGGCTCAGGCAGGTACACCATTTTGTGTTCATCAAGTTTATCTAAGAGAGGATTTTTCCCTGCTAAGAAGCTGATTAAGTCATTATCAATGAATTCCAGCTTTGCAATGCTTCTGAAAGGGGAAACACACGTGAAATGAGCATGAAGACATGCTCACTGCAAATCTATGCTGTACTAGAAGTAGGATGCCATTTATGGGTGGAATCCCTGAGATGCTAAGATGGCAGACCCAGGAACAGCATTTCCAAGTGGTTTCCTGGATAATACCAGATTATGAGAATTTGACCCAAGTAGGTTGGCTATATGTCCACCAAGTGCTTATACCCAATTAACAGGGAACTACAACTTGTCAAAGATATTAAAGCAAATGAGCCATCATGGAAATGTTTGTAGACAGTCCTTCCCTCGTATCATTGCTAGAGAAAGTACTTTAAAATGTTATCATTAACAATAGTTATTGCACATCACTCATGGTGCTGAAACTTAATGCCATCAGAATGCCCAGAATATGTATCTTCAAACTCACCATTAAGGAAAAAAAAAAGAAGAAGAAGACGAAGAATGGAAAAATAAAGAGGGAGAAAAAGAGGTTTAAAGTGTGTAAAACACTACGCTTATATGTTTTGCTAAGCCATTTATTTTCTCTTAATTCTGTTCCCAATTAGCTAAAATAAAATTAGGATGGCCCTTTTAAAGTTGAACACACATGAAGCACTAAGGCCGTCCAGGAAGAAGTAACCATGCTCAGCTTCTTCAAACCCCTTAATTCTCATCCTAACATAAGGATTAGTTGGTTCATATTTTTAACTTACTATATAATAAGTGGTTCTTAAATTTTGCTCCCCCAGGATCCTTAGAAAGTCAGAAATCTCCCCCAACGATAACATATTTTTGAGGAATTCTGAGGTTAGGTTTTATATAAAAATTATGCCATTACAGGGCCCGTGGGTGACTCAGTCAGTTAAGCATCCAGCTCCTGATTTTGGCTCCGGTCATGGTCACAGAGTCATGAGATGGAGCCTGGCCGTCAAGCTCCTCACACAGCGTGGAGTCTGCCTGAGATTCTCTCTCTCCCACTATGCTATAAATACATACATTCATACATACAGACATAAGAAACTAATTAATTAATTAAGTCTTCTTTAAAATGTTGCTATCAAATTTCCAAATAACTGATAGGACTCCTCAAAAAAAGTCACCATTAAGACAGCTGTACTATTTAGTATAAGTTCCCTGGAGCCCCTTGAATAGAAAAGCCTCCAAAAGAGGTTTGGGGTTTTTGGTTTTTTTTTAGGTCTCCACTTTAAAGTTGAGTTTGGAGTACCATTTCTTTGGTTAACATGTTGGCATGCTGTATTCTGGGGGAGTTGTGGTAGCTCAGATATATTTAAGATGTAATATCAGTTCTACAATCAGCCAACATCGTCACACATATATTTTCTTGGCATTTAATTGCTCCAAAGTTCCACTTTTGGTTGAGGGAGATTTCAAGAGAGAACTAACAATGGATGAATATTTGCTTTCCTGGGCCCTAGAGGCAATGAATGTTCAAGTGGATATATTCCATCATACAGCCTTGCCTCAGAAAAATGGATTCGGTGGTTCACAGCCAGATATTTTTCAAAAAATATTTGTTGATGATGATTGCCCCTCTGTGGGACATATACAAGGAGACTTGCCATTTGTAATCCAAATTCAGTAATGCACTGAATTAGAAAGGGTCTCATGCTTACATTTTTCTTTTCATCTTACATCATCCCTTCCTACTGCTGAAATATTTCTTTGTTCCTAAATACATTTCAAACTTACTAACTCTCCAAATCTTAAGGTAAAAAATGAGTACCACAAGTCCCCAGTTTGCTGGCTGGTCATCTTTTAAGCATTTAATATGAAGTAGATAGATTTGCAATTCAGAACAAGCTCTCCTATGGCAGTACACAATATGCGTTGTACATTTGTGGTAGATCACTAAGGATACTAATTCAGTTGGGCATAGCCGCGTGGATAACATAGCTTCTGTCAGAAAATCTATTCTGTCCTCTAGTTAAGGACACGACACCAACCTCTGCTTGAACGAGAGATATGGGAAGAAGAAAGCAAGGCGAGTACTTATGGACATCAGAAGTGTGGTTCTTAAGAAGTGTAGCTACTTAAGAGATAGATTTTCTTTTAGTTCCTATTTCCCAAATGCTGTTCTGCCGTAACGGAAGTGTCCTAGGACTTGTTCAAATATGTTCTTTCATAAAAGCTTTCTATGGATAATGAACTTAAAGAAATGTTGGACTAAACATAATTAAACAGGTTTCCAACCTCTGGAAAAATCCAGAGGGATTTTGGGGATTTTTAACGGGAGACATCCTCTGAGAATCTCCAAGTTGGGGCTGAAGTGCTCTTGATTTATGAGAGTTTGGGACCTCTGAACAACGACCTAGGTCTCCCTGAACTAGTGCCTAGGTAATGCTCTGGTTATTCTTTGTTTAACTGTTCTCTTAACTGAAAGAGGGGGGGATGGTTGTCAAGAGGACCTCCCCCACAGAGACCCGGTGAAGTGCCTCCCAGCTGCCAGCTGTCCTATCTCTTTATACACCTAAAGCATTCATAAACTGGGGACTGACAAGATCCTCTTTTATTAGCCAAAATAATTTATAAAAATACGTGAGCACCACCTCATGTGGAGGCCTACAAAGTAATGCCAAAACAAAAAACAAAACAAAACAAAAAATTGAAAGGGAAATTGCTGTTACACAATCTGGCCAACACAGTTCTGTTGGCTTAAAAATAGGATTAAATCCTTAGCAGAGAATACTGCCAGCTGTACCGATATCATTAGTCCATTAATATTATTCCAAATACATCTGCCTAGAGACTTGACTAACACATACCAAAGCAATCAAGGTTTCAAGGTTAACACTGTTGAAAGAAAAGAAAAATACTTGAATGGGAAGGGAGAACAAGAGAAACCTGGTTGAGAATGTATCTTTACGTTTATAAGGTGCTTTACACATTTCGTACCAGAGTTTATAGACTAGACCACGCAGCGTGGTCAGAGGGCAATGCCAAGGCTCTGGATTGCGGCAGCCAGGTATGTGTTAGCAACTTACATATCAGAAGGTTATAGAGTTAATTATTTCTGCAGAGCACTGCCATTACTGCAGTTCAGACATCCCTGGAAGTGATTTCCTTTCTGCCAAAATGTCAGTGTTATAAAATCCATCCATCGCTTCCATGCAACTCTCAAGGAAGCAGCACGAGGCGAGTGAACGGCATCGCAGGGCACAAGGCGAGGAGGCAAGTTTGGGTATTTTGCAGATTACACAAATGGGAGAAAATCAGGTTTACAGATAGAGGGGCTGACTGCTTTTGTATTTGCTGTAACATCTCTGTGATTGAGAAGCAACTGTTCCAACCCAAGTCAAAATCCACGAAGAACCTAAGGCGAAGATAGAAGGAGGACCCTGACAGTGAAGTTTTAGAGCCAGCAAACATATACTTAGACAAAAGCCAATGCTGCCAGCTCTTTAATGAAGAGAGAATCTGAGTATAATCTAAATCAGAGGTTCTCAAACTTTTAATTTTTTTGTATTTCCTTTTTTTTTTAAGATTTTATTTTTAAGTAATCTCTACACCCACTGTGGGGCTTGAACTCACAACCCCAACGTTCAGAGTCGCCCACTCTACCAACTGAGCCAGCCAGACACCGTGGTTCTCCAACTTGTTAGCCTCGGGAATACATCCCCTCTTAAAAATCACTAAAGATCTCAAAAAACTTTATGTGGTTTGTATTTCCTGGTGTTTACTGTATGAGAAATTAAACGTAAGGTAGTTTTTGATATATGTATAAATTTAATGAGAAGAGTGACATTGTTTCACATTTTGCAAATCTGGTTGCTTAGTAAAAGATAGCTAGATCCTCTTACCTGCTTCTGCGTCTAATCCCCAGCAATGTCACTTGGTCTCTGAAAAATGCCCCTCTACTCGTAGAGAGAAAGCAAATTTGTTGACAAAGTACATAAGATTTTTGTACTATTATAAGAAAAGTTCTATCTTGCCGGCAACCTGAAAGACGGACGGGGACTCAAACTGTACTTTGAGAACCAATGAGCTAAAAACACTGTGTATTCAGCACAGTACAGATATGTACACATCTGGAGATATGGCATATAGATCAGAATTCTCAGGTTAGCTACTTACTAACCTGTAGGTAGATTGTTTCATAGTGTAAGTTCAAACACCCTTAACTGTTCATTTCTTCCAATGGTATAAAGCCTACGATATACATTGCAAGCCAGAAGGGCAATAAAGATTAAGAAAGGAAAAAAAAAAAAAAAAAGATTAAGAAAGGATCTCATAGCAAGCAGAGGCCTAACAGAGGCCTTCCCAACTGTCAGTATCAAATATCATACTTTCACATGTGGTTCTATTGTGTCCTAATAATGAGGTAGATGGAGTGAGCATTATTCTATTTCATAGATGAGAAAAGTGCACAGAGAGGGGGTAAGTGACTTATCCAAGCACCGTAACTAATCCGTGACAGAGCCGGGAACAGGTCCAGCCCAGTGCTGCTTTGGGCTTATCGCTAGGCCAACACACAATGCCAAAACACATGTTTGGAAAGTGAAAATTATTGCTGGGATGTTGTGTTGCCTGATTTGTTTCTTTATAATTCTTCACTTACTTGGCCAAAGGGCTGTTCCGGCAGATACATAGTTGGTGCTTTGCTATTATTTCGCTCAATGTTCCATTTTAATATTTTGAAAATGTGTAATTACTCCCTCTGGCCTTAATTTTCCTTACATGTGAAATTTGGACCAAAATACTGCAAAGGCTCCAGCAACAACGACATCTTAATAACTAATAAAACAAGGCAGATCAGAATCTGCAATTTCAACAAAAGAAAACAAAACAAACCAGTCCCCTCAAATTGGGAAAGTATGCAAAGACACTTGTGGTTTGTTCCAGGATAGTGGATGGTATTGGAATATTCTGGAAGCCAGACCATCACGGATGCTTATATCCTGCAACCCCGCAGGGAACATGCACAATACTTAACCCTCTCACGGCCCCACGTATATCTGCAATGTTTTGTGGACAGCCCTATATAGGTGAAAATGTTTGTCATTTTGGGAACCTGGGTACTAGCTCTGTCAATGCAAAACATTTCTGCTGTGTTTTAATAAGTATTGATTTTTCCAAAAAAGAAGTTACCATCTAAAGTGAAGGAAGATTGTCTGGGCGTCTGGGTGGTTCAGCCAGTTAAGCATCTGCCTTCGGCTCCGGTCCTGATCCCAGGGTCCTGCGTTGGGCTTCCTGCTCAGCAGGGAGTCTGCTTCTCCCTCTCCCTCTAACTGTCCCCCCTCCCACCTGCGCTCTCTCTCTGTCAAATAAGTAAATAAAATCTTTTAAAAAATAAATACGTAAATAAAGTGAAGGAAGCTTGTACTTTGTTTTGTCTGGAAATGTCCCAAAAATAGCCCATTGATTCAGAGGTGTGTTGTGGTACTGGTGTCGTCACAGCTGCCCACACTCAGAGCTGTGATACTCGTGTGGTCCTACACACTGGTGTGAGCATCTGACAACACCACCAGATCTACTGTCAAGAGACATCAGCACCTACAAGCACACTGACTATAAATCGCGTTCCAATAGTTTTCCTTTATATTATAATTAAGATGTTCTGTCAATACTTTAATTGGGTATGTATAGGTAGGTTATATTATTTGTGCTTTCCATTGTCGGATAATAAAGCGGCCCTTCCTGATTTCTTTTTTTGAATCGACTGCTGTCGCTGATAAGATCAAGAACCACTGGATTAATTTCACTTAGAAAATTCCCATCTTTTCTGCTCAAATTTAGTTCCAGATTCAGTATTAATAGATATTTCTCAAATTTCGATCCCCTTTGAAAAACACACTTATAGTTCCTCCTTTTGTATTAACAAAACAGTGTGCAAATAGCCTGCAATGTATCTGGCTAAAGAGTTTGACAAATTGGGGTTTGCGGGGAGGAGAATAGGATGATGTATTGGATCTATTTCAAAAGAAGTAATTAAAGATGCATTTGGTTGGTGTGCCTGGGTGGCTCAGTGGGTTAAGCCTCTGCCTTCGGCTCAGGTCATGATCCCAGGGTTCTGGGATCGAGCCCCACATCCGGCTCTCTGCTCAGCAGGGAGCCTGCTTCCTCCTCTCTCTCTGCCTGCCTCTCTGCCTACTCATGATCTCTCTCTCAAATAAAATTTTAAAAAAAAATGGGCTTCTTCCTTCCGTTGCTTTAAAAAAAAAAAAGATATATTTGGTTATCTAATTTATGCAGCTTCGAGCTCCTCTAAATTCAAAACCCATGACTGCCACCGCCAGCACCAACACCAAAGACAGACATAGTTGAGAGAAGACAATGTTCTCTCGGCTTTACCTATAACAAAGACAAGACATAGTTCAGAGCATTTATTGATTAAATGAGGGAAGCTATGGGGATTACTTGTACTAAAACATTCTCCTAAAAATTACCCCTTGCAACGTGTACCACAGGTTCAAAGTGAGTGTTCTTTTCACACACGAATGATCTTCACTTATAATTAAATACTGAAAAAAATTTCCATGACAAATGAGTGCCATTTACCAAAATTAGATAAAAGTCACTACCAAGTTTTAAAATCCCAATGAAGTTTTGATCAATGCATTCTACACAACAAATAATTGTGATATTTATTTTGCTACCTGTACATGAAGTTTTTCCTTGACGGTTTTCCTGAACCACACAATTATGTGAAGATAAATTTTCCACGCTTTCTGCAGTCTGAGATACATTTTTTGAAAATTGAAAATGAAATGACTTCTTAATCACGTCATTTTTCCCCTCTGGAAGACACTGCCTTTTTTACTTACTGTTTTAAAAACTGCCCAAATCAATACAACTTTCATGGTTGGGTACTAGCCTACTTGATTATGTTAGGGAAATATGTGCAGTGCTGGGAATAGCATTTACTTCTCTGGCTCTATTAGTTTTGTAGCAACGGTTCATTAACAGCATACGCCATTAATTTAGAATAAGCCCTACACTAATAATGACAATTGATTTCTTTGTTTAATTTCTCTACAACCAAATGACACACTTTACAATGAACCCCAATTTAAGGTCCTTTGGGAATGTGGATTACATGACACCTTTTTTTTTTTTTTTAAGATTTTATTTATTTATTTGACAGAGATCACAAGTAGTCAGAGAAGCAAGCAGAGAGAGAGAGAAGGAAGCAGGCTCCCTGCTGAGCAGAGATCCCGATGCGGGGCTCCATCCCAGAACCCTGGGATCATGACCTGAGTCGAAGGCAGAGGCTTTAACCCACTGAGCCACCCAGGTGCCCCTACATGACACCTTTTAAAAAGGTTATGTTTGATGACCTAAAGCACCTGATATTTTTCTCTTTGCAACATTTAAAATATAAAAGTACATCTAACTGAATGATTATAATTTGAATTATTAACTTTTCATAAAAAAGTAATAAGCATTTTAAAAAGAAAAAGAAAACTTCCCCACATAAATTTCCCTTTCAAGGTATGCTAACATCCATTTGTAATAAGCTACAATGCATAGCATATTCCCAGGTTTAAAGACATTATCTCCATCATTCTCTGTGGCCTGAAAGTCAACATTTTAAGATGTCAACAACTGCTCTCTCTGACTACACTGACCTCGAGCCAGTCAGACATTCTTTTCTGCTTCAACTTTTCAATTATAAAATGGATTGATGATATCTCAAAATATATGTTTTACATACATACTATTAAGGGGCCTTGTCAGCCAATCTGACTGACTACTATTCTTACAATGCTGTAAAAAATAAACTCTTGTTGGCATAAGCATAAATCCTGAGTGTAGAATCCCTGAATTCGAGTCCTGACTTCCCTACTTTTTTTTTTTTTAAAGATTTTACTTATTTGACACAGAGAGAGAAAGAGAGAAAGACAGCAAGAGAGGGAACACAAGCAGGGAGAGTGGGAGAGGGAGAAACAGACTCCCCACTCAGCAGGGAGTCCGATGTGGGGCTTCATCCCAGGACCCTGGAATCACGATCTGAGCTGAAGGCAGATGCTTAACTTCTGAGCCACCCAGGTGTCCCCTGACTTTACCACTTACAAACTGGATCATGTTGGTCATGTCATTTCACATTTCTGAGCGTCTTTTTCTGCATACATCAGAAATGATTAATGAAACATATTCTGCTTCACTCACAGGGCATTTATGAACATCAAATAAGAAAACCCATGCGATTTTCAAATCATAATAACAAGATGATGAATAGAAGGGACAAATATATTTCAAAGACCATGATGTGTTTTCTGCTCTCTGGAATTCTGAAACCACCAGCAGGTAGTCAAAATAGTATGATTTGAATGGAACATTATAAACTAAACAAAGTCACATCTATATGACTACTGTGAGTCAAAACAAGGATAAGCTGTATGGTCTACTAACTATAGTTAAGCCCCAAATTCAATCTCATTCCATCAGCCATAAACAAAGGAAGGACCTACAGTAATAGGTCTATCACATCAAATCTACCATTTCATTAGAACTTGTTAATTATTTTGATGTCTAGAATAATTCGTTGGGGATTGAGGGCAAAGGTAAGTTCTATACCTATGAACACGGTATAAACATTAGTTAGAATCGTGGTTTTGAGTTTTATGCTATAGGCCATTCCCCAACATGGATTTCCAGTCCCAACTTTTATCCAGAGTTACAAATATTTCCTCCCCAATGTGCTATGCATCTCAAACTGTACATCCAAAATCAAATACTTCCATTTCGCACTTAAATGCATTGGTTAGAGACTTTTTTCCCCCATTTTATTTTTTTTTAATTTCTTTTCAGTGTTCCAGAATTCACTATTTATGCACCACACCCAGTGCTCCATGAAATACGTGCCCTCCTTAATACCAACCACGAGGATCACCCACCCCCGCCCCTCCAAAACCCTCAGTTTGTTTCTCAGAGTGGTTAGAGACTTTTTGCTTACCTTTTCCGTATATTTCTTAAATAGTATGTGCAAATGTTCTACAGAAGCACATAAAACAGCAAAAGTGAAATAAAATAATCAATTTATATATGTCACTAATTCTTAGTAAATGGATCCACGCATAAAGATGAACTCATGCTAAAACTCTACTTATCTCCTCAAAGTCAAGCCTTGACAAGGAAAATACAATCATAAGGGAATATATTAATACCAGTTCCTCACAAATTGTACACCCAGTGTAACCCTCATAATTTGAAACAGAGAAAACAAGATGGAATCCACTTTCTAATGACTCAACTCAAATCAACTTTACCCCCACTGAGAAAAAGCCCACTGAGAAATAGTTATGCAACATACTTGCAAAGTCCAAATAGCACTGCAAAGAGACACTGGTTATGGAATGTTTTGTTAAGTGTGATGTGAATAATTAATAGATGAGAACATTTTTATTCCCTTCTAAGAGCAGCAGGAGATTAAGGTAACAGTATATGATGGCATGAGTGATTAGTTCTTTTCAGTATAAAAATGAGCTGCTTAAAACCCAATCCTCACGCCAACAGGTAACAAGTATAGCTCCTTGAGAAAAGAAGCTACATGTTCATGACGGGTGGCGAAAGCAATTAGATTGGCAGCAGTCTTTGTAGCCAGCTGTGAAGACGGTCAAGAAAGAGAACAGATAGAATCAGTTCCCAACAGTGGTCCAGGTCTTGAAACACAGTGAAAGCAAATTTCGTGTTTTTTTTTTTTTTTTTTTTGACTTCTGTATTCTCTAACTTCAGAAATATTTAGATGAGATGCTTCTATTAGAACAGAAAAGAAAAAGGATAAGAAAATCGACAAACTTACACTGACTTTGTAGCTCTTTGAAGACAAAAGGGAAATGAAAACTTTTCAATTTTACTTAAGGAAGGAGGACATAATACCGCTTTACAATTCATAAAACCTTTAGAATTTATCCTCAAAAAGGCACACATCAGTGTTAGACCCTAACACAGGATGGTTAAAACCAGATGGGAATCTATGAGAAAAATACATAATATATTAAAATCTAAAGGCCATAAATCATATTTTATTTCTTAGATTGGGTGGTGGTTACACGGGTTTGCATTTTATAATTATTTGCCTTGCTAAGTACTTATATTTTCTAAACATTTAGAGAAGTGGGTTGTGTTTCATAATTTTTAAAAGGTTATTTTAAAATGTTACAAGCTGGGGCATGTGGGTGACTCAGTCAGTTAAGTATCGACTCTTGATTTCAGCTCGGGTCTGTGGGATCCAGCCCTGTGTTCGTCTTCATGCTCAGCTCAGAGTCTGTTTGCCCTCTCCCTCTGCTCCCCCCCGCACCTGTGTGCTCTCTCTGTCAAATAAATAAATAAAATCTTTCAAAATAAAATAAAATGTTACAGGCTAAGGGAAGCCTGGACGGCTCAGTCAGTTAAGTGACAGACTCTTGGCTTTAGCTCAGGTCATGCTCTCAGGGTCATGATCTCAGAGCTGTGAGATGGAGCCCCACGCTCAGTACAGAGTCTGCTTGAGATTCTCTCCCTATGCCCCTCCCCTGTTCGTGCTTGCTCTCTCTCTAAAATAAAAAATAAATAAGAAAAATCTTTAAAAAAAAAAATTACAAGCTGAGGAATCAACAAAGTCCTCGTTGTAGTTAATCAGTGGCTATGTCTGCCCTATCTGAAAATAGACTTTGGCCAGTTAATTAGGGAGCTAGAAGCATCGTGCAGGTAAGATGATCATGCAGACCAAATAATGAATTTTATATATTCCATTAATTCTTGGCAAGTGGCCTGGGGGCAGGTATGACAATGAACTCACGCTGAAATGTACCCATTTCCTAAAAAAAGAAAAAGAAAAAAGTCTTGACATAGACAAACAAATTCTAAACGAATACTAATACCAGTTTACAGCAAACACCAGGGTACACATCCAGTATAACCCTCTTACTTGGAACCGAAAATAAATGAAATCTAACTTACTAGTGGTTCCTATGACTTACTTAACTTACCCTACGCTAAGGGGAAGCCCGCTCTTGTGGGGTATACCAGCTACCCAGCAACTCACTTCTCTGTCCTTCAAATTCACACCTGGAGATATTACTTCAGACATGTTCCTGGTAGACAAATCGGGTCCTGATTTACATTCCTAGGTCACAGAGCATGAAATCTCAGTGCCCTCCAGTCTGTGTATAAATATGAAAAGGTAAATAAATGCAGCCACCTATATAGGGACAAGAAACAGTGCTTACTGCATTAAAGAGTGTGCAAAAAAAGGTGGGGGGGGGGCCCTGGTGGCACAGTTGGTTAAGCATCTGACTCCTGATTTCACCTCAGGTCGTGATCCCAGGGTTGTGAGATCAAGCCCCGAGTTGGGTTCTGAGCTTAGCAGGGGGTCTGCATCAGATTCTCTCCTCCTCTCCCTCTGTCCTTCCTGCTTGTGCTCTCTCACTCTGAAAAGAAATGAATAAACCTTAAAAAAAAAGTGTGCACATTACAAAGTTCTGTGACATCAGTGAGTCTCCCAAATTTTTTGATATATAGTTGCAAATGCAGGGATGAAGATATGGCATCTAATATTATGTCTGATAATGAAGCACAGTAGTCTACATAGAAGCGTTGGTAATAGGGGTTTTTAAATCTCCGTCTATAAATACTCTTTTCTAACCTACACTGAAAAATGTCTGAAGGAAAGAAGTGTCAACACACACTCGTACAATCATTTGAATTGAAAAACTATGGCAGCAGTTAAACTGAATGAGTAACCTATTTCCTTTCCCACTGTTGAGCCCATCCCCCTGTGAAGTGGATTGCCTGGCATTCAGAGCCACCAGATGGAAAACACAACATTGTGCAAAGAGCTACTGACCTTGGCTGTTTGGGGATCATGGAACGTGATTCACTTTGAATATTTTAGGATACGATTGCCTCTTGGATTCTCATCATCTTTTTTATTCCTCTGTCTTCTATCTTTAATTACAGAATCACAGATTTAGGGATGTTACAAGGCACAGGATGAGTCAGCAAAATACACATTTGCTTATTTTGAACTTCCCCTGTTTTCAGTAAAATTTCTTGTAAGAAAAAAGTATAAAAACCGGATGTCCAAAAAAAAAAAGAATTTTGAGGGGCGCCTGGGTGGCTCAGTGGGTTGAGCCTCTGCCTTCGGCTCAGATCATGATTTCAGGGTCCTGGGATCGAGCCCTACGTCGGGCTCTCTGCTCAGCGGACAGCCTGCTTCCCTCTCTCTCTGCCTGTCTCTCTGCCTACTTGTGATCTCTGTCTGTCAAATAAATAAATAAAATCTTTAAAAAAAAAAAAAGAATTTCGACTCTGCAAACATATTTTAGAAAAATGGAAATATATGAATGAATGAATGAATGGATGAATGAATGAATGGAAAATAAGGATAGGTCAGTGTTTTTCTTTCTGAAAGGGCTCATTAGCCTGTCAGGGACTATCTTGTTATGACCTTTCAACTAAGAATATCATTCTGGTTTGATAAATTCCTGTATTTTGGTGAGGCTCAATTCCTTTTCTTGTAAGGTATTATATTAGTGAAGTGACAACAGCTACTATAACAGATACACCCTAAAATCTCAGTAACTTAACACAAATCTCAGTGGCTTAACACAAGTTTATTTTTCGCTCCTGCAGATTCCAAACACTTTTCTTGTGCAAGGGTGTCTCTGTGCCAGAGGTTAATTCAACAATTCTCACCATGGAAGGAGGGCATGAATTTCCGGCAGACAGCTAGCTGTCTCTTCCGTGGAAACTGTGTTTTTAGGAAATCTCAGCTTACCAGGAAACTCAAGTCATGAGTCCATATTCCCCTAACTTGGCAAGGCTCTTTCTTCTTGGTTGTGAAACAGCCACAAGCAGAATCTTAATAAATTATAGAAGAGCTTGGAAAGATTGCCATTCTATAGCTAATGGAACACTCCAGAAGAGAAGTAACTATGGTATGTATATGCAAAAGGATAAATGTTAGACACAAATTTTACACACCAAAAGGAATTCTGATAGTTTTCATAACAGATGTGAGGTGAATTATGCTATGAATGTGTTAATACATGAAACTTATTCTATGGCGCCCCTAAGAGATCATCTGCATTCATTTTGTTGATGTTTGTCTTGTAACGCATGAGATGGAGAAGTTCAGCTGTGTAGCGTGGAGGATGGCTTCAACAGAAACATGGAAGTTTTTCTGGATTCTTTATGAAAGTGGCAGCAAAGGTCTGATAGCGAAGCTTCTGTCTTATTTCTTCCCACTCATTCTCACAGATTAGACAATGTCCTGTCTAGTTCATATGTGTTATCCTCTATCCCATAGATATAAACTAGGCTATTGGTCATTGCATATCCTTTCTGGCATAAAACATCTCACCATGACCTGTTAGGTCGAATCTAAGTAATTTGAGTATATGACTGATATATTGATTCTGGCCCATTTGGTACTATCACAGCCACAATGTAGTGTTAAACCCTAAGATTTCCATGTTGATGGGGGCAGAGGATTTTTTGCAAAGAAAACTAGAGACGTCTGATGAACATCTCCATATTAGGAACAAAGATCGCAGTGATAGGCTGACCCTTTCCCCAGTGGCGTCATACCTACTGGATGCCGATGTTGAGAAATAATGGTGACAAAACATTCAAAAGGTACAACCCTGAGGAAGGGGGATTCACTGATCTGCAAAGAACTCCCACAATGAGGCAAATAATCAAAAATGTTCAGATTCTACCATCAGATCAGTCTCTTGTCTTCATTATACCTTCCCAGGATGCCAAGTTATCATGAATTTTACAAATGAAAGGCTGGTACATATTCGAGCCAACTACCTTTCTAGTAACTGCTGAGAAAATGAAAAGGACTGGTTCTCATCCTGATTATTCCATTTAGATAAACTTAATTGCGGTTCTTCACCGTTCCATTTAATCAAAAACTATTCGGTGTTAACTATGAGCTAGATACTGCTTGGTCCCACAGAGACGATATTTAAAAACACATGAAAACTCTAAAATAATGCCTCTTCCTTTATGGAACTGATAATCTAGGGGAGGGGACAGATAAATAAATATTCCCGTAAATACAGAAAGCAAGCCAGTAGAAGTCTGAGGAAGAAAATGTACACAGCCATGAAAACACATGAGACCCTGGGGGCCAGGGCCTTGAGGTTGTTGGTTTCAACATGAGATCAAAGGATAAGTCCGAGTAACCTACGTAGTGGCAGTTGGAAGCAGAAAGCTAGGGTGTAGACAGAAAGACATAAAATGATGTCAAATGGAACAAAATTATACGACTGACAGAAGGCTGATCACACATAGGCTTAGAAGCCGCATCAGGGGATCCCCATCTTTGCACTTAGCAAGCAATGGGAAGACACTGACTTCATCGGACTTGTATTTTACCAAGGTTAACCTTGACTCCATGGGATGCCAAGAAAACCACCAGGGAAGCTATTTCCTTCACTCTAACAGGTTCCCCAAGTTTTCAAGCCAGCCCAACTTAATTATGCAGTGGAAAACAACTTCTTTATAAAAAAAAAAGGAGTTGAGTTTCACATGCCACCAATTTTGCTGATGTTATTAGGCTTCTTACAAAATGCTGATATTTCTCTCTGTATTAAACAACACGTGTAGACTGGAATAGACCCACCAGCTCTCGGCTCGGTGTGCTTCAGGTTAAAGAGACTAAGTCCTCCATTCCCCTGCTTCCCTGTCCTTTCTGCTTACCCCCAAGATCCAATTTTCATGAAAAGTGACGGCCCACTCGTTGATCTTCACATCCTCCTAGCAAGCAAGCCTTTGAAATTTGTCGTGACAGAGCACCCGGCATCACACCCGTGCGGGGAGCCCGCAGCCATCTCTGAACCAGGAATTGTCTCTCCACTGGCAAATTCCTTCTGCCTCGAATGCTTGACCCATTTCATAAACAAAGCATGTTAGGAAATGCGGTCCAGCCCTTAGCCTACCCATGGATTTCCATGGATTACTTACCTTCCAGAAATTAAAAGACTTCTATAATCGTGAGTTCTGGCGGTATCAGCAATATTACAATGCCAGAACGTCTGTTACACATCTGGGTGAAAATTAAACATGATTTAAATTCGAGCTTCTAAGATTTATTTCTCCCTGCTACTATTATACAAAACTGCGATTAATATGCGGTGAAATGAGACATCTACAGCATCGCTAGTAAAAGCCTTTAAGTGGTAATCCTTCTGAATCCATTCTTGTAATAGCCGAACATTTGCTGTACAAAACCAATGAAATTCACACATGCTGCCATAGAGTAGTGGAGCGATTACGACAGCATATTTCCCCCCCGAAGTACCCTAGGCTTTAGATGATTAGAGAATGGTCTTATGTTTTAAACTTCCTGCCAACAATATGGCTTTTAGTTGCATTGGATTGAGGACAAATTGTAGTATAATGTATGTTGACAGTTTAATAACAGGGGTTACTATCCTTGGTGTACTTTATGATGTAATACATCCTTATAGGTGTCTCCAGAGAGTTGTGCTATGATTTTCAAGGCACAGAAAATTCAATAAACTAAAACAGTCTGAGTAAGATTTCTGCCTTCTGTATACTTTGGACATTTTCCTAAAAAATAAATAGGTGCTACCCTTCTAAAATATTTTTCTGACATGCCTTTTCTGTTTTTCTTCTCAAGCTGTAGATTTTAAGATTGGAATGGTACAATTCTTATTAAATTATACGTTAAAAATATAAAAGTCTCTTTCTTTATATGATAAACAGTCTTTTCTAGGTCTCAGAGGTAAAGTTCCTTTTCTATAAAAAGCCATAATTGTGGTTTTCAGAAATCTCATTAAATATTTAGGTCTTTTAGAGCACAAGTGTTTTCTGTTGAAGTTTAAACACATTTAGGCTAATTATTTCTAATGTTTTGACCATTGTACAAATACTTCGAGTATTAAATGGCTAATAGCATAAAACAAAATAACAAGTCTTATGTGAAAAATTCATATAATTACTCCTGGATTTTCTTTTCTTCAAGATACTTCTGGGTGAAACAAAAATGGCAATATAATGTATTTTTAAAGTGATATGAAACATTAGTATTAAACGAAAGCAAGTCTAAATACAGATGTGACTTTATGTAGCCTTATTCCCTCTCCTTGCATTTATACAAGTTTAAACACAAAAAAATATTCAAGCTCTTAAGCACGCTAAACCCACTGTGATTTCACAATGGACAATTGTCTGGTATTTCAGTAACTTCCAGAAAAGAAACATACTATAATCCTACAAGAGATATTCTCCCAATACTACTTTATTTAAAAAAAAAAAAAAAAGACTCAGTAATTTTATCACCCACCTGTAAGGTGAAGGTACAGAAAATGGCTATAAATCACTATTTTCCACAACTACCATCCTTTATATAGTCCTCTCTTAAAACAAAAACAAAAACAAAACAAAACAAAAAAACCCCACTAGACAGTATGGGAATCCAGAAGAACATTAAAGCAAGTTTCCTGTCCTAGAGGTAATATAGTTTTTTTTTAGGAAGTACTTCCTTTGTTGCAGATACTGTTAAATTATTTGGTGTACATTATTTCCTCTACTGCTCCAAACTACCCCAGAGGATAGGTTCTTTATTATTATCCTCATTTTACAGATGAGGAAAGAGCATCCAGAAAGGTCAGTGGTTGACCTCAGATTTTACACCACATACATGGTAGGATTAGTATTCTAAGTCTAGCATTCAGAATTCAGACCCTGGAACATACTGCCTCCCTCACTGGCCAGGCAATTGATTTAGATTTCTTAAAAAGGCACATGTGGGTGTTTTCATTAAAAACAACACAAGCCAATATAAAGAATACTGAACGGAGGTAGATTGTATGTGGCTTTTATTGGTTTGAGGACTAAGAAACTCAATCCCTTGGTAAATCCATTTGGAGATCCCTTCATTTCAGGTGTTCACCCGACAACTCAACATTATTATTGCTCTTGAAACTCATGCTACTTAAATTATCTGATTGCTATCGTTATTACTGCATTTTCTAGTGGCAATGCAGAACCAAACTGTCTGTGTGTTCAAAGCAAACATATACAAAATAATCAAGGTTTTTGTGAGACCCTGAGAGCTGAGACAAGGTGATGTGAAAAACAAACTGCAGTAGAGTATGAGGCTCAAAGCAAAAAAAAAAAAAAAAAAAAGTTCATGCCCTTCACTTCTAGCCCTCAATTCAATTCCAGTGTCTTTCTTGCGTTTTCTAATTTTTTTGGCCCAGGGTTTGTGCGCTTTCCTCCCCCGCCCCCAGGGGTTCCAACCAGGTGTGGTTGGAAGAGGTCCCAGCAGAGAGCAGAGGTCTGAGGATTACCGAAGTGGTTTTCTTTTTAATCACTTATAAAAACAGAGACAAAGCCAATCACCAGCCATGTGATTTGCTCCAAGTCTCCGGGTCTCTAAATTCCCTGAAGAAAGCTAGAATCAGCACTTTTCCAACAGCGTGGTGTGTTGAGCTTCAGTCAAGTCTGAGTGCCATCCTGCTCTGGGAAGGGGAGAGAGGCAGAGGAAAAAAAGATACCACTTGACACCTTCATAAAATGGAGACCAGACTTGAACTACTGTCCTGGAGCACAGGGTATGTGCCTATGTGTCTCTACTCGTCCCTAGCACTTTGAAAATGTATTCCCGCTTTATTTCCTGGTTGATGAAGCTTAACACAATCTCTATTCCTTCCTCTCATAGCTTCTGATTTTCCTTCCGCGGGGTTTGCAATCAGAAAGTACTCCTTAAACGCTAAATTAGGAACAGAAGATGAAGAGACTGAGATAAATCTGATTGCATTGGTCCTCATTGAAATGTAATTAACTAGCATTTAAATAAACACTCCCTAGGCAATTGCAGAGAAAGGGGCAAAGCCCTGAAAGGCAAGTCAACAGTTTTAACACCCTAGTGGCCAAGCATTCTTGGGAATGGTAAGCGGTCGCCCAAGAAATCCCCACCCCCAACCCCAGAACCAAGTACAAACATCATAAGGATGAGCCCAAAGGATTAATTTCATTTTATTGTGTATTTGCAAGTTTCAAGACTTTAACCCAGGCAACAGCCTTCATTCCTACCCACCCCAGCCATCCCACCCCGACCTTAGAAGAGAAAGCAATCTGTAAACTCAAACCAAATGTTTTCCATGTCTTTTCCTCTCAAAAACATCAGCAGACTTAGTCAAGCCGAGGCAAGGTGCCAGCCGCAGCTAGATTTCACTAACCCTGAGATGAGGGAGTTGGCTGTGTTCCTCTGAGGCTTGCACAGAATGGTATTGAAAGTAATGAACACACAGAGAGACCCTGCAGGGCATGACGTGGTTTGTGTTTACGCCTCATTGGAACACTGTGGGTATTAGCAACTCTTCCAAATCTTCACGTGTATGGTGTCCTCTGGTTTTGCACACGTACTAACTCACTTCTCAACATATTTAGGCTTCTTTTCCTTGCAAATGCCCACTCGTCACACTCCAAGCTTGCATCTGTCCTCCTCACCCCTCTCCCCCAAACTATACTCTAACCAATATGATGGATGCTTTCTAGTCCCCTTTCTAAACAAGGTCCCTGGTTCCTTGGGGCAGATGATGGCTAGGGTTACATCCTAAGGTGATATGGACAACTTGAGAAATTTCAAATTCCATTGCATGAATTATAGGTACAGGTAGGATCTAAACTAAAGGTTTATTAATTAATGTAAGAAATGCAGCTTAATATTACTACTAATAAGTACCTAATATTTTGGTTGGAATATTCACAGTCATTAGGAACACTGAAGAAATGTTGTACACATAGTTTTACGTTCAAAGCTATATGTATGGGATAGGTATACTTAGAGAATTTGAAACTAGAGAGAATCAATAGTCCAACCTTCACTATTCATTGAAACTTAATGATTTTTGTCCAATAATGAAACTGACGTGACTGTTAACTTTATGAAGAAAAGAAACAAAATTAAAATGGCGCTGTGGTAATTCACTTGGTCTCTTTCATCTAGTCCTGTTTTATTTATACTTGCGTTCTGTAAGAGGCACAGGATACACATTATTTTTTTTTTAAGATTTTATTTATTCATTTGATAGAGAGAGATCACAAGTAGATAGAGAGGCAGGCAGAGAGAGAGAGAGAGAGAGGGAAGCAGGCTCCCCGCCAAGCAGAGAGCCCGATGCGGGACTCGATCCCAGGACCCCGAGATCATGACCCGAGCCGAAGGCAGCGGCTTAACCCACTGAGCCGGGACGCCTGGGTGGCTCAGTTGGTTGAGCAGCTGCCTTCAGATCAGGTCATGATCCCAGCGTCCTGGGATCGAGTCCCACATTGGGCTCCTTGCTTGGCGGGGAGCCTGCTTCTCCCTCTGCCTCTGCCTGCCACTCTGTCTGCTTGTGCTCACTCTCGCTCCTCTCTCTCTCTCTGACAAATAAATAAAATCTTAAAAAAAAAATTTTAAATGGCTTGTAAAATAACAGGACAATATTATAAAGATTGTATTAACAGTAAGTTAACAATACAATCCAGAAATACAGAGCAACATGACACAACGTTCTCTCACACGTGACTCAAATCAGTTGAGGGGGTCTTCCGAATAAAACTAGAATATATGTGCATCTACTAAAGTTTTGGCACATGGCTGAATGATTTCCAAGTGAAATAAAATCCATTACTGGAAGAAAAGAAGTCACTAGAAAAATCCATGGTCATTACATGGTTAATATTAGTCCCCTAATAGGAAGGTTACTTCCCATTAAGTCCAGACTGGGAGGACATGATGATCTTTTTACACATAATAGCAATGTACCAAATAAGGAACTGATTAGATTACAATTAGAAGAGCTAAATTGCAAAGCCCTAAATATATAATTGGCAGGGTTCCTCCAAGTTGAAAGTGCTGATATCCAATACACATCAGCTCTGGCTTGGCTTGTCTTGTTAGGTAAACAAAATGTGTCTTGCCTGTCATTGTCATAAAATATTAATGCACTGGAAGTCTCTAAACCTTGCTAAGCATAAGGCCTATTATCACACTTAAGAGCAAAGCAATCTAATAAATCGCTGGCTGTATAAAAACGAAGTCAGCTGGCAGAGACAGTAATCTCCCTAAGGGATAGTAAGAGCCTCATCTTCAACTACAGCAGCTGCAGTTCCAGAGAAATTATGTTTCTTCTGCTTAGTAAAAATACATTTGTGCTGAATTCTGTTATTTAAACTCTAATGGAATCATTAGGAATATCCATACATTATGAGTAATAGAAAATTAACTAAGAAAATCATCTACAATGCTGTCATATAATAGGCACGGTATTTTTTATTAGGTTTGAATTTTAGGCAGCTAAATCTGATGTAAAATCAAGCTCTTTATTACTAATACCCATTTCGAAAGAGTAGGAACCCCCAACTCATACATAAATAATCATGTGTAAACACTGAGCACTGAACTACTATCCCTACTTGAAAGCAACTGACTTGTTTTGCCCTGGTAGGAGGTCCTTCAGGCAGTAAGTAAACATAAATGCAACATTGTTGCTATATGTCTTCGAAACGATTATAAAATTGCTGGCATGTTGCTATTTTATGCAACACTTAACCATTCTCTGAAAACCCTAAGAAAGATGTATTTCAGAATGGACCATACCTTTACTTACCACCACCACCCCAATATATGCACACCTTAAATTAGGCAAATCAACATATTTCCAGGAAGAGAGAAAAGACAAGCCCATAGATTTTTAAAATAGTAATGACACGTAATAATGTGTATATTATGTCATTTTAACTTCATGATAACCCAGTAAGGTAAGCACAGCTGTCACGTCCATGCCAAAAACAAAGAAACAGATCATTCGCCCCAAGTCAATCAGTCCACGGTAAGCACCATTACTTCTTAAATGCTACTCAACTTACTTTGAACACCACACCTCTAAAGGCAGTCCGGTTTTTGTTGTTGCTGTATTTTATCTTCTACTCACATCACTACTCTACTACTCATCTTGACAAAGACAGTGTTTCAAATTCTGAAAAGCATTTAGCCTACCAATATGTAATCGCAACCAAGGGACGGTAACTTGAGGTTACACGATGAATGGACAAAGTGCACCTTTCACTGGACATTTAGTAATAAAATGCTGATGACCTACACATGTGGAAAACATGAACTACAAAAAGCCTGCCATACTTAAAAGGAGTAATAGGAGATGAAAATGTATCTGAATCAGAAGGGGAAATATGCCCTTCCTTCCATGGCACAGGGATCATGGGCTTTACACTTACCCGGAGACTAACTAACACAGGCACTTAATATGCGTCTCTCATGTGTAGGGTGATGGTGCCTCAGAAAAGAAACACCATCCTCTCCAATGCATGTTTAGGGTTATAACATTCCTGATAAGGCCATGCCATTCCCTCTACATTGACAGTAACCTTTGCATTGGAAAAACTAAAGAGAAGTACCATTAGAATAAAGTATGCATTATTTCCTCACTTAGGAAAAACTACATCATAATCAATGTGAAGCACAAGGATCTCCAGTGGTGTGAAAAGTGGGTCTGGAAGTTCACATTTACTGAATAAATGGTAATAAGATGACCAGCCGACAACGCAATCACCTCTCTGAATTCCTCACACTTAGGTCCTCTTCAGTCAGCCCATAACTGTTGCTAACCTGCTCTGTGTGTAACCTAATGGGAGCTGCAGAAGTCACAGAGGCGATTAAGATTCAGTGGCTGTCCTCAAGGTGTCCATACCTTTGTTAAGAAAAATTAAATTAAATTAAATTATGTACTCAGATATGTTACTCATAGGGACAAAGTGCCCAGTGACATGCAAGATGCAAACAAAACAAAACTATCTTGTAATCTTCTGAAATCAAATCTAATCTAGACTCCAAGACTTTATTTGCCCCTGGTGGCAAGAAGGGCATCAACTTCCACATTGGCTCCTTTCTTCATTGTTTTATTTGGTCCCTGGACAATGGCCGATCACCTTGGGCCTTAGCGCACGGTGGCCATTCTCCACATCACAGTTTGTTCTGTGGCAGTCGGCTGATCAGGCACGGACCCTCGGAGCTGAGTCATCTCTCCTTATTTCTCCTTCCAGGGAACAACCACTGCTTACTGGCCCGTTTTGAGCACTCTCCACAATGTCTCACGTTAAGGTGTGACATCCAAATGACTTTCCCTTTTCTACCTCCCCCAAACCTGGGACACGATCTGTGTGCCCCTCTCCTTTCTCCTTTATTGAGAAGTATTCCCTCGTGGGCACTACCAGCCTCGTTCTTCTTACTGTGTAAAAGATGCAACAGCTCTCCCTTGGTTGTTTCCTATAACAGCTGAGTATGGTAGTACAGAGAAGTGCCGGGTGACGCATCCAGTCAGGCTCCACACTCTCAAATGGGAAAATACCTGTTACCTATTCCGAGGCAAAAAGAAAACATAAAAGTCGATTTTTTCAAAATGCAGCAATACCCTCTTCTTCTCCCCCAAGGACGACACCCACTCCTTTAGAGGCAGCAGAAAACAAAACCATGGTTGATTTGGTGCATCCTGCAATTTTAAGTTCTCAATATCTTACCCTGTTCCACCTTGACCATAAGCATTCAACAAGCATGGAGATGAATTTCTAGCTAAGTTCTTCAACTATACCATGCTCTTTCATGATCCTATTTCCATATCTGTACATGACATTTTCTCTCCTGAAATGAAAATGCTGAATTATCAAGTCTCAGCTCATATGTCAACATTTCTATTAATTAATTAGTAACTTCTCTAGGCAAAGAGACTTTCTCTCTTCCCTTCTATAGCATTTTAATGTTACTACTATAATATACTTGAGATTATATTATAATTACCAGTTTACAGATTATCATCTCCTAGTGGATATGCACTATTTCTATTTTCTTAAAGATTTTATTTATTTGAGAAAGATCAAGCAGGTGAGAGAGAGTGGGGCGGTGGGTGGGGGAGAATCAGAGGGAGAGGGGGAAGCAGACTCCTCGCTGAGCAAGGACCCAGAGGCCAGGCTCAATCCCAGGACCCCAGGATCACGACCTGAGCCAAAAGCAGACATTTAACCACCTGAGCCACCCAGGTACCCACACTATTTCTATTTTATAAATATGTTTCCAGTAGGACAAAGGTCTCAACTTTGGAACACCTCGGATGATAATAACAGGATGGCAAAGAGGATGTGAAGGCAAAAAATAACCAAGATCCAGACTGTACCTGAGGGCAATACCCGAAAATATTGACTAATCATTTGAGAAATCTATTTCAGTATTTAGACCTGATGGGTTCCCACTGAATCACATTGAATCTAGATGCCAGCTGGTGGCTTATAGTTTAGAGACAGATGTGTGGTGAGGGCACTTAAGTGTCCCAGCCAAGTAAACCAGAGAAAGGAGTAGGAGAAGAGCCAAAAAAAAGAGCTCAGCTTTAGGGCCTAAAGAGTTTTTCCTTTGCATCCCTTTACAACATTAATCATCATTCATAGTGGTAATGGTAGTAACAATTATTAGTATTACTGCTAATATCAGGAGCAGTGAAGAAAAATATCTCACAAAGCCCCAACATACTTCCCTCATAGCCTATTAGCCAGAATTAGCTAAATGAAATAACGCACTCAAATATGTTAATACTGGAAATGAAATGCTCAGTGACTCACAAAATATTAAAATATTATATTTCTTAATTTTCCTAAAAACATCTAATCTGAACTCTGAGAACCCATTCACCAGTGGAGTCACAGTGGTTCCTTCTCTCTTGTTTTCTTTGGTCCCAGACTTCATAATTAAACCTAAGTCTTAATGCATGTACTCATTCTTAGAGTCATCTTATCACTCCTAGATGCCCATAGTCAACGGGGCTTTCTGAATTGCCTTAAATCAGTAACGATGCATTCCCTACCTTTGGGTGCATCATCACACGAAGTAGGCAAGAAAGAAGTGGAAATGGTAGATAGGTAGGTCACAAAGAGTATCTACCATAATCAGACTGAAAACATATCCCTAAAATCCCTTCTTGGTAATTTGGCTAAGATCGAGTAAAAACAGATGTCCCAAAACATCAAGAAAAGGTAAAGAGATGGTAAGATGAAAGAGAAGTTGTAAACGTATTGAGAATAGAAATAGAAATGTCAACATAAGTTGATAAATGAATTTTATAGGGAATGAATAAATAAATAGAGGGAAAAACATTTTAGAAAAGGTAATGACTTTAAAATTCTCCGAATTGAAGGAAAATGTTAAGACCTTGGATTGAAAGAACACATAATTGCAAACTTGGTAAGATTAGGACTAACCTACACTGACACACGCTCTGATGACAATTAAAAACATCAAGCAAAAATAAAAAGTCCCAGGGAGGAAAATCCAATCACTCATAGAAGAGTTAGAATTAAACTGACATTGAAATTTTCAAGGACATCACAATCAAGAAGGCAACAGAGTGTTGAAAGAAAACCCCATGATACTGGAATTCTATATTCTATTCAACATTTTCTTTCAATGTAAGTGTGAAATAAAAATATTACTAGGCAAAAAAAAAAAAAAAAAAAAATTACCTGGCAAAAAGGACTTCAAAAAGTTAATCACACAAAAACCTATCTGACATGTTCTTCAGCAAATAAAGAATTAGATCTGGGAGGATGCTGCAAACACATGGGAAGGAAGGGTGGTTAAATACCTTACTTACTAAAAAAGCTAATTAGAAAAAATTAAGCTTTAGCATAAGTCATTTTTTAAATATTTATTTATTTATTTATTTGAGAGAGAGAGTAGGGGGAGGGGCAGGTAAGATTATCTCTAACAAAAAAAAAAAAAAAAAAAAAATATTATCTCTAACAGACTCCCACTGACCACGGAGCCCAATGTAGGGCTTGATCCCACAACCCTGAGACCATGACCTGAGGCAAAACCAAGAGTTGAACACTTAACTGACTGAGCCATTCAGGTACCCCTAGCATAAGTCTTAATAAAAGATAATCACTTTTCAGAGCAGCAGAAGAAAATTCACCTTACTCAGTGAATATTAGGAAAATAGGGGAAGGAAGGTGGGGGGATATAATAAAACACTTTTAATAAACTAAAAAAACAAAATATGTCAGAAGTCCCAATGTAATAGTAATTAAAAGAAATGGAAATGGCCTTTATCACTAACCAAAAATCTCTGGTGGATTTTTTAAAAGATTCCCAAATATTAAAATGCAAAATACATGAAGTTTGCAAATCAAGGGAGAGAAAAAAGATGACTGCACACAAACATGGGCCAAAAGAAATCCAGAACCATACAAAATAATTTAGAATAAAAATAATCATGAGGATGGGCACCTGCGTGGCTCAGTTAGTTAGGCATCTGACTCTTGGTTTTGGCTCAGGTCATGATCTCAGGATCATAATATCAAGCTTCAGGTCAGGCTCTGCACTCAATGGAATGTCTCTCTCTCTCTGCCTTTCCTCCTGCTCACACATTCTCTCTTTCTCTTTCTCTAAAATGAAATAAATAAAATCTTTACAAAATGATCATGAGAAAAAATAGAGATATTATATACTGGCTATGTATAATCATCATGGATCTATCTTCATATTAACAGTGCAGTCGAAAATATTATACAACAGCTTTGACAGACCTAAAGGGGAAAATGGATAAATCAACAACTATAATTGGAGATTATTGACTAATTACTGCCAAAAATGCTAACAGACCAAGAAAAAGCAAATATATTCCTTACTGATTAAAAAAAGCTCTAATTAATAAACTTTACATCAACAGTCTATGCATTTGCTTCATGCAAAATTTAAAAATTTAGAAAACTAACCTTATACAAAGCACAAAGTCTCAATAAATGCCTCCCAACCAAGACTATATAGATTTTATCTATAAAGCAATAAAATTATATATCAGTTAGTAGTTTAAAAAAAATTAATGTCCAGAAGAAAATACTTCTCAATAACCCTTGGATTCAAGAAGGGAAACTATGTAAGTCTTAGAGTAAAAAATTAGTAGGAGTACCCTATTCCAAAATCTGATCAACCATATGACACAGATTTAAAGCTATGTTGGGATTTTCATTGACAGTAAACTCAATATGGACCAACAGCTGAAAAAAAAGAAAGAAAGAAAGAAAAGAAAATTGAACAAACAGCAAATGAGATCTAATACCTTTTTTAGCACAGGTATAATATCTACAAAAAGTCAGAATTCATCCTGAATGTCATATTCTGTTATGAGATGCCAAAATATAAGGAGAATTATGAAGAAAAACAGGAAAAATGGGGAGAAGGGGAGGACCTCTGGATGGATGGATACCTGGGCTCAACATCTTATTCAGATGGTTGGGATTTCAGGATGGTTGAGTAGTGTAAGCACATGAATCCTCGAGACATCAGGAGTAACCACCTGTCAGGTGGTGGAGTGGGGAGATGGATGGTCTATGTGATTCAAAAGGGCAAAAGTGAGACCAATATCTGGAAATTCCAGTACGCAGAAATTGAAAGAAGTTAAAAAAAGAAATTTCTAACAGTAAAAATTAATTAAAAACAATTGTTCAAAATAGCAACTTATCACAAAAGACTATTCCAGCAGAGATGGCCTCCTGATGCAGTAAAAGAAATTCCCACAAAGAACAGGTCATTGGAGAGCAGTCCATCTACATCGCAAGTTGTAGAACAGGACATCTGTCCCCTTGGGACTCAAAAATACCTGAAGTTCTCTATTTTCACAATAAATATATCAACTCTTTGGAAAGGAATAAATTCTCTTAATGGTATGTTTGTGTTGTCCATGCAGAAAGTGGTAATTTCTACTGAATTTAACCTATTCATATTCCTGGTCAAATTTCTGTTGGACACAGTTTTAATGATGTAAGGTAATTTTGCCTAGAATTTGGTTTATTTTTCAACCTTGATCTACCCCCTCTGAATTACAAAAAGAGGGCATGTGTTTCAAGTTCTACAGAGTTTACCATGCCTTTTCATTTGATTAAAATAACATTGAAAAATGTTTCTTTCATAGAGCTAGAGACTGTGAATTTTTGTTTGTATTACAAGCATGGACTACTTGTTATAAAATGTTGAGGAGAAGAGTTTTCTGAGTTTGCAGCAATGAAGTCAGGTGTCTTTTAGAACGCTGCCAGTAATACAAGTTTGAACAGCAAGGGACGAGGTATCTCTCACTGGAAAATGGAGAAGAAACTTCCAGTGTAATTCCTGTAGGATGGCCAAACCGAGGACCCTATTTTCATTCATCTGTTAACTTGTTCATTCATTCATGTACTATATGAGTGACACTCTGTGTCACAGTGAAGTGTATGGGCATTGGAGCCAACTTGTATGGATATAACTCCTATCTCCACCAACTGAGAACTATAGAAGTCTAAGCGAGTAGCCCAATTTTCTTGTACTTCATGTCTGCATTTGTAAAGGGTGATAATGATGCCTACTTCCTAGGTTGTTGTGAGCATTAAATGAAAATAGAGATGATAGATAGATGACAGACAGATAGATCAAGACAGATGGACGGACGGATAGATGGATGGATGGAAGACCGATAGGTGATAGATAACACAGATTGATAATTACAGATGACAACACACTTACAAATATATAGTACCTAGATCAAAGATTGGCCTTTGTGTCCACTAAGTGTTCATTGTCTCTGAACCATATCGCAGGTTCAGTGCTAGATGCTGGGGATTACAATATAGAGAAAATGAAAAGTACTTTAATATAATACAAGGTATGATAGGTCAAATTATGGAATTCTACTTAACCCTCAAAATACAGGGGAGTTGTTCAAAGATTTAAAGTGGGAAAGCTAGATTCAGTTTTGCTTGTTTTAAAGATTATTTTGGCTGCACTGAGATGAATGGATTGACCAAGGAAGATCGGAAAGTATCCAAAGAATGGACACAGAGAGACAAGCCCAAGTTTATTATATGCCAAAAGCCAGTGCAAAAGAAGGCTGAAATTTTCTTTCTTTCTTTCTTTTCTTTCTTTCTTTCTTTCTTTCTTTCTTTCTTTCTTTTTTTTTTTTAAGATTTTATTTATTTATTTGACAGACAGAGAAATCACAAGCAGGCAGAGAGGCAGGCAGAGAGAGAGAGAGAGGTGAAAGCAGGCTCCCCGCTGAGCAGAGAGCCCGACGCAGGGCTCGATCCCAGGACCCTGAGATCATGACCTAAGCCGAAGGCAGAGGCCTTAACCCACTGAGCCACCCAGGCGCCCCTGAAATTTTTTAATTTTCTTTTCTGAAAATGTGGTGTGCTTGCATTCATGCGCACGTGTGCATGTCTGTTGGGGGAGGTGAGGCTGAGGGTGTGTGTGTGTGTGTGTGTGTGTGTGTGTGTGTGTGTGTCCAGTGTGATGAATCATGGGAGCCTTTGGGGTTAAAGTAACACTCTGAACTTTACAGAGTTTCTAAACCTAAGACCTCATTTCCTCTTTTTGTAAAACATGGATTCACAGCATTTTGGAGACAACTGAATAAGAAACTGTGTGTGAAAGGAATTCTTAACCATAAGGCACAAAATATATGTTGTAGCTGTAATTATGTCCAGCATGTGGAGAGGGGAACTGAATCAAGGTCTCTTCTAGGAAGTTTATTTTACCAAAGGAGAGGCATAAAGATGGATATGGGATATCACAAGGCAAGAAAAAGTGATGATTAATATCTGTGGTTACAAATCAAGCTTTTCATGTAACAACACCCTTTATCTAGAATGATGTTTCAAGCGGTCTCATCTGACTCAACTCCTCTTAGATCCAACTCCTCCCTCAGGATTTTGATTTCCACAACTTCTGGGCCCCCCCAACCTCACACTGGGACCATGATCAGAACATTTTTTAGCTTTCCATCTCTATCTTCTTACCCTCACATCCCTTTTGAAGCCAACTTAAATTCCGTGTGCAATCAATATCATCATTCCTGTGCATACACCTAACCACCATACACACAATGCCCCCGCTTCATCATACTTCCTTGGAAAAACCCCAACCCCAGTAAAATTCAACTAACCGCTTGGGCTGTTTCTGCCCCTGAGAGTGAATATACAAAGGAAAACAAAACCACACTGCCTGGATTCATTTTATGATCATGACCACTAACTACAGTCTTACTTCACTTCTCTCATTCTTCTAGGCTACTGACCATTGCTCTGCATTGTACTAAACCCAATAGTCAGTTTGCATATTACGATATACGCAGAATTTTACATTTTTATATTTAGCAATCTGCCGAATTTTAGGCTCAGTCCTAGTTTGGGATTTCTTCTCTTATGGCCGCCTTGTCCTACTGACCACCCGTGTAACACAACAACCTTCTTCCAGTATAAACGCGTCCACACACAGGCACATGACTCCACCCAAGTGTGTGGATAGACTCATAAGGGAGGTCTGATCTCCCTTATCCTACTTAATCTTTCTTCCCCGTAGCCTATACCGCCATTTGTCGTACTATGCATTTATTTGTTTGCTGACATTCATCTCATACCGTTCAACTATACGTTTCACAAGAACAGGAACTTGGTTTTATTCATCATTAAATCCTCAGAGCCTACAACAGCGTTCAACATTTAGTTGGTACTCAACAAGTTTTATCTGAATGAATGAATAAATAAATGAGGGAAATCAATATTTAAACTTAGGAAATTTCCCAGAGGATAAAAATAGTTGCTTAATTAGCAATGACAAATCAAACATGTTAACAAGCTATGATATAAATATTCCATATATGTATTTATTCATTATTCAGTAGTATTTATGACTTGCTTATTCCCAAAAATGATCTGAGGCAACTGATATGTATATAGTATTGCTATTTATAAACTGAATACAGAATATTCTGTCTCTAATGAAGGAAAAAAAATGTGGTCTGCTTTTATAAAATATGAGTAAACCTTCATTCAAAGAGGAAAGGGGGGGCACCTGGGTGGCTCAGTGGGTTAAAGCCTCTGCCTTCGGCTCAGGTCATGTCCCGGGGTCCTGGGATCGAGTCCCGCATCGGGCTCTCTGCTCAGCACGGAGCCTGCTTCCCCCTCTCTCTCTGTCTGCCTCTCTGCCTGCTTGTGATCTCTGTCTGTCAAATAAATAAATAAAATCTTTAAAAAAAAAAAAAGGAGGAAAGGGAACAGAGAAATAAGGCTTTCTTCAAACAGTAACTGATGAAAAATTTGTGTTTTTTAAAAATTTTATTTATTTATTTGGGAGAGAGAGTGAGAGAGGGAGAGAGAGAGAGAGAGCATGAAAGGGGATTAGGCCTAGTGCAAGAAGCAGACTCGATGCAGGACTCAATCCTGGGACTCTAGGATCATAACCTGAGCCGAAGGCAGTCGCTTCACCAACTGAGCCACCCAGACATCCCCCCCAAAAAAATTTTTTTTAAATATAATTTAAAAAAACATACAAATGGGCAGTG
This sequence comes from Meles meles, assembly GCF_922984935.1. Taxonomy (NCBI): domain Eukaryota; kingdom Metazoa; phylum Chordata; class Mammalia; order Carnivora; family Mustelidae; genus Meles; species Meles meles. The sequence goes on from NC_060068.1 coordinate 47,453,470, forward strand.
CCAAGGTTAGGGGATGTTGGAGTTAATAGAAACTGAGAGGGTTTTGGTTTTTGTTTTTTTTTTTTTTCTTTTCATTTCAAGAGTGAAGATGTCAAGCCTCTTCTACTCTCTTCTTATTTTTTTTTAAGATTTTATTTATTTATTTAGACAGAGAGAGGGATAGCAAAAGGAGAAGGGGTAGAGGGTAAGGGAGAGAGAGAATCTCAAGCAGACTCCATGCCAAGTGCAAAGCCCAATGCAGAGCTCAATCCCAGGACCCTGAAATTATGCCTTGAGCTACAACCAAGAATCAGACACAACTGAGTGCCTCACCCAGGCACCCCTTAAAAAAAAAAAAAAAAGATTTTATTTACTGTCTTCATTGATATACCTATGCTTCTTTCCAGTTTTACTAACTCAGAAGACAATGCCTCATATCCCAAATATACTATTGAAATTTGCATCTTGTAAAAAAAAAAAAAAAGTCATTTTCAGGATGCCTGGGTGGTTCAGTTGGTTAAGTCAGGTCATGATCCCAGGGTCCTAGGATCGAGTCCCACATTGGGCTCCCTGCTCAGCGGGGAGCCTGCTTCTCCCTCTGCCTGATGCTCCCCTTGCTTATATTCTCTCTCTACATACCTCTTGCTTTCTGAGAAATAAATGAATAAATAAATAAACAAACAAACAAATAAAATCTTTTTTTTTTTTTTTTTAAGTCATTCTCAAATATTTACTATCATCATTTTGGCATGAAAATAGGTTTGCCCAGTTCGGAAACATCTAAATTGGTCAAGACATGTTAAGTCTCTCTTAGCTACCTTTATATGTCTCATCATATAAGTTCTTACCAAAGAGAAAAAAAAAAAAGAGATAGCTTTTCAATTCTGTTAAGAAAGTAATTTTCATGATGAGATTGGCTAGAGTCTGGAACGAGTTTTCCGTAGAAGTGGAGAAGGCTTTGAGGCCATTAAAATAAAACCATACAAAACAGTGGGGAATGTACTCTACTAGGAGGCAAAATGCTGTCCAGATCCCTGGAGGCTGCTGCCGAGAGCTGAATAGGCCTTTTCAATCTCCAGTCTTTATGAATCCAGGTAACTATTCTGGGAATAGATGAAAGGAGTAGGTTTTTATTCTATCCATGTTGAGCTCCTATTAGCCTCTTGAGGAAGTAGGGGTTTTGCGGAAAGTGGGAGTTTTCTAAGCATTACTGAAATGTCCTTGTTTAATTTCCTTATGAAAAGACAATCTAATAATAGCTACATCTTCTAATATTAACAAAGCTGCAAAGTTACACAAGTCGAAATCATTTTCCTCTGCTTGGATGGCAAAATCCTTCAATGTCCTTGTCTCTCTTTTCCCAATGTGCCACCCCCTTTATGGTTAATGTTTGCTCTTTAATATTTGATTTCACATTTGATTCCACTCATCCTGATACAGAGCTGCTGTGTGAAGTGGGAACATTCAAAAGGGAGAGAAGATATGGTGGCCACCCTACCATGAGTGAGTCCACTAAACTGTGAATCTACCGTGCATTTAATTACTCAGCTAGACAGTGCATGGATAAGGTCTCCCGGGTATTGGCTATCAGGAGTGATTGAGTCAGCTTGCAGTAATAAGCTTTTCTACAGCTAAAGCCAAAGGTTGAAAGTAGATATAGAACTTGAAGGCAAGGATTGTTTTTAAAGAGCTGCAAAACTCAAAGAACAACAGAACCTTCTTTTGTATGAATTCCTAAGTTTTCAACCCTTAGGCTGAAATGGGGCAGTTGTGTGGAAAGGACTGGATCCCCTCAAGCAAATTTATAAGTACTCGGGTCAGTAACGGGGGTGGCAAGCCCACACTCCCCACGCCAACTTCTACCACATAGGCGGCATCATTAGCTCATGTTCGTATAATGAATAGCAGACATAATTGCACTTGTGAGATGAATCAGCAATTCCCTATAACAGCAGCAAAATAACACTATTTTCTTTCTGAATCATTGTGGAAGGCAAATGGAAAAGTGACAAATAGACTTTGTTCTCCATCAGTGATGGAAGGGGAATTCGTGTTGGGAGCCAGATTTCCAAAGTAAGGCATACAGGGCTTGCCAGCAAAACTGTTCACACCCCCACCGAGATCACAAACCCTGCAGCTGTAATTCCAGAAACACACGTGTGTATAAATCAAATAATTGCACACCTAACTATCCACTTGAGCCTATGTGCTTGGGTTTTTTTGTAGGTGCCCGGGGCACTTCTGCTCTTTGGCTTTGAAAACAAGGTTTAGTTTAATTGACAGGATATTATCAAATTCAAGCTGACTTGTATGGACAAACCTCAAAATATGAGGGTGGAATGAGGAAACCAGCAGCACCTCTGAACGTTCTGTATGTGTGTTCTGCAAGGTCCTTGCAGCGGACCGAATTCTACACAACAGAAAGAGACAAAATGAAAATGTCAGTTTCATGCTAATTCATGAAAGTATGTTTCCGGAGCATTCAATGAAGAGACATCATTTTGAAACATTCTTGCCATTTACAGAAAGAGGAGAGAGAGAGAGGAAAAATTGAGCAAGTATTACTTTGCTTTATATAATGATGTTTTTAAAGGGGATGAGGGGATGTTTTGGGTCTATCCGCCAGAAGAGCAAGCCGATCCGTGTTTCCATGTTCCAGCTGGCAGAAGCCCCAGCAGACAACCACGGAGCAGGCTGCTGGCTGCCCACAAAAGCGAAGCTCACTACAACATGGGATCTGCCTGCAGGCTGAACATGTGCTCTACTTTTTCCAGGAAGAATTCGGGTCTTTGGGCCTTCAGAACAGGTGTAGTTACTACTTGTCCTCTACAACCGCTTTACAAGCTCCAGTGAAGTAAGACGAACGGGGGCCAATTCGTCCAAAAATTCGGCTGCGATTCAACAAAAGGCAGTTCTGCAATTTTTACCTGGAGAGAAAGAAAACCATGGCACCTATTCCGTAGAAGATATTTAAACCGCCACCTTCTCCTTTACCATCCCCCACCAGAGGTTTACAGATTTGGCTTTATTGAGGACACACATATACACGTGAGTATGCAATACACACACATCCACACACACATCACATAGCCAGAAAATCCCAAATGGAACGATGCCAAAACTCACCGGCAAATAATAGGACGCTGCAAACAGTGTCTCCCATGTGTTAGGCTATTTCTAAAGCACCCAGCGTTCGTTCTGCCCACAACAGGGAATTAATGGAGGTTCTCAATGGAACATGAGAAAATTCAACCTCCACATTCTTTGCATCTGGTTCATATTTTGCTATTTAAAATAAAGAAATGGAATCAGATATAATATGGTAACTACAGGTAAAATCAATCTTAAAATAGAGTGTCCCATAAGGATGATCTTTCTTGTGACAAAGTCAGTAGTCAGCCAGAGCAAAGAAAAGAGAACTCCATGCAAGGGATTTTCCCCAAAATGTGTTCAAAGTCCCACTGGTCCATTTGAGCAAAATTTCCAGTAAGTCTTGTTTTCATAAAGTAATTATTAAAGAAACCCATTATATTTGCATGTAACATTAGCCAAAAATAACATTTGAATATGACAGCAACAAAACTTAACCTTTTTTTTTTAAATGACTTACAGGTTTTTTTTTTATTAACACTTTATCAAAGGCCTGGTTTTGAGACTTTTAGAACTGGCATGCTCCTTTTGCTTGTTATCAGGGAACTTGAAAATGTATAAGGTGTTTATAGCCTATTAAAGAACCATTAGGCCATAAAAATAATCTGCCTATAAAAACAGTGAGGGAAGGTGAAATGTGCAACGTATAAACTATAATCTGATCACCGTATAAAGGCCAAGTAGGGAAAGCTATTGATTTCCTTCCCACTGGACAAACACAATAAATTTCAGATGTATTAATAAGCTAAAAATAAACTTCACTCTTATACAAAGGAAAGAGGGGAAGCAATATAAGAAAAAGAATGTCAACAACCTACTCTACATTTGAAATGATGGCCGTATGTATATCATGGTGGGGAAGTGCGTGGGATTATGATCAGCAAATTCCTTGTTTACTTAGACTCAGCTTCTTTCATAAGGACATCTTCTGGACAGTATAAGGATTTATAAGTCAGATTTTTCACATTCCAACAAAGTAGTTAGCATCTGTATACTACGAAGTGTCATTTCTGAAATCGGATGGTAGTTTCTGAGCACCCCACAGAGAGCTTGGAGACAACAGGATACTACACTGGGAATAAGGAGAGGAGTTGGGGTGGGGGACTCAGCCTTGTGCAGAAACTCACTACCAGTACCAACCACGTTGTGTGATATTGGGAAAGATTCTCACCTGTTTCGCCTCCAAATCTCCACATCTTCAGAGTGGATGATATTACTAAACTATCAAAATGTAAGTATTAAATAAAACAATACATCTAAAGCACTCTGCCTGACACAACGTACTTGATGTATTTCTTCAGTGTTTATTATACTATTGCCTGGATCCTTAGAAAACTGTGATCTTGGGCATGTCCCTTCAGCCTCTCTCTGACCTGTTTCGTCTGCAATGATGGGATTGTACTGTGGTCCTTCCCAGTCCTAGCCATTTCGGACTGTCTAAAATCGTATGCCCTAAACTGGATCAGACCTTAAAGTTTTTGAGGGCCAGATGCCAGACCAATCTCCTATGTCCACTGAGGGTTGTTGACAACTTCTCTGTGCGGTCATAATCGATCCAGTCCTTGGGAAGGCCTATCGGTTAAGCCATTCACTGTTCTAACATAAAACATCTCCAAAGTAATAATTCCCAACTTCGGGGTACAAATTTAAATTGTCAAGATTTGACATTGTATCGTATTGTATTTGAAATTGTATTGTCAAGATATGAGGAGTATAACAAGTTTTTTTGGCACTAACACTTAAATGAAAGTAATAATTGCAGTTAAATAATTGTTAATCATACCATAACATATTGTTATATGATATTATAAACTAGCTTAGTAATGATTATATATTATAGACTTAGAACTTGAAAATGACTTGCTTTAAAATATATACATTGGAGCAGAATCAAGTTTACTCCTATAATAATGTCACTTCATTTAACTTGTATTAACTTTCTCAAGAGAATCTTGGAAAAACCAAGATGACTTTGCTCATGCTAATGTAGGTATTAAATGTTTTGTGTCAAGGAAACAGGTAGTTCCTAAGAGAAAACTTATGACATTATTTTAATAATGTTAAAGGGCAAATGAATCAATGAACAGACCTAATAAAATATTGATAGAGTCCATTCAATATGATTGAAAGTTAACTGAAAGTGTTTATCTGCCCAGTTAGAGTCATAGACACAAAATAGAGACATATTCTAAATTCCTCCAATGTCTCTGCATTGCATGCCCACTAAAACGTTCTATTAATAATGTTTTATCAGTTTTATACTTCAAGATACTTCTTTAAAAGCCGTGGTTTGTTTGTAATAAGATTCTAACCCTATTGCTCTCAAGCTATTTTTCCTACAAATAATTCACAGGAGTTTCCTAAGTGTCCTTAAGGAATGTGTAAAATTATTACCTACCAGAAAATCATGCCTAGGGAAATAAAAAAGAACTCATGAATGCCCTACACAGTGAGATAAATTCAGAGATAAGCATCCTAATCTCATTATTACTAATTTGCTTTACTCATATTATTCTTTTTATTGTCTAGGCCAGTTCTCCAAGAAAGTCCTGGGAATAACCATCAGCAGTACATTGGGACTTGTTAGAAACACAAATTCTTGTGAGGTCCAGAAATCTGTATTTTAACAAGCCCTCTGAGTGCCTTGGATAAATGTTAGTTTGAAAACCTCTGGTGAACACCACAAATTAAATCATAGTATTTTAAAATATTGAACAAAGTAACTCACAGGAATTTAAATAAAAATTTGGAGTAAAATTTTTAAAAAATATGTTGAACAAAGGAGGCAAAAAATAATTTTGCATCCTAATTATTTAATCTACATTATAAGAAGTTTTTATTATTGTTATATATTACATTATATTACCAAAAATTGTGAAAAGCAATGTCATTCCACGTTAAGATTAAAGAAAAACAGGCGCGCATGTATTTCTGAGGGATGTGTGAAAAGCTCAAAATAATTTTGTAAAGCAGCCCAGAATAAATAAGCATGCATAAATCCTTTGACCCATGCATCTCATTTTGGGAAAAATTACACCACAAAAAGTGTCTGTATGTAAAGCTGTTTGTGTAATGGTATCTATGGCAATGTGGTTTCTGGAGGCAAAAACCATACTAGAGCAAAAATCATAAGCAATCTGAAATCCCAGCAGTAAGAAATGGTAAAATAAGTCATGATATAGTCATACTATAGGATGTGATTCAACTTTCAGAAAAGATGGGTAAGTCCTAGCAACACTGTTAAGGAAAGATGGAAGGAAGGAAGGAAGGAAGGAAGGAAGGAAGGAAGGAAGGAAGGAAGGACAATGAAAGGAAGGAAGCAGGGAGGGAGGGAAGGAGGGAGGGAAGAGGGAGGGGGGTGGAAAGAAGGAAAAAAGGAAGGAAGGATGGACTTACAGAATAATATGCCTAGTGTATACCCATATGTATCAGAATGTACTTCAATAGAAAACCTTGGAAGTGTTGTAGATTAACAGTTAAAGGCTTGTATCTTTCTTGCACAAAACCGATGCCTTTCAGGAGGCCTCCTCCATCTCGAAATTATGTCACCCAGAGCCTGGAGCCTCTAAGATTGTCCCGGCAGGGTCTCAGTCCCAAAGTGACATATCACTTCCACTCAGACTTCACTGGCCAGTATTTAGCACATGAACCTTGCTAATAGCAAAGGAGAAGCTGGCAAATGCAAAGGATATTCACTGAGCACTGATTATCTCTTCCACCATATATTTTGTATAGCTTAGTATGAACACATTAAATTGTTAAAATAGTTGCTACTGAAGAGTAATAATAGGAAGGTAAAGATTATGAACATTTCTACATATAATATTTAATTTGTAACAATAAGCATGTGCCACCTTTATAAATGAAATAAAACTGTGTTCAAATCAGGGATGTTTATATACACAACCACCTTGACACCATATACACATGTATCTCCAGATAAGCCTGCTATGCACCCAGCGAAGAGGGAGAGTTTGAATGTAAGGGCAAGGAAGGGAAAGGTCAGCCACTGTGTTTCAGGTTCCTGGAAAGATAAGAGGGGATGGGACATGACATAGAAACTGAAGAACTGATCTTAATAAAAGAAAAGAAAACTCTTCTATGGTAATAAGAGGAAACAATTATGGAAGGAATACAGTTAGAGGTGAGCTTGTAGCTTTGATGTCTCCAGCATGAGGAGTTAACTCTCTCATTGCTCCTGTAGTCTTTGTAAAAGAGAAGCCAAGGTTTTCTGTTGAGTGGGAATGAGTAAAATGGTTTGCAAGTGGATCAGACACAGTCTGAAATAATGGTTAAAAAGGATGGAACGCGAGTTGGTCCTAGAAGCATATCAGTAACACCAGTGTAATCAACACAAATGCACCTCCCCAAATTTCACCAAATTTCACTTTCTTCTCTCAGAACTTACCACTTGCCTGCAAGACCGCCCTTCCACTCCCACTGTCACGGCTGCAGAGCCTCTGAGCTGCCTATCGTTCATGCTGAAACCCAAGGTAAACTCCATAGTTGGTACACTTCACACACTATGTAGTCCATGCTCTTACCCTGCATTTTCTAGATTGGTAAAATAATACACCGCAAGGGGACGATCTGGCTTCCAGAGCCCTCACCAAGGAGCCAGGTGGATAAGCCAAAGTTCAAAGTTATTTTCTCTTGTCACGTGATACTTGACCATTGGGAAACAAGAGATGGGATGGGGCAGATGAGTCTCATTTCTTTATCTCTTTATGTGTGTAGTTCCTGATAGAAGCATATATCAAGAAAATATGACTGCTGAGTGCCCTGATGTGTCTCTTCAAAACATATCATGATGTGGGCCCCAGTGTGATGGTATATCTCATTGTATTATTCTATAGGTATTTCCCTTGTTGGTTTTTCTTTTTGTTGACCTCAGCTTGACTAGCACATACACAAAAAGTCTGCACATTTACCTTTACTTACTCTCAACTTTTAATAAAATCTGGACTAAAACAATTGGTACAGGAAGTACAGGAAGTGGTACAAAAAAAGGATGTTCAGAAAGGGAACTTGGTATTGAATTGACAGTTGTATAAAACCAACAGAGACCCTATTGGTGGGAGTTGGGGTGATACTTAAGTTTCACCTTTGACTAATAGGAATGAAGTGTGTATAAAAAGCAAGGCATTGGGAAATCGGTGGCTGAGGCACTTAATCAGTATGGCAAATATGCTAATATAAAAATGTGCATTGCAATAACCCCAGAGACCCTGCAAGAAGAAATGGTAGATGTAGAGTTATCCCATCAATTCCCCTCCAAAACAGAGCATGCTTTAAGAACCAAATTACCCGGTGGTAGCGTTAATGGAGACGTTTATCTTTGTACCTATAGCAGACCGTACTGAGGATCAATCCCAGGGTCTGGTTCATGGGCAATGGATGTGAAATGTTTGAGCTTTCCAGATGTCTTACATTAGAGTCAAGGTCGTAGGGAAGAAAGAGTAGGACACTGAGATCCGCAATGGGATATTCTGGCAAGTGAACCCAATAATCTTGAAAGCCCCCAAAATACTGAGCCATCTTTGCTAGGAAAAGTGGCCCCTTCCCTAGAAACTGAAGAATGAACTCACCGGGAGAAGGTGCGTTGCATCATGAGGGAGGTTAACTCAAAGTATGACCACAGCATCGCTTTTTTTTTTTTTCCCCAACTCTGGGGACTAGAGCTTTTTTCACTGACTCTTTTGGCTTAGTCATCCAGAACATGAAGACTAAACACCACCTTGGAAAGGTCTCTGTGGCTTATTGGACTCTTCAGGAGAGGAGCAAGGGCATCTCCAGTCTTACCACAAAATAGAAGAAACCTGGACTTAAGAGAGGATCTAAGAAGTTCACGGAGGTAAAAGTAGGGGCTGTAGTGTCCAAAACCTTGTTCCCCTCTGCACCAGTCAGGGGTTCATAAGGATGTAACTGCAAGGTAGTATTTGACATTATGCAATTATGGACATTGGTCAAACATTATAAACCTGTCGTGTTCATGTCTGATGTTGGAACTGGGGTCCAGGCAGTACAGAAGGAAGATGAATGCAAAAAGAAGAGAGCAAGAAGCAACTGAAACCCATGAGGACAATCTAAACCCCAACCTGGACGGAGCAAGTGTCCTTAAGGAGAAGCTGGTACCTTTCATCAAGAACGAAACACACACTTGGCCCAGAAAAGAAAGTGAGGGAAAATCCACAGGATGGTAGAATACTTGCAGTCAAGGAGCTGAGCCAGGAGATAAGCAACAACATATGTGAGCTATAAAAGCTCCTGCCCCAACCTTCTGAGGGTAAATTATAAAATGGCTGGTGCTCTACATCTGTCTTTTTATATCTCATGTGAAAATGTCTTTTGTGGCCCATCTGAAAGGAAATCGAAAGGAAGAGGAATTCTGGGAAACCTATTCAAACTAGGAAAGCTGACATTACAATGCCACCATACCCTCCTTAAATTCCTTTGATTATTACTTTTTCCATAAAGGACTAATTCCCTCCTGTACCATGCCATACCCACCACTGTTGCCTTTGGCAGGTTTCCCAGCGTGGCTTCTGAGTACGAGGCTGGGTGGTTGGTTGCCCTTCCCACACACTGAGCTATCCGTTCTAAGCCACCTTTCCACTTCTGCTCTTGAGTCAAATGCTACACCTTAGGGCTTCCAGACCATCCATTTGCAGGGCAAGCAAATGCACCCCAAAAAGGCATGGGAAATGAGAGATAAAAAGGAATTGGATGTTACATTTTCCCTCTTTTCTCCTTTCCATGGACTAGTCTGAGATACAGATCTTTAGAACCCAACCATGGAATACCCTGCCTGCTGAGAGAACACATTGGCGGAGTGACAAGACTGTGTCACTTACTAGCCTCTACAAAACAGGCAGGAAACCTGATAACTCATTACATTATGTTGTTTTACATTTGTTCATGCCTCACTTCCCAGCTTTTAAATCCTCACCATCATCCCCTTTAAGAACAGTGTATTAATCCTTGCCTCAGGCTCTGTGCTTTAGAGAATCTGAAAACAAACAAACAAACAAAAAAACCAGGAAATTTGAATCTGAAGACCCATTTAGGCTATGGGTAACAAGTAATAAACCATCTCATTTACTTCAATGATTCCTAAGTTCTACCTTCTTATTCAGCTATAAACACAGAAGAAGACTGGTTTATCCAGAGCTGGGTTTTGTCAAAAGCCTCATGAAGAGACAAATATGCACCATCCCATACTTGTTATCAATGAATGACAATAAAATTCTTTAGAAAGAATTTTTTTTTTCTTAAACCCTTTCCAAATGTTCTGTCAGTAAAAACAAGTTTTGATGGAGGAAGAAGAGAAGGGTGTTCTGGCCTTCGTCAGAATCTAGGGAGCAACATGGACATAACAGACCCTTAGTAAAGAGAAGGAAACACCATTCTAGGGGATTCTGAGGCTGAAACAAAGTTGTTTTTTTGTTTTTTTTTTTTTAAACTTTCTGTTTCCTCATTGTTTTGCCTGGGACAGATTTGCATGTTAGCACAAGCATATTACAGACTTTTATTGTTTTCTTAACACTTAACCTACCTTCTGATTATAAGCAGAACACTCTGGAAGATTCACTTCCGATCCAAAAATGCCATTGCGATGTATCACTGCTATATGGGACAAAGAGGACCTATATACAGACTGTAGGAGAAAGAGCAAAAGCTCTCTTCTCTACATTTTAATTAAACCAACATTTATTGAGCATTCCTTATAGGCACATATAATGGATAGCACTATGTATATAAAAATGAATTAGGACTGTAATTTCAATACAATGTGAAGATGAGTGCTGTGAACGAGGAAGACGTAAAGGTCTATGACATGCAAAGCATCTATTCCTGGGACTTTGAGAGGACTTCCAGAAGAAACGACAACTACCTGAGGTTTGAAGGGTAAATACACTCCCAGAAAAAGAGACTTACACATCCTCTCTCACCCCTCATTTCTTTACCTGCTAAAATCCTCAAAACAAAGGGACCAAAAAGAAAAATTCCTTCATTTGCCTTGAACATAAAGACACTGTCATAGAGCAAAAAGTAACCAAACTTGAAGCTTTTCAAAACCTGGAATGGATTTTAACTTTAAATAAATGTACTTATATTCTAGTTGGAGTTGCTTTTCACAGATGCAGAGGGTTTTTGTTTTGTTCTGTTTTTTTCAAGTATACTTATTTGTAGCCCAAGTAATTTCAGTAGTTAAATGTGTGTTTGGAACCTCATGAGGTGGTATGAAAGACAGAAACAGTGACAAAGAGTGAACGATTTGCACTTTTTTACATATTGAAAAGAGTTTGCTTCAGGATTCCCAGTATATTACCAGCACTAAGTTCTTTTTTTTTTTTTTTTCTCTCTCTCTCTCAGAAGAATGAGGTCTCCTTCTGAGTCAGACAATACCATCAGCCAGGCCGTTGTTCAAGACAAGGCACTTCCCACAATTCAACTGGAATTTCACCTGCCCCAGTACTTCCACATGGTTAATGACAGAGACACAAAGGAAGCCAGCCATGTACTATCTTCTGTTACTGAAAGCTGATTATTACAAGCTATATAAAACCAACTTGGTGAGACATGTCTTTTGTCTATTATTTTTGCCCATTTTCATATTCTTTTCAAGTCTTCATTTGAGTCTTGAAGATAAACTATTAACAAACCACATTTTTCCGTTCAATTCTGCAATATTTTTCTAATTCCTGCCCGAGCATCCACACAGGCAATTAAATGAATACCTTTTAACCTTCTCTGAAATACAACTGAACTATGCAGAAATGTAAACACACAAACAGAAAAAGCCCTTAAACCACAGGTGAAAACCTCAGGGCAAGTCCTTGACCCAGGAAAGATCATTCTCGCTTCATTTTTATGTGGTCTACACATTAGATCATTCCTCCTCCTGCCTCTTTCTCCTTATGTTTGGTATATTTTTCCAGTGACTCTTTGAAGCCTCTAGTCTAGGACAAGATAATAACGGTTAGCGGATGCAGGCTACTCTTGTACTCTTGGCAGGGCAAGAAGGCAGACGGTGTGCCCTGCCTCTTCTCAGATTCCACATCTTTGTGATCAGAAGTTAAATGGGAGCCTCCAGCTTTGGAACGGTCCTACCAAACTCCTCCCTCACCTCAACACCAAATTCTTTCCACCGTTATACTCATCAGACACTTTAATATTATTCGTATCAATAACAAGCAACACCAGCTTAAAACCCATCCCATCAGACTATGCACTGCCCTTCATTCTTCTGATAATCCTAAGGTCACTCTTCCTATTCTCTGAAGATTTTACCTTCTGCTCCCTGGTACTCTCCATCACTACCTCTTAAGCCATTATGGTACCAATTGCATTTGTTGTCCTTTAGCAACTTTTAATCGACCCATAATTTACTCTTAAAAGTGTTGCCATTTGGTCAAGAAATTATATAGTCACCTTGGTCATGGTCATAATTACTGGTGTTTGGGACAAGCAGAGAGATCATTCTTTCAACCTCCAAACTCTTCATTTCTTATTTCTTCTCCTTTGATGATATCGCTCTATAGTCTACGTTGATTATTTATTCCCACAACCCTACCCTAAATCTTGCCATTACCAAGCACTTAAACCCCCTCCTCCCAAATCTTAATTTCAGTCTTCCCAATCTCTAACCTTTCCTATCTTTGCATATCACACACATTATTACACCAACCACAACAATTCTTTCTCCCAGTCCCTGCTCACAATTCTTTGCTTCTAATAACTTTTCCTTTTCCCTCACTCCTGCATGCCCTCCCCTTTTCCCTCACTCCTGCATGCCCTCCCCTCTCAATGTATGCAGCTTCCACTAGCAGGTCATTAAAGTCCCTCCATATCATATGCCCACCCTGGCTTCACTCACCCTTTTTCTCATTCCCTTAGCAAAACCCAAACCTTAGTTTCATCTTAGTAAGGTTCCATTGTCTGCCTGCTTTACCCTTGTACCTAAGTAGATGAGTAAGGTAAGAAGTTGAGCACAGACAGACACACACATACATACACAGGCTCACACACCCTCACACGTCACTACTGGAACCATGCTGACTGTACTTACTTGAATTCGTCATCACAGGTAGTGCTGCCTGGCGATTTTACTCTATTTCCCCAGACTGCTCATTCTCCTGCTCACCTAGATGATTCCAGGCAGTTTCCCCTATACTCAAATTTTAAATTCTCCTCCCTTCTCCCCTCTCTCAGCTGATGAACTTGCTTCCTATTTCAATGAGAGAAAAGTCGCAATCAGAAGTGAACTTCTGCAAATTCTCTTGGCTCCCTGCATTTGTGTCCCTATGTACTGCCTTCTCTCTCTCTCTCTCTTTTTAATTTTACAAGCTCTGGAAAAGGCTGATCATTTCGATTATCTGTTAGATCTCACCCAATGACCAGTAATACCAGATCTCACCTTTTCTCCTCAATAGAGATTAGATAGAGGGAAAAAATTAATATTTTAAGAAATACAGAGTACAATAAGAGAATGTGACGGAAGTCACCAAAAGCATCTGCTGTATTCGTGATTCCTGCTCTGTATTCAGAAACGAGAGAACGACCCCCAAGATGAGTTTGGGATCCAACCGGATCTCCCAGAGATAGAATCAATCCAAAATAGTAGACTCCGGTGATTATGATATGTTTGTTAGTTTGTATTCATCTAGCTTTCTCATGATCAATTAAGTACTACTAAAGATTCACATGGTTTAGATTATTTAGCTTACCAGATTGGTTTTGCTATCTATTACGGTAACTAGTTCTTTTTGCTTTTAATAGTTGAGCTATTATCTTAGCTATTAGCTAAATTGCTTCTTGGCCTTTGCTCTCCCCTGGGTGTTTCCTTTCCATCAAAATCAGAGAGCCCATTTAAACTGCAGTGTTCCCACCAACATTCCCCATAGTAGAGAGAAGAGCCAACAAAGCTCTTCGTAAAGATGTCAGTACTGTCATTATCTACATACTTATGAAGGCTTTCATGCAGGAAATGTTGCAAGGCCCACTCGGCAATGAGCAATGATAAATTCACACCAGTAATTTTTTCTTCCACAACATATCAAAGTAGAAGAACAAAATTTTATATGGTGTTATAAAGCTAAACTATTAGGCATATGTCACTTTTATTTTCAAAAATAAAAGAATGCATTACCAGTATATATTAGTTCAATTAATTATCACAGGTCAGGGAGGTCATATTTAGCAGGTTAATTTTCACAAAGTTAATGAGCAAATTTAATCAACTCTAGTGGAGAAGTGAAAAAAAACCATAATTCTTTACAACTCACATTTTAACAAATGTAGTTTTCCATAACAAATATAAGTTATTTATAAATTACGTCCTGGGAAAATAACGACTACACCAATTTCCAAATACATGGAAGAATCATTTTGGTCTTTTCAGTGAACAAGTATAGAAATTCAACGTCATGAAGACTAGAAACAGAACAAATGTGAATTTAACTCAAGCTTTATAATGGCTGGTTAACAATCTCTAAATTTCTCCCCCAGCAAAAGTAAGGACTCATCCGTTCTCAAAAGCACTTGTGGCAGTTACTTCACTGAGTGTTTTTCAGTAAGTATCCTTGACATGTGGGGTTGACGTTTTCAATGAGAATTTTAACCACAGCTAAATAAAATGATCTATGGTTTTTAATATTTTATTTTACAAAGATTAATTTCTGACCATTTCCCTTAGTGTGTGACCCCAGTGTTCCATCAGCCGGTGGAGCAAAGGGCTCCATGAGCTACCTATCAATGTTAATACACTCTGGTGGGTGTATAAACCTTTGCTAAATTCAGCCCGAGCTAAAAATGTCCCTTTCTGTTTGGATGTGAAACTTCAGAATTCATTTCCTCATAGATTTCTTAGGTTTTTGTTCCTATACATTACCAGAGTTGTACAATTGTTAGTTTCTCACTTCTTCCCAGATTTGATTTTATAGTTGGACCCGTAGGTCCTGTTAGGATTTGATTGTACCTATATGTCTGGTTGTTCAGAGGGGAGGAGGCATAAGGAGAACTGAAATGTCCTCCTTTTGCCAGGCAGCTCCCACAGATGAGGGAGGTGTAATACCTTCAGGCAAGAGAGAACACCTTTCATCAAACAACGGGAGAGATGTGCTAAAGTGATCACCAAAGGCTCAGTGGGGAGTGAGAGTCCTTCAATTACTCTAATGGTCCCCATCTAAATGGCAGAGGACAACTCTTACCTAATGAATACTCTAGCATTCACAAAGTGACCTGGTGAGGCTGTGATTCAAATAACGATGTATTTCAGGAATATGCTGCGTCCAATTTTTAGCTTGAATTTAGTCCCCTTAGCTCTGTAAATAACAGATCAAAAGTTCCCGTTGATAGAGTCACAGTAGATCTTGTTCTCAGTGTATCCCTGTGACAAGAACTTGTGGATGTGAGTTTGGTTATTCTTACTTTAAGCTGTGCAGCATTATTAGAAGTAGTTATTGCCAGGGCGCCTGGGTGGCTCAGTGGATTAAGCCGCTGCCTTCGGCTCAGGTCATGATCTCAGGGTCCTGGGATCGAGCCCCGCATCAGGCTCTCTGCTCCACAGGGAGCCTGCTTCCTCCTCTCTCTCTGCCTGCCTCTCTGCCTGCTTGTGATCTCTCACTCCGTCAAATAAATAAATAAAATCTTTTAAAAAAAAAAAAAGTAGTTATTGCCGTTTATAGTGCAATATGGCAAACTACCATGATCCCTCCAAACCTTGACCTCAGTAAGCACTTCGCTCAAGGTGACTGCTGGCTATAATTTAACTAACTTCTTGGCCCCTGCTGGGAGTGAGCTTCCAGAGTATCACCACTGGATGTTAATGGGATTTTCATGACCTGTACCTAAACCCAGAATAGATGACCCAAACCAGATTCCCTACAGCCTCATTTTCCTGAGAGAATTTCACCTGAAACCCAGTCTTTTGTGCCAAAATCTATCCATCCTGTGTTCTTGAGTGCAAGAAAGATGACAAACTCCGGTGAATTTAAAGAAAAGGAATTTGTTATAAGAGGAACGGGTAGGTCATGGGATCAGTGAGATGCCTGGAAAACACAGGCTCAGAAAGCAGGCAGTGCAGTGTCTCAGGAAGGCTACATGGAGGCACACAGCCAAGGGGACATGCAGAATAATCACAGCTATGCCTCTGGTAGAACCACCACTTGACCCACACCACCAGAGCTGCTTGAACTCTGTGCTTCCTTTATGAACTCCTCAACTTTCATTAACTCTTTGAATTGTTCTCTTAAGAAACAGAGTCCTGGGTGGGAGCATCCAATTCGGCAAGTCCACCCCACCCACATCTCCTGTGGCTGCAAATGATCATCCCTTAAATACAAGGTCTAAGTACATTATCTTACCATAAGAAGACAAATTTGTACTTAGACACTAGCAATAAGCAGAAACAAAATAAATTAGATAATAAATTATTTTATATACAGTGAAAAACTAAAATACGTGTAAGA
The DNA here is from genome assembly GCF_922984935.1 of Meles meles. Classification (NCBI taxonomy): domain Eukaryota; kingdom Metazoa; phylum Chordata; class Mammalia; order Carnivora; family Mustelidae; genus Meles; species Meles meles. Next base: position 47,470,071 of record NC_060068.1, read on the forward strand.
TAACATAAAATATACAGATCTTTCGTGAGGAAAAACACAACATTTTACTAAATGACATAAAATAAAATCTGCATAAATGGTGAGATAAATCATGCCCTTAGAAGGGAAAATTGCCAGAATAAAAATCCCTAAACTCTTATGAAATTTTATCATTAAATCCAAATAAAGCACAATAAATTTTTTCAGTTTTTTCCATTGACCTTTGTAAGCTAATTCTGTAATTATACAAAGAAATGTGGAAGAATTACCAGGATAATTTTGAAAACTAAAATGGTGGCAAGGGAATCACACTACTAAATACTAAAAATAATTATAAAGGTATAGAAATTAAAATGGTATCATATTTGCCAAAAAATATCAAGTTAATAGTAAGCAAATGAATGGAACAGACTACAAGTCCTGAAATTCTTTTGTACATATGGAAATATAAGTTCTAACAAGTATTATTTCAAATCAATGCTTGATAAATTTTGGGGGCAATCTGCTAAAAATTTGGGAAAATATCCCTATCTCACACCACTTATAATAATAAATTCTACTTAAATAAAACATTGTAAAATCGCATAGAAAAAATAAATATATTTTTACTTGTCTTAGAATGCTCTTAAACAGGCACTGCAAAAACAGATGTAAAAAGACTGATCTATTTGATAACCAAATTAAAACTTCTTTTTGATGCAAGACACCACCATTCATGTTAACGGAAGGGCTACCCTGGGAAAACAAGGTTTTCCATCCAAAATATTGAAAATATATAAGGTGCAAACATAAAGAACAATGAACCCAACAGACAAATGGGAAAAGTTTATGAGCAGGCAATTTAAAAAGAGAAAAAATTCAAATGATTAGTAGAACATATAAAAGATGCTTAATCTGGGGCGCCTGGGTGGCTCAGTGGGTTAAATCCTCTGCCTTCTGCTCAGGTCATGATCCCAGGGTCCTGGGATCAAGCCCCACATCGGGCTCTCTGCTCCTCGGGGAGCCTGCTTCCTTCTCTTTCTCTGCCTGCCTCTCTGCCTACTTGAGATCTCTGTCAGGTAAATAAATAAAATATAAAAAAAAAAAAGATGCTTAATCTCCTTAAAAACAAAATAAGATAGCAGCAGGATATCATTTCTCATCTACTACTTTGCAAAAATTAAAACGTTGTTAAGGATGTGGGTCATGGGGACCCTCACATCACCCTCACAATAATATAAATATATGCAGCAGTATGAGGGCCAATTTGAGAGTGTCTATTAAACGTAAAATGCTTAAACTTCCAGGAAACCTACTTTTTTTGGTATCAGCTCTAGTGAAACACTGATTTATATGCACAAAGGAATATAAGCAAAGGTATTTATTACAGCAATGTTTGTAATAGCAAAAAAAAGAAAGCAAACTCAATGCTTTTTTCAATGAAATTACTAAATATATTACAGGTCATCCTTGGTTAACATAAACAGCAGATAAGCTATTGAGTGAAAAAAGCAAACTGCAAAAGAGCCATATTTCTCTGTATTAATTCATATAAAATGTTGAGAAACTATTTATTGAGTTAATGGAATGGTGGCTTCTAGAGAGGACAGTGGAAGTATATATGATAGTTAAAAGGTACTTTCAATGTATTTCTGATGTTTTAATATTCTTAAAATGATCACCTATTCATGTATGACTTTTAGAATTAAAAATAATATTAAATTTTAAAAGTTTTCTTGATTTAATTGTTGAAGAAAATAGCAAAATTTATTAATAATTACACTACGGTCACCAAAGACATCTGTTTTTACACATGTAAAGAAATGAGCCATGTATACAAGACCAATTGTCCCAATGAAGCTGAATGAACCTTTCCTTAATAGTTGAGGGAAAGATTCTCACATGAACCTTTGAAATATGGGATGTGATATATTTGTATAACTGATAATGTCAATTAAAGACCATTTCTATCACATTAAACAGTTAAGCAGCAGTCTCAACAATCTAGCAACTATCTTTCAGGACGAAAAAAATGCATAATATTTAACATACATGGTAAGATGTCAGGATTTTTTTTTTTTTTTTTACCAAGACCAAACAAGGCTCCAAATGGTTTTATCCCCAAGAATCTGACTTTTTCCATTTGATTATTATTTTATTCATAGGAGAAATAAATGTATGACCAATTTTGGAGCAAATTTTTAAAAACCATCTCCAAATGTAATGTAATACATTGCAGAGTTGAATGCAACCAAAGCTGAGAGAAGGGGTCCACCCACTGGGTTTCCACAGAGAAAGATCAGCCGTACGCGCATCCGAGAGAATTTTGAAGGTAGCTTTCACTTAAGAACTCGTTTTATCATTCCTGTGTCCATGCTTGATCCAAATATTCGTAACCGTATGCTATAACCACCAAATACTTGCTACCATTTCAACGCCCTTCTTTACATTAAGCTTTCTTGATTTAGCAGAAATAAAAAGTTAATAAATAACTATCTCCATGTGCAATGCTACCTAAAGTTTAAGCTCACTATCATCAAGCTCAACAGACAAACTGTGATAAAAGGTTTGCAATAGATTATCTAAATCTGGGGTGGGAAAGTATTTTCTGTAAAAAGCCAGATAGTTGACTTGGGTTTTGTGGAGCATACGGTTTCTGTCACATTTACTAAATTCTACTAAATTCTGCCATTGCAGCAGAAAACCAGCATACATACACAACACCTAAATAAATGCGTGTAGCTGTGTTTCAATAAAACTTTATTAATGGGCACTTTATTAATGAACATAAAATTTGAATTTCCAATGATTTTCATGGGTCACAAAGTAAACCTGTCCTTTTTTGAAGCCATTTAAAAAGGTAAAAGCCACCCTTAGCTCACAGGTCCTGTGAAAAAGCAGGAGGCTGGTGGTATTTGACCTTGGGCTACATTTTCAGCAATCTTGCTCTGAACTTCAGAAAATGATCATTAACGTTTAAACCATGATTTATTTCCATTGATTACCCAGTGATAAAATTTTTCAATTTGTCTGAAATGAGTAGTTCCCAAGTGGGTCAATTAATACATAGCCAGTGAAACACAAAAATAAATGCTGCTTGAATTGTGTGGCCTTGGGTAAGTTTAGTTGCAAAAAGAGGATAATCATTTTATCTCTCTTCACAGAACTTTGTGATGAATAAATAAGCCAGGAGCATGGAAATCATCTAGGACAGGGGGCTGGTACATAGTAAGAGTTCAATAAACGATAGGTTATTAACAGGCTACATGGGAGTCTCTAATCCCATAGGCAAGCACATCCTTAATGTGAAAACAGATGCTGGTAGCTACAGCCAACAGATTCCTGATATTCCTATCCCATTGGTAAGATCATCCCAACGGTGAGAAGGATGCAATTAAACATTCAATTCATCCAATTCCCCTGATTCTGGCTTTCTACTCATCAGAAAATATCCTCGAATAATGATGTGGCTGTTCGTGTAGTCCATTTTCAGTTAGTCTCAGGCTCTGCTATACTACTGTGGTATTGTAAAGATTCATTTTTGCAAGTAGTTGTTAGCCTAGTTCATGAAAGAGCACCCCAAAAGTTGAATCCACAAGTGGGATCCTAAAGATGCGGTTGAAGGCTGAGGGGCAGACCCTGAAACTTGGAAAATTCACCAAGGTAATGAGAGACAGTCGTGGTCATGAAGACCTCTTATCATCATCCTGGTTTCATCGTCCCGGTGTCGAGGTTCAGTAAGCTGTCCTTGCTCTATGAGCTTTCCCTGGGTCTGGGCTCTTTCTGCACTCCAGTCCTCTGCCGGGTACTAGAAGTTTCCACGTAAGTGTCTGCAAAGTGTTAGGTGATGAAGTATGGAGAGTCTTTTGTAATCACACCACATTACAAGGCAGCTAAAATAATATTTTAACTGGAAAGAATGAATTTTTAAAGGGACGATAAAGAAAATAAGTAGGAGAGAGGGAGAGATATTATCTTTACACCAACACCATTAATTCTGCTTTAGTCAGAAATACTTATTAAAGTACCAGTAAACTCCTGCTTTTTAAGATTTTTTAAAAATACATATGGTATCCATGTAGAAAACAGCAAACTCTTCAAGTGTGTTATTGGCTTGTGGTTGTCAACATGAACCTCAGCTGTCTTTTGGGGCATCCTTCTAGACTCAGGGAAATTGCACTGCACTGACTAATGACCAATTTGTGGCAGAACGTGGAAGGCTGTGCCTGATTCACAGAAATTCTCATTAATGCCTTAATCTTCCTCCTGCAACCTGATTGCCCCTGCAAGCCTACTCAGCTAACGTTTCTCACCTAATGAGCGGGCAGTGAGGATTTTTGGTGAGGTTTTCATGATAAACGTGTTTCTAATTTTTTCCTTTAACATATACATATATACACATATACATATATATTTTTTTCTTTTTCTATGCAAGACAAACGCATTTAGCCCACGAGGAGAGCTAAATACTCTCAGAGTAACCGACTCATTCAGCGGTGCTTGGCTTCCCGAGCTTGTCAGCGGCAGGTGACATTTAGCACAGGCTTTATCTCAGTTGTGGTAATTACTGAGCTGACATGAGCTCTCATACGCTGCACAGATTGTTTTCAGCGGATGTAACCAAGCAACTCTGCTTTCTCTCGAGCAGTTATCTGGATTTTAAATTGTGGCGTTCCACACACACACACACACACACACACACACACACACACACACACACATAGAGTTTAATGTCATTTTTATGGAAATACTCACTCTTTGTTGCTATACTGATTTATACCATGAGGTGATGGACTGGGATATCCTCATTGTATGCAACTTCGGCATTACAAGCTGGCAGCGGATCCTATTAGCAGAAAGGTTATTGTTATTGTAATGTATCTCAGCAGTGTACCAAATGCTACTTTAATGATGTAATTAATATGCTTGGATTTACCATTTGATGTTCTCAGGCACCAATTGGGTTACTGATGGCATAGCAATGATTATGTTTTAAAAAAAAATTGGTGAGAACAGCATTTTTTTTTTCCTCAGAGAAGTTGGAATGGGGAAAAAAATGTTTTAATAAAGGAAGTCAGGTTCCCTCACCACCCTTAATTATTTGTGTCAGACATATCTTAAGTGATGCAGCAACCTTCCAGATAATTGTTAAATTCAAACAGCTTAACATTATTTATATTTAATCAAACCACTTATCCCGAGGATTCAGATAAGAGAAAAGTAAGAGCCTGGCCCTTTACTATTTTTGGTTTAAATTGATATTCTCCAATTTCCAGACTCTAGAATTACTCTGGCCAGTTAGCAATTATATTACAAAAAAAAAAAAAAGTAATTGTCCAGAACCATAGCTCAAAACATGTCAGTTACATTAGCTTTGCTATAAACTCTAACTATATAAATGTTCAAACTTTCATTTAAGCGAGTTGCGTGACCAGACATCATGCTGTTTAATGGATCGAGACAAGAAGTAGAATTACTAATAATAAATTACTACATTGCAAATCATGAAATATATGCAGGCTTCAGCCCAAGAATTCTGAGTGAAGTGATACACCGATGGCAGTAAGTTTGAAAGAGGCTCAGGTCAGATCAGGGCTGAAGAAAAGTGATGAATGAGAACCTAGCTCATCAGAGGAGAATTGCCCAGTGCTGCTGTGACAGAGAGAGAGAGAGAGAGAGACAAAGAGAGAGGGAACTTGGGTATATGACTTATGAAAACTGTTTCATTTGTTAAAGAAGAAAAAAGAGAAAAAACATCTCAGAGGTATTTCTGAGACCTTTAAATGTTATAATAAATGTTGGATGATTTGAGGTTGAGCCAGATTGTAATTATGCAAAATAAAGCTTTCTGTTAAGTAGCATTTCCATAAGAAGTTTTAACCTCTGGCATTTAAGCAGGAAGGCGAGGGACGAGGTGCCATCGTGAATAAATGTTAAACCTGAGCAAGATAGAGACTTATCAAAAATATTGAAAAGAACTTTCTAGCCTGCCTTCCAATTCCATCAAGGGATTAAATGTATTGCACAAAAGTCCCTGCCACTTAGTATGCTGAGCAGGAGGCGAAATAAAAATACTAACAGTGAACCTCATAGAGTACTTTCAGTTCATTAAGAGGGAGGCTGTCTTTTGATGGAATTTACCTATGTGATGTAAGTCACTTTAAATGGCAGCTGTCTTTTAAGTTTGCATTGGCTCATGATATCACTTTCCCAAACAACTGCATGTTGATTGGAATTAAAATTCCATTCACTTGACATGGGATTCTGTGTCTATGTGTCCAGCGGCAGCTTATTTCAATTCTTACGTCAAATGACAATTGACCTCATGATTATAGGTGATGCCCTAGCCTCACGTTTCTATCCCAACGCACATGTTCACAATGCACAGAAAGGGAGAACTTTTGTGCTCTTTCTCTCAGTGTTTCCTCTGCCCACAGTGGGAGGAAACAGGATGGTCTGGACAATGAAGAGAGAAAGATTTTGAATAGGAAGAAAACCTAGATTCCGATGCTGGCTGGCATTCTACCACCTTCCCAGTCTCAGGCTCCTTCATTCTAGAAAGTCATTGATATTTGCCACTTCCCTCCCCTGCAGAGTGGTTAGCAAATAATCCTGCTGATATGTCTGAAATCTTTCCAGGGAAGCCTTGATATTACTAGAAAGAGTTATCACTGAAGCTGAAGCTCAGAAAACCTCCTCACAACCATTCCCCTTATAAAACATCTCCCCTCTTTGAAAAGCGAGTTTCAAGCTGAAGCAAAAACCACCATAATAACTGGGCTGAAAACTGAATCCTTCCACTTCCTTATAGACCACAAGAGAGAGGCCAACCATGCTGTAAGTATCCTCCCAGTGAGATGAAAGAGAACAGACCCGTCCCACAGCGTCCACCAGGCCAGTGACACAAGCCATCAAGGCACAGCTGTGGGCTGGCTTTGGAAAGTGACCCTGTCTCACCGCCCGTCACTTAGAGGTCATAATATTTTAGTGGCTCCTCTCTCTGAAGAGAATAAAACGTGCAGATTGTTAAAGAGAATGAAAGTTCTGTTTAAAGCAATGGAGTGGAAGGAAGAGAAAAAGGGAGTTGATGAGAACCAAATGTCTCCCATATGGCTCTGCACTGAGCTGCTGGAGGGCCATATAAAAAATTAATCCAACTCATATAATTTTGCTCAAAGCCAAGTATGTGCACGTAATGAAAATGCAACTCAAACATGACACATCTGGGTTTTTGACAACATTGTGGGATGCAGCGTTAATCTGCCTTAATAATTGATTCTTTGGCTTGCAATTTATTGTGTTTTATTCCCTTTCATTTTAGGACCTGACAGAGCTGGGAATAGATGTCTCTTCCTATCTTAGAAAATAAAAAGGATTATGAAAATTTACCATCCCTCCAAGTGATACCACTTTCTTATATATGTGTACTCAGTGATTACAATTTTCGCATGTTAAGAGAAGAGATGAATTCTTCTTAGCGGTAACAAAGCTCTGTGATCTATTGATGGAACACTCCGGGAAGTTCAAGCTGTTTTCTGCCCTTGTTTTCACCTAAATGGTTGGGATTTTAAAGAGATGCTCTTACAGATAGTTTCAGTGAAAACAAATGATGGAGAGAAGGGGCTTGAGCAACATCAGATGTGGAAGCAGGACCATCCGGAACGGCACCCTGACTCCGATTCCAATTGTCTTTCTCTGGAAAGCATGCAGAAGGAAATGACTCAAGTCACGGCATGAACAAAGTGAACAACTCAAGGCCTATATGCCAAACCAGAAAGGACGCAGAGGCACACACAGACACAGGATGGTTGAACACTAACGTTTGCGCCAATCCACTCGACAGACTTGTATTCATCTTTGCTTTCTCATGGAGCAGTATGATGTTAAAGACATTGTGGCCCTTGATGAGGTCATCCTCCTTCTCACATGCACACCATTTCAAACTTAGCTCCCAGGTACTGGAGATTCAGAACTGATGAGACCCAAGCCCTGTCTACAGAGTTGGCATGTCTGGGCTAACAGGCAAGTGCACAACACTGGGTCAGTCCACTTCTAAGGTTCCCATGGGGTGTAGAGGCAATAGGGGACATTTGGGGACATCTTTGACTCCTAACCCCCAGTGAGCTGATAATAAGTGGTTGCTGTGACTGAGATGGGGCAGAAAGAACCTTTCACTTGGCTCCAGGCTCTGAGGAAGATAGTCCCCTCAAAAAGGGCCCGGCAGGAGTATAAGAACTGACAGAACACTTGAACAGATTTACCTCAGAAACAAAATAACTAGTCAACAACAAATAAAAAGTGTGAGAGCTGGGAATGAGAAAAAAAATAGGGAGCAGCACTGCCTAATGAGTAGGCTGAGAACACAGTTTCTCGAGGACCCATGAGAGAAGACCAGGAAGCTAGAGACCTGGTGAGGTAGGGATATTAGCGATGGGGAAACAAAAACAGCCTCTTACTGTGGTCTGCAAGCACGATTCCTAGAAAGATATAAGGTCCAAAAAATACCTAAAAATCACTCTGATCAGTGATGGGCTAAGTGGTAAAGATGTGGGGGCAGACCACTTCATCCAGCAGCTTTCGGGTTCCTGCAGACAGCCCCTCATTCCTATCTCTGCAGAGCTGCATACTGGCTGAGCCCCAACCCGGAGGCAGAGTTTGTCCCCCTGATTACAGAAGCTCTGGCTGGGAACCCCCCGGGGGCTCTGAGGTACATGTATTACGATCTATGGAGACTTTGTAAACCATTCTCTTACACTTCACTTTGTTCTGTTCCTGAGGTACAAGACCTGATGTGGGGACAATGAAGAGGGCAGGCAGACAAGGAGGGCACTGCAGGCTTTGCAGAATTAGTTTGTGGAGAGAAGGCAGGGGCCAGGCTGAGGGCGTTTCGTCCTAAGAGTGTCTGTGAGAACTGAGTGGTGACTGGCTAGCCAATGGGTCTGTGAGTCTCTAGGAGGCAACTGCAGGTCCCCAGAAATAGTTCAGGGTATTTTCAGGGGATGTGAAATTTCCATTAACAGGATGCAATAAGACCAAGCGGCTTCAGTTTTATAGAAAGCTTGCTGATTGGGGCACCTGGGTGGCTCAGTCAGTTAAGCATCTGCCTTTGGCTCAGGTCATGATCCCAGGGTCCTGGGATCGAGCCCCACATGGGGCTCCCTGCTCTGTGGGGAACCTGCTTCTCCCTCTTCCTCTCTCTGCTGCTCCCCCTCCTTATATGCTCTCTTTCTGACTCAAACAAAGAAATAAAATTAAAAAAAAAAACAACTAGCTAGTAAAAACTGGTGACTTTTGGGTACATTGTGATATCACCAATAATATCTTTATCTGTGGTCATACTTCTTCATTCCCCTCGACTCTGACTTCCTCGCTTCCTCTCTGATATTCATCTCCTCCCCAAAGCTCTTGGGATTTTCCTCAGTTCTGGGGCAGGTGGGAATATTTCACTCCGGTGGATCTCGACATTCTTATGTGCATTTTATTGAAATCAGACATCAACTCATTTTTTTCTTTGTAAAACATTTCCATTCTCTTGATGTTTTTGAAATTATCCAATTGGTACATGCTTACTGTAGCAAATCAAATAATACAATAAAAGATGCAAAAAGGTAATGCTAATCATCTCCCTCCTGCGTAGGCTCCGAACCTCTAATCCCACCCCATTAACATATATGTACCTTGCAACTTGCTTCCTTCACCCAACAGTGTAATTTGTGTAACCTTACAAATCAGCACTCATAAGTCTAAATTTATTTCTTCGATCTAATCATGCACCGTAAAGTACATTTCCTACAAATAGGTTCACACCATTCATGGTGAATTTACAACTATATATTCAGACGAGGGTTCCCCTTATAAATGTTATGTGGCTTAATATATTTTCCCATAGTGAACACATCTATTTCATGTTCAACCACATGAAAAACAGAATAAAACAGCACCCTTAGAAGTTCATTGCCCCCTCACAATCACTACCCTCCAGCCCAATGTTGACTGTCCTGACTTTTAACTTCACAGTTTTCCCTTTTTAAAAATTTATATAAAGGAAATCATCGGTATGAATGCTACTGTGTGTGAACTCATCCATTCAACAATATGACTATGAGTTTCAGCCATATTTCTGCACATAATGTGCTCCTTTCCTTCGTGTACAGGAGGCTAGGGAACAAATATAACACAATTTGGGTTGTATTCAGTTTAAGAACGGATGTTAATAAGGCTGCTATGGGCCCCAAAATAGGGACACCTCCCCAAAACCAGTCTCTTACACATCGAAAAGAAAAACCTTCTCTTTCAGAGTTCTTGTTTCTGCCGCTAGCTTGCATCAAGAGTCTGATTTGAAATTCAAAGGTGAAGTTTGATTAACTTGCTTTTCCGAGCATTCCTGGATTCCCAAGGACAGCGTGGGTGAAATATTCTAGCTGCCTGGACAGAGAGCTAGAGCCTCGTGTTCCAAAGAAGCAAGTGTAAGTCAATGGAAGACACTGGAAGCCTCTGGCAAAACCTCCAATAGTGTTCTATAGCAAGAATGTCTCAGCGACCAAGAACAGCAAGAGTTAACTCTGACTCTGTGTCTCAGGATCCAATCTAGATGCCGGAAGTCAAGTAGAGGCGATAACCAGAAAGAACTAGGAAGAATTAACGAAGAATTTCAATTTGTTCCTTAGAAGATTAAAAAAAAGAAGAAGAAGAACACACAGAGTTAGTAGGAAAGAAAGACAAACTGTAGGAAGGAAGAATGGAGCGGAAAACTTAGGAAGGGGAAGAACGATGAAAGGAAGGAAATAGTTAACAGATTTTTCAAGAATAGGAATGGATATAGGTATAGGTGGTCAAGAGGTACAAACTTCCAGTCACAAGATAAGTAAGTCCTGGGGGTCTAATGTACAGTATTCTGACTCTACTTAACAATACTGTGGTGTATATTTGAAAGTTACTTAGAGTAGATCTTACGAGTTTTCATAATAAGAAATAAAATTTTAACTATGTGAGGGGATAGGTATTAATTAAACTTGAGGTGATCATGTCACAATACATACATAATCAAATAATGATGTACATTTAAAATTAATACAATGTTATACATAAAAAATGGGTATGTATCCATCTAACTTTAGGCAGTTCCTACGGCTTTTGGTTTGTTTGTTTGTTTAAGATATTTAAGATAGAGAGAGAACAAGCACATAAGCAGGGCGAGGAGCAGAGGAAGAGGGAGAGGCTCCCTGCTCAGAGCCTCATGTGGATATGGAACTCAGGACCCTGGGGTCATGACCTGAGCTGAAGGCAGACCTTTAACCGACTGAGACATCCAGGCACCCCGCCGCTTGCTTTGACTACGCTATTTTGCATATCGCTAAATAAGCTGATCTTCATTATTCAGAGATTCCATATTTGCCAGTCACCTACTTGCAAAAATATATTCATAACCCCAAAGGGAGCAATAGAGGTATTTTCACAGTCACTGGCAAACATTCATGCAGTAATGAAAACCTTGAGTAGCAGGAAGCCCACATTCCTAGCTGAGGTGGAACAAGGCAATGGCATTTTTTGTCAGCTGTCACTGTAAACAAGTGTCCTTTTCACCAACTATTTGTGGCCCATTTTCTCATTTTTGTGCCTTTTGCTGAGTCCACTGTTTAAAACGGCTCCCAAGCAGAGCACTGAGGTAGCATCTATCACCCCTAAGCCCGAGAAGGCTGTGATATGCCTTACAGAGGGAAACACTGTGCTGGAGAAGTTTCGTTCACGCATGAGTTATAGTGTGGTTGGCCATGAATGCAGTGTTAATAAATCAAAATTTATATTAAATAAAATATTTTGTGTGTTTTATAAATATAATATGTATGATAGCACTATAAATTAAATGACGCATGTGTGTTTCCTTAAACAGGAACACACAGAAAACAGGGTTATGTAGTATCTGTTGGTGAAAATGTTAGGACCAACAAAAGGCTTGCAGGAACCTAAACCTATTGTTTCTCCAAGAAGCAATAATCCAGTTTTTGCTAATTCGGTGTTCACAGTGAATGTACACTATTAAAACAAAACAAAACAAAAACAAGAATTGCCTGGATTTAATATTATGTGCTGCATGCGAGAGCTCAGTGGAGAAATTTTACCCCTCTCTGAATAGAGACACGAGTATAAATTAGGAAGAGATAAGGTTGCACGTCCAGCTCACACAGGTGCATCCTGGGATTGCAATCTTGGGCAGTGTGATGCTTGAACATCAGTTCTGTACGCGTAGGAAAGCAGCTAGCCAGAACTTGATACTGACAAGCAGTTAAAACATGCTTTGTGTGCTCAAATAACCTCTTCAGTATGATCACATCTTTATCGAGAAGATGAATGGTGTGCCAGCTATCAGTTATCAGCATAAGAGTGACAATATCTAGAAAGTGTTAAGAATGTTTATAAAAGAATCGCATTTTCATGGACTTGTTCATTATGGCCAAATGGAATATGATAAAATAATATTCAATTAAAATTAGAACATAATATGTTATATATGTATCCCATCTTTGAAACCAATTATGTGATTTATATCCATCTATCCCTGAGAAATACATAATTAAGAACAAATGCTTATCTTTTTTACTTTTAAAGTACATAACAGGAATACACAAATAACCAAGCATACAAAGAGTAGCATTATTTATACCAAGTTCTGCAGAAGCACAGAATCTAGTGATTGTGCCGCAAGGTTTATGGCATCATCAAATACAAAATGAAGGTCAAAAATGAAATGAAAAAAATGTAATGTATAAACGAAACTTCAGCATAGGACCAGTTCTGCCTCTGAAGAATTCATTAAAGTAGCATGCTCCGATTTTTTTTTTTGCTTATTTTTGCGCTAAAATCAGACTCTAAGACAAACCCACAAAATAATATGCTAAGATACTATTCAAGGGATGACACTGCCCATTGAATATCATTTAGCGCGAATCAGTGGTAGTACTATTAATTTCTCCTATTTGAATGCATGCTTTAGCTAGCACATGACCCATACGACGAACATCAGTTACACCCCAGGGACCAGACATTAACAGCATAAGCTACGAGTGGTTTGTTTTACAATTGCTGTGAAATAAAAGCTGATGGAAATGAGTCACTGGTGAATTACTTGCTAGCAAAAACAACAATCTTTGTATCCCTACTGAAAATTCCCTCCCAAAAGTGGGGGAGAGGCAGAAGTTTTATTGTATTGTTCACACAGAAACATAGAGATAGAGGGGGTCTGGGGAAGTAAACCATTAAGAGTCTGGAGTTATTTATCTGCAGTTAAACAGAATACACTTTAGTAGCTGAGATCCTTTACCACAGTTAATTAAAGCACGACTTGGGCAAACGGACACACACAAACAGACACGCAGCATGATCACGCAAATAAAATTAAAATAATTATTTCCAAATATACTACAGTCAGTTAGTTCTATTCCTCTCATGAAAGAAACATTAATATGACTTCAATCTTTTGATATAGGTGATCTTTCCAGAGCTATATGGGCAAAGAAAATGAAAATCTCACAGCAGGTTTTTCACAGAACTAATTTATCCCTGGTTGTTGCTGTTCTTGTTGAGGTTGTTGTTGTTTCTCATTTAAGAACATTGCTTCTTCTTGCATATCGCTTTTCTATAAAACTCAGTCAATATCGGAAATATTTATGTTCTCATAGAAGATTCCAAATAGGCTCAGATATTTTACTATACTTATAAAATATATAATGCTAACTCAATGTAATCCATACACAAAGACCTTGTCTGCATTGAGAAGATACACTTGATTTATTTAAATACAATGTTCAAATATAATATCAATTACTCCCAGCTCCTTGTTCTAAATTGGATTTAATCTGTTAACCTCTCACCTTCCTTTAAAGAGAGTCAGAATGAAGGATCGACATGAAAGAAAATGGAGTTTGCAAGAATAAAATGGCACAATGGAATACACTGAAAGCAAGTCGACCTGTTAATTATCCTGCTTACAGGTTTACACACACACACTTTTGTCTATGATTAACTGGATTGTACAGCTGTTGTTCCTTTTGCTGAAAGGTTTGACCTTTTGCTTAAGTCCAATCTAACACAAGGAAATCATTATTCATTTCTCTCCCCCTCAAAGTCTAGATGCAGATTTGAAAATGTTATTTATTGTCTGGCCGTTAGTCTTTAACGTGCGGCAGTTACTACTAAACGAGACAGCTGGCGGCATCGACCTATCCTTCACTGCCCCCAAGGCCATGCATACCTAATTCAAGGATATCAGATAATGGTCTGTGGTGTGATTTACATGTAGAGAATTCCGAATTCATTGTGAGCCTATTTATAACTACAGCACCTTCGATAGGGAAGATGATTTAATAGAGGTTGTAAGGGTTTTCTGACAAGAGGCATTAATATTAGAACCTTTTCCCAAGCGTTGCAAACAGTGGTGGGGGAGGGGGCGGAGCTTGCCTGAGTTATTTTTCATGGGCGACCCTTTTTCTGTTCATTAGCACTTACATTCCTGGGGTTGGGAAGCCACTGTTTTAACTAATTTGTATGTAATGAGCATATTCAATGCAAGGAGACTCTTCTTCATTAACAAAGCTGAAAAAAGGCCTGTAACTCTGATGAAAAAGGACATCTAATCTCATGGAAATTTAACCAGTCCAGTTTTGCGGATGGTATTTGGAAAACCAAGGGTCTACTCTCTAGAGATGGTCAAGGTGGATGATCAAGATTCTGTAATGTCTTTTCAAAAGAGTTAGAAACAGACGGATGTCTTAGCCAATACGCCTCCTTTCAATAAAACTAACTCTAATGGATGAGGCTGCCTCTGGGTATTGCTAAGAACATACAAGCAAGTCTATTTGCTTACACAGACAGTGCACTGCCAATTACTTCTGAAGGCATTTTGTGATGGTTCAAGCATTAAAACAAAACAAAACAAAAAACAAAAACAAACATGACACCTTTTACCTAATGGTCTCGAGAATTAACCACACATTGGAAAATGCAGTTTAATGGAGCATATTATCAAAGAAGGCTTCTTTATTAATAAGTCTTCCGGTTTACAAGGGATGAAACAAATCAGCACCTTTGGAGGTGAATTAGATACTTAATTTTAAATGTAAAACCAGTGTTTTATTTCAAATAACAATTCTCACATAAAATGTATCTCTAAGACTGGAACTGGTTGCTGTTTACTTTGAAAAGCCTGTACACTGTAGCTTTGAGGGGCAAGTTTCATTTGGGGATAAAATATTTTCTCTAGGTTACTATCAATTCACATTCATTCTTTAGAAACCTGAAGATATAATGAATGGCTTTTACGTACCAGACTGGATTTCATTATGTGTTTATTACATTTAAAAAAGCAGACTCTGATGGCCAAATTGGAATTAACACCTTATTTTTATTTAGTTTCTCAGATTAATCATTCTAACCTGTCTAGAATTATTAAAAAAATTAATGAATGAAAAATTTTCATTCATTGTTTATAACAAAAAATAACATCATCCAAGATGTCCTATAGTAAAAATAAAAGTAATCAGTGGGAAATAATATCCCTAATACACCCATTATCCAAAATCCAATCCAATCCAATCCAAAATCCAATCCAGCACTATCTCTGTTCATTGTGCTGTTCCTTGTTGTTACTGCACTTAATGCAAATTTGAGGATCTTCATTCATTGCCTAGAATTACAGCAGTGCAGATAAAGCACAGAACTCTGACTACGCAAGCCCTGCTCTGTATGAATCAGAGGGAAATGAGACACTCCCACTTCATTTGGCTCATAACAATTGGTGACAATATGCTCTTCCTGAAAACCCAGGCTTGGATCTACTTCATGTTGTTTATAAACTATCTTTTCAGTTGTATTTTTTTCCTGAAGTGGCTAAAACACAAACACAACAAAGTCTATCAAAACTAAGGCAGATGGTATGATCCTATGTTCTTGGACTTCATGAAACCAAATGAAATCAGAATTCAGTTATTTTGAAGGATACAAACCCTATATTGCAGATGAGTGAATGATTTCCTGTTTCCACTTATTAGTTTGCCATTAATCAAATTATACTCAAGGTGTAGGGCAGTGTATTCTCTCTTCAGGTTATGTTGGAGGGGAGAGGAGGTCAACAATGGCCTGTCAGCATTTGCAATGAAGTTAAGAGAGAATTGTCAAAGTGTGTGCTGAAATTTGGGATGAACATGTCATGAATTGAAAAATAACAACTTCTGGGGCACCTGGGTGGCTCAGTGGGTTAAAGCTTCTGCCTTTAGGGGCGCCTGGGTGGCTCAGGCTTTTTTTTTTTTTTTTTAATATTTAAGAGATTTATTAAAGCATCTTATCACAAAGATGGAAAACACATACAAATTAGAAACATGCAACCGTCATCTTCCATAGTCAGAAGTTAAAATGTTCTATGTTGTTCCTGTTTCCATAGCTGAAAACTTCAGATCTTCTTTCCAACTCATTCACCCTGAATATTTAAGTCATTCTTCCTGAAAGTATCCAGGGCAGCAAATAACCAAATGCAAACTATTATATAAAGAAAGTGCAAAGTTAAAAAAGAAAATGTGTAGAGAATACCCCTCCTCCCCACCCCCCATTAAAGGCAAACAATGGCACTTTGCTCTTGCTTAACCTAGATTGTCTCCAAAAACTATTAAAATGTATAGACTTAACAAAAAAAATTTTTTTTTGAATAGATGTCCAAAAGGCTTGTTAGTGTTTGAAAATAAATGCTTAAACAAAGGAAAATGTATTTTATATCAAACAAGTTTGAAGAGCCCTGCATTGCAGCATTCTGTAAAATAAACAAGACAAAAAGCTGGTATAGAGACTCTCTTTAACCCACTGGGTGGGTTAAAGCCTCTGCCTTCAGCTCAGGTCATGATCCCAGGGTCCTGGGATCGAGCCCCGCATCGGGCTCTCTGCTTGGCTGGGAGCCTGCTTACTCCTCTCTCTCTCTCTGCCTGCCTCTCTGCCTACTTGTAATCTCTATCTGTCAAAAAAATAAATCTTAAAAAAAAAAAAAAAAAAAAAAGCTTCTGCCTTCAGCTCAGGTCATGATCTCAGGGTCCTGGGATCGAGCCCTGCATCAGGCTCTCTGCTCAGCAGGGAGCCTGCCTTCCCCCCCCCCCCCCCGCCCCCTGCCTGCCTCTCTGCCTACTTGTGATTTCTGTCAAATAAATTAAAAAAAAAAAAAAAACTGCTGACAGATATATAAAGATAACTAAGGGTTTATTTTCATTAGAGTGCAGAAATTTGGAATATTTTCCTTGATGGTTTAAATAAGGTAGGGTGGTAATTAATCCTTACTAAGCAACTCCCATGTTCAACGTACTTCCTAAACTCATCTCAAATGCTATACATGAAGTAATTTAGAAAACCATATACAGCCATAAACCATAAGCAAGGAAGGAACGATTACATTTCTTCCAAATTTAACAAAGAAATATACCATTCCAAATCAGTAACTAAACCTGGGGGTCTGAAATATATACATTCTGAGACTTAACTATAGAGCCCAAGGAATAACCCTCTCAGAGTCTCAGAAGGTACATGTTTCCGAAGTAAAATAAGAAGGCATGTACTATTCTTGAATGAAGACTTGAAAATAAATTATTTTCATGATGTCTAGAAAAATGTTTTATGCTTCACACTGCAAGAGCCATATTTTCAATTCTCCAAAAAGATGACAAGTGGGTTCATTTTTCTCAAAGCTTGATACATGATGTCAAGTAAAATAACTATTTTCCAAAATTCTATTATTTTGCATTTAAAATATCAAATAGCTCTTCATTGGAGGACCAAATATTTAGAAGAGTGGCTATTTCTATTACAGGATAACATCACACATGGAGAGAAGTGACTACACTGTTTCTTCAGGCATTAAAGATGTATTGAGTGTTGGGGTGCCTGGATGGCTCAATCAGTTAAGCATCTGACTCTTGGTTTCAGCTCAGGTCATGATCTCATGGGTCCTGATCTCATGGGTCATGAGATCAAGTTTCATGTGGGGCTCCGTACTCAGCAGGGAGTCTTCTTGAAGATTCTCTCTCTCTGCCCCTCACTCACACACACACACACACACACACTCTCTCTCTCTCTCTCTCTCCAATAAATAAAATAAGTATTTAACAACAAAAAAGACAGCAAGACTTCACATACACAGTCTTAGACCCTTACATTCATCAGGACCCAATAAATGATTGTTGACTCTAATTCAATAATTCTCACATGAGGGAAAAAAGGAGAGGTGCAGGGCAGGGATTTTGCTCCCCAAGTACATATGTCAATATCTGGAGACACTTCTGGATGTCACAATTTAGGAAGAAAAGTTCTATCAGTTGTCGCAACTGGGAGGGTAAGTTCTACAACCATCTAGAGGGTAGAATCTAGTGGGTAGTGGGTAGGAATTGTGATAACCCTCCTTCACACCCAGGACCGCCTCCACAACAAAGAACTGTTCAGCCCTAAAGATCACTAGGGTCAAGATTGAGAAACTCTCCTCTGTTTGCTTGTTTTACACCAAAAATTAAACTTATAACCTTAAATTTTCATTAATTCTTATAAAATTTGAGAGTATATCCCTTAACATTATGTCCCATTTCAGGGGGGGAAAAAAAACTAGCAACATGAAAATACTTACACTCACCTCCCAAGTAGATGCTCCTTCAGGGAATTATAATAGAAGAAAGAGACACTAGCCAATGCTCGATAGTGCCGAGAAAAATGTTAGCAGGACAGAGTGGGTAGACTGGATATTTAAATGGCAAAGATCTTGAGCCATCATTAGTGTACTTAAATTGAGGTAATACTCATGTTTAGAATAGTTAATGAATGCATGAAGTAAAGACTTCAAAAAGTACAAAAGAGTCTTCAGTACTAGTGAATTCTCTCTCCCACCCCTGTCCCACAGCCACCCTTTTAATCTTCTTAGAAACTAATTTTGTAGATTCTTTTCCCAACATGTTCTGTGATTTTGGGGGGTGCTTCCAGAGTTATTCCTTTCCATCTAGGCAGTGAATACACACAGATGTCTAGATACATCCCTATGACAATAGATCATGCACCACAGTTTTGAATTACATTTTGCCTTCCAGTAAAATATCTTGCAGATCTATTATACCTGACTCATGTTTTAATTGCTACATAATTAGAATTATGAATGAAAATAATATAAAATATGAAATGGAATATGAACTAAATGACAATAACCATATGAAAATAACTGTATTAGCCAATTTCCTGTTAAATGCATTTAAGTTGTTTTCAATCTTTTGCTATTAACAATAGTGCTACAATATTGGCACTGTACATAGGTCATCTCTTGCTTTTGTGATTATAACTATTATTTCTTTTTTTAAGATTTAATTATTTATTTATTTGAGAGAGAGAGAGAGAGAGAGAGAGCGAGCTGAGAGGGAGGGGCAGAGAGGATAAGTATCCTTAAGCAGGCTCCCTGTTGAGCATGGAGACCAGTGTGGGGCTCAATGCCGGGCTCGATTCCAGGACCCCAAGATCATGACCAGACCTAAAATCAGGAGTCAGACACCCAACCGAATGAGTCACCCAGGAGCCCCTAACCATATTTATTTCCATACAGAAGTGGCATTGCTTGTTAAAAGGATATATGCATTTTAAATTTTAATAGATACTATCAAATTGCCATATATATACACACACACATATATATGTAATTTCTTTACATCCATGTCAATACCATTGCTGAAAAGCCCTTTGCAAATCTACTATATAAAAAAAATTATAATTTCATTTGAGGATATAGAGAAAAGGGAACCCTTGGACACTGTTGTAGGAATGTAAATTGGTGCAGCCACTGTGGAAAATAGTATGGAGTTTCCTCAAAAAATTAAAAATAGAATTACCACATGATCTAATAATTCCATGGTTGGAAATTTATCCAAAGAAAAGAAAAACACTAATTCAAAAAGAGATATGCACCCCTAAGTTTATTACAACAATATTTACAATAGCCAAGGTATGAAAGTAGCCCAAGTGTCTATTGATAGATGAATGGATAGAGACGATGTGCTACACACACACACACACACACACACACACACACACACACTAGAATACTACTCAGCCACAAAAAAGAATGAGATTGTGCATTTGCAACAACGTGGATAGACCTAGAGAATATTATGCTAAGTAAAATAAGTCAGACTGAAAAAAACAAATACCATACAATTTCACTCATGTGTGGAATCCAAAAACATGGATAAACAAATAAACCAAAAGCAGAAACAGACCTACAAGTACAGAGAACAAGCTGATGGTTGCCAGAGTGAAGCGGGGTAGAGACATTGGGCAAAATGGACCAAGGAAGAGGGATGTATTGGCTTCCAGTTATGAAATGAATAAGTCATGGAAATAAAAGACACAGCATAGGGAATATAGTCACTGGTATTGTAATTGCATCATATGGTGAGAGATGGGAACTATGCTTGTGCAGAGAACAGCATAACATACAAAGTTGTAGAATCACTATGTTGTGTGCCTGAAACTAATGTAACATTGTGTGTCAACTACACTCAAATTAAAAGATTATACTTTTAATTTTCATTTCTTTTATTATGAGGGCATTTTTATATATTTACATGGTTTAGATACATTTATACTTCCATACTTGATTATAACCTTGGCCCGCTTTTTGGTTAGGTTATTGGTTTTTTTCTGTTGGATGTTGACAAACTTAAAAATATTAACAAAACTGTCCATTTGTAATATGAATTGCAAATATTTCCTTCTTTTCCCTTTGACCACTTTTTTAAAGATTTTATTTATCTTTTTGTCAGAGGGAGAGAGAGCACAAGCAGGGGGAGTGGCAGGCAGAGAGAGGAGAAGACCCCCTACACCTCCTGCCACCTTCCCACCCGGGTCCCACCAGGAGCAGGGAGCCTGATGCCGCTGATGCCGGATTCTATCCCAGGACTCTGGGATAGTGACCTGGACCAAAGGCAGACGCTTAACTGACTGAGCCACCCAGGCGTCCCTGTTTGTTTTTGATGTAGGGTATTCCTTCCGATTTTTTTTTAACTTATATCAATCTTTTATTTTCTGGCCTCGGGATTTTTTTAAAAAATCATATTTATAATTACATTTTTAAAAACATCTCATGTCTTCTTCTATTACTCTTGTGGTTTTCTGTTTGTTTTTAACCTTTGATGCATTAGAATTTATCCTAGATTACAGAGTCTGGTTTTATTTTTCTTTAAGATAACAACTACCCTGTTATGCTAACAATATCCACGTTGCCCCCCGTTAATTTAAAATTCTATTTGATACTTGAATTACTTGGCTCTACTGCTGGGTTTTCTATTCTGTTCCATAGAACTCTGTGTCTAGTCTTAGGCCAGCATTACATTGTTTAAATTATTGTAGTATAAAATGTTTTAATATTCAGCAGGAAGCAAATACATTCTTTCAGGTCATTTTTGCCTTTAGATAATTAATACAGGAAAGTTAAGCTAATACATATGTGTGAGAGATGAATAGGACTGCAAACAGCCTTTCTTCCTTAGGTTAAGAGATTGTATTCTCTCTGGAATTTCTCCCTGAGAACTGGGCAACCAGCATATCAAACCTATATATTTTCACTCCAAAAGAATGCTCTCGCTTTCTACTCTTGTCCTTCTAAACCAACTTCAAGAATGAATGTGAAGATAAAAGCCAGATAAGGAAACACTTGGCAAAGAATGGAAACCTATTTCCCTCCTCTTCCATGTGAATGGGTTGACTTTTCAAAGTCATTCACAGGACACACTTGCTTATCAGGATGGAAGATGATGAAAATCAAATGTGCTCTTGACGTATGCACATCAGAGCCATACACTGAGTGAAGTCTTTTCCATCTGTGAACGCAGACACTTGACCCAATCACTGCTTTCTTGCTATTATATGTGCAATGAATAAAATCTGTTCAACCCTGCAGGCTGTGAACTTATCTGCTGATAACTCTTTTATGTAAATGGAATGAAAGCATTTGAAAATCAACGCAAGAATGTATACAGGAATAATTGCTTAAGTGGCCAAATTTGATTAGATTCAACCTCGTGCTTTGTGTTATATTGTATGAAACATTTACCACATACTGCCCCCAGGCTTGAAAATAATGTAATTCTGGCCAAAATTGTTATTTTTATGTGGTTATCGCACTATTTTTTTTTTAATATGTCATAATGTCTGTAAATATCCCTAATGACCAGACTGACTAAACGTGATTAAATGTAAGCATTAACCTAACCGGTCACTGGTGTTTTTGTGGTTCAGGACCCCTTCCTTCAAGTATTCCTGGGACTGCCACAGAGGGATTTCACGGGTGCTTGAGAACAATTCCCCACCCCCATGCAGCCATGCTACCTTACGAGACTCAGCAGTCCCTTGCCTGTGGCCCCACTTAGTCCATTGGGCAAAGAAGACAGTTTCCCAGCTTTATTGTTCTTTTCTTTAAAAAAAAAAAAAAGATTTTATTTATTTATTTGACAGAAAGAAATCACAAGTAGGCAGAGAGGCAGGCGGGGGTGAGGGGGAGGCAGGTTCCCTGCTGAGCAGAGAGCCCGATGTGGGGCTCAATCCCAGGACCCTGAGATCATGACCTGAGCTGAAGGCAGAGGCCCCACCCCACTGAGCCACCGAGGTGCCCATTGTTATTTTCTAGGTCCCTGGATTTATCCTGTGCTATTCCATTGGGTTCCACAGCCCTCCTGCCCCTGTCTCAGTAACTGCTGCTTCTCGCACATTCCTCTTGTCCCATGTCTGGTCTGAGCCCTTAGAATGCAGGAGGTTTGGGAATGTCTGAGATGAAATAAGAAAGACTATCTCTTGGTTTTGACATTTTACCCTATTAGTGGGCACCCTGAGAACAACTAGGGTCTTCTACAGGTTCACAGTTCCTTAAAATGTTCTTCTTCCTTTTTACTTTACCTTTATAGCCCTTATTTTTTTACTGTAACCTGTATCTCTCCCCAGAACCTAAACACACTTCTGTAGAGTTAGCCAGGAGGTAGATTAATGTAATGGAACAGTGCTATAATCGCGATCTATACTTGCCTCCAGGAAAGAACGCATGAGGCAGTAGGTCAAGTTGATGAAGCCAGATCCTTCCTTCTTCCCTTGGGATATGTCCTCACCTGGGAGCCTCTCCAGCTCCCCCTTCAAACAGACTTTTGTCCCCAATAACTCATCAGCTTTGCCCAGATAGTTCTAAATCCCAGCCTCGGACATAGTGCACTGTCTTTCCCACGAGGCTATGCAGCTGACACGAAAAGAACCTTCAAAGACTGTCCTAACAGTTTCCAAACACAGTCCGTTGTGCCTGAACCCCGAATACAAACAAAAGGTAGCTAGGGTTCTGGATAAGCAGCCTGGTACAATCAAATGGAAAGAAAGCAAGAAAGATTGGGAAAATTTTTCAAAATAGGCTCTGAGGCTTTCCCTTTATTTGTAGTAGGATTTCGATGTGTACAGAGACTGGCCTTCATCTCAGATATGACAGAGAAAGAAGTTTCACAGGAGAAAACCGGGAAAGAATACACCAAAGGCCGTTTGCTGTCTTAAAAGAGACGGTCTTCCTGGCGGCCCTTTGATCAGAAGTCGTATCTACCAGCCCCAAACAGATGTAAACACAAAGCCTTCAAATCATGTGGGCTGGCAAAACAGCAAGAGAAGATCAGGAGTTTGTTGTTTTTAAGAGAGACCGTCTTCCTCGTGGCACCCTGATCAGAAGTAATATTTACCAGCCCCAAACAGATTTTCTCTGATACTCCCTTCAAATCCTATAGATTGGCAAAACAGCAATAGAAGATTCTGGGTGATAATCACACTGAAAAGGTCAAACTATTAATGCAAAGCCACCTATGGCCATGGAAAGAATGTTCAGTTGTGGCTACTGGTGAGTACAATCAAAGCGGCCAGGGGTGTTCAGCAGGATTAGCATAGGAAACATGACCCTTGATGTCATAGATCCTATCCATGGCAATGGATTTATAGAAGTTGATCAGCTAATATATTGACACTCTAGCTGTGTGGTCAGGATGGAAGTGCATCTTTAAAGAAACAGGAGAAATGTGAATTGGTTAACAAAACAGTGCTCTGCTAAGGCAAATGCAACATGCTGCAGAAAGAAACGTGCACAAGGAAGAGAACAAATACAATATAACGCATGGGACCACGTGAGCCCCATTTCCCACTTGCCCTTTGCCTTTGTTATTGCTGCACAGTGCTGATGTTAAAGATGGGCCCTGTGAATTATGAGGCTTACTGGTCCACCATTTTTACATATCCACATCTCAACCTACACTATAGTGGGGCCCCTTGTCTAGACACTCCCTACTTCATATCTATTCATACTTATACATTCGTCTATGGCTCCTACTATGCAAAACCTCAGTCTCAGTGAACTCTCAGGTCCAACCACATGCCACAATGGAACCAGGCTCCCTCTCCTGATAATCTAGACCCTGACATTAATCCTGAAACACCAGTCCAGGCACACCTGCATTACTGAGACAACCAAATGCAGTAACTCTGGAAGGAGGCGTAAGAGGTTAGAAAGTGACAATGAGGAAAGAGAAGTAGAGACACCGAAAAAATGGAGACTAAAGGCACTGGTATAAGAAATCCTATGATACGGAGAGCAATACAGAGGAAGCCAATACAGAGGAAGCCTGGAGAAGGAGGACTCTGAAAGATGGGACAGTATTCCAGAGAGAAATGATGAGAATGGAGAAATGCATAAAAATAGATCCAGAAGGGACAGGAGATGTCTAAAAGATGCTTCAATAGCACAAACACTTGTTGACTAATGAGATGTGGTATGAAAGATATTATCAGTTGAAGATAAGTCTCATCTTTAAACTTGGGCTCTGAGGTGGGTGGTAAGGCCATTAATGTGACAGGAAATTCAGAAAGAGATGCAAGTATAAAGATGGAAATAAAGGGACACTTGGGTGGCACAGCGGTTGAAGCATCCAACTCTTGGTTTGGGCTCAGACTGTGATCTCAGGGATCTCTGAGCTCCAGCCCCATGTCAGGCTCTGCATTCAGCATGGAGTCTGCCGGAGATTCTCTCCCCCTCTCCCGCTGTCCCTCTCCCTGCTCTCTCTCTCTCTCTCTCTCAAGTAAATAAATAAATCTTTTTTTTTTAAAGCATGGAAATAAAAATTTTAAAAGGATGTTATCTGCATGACATGCATGTAAAAAGATTTTCTTTCTTCTGAGGCATAACAGTAGGATTGCTAGATAAAATACAAGATGCAACATTAAAATGGAATTTCAGATAAACAATAAATAACTGTTTAGTATAAGTATTCCCCCTGCAATATGTGGGGCATACATAAACTAAAAAACCCCTTGCTGTTTTCCTGAAATTCAGACTTAACTGGGCATTCTATATTTTTCTTGCTAAATCTGCCAACTCCACTCAAGAGAAGGGGTTAAGATTAAAGATGTGTTATTCAAGTATGTATTAAAATTTACAGAGATAGGCAAGGGAACCAGAACAGCTAAACACTACTGAAAAAAGAATACAGTGGAAAAAAATCACGCTATTTGGTATTAAGACTTACTATACAGCTGCAGTAATCAAGACGATGTGGTATTGGCAGAGAAACAGACACAGGTAGATCAATGGAGCAAAATAGAGAACCCAGAATGGACCCACGCAAATGTGTCCAATTGATGTTCGACAAGAGTGAAAAAAGCAATCCAGTGGATGAAGGATTGTCTTCTCAACAAATGGTGCTAACACTATTGAACGTCAATAACTGCTCCCCCACAAAACTGTCCTTGACTAAAACCTTACATCGCATACAAAAATTACTCAAAAATGGTCATAGATACAAAGGCAGAATGTAAAACTATAAAACTTTTAGAAGAGAACACAGGAGGAAATCTCTGCAGTGGACTTAGGCAAAGAGCTCTTACATATGACACCAAAAGCACTATCCCTAAAAAGAAATATTGATAAATTGGATTTCATCAAAATTAAGAGAAAAACCAAAACATTTACTCTTAAAAGTCTATGTCAAGAAGTTGAAAAGGGAAGTCACCAACTGGGAGAAAACATTTGCAAATCATGTATCCATCGGAGGACTCATGGCCAGAATATACAAGAACTAGCTAAATCCAACAGTGAGAAACCAGCATTCAATTAGAAAATGGATAAGTTGAACAGTTCACCAAAGAAGATATATGGATGGCAAATAAACACATGTAAAGGTCTTCAGTATTGCTCGGCATTAGGGGAAAGCCAGTTAAAAATACAGGATACCACAGCACATCTATAACATGGTAATTAAATAGTGATACCATCAGTGCTAGTGAAGATGTAAAGAATCTGACTCACCCACACCTTGCTGATGGCACCTAGCAACGGCACTGCTGGGAATTTGTCCTAGAGAAGTGGAAACTTAGACTCACACAAAACCTACCCATGAATGATCAGTTTTACGTGGAAGAACTAAAATCTACCAATGTCCTTCAACAGGTAAATGATGAAGTCATCTGTGGTACATTCATACAGTGGCCTAGTAGTCAGCAATATAAAAGAAAAAATAAAACTACTGACACATGCAGCAAGTTGGATGGATCTTAAAGGACATTCTTCTGAGTGCAAAAGCCAATCGGAAAAATTTGTACGTTGTACAATTCCATTTATATGGAATCTGTGAAATGAGAAAATTACACGAATGGAGGGCAGACATGTGATTGCCAAAGGTTAGGGAAGAGGAGGGGAAATGTGAGTATAAAGAGGCAGCAGGAGTTCCTTGTGATGAAGGAATAGTTTTGCATCTTGATTATCACGCAGTCATATGAATCCATATATGTGATAAAATATGATAAAATTATACACTAAGACATGCAAAAAAGAAATGAGTGCATCAAAAAGGTGGTGAAGTCCCAGTAAGATCTATAGTCTAATTAATCATCTGTGTCATTCAATTTCCTGGTTTTGAGAGTGCACTAAAATTACGTGAAATGTGGCCAATGGAGACGCTGGGTGATGGGTATGTGGAACTTCTCTATTTTTGCAATTTCTTGTAAGTCCATAATTTTTTTAAAGATTTTTTTTTTTTAAGTTGTGTTAGTCAGATAGAAGTGAGGGCACTAAGAGTGGATGAATTGATTCCAGGAGAGTGGCACGTATGATGAGAAGAGTTCTGTGAACAGACTCCTGGCCAACAACACGCAGAGCCATCAAAGATATCATAGAGGAAGAAGTCCCATCAGAGGAGACATGGCACAAAAGCCAAAGGAAAATGGATTTTCACATGCACGCACATGTGTGCGCTCGCACACACACACGGGGAAATCAGCAGTGTCGAGTAGCCTGGGGTTCCAAATGGACACTGAACGAGGAGTAGAGGGGCAAAAAAAAAGAAGCATCTAATGAACTCTTCCAGGAAATTCAACAGGCAAGAGAAAGAAAAAGCCACACCCACAGATTCAGTGGGCACGAAGAAAGATTAAACTTGACTTAGGGCAGAGAAAGACAGAGTACTTAAAAATGAGGAGTCCTGTAGAGGGGAAAAGAGATTGCCTATTCAAGAAAAGAAGAAAAATAAATGATGGCGAGCACACCCAAGAAGGGCCAAGGAGGTGGGACCAAGTGCTCAGACTGAAGGATCAGCCCCACAGGAAACAAAGTCTAGTTCTCGTTCACAGGGACACGAGGCTAAATGAGACCAAATCAGAGACACAGATATTTGAATTTGGAACGGATCACAGCGAGAAACATTGCTAGTGAGTTTTATGATTAATAACATACTTTACAAAACAATATAAACCTAGATTTCGGGGCACCTGGGTGGCTCAGTGGGTTAAGACTCTGCCTTCGGTTCAGGTCATGATCTCAGGGTCCTGGGATCGAGTCCCGCATCGGGCTCTCTGCTCGCCAGGAGGCCCGTTTCCTCCTCTCTCTCTCTGCCTGCCTCTCTGCCTACTTGTGATCTCTCTGTGTCAAATAAATAAATAAAATCTTTAAAAAAAAAAATAAATAAATCTTATAAACCTAGATTTCATGAATCAGAACTAAAACTGGCCATGACAATTATGCTTCGCCTGAAGGCATGTAATTCTTATTTGGGAATCTGGTGAAGACAATCCCCTCCAGGCCATGATGACACAGGCTTGTTGAACATGCGCTGACTTATGATCCTAAAACAAAATAATGCTATGAGGGGTGCCTGGGTGGCTCAGTGGTTAAGTGTCTGCCTTCAGCTCAGAGGCTTTAACCCACTGAGCCACCCAAGCGCCCCTGAATACTTCTATATATAAGAATGTTAAGGTAAAATTACATACATTTTATAGGTAAAACACATTAAAAATAAATAGATTATGTATTGAAGTCTCAGAAAGCTCAGAATCAGTTTTTTCTGAGGGAGATATTTAACATAAGACTTGTTCAATAATTACATGATGATAAATTGCACTTACATATGATGGCAAGCTTGTTGATATTACCCTTGTTTGAAATACTCCACTGGTCACCTATGCTTCCCACATGCTTTAGAGACCAGTGATGGTGGTGAAACAAGATAGTCTCCAGGGACCAGAAACCATGTTGTTAGTGGAAGCATCTGAAAGTCATCAAAGTACTGTAGAACAGTTAACAATATTTTATTGATGAAAGGCAAGACAAGAAAGGTGAATAACTGGTGGAGAGAGGCTTTCTTATTTTCATCTGTTTGGATCACAGCTTTGAACCACATTTTCTGCCTGAGTGCATCTGGCACCAAAGGTATCGGGGTCAAATGGGCTATGGTAGCAAATACACAGATGTGAGAGTTCTAGAAAGATACCCACTAGACTATTGACCACATTTATCTTTGAGAAAAGATATACTTTTTTTTTAAGAGAGAAAGAGTGCAGGAGCATGGGGGCATGGGAAGAGGCAGAGGAAGAGAGAGAATCTTAAACAGGCTCCATGCCCATTGCACAGCCCAGCAAGGCTCGATCTCGTGACCCTGAGATCATGACCTCATGAGTCAAAAGCAAACGTCGGACACTTAACCCACTGAGCCATCCAGGGACTCCAAAATACAAATTTCTATAAATTTCTACATCAATTTAGCTTTTTCTCTAATAAACATGTGTTCATGTTTCCCTGTATAATTAAATACATTTGACCCTTGAGTAACATGGGTTTCAATTACAGAGGTCCACTTATATGTGAATTCTTTTTGATAAATACAGTACAGGACTGTACATGAATTTTCCTTATGATTTTCTTAATAACATATTTTTCCCCAGCTTACTTTGTTGTAAGAATATAATAAATAGAACATTTAACATACAAAATACATGTTAATCAACTGTTTATGCTTTCAGTAAGGCTTCTAGTCAACAGTAGGCTAATAGTAGTTAAGTTCTCGAGGAGTCAAAACTTGTATGTGAATTTATGACTGGATGATGGTCAGCACTCCTAACCCCTGCCTTGTTCATGGGTCAACTATAAATAGATGTATAAAATAAAATAAAATTCTAATGAAAACATTTCGTCTATTCATAGGTCCCTACCTCAGCATTATAATAATGACTAAGTGAAGAAATACAAAATATAAGTACTGAATGATTGCTAACTATTATTATTATTCTGTTTTGCCATGATACTGCAAGTGATTCCCTGAATGGACCATAGCAGATGAAAGATGGCTGTAAATTAACATTCTTCCCATTGAGAAGTGGAGTCTATTTCCACTGTTGTTGAACCTGACCTGGCCTATGGCCACTTTGACCAATAAAGTATGACGGGAGCAATGCCACCCTGGTTCTTAGCCAGCTTTTAAGGAGATCGGCAGCTTTTTTAGCAGTCTCAGAAGCCCTGGGTCACTAAGTAGGAAGATAACCTACCATTAGGCCACCACATTATGAAAAACCCTGGAGGATAAGACACTATGTGGTGAGAAAAACAGAACAAGTCTCACCAAGCACCAGGTACATGAATGAGGATGTCATCTTGAAAATGATACCTGGTAAAATGGATACAAAGTATTCAACTAAACGCTATCAGACCTACAAAAAAGCCATGAGTAAAACTAAAATGGTTTTAAACCTCTTAGATTTGAGGTAGTTTGCTACACAGCTATAGATAACCCAAACAGCATCTTTAATGGGGACTTCACCTGTCTTCTTACCGGCATTTTCTAATTTTCCACAGTAATTGCAAAATTCCTTGGCACACAAATAAATTCTAAACTGGAGAAATTCTTTTAGTTTAAATGAAAAGTCGGAAAGAAGATGGCGTAGGTTCCAATGGACAAGCACTCCACAAAAACAACTAATTAAGGCTGGCTCTCCCTATCTATGTTAAATGACCCCTCACGTAGCTATGGAAGCAATGAGATTTTGAGAGCTGAAAGTTTGTTCAAGGAGGAAACTCTCGAAGTTGAGCTAATGAGCTGCAATTGTCTGTTCCCTGAGGAAACTGTTGACATTCAGCATATGCTAGAGGCTGACAATCCAGGCTTGGCCCAGATAGAGGGTCACTGCTTGGGGACATTGAAACCGGCAGGGTGGAGCTATGGGAGAGCAGTAACGGAACTGGAGGCTTTGAAGGACCTCAACTACAGCTACTTTCCCCCTCGAGCCATTTGCCAAATGTTGACGTAGATAGAGTAGGGTTGGTGGCTTTATAGCTATACTGGAAATTTCTGAAAAACAGAGGAAATTTTTAAGCAGTCTCCTGATATACGGAAGAGAAAAGCTCACAAGGTGAGAGAGCTCAGATACTAGCCGAAAAACCCTGGGGGAGATGGCGAACAGACTGTCTGTAGCTGCATTTTCCCTGGAGGCCTTTACCAATTCTGGGCGTAGAACAGAATCTGAGACTCAAAAACAGAGAAATGGTGGTGGTCTCAATAAAGCTAAAGTAAAAAAAAAAATTGAAGGCTAGATAACTCCAAGGCTAAATTTATCAGGTTTGATAAAAATAAAATGCAAGCCACATGCTGCCTGTGCCTTAAGAAATGTGCCTTAAATACGAGGACAACAAAATGGTAAACCTAAAATGGAAATATACTAATCATATGCTAACTAAAAGAAAGCTGGAGCAACCACACCAATGCAGACAGAGTTCACAAGAGGCAATAAGAATAACTAAAGAAACAGACTATTTCACCATGACAATATGGCCGGCACAACAGGAAGATGATAATAATTCAAAACCTGTATGTTCGTTATAAAATATCTTTAAAATACATAAAGCAGGGACACCTGGGTGGCCCAGTCAGTTAAGCATCCGACTAGTGACTTTGGCTCAGTTCATGATCTCGTGGGCCAAGAGATCAAGCCTGGCTTCCAGCTCTGCACCCAGTGGGGAGTCTGCTTGGATTCCCTCTTTCCTTCTGCCACACTCCCACTTTCTCTCTCTCTTTCTAAAATAAATAAATAAGTGAAATCTTTTTTTAAAAATTAAAAAAAAATAACTCTGTGTATATATATATGTATATATATGTGTGTGTATATATATACATAAAAGCAAAAACTGACAGAACATAAAAAGAGAAATGGGCACATTCACAATGCAGAGACATTAACATACTTCTTGCAAAAGCTGATAGGAAAGGAAAACAAAAATAATTCATGGGAATATATGAATTAACATTAACTATAATTAACAAAATTGACTTATATTTTTAACTATATACATACATGCACATGCAAATATATATATATATATATATATATATATATATGTACATATATAAATAAATAGTGCAGTGAAGTGAAACAAAAGCCAGTGGTTATGAGAAGAGGAAAAGAGTATCTACTCTAGGTTGTTGGAGATAGAGTTCCCTGCTGGAAATCTTAGAATTCACTGTCCAGTCCTCATTCTTATTGTGGTAGTTATGAGATATAATCCCATCGGAAGGAAGGGGGGGTTTCTTAGTAAACTAAATGTCACCTATTGGTCTAAAAATTTGGTGCTTTCTCCAAAGGTATGAGTCCTGTACTCCATTCTTGTGGATAAAACCTATTAAATTCTGTTCAGATTCCCCTCTCAGAACCAGATAAACTTAGCAACAACAATAAGAAGTCACCCCTTCCCTTTCTTCCAAGGAAAGGCCCAATAAAAGTTGAAGAAAGTATAAATTCCACACCAACTTCCATCCAGGTTTCATCCTTGCAATAAGCTCTGATTTCCTCATTTTGATTTATGGGCACATAGGTTTCTCTCAGGAATGTTTAAGGGACAGTTAGTTGGCCCAGATTCAAGTCAGTCACACTGCTTGCCAAATAAAAACAGTCCCCAGTGTGTCTTTCCATGTTCTGATACATATCTTCTTTTGAATACCTTCTTTTGAATATGATTCTTCAAGTCCTGGAAAAATGCCCATCCCTTGTGTACTGTCTAGTTACTCTTTACCCCTAAGAGACCCTTGGTTTGCCAATTAAATCTGTTCATTTCTAGGCCAATTAAATAAGATCAATCTGTCAGTTTTTTATCAAATTGGTTGTTGCGTATCATGTAGGACCAACACAGAAAAGGAGAAACCCAAAATTTTAGGCCCATAAGCAGGAAGTAGCTGAAGAAATCAATCATCAGAATGTATCTTCTTATAAAAGAATAAAATGCCATGAAGAAGGACTAAATCAGAGACAACTGATGCTTTTTCCTCAACTTCTGGCGCCTCTCCCTACCCTAAATATTTGGATTACATGAAATACGTCCATATAAACAGCAATTCCTCAAGGAACAGTGGCATATTCCATTTTATAAGTTCCCCACATAAAAATACGAAACAGTTAAACTGCCCACAAAGTGAACTGTGAGACTTATCAACCACAAAGCCACAGTCCTCCATCAACATTTTTTAAGGATTTATATTAGTGGATAGTTCTCAGACTTAGAAGCCTCTCATGTTTGCTTGGAGAAAACTTCAGAATTCTCTTTGCATTACAGTTGAATAATATGACTCCCTAAGCTGTAGAGTCTAGTTGTTGTACCTGAAACTGAATTAAACATTAACAACTTTCTTTCACTTAAAACGTGTTTCTCTTCCAACTAATTAGTCCATGTGTGCAAAAAAGAGAAGGGAGCAAACAATAGGAAGTCTTTTTGAGTAAGATCCCTATTAATATTTCAACCACAACCTCATTGTAAGTCTGAGGCTGTTTCTCCATTTATTCATTTCATGGCCAAATCAAATAACCGTAAGAGTTTTATTTACTCATCATTGTACAACGCAACGAATTATTAAGCTAGAGAATAAAAAAGAACAGATTTTTGACCAGCAAAAACCATGACACTCAGGCATTGCTTAATCACATCCTTGACAGAATCCTTCTCTTCCCCCAACCCCCACCCAAACCATTCTACAGACTGTGTCGGCTCAAGAAAACAAGGGGATTAAAAAGGCTCTTTCTGTCAGGGTGTGAGATAACTTATGAGTCACCGTGATCGGTGATAATATATCGCCTTAAATGTTAAGGGAGGCCCATGACAGAGATGAAGCAAACAATGTATTTCATAAAGCTGCAAAGGCGTAAATTAAGACTTCAGGTAATAGGAACAATAAAAAGTCATCAGGCAGGTCTGAAATGTAAGCGTGAGGGTTCCTACAAAATGCGCTGTAACATCCAGCAGAGGACGCCTCCTCCACCACACTCTTCGCTAGAGCCAGGTAAAAGGCATGTTCCTAACACGTCCAGTAAATGAGTTTAATAGACTATGGTCTGCAGTGTCCTTGCTGGAGGGGGCAAGGAAACATGGTGTAGTGCTCCTTACCGCTTTGACGAACTGTTACTGATCTGGGGTAAATGTTCACTCATTCATGTGTGAAGGGAAGTGCGAACCTTTGTTCAATTCTGAGCAGATTTTCCTCAGATATTTCAACTCATTACTCCCAACTTCCCCAGCTGCAAAAGGCGGGGTGGCTGCGTTTTGGCTATTTCGATATAATGGCAGGATTTGCTGAAAGGAGAGGCGTGTGGATCGCCTTCTTGACAGATCTAGGCTCTGTGCTGTTTCATTCTCAGAAAGAGTCACAGAAAATGAGAACCTGGAACATGAGCTTCTCCTTTTATGCTCATTTGCTGCTTATGGTATTGGCAAGTATACATGATCCTCAGAGACACTTTCCAGAGACAAGCAATAGACACACAGACATATAGATAGATAGATAGATAGATAGATAGATAGATAGATAGATAGAAACTTACAGAGGGATATTATAGATATAGAAATATATCTGCAGATATAGATTATTATCTAGCCATAAAATTACTATTGCTTTATAATGTGAATCCTGAGTTATATCTAACTTAATTCATTGACCAGTTGCCATCCATATTTTTTTTAAAGATTTTATTCATTTATTTGACAGAGAGAGAGAGATCACAAGTAGGCAGAGAGGCAGGCAGAGAGAGAGGAGGAAGCAGGCTCCCCGTGGAGCAGAGAGCCCGACGCGGGACTTGATTCCAGGACCCCGAGATCATGACCTGAGCCGAAGGCAACGGCTTAATCCACTGAGCCACCCAGGCGCCCCTGCCATCCATATTTTTAAAAAATTATTCACATCAATGCTCAGTTTCCTCTGATCTGGTCTTAAGAAGAGTAGGATCCTAATAATGGTACAGTTTCAAGGACGTGGAGGAAATGCTCACCTTACTCCTTCCAAAATTTCTCCAGCCAAATGACTGATTCTTGAAATGCCACAATTAGTAATAACGGCCTCACTTAACGTTTATTTCCCCATAGTATATAAATTTCAACATAAAGAACAGTTAAGCCTTAGCAGTCATTTTCAACTTAATATAAACAGGTTGATAAAAATGCATTCTTGACATTAAGGAGGGCACGTGATGTAACGAGCACTGGGTGTTTTATAAGACTGATGAATCACTGACCTCTACCTCTGAAACCAGTAATACATTAGATGTTAATTAATTGAGTTTAAATTAAAAGAAAAAGAAAAAATGCATTCTTGAACACAGGTATGAAGGAGGACATAGAAAGGTTATACTGCTTAGAGGACACTAGTTTTGGGGAGGAGCAGAAACATCTAAAGGGGAGTATTTATGTAGGTGGAGGAATGTGCGTCTCATGGATTCTGAACATGGTCTCTCCATGATCCCAAGTTTCCTTTTGCAGACCCAATCATTTGTTCCCTGGTTGGGACGCTGTGTATTAACAGCATCTCTGAAGATTCTGGCAGGCCTCACAGGCAGCTAAAAGAACCAACTTAAGGAAAGAGTTTGCTGGATTTCCTCATCTTTCAGCAAGACCATACCCAAAGCTAGAGCTCCACAGGAGAAAGTGTTACATGTATATGTAAACATATATATATGCATACATATATATAAATATATTATATGAAATATATAACATTATATATTATATATTATAATGTATTATATAAGTATAATATAATCTTATATATACTGACAGATCATACTTCTATTTCTACCTAAAAACACTAATAGGTAAAACATACAAGGTACACACCCACAGTTCCTCTTCCTAAATCCTCAAAGACAGAAGTGTTTCAGCATTCTTAATTACTTGGGGATTTTTAAAAAAGATTTTATTTATTTATTCGAAAGAGACAGAATGAGAGACAGAGCATGAGAGGAGGGGAGAAGTCAGAGGGAGAAGCAGATTCCCCGCTGAGCAGGGAGCCCGATGCGGGACTCAGTCCTGAGACTCCAGGATCATGATTTGAGCTGAAGGCAGTCACTTAACCAACTGAGCCACCCAGGCCCCCTCTTGGGGATTTTGAAAACATAATATGGCATGGATATCAGATACGCATCACACCACCACCAATAGGGTGACTCTTCAGTATCAAACAGTATAATTTCTGCCATGAAACATAAATGTTCACACAAATTTGGTTTTACAAATGAAAAAAAAAAAAGATGATAAATATCCTTTCAAGAATTCAGGTCTGATTTTACCACCAAATACATTTGCCATAATTCTATGAAAAACATTTTTTGTTGTTTAAAAAATCAAAGATAATTGATAAATGTTTCATCAATTTTAGACTCTGATGATCAAGAACTGCTTCTATAGCATTTTTTGGTAGCACAGACCCTAGTTTATATGTCAAAAGTAGCTATCAAGGGAGGAGGTGGTGTGAACGGACGAGGTTCAAGGAACTACTGTAAGCCTCATTCAAAGTCTTGGAGCCAATTGCTCACAGAAGCCAGAGTGAAGGAGACTGGCAAGACAGCTTTCCTTCCACTGCTCTTTTCTGATCAGTATCTCCGCCAGAGCAGCACTGCCCCTAAGTTAAGATACCACCATCATTCAAGTGTGGTCGAGTGAGGAGGCTTGAAAGGGAATGATGGACAGCACCAGCTTGCCACCTTCTGTCTCCATGCTAATTGCCTTCAGGATCCTGCCTCTTTTATGTTGAGATATAATTTTCTTCCTCCCTGCTGCGCACAGACATCATCATCTTTTAAGTCCCTGGGCACGGGAGCTTATGAAGAGAGTAAGAGAGCTGCCCACATTCCTTCAATCCCAGCCCTTTGTTCAGAATATCTATTCCCATTTCATCCGACTGGTGATGCCGGTACTGTGCTCACGCATTCTACACATCCTCCAGTCACACGTCCTCAATTTCCTTCCTGATATTTCTTCTTGGATAAGGCACCCTCACTCTAAACTACAGCTGTGCTGATAATATCCTCCCTAAAATGTGCTACCCTCTGGACTTCTCTCTTCCACAGCCAACCGGGCTTGAAACCCTGGAGACATCAATGACGCCTACTTTGTTTCCAAAATGGGGCAATGAGCAAGGCCTGCCAGTTCTGTATTGCGAAAACACCTCCCTGCTTTACCAGCCAATTCCTGAAATTCATATCCTTTTCCACCCATGTCTGACTGGTTACACCCCATTGTGTCTTCACCAGACCAAACATCATACCGGAATCAAATGATTCTTACTGAAGTAACTTTCCATTTCACTTTGCTCCATTTAGAATATTTCTAAGATTAGGATATATTTATATTCTTATGGATTGTGTGTGTGTGTGTGTGTGTGTGTGTGTGTGTGTGTATTCTTTAATCTGCTTTCAGAGCCTCTATAATAAAATGCAATTTGCTTTCCGCTTTCATCTTTCAACCCTCTCCTACAACTTTTGGACAGATACACTAGCCTTGACATATCCTATGAACTTGTCAGCCTCTTTCCCATCCCTTGCACATTTCCATGCTGTTCACCTGGTTCAACCCTGACTCCATTCAATCATCAAAGCCCACATGTTACATGTCCGGGAAGGGTTCTCTTACCATCTACAGCCACAATAATTGTGGCCAGACTACTGGTCATCCTCCAATACCCATTCTCCCCTTCTTTCCTTGACAAGAGAACTTTCTGTCTTTGGCTGAGCACATGAACACTCAGGGGAAAGACTACACTGCCCAACCTCCCTTGCAGGTAGGTGCGACATGGGGCTAAGAGGTGACAGGTGGAATGTGAATGGAAATGATGTATTTAACTTCTGGGTTACACACTTTAGAGAACGGGGCTACCATTTTGGGCCATACGGACTAGAGCAAAACCATTAGAATGGCAGAGCTTGAAAAGAGATGACCAGGCACCTGATGACTTTCCAGAGCAGAGTTGCCATTGGAGCTTATATAAGAGATTTAAATTCTATCTTGCTTCCACCATTACTGCTTTAGACTTCTATTACAATAGCCAAATCTGTCTCCTAACTAATATTACATCATTTATTATTTGTATGACTCAACTGTTGATATTCCTATAGTCATCCTAAAATTAGTAGTTATCTCCACAGCTATATCCATCTCCTTTGGCCAGTGTGAAGAGGGACCGGAAAATTTTCTACACACAGCTACCTCCAAAACTGCACTTCTTCACACCCCAGTCAAGCACGGGACACTAAGAATTTAGTGAATACAATCATACTCTATCCATGATCAGTGGAGAATGAACTCCTTTGTGCAAGCACATTCACAAAATAAAGTAAAAATCTACTTTAAACCTCAAAAATAAAAGAACCTTTCTTGCATAAAACATCTGAAAACGCATTTCACTCTTTGCTGGCATATTACACAGACGATAATAAATGTAACTCTGTTGATACTTTATGTCTCAAGATCATAACTGTCAACGTTCATTTTGTATTATTCTCTATATATCTCATTATCAACTAAAGGATATATTCCTAAATACAAGCTACCTGGAAAGCCTCTGGAGAAGACTTTTATAAACCTTTATATTTATGGGTATAAAAGTAATACCTATTTATTGCAGAGTTGTTAAAACACGTAGAAAGTCTATGGAAAACAGCCTGAATTCTTAAGTTGTATTAACAATATTTTTCTTGTCCATTACCAGAAGAGTATGAGTCATTTTCTTCTGTTTCCCTCATGCCATTAGTGTGTTGCTGTTTCTAATAGTCTGTGAACTAGAATATCAGATGTTCAAGTGTCCTGGAATTATGTAAAGATCTATGGGAGAACTAAAATGCTCTTCTGTAAGCAAAAAGAATAGGTTTCCGGTATGAACCCAGTACTTCACCCCTGACTTTGGGGTAGCAGATATAAAGGCAGTCTTATCATTTTTCCTGGAGAGGAAGCTGTGAGTTGGGGAAGAGCTGAGAATACTAAGATTGCTGAACTCTGGGTTCCTTCATACTCGTTGGGTACTAAGAATACTAAACCATCCAGGCTAACAGTTATAAGGACAGAGGTAAAAAAAAATTCTACGAATCACCAAGTGTAATAGGGAGTTGTGGCTTACACTTGTACCACGTGGGTCATGCTTCTGTATATTTTTGACATGGACGTATAGAACAGACATTGGTCATTGGTGCAAAGTACTTGACTGCTCATCCCAATCACCTGCCAACCTCCCAAATCTCCAGGTTAATGTCTCCTGCTAGCATAGGGACACAAAGGCAAGAACACCCAAATGTTAAACCCATGCATATCCACTGTGAAAAAATAACATCAAAGTTTGGCAGTTACACTGGGTGACTGTGTAAACTTTATCTGCTAAAATCAAGATGCAGCTTGTTTACTAGATCAAATGAGCACATGTCCAGAGCATGGTAGACAGTGATTGATTTTTAGGGGATACAGATAAGGGGACGATGGCACGTGATTATGGTCTTACACCAAGGCTGCTCAGTTCTCTGGCTTTATGTCATAATTCAGTTCGCAAAATCTCCAACCACCAAATTTCTCATAGAATATCATATCGCTCCTCCATATGGATAGCATCGCACTGATAGGACTTGGAGAGCATGCGGCAGCGAACACTCTAGATGTCTTGGATTGACACTTAGGTTCTGGAATCCAAGACATAATTTGAAAGAAAAGTCGAGGCCTGCCATCACTGAAGCTCTGATGTGTCCAGAAGTGACATATTTTACTGTCTACTGTGGCATAGGGATGTAAGGCCCTCTTTGGGTTTTGGAAACAGCATATGCCAGAGTCAAGGATGCTGTTTGATACTGTTTTCTGAGTAACCCAGGGAACTAGCCTATCTGAAGAGAAATCTATCTAGGGCACATAGGTTTGCCACTCGCTCCTTATGACCACAGAGCTCCTCTGTGCTCCAACTCTCAGAGGCAGACAGGAATACTACATGGAGTCTTTTGCACGACTGGATGGAGGAATCCCAGCAGTGACACCTGGGCTGTGAACCAGTTATACACTTTTGAGCAAATCATTTTTAAAAATGTCTGACTGCTAATAGTTCCATTACAGAGTGAACACATGCCCACAGGACATGAGTGAGCGGTGACTGATGAGCCGCACTACTCATAATGAACTTGGTATTGTCTGCTGCTTCAACCCCAAAACCTTGAATGCCCAGCAGTTTCTCATTACCAAGTAGAAGTAACAGACACAAGATGGGGCCTGAGAAGGTCACGAAGGCATAAATATTTTGCATAACAGATGGATCCATTTCCCGTGGTGCTTGTCACACAGCCATCTTTTCCCAAATCTACACACAGGGCCTGGGGGGAAACTCTATGACTAGGAAGAAAATCGCTCAAGTCTTGCTTGCAGATGGCACTTTATTAAGTGTTGGCATCAGCTGGAAATACGTTCTTGTAGTAATTATAGCCCCACTCATGGATCACCTTGAATGATAGTGAAAAAGAGAGAAAACCCCAGTGGACAGAACTCATTTTTAAATCAACCTTATTAAGGTATAATTCACATGCAATAAATTCCACAGATTTTAAGTATACAGATTGATGAGTTTTGACAAATGTCTATGTTAACCAACATCTCAATCAAGATACATAACATGCATATATTCTGAAGAAGTTCTTTGTACTTCTTTGTAGCCCATCTCCCCAAGCCCATCATCCCACAAAGAACCACTACTGTGACTCCTATTACTTTAGATTAGTTTTGCTTGTAGTAGCATTTCATTTAAATGAAATCATATGATATACCTTCTTCTCTGTCTGATTTTATGCCAACAGAACATCTGTATGCTGCATCTATGTTGCTGTATGAATCAGCAGTTCATCATTAGTGTTACTCAGTAGTATTTCATAGCATACATATATCATAATTTGTTTATGTCTTCCCTATCAATACACACTGGGTTGTTTCCAGTTCTTGGCTATTATGAATAAAGTTGCTCAGAGCACTCATGCACAGATCATTGCATTGATATGTGCTTCCAGATGGCTTGGGTAGATACTTAGGAGTGGAATTACTGGGCCATGTTGTAGGGTATGTCTAACATAGTGAGAAATGAGGGAGCTGATCTTTGAGCTGTAGAGTTTTGGGTTGACTTTCCCTGAAAGGAGTTGTGGCCTGAGGCAGAGATCTATAGCAATACTCGGAGATATGGTGGCTAATGGGTTGCCTATAAATAGCCAAAGACCTCTCAAAAACAAGATAGAAAATGGGTTAAAGAAGATTTGGGGAAGTAGATGGAAGAGCCTATTGAGATAACAGATGCTTACACATTAACCACACTTCATTCCCCGCTGGAAACAAGATGCTCCCAGTAAACAGGTAGATGGGACATGAGCTTTGTATGGCTATCCCCGTGCTTGCTAAATGTGTTATAAAGTAGCCATGTTGGCAAGTCAGAGTTCATGTATAGGATTAGCATTGGGAGTTTCCCAATCAAGACCCAGTTAATGTACATCTCATAAGCCTATAACAGAGAACAACACTGAGCCATCAGTGGCTGTCAGGGGACCCACCTAGCCAGTCAGTTACACTGAACCCTTTCTATTATGGACAGGTAGCAATTTTCCCTATTGGTCAGGATTCTTGTTCTGAACTGTGAACAGCAACAGCATTCATGATCTTACTAAATGGTATTTCAAAAACCATTTCTCTTTTGAACAAAGAACCACTTACCCATTTTCCTGGAAGAAATAAGGGGATCAGCAGATACTCCTTGGTCCTCTCACGCTCAACATCACCCAGAAGCAGGCAGACAGTATCAATACTCTTACATGGTGCTAAATACGCTCTGAATGATTGTCAACTGTATATTCTGCATCTTGTACCCATAAAACATGGGACCATGATGGCTATGGGCTGAATTTTGTCCACCAAAATTCATATATTGAAGTTCTAGCCCCCCCGTACCTCAGAAAGTGATTGTATTTGGAGATATGACTTTAAAGAAATAATGAAGGTAAAATATAATCATATGGATAAATGTAATTCAATATCACCAGGATCCTTATAACAAAATGCAACCAGGACACGGATATACACAGAGGGAAGAGCACGCAAAGGCACAAGAAGATGGCCATCTGTCAGCCAAGGAGAGAGGCCTCAGAAGAAATCAACCCTGCTGACACCTTCATTTGGACTTCTAGCCTCCAAAACTGTGAGGAAATAAATTTCTGTTGTTTAAGCCACCAAGTCTATGGTACCTTGCTAAAGCAGCCCTAGTAGATGAAAACAATGACTCATACAATACATCACATATCTCTACTGCATTAAATGACTCACAAAAATTTTGTTTCTGTCTCCATGACTATTGGCTTTGCTGGTTTTTTGAGCTGTAGTACCCAAGGAGTATAAAAAACCAAGAGTCTGGCTATCTCAGACTCCTGTCCTTCCATAACATGGTATATATAACTCCCATGGGGTCATCTTGCAGAAGTGTTGGGGAAGGACGAAAGACAGAGAAATCTGAAATACTGCCTGAAATTACCAAAGAGATTGATTAAATTATTAGATTCAAGCTTAACGATAGATTCAAAATTGTTACATTTATTTTCCAGGTGGTGGAGGCTCCAGCAGGTGGACGCTGATGAGAAAGATTGTTCATTAATACATAAATAAGAATACGTATTATCTCTGTGCAACTTGTAGTCTGAGTCATATTTTGAACTATAATACTATTCCTAGGAGCTCACTTAGGAGATGGTGACTTCTGTTTGGGAAGAGTCCATTGTTAACAGAGCAGGTAGAGGAACCACTGAAAAGATACGCAGACTTCCTTTTTAAGTAATCTCTCCACCTAACATGGAGCTTGAACTCATGACCCAGAGATCAAGAGTCTCATGCTGTATGGACTAAGACAGCCAAACCAACCCAAAGATATATAGATTTTTAACTCAAATTTAACCCATGATCAAACACAATAGCACATCATAGGTTCAATGACTATTTATCTAACCTTAAAAACTCATCAGAGGGGCACTTGGGTAGCTCAGTCAGTTAAGCATCCAACTCTTGATTTAGGCTCAGGTCATGATCTCAGGATTGCATGGCGCTTCACACTGGGCGTGGAGCTTGCTTAAGATTCTCTCTTTGGGACACCTGGGTGGCTTAGTTGCTTGAGCATCTGCCTTAGGCTCGGGTCTTTGCCAATCTTTGCCAATCATTAATACATAATTAAGGTACTTATATGTATGGACTTAGGGCAGGTTATCTTCATGACAACCAAACACGCACGCACACACACACACAAACACAAACACACACATACGCACACAAAACAACATCAGCAATACTAAAGAACCAGCCTGACACTTG
Organism: Meles meles; assembly: GCF_922984935.1. Classification (NCBI taxonomy): domain Eukaryota; kingdom Metazoa; phylum Chordata; class Mammalia; order Carnivora; family Mustelidae; genus Meles; species Meles meles. Next base: position 47,513,008 of record NC_060068.1, read on the forward strand.
AATATAATTAAGTTTTGTTTTTGTTCTTGTTTTTAACAGCTAAGCCTGACATCCTCTTTGAAATGGAAACTCACATGTGGTATTGTTCTTTGTTGGAATATTTTTAATATTAGTTAAGCAGCATCTTCAAAACAATACCGTTATTTTTTTTTTCATATGGGGCGCCTGGGTGGCTCAGTGGATTGAGCCGCTGCCTTCGGCTCGGGTCATGATCTCAGGGTCCTGGGATCGAGCCCCGCGTCGGGCTCTCTGCTCCGCGGGGAGCCTGCTTCCTCCTCTCTCTCTGCCTGCCTCTCTGCCTACTTGTGATCTCTCTCTCTCTGTCAAATAAATAAATAAAAATCTTTAAAAAAAAAAAAAAAAAGAAAGAAAAGCAAATGAGTAGCTTGGGAAGAAGCTTACAATTTAGTTTTTAAAAAAAAGTTAAAATTTTTCTTTTATATTTATAAGGCTTTCTTTAAGTCCTCAATGGTTAATAATCTGAAATAGAGCTAAGATTTGCTTCCCATGTCGAAAGCAATTAAAATAGAAGAACAACTATTCTTTCTATTTCTTTCTGTAATATGGGCCAACTTTTCAATAGTTTCAGTAGTTTGACTACTTTCCTGACACTAATTCAGCTTTTGGTCACATTCAAGCCTTACAGAATCAACACTTAGTATTCAGATATCACAGAGCTAATTGCCAAGTTCTTTATTCTGAAGCAGAAATCCTCACATATACTCATAGTCTTTGACATAGCAGTGTTTGTTTTGCAACCCAGTTTGTATTTTAACCAAATACCGTAAGATTTGGGGCAAGTATGCCCTAAACTACCAAAGTAACGTGTGTATACACTCATGTACACAAATTCATCATAGTCTTCAAAGTCATCTAATTGTAACTCTACAGGAATTCTGAAACATTCTATCACAATTAGAAACTTTTTATTGATAGAGGATCTACAAGAGCACTGCTGGGTTTAGCTACACAGTTATAAGATTTATCTATACCACAAATAGCTATCAATTTAAAATGTAGGCGGGATGGAGTTTAGAGGCCAACTTCGGTATTAAAACATCCCAGTAAACTCTCATTAAGAAAATCACAGTGTAAATAGCACAAATACTAATATTAAGTGCCAAGTTATTGAATCCTGCTAATTCTACTGCAGGAAAAAAAAAAAAAACACCAATGTGTTTAAGCTGAGAAACATAAGCAACAGGAAGGCATGAGGCCTTTGAAGGCTCTTACTCAAACAGGAAGTTAAAATGGAAAGACGTAGGTGGGAATGAGAAAATAATTGGTTTAGACTCCTCGGAGTGGATTCCTAAGTTACACTGAGGTGAGGTGGATGCCTGAAATTGTGAACTCGGGTAGGTAGAGCTAGAAACTACAAAAGAAATAAAATAATCTGGCTTCTTGGCTGTTTAGCTGGAGATTAAGGACTCTCTGATTTTTGTCTTGGATAGTCATTTGTTGATTTGTCATTCTACAAAATAGAGAATACAGGAAGAATTGCTACTTTCATAAAGTAGATGGATGGAGATGGAATCGAGACATGAGAATATGTTTTGATCAACGCATGAGACATCTACGTGGTGAGCCCAGTAGGCAGGGAGATACAGGGATCTTAAATTCTAAAGTTAATCTCTTGTTAATAGTAAGCTTTGGGTGTTATCAGAAATCATGTGACTGCTGAAGCTATGGGAACAGGTAAATTCACTCAAGAACAGTTTGAAAAATAACAACATGCAGGGGGCAGGGTAGTAGAGATGCTTGACAACTGATGGTATTACAGAGATGGTCCAAGAATGCATTGTCAATACAAGATTAAAATGTAGCAGCAGGAGGATAGGAAGTGAAGCAGAAATAAGAGTTGCTACAGGGGCACTTGGGTGGCTCAGTGGGTTAAAGCCTCTGCCTTCGGCTCAGGTCATGATCTCAGGGTCCTGGGATCGAGTCCCACATCAGCTTTCTGCTCAGCAGGGAGCCTGCTTCTGCCTGCCTCTCTGCCTACTTGTGATCTCTCTCTGTCAAATAAATAAATAAAATCTTTAAAAAAAAAAAAAAGAGTTGCTACAGAAGCCAAAAGATAGAAAGAGTTAAAAAGATAAGGGTAATCAAAACTCTCAGATGTCATTAAGAGGGAAGTAAGATAAGCACTAAAATTGTCCTCAGACTTAGTAATAAAGCCATTGAATGTGACTTATGGAAGGGAGAGTGCTAGAGCCACACAGGCAGAAAGCCTTGGTGGCCCACTGAATTGACTAGTAAACAGGAGCCGAGAAGGAAACTGATGTACACATGCTCTGGTTTCTCTCACTCACTCAGAAATTCCTGCTTCCATAGGTTTTAGCGATGAGAAAATTCACCTGTATTTCTCAGGGACAGGCGAAGGGTATCCTTATAGAACAGTCACAAGTAAAACACCTAGGGTCACTCCCCATCGGCCTTGCACAACGCTTTTAAGGGGTATTTAGGATGGAGTAGGATTTGGGGATAAGAATGGCTTTTTAAACATTTCCAGTGCACTGGACACTTTTCTAAACTCTTTACCCACACAATAGCACCTCTAAGTTGGGTAACTGTACTTGAAATTATAAGTCAGAATTTAGGCTCATAAATGTTAAGTTCTAGAAGTCCAGGAGGAAGCAGAGTGAAAGGGCTGATCCCAAAGTCCCATCCACTCTCCACCATGAATTGCTTCTCACTTTGTACTGTGTCCTTCTGCTACGGCCCAAAGCACCAACAAATTAACGCACTGGCCCTATGCTGATATGTTTTCATATTTCCTAAACACCATCCTCCCAAAGCTGTCTTTAGGACAGAACCCCAGATCCCCATCCTTGAAAAGTCTGCACTCAGGCTCTAGAGGATTTGCCAATGTTCTCCTTTTCCTGTGTTTCCCTGTCCCAAAATTCAGAGGTAAAAATATGTTGAATGAGTCCTAGGAGCATGAGGTAATCTCACAGGTGCAAGATTTACAGAATTCACTCAAATAGTCATTTTTAAAATGGTTTTTACTTGTATTATTAATTTTCTTTTTGCTAAGAATATAAACTTTCATAATGTAAATGTTTGCTTTTTCTGATTGGCAAATTATTTGATCAATGTGGGAAATTAGAAAAGTTTAGTAGAATTCTCTTAACTGATACCCACTTAACAGACTTGCCAAATTATTCAAGATTATCCATTTTCTCTGTAAAAAATACTGCCCAGGACAAACCTAATTTACTTGTGGACAGTGGTTCTATCTCTGACATATTCGCAATGTCTCCCCTCATGGGTTGATTTGTACACTTGCCAGAATAAGATTATTTATTCACAAACTCATTTATGCCAGTTGTACCTATTAATGTGTTTATCAAGTATAATTAAACGTCACATAAACCAAGAAAATATGAGTATGAAGAGCTATTGAGTCTATAAAAATAATTTTAATTCTTAGGAAAGACTTGATAAAGATAAGTAATTAAAATTTGCTGTTGAATTAAGTGTGGGTATAATAACTTTTTTTAATCAAAATAATCTTCACTTGAATTGTTTCCAAAACCTCTTTAAGTCCTTTCTACAGAAGCCAAAGTGGGGCCATTTTTATAAGAAAAAAAAATGCAGCATCCAATTAGCAAAACTTTACTAAAAAAAAAAAAAAATCAATCAGTAAAGAAAAAAAAAGCCTGTATCCTTGTATCCTTCAAGAATAGTCCATAAATATTTATTGCTTAAAGGTCCAAATAAATGTATGTATTTTTCTTTTGATTCTCTGCTTCAAGAGAGTTTAAATTAACTGATCAACCACTTGTCATAATGATGCTTAGTAATAATCATCCATAACCCTATCAGCAACAATGTGAATCATGGCTGTTAACCATTCTACTCATTCTTTCCATGCATTTTACATAGATTAGGATTAGATCATACTCTACACAAATTTGTAGCTATCTTACTTATTGACAGTATATAGCAAACATTTCCCCTTCTATAAATCATTTTTCTTTTCCAAATCTACTTTATTTTAGTTTATTGCATTCTATTACTATAATGGACTATTTCATATATAATAAAAATGCACAGTTCAATGAACTTTGCTATTTTTATATACTCATATACCAAAAACATAAATCAAAATATAAAACATGACTTTCATCACCCCAGAAAGTTCCTTTATGCCTGTTTCCACTCAGTTTCTACCACTACCCCCTCAGAGGTATCAACTTTCTGATTTTTATGACTATAGAACACTTTCTCCTGAACTTGGATTTCATATAAACAGAATCATACAGCATGCATTCTTTCGTGTCTCGCTTCCTTAGTTCAACCTGTTTTTTTTTTTTTTTCTTTAAGACTTTACTTATTTATTTATTTGAGGGAGAGAGAGCATGAGCACAGGGAGGGGTGGAAGGAGAAGCAGGCTCCCTGTTGCGCAGGGTGCCGCTTGCAGGACTGCAAGATCCTCGGACCTTGGGATCATGACCTGAGCTAACAACGGATACTTAATCTACTGAGCCACCCAGGCACCCAGTTCAATCTGTTTTTAAGATTCATTCATGTTATTGAATATCACAGTTCCGTTTCATTAGTACGGTGTATTCCCTTGTATGAATATACTCAAGTTAATTCACACTTTCTTCTGTTGGTGGACATGTGGTTGTTTCCTATTTTTATGGATGTTATGAACATTGTTTTTAAAGATTTATTTGTATTAGAGAGAAAGTATGTGCGTGTGTGTGCACGAGTTGGGGGAGAAGAGCAAGGTGAGAAGGAGGAGATAATCCCAAACAGACTCCCTGCTGAGCCTGGAGCCCCATATGGAGCTCAATCCTATGGCCCAGAGATCATGACCTGAGCCAAAACCAAGAGTCCGAAGCTCAGCTAACTGAGCCACCCAGGGGCCCTGGATGCTAGGAACATTTTTGTATAAGTCTTACTGTGGACATATTTTCTGATTTCTGAGTCATTGGGTAGGTATACATTTAGCTTTATAGCAATCTGCCAGTGTTTCCAAGTATCTGCCAACAAAATGTGACAGGTTCCAGTAATTTCAGGTCCTCCCTGACATTAGGTATTCTCAATATTTTTTATTTTATCCATTCTTTTGGATAAGAAATGATATCTCATTATAGTTTGGATTTGTATCTCACTTTAGAGTAATGATGTTACACCTTTTTTAATGCTCTATAAACATCCTCTCAACAGCTGAGTTTATTCTACGCTGTAGATAAACTATATTCACCCTCTCAGAGAAGCCCTTCTGAATTCCCCTTTCTCCAGAACAGTAACTCTGTTATCTTAAATGACAACGTATCTATGTATTTACTTTCATGTTGTTTGTATATTTGTTAGTATGTAAATACCACAAGATTAGGCATTTAGCCTATCTTATTTACCACCATATCCCAAGTGCTAAGATCAGTACTTTGACACATAAGCTTAGCATGGTATTTGTTGAATGAATTCTTTAAGCAACAAAATATTATCTGATATTTCCCCTGGCATTTCCTGTTGCCTCTTTACATCATTATTCCCATTCTGAATCTTCCTTCCCACATCAATTTGGGCAACTAAGCTGCAGTATTTAGTTCCTCAGAGAGGAAAGACCGAGCAGAAATGCTGATGAGGATCCTTCCGGCTTCAGGATTCAAGGTAGATGTATTTCTTTAACCCTCAGCAGAGAAAACAGGTTTGAGTGTTTGTCTCTTCATTAGTGTTTTCGTATTCATATTTATCAAGGACGCCTTACAAATCCACAGGCGTGTACGACGGGCTCCACAGAAGCTGGGGCAGGGGGCATATTTCTCTGCCGAAATACTAAATTATGACACTGTCCCTGGATTGCTTTAGGTTTTCTGGACTGTCTGGGGCTGAGAAGCACAGTAGGACTAGACAAAAGGTCAGAAATAGAGGTGGATTGAAGTATAGAACCAGAACAATGAACATAAACAGGGAGTAGAAACCTGATTAGACCTGTAAGTCTAAAGTTCCTGAAATTCCAATTATTTCAGATGCCACATGACTCATGAACACGAGTTCCCTGGTCCTTTCTAACTGTAACCAGCTAAAATAGATACTCATGAACACAGACTCCTGAGAAGTGACTCAGCGGTTTACTTTCTAAATGGATGATTGTTCCTCCAACATCTATATTTCACATGCAGCTGATTATCTCCATTTCTACGGTGCCCATCAGCCTTCATCATATCTCCTGTTACGCAAACCACCACAGGAACCTCCCATAGTGTGTCTCTATGGTCTTCTGTTACCCCAGTACAATCTGTTCTGAACAAACCTGCATAAAGGAGGTCAAGGGTCATTCCGATCATGACACTCCCCTGCTTCAAGCCCTTCCAGGGTTTCCCACTGAACTGAGAACAAACTTCAGATTCTTTACTCACACCTCTAAAGTGCAGACATCGACAAAGACCACCAACCAACCCTTTGAGAAAAGTAGGGCTATTTATTCTGAGCTTGCTATAGCAAGGGAGTCAGCCACCAACACTTGCATTTTGGTAGAGATTCAAACTGACAGAGGGGTGGGAAAGCTTTATGATGGAAAAAGGGAGGGTTTCCATGCCTTATTGTAGACTGTGGGCATGTGGACGCTACAGACAGTCTAACTAGAAGGGAGGAATCCTATTTCATTGGTTTGGGGTACCTGTTTGGCTTTCTCTCGTTGGTCCTAAGTTGGAAGTGAGAACAAAAATTAGGAAAAGTGGCAAGTTGTTAATCAAGTCCTGACCATTTGGGGGAATTGTTACAGAAGCTATCATTGAGGGGGCCCTGGGTGGCTCAGTGGGTTAAAGCCTCTGCCCTCGGCTCAGGTCATGATCCTAGGGTTCTGGGATCAGGCCCCATGTTGGGCTCTTTGCTCAGCAGGGGGCCTGCTTCCTCCTCTCTGCTTCCTCTCTGCTTGCCTCTCTGCCTACTTGTGATCTCGGTCTTCAAATAAATAAATAAAATCTTAAAAAAAAAAAAAGAAGCTATCATTGAGCTTCTGGGATTGTCTTTGGGGATAGCAATCTGGTTTTCTGAAACTCTGGTTGGTAGCAGGCTGGCTTCCTGGAGTGTTTATTGTAGATAAGGGGCAGTTGTAGGGTCAAAGTTTTATTTTTATATAGGATCTGGCCATTGTCCATTTGTATATTCAGCCTCTCCAAATCCTACGTCATGTACTTCCTCCCCTCAGCGGTGATCTTATCCCCTTCTTTTTTCCTTCCTTGCTCCCAACCAAAACAGCTTCTAAGAAGTCCACTAAAATTTCAAACATAGCCCTGCCTCCCCATCTTTGCATTTGCCTCTCACCTAGCAGACTGCTTCTCAATCTTCGTATCTCAACTTCAATATGATTTCTTTATAGTCTTCTCCATATCATTCTATATTTAAAGATCAGCTTATACCATCACTCCTTTACTAGGTATTAACCATTATTCATTTTCTTCATTTCATTTACGTGTTGTGGTTATTCTTACTCATTTTCTGACTTCTATTTCATCTGTCTGCGCCACAGAACTGTAACTTTCTGGAAGCAGGATCCAACGTCTGCCTTTGTACTCTGAGTATCTACCAGAGTGCCTAGACCAAAGGAGGCCTTCAGCAGGAATTTGCCAGATGGCTATTTCAGTCTGCCACTCTCACTCTGTTATCTTGCTTGGCAGACCCTTTAAATTGGAAAGTTACACACACGTTTTGGACTTTTGCAAGAATTTAAAATGTCATGATGAATTTATTTGTTGAATATTACCAAAACAACAAGTCTAATAAGTTAAATTGAAGATATTCTCATCCTTGTGTATGGATAGATCATTATTTTTAAATTCGGTTCTTCAAGTGTTGTGCCTCCAACAGGATTATAACTCAATTCTATGTTCCATGCTGAAATTAATCTCTATAATTTATGTTACTTAAAAAAACTAATCCAGGATTTCTAATGGAACCACAACAAACAACAAGAAAAACACTATAAAGAAGAAACAGAAAGAAGGCTTTAAAGCTTAGTTCTGATTCATTACCCTCTGATAAACTGGAAAATGCCAACAAGGCTACAAACTGATAACAGACCTCAAATAATCCAGCGCTACAATCCAGTGCTATTTTATAATGGTCAAATACCTAGAGCATTCTTTGGCAGTTTTTTGACAATTCAGAAATTACATCAACAAGCTCCAGTATCTCCTTCATGATAGTGGAGAGCAGAAGCTCCAGCTTCATAAATATAAGTTTATGAATAGAGAAAGGGGGAGCCATTTTAATTATTTGGACACTGACCAAATAGGAGTATAGCTTTTCACTTTTGTTACTAATTAGAAGCTCACAAATCATCCTTCCCCTAAATTGTACTTTCATATCAAACTGTCATTCTGACTCAGAGAGGAAAAAAAAAAAGCACAAGATCTCCCTCTCGCATACAAACAGCAATTAGGATACTGTCCACTCTGAAGTCCAGAAATCAGGAGCCTGATTGATGGACCACAAAGGCACTGAAAATGAGAATACCATAGAAATATGTTCCCATCGTTTCTTTTTCCTACCAGGACCAACTGTGGACACACAGTAGGGGGGCATATTATCCTTGCCATTATCCAATTGACCCAAGTGACAAGAAATCAAAATGTCTTTTGTAGACTTTCAAGGGGATGGGGATTAGAGAGGGGAGGGGTGAAAGCTGCCGCTTTTATCTTGACACCTTTTAAAACTAGGGAATCCATTTAATGTTGCGTGCATTATTCCAAAATGGTAATTATCCTGAAAATATATGATAAACACATGCTAATGAGATAAGCCAACAAGGGCAAAAAATCCACTTTAATAATGCAATCATAAGAGAAAGAGTTTTAAGTAGATATGGGGAAATTATCATAAATGTCAAGGCTCACAAAATATAATAAAAAGGATTGATGTGTTTTATACATGCTAAATCACTGATGGGGATTTATTATCTACACAAGACTCCCAACTGACAGAAAAACAGGCTCACCACATAACAATAACTTTTGTAAAACATTACCATTTAATTTTACATTTTTCTCTCCTTTTACACTGAGCTCATAAATCAAAAATTTTCCCATGTACTAAAAGGATATCAAATCTTTTGAAGGAGGGGTGAAAGTATTTTGTTACCATTTGCATGAAGAAAGAAATAATTAGAAAAGGTGCTGGTTGTCTTCCTAAGCATCACATCTATTTCCCTCTCAAGAGTGAATACCAATATCTCTATTATCAAGACAGTAGTGAAAACACACATGAAGTCAGTGTCTTCCAAGGTAAAATTAAATGCAGGGAAGAAACAACTTCAGTTTGTATTAGGAAATTAAAACAAAAATAAGAATAGACATGATTTCTGCTTCCTAAGAAAATGCCAGAAGGAACAACCTCAAGAGAGTATGAGGGGGAATTAAACCCAGCAAGTGGAGAGGATTAGTTGGGGAAGAGGACCAGAGCCTGTGAGGGACTTCAACAAATTTCTGGAAGATAGAATTGGGGGAAAAGCATGTTGAGAGTGAAGGAAGTGAGGAATTATGCCTCAGTACAGGCTGTAGGGGAAGCGTAATTCAGTCTTCTTGCTTCTCTCTAGAGACCCTAGGCTCAGAAGCAGGAGCAGAAGTAGGCATTAAAACAGGTAGACTAAAAAACAACAACAACAACAACAACAACAAAACACAGGTAGACAAAATATAAAACCTATACAATTTTCCTTCCCTCCCCATATGCAGGGCAACAGCAGCCCATGGTGGTATTTGCAGTCCAAGCAAATATGTCAAAGAGATGTTCTCTGAAAAGATTGAAATAGGAGAATGAAACTTGTTGGTTTGAGTATTGACTCTGCATCATATTTTTATGGGGAGGAAAAAAAGGAAGAAAAATGAACCACTGTAAGTCATGCATCTTTGGACTCACAGGGACTTCTGAGTCCCAGACAGATTCAGAAGACACACGTAACATCTTTCGTTTTTAGATTAAAACCTAGAATGTTTTCAGGGTTTGAGAGGAATCCATAAAACTATGACACATTTGAGCCCTGGCTACACACAGAAGGCTGGATCAGAGGTTGGTTCTGGCTTTCGCACTTTGGGTCAAGGTGAAGGTTCATTCCGCCGTTGGCGCTATAAGGCTGTGCTTGCCCTTGACCCGTCTTCTCCAGCACGGCGCTCTAGGATCCATGCTGAGTAGAAGTACCCAACCAAGAACAAGTTCACAGACAAACGTTATCCAGGCTTCAGCTGTCAAAACTGTTCCAACAGTAACCATCAAAAATAGGACGGCAAAGAGTTCACAGTAGCAAGCCTTGAAATTCCCTTGGTACTATACCACTTATAATGTCGTATTTAAATTGGGAACCTCTAGGATCCAGGCCACAGTGGATTCTAGGTAATATAAAAAGACGTTTACAAGCGAAGATCAAAAACAGTTTCGCGAATAAGTGTCCTATTGTAAAGAACAGCTCTTGGGCAATGAATTAGAAGACGTTTTGTTTTAAATGTTCAGAAATATAGGGGTAAAGATCCTAAAAGTTTCCATGGTAGAGGCTGGGGGAAGAGATTTCTTACAAAAACAAACAAACAAACAAAACCACCAAGAATTAGAGTAGCATTAGACCTCTCACTTAGAAAACTTTATGCAAGAAGACAATGGGGCAGTACTTTCAAACAACTGAGAATAATTATTTTGGACTGGATTTTCAAACAAGCTATATCATCAAGCAAATGTGAGTGCAAAAAAAAAAAAAAACCAACGCATTTTGAGATGTCTAAGACTCATAAGAATTCTTGCCAAGAATGTTTCTGAGTTCCTTGAGAACATACTGAAACAAGCAAACTCAGTTAAAATCAAGAAAGGGGGGGCGCCTGGGTGGCTCAGTGGGTTAAGCCACTGCCTTCGGCTCGGGTCATGATCTCAGGGTCCTGGGATCGAGTCCCACGTCGGGCTCTTTGCTCAGCAGGAGCCTGCTTCCTTCTCTCTCTCTCTGCCTGCCTCTCTGTCTATTTGTGATCTCGCTCTGTCAAATAAATAAATAAAATCTTTAAAAAAAAAAAAAATCAAGAAAGGGTAAACAGGAAACCCACGAAATGCTAGATCTAACATAGAAGTGTGGTACATACAATCTCAAATCTTCAAAGTGGACTAAGTTCAAAATGCAATTGGTCAAAATTTCGTCAAGAAAACAGCACCAAAAAGGTCTTCAAAAAGAAAACGTAAGGGATAAACACCATTCCATAGATAGAATGATTAAGAGACTGGAAGTGATACAGCAAATAAGACATTATTCTTCTTTCCACAGAAAGAAATGAAAGGCAATTAGAAACTCTAGAGAAATATACATACACACACACGCACGTGCATGGAGTGAAGTCCACATGGCATGATTTTCAGATTCTGATGGCATGTATGAAAGATAACTCATTTGAACCTTAATGCTAGAAACATTTTTTTCTCAGGTTGTACAAGAGTCATAATTTTGGATCAATTGAGAAAAATATAATCCTAGAATATCACTCCGCTTTGCACAGAGTGTTATTTATATAGGCAAATAGTTAAAGGCCGTTTATTAGCAACTCTTAGAATCGAACTGTAGAAAAAGCACAGATAACTTAATTAAGGCTAAAATAGAACCTAAAGGCTATCATCATTGATGCTGTAAACAATAAAAAATATACCTATTATCTACAGGAGGAAAATATGCAGTGGGATAGATGGAAGGCAAAGGTAGCAGTAAAAAAAAATCTCGACTTATTATGAAGTCAAAATGAACTGTTTAATGAAAAATTAAATTAAGCTGAAAAAATAATAAAATCACTAAAAAAGAAAGAGATAGTGCACTTCAGTATATTATTTAAAAGTACAAAGTCACCAGTAAAATTACTGAAGATAACAACAACTTAGAGGAAGGTGTGGAAGTAGTGCGTAAAGTTGATCCATTGAGAAATAGTGAAATATTTATATGGCTTAGAATTATAGGGGCGCCTGGGTGGCTCAGGGGGTGAAAGCCTCTGCCTTCGGCTCAAGTCATGATCTCAGGGTCCTGGGATCGAGCCCCGCATCGGGCTCTCTGCTCAGTGGGGAGCCTGCTTCCTCCTCTCTCTCTGCCTGCCTCTCTACCTACTTGTGATCTTTGTCTGTTAAATAAATAAATAAAATCTTAAAAAAAAAAAAAGAATTATATGATATACTACCCACTGTAAGACTGAAGACCAAAAAAGCCAAATGGACTGTTGTTCTTATTTTCAAGATCTTGCAGAGTCTAGCAGATTCTTGACCCCACATTTGTTTCTGGCCATTCCCAGGTTTTTGTTTTTTGTTTTTGTTTTTGTTTTTTTGTTTTTTTAAGAGAGACAGAGAATGGGAGGGACACAGAGAGAGAGAGAGAGAGAGAGAGAGAGTCTCAAGCAGACTCGGTGGAGTGTGGAACTCGATGCAGCATTCAATCAATCAACCAATGACCTGAGCCAAAACCAAGAGTCGGATGCTCAACAAACTAGACCGCCCAGGTGCCCCCTGGGTGAACATTTTGTGCAGGCTTCAAGTCACTTCACACTGATGGTTCCTCACCTTAAGGGCATACCATCTTCAATGATTTGCCCTTCACTCTCTGGGCTTCTCTGACGCTGCTGCAGAGTGCCATACCAGTGAGAGGCCCTCTCGTGCATGGATGTACAACCTATAGATGGTGGAGGTCATTGAACAAATGCTTCTCCAGACACTCCTTGGTCAGATCATTCTGAGAGGCATTCTATAGACTCCTCACAAAATGTTTTGTGATTGGGCTGCAGCTGCCCAAGGTGGGGACCAACTCAATAATATTGCCTTTTATTTTTTCTTTCCATTTTAATGTTTTCTATCTTTCCCTTCTCTATACAATAACCTTCCAAAAAACTACGTTACCAGAGGCCCTTATATTAGAGTCAACTGACAAGAAGAACTCAAACCAAAACCTCTCTTCTGCATCCCTCGTTTTTTTTTTTTGTTTATTTTTTGCCATACGCATGCATTAATTTTATTTTAAAATTCTTATGAATATTCACCTTATTTGTGATAGATTGTGCATTCCTCTCATAATTATCACATGCGAAGATGAGTCTTAATTTATCTTCTCTGGTTCATTGGCAATTGTTACTATGCACTAGGCATTCGCTATATGCTTAAAATGATTTCTCTTGTCAAAGAAGATGCTACATTTAGAATCACAGCAGAGAATAACAATAAACATATAAAATTCTAGCCAGTGGAGTATCAAACTGGGAAATACAAAGACAAGAAATACAATTTGAAACTGACAACATTCCCACGATGATTGAACTTGAGTCCCTTTCTTCCTTTTATAAAATAGCACAATAATGTTTACTTCCCAGGAAACTGAACTGAGTTTATTAATGATTTTCAAGTACTTCTTGAGGGCTTAAATGCTAAGATTTCACAATATGTTATATATTTAAACCATTCAGAGTTCTCCAAAGACTGAAGTCAGTAAGAAGTGTCCTGAGCACGGAGTCAGAAGCAATGAATGCTTGCTACATCTCTGCCTCATTTCTGTTATAATATGTAGGCAAGGCATTTAAACCTTGTTAGTTTCAGTTTCCTCACCTTGAAAGTAAGGATAATGTCAGCTCTGCCAAATCTCAGGGTTATTGTTAAAGGTTAATAAGCAATCATGTGCAGAAGCTCTTAGGGAACTATCAAGTACACAGTAAAATCAGGGCACTGTTATATCCAAGGGACATGTATGGCAACAGTCACTGAGAGAGAGAAAGCCTTCCATTAGGAGAATGCCCAAATTGGACAGTTTTGAAGATCAATTCCGTTGGTGTTCTAAAGCCACGTCTGTAAAACAGCTGCCCCAGGGCAGCCAGCAAAAGTTCACGGTTGGCTGTCGTATTGTTTTGGAAAATATATGAATCACTTGCTAGCACTTAAATAGAAAGTTAACATAAAAATCTAAACTTTCAGCTCCCCTCTAAAAGCCAGAAGATGTGGCCCACCGTGGCTATGTTCTAGAATGTCACTCTTCCCAAGGTGAACAGGCTCTTTTCCCCAAAGATGGGGCATGGGCTCTCGAATCTGCCATAGACTCCACTACTCCCTTCTACCTCATACCTGGCCCACTTCGCTTCTTTCATTTATCAGTCTGGTCTCTGTAACAGTTGAGTTTGAAGCCATTGTTTTGGCATTGGGTACAGAGATAGATAAATGCATCCCACTTGCATGAAAAAGAAAACTCTGTGGGTTGACAGAAAAGGACGTAAAGCTAAGGAACAGAGGAGAAGGGAAGTGTAACACTTTCTGCAACATGGTGGGACACCAAAGCTGGAATGGAACAGAAGACCTGCTACATGAAATGCTATAAGGAATGTCAAGACTCAACATTACTAATTTTCACAGTGCTGTCTCTGCTGTCCCATGCTCTGGCATGATGAGAGGCAACCTTGTGCCAAAAATGGGCTTTAAAGAGGACACCTCTAAGTATTCCTCCATCATTTCATCCTCCAACATTAAAAAGAAGTCTTAGAGTTTGGGGTTTTTTTCTTTTTTCTCTTTTCCAGTTTTACTGAGATTTGATTGACAAAAATGTTGTATACCTTTAAGGTATACAATGTGATGACTTTATGTGTGTATACCTTGTGAAATGTTTACAACAACAAGGTTAGTTAACACATCTTTCACTTCACAGAATCACCTTTTGGTTATCATTGTTATGGTAAAATATTTAAGATTTATTCTTACAGCAACTTTCAAGTCTTTAGGATTTTTCTATATATAATGTCATGTCATAATATGAAATGACATGTCATGTCAATTACAGATAAAGACAATTTTACTTCTTTTCTGATTTGGATGCCTTTTATTTATTTTTTTTTCTTGGAAAATTGCCCTGGCTAGGACTTCCTATACTGAGTAAGAGTGAGATGAGTATATACACTTGCCTTGTTCCTGATTGTACAGGAAGAGCTTTCAACCTTTTGTCACTGAGCATGTTGTTAGCTGTGAGCTTGTCATATATGGCCTTTATTGTGTTGAAGTACATTCCCTCTAAACCCATTCTGTTGAGAGTTTTTATCATGAAAGTATGTTAAATATTGCCAAATACTTTTTCTGTGCCTACTGAGATGATCACACGGTTTTTATACTTCATTTTGTTAATGTGGTATATCATTTATTGATTTGTGAATATTGAACCATTCTTGCATCCCAGTGATAAATCCCACTTGATCATGGTATATGACCCTTTTAATATGCAGTTGAATTCAGTTTGCTGGTATTTTGTCAAAAGATATCAGTCTATAATTTTTCTTTCTTGTAGTATTGTTTTCTAGCTTTGTTTTCATAAAATGCTCATCTCATAAAATGAGTTTGGGAAGGTACTCTCCAATTTTTTATGAGAGTCTGAGAATGCTTGGTGTTGATTCTTCTTTAAATGCTTAGTAGAATTTCCCTGTGAAGCCATTTGGTCCTTTGCTTTTCTTTTTTGGGAGTTTTCTGATCATTGATTCAAACTTCACTCATTATTAATCTATTCAGATATTCTATTCTTTATGATATTGCTATTAGGATATATGTTCCTAGGGATCTATTTCTTCTAAGTCATCCAATTTGTTGGACTGTAACTGTTCAGAGTAGTCTCAAGATTCTTAGTATTTCTGTGATATCAGTTGTATCATCTCCTCTTTCATTTATAATTTTATTTATTTGAGTCTTCTTTCTTTTTTCTCAGTAAGTCTAGCTAGAATTTTGTCAATGTTATTTATCTCTTCAAAAACCAATGTAGTTTTGTTAACCTTTTCTATTATTTTTTATTCTATATTTCATCTGTTTTGGTCCTGATCTTTATTATCACCTTCTCTCTGCTAACTTTGGGCTTTAATTATTCTTTTTCTAGTTCCTTGAGGTATAAAGTTAGACTTCCTAGTTGAGATATTTCTCTTTTCTTAATGTAGGCATTTATCACTATAAACTTCCCTCTTTGAACATTTCTGCTGTATCCTATTAGTTTTGGTATGTTTTGTTTCCATTTTTATTTGTTTCAAGCTATATTTTCATTTCCCTTTTGATTTCTTCTCTGACCCACTGGTTGTTCAGGAGTGTGTTTTTTAATTCCTACATATTTTCCATTTTTCCTCCTGTTATTGATTTCTAGTTTCATACCATATGGTTAAAAATTATAACTGGTATGATTTCAACCTTCTTGAATTTGTTATGACTCGTTTAGTGGCCTAACATATGATCTAACTTGGAGAATGTTCTGTACGCACTTGGGAAGAATGTGTGTTTTGCTATTGTTGGATAAAACAGAACTCTAGTTTCTAACTTAGTGCATGGCCACCCAGAAGAAATATTTCCCAGTTTTACTTGCAGCCAGGTAAGGCATAGGCCTAGTTTTTAGCCAAAGGAATTTGAGAGAAGTAATATGATGTACCTTTAAAGGGAAGGAAGCTATCTCATTACCTCCTCAATCCTAATCCCTAGGATGTGGATGTTATAGTGAATTATCTTTAACCATGTTGATAAGGCTAACATATTATGGATGGTGGAGTCGCAAGATTGAAGGAAACCTTGCCCCTGGTTGACCTTTTGAAGTAAAGCCAATGTACCAGAATCAGGTCACCAGGTTATTACAAAACAAGCAAAATAAGCTTTTATAATATTGAGGACCCTGTTAATGTGGGTCTCTCTTATACATACGGAAACCTATACCCTAACTAATATATTCTGAAAATCTTCAGTAAAGTCTGGTTGCACCATAGGCTTAACCTAGTGACCATTATGGAAGGGTAGGATTGAAGACACGCCAAGCAGGACCTTCTAAGCATATCAGATACTTCAGCTCTTGCATCAGTAAAACAAACACTAATGGGCAGAGTTGAGAGGAATGGAAACCTCTTTATTCCTAAGGCCTACAGATGCTGGGTCTTCTACCATCTTTTAGAGGGGAGTTTGGACCAAATTATTTAAGTGGTTCAGTATACTAGATGTGTGGGCAATATGAGGGCAGAGCACATCTATATGCTACAGACACACATACCCATACACACACACACACACACATATATGTGCACAGGTGTTTGTGCACATGTAAAGTTAAATCCATTCATAACAGAAAAAAAAACACCTACTTCACAATTGGAGCTTTTTCTCAGTAGGGAATAGTCAGGAAAAAAATTCTGCCCCAAAATTACATTACAACTTCCCTATTCAGTGACATTCAGTTCCCTATTTTTAAAAACTAAGCTATCATATGAATTCTATATTGAAATACAACTCTTGTGAGTTCCAAAGCAAAAGGGAGCATCATAGCTCTGGGGACAGAGAATGCTACCTAGTTTTTCTATGTTTTATTGAAGATAATACTCTAATGACTTCCAAGAGAAAACACTTAAAATAATAAATTGAAGTTCACTGTATCTAATTAATTTGTTTTGCAAGGACAGTGGGATCTGTTGCATTAAATTACTCATTAAATACATCTTACTTTACTCACTTTGCTTTATTTCTTAGGACATTATCACTTTAATTATTAAAATATCCCCTCTGAGGTTCATAGTAATTATTATTACCCTGGAATCATTATGCAGAATGAAAAAAAAATTACAGGTAAATAGAAGATGATAATTCTTCCTCTTGTAACATCAAGACTACAACAACTCAGTAACAGTAATCACTCAAGATTGGGACATTCCGGGGCACCTGGGTGGCTCAGAGGGTTAAAGCCTCTGCCTTCAGCTCAGGTCATGATCCCAGGGTCCTGGGATCGAGTTCCACATCAGGCTCTCTTCTCAGCAGGGAGCCTGCTTCTCTCTCTCTCTCTCTCTCTCTCTCTCTCTGCCTGCCTCTCTGCCTACTTGTGATCTCTCTCTCTCTGTGTCAAATAAATAAATAAATAAATATTTAAAAATATATAAAAAAAAAAAAGATTGGGACATTCCACTAAAAACCTGGGCTTCAGATTATCCAAAAACTGCATGATGAATCTGGAAATACACATCCCTTGTTTTACATTATTTTATTGACTCTCCTACTGTCTCTTCATTGGCATGCCATCTACTATGTCTCAAATAACACTATTACACAGATACAGGTACACCTGAAGGATACCTTTGATAGAGGAGAGCTTGAAGATTAGTCTAGAGGGAGCAAAAGGAGAGACTCAGCTGCTTAGGAGATGTTCTAGGTTTGAAATTCCCATAAGGTATAGACAAAGGGTGCCTAAGATTTTCATTGCAGTTGCCCTGTCAAAGGCAGAAAATTAGACAAACTGCTAGAAAACAGTCTGTCCAAGACTGAGGAAGCATTCACCTGACAAGAACATCCCTTTGACAACCTTTATGTAATATTGATAGAAACATAAATTGCTATAGCACTACGGAAAACAGTATGGGGGGGATCATTAAAAAAATGAAAAATATTCCTACCATATGAATGAGCAATCCTACTTCTGGGTATACATGCAGAGAAAATGAAATAAAGATCTCAAAGACCTATGTGCATTCCCATGTTCACTGCAGCATTATTCACAACAGTCAAGATATGGAAACAACCTCATGTGCTCATCAGTGGATGAATGGATAAAGAAGATGTGGCATATACATAGAGAGAGATGTGAGAGAGAGAGATATATAGGCATAATGCTAAGTGAAATAAGTCAGACAGAAAACACAAAGACTGTATGGTGTCATTTATATGTGGAACCTAAAAATGCTGAACTGGTAGAAATACAAAAGTAGAATGGTCGTTACCAGGGGCTAGGGGAGGGGGGACAAGGCATGTATCAGTCAGTGGGTATAAACTTGCAGTGAGAGATGAATAACATCTCAGGATCTAAAGCACAGTATTGTGATTTTAGTTAAAAGTACCTATTGTATATTTGAAAATTCTAAGAAAGTAAACCTTAAATGTTCTTGCTACAAAAAAGAAATGGCAACCTGTGATGTGATGGAGGTGTTAGCTAACGCTATAGGGATAATCATATTACAATACATCAGTGTATGCAAACCTTAAACTTACACAATATTATATGTCAATTGCATTTTTAAAAAGCTGGTTGGGGGGGGTTGTGGGGGAGGAACATCCCATTGCCACTTTTCCTTTTGGAAACCAAAGTAGAAGGTACAAGATCAATAAATCCTAGCATTTGGTGATTCTAGGATTTCCAACACACTAACTCTTTATACCAATCCAGCCTTACTTAAATTCATTTTCACATCAATGTTACAGACATTTTAGTTAAAGCAGGAAATTACACCCATTGGGTAAGAAACAATTAAAAGACCCCATTTATATCTATTTGATAACAAAATACAGTCACATAAGAAAAGGGAGATCCTAAAATACTTCCCAAATAATTTTATACAAAGCTTTGAGTGTTGGGAGGATGGTGGTTGCAAGACAGAAAATGCTATTTCTAATTTTCCACTCTTTACCTCTATTATGTCTTCAATTTTTTGACTTCTAAACATGCTTTCAAAACTTTTACTTTCAACCAGTCAATGCAATTTCTCAAAATCAATTCATGTACCATTTCAAAATAAGAAAAAGATTAATATGACAGATTCTATTTAACACTTCAGCTGTTTGTTGTAATGTTAGCTTATCTGTGAAAGAGGCAATATCTAGACAACCTAACTACTAACCACACATAAAATTTACTAGCTCTTAAATGTGCACACTTTGGGGTACCTGGCTGGCTTAGTCAGTGGAGCGTGCAATCCTTGATCTCAGAGTTGTGAGTTTGAACCCCACATTAGACATAGAGATTACTTAAAACTAAAATCATAAATAAATAATACATAAACAGGTACAGTTTTCTCTCGCTGAAAGGAGCTGATGAGGAATTAAACAACACCCATGGAGACGGAGGATATGGTCTCTTTGGGAGGAACATTGATGCTGGGTATTCAGGATAAGGATAATAATGTTTCTGACTCAGGGACAGAGGACACAGGGACATGACATTGAAACAAATATTAACTCTCTATGATTCATACAGTGAATATAGTAAATTGGTGTAGTTTGAACTCTTCACTATCTTGTTATTCATTGCTCATCTCTGAGGCAACAATTTGAAATTTTCCTTAATGATTCTCCCCAGAGGGGAATTTTAAAAATAATTGTTACTCACATTTCGTGTTCCTCTGTCCAGAAAGGTGCAAAGGGGAAATACTATAAGAAAGTGCAGCCTAGACTTTCAGTGAAAGTCACATCTTTTCTTAATTTCCCTTTAGGTCATAAATTCCTTGAGAACAGGAATAAGATCTTTTCCATTCCCATAAAATCCCTCTGGTAATATAGCACAATGTGTTCCCCTCAGTGGACACATTGCTTCCAGTTTAGGAATTTCTCAGAATCTTAAGAACATTTTCTTTTACTATAACTATAATCATTCCTTCTCTTGAATGTTGAAAAACAAATGTAATTTTAAGTCTTCTTTTATAGGGATTTTAAAAGAAAATGAAAGATAACGAATGCAGAAACAATAGGCATAATACTATGTAGACTCATCTAGCCTCCTCTTTGTGATTCTCAATAGAATCCTAGACTTTTTATTCCTTCCCTCCCTGTCCTCCCCCAAAAAAGAGAAAAGAAAGGGAGAATAGAAGAAATCGTTTCCACTTATGCCTTTTGTGCTTGAGTGATAAGGGCCCGTGAACCCAGAAGGAGCACATCTTGTAACTGTTAACATAAGTCTTTCGTGGATCTAAAATTTGAGTTCATGCTTCTGGATCCAGAGTCTGTTCCTGGGGGCGGGGGAGGGGGGGATGTCTGAAACCAAAATACCCTCAGATAGAACACTGAATAAACATTCCCACTTTAAGAAAATGTATACATGAAGATTTACATGAAGAATAGTAAAATACTTGAATTATAAATTCAGTAGCATGATATATTTTGAATTCATTAGCTGAAAAGACTACATCATCATGTCAACAATGTAACTGATGTATTTTGTAACAAAGATCTAGAATTTTGAGTAAGGAAAAACAAACAAACTAGAAAATGTCTTTTCCTTTTTTACTCTTCATCTGTTATCTTTGAAAATAATAAGGATTAAAAAGAACTTTATTGATATAAACCTAATATAATTGTTTATCTTGGGATTTGAATTTCTCATTTGTATTTCATGAAATGAGTAGGGTATGATAATCCGAAGAATGGAATTTCAAATTATTTGACATGTTACAGTGTAGCAAACGTAAGATTGCTACAGAAAAAAAAAGAGCCATATACAAGAAAGATTTCGTATCAGAAAAAGCATGCTGAATATAAATGAGACAGAGAAGGACATCTGGCACAGTGAACAGTGATAACGCACTTAGAAATACACGTGAACTTCACCGTAAACTACAGACAATGCAGTCCCCAGTATGACAGTCTTATTGCATCTAGAAACACTCATCAAGCTAAGAAGTAGCTCATTCTGGTCATGAAATCCTTGACAGTGGGAACAAAGTCTTTTTCACATCACATAAAATCCCCCAAGAAATAACATCAACCTCTGATAATATTATTATTATTGTTGATGTGAATTATCTCATTCAGTTTTCACAAGCACTCCATATGGTATTACTTAAACCCACTTTAGAGATGAGGAAATACATTTCAAGAGGTTACATAATTTCTCCAAGGTAACACAGAGTTAAGTGTCAGGGCTGGGATTCACATTCAGACATTCTGAGTCCCAAGCTCCCACTGTTAGAAATAAGTATATTTTGTCCATCAAATACGAGAGCTCTCTTCTTGGTTTGCATGACTGCTTGCCAACTTCTTGCTCCATTCTCTCATTGTGGGAGAGGAGAGAGAGAGAAACAAAGAGAGATCTTGTGTTTCTTCCTCTTTTTTTTTTTTTTAATATTTTATTTATTTGACAGAGAGAAATCACAACTAGGCAGAGAGGCAGGCAGAGAGAGGAGGAAGCAGGCTCCCTGCCGAGCAGTGAGCGCAACGCGGGCTCGATCCCAGGACCCTGAGATCATGACCTGAGCCGAAGGCAGAGGCTTTAACCCACTGAGCCACCCAGGCGCCCCTCTTCCTCTTTTTTTTTTTTTTAATTTTTTTTTTTCTTTTTTACAGAGAGAGAGAGAGAGAGAGAGAGAGAGATTACAAGTAGGCAGAGCAGCAGCCAGAGAGGGGAGGAAGCAGGCTCCCTGCCAAGCAGAGAGCCCGATACGGGGCTCGATCCCAGGACCCTGAGATCATGACCTGAGCCGAAGGCAGAGGCTTAACCCACTGAGCCACCCAGGCGCCCCCCCTCTTCCTCTTTTGATAAGGCATTAATTCCATCATGAAGCCCCAACCTCATGAACGAATCTAACTCTAATCATCTCTCAAAGACCCCACTTCCAAATAGTTGAACGAATCTAACTCTAATCATCTCTCAAAGACCCCACTTCCAAATACTAACACACTGGGGATTAGGGCTTCAACAAATGAATTTTGAGGAGACATATTCAGTCTGTAATACTCTGTTCATTCCAAACATGAAGAAGGGATCTGATCCACACAGAAAAGGAGGGGTAAGAAAAAATGGGTTAAAGGCCACTATTTACTGAATACCTAGATAGTGTACTAAACACTTCACCTACATTATCCTGAATTCTCTTGCCAGCTCTGAAAGATAAGACTCTTATGCTTATTTTATGGAAGAGGAAACTGAGGCTCCAGCACATTAACCCTTTTGTAAAGTCCCTCACCTAGTAAGCAGTGGAATTGCCATTCAGATGCAAATCTGACTGATGAACTCCCTGGCTTTCTGGTAGACAAGGCTGTGCGTTAGGGGAGCCTTCCTCAACTCCTCAAATCCACTCTGCAGGCTTGCCCACCCCTGCACCAACCCCTTACACTGAACCTAGACAGAATGAATGTTCTCAAGACAGTAAAAAAAAAAAAAAAAATGCCGGTCTATAGGAAGTTGAGGGTCTAGAACCTCATGGTAAGTTAACCGAAACTGCATAATTTCCCTTATGGGGCAAACACCCACAGATCCCTAGTAGAACATTCCATGGGTCCAGAAAGCCATGATTCCACTTGCCTGTAAGGCTGCGCTGAGGTAGCTGACCCTCACACATGACCAGCCAT
Organism: Meles meles; assembly: GCF_922984935.1. Taxonomy (NCBI): domain Eukaryota; kingdom Metazoa; phylum Chordata; class Mammalia; order Carnivora; family Mustelidae; genus Meles; species Meles meles. The sequence continues at coordinate 47,536,042 of NC_060068.1, forward strand.
CCGTAGGGAGGCTGAACTCTGGGCAGCCAAGCCCTAGCCTTACCTAATGTTCCCAAGTTCCAGAACAACACAGAAGCAACAGAGCCTTGGGGGTTTGAATACTGTCCCCTGGTGTCTGTGAGTCAAAGGTCAGAGGAGACATTCTGAAGAGAGTGTATCAGTCATCTCCCAGGTATAAATATACTCCTACAGTTGTATCTAATGGTTAGATTTGTTTAAGAAAAAAAGAAAGAAAGAAAGAAAGAACTTAAACATAATCCATTTGTCAGACTTTCCTCCAGCAGCCCCAGTATTTAGCTACCCTGATATGAGAGTGCTAGGTCTACAGAGCAGAGGGTAACCAGGCTTGCCTACGCTCTCACTGACTTTCCATGTGTTGCTATGTTTTGCAGCTTCTGTAGATCAGTTCATAGATTTATGGGATCTCAAATAGGGAATCTTTCTGTGAAGTGGAATGAGATGGTGTGTGACCATCCTTTGTTTAATGTTAGCTAATGGCAGAGTATTTAAGAGGACTGCCAAGTAAATTTATTTATTCATTTATATTTAAGATTTTATTTCTTTATTTTAGAGTGAGAGTGAGAGAGCACAAGCAGGGGGAGCAGCAGAAGGAGAGAGAGAAGCAGGCGCCCCACAGAGCAGGAAGCCCGAGGCAGGGCTCCAGAGCCCAGGATCCTGGGATCACGACTTGAGCCAAAGGCAGATGCTTAACCATCTGAGCCTTCCAGGTGCCCCAGGACCATCAAATTTAAAGATAAGTTACACATCTATAATTTAAAAAAAAAAAATGCATTTCAAATTGTTTGCCTTCCTGTGATAATAAGTGAATATCAATGCTAAGACACCTAGAAGATTTAAAAATAAATAAATAGGGGCGCCTGGGTGGCTCAGTGGGCTGAGGCCTCTGCCTTTAGCTCAGGTCATGATTCCAGCATCCTGGTATCTAGCCCCACATCGGGCTCTCTGCTCAGCAGGGAGACTGCTTCCTTCTCTCTCTGCCTGCCTCTCTGCCTATTTGTGATCCCTATCTGTCAAATAAAGAAAATAAAATCTTTAATAAATAAATAAATAAATAACCAAAGCAGGACTATTGGGTGGCTTAGTCGGTTAAGCATCTGACTCTTGATTCCAGCTCAGGTCATGATCTTAGGATTGTGAGATCCAGCCCCGCCTCAGGCTCCCATTGACTGTGGAATCTGCTTGAGATTCTACACACCCGCCCCCTCCTCTCTCTCTCTCTCTCAAAAAGAAACTCCAAAACAAACATAAAAGCAACCACCCGTATTATTCGCTCCCTCAAGGTAAAAGTGACCTTTTAAAAGTGAGTGGAAAGAAATGACTACATGCTGCAAGGATCTTAAGGTAGAAACACAGCATTTTGAAAACAGATCTTTGGAAAAGGAAACATGTGACTTTGCTGCCAAAATTAAGTAAGCATAATATTCTTAAAAAAACAAAACAAACAAACAAAAACTCATTTCTTACACTTTTAAAAACTTAGAGGGGTGCCTAAGTGGTTCAGTTGTTAAGGGTCTGCTTTCGGCTCAGGTCATGATCCCAGGGTCCTGGGATGGAGCCCCACATCAGGCTTTGCCAGGCTCTCTGCTTGGCGGGAAGCCTGCTTCTCCCTCTCCCATTCCCTCTGTTTGTGTTCCCTCTCTCACTGTCTCTCTCTCTCTCTCTTTCTGTCAAATAAATAAATAAAATCTTAAAAAAAACAACAACTTAGAAAGAGTTTTCTAGGCTGCTTTTTAATCTACGCAAAGACATTCACTGAATTTAAGCCCTTCAGTAAAAATGTAACAAAGGAAAATCTTTGTGTTACTGGGTAAGAACCACTAACTCAATGACATCATGGAACATGGAAGTGTACCAGGTAATTTCAACAAAACCCTTCTATTTTTAGATATGAAAAAAGTTACAATTTCAAAAAGGGAATCAAGTTTGCACTTCAACCATATGAATCTACTTATCTTTATTAGATATCTTTTTCAGCTTTGTTTTCATTAAAACCAAGTGTGAAATTAAACCGGACTAAAAAGCCAACATTTGCATCACCGATAAAAGGAATATTTTCAAAACTATAAAGCACACTCAATCAAGTTTTGCTCACTAAAAATTATAAATAACAATGACAAAGATGTAATCCATTATACTAAAATTTAAATACTGAAAAAATAATTGCTACAGAAGTCTCTGTATTTCTATTTTTGTATGTTTTATAATAAATATATGAATAGGACATCCGATGCACAGATTTTTTTGAGAGATCACTTTTCTAAACTATGTAGGACCATTGGAATACAGACTGTTTCTGGAAGAATGAATAGTAATTGAGGTTAGGATTCTTGCCACCCTCGTGTGAGGAGGCTCTGGGTTCAGATTTTAATCTGATTTAGAGAGTTCCGGAGGAAATCCACATACTTTAATCTGTTACCCCTGCTCCAAATAGTTTTCCTTTAACTATTCATTAACTATGAACTATCCATTCATATTTGAATGATAATAGAAAGTCCTGTCTTCCATGAACCCAGGTTAAAACTAGCAAGCGTATTTTTAATACTATTCTCCCCAACTCCTCATTTAAAACACCCGAAATGGCCATTTTACTGAACATGGGGAATCAGGACTCTCAAAAACAGTGTGCCTCCTATAAAGTGGAGTCAGTACAATCTCCTTCATAAAAAGATATTTTCACTTAAAGTAAACTTGCGAAGAAAGGGAAACTCAACAGTTTAAGGAACGGACTTCTCAAAGAGGAGGCCAAACACCTTGACATCAGCCTCCTCTGCAGTCTCGCCAAGGGGTCCTTTTGCTCTAAGTTTCTGATCACTCCATCAACGCATAGTTCACAGCCTATGGCCACCAACATGTGATATTTCGAAGGGCCTCCCTGCCCATTCACCACAGACCGTTAGCCCAAAGCATCCCATGGTTACTCACCCACAGTGTCGTTAGCGGAGAAAACTGGGGGAAGAAGAATGCCCTCCCTCTCACCTGCAGGTAATCATCTTCTGTCCTAAAGCATAAATTTTGATTACCCAGATTATTTTAGCTTTCAGAGTCTCATAGGTTATTAGTGGTAATAAAATCATTCAGCCTTATAAAAATTAAAAAAAAAAAATTTCCAACCACAGTATTTAACAATCTGACCTCATAGCACATTATCCACCCACTATGGGAAAGTAATTTTCTCTTTGCTGTCAGTGTGATCCTTTTTTCATTTCTCCAGCTACAATTCCAAAAGAAAACAAAGTGATGTGACTGAACTCATGAGGGCACACATGTTTGCAGCCAAGAAATGGGGGGTTTTGTGTGGTTTTGTTTCATCTGTTTTTCTGTAGAAAGCTAACTAGCCAATGTGGATGTCAAAATTAAGACCTCATTCACACTGTCCTTAAACCCAAATGAGGTGATCACCTAGTAGAGAGGTGAAATCCTTCCAACTCAGCTAATTTTTTCCTCACCACCCAGATGACTATGGCTTTGAAACATATCTCAAGGACTCTGCACTGACTGTCCTGAAGAATCTTCTAGAAATTTCCTGCCCTCAACTCTCCTTGCTAAAATGTGCATTAAAGTTTATGTTTATTTTTAATAGTTGTTCATGTCTAATACCTAAGCCTTCACAGACCAGTAGGCAAAAGTTACTGTTATCAACAAGTGTCTCACATTTCTAGGAAAATGCATGTTGGCACAGCTATGAAACAGCAGTATTCTTTGTGGATCTGTGTCTATTTATGGAGTGAGGAACTGAGTTTTCAAAGAGCCCCATGAGGCATGCAGAAATCCAAGCAGGCACTTGGAAAAGCAACTGTGTTCTAAAAAGCTACAAAAGTGTATATATAATATGATTCTGGTGTTGTTTTTTTTAATTCCACATGCTGAGACTGAGAAACAGGGAACAAAATACTTCTAAATGTTATGAATAGAAGAATTACATTTTTTTCTTTTTTCCTATACGCTCCTATGTTTTCCAAAATATCTGCCACAAACTTGCTATTTTTATAATCACATTTTTTGAAAGCATATGAAAGAGGAGAAGACTCTTCTTTCCATTACTGCTGATCTGAAGCCTATATTATCTGAATTTTAGAGTATTTGGTTATGAAAATGACTTCCCCCAAATATATTTGTGGTACATCCAAGAGATAAATTATGTCTTTTTTTTTCTTTTTTAAAAGATTTTATTTATTTATTTGACAGAGAGAGAGAGAGAGAGACAGCAAGAGAAGGAGCACAAGCAGGGCGGGGTGGGGGGGAGTAGGAGAGGGAGAAGCAGACTCCCCACTGAACAGGAAGCCTGCCACGGAAGCTGCATTCCAGGACCTTGGGATCCTGACCTGAGCTAAAGGAAGACACTTTACAACTGAGCCACCCAGGCGCCCCTTCTATCTGCTTTATATAAAGTTTCTTTTAATTGCAAATTGTTTGCATTTACAGTCACTAAATCACCACTCTGCTTGAATTCCTCTTTTCTTGGTCACATCTAGTAAAGTATTTAACAAAACAAGAATGCTTAACACGGAGTTACCACATAACAATTGCTTTGGACATCTTGTTCAACAGTCTTTGGGGATCCTGACTAGTAACTCTCTACTTAACTACACGCTCTCACCAGATAACACATCCTTCTGCTGCTGAGAACAAGTAGGCAATCCTAATATGTTTTCTTCAAGCAAATATGTTAGGAATTTTGCATGGAGTAGAGTCCGAACCAAAAGAAGACAGAGGGAGCTAATCATTGGTTATATATAGCGCATACATCAAGGACGAAGGTATGAAAAATGTCGGTTTGAATAAGAAAAACAAGAAGAAGAAATTTTCAGAAGTGTTTTGCTTAAAAAAAAAAGTCTATTCAACAGCCACATTTGAAACGGAGTTTACCAGTTGTTACAGTAAATATATTCAAAGTGAATCATATAACCACTAATTAGGTTTGAATCACTCAAGTATACATTTGCTGTGACAACAGTTTTCCCTTTACAGATCATCCCTCTATTTATAAAAGAGCTGAAAATTAACATTTCCTGCTTTTGTCAAACTGACGCAGATTTCAATAGTTCCCAGCAAACATCTGAAGGATTCTTGCATCCTGAGATCATCTGGCCATTATGTTTTCAAGTGTTGTCTCCTTTCAAGAACTGGGTGAGACGCACAGAATAAGTGATTGCAGATTCTTTGTAAAATAGCAACAAGAAGACAACAAAAATACCCGTAGGAGAGATCATGGGTTACCATTCATGGCAGATGGGACTCAACATAAATTGACAGTGGAAATTTTCCTTCTGTTTTGCACATGACTAACCACATGTGAAGCCCGAGCCCCAGAGAAATAAAAAAAACAAGACTGTGTAGCTGTGTTTTTAGTACTGGGATTAGTAGTAGATCCAGATTTAAGCAGATTTTTTTTTCATCCTAATTGAAATAGTTTCTTAAATAACATTGTTTTAAGAGCCTGTGTTGGTTCAGATACCAAACACAGCCTAATGCCCACTCATTTTCATAAGTATTCGTCTCAAAGGGGGACAGTTTTCTGGGTAATTTTAATATAGATAGTCTCCCCTAATCAACATCAGCCACCCCGTGAGATGCTGCTGCCTGGAAGGAAGCCGTGTTTTTCTCCAGGCCTGACACCTGAAAGTGCTAACTAGAGGAAAAGTATTCTCATTCTTATGGTGGACTGGGTGCTTTCAACTCTCTGAAAAATAAAAGTGCTGTTCAGATCCTGAAATTCACTGCACATGCGGGGACATCTTAAGATCACACAGTCTCAGGTCTTGAAGGAGTAAATAAAGTCATGCATTGTCTTGCGATTTACCCAATTCCTCAAGTGGCACACCCACAGTCAGTTGCATAAAGGTCAATTATCTAGAAGATGTTTCCAACTTATTTTTCTGAGCATGTTCTTGTCTTCAACATCTTTCTCATCTCTTACTCTTTTAAGTTTTCGTTTCCATTTCTTTTTTTTTCCCTTAAAATCTCTATACTTCCTCATGCTCCTTGTAAGCTTTTTGTGATTAAATAATTCCTCGAGTTGGAGAGTCAATTATCATATGGTTTCACTTACTTGTGGAGCATAAGGAATAACAGAGGACATTGGGTGAAGGAGAGGAAAAGTGAGTTGTGGAAATCAGAGAGGGAGATGAACCTAAAAGACTGTGGACTCTGAAAAACAAACTGAGGGTTTCGGAGGGGAGGCAGGTGGGGGTTGGGAGGGCCTGGTGGTAGGTATTAAGGAGGACATGTATTGCATGGAGCACTGGGTATGGTGCATAAACAATGAATCTTGGAGCTCTGAAAAAATAAAATTAAATTGAAAAAAAAATTCCTCAAGTTGAATTCTTGGCAACACATTATTCTGAAATCCACTCAAAATTGATATACTGAGCTCACTTTTTAAGAGATGGATGGTCCCACTCTTTTGAATCTGTTGCTATAGTCATGTCCTGGCATTCCCTAGTAATTTTGCCTTCTGCAACACCCTTTGTATCTTACCAACAAGTCCACGATGTTCCTCATCTATGAAATGTCTTTCACACACCCATGTTCATGTTTCACTGTCAAAATAGCACTCATCTTTCCAGGACTTGTTTAAATGACACCTTTTCCCTGTAGCTTTCCCCTGAATATTTTATTTATAATTACACTATGCTTTGGCTAATAAATAGCCCTTTCTCACCTGGAAAGTTTCGCTCTTTGACAAGATCCTCCAGACACAGGGACAGAAAGGTAAAGAAGAAAAGAGGTATGCACCTAGCTAGCCAAGTCAACTAAACCAACCTTACTAATCAATGAGATGGTCAATGTCAGAACGAAAGCACCCTCACAATCAATACCTCTCCCCAGGCACCCATTAGTCAGCATTATACTCTGTAGTTCTGGGGCTTCTCTCTTTTCACCATAAACATCTTTGAGGGCTTATTTATACGTGTAACTCAGCATCTGGTCAATACCTATTGCTTACTCAATGCTTAACAAATATATGTTGACACGAGCTGAATTTTTCAACTCCAGTTTTTCTTGTTTGTTTCTTTTGGAGCTTTCTATTTGTTTTTGGTTCTGGTTTTGGTGTTGATTTTCTTTGGTAGACATAGGAACATTTCATGGCAAGAATGATTACAAACAGTAAAACAGGCTTTCAAGAGGGTAGACGAACCCCCTCACTGGAAATCATTGTCAGTGGCATTGATCATCCATCATTACTATAAAATTTAAGCAACGGTGTTGCTGACAAAGGAATTTAATTATGAAAGATTCCTTTTTGACTTCCAAAGCAACAGAAGAATAAGAATGAAGTTTAAGATTCTATACAGACAAAAATAGTGAGGTTACAAAGGAAAAAACAATTTGGTCTAAAAATTAAACACCAAACTCTCACAGACTGTGATTCTAAACCTCTCCCCCCACCAAGATTTTACATTTCATTCATAAGATATGTGTGTCACGACATCCAGCTTTCCTAGACTGAGGTTCAGAGTTGTGTTCAGAAAATGGTCTTTATTCTGATGCTGCCCTTTGAATGATCAGTTTGATCTCATGTTTCACACAGTAGAAACACAAACACAATCAGTATTTCTGAGTTTTTGACCATGTAAATTTGAGAAAAGAATCTTTCAAATGATAGCTTCTTGATATGTCTTTAGCCAAGCAAACAGACCACCCCAGAAAACTTAGTTTTGTATAAAAAAGCCTTCCCTTCAGAATTACATTTTTTAATCAAAGTGACATGAGAACATGGGGGAGAAAAGAATTATTTTTCTATAGAAACTGTGCATATGGGGGCACCTGGGTGGCTCAGTGGGTTAAAGCCTCTGCCTTCAGCTCAGGTCATGATCTCAGGGTCCTGGGATCGAGCCCCACATCGGGCTCTCTGCTCAGCGGGGAGCCTTCTTCCTCCTCCCTCTCTCTCTCTCTCTGCCTACTTGTGATCTCTGTCTGTCAAATAAATAAATAAAGTCTTTAAAAAAGAAAAAAGAAAGAAACCGTGCATGTGATTTTCCTATTCAGTTACCCCTCTTTCTAAGTACATTTTCATTAACAGTGCCATTTATTCACTCAAAAACTAATTACTGCCCTTATGGGCACCATGAGTACATAGAACTCAAGATAGTCAACAACAAAAAATAGCCAAGTTTTGCTCTGGCCTCATTTGAAGGGTTCAGTGTTAGATTGTCATATGATTAAAAAAAGATGCAGATGAGAAATATGAGAGGAGGAAGAAGAAAAGGAAGAATTAGGAGGAAAAGAAGTGAAGAGGAGAAGGAATGGGACACCTAGCTGGCTCGGTTGGAGGAGCACGAGACTCTTGATCATGAGTTCAAGCCCCACCTAGGAGGTAGAGTTTACTTAAAAAAAAAAAAAAAAGAATATCAATAACAAAAACACGAGAAGAAATAGTAATATTCCAAAGAAGTTATACATAAAAAAAGACATTATCTGCCTTGCTGCTGAGCATCATTGACAATTTGTTTTAGAATTGATTAAAGCAATACACACACACACACACACACACCCCTTTTCCCGCAGCGTTGTTAAAACTTACATAAAACTACAAAAAATCAAAAAATAAAGAATAAAACTTAAAAAAATCCAAAGGGAAAAAAAATACCATACTTATAGAAGAACAAAAATAATTACATCCAACATGTCCTCAAAACCATGCAAGCAAGGAGAGTGGAGTGAAATACTTGAAGTGTTGAGAGAAAAAAACCACCAACCTAGAATTCTATACCCTACAAAAAAAAACCTTCAAAAATAAAAGAGAAATAAAGACTTTCTTAGACAAACAAAAACTGAAGGAATTTGTTGCCACTAGACCTGCCTTGTAAGAAATGTTAAAAGAAGTGGTTTTTAAAAAATTTTTATTTATTTATTTATTTGAGAGTGAGAGAGAGCATGAGAAGGTAGAAGGTCAGAGGGAGAAGCAGACTCCCCATGGAGCAGGGTGCCTGATACAGGACTCAATCCTGGGACTCCAGGATCATGACCTGAGCTGAAGGCAATCGCTTAACCAACTGAGTCACCCAGGCACCCCAAAAGAAGTTTGTTAGAGTGAAGGAAAGTAATGTAGGTCAGAAATTCAGATATGTATAAAATAAGCAAGAGCATCAAAAGAGGAATAAGTGAAAATAAAATATTCAAGATGTTGACTTTTGCCAGTATGGATGGTCTGAGATGATACTCTTCTAGAGATATGTCATAAAGTATAAACAAAAAAGAAATACATGTATGTATGAAAGTAAAATCATTCTACGGAAATAAAGGATTGGGTTTTTTTGATAGGATGTTTACCTAACATCAGTCTAATTCTAACAACAGTCTAATTCCATCAGACTGGATATAAAAATGGAAAGAAGTTTTAAATGTCTCTCAAGAGTTAAATTTCCATTAATATGTGAATAATCAGAAAGCATTATGATTACTTAAAATAGATAGAAAAAGGCATCAGGGACCTGCTTCCTTAACATGTATCTTGGATTTTTTATTTTGTTTTGTTGTTGTTTTGCTGGGTACAGTATACTTTACTGATGACACATTACAAGGTAGGGCTCCCCCAAATTATCCCTTTTGCAGGGGGTCTGGGATGGAAACTGTGTAGAGGTTGGGAGATTCTCAGTGTGTTGGGGGATGGATTGGGGTGGGGTCTCCCCAGGAGCTGAAGGTCTCTCTCTTCCTCTTGCTCTCACTAGACTTTTTGGTCCAGAGGGCTCTTACTCCTTGAGGCCATGTGGACCATAAGGCCAAATTCATTGTCATACCAGGAAATGAGCTTAACAAAGTGGCGATTGAGGGCATTGCCAGCCCCAGTATCAAAGGTGGAAGAGTGGGTATCACTGCTAAAGTCGCAGGAGACAACCTCGCCCTCAGTGTACTGCAGGATGCCCTTGAGGGGGGCCCCTGATATCTGCTTCACAGCACTTAATGTCATGTATTTGGCAGCTTTCGCTAGGCAGCAGGTCAGATCCATGACTGACATGCTGAGAGTGGGAACACAGAAGGCCATGCCAGTGAGCTCCCCATTCAGCTCAAGGATGTCCTTGTTCTATAGCCTTGGTGACAAAAGAAGAGGAAGGAATGATGTTTTGGGCAGCCCCTTGGCCATCATGCCACAGCTTCCCAGAGGAGCCATCCACAGTCTTCTAGGCAGCAGTGATGGTGTGGACTGTTGTAATGAGTCCCTTCATGATGCCAAAGTTGTCATGGATAACCTTGGCCAGAGGGGCCAAGCAACTGGTGGTGCAGGAGGCATTGCTGACAATCTTGAGGAAGTTGTCATACTTCTCATGATCCACACTGATCACAAATATGGGGTCATTAGCAGAAGGTGCAGAGATGATGACCTCCTTGACCCCACTCTTCAAGTGAGCCCCAGCCTTCTCCATGGTGGTGAAGACACTAGTGGACTCTGCAACATACTCAGCACCAGCATTACCCCATTTGATGTTGGTGGGATCTCACTCCTAGAAGATGGAGATGGCTATCAATTGATATCAAGTTTCCCATTCTCAGCCTTAACTATTCTGTTGAATTTGCCATAGATGGACTCATACTGGAACATGCAGACCATGTAATTGAAGTCAACGAATGGGTCATTGATGGTGAAAATATCCACTTTGCCAGAGTTAAAAACAGCCCTGGTGACCAGGTGCCCAGTATGGCCAAATCCATTTATTCTGACTTTCACCATTGTGTCTTGGGGACACAGCTGAGACGGCACCAGAAGATGCATCTGTCTGTCGAATGTGGAGGAGCAGAGAGCCCAATTTTGTTGATTAGAGTTATACCCAGTGGTGTGCAGATTAGTATTTAACACTCCTCTTCTGTGGGCCAGTTTCCTCACACGTTTCCCTCTTTAAGACAATGGTGTTCAGCTTTCATGGTTATCATTTTGCCTATTGTTACTGACAAAGCCAAAGTTTTTCCAGCAACATTTTCGCCAAGAAAATTTGCAGCTTTGATGAACCCCTTACTAAGTGTAAATAAATTGGAAATTCAAAAGTAAGTCAATGATGTTACACTACTCAAACAGTAGTAAAGTCCCTGGGATTTTAGACACTCAGACTGAAATCTGATCAACTCTTAGACGACATGATTTTGAGCTTGCCAAGTAACCTCTGTAAACCATTTTTCTACATCTCTAAATTGAATATAAAAAAAAAAGCCAGCCTTACTGTTGCATAAAAATTAAACTAAATAATCCATGTAACAAATATCCAGTAATGACTACATATACAGACCACACAGACCAAAAAAATCAAATTCCATCAACTACTCTTATTCTTTGAGAGGAACAAGAGTATTTACAGTTATAAACTTCCAAACTAATAGTCTTTCCCATGTAAAAATGAATTCCCTTTCCTGAGTTATTTATAGTGGCACTTTAAATTTATTTTCAAAAATGAACAAGTACATTTAATTTAAAATTAATAAGACCATTATTGTGTATTCATTAAAATTTCATGTGATTATTGGAAGCATTTATAAGGTATGCAGTGGACTCATTATATAGAGAGATGGTAATTAAGCCTTAATAAATGGAATTTGAATTTATAAAAAGATATTATTGAATTTGAGACCTCTTATTTTAAAATCTATCTATAGTATCTATTTACTAGAGGCAAAGTAAGAAATTATGTGTTTTGTGAATATTTAAATAAATAGAATTAATTTTAGGAACAGATGACATAGGGTAAGTCTTCCAGTGAAAGATAATCTGTTGCCTGCTAGAAAACCATAATGCAATCAGGAGATTCTTCTGACTTTCTTCTCTGCATCTTCTCCTGTTTCAGCAATCAGAGTCATTACTTAATGATGACAACAGAGCCTCCCCTTTCTTCCTGTAAACACTGACAATAAGTGGCAGGCTTGTTCATGTGTTGTCACAAAGGTCAGTGTGTAATTGGCATCGCTAATAATACCTGTGTGATTCCATTTCATCTGCAGATAATTTCTCTGGTTTTCTTTTTTTCCCTTGTGATTTTGCAAGGGAGATGGAAATGTTTTATTCTACTTCTATAAAACATCTGGTCACTTGAATAGCTAAATCATAAATTTCAAGAAGGCATCATGACTGTTTTATTTAAAATTTTTTTTCCCAGCTGTTAGCTGGAATAGAACTAGGGTAGATTTAATACAGTTTTCTCAAGGGAAAGAAGGGAGGAAGGAAGGAAAGAAGGGAGGAAATACTGCAAAAATGTCTTTAGAAATTACTAGAATTGTTAAGAGCAATGTTTTCTGATCTCACATGTGAGCTCCTTTAAATTTTCTTCATAGTAATTGTTAAAGTTAAAATACATATACATGTATTTTCATATATATACATGTATATGTATATATGTATTTAACCAATTTAATTAATTAATGACTGCCTCCCCCACTAGATTATTCTACTTACAGCTATACTCCCAACTTATAGGATAGGACCAAACATATAGTAGGCACTCAGTAAACACTGATCAAGGAATAAATGCTTCCTGTCTTGGTAGCTCTGTGAGTTAGTAGACACCAAAACTCTATTTAAAGATTCAATGTCCCACTTTATACGACGAGAAAACTCTCTAATAAAAGAGCAAGTCTATTCGATAATATTTATTACATGATGGCATATGCCCCAAGATGTTCAGTTGGACTTTACACATGGGAAATCTTTAGAGATGAAGTTTCATCTCATTTTCTCCAAATAACCATGATGTGCAGACCAGCATTTGCATCCCCAAACACTTATAAAATATGTAATATATATTCCAAAATATATAACATATTATAAATTATATTTTAAATGATCTACTTCTCTCCAGACAAATGAGTTCCAGTTATTGGTCCAATTATTTAATCTTACTTTTGAATGTGGGACTAGTAATATTACAAAAACAAACAAACGTGTATCTTGTCAGGTCTCTGTGAGTACCACAAAGTTGTCTGTGATTTGCGGTCCATAGTAAGCTAAAATATATTCAATATATAGCCCTATATACTATCAAGGTAACCGTTGGGTCTCTTTTTTCCCTGCAAGGGAAAATACTCTAGAAAACTCCCAATTCATGAGCTAATAGGCTTTTTCACATTTTTTCCTCTCTCTTCTCAAAGGTGAGATGATTTCAAACTCAACATTAAGGAGTCTCTTATAAAAATATAAATTAATACAATATAAAACAACAGTAGCAATAATAATAGCTACCAATTATTAAGGATCTATTATGTTCCTAGCACTACACCAAACAATGGAAAAACACAACACTGAAAGTAAGCCTATTGTAAAAATCAGTTAAATATTCATATATCAGTTTAACCAAGCAGATTTGTTCCTTAACAAGATATCCTAGGTAAACCAAACTTCACAAGGGAAGGTATAAAGTTATTGTGAAACTTATTTTCTTGTGCATTGTTTGGAATGCTTCAATTTTAGAAAAACCAAAGGGGGGGGGGAATGGACAAAAACCAGAGTACAGTGAACTTTTCATTTGCAAGTTGCATATCTTTAAGGAATTCAAGTCATTTCCTAGGATTAAATTTATGAGTTAAAAATGAGAAATAGGATTCCGTTTGTTGCCTATTTTCCAGTGATGTTTCTGAAGTGGGGTTTACCCTGAAATAAGAGTCACAAATGTTGTTTCTTCAGGTCACATACTGGTGAAGGATAGTTAGAAGGCAGGTCAAGCCCGCCAGCCCCCTTTTTCTCCACATCCTTCAAGAGGAAACCACCCTCAAAAAAACTTGAACACTACCTTGGAAAGTGCCCTCCACCTTTTCCCCTGTGATAGATGACAAAAGCCTGATTGAATGACACGTCCATGGAGGGTTAATCAGATTAAAACAGCCTGCCAACAAGCCCAGAAGAACCCCTAGACTTAGAAACTCCAGGGGTGGGGCGCCTGGGTGGCTCAGCGCGTTAAGCCTCTGCCTTTGGCTCAGGTCATGATCCCAGGGTTCTGGGATCGAGCCCCACATCGGGCTCTCGGCTCAGCGGGGAGCCTGCTTCCTCCTCTCTCTCTGCCTGCCTCTCTGCCTACTCATGATCTCTGTCTGTCAAATAAATAAATAAAGTCTTAAAAAAAAAAAAAAAAGAAAGAAACTCCAGGAGCAATCCTCTAGAGTCCCCTCCCTCTTTGGAAGTTTTGTACTATCATATCACTCAATAAAATGTTGCTTTGCTGCCCACAACTCGCCTGGTCTACCTCTTCATTCTTTGAAGTGGTGTGACCAAGAACAGTGGGCACCAAAGGAAAAAAAAAAAAATCCTGTAACAGTATCTTCTATCACTTTTACCTAAAATTGGAGAATCAAAATTCCAAATGGTTTTTCTAATTGAAGAAATCAATTAAAATGACACCTTAGAATTTTCAATAGTAATCGCTCCATCGGTAATAAAGAAATTAACTTTGTTCCTCACACACAAAATTACAACTTCTGTGTTTTGGTTTTGCTTTTTTTTTGTCACTCTTGGTTCCAAGTGTCACTGTAGATATAAAGATGGATAGTGCTGCAAAGTCGTTTACCCTAAACCATAACTCGATCACTCAGTACCAGAGTCGAAGTAAATTAACCCGCTAACAGTAGTCACCAGATTTTTCATTCCTAAAGAAGACAGTTCATTTAGTCTTCTACTCAGTAAAACAAGTTATATGTAAAAATCTTTTATCTTGGGGCACCTGGGTGGCTCAGTGGGTTAAAGCCTCTGCCTTCGGCTCAGGTCATGATCCCAGGGTCCTGGGATGGAGCCCCACATTGGGCTCTCTGCTCCGCGGGGAGCCTGCTTCCTCCTCTCTCTCTGCCTGCCTCTCTGCCTACTTGTGATCTCTCTCTGTCAAATAAATAAAATATTTAAAAAAAAAAATCTTTTATCTTCACAACACCAAGACTGATAGAACATTCCTCTAGAGTAAATGAACTTTAAAAGTTAAGTATCACTAACGGTGAGACTTTTGCTTCCAACCACGACGAAGTAACTGATATCAATTAACCCTTCTGGGAAAACAACTCCAAAACTGAACAGTATATCTGAGACAAAGATTTTCGAGAATGGGATATGTTGAGAAAAGGAGGACACGTGAAATTGGCTCCACATTTCTTGTAGCTTTCTGCCTACAGACACCATCTTGACAATGCATAGAAAAGTAGCCCCCAAGCAAAGAGTGGTGGGAAAGACAATCTGCGTTGAGGAGAAAAGGTGAGAGTCAAGGTCGCAGAAACAGCTGATTGTATAAGATAGAGGAGCAAAAAAAGAGAAGGAAGCACAAATCCAGCAACCCAGATGTCAGTGTGAAAGCTTGCCTCAGGCCTTTGGCTGAGAGCAGGGCTGGTGTGTAAACAGTGAGATGCCACAGGTGGAAGGTGCAGAGAGAAACTGGAGCCCCAGCCAAGCCAGAGGCAGGAAGGTCACCATGTACATTTGCCATTCTGTGGAGATCCCAAAAGGTCACACCTTACAACTCAGGATTATGCCCTATATTGAAGGCCATAACCAAGAACTAAGGACAAAACGGAAATAAGCCTAAAACCAAGACCAGCAAGTACAAAAGGATTCACTAATAACTGCCTGCAAAAAGAAGAAAAAAACAAAACAAAACCACCAACACTCAAAGGAAGACAACATAATCTACTGGCAGGAGGGGTAAGGAATTCGAAATGTGTATAAACCTACCAACGAAGCTCAAAAATACAGAAAGAAAAAAGGGACAGAATCAAATCCAAAACATTGGTAGACACGTTTCAAATAATCAATGCAAAATAAAATACAGTTTAGGTGTTCATTTGAATTTTGAAAATTATGTATACCTATATCCACTACTGCCACACATATACACACAAAAAACAAGATACAGCACATTTTCATCACCCCCAAAATTTCCTAACACCCTTTCCTAGTCAAACAGCTACCTTGATGCCAAACAATCACTCTGATGTCTTTATCATAGTTTAGTTTTGTCTTTGGAGTTCGTGTAAATAGAAACATATAATATGTAGTACTTTCATGTTCGGTTTTGTTTGCATAATGTAATGATTAAACATTAAGATTCAAACACCTTGTTGCCTATATCCATAGATTTATTGCTGTATATACTTTTCCATGGGTGAACATATCACAGTGTATCCATATTCCTTTTGAAAGACATTTGGGTTGTATCCCATTTCTGCCTATTATGAACAAGGCCACTATAAACATTCTTCTGCAAGTCTTTCTGTGAATATGTTTTTATTTCTCTTGAAAAATACCTAAGAATGAAATTGCTGGGTCATAGGAGATTTATGTTTAACCTTATAAGAAACTGACAAATAGGGTGCCTGGATGGCTCAGTAGGTTAAGCCTCTGCCTTCGGCTCAGGTCACAATCTCGGGGTCCTGGGATCGAGTCCCACATCGGGCTCTCTGCTAGATGGGGAGCCTGCTTTCTCCCTCTCTCTCTGCTTGCCTCTCTGCCTACTTGTGATCTCTCTCTGTCAAATAAATAAATAATATATTTAAAAAAAAAGAAAGAAACTGACAAATATTGTTCCAAAGCTGTATTGCTTTAATCGTCCATAAAAAAAAGTAGGAGAATTTCAGGAGCTCCACATGTTCACCAATATTGGGCATTTTTAGATAAAGATATAGTTATAGACATAGATATAGGTATATAGATACATTGTTGTTAGATATATAGGTATCTTTTTTTGCTATTCTAATAAATGTGAAACAGTATCTCACTATGGTTTGAATTTTTATTTCCTATTTCCGTGGTGAGAAATGATGATAAACATCTTATTATGTGTTTAATGAATGTTCATATATCATCTTTTGTGAAATGTCTATTCAAGCAATTTGCTTGTTTTTAAAATCTGGGACATTCATGTTCTTATTATTGAATTCCAAGTGTTCCTTGTACTTTTTTATGCAAGTCATAAAACTTTTTTCCCAGTTTCTGGCTTTTATATTAGACTTTTTTCATATTAGTTTTACATTTTATATTTATTTTTTCATGATGGGTTTCGATGAAACCCACTTTATCAATAATTTCATTGAAAGTTTGTGCTTTTTATGCATCAAGCAAGAAATCTTTGACTCCACCAAACTCACAAGATACTCTCTTATTTTCTTTTTCTAGCATAAGCTTTATGTTCTGCTTTAAATTTTCAATAAACTAACCACCACAAATTATTTTATTATTTTACTGAAATACAGTTAACATATTACATTAGTTTCAGGTATGCAATATAATGATTCAACAATTCTATACATTGCCCAGTGTTCATCCAGATAAGTGTATGCTTAAACTCCTTCATTTATTTCAGTCTTCCCCCACCCACCTACTCTGACAACCACCAGTTTGTTCTCTTTATTTAAGAATCTGTTTCTTTGGGGCACCTGGGTGGCTCAGTGGGTTAAGCCTCTGCCTTCAGCTCAGGTCATGATCTCAGGGTCCTGGGATCTCTCCCCATATCGGGCTCTCTGCTTGGCAGGGAGACTACTTCCCCCTCTCTCTCTGCCTGTCTTCTGCCTACTTGTGATCTCTCTGTCAAATAAATAAATAAAAACTTAAAAAAAAGAAAAAAAGAATCTGTTTCTTTAAAAACAAAGAATCTGTTTGTCTCTTTTTTTTTCTTTGTTCATTTGAAAGTTAAATTCCATTTGAGTGAGATCATATGGCATTTGTCTTTCTCTCACTGACTTATTTTGCTCCATCCATGTTGTTGCAAATGGCAAGATTTCATTCTTTTCTATGGTTGAGTAATACTCCACTGTGTATATATACCGTATTTTCTTTACCCATTCATCTATGAATGGACACCTAGGTTGCTTCCACAGCTTGGCTTTTGTAAGCATGTTACTATAAATAAAGGGTGCACATATTATTCTGAATTGGTGTTTTCACTGTCTTTGGGTAAATACCCAATAGTGGAATTACTGGATCATACGGTTATTCTACTTTCAATTTTTTGAGGACTCTCCATACTGTTTTCCACATTAGCTGCTCGAATTACATTCCCAACAGTGCACAAGGGTTTTCTCCGCATCCTTGCCAACACTTGTTATTTCTTATTCTTTTGATTCAAGGGATTCTGACAAATGTAATGTGGTATCTCATTGTAGTTTTGATTTGCATTTCTCTGATGATTAGTGATGCTGAGTATCTTTTCATGTGTGTGTTGGTCATCTGTATGTCTTTCTGGAAAAACATCTATTCAGATCCTTTGCCCATTTTTTAAACATTTTTAAAAATTCTATTTATTTGAGAGAAAGAGAGCACAGGCAGGAGGGAGAGGCGGAAGGAGAGGGAGATGGTCCTGGCTGAGCAGGGAGCTTGACACATGGCTCAATCCTAGGACCCTGAGATCATGACCTGAGCTGAAGGCAGAGGCTTAACCCACTGAGCCACCCAGGTGCCCCTGCCCATGTTTTAGTCAGACTGTTTGGGTTTTTGGTATTGAGTTGTACAAGTTCTTTTTTTTTTTTTTTTAAGATTTATTCATTTATTTGAAAGAGAGAGTGAGTATGCATGCACATGGTGGGGGGAGGGGCAGAGAGAGAGGAAGACAGAGAATCTCAAGCAGATTCTCCACTTAGTTGGGATCCCCCTGTGGGTCTCAATCCCACAACCCATGAGATCACAACCTGAGCCAAAATCATGAGTCATTGCCCAACCAGCTGAGTCCCACAAGAGCCCAAGTTTTACAAGTTCTTTATATATTTTAAATACTAACCCCTTATCAGCTAAATCACTTTCAAGCATATTCTCTCATTCAGTGAATTGTCTTGTCATTTTGTTGATGGTTTCCTTTGTTGTGCAAAAGATTTTTCTTTTTGTGTAGTCCTAATAGCTTGTGTTTGCTTTTCTTTCCCTTGTCTGCCTGAGAAGACATATCTAGATAACCGTTGTTAGAGCTGATGTCAAAGAAATTACTGCCTGTGCTTTCTTCTAGGAGTTTTATGGTTTCAGGTCTCACATATATGTCTTAAGTCTATTTTGAGTTTATTTTGTGTGTGGTGTCAGAAAGTGGTCCGGTTTCATTCTTCTGCATATAGCTCTCCTACCTAGATTATGTTTGTGTAAAAATTTGAGACAGATATCAAGGTTTCTTTTTCTCATTGAAATCCAGGTGTTCCAGTTACGTTTTTGACAAAGACTTTGCTTTTTCATTGATTTAACCTAACATTTTGCTCAAGTATCAATTGGCAATGTGTGTACTGGCACACACACACTCATATTGTTCTTTTTCTAGATTTACTCTTCTGTTTCATTGCCTTAAAATAGCTTATCCTCATTTATATAGAAATGTGTATTTCTATTTATTTATTAAACACACACATGGGAATATATGTATACATCTCTTACATATATTTTCTGGACTCTCTTCTCTTCTGTTAATTTATTCATCTGAACACACTAATGACGGATTATCTCATCTCCTACAGATTTATAGAAAATCTCAACATCAAGTGCAGTTGAGTTCTCCAACTTTGCTCTTTAGACTATTCTAAGTTGTTTGCATTTCCATACACATAAAGGTATGTACCTTATTATTTCTTCAAAATAGTCTGCTGGGACTTTGATAGAAATTGGATCTATAAATCAGTTTAGGTATAACAGAGAACTTAACAATATAACTCGTTCAATTCATGAACATGATATTATATATTTATTTAGGACTTCTGTAATTTCTCTCAGCAGTGTATCATAGTTTTCCATCTGGGGGTCTTACATATATTTCATTAGGTCTACTCCTTAGGATTTCATGTTTTTAAATACATTATGATGGTATTGGCTTTTAACTTAATTTTCAAATACTTTGCCGAATGTATATAGAAATGTAATTGATTTGTATGTTAATATTACATTCTTGATCTTTCAAAATACACTTTTGAGGTTAATCATTTTTCTTATAAATACCATAGTTTTCTAGAACTACAATGATGTCATCCTCAAATAATGACAGTTTTACTTCTGGTTTTTCAATCCATATTTTGTTTATCTTTGTTTTTCTGGACTATTTGATGTGGTTTTCTAGCAAAAGTTGAATAGAACTAGTGAGAATAGATATTTTTCCTTTTTTTCCAAAATTTAAGGGAAAAGGGAAAACATTAGCCATATTAGCTATTATAAAATATTAGCCATAGATTTCTCACAGATGACTTTTACCATTTAAGGCACTTGCCTTCTATTATTTGATGAGAAGTGATATCTTGAGGTTGCATCGAAATTTGTTATATGCTTTTTTTGCACATAATGGAAGATTACATGGATTTTTTTAAATTTTATTCTGTTAATGAGATTAATTATAATGTTTGATATTTAAATGGCAAATCAACCTCATTGATTCTTGGGATGAACTCTTTAGTCATGTGGTATTATCCTTTTTATGTGTTACTAGATTTGATTTGCAAATTTTTTAAAGAGAATTTTGTGTCTATATTCATAACATATTTGAAAAAAAATTTTTTTTGTGTGGTCTATGGGAGGTTTTAGTATTTAGGTTATGTTGGCCTTAAAAAAAAAGACAAAAAGAATTACGAGTCTTCCTCTGCTGCCATTTTTCTGAAAGAGCTTGTATATATTGCAATTATATTTTTAAAAAATATTTCTTACAGGGGCACCTGGGTGGCTCAGTGGTTAAGCCTCTGCCTTCGGCTCAGGTCATGATCTCAGGGTCCTGGGATCGGGCTCTGCTCAGTGGGGAGCCTGCTTCCTCCTCTCTCTCTGCCTGTCTCTCTGCCTACTTGTGATCTCTGTCAAATAAATAAATAAAATCTTTAAATATATATATATTTCTTAGAATGCCTGGGAAAAGACATCAAGGATGGAGAGTGATGTATGGGGAGGAGAGGGATTTAGTCCTCAAAAATTCAGCTTCTTGAGTGAGTAAATATTGCATTATTCATATATTCGATTTCTTTTTATGTTAATTTTGGTAATATCAGTCTTTCAAGAAACTTGCCCATTCATCCAAATTGTAGAATTTATTGGCATAGAGTTATCCAAAATATCTTAGTGTTTTCATTTTGACATCTATAGTTTATATACCTATTGATGTCCTCTTTCTGATTCCTGATATTGATAATTTGTGTATCTTCTTTTTTTCCCCCTTGACAAATCTTGCCAGGGATTTAAAATTTTATTAATCTTTTTTAAAAAAACAACTTTTTTTTGGTTAGAAACACAAGACTAAATTAAACTTGAAATGAGTAGAATGAAGTAAACAGTGAAGACAAAAAATGGAGGTCATTGACAAAGAAAAGACCATACAGAAAAGCTTAATAAAACCAAATATTAATACTTTAAAAATTTTTTGAAAATTAAAAAATACCTAGTAAGACTGATGAAGGAAAAAGGACAAAAAATTTCAAATTACTGGGGCACCTGGGTGGCTCAGTGGGTTAAGGCCTCTGCCTGAGGCTCAGGTCATGATCCCAGAGTCCTGGAATCAAGCCCTGAATCGGGCTCTCTGCTCCGCGGGGTGCCTGCATCCTCCTTCTCTCTGCCTGCCTCTCTGCCTACTTGTGATCACTGTCTGTCAAATAAATAAATAAAATCTTTAAAAAAAATTTTTCAAATTACCAGTATCAAGATTATCACAACATATACTACATACATTAAAAAGTACCTTATATCAATAAAATGGACAGCTGAGGTAAAATAGACAACTCTACAAAATATACAAATTACCAAAGGGACAAAAGAACAAAGAAAAATTTTAAATAGCCATATACCTGTTAAAAATTGAGTTTTCACTTAAACCTTTCCAGATTCAAATGGTTTCATTTGTGAATACCATCAAATATTTAAGAAGAAAAAGTTAATTTAAGTGGTTTCTCTCATGATTTCCATCAAATATTTGAAAAAATAATTTTTATACATATTTGAAAAAAATATAGGTGGACATAATATTTCCTATCATTTTTGTGAGGTTGACATTACGCTGACACCAAATCTAATTTAGATATTAGAAGAAAAATAACTACATACCAGTATCTCTCATGAATGCAAAAATCCCCAACAAAATATCAGCAAATCATTCTGGAAATATGTAAAAAGAATAACATAATATGACCAAGTGAGATTTATCCCAGGGATGCAAAATTAACTTACCATTTGTATAAATTGATGTCATTCACCATATTAACTCAATAAAAGGGAATATATGAATACCTCAAAATATATACAATTTTTTAGCAAAATTTGGCACCCATTCATGATAAAACAAAAATCCTTCATCAAACCAGAAAATAAAGGAACTGCCATAATCTCATAGAAGGCACCTATTTCTTTCTTTCTTTTTTTTTTTTTTTTTTCACAGACAGAGAGATCACCAGTAGGCAGAAGGCAGGCAGAGAAATGGGGGGAAGCAGGCTCTCTGCTGAGCAGAGAGCCCAATGTGGGGGTTCGATTCCAGGATCCTGAGACCATGACCTGAGCCAGAGGCAGAGGCTTAACCCACTGAACCACCCTGGCACCCCAGTCACCTATTTCTTAAAAACATCTACAGCTACTGTTATACTTAATGGTGACACAATGAATTCTTTCCCCCTTACTATTGTGAGTAACACCAGGATATTAACTTTTAACAAGTCTAGGTAGCATTGTATTAGAGGTCTTAGACAACAAATAAGGCAAGAACCTAAACAAAAGTTATAAAGATTGAAAAAGAAGAAGTAAAACTATACCTTATCCGAACTTTTGTTGTGGGATGTTGGAGTAGTATATTTATATTGGGGTATACTTCCCATCAATAGAAAAACCAAATTGATTATACATACAACATAAAAAAATCTCAAAAAACTTTATGGTGAGCAAAGAGAAGCCAGATACAAGAAAATGTACTATACGATTGCATTTCTGTGAATTTCAAGCAGCAACGTATAGCAAAAGATTTCAGAGAAGTGGCTGCTTTCAGGAAAAGTGTTGCTTTCTCTTTTTGGCTGGAGAAATAATAAGGAAATCTGGAGTGACGGGAGTGTTTTCCATTTTGATCCAGTTATTGGTTATGTGGTCGTGTGCATTTCCCAGAACTCATTAAACTGTACCATTTACGATTTATTTCACTGAAAGTAAGTTACACCTCAACAAGAAATAGAAAATAAATACACCAAAAGGTCAATAAATCCAGCAAAATGAATCTATCGCGAGGAGAGTCCAGATAGTCGTTACACAATGTATGGAATTGGGACGTGAGAAAGAAACAAAGCAGCCTCTCCAGGACTGACAATGTTCTGTGTCTCGTCTGGGTACTGTTTGTGCCGAGCTGTTTACTTTGCAAAATTTCAAGTACACCGATGACACCGGCATTTTTTAGTAGGTTCAACACAATTAGCATTTCCAATTCTTGATGCTAGTCATCACAAAAGGGCTCTCCATCAAGTCCTGCTTAGAAATGCATATACTGTGTCATTGGTACCATGGATGTAAAGAGGTTGCTAGCAGGACCACCCTATTGTGCATAATAACCTCCTAGTGGAACCGCTTTCACCTGTTACTATGACAGCATGCTTTGACTATGGCATTCACAGAGAATAAATCTTTTCCATTTAATCTGTCCGGTCGCCTTGTTATTAAAGATGACAAGGAGGCAGCGGCGAGCATCACCGGAGAAATCACAGCAATATACATCTGTCACATTATAATACAGTGGGATCGGAGATCATTCAGGAGTGTCATAATTGTAATTGCAGAAAAGCAAATACTGTTTACGTGATAACATCCACCTGTATCTCTTTAACTTGTATTTTCAATTTGCTGCCTGTTTACATCTATTCAAAACTTGAAGTGCTGCCTGTCATTAAATACTATGTAAATAAGTTAGGCCTAACTGTGAAGCTAACAGGGGAAACTTCAGCATCTGGGGCCAGAAGATTCTATTTTAACAACACGCATATGGTCCTTGAAAGCACAGCTCAAGCATTTTGATAGACATGCCAAGATTCAGCGAAGGAGACAGACTTTTCCCGCAGATGAAACCATCTCGCAGTGAAAGCGAGCAGATTAATGGAAGTGTCAGGGTTCTTTGGTTGCAATCTACAGAAACTTGTTCTGGCTAACACATGCAAAAAAAGAGAATTCATCATAAATAGATTTGGGAATTGCTCACTGGATTAAGGTGAGGAAGGACAACAAGGTCTCCGTGAGGCCTTGAGAAGGGGCACTGAGGGAAATGTATATTAGAGACTGCTCGGTCCCACCTCACATCCTCTTGGGTCAACTCTTTATTCCAGCCATTGCTACAGAATACAACTACACAGGTGTAATGGAACAGCCCCTTCTGTACGGGGCGTCTCTGCTCCACCGTATGGGTGGGAGAGCTCACTCAGGCACATACACAAAAACATGGAGATGTGAAGGAGTAGAAACTCATCTGGCAATTAGTGGAACAGGAGCTGCTGGAAAAATATTAGCCTCTTCCATCCCCCATCTGGGTAATTTTGAGCTGCTTTCCACATGGTTCCACATATGGTCCCAGCAAGATGAAATCTCAATCGCTTAGGGCAGTGATCAGGCAGAAGTAGCAGCTCTGACTGAACTCTCCCTCCTTCCCTGTTTACTCTCTCTGTCCTCTGCACCTTTGACGTAGAACCACCTCCCAAGACATACTTCCTGCCCGCAAGCCCTGTGCCAGGTTCTATTCTTTCAGGGAAATCTCTGCTAAAACAAAACTTACATGCAGGGTCCTGTGGCTACCACGGCAGATAAATTTCAAATCTCTTCAGTTGTTTTTGTTCCTCTGCTCTTGATTCAAATCCTGAGAGAGAGCACACATTTGGCCAAGCCTGGGTCCCATGTCCACCCCAAACCTATGAAGGCTAAGGCACAATAGACAGTCCCTCAAAAAGAAAGAGATAATTTGTAGAAAGAGAGAGAAAGGAAGAGAAAGAAAGAAAGAAAAGTCACCCTTCGTTTATCTTTCTGTGTGTCCAAAATATTGCATTTAAAAACCTGAAGCAAACTCCATACAGTGAAATTATTTAAATTATATTCCCAACTTAACAGCACATATAACATCATATTTACAATGAATTTGCTTCACTGAGTGTTTGAAATTACAGGTCACTTATACTTATGGTCCTTGATTAAAAATTCATTAAGAATCTGAAGATACTTGGTTAGAACCTATCCTACTCACTCTTTTACAAAGTTGGACGCACACTGCCACCAGAAAGGAACCAGGTTTCTACGCAAGATGGGATAAGCACATTCCACTGTACTAGTCTCACTAATTACAACTAAACATTCTGAACAAAAATATATAGAGCAAGTAGCAGAAGACTGTGAGGGGGAGATGAGGCCACTGGCTCAGAACCTGCACCTTAAAGGAACAATGTGGTGGGAGAGCCCTGGTTTGGTTTTGTCTCCTGTATCTCTTGGCCTTGACCCTAGAGCACCTTACGACTTACAACCTGAAACACAAAGCAATAAAAGATGCAAAAATTAAATAAGAAACTTCCCTTGCTAGCCAAAGCATGGGGAAGAAGGCATCCCCTCGGGACAGACCCATTGAACTCTATGTCCCCTACTGCAGCAGACACCTCAAAAGAAACTGCCAGTCCCTCTTCCCATCAGGCATTGCAGCAACTGGGGAGCAGAGCTGAGTCAAACCCCCCACATTTCACTAATCAAGCAGAGGCCACAGTGTGCCCCCTCCTCCCTGCCCCTCCCTGGGTGCTGGGGATACTATGGCGTAGAACCATGTCAATAAGCCCCACTGTGAAGCAATAACTGCAGAAGAGGCTGAAAACTGTAAGAGAGAAACAACATGTTACTTATAAGAAAGCAACACTTCAAATCCCCAAATATTTCTAACCAGCAGAAACAGAAGCTAAAAAGGAGTCACCCAACACTTTTTAAGTGCTGAAGTAAAAGATCTATCAAACCAGATTTCTACATCCAGTGAAAACATATGGGGAGTTTCACAAAGGAGAGGAGGAGATGGAAGAGGAAGGGGAGGGGGAGGGAAGAAAAAAGGGAGGGAGGGAGAGAGGAAAGAAATGCCATATATTTGGATTTGCTTGAAAAATCTCAATACCTGGCCATCAGGGCCTGAGTTCTCACAGTGCAAAACAGTGGTCTTGAGGCAGAGAGAGCTGCTCCCTCCCTATATTCTCTATTTACCAGAACATCAATTGATAGCCTCTGACCCTGGGTACTATTTCAGCCATCTATTCTACTTGACTGGCTGTTGCAGGCATTAGCTTTATGAAATCCAGACTATTAGCTCTAAAGTTTTCTAGAAACTCTATTAAAAGTTATTTATTCCCAGAAAGGAACCCATACAAGTAATTTTGCATTTACTTTCAAAGGTCATCAACTCACATGCTCCTAAGATTCTCCAGACTCCACTTTCAGAAGCCTGATTTCAAGCAACTACTGTACTATTCTCTTCACATTGAGATCATTTCTGTGTTAGTGTTATTGAGGAATGTCTCTGTTAATGTCATACACGTTTGCTGCATTATGTAGGAACGTTCAATTCTGCTATAGAGAGTAAGACCAGTAAGGAAGATAGATGAAACTAAATATAAAAGCAAGTACTTTGTAAAACATATTAGACATAGACAAAATAGGTACAGCCTACATAGGGAGGAATAGAAGGACCAAGTAGCTACCTAAATATTCATAAGGCACCCAACAGTTTCTGGTCCGTAATTTACAGAATGGATGGATGGATGGATGGATGGATGGATGGATGGATGGATGGATGCAAGGCTCAGTTTCTCGGGCACATTATACCTCTACTTCTATCTCTAATATATTACTATTTTTTTCTTATTCATTAGTGCAACTCTACTAGATAATAAATTTATTGGTGATAAGAGCCATAAATTATGTGCACATGGCAAAAGTTAATAAGTATCTGAAAGCTGTGTCACACATAAAGCAGTGATTCCCAGACTCCAGGGCACAAGACAGTCACCTTGGAAACTTGTTTAAAACACAGGTATCAAGGAGCCACTCCCAGAAGTTTTGACTCAGTGATTGACAGATGTGATATAAAAATACGCATTTTGGGGCACCTGGGTGGCTCAGTTGGTTAAGCGACTGCCTTCAGCTCAGGTCATGATCCCAGAGTCCTGGGATCGAGTCCCACATTGGGCTCCCTGCTCCTTGGAGAGTCTGCTTCTCCCTCTGACTTTCTCCCCTCTCATGCTCTCTCTCTCTCAAATAATTAAATAAAATCTTCAAAAAAAAAAAAAATGCATTTTTACCCAGATTCCCAGCACTCCTGACGTAGGGCCTTCTTCCACAATATGTCAAAAGCTACTGACTAGGGCATGTGGGAAGGCTAGGGTAAGTGGTAATCTCTACTTTCTCCCTTATTATGAATATTATAAAATAGATTAAAATAAACATCAGAGCAGCCTGAAAGATACTGGAGGAAAGGTGGACTCAGCTTTTCTCCCTTAGGGGCTATGATATGGGGGATAGGGAGGTATGGATGGAGAACTTACTGTTCTCTGTATTTGAAAGAGAGAAAGGCAACCACAACAGAGAAAGAGTGCAAAGGTATATTTTTCCTTTTCCTTATTTTTCTACCAGCTGGCAGAGCTTCTGCCCAGCCAGCTGCCTCCTTGTCATCATGGCCCATGGCCAAAAGATGGGGAGAAGCAAGACCCATAGTTTAGTTTCTGGGGCACCTGCTCCATTTTGTCACCCCAAGGGTTCAGTGGTTCTGCTTCTTATTTGATTCATAACACTCATTCTTTCAACAGGTATTTATTGCCTGCCTAGTTAAACTTAAGAGCCGATATAAAATTTTAAATTACTATTTAGATTTTTGTTTTCAAGAATTACCTTCAGCCAGCCACAGACTGAGGATGGACATTAAGATCATCAGTTAGGTTGATGGCTTGAAAAATTAGGAGGACTTTTCAAGTTGAGCAATTCTTTTATGTGTGGGCTCATAGCAGTTGAAACAAGTAACCTGCTGGATTTTCTTCAGTTCTGCTTTACTTTATGAAAATGTTGCATAGTGCCTTTCAACCCTGCTACCACCAAACAATGAGTTCAAATTCACTTACATATTCCAGTCCCCAACTTTCTCAAAAATCGCCCATCTAAATTCTCAAGCTTTGATTTCTGGAACACGTAATGGTCAATTTGGAATGTGGCACGATATATGTAATAATGCAATGTAAGGAAGAACTCTTACATATCTGGAAAATGTTTATTTACTGTTCTGTTGAATCCGCATGAAGCTGGATGAGAATTCCAAGCTTTCTGAAATGTAAAGAAATCCACAACTAATCGAAAGTGCCATAAACATTTGTATGCTAGGTAAAAGCAACTGTCTTCTTGCACAAGCTCTTGCTTTTCCCAATTCAAAACAGCAGCTTGCAAAGAAACAAACAGCTAACCTACGATAAAACGATAAAACGGAGGGAGCATTTAGTGCCTCCTCCTTCCCTGACATGGTATGACCAAGGAAATAAGAGTGGAGTTCAGTACTAAGGGTCATTAAAATAGCAATAAAAATATACAATAGGTATAATTCTTCATTAACTGGCTGGACCTTACTTGAGGAACATAGGTGATGACTCCAATATTTTGATTTCCATCCAGATAGAGAGTATACAAAAAGAGAGAGAGGTAAAAATCGTAGTATTATTTAATGATGTTAAATAATGAACCCAACCGAGACAGCCATACAAAAAACAAACATATAAACTACTGAGCTAATAATACAATAAATCAGCTTTGGGCTATAATGGGTAATGCAAAGGAAACACACCCCCCACCAGGAAAGACTAGCCTCCTACCTTATAGGAATCATTCAAAGACAATTACACACTGACTAACGCCTTCGAAGTTTAGTCAATGTTTTTGCCTTGGTTTCACACTACTTTTCTTCTTTTATATTGAGATAAAAGCTAGGGGGGAATGGTTAAGTTCTTTCAAGTTTGCTATTTATATATGACATGAGAAGTTCTTTCAAGTTGCTATTAATATATGACATGAGAAGCATTTTCCTGATTTCACTATTGATTGCTTGATGAATTTATTATCACCCTCATTGTGCGAGAGTTTTATCCCATGAGAAGGGGTATTGTCTTTTCAAAAGTCTAAAGACCACAATTCAGAATTGTGGATATTAAAGGATATTAAAGGATAAATTTTTTACTTTGTAAGACACTTTCAGATTATTTCATATTAAAAGAATTTATGTACAACCTTCAGTCACTGGAGGCCTCACTGACTCTGAGTTATGTAACATCTGACCAAACCTTTAACAACTTTTGTTAAAAATGTCATTCTACAGAAGGAAATAAAGAGCCTATGAGAAGACTGGATATTGTAGGATTCTTATTTGGAGAAAGGTAATCCTGTTAGACAAAAGATCTCCAGAAAAATATATTTTAGTGTCCTCAACAAGATAGCTAGCCACCCCATCATCCTACATCGAAACACACCCAAACACACCCATGGGGCTTTTAGTCTCTCAAGATTAAGAATTCGTGGGAAAGGGGCACCTGGGTGACTCAGTCAGTTAAGCGTTCACCTTCACCTCAGATTATCATCCCAGGGTCCTGGCACTGAGTCCTGCATCGGGCTCCCTGATTACTGGGGAGCCTGTTTCTCCCTCTCCCTCTGCCTGCTGCTCTACTTGTGCTTTCTCTCTCTCTCTCTCTCTCTCTGTTGAACGAATAAATGAAATCTTTTTTTTAAAAAGATTTTACTTATTTGACAGAGAGAAATCAAAGTAGGCAGAGAGGCAGGCAGAGAGAGAGGAGGAAGCAGGCTCCTTGCCAAACAGAGAGCCCGATGTAGGTAGGACTCAATCCCAGGACCCTGAGATCATGACCTGAGCTGAAGGCAGACGCTTAACCCACTGAGCCACCCAGGCACCCAATAAATGAAATCTGAAAAAAAAAGAAGAAGAATTCTTGGAAAAGATCACTACACATGTGAACGAACCTACTTCATGAAAGTAAACAAAACAACAAAAAGAACTAAGAGAAAACAGATAAGGCAGGAAGGGATAAAGTTTATTCACATATCAAGATCTGCAATATAGGGCTGCCAAAGACCCAGTCAGCATCAGAAAATCTGTACTGAAATCAGGCTTCACTGAAGGGAAAACCCTGCCAAGGAAACCTAATATACACCAAACACAGTCCTCTGACTCAGTTCGTCCCAGCTTACCTTACCTGGAAAATGAGACCTCTAGGCTTATCAGGAAAACCTTGATCTAGGAGATCAATCAGGCCCTGTTTCTATACTGTCTCTTCTAACATTCTAGAAAACACATTCTTGCCCCAAATCTCTTGGGAACAGTGTTTCTCTGCCTGTGAGACACTGCAACAGTGTGAGAAATAGTGTTTCTCTGCCTGTGTAGGCCCCCAATTCAGGGACTATTTTCCCTTAAATAAAGGGCATCAAGCTCATTACTAACTTGTTTTAGTTTTGTCATTGGCAGTTTTGGCAGCCCAGATGGGACCAACCAAAGACAGGTTCTGGGAATGGCTCCTAAATGAAGATGCCCCATAGTCCTGTTGGTTGGCTGCCTCTTCTGGTTCTCTCCCAGATTCCTGGTAAGCTTCTCTCACATGGAGCTGAGCTTATTTTGCCTTCTTTAGGTTTGCTGGTCCTGATCCTTCCTGGTGGAAAATTAGGGTGTAAGAGGGTCCAAATTTTTCTGCATGAGACTTAGTGGGCTGCAACATGCGGATTTGTGGCCAACCTCATCTACAAAGTAAACATCTCTGGGCAGTCCAGACAGGCCTCAAGAACTGTGCACAAGCACAAGCATCTAGAAACAGCAAGTCTGGTTGAATTAGGGAGGATTATTTCAACAAGGGAAAATAATGGGTACACCTCAATTGAAGAAAACAAGGTGGCAGCCATTAGAGGACTTACAAAGCCTCAAGGTAAGTCCATAGCATAAACTTCTAGAGAACTTGGGGAAATAAATTAAGACAAGAAACTTGGACTATTTGGACCAATGCCACATCAAAATCTAAATAGGCACAATTCAGACTATTAAAAGCCATTAGGGAACCCACCACAATAAAGAAATCTTCTCAGAAAAGAAATAATAGATCTACTCGTTATGAGACTCCCAGAAGCCAAAGCCATAAAATTAGTGTGGTGGACTGAGCACTTAAAAGTAATTAAAGTACTGGCTACCTAAATCCAAGACCCATGCTAGGCTAAGTTGGTCATGGAATGGGTTAGATTGGTACTAGATCACCTATCAATCTCAAGAAAATATTTGTGCAATAAGGTACACTGTAAAACACAAAATTCTCAACTTACTGGTACATCCCTCTTAGATATTAATTTGATTCCAAGAGACCCATGGCTTAGCCAAAGAAATGGAATCCTCAAGTTTCAAAGACTTAA
This sequence comes from Meles meles, assembly GCF_922984935.1. Taxonomy (NCBI): domain Eukaryota; kingdom Metazoa; phylum Chordata; class Mammalia; order Carnivora; family Mustelidae; genus Meles; species Meles meles. Next base: position 47,567,345 of record NC_060068.1, read on the forward strand.
GTGTGCCACCTTCCCAGCATTTTTTTTTTAATTTATTTATTTGAGAGAGGGAGAGCATGAGAAGGGGAAGGGTCAGAGGGAGAAGCAGACTCCCTGCCGAGCAGGCAGCCTGATGTGGGACTCCATCCCGGGATTCCAGGATCATGACCTGAGCCGAAGGCAGTCACTTAACCAACTGAGCCACCCAGGCATCCCCCTTCCCAGCATCTTATTTTATGTCTAAGAACTGTGATTCTTGAGGCTGTATATATGGCCAGACTATGTGAGCCCACATCATAAAAATGGAGCAGTTGGATTAATTAATTTTAAGCATCCCTTTTATCTTTAAAATTATGTGATCAGATGAATTTGAGTGATTTTCCATAGTCCAATTATTAAGATCAACCCAGCAGCCTAAAATGTTGAATTGGACAGAAACTCTAGTTCAAACAAGCTTAAGAAGAAGAAAAAAAATTATCGATTCCCTTAATTGAGAAGGCCAGGAATATGCTGGCTCTATACATGATTGGATTCGGAGGTCCAGGGATGTCATTAGAACTTGGTTTCTCTCCAGCTCTTGACATTATCTTCCACTGAGTTGGTATCTTTCTCTGTCTTTACAGAATGGGCCCTGATAGCTCCAGGATCATAATCTCCCAGGATTATCTCCAACTGGGTTCTTTTGGCTGCTACATAGAACCCTGAATCACTATAGCTTGAGGCTGATGCTCAGCCCTGATTGAATTGTAGTGTGCCCTCCCCACCACTGCAAAATTTCTGTATTTTCAGCTGAGAGCATTTTAACTACCATAGATTTTGATTCCAGGAAATGAGGTGCTGTGGAAAACACACTAGTTTAATAGAAGATGAAGGGTAGGGAACAGAGAAGACCCTACTATTTACTCTGCTATTACTTTTTGGCAATTTTATCACACCATTTTGAAGACCATTAAACAATGGTCTTTATTGTGTTGAAACTCAGACTTGCCTACCAAGTCTACAGCAATGAGAGGCTCGGTAAGAAATGTGTTTAGAGTATTTTAACATTTTTCTTAAAGATTTTACTTATTTATTTGACAGACAGAGCAGAAGCAGGCAGAGTGAGAGAGAGAAGCAGGCTCCCTGCTGAGCAAGGAGCCTGATGCGGGACTTGATTCTGGGACCTGGGATCATGACCCAACCCGAAGGCAGCCACTTAACCAACTGAGCCACCCAGCCATACCATTTTTAACATTTCTTGAGGAAATCAATGAAATCTTACAGGAAAGAGACCAACAGGCTGAATGTGGCCCACTATAAATACAGAAGGAAGAAAAACAAATAGCTTCGTTAAGGGCCCTTTGTATATTCCAAAATCATGGAATTTTATAGGTTAGAAAAATTGAATTAACCACCTTAAATATAAGTGCTGGTAAAGATTGGGAGCTGGGTGATTTGGAAGAATGTAAGACTGAAGCATAAGAAAATTACGAGATTCCGACAATTTCTGTTGAGTGTTCTCTGCCTGAAAGAGAATACAGCATATTGGTGTCCATTAACCCAAGGCAATGGCCTCAAATCTCTTCCAAGGACAAGGCAAACGTAGATTGGAGGCATAAAACTAAGATTCTAGGAGACAGTCTTGCTGCTAGGAGTCCAAAGTCCAATACTCAAAAACCACAACCCAGGGGGTACCTGGGTGTCTCAGATGGTTAAGTGTCTGCCTTTGACTCAGGTCATGATCCCAGCATCTTGGGATCAAGCCCTGCCTCGAGTTCCCTGCTCAGTGGTGAGTAGCCTTCTCCCTCTGCTTGTGTGCTCTCTCTGTCTCTCTCTCTCAAATTAATAAATAAAATCTTTAAAAATCTTAAAAACAAAAACAAAAACAAAAAAACACGACTACACTAAAATCTCCCAGCATGGTATTGCATAGTGAAAATTACTGAGCCTGCCCATCAAGAGCCACGACTTAAAACTTAAATCCCTTCGACACACACTTAAAGGCAGTGAGTCACCTAAAGTTGGGCAGCCCCCCCAAAGGGCATCAAACCTAATGTTTCCCTCGGATGAAAGACAATGAAGAGAGTGATCTTCCTGGGGCACAGCATGGAGTGATAGAAGAGGACTGACAAGTGAGTTCATAGAGAGGGGAGGAGAGTAAGAGGCTGCTGTATGCAACAACAGGAGTCACCGCATTCCCAGGTCAGAAGGCTTTCACTGTTCCCAGCCCGCAGGCTACGGTTTATGCTGCGTACTAGTGAGCTGTGTGTGCTACTGCCCTTTTCCAAACAGAATTTTCATTGTGCTTGTCCTGTTCTTTTTCCACTACTTTATACTAAACGTGCTGAAGATGGATAATAACCGTGTTTTAGCAATAATCCAATGAGAGGCTACATCTAGATGCGACGGGAGAAACAGCACCTCAACCACAGCCCTAGAACCGAAACCCTGGAGACTTCGAGCTGTGTCCCATTTCGGGGAAGGCTGAATGTAGTTCCTGCTGGTGTGAGCATTTTCAGGGTGCATATTTATTTGAGGAGGAGCTAAGTTTGAACGTTGAGCAGTTAAAGGGGAAAACTATATTTAACATTTGTTTAAATCCTCCACATCCCTCCCAATCTTTCTCTATTATATAATAGCAATAGAGCTTGATTATTGACCCTGTTTCAGAAATATTTCCTGAATTGTCCAAGTCAATGAAGGTAATCTCTTCTCCTTTGCTGGTGATCAGTTCAAAGCCCAGGGTCAAGCCAATCAGCAAATTCCTCTTATGCCAGTGATTTAGGATGAGGATCTTTCTATGGAGTAAATTGCTTAAATTGTCTCCATGGAGTAAAGTTTCGGATTTATGTCGACATTTTAATGGAAAGTTGTTTACTCTCCCACTGGACATGAATAGGAAGTCAATGGGATGAAACAAAATCAAAACATGGTAGAGCAAAAATAGGAAAAGTCTATCTGACATTCTCATTGAGTCCTAGAACAACTAATCTTGGAATTTCTCGGAACTGGAAATCTGGGATTTCCAGTTACACAAGACTAAAAATGTTATTGTTTAAGCCACATTTTTCTTACTTACAGCCCAAACACCCTGACTAATATGCTGTCTCTGTGCTCATGACACCCTGTATCAGTTAGGAACTGCAGTCAGCAAGGGACAGAAAACTGCCTAATGCTAGCTTAAACACATGAGAGGTTTGACTTCTCTCCTGAGGATACATAGTCCTGGGTTGATACAGTAATTATAGTGCAGTCTCACTCAATCATTTTGCTCAGCCTTCTTTAACAGGTACTTGCCACCTTATTATCAAGAGTTAGCTGGGTTGGTATTTCAATCAGTAAGAAAGGAAAAGGCAAAGAATAAAAGGCAAATGAATCTGCTGCTCTTTTAAATAGTTTTCATCTAACTGCCTCACAATAATTGCCACAAACAATTTATTGGCCAGACCTGTCATGTGACCATCCTCTGGGATGGTCAATAGGGAAAGTGGGTAATGTAGTTTTCACAGCTGGACCTGTTTCCACCACCAAACAAGTAAGAACTGTATTCATCAAATAGAAGGAAGATGGCCATTAGGTAGGCAAACTAACCATGACCACCACATTGCCAAATTTATGTCTACGGCTCAGACCTCACCTCCAATCTCTTGACTCATATACCGAACATGTAATTTAAAATCTCCATGCTTGTGGATTCCAGACACCTCAAGCTGAATATGTATAAAAACAAAGCTAGGAATGTCCACACACAATCTGTCCCTCTATGATGGTTATATTTTTGTTTGTTTCTTTTATTTTTTTCTGTTTTTTCATGGGGGAGGATGATCAGGTTGGTTTTGATTTGATAAATGCATGTATCACTCCCCTCTCCCACCCCACTTTGAGGGGTATCAGCACCTGTCAACCTGTATTAGCTCTGATGATGGCTAATTTTTTTTTTTTGTATCATTTTTTTTTTTTTTTGAAAGAGGAAGGGGGGTAGTGTGGGGGGGGGGGCAGGGCGGGGGGAGGGGGATAGTGATGATGGCTAATTTTATGTGTCAGCTTGACCGGGCAATAAGGTGCCCAGACATTTGGTCAAACATTGTTCTGAGTGCTTCTGTGAGAGTATTTCTGGATGAGATTAACATGTGAATTGACAGACTAAATAAAGGAGGCTCTCCCCCTAATGGGGGTGGGACTTGTCCAAATCAATTGGAGATCTGAATAGAACAGAAAGATGGAGTAAGAAGGAACTACTCTTGCTGGATGCTTGAGCTGGGACATCAGTCTTTTGCCCTTAGACTAGAACTTTTACACCATCAGCTCTCCTCCGTCTCTGGCAGGCTGACTCCGGCACTTGGTACTTCTCAGCCTCCATAGTTAAATGAACCCATTCCTTAAAATCAATCTCTACTTCCCCTCCCACCACCCTTGCTCTCCATATATATGGTTCCCTGGAGAACAATATATATGGAGTCATTACCATCTCAATGAATGGTACCCCCCCCCCATCCTTAGTCACTGAATGGCTCTACCATTTACCTAAGTGTACCTACAGAAACCCAGAAATCATTCTTCATTCAATTTCAACACATCCCCTTCATGCACTGAATTTATCACCAGACTGAGTCAGTACTTCCTTCCGGTATATTTCAAATCAGTCCGCTTCTCTTCATCTCCAACACCACCACTTTAGCAAAGGCCCTGGACCTGGAAATTTCTAACTGGCTCCCCTGTTTCTACTCAATCCTTTCCAATACGATTTGTATGTAGCTTTTAGAAAGATCTTTGAAACTATAAATCAGATATCAATCTGGCTCAAAATCCTCCAGTGGCTTGGCTTACTGTTGCAATTTATCGTACCATGGTCCACAGGGTCTCATAAAGTGGTTCGCCTACACCTCTCCAACTTCATCGCTTTCCCTCCTTGCTTGGGTGGAGTTCTATCAGTCTTCTCTCTTTCCTCAGATATTCCAAGCCCTCTCCCCACAACACAATTTTGTACTATCTGAATGATCGACCTTTCCTTTTCCATGTGGCTAGTTTATTCTCATCACTTAGATCTCCCTGAGTTGGCTTTGCCATCCCCTCCAGGTAATTTTTCATCATTTAATCAAATAGCCCTTCATAATGATTAATCATAATTTATAATCCCAATCTGCAATTACTTTTCACTTACTGTGTCTCGTGCCCCAACTGAAATATAGGCTTTATCAGGACAAGGAATTAGTCTTTAGAGTTAGTTGATACTTCCAGGTTTAAGCACAATACTAGTTCTTAACACTCAAAACATTTACTGAGTGATTTCACTAATTCATTCAACAAATATTTATTGAGGTCTTAGAAGGAATTGTTCCAGGTACTAGGGATACAGCAGTAAATGAAAGAGCCAGATTTACTACCTTTGTGGCGTTCACCCTCGGGGTGGGGGGGGGGCAGCCTGAGACTAAACAAATAGTATGTCAGAAGGAGAATATTTTTTATGAAAAGCCCATTGGGCATTTGTTCAGAATATTTTCTCTTAGGCCTTTGACAAGAACTAGATGCCAAGAAAACACTGGGAAGTTTGGCAAACGCCTTCGTTTCCAAATAAGCCCTTGGAAGGTGCCAATGCTGTCGTAGACATCCAGGGAAACTGACTTTCGTGTCAGTTACCCCCACATACATACAGGAGGCTAATGGCGTCTCTGGACTTGGTGAGGGGGTGGGGGGAGGGGAGTGCTATGCACTTATTGACCGAGATAGCGATCCCATGGGCAAATAGACAAGCCAAAGTCACTGTGAAGATTCACAATTTTAACTATTCCAAGGCAAAAAAGTTAACAAGATGGAATGCAATGTCCTGCATATAAGTGCCAAAACGCTAAACCAAAAGGAAGCTGAAGAGAAAAATAGAATAAATGGGATAGCAGATTAGATTACTGCCTGTCAGCAATGCTCACGACAGCCCCGCTGCCAGCGGTGGGAACGCCGTGAACGATCGGCACAGCACCCCAAACCAGCACGCCCCGTCCTTGCCAAGGCTCCTGTCAACACACAGCTGGGCCTCTCTTGGCACAGCGGCTGATGTTCTCTCTCGATTTATTAACAGTTGCTTCATTTGGGTGGATTCTAAGGGCGAGATCATTCTCACATTTTTCACAGCTGATGAAATTAATTGCTGAATTCAGATGCTGGGGATGATTCTGCCGATAATTTCTTGCCCAGATTTAAGAGAAGACCCATTTCCGATGTGACTCTTCCAGACTGTCACGATGACGGTGAGTCACACAGCCCAGCTTCAGTGTGTTATGTGCTTGAAGAGGTACCGCTTGGCCCGGAGCGAGTGGAAGCCGATGCAAATGCAGGAAAAGCATAGGAAACCTTACAAGTAAACAATAGTAATAATGATAACAATGTTTAAAAAACTGAGAACGATTAAGCCAGCTCTAGTAAGCACTCTGTAATGCCTTATCCTAGGCAGTCCTCACCACAGTCTTGGGAGATGGGTAACCCTGATTTTCCCTAGTTTGCAAAAACAGGAAAGAGGCAAGGAGGAAGCAGAGCTCTCTGAAGTGTGGTCCTGGAGTTGTTTTGGAGAAGGTGGCAAAGCCAAATGTTCCCATGTTCACAGTATCTTTATTTGATGTCGTAAAAAATTGGAAATCATCCAAATGCCCGTCAACAGGAGAGCGTGTATCCAGCTGTGCTCTATACATACAACGGAACACTCTTCAGTGGTAAAAGGTTAGGAATGACTGGTGTTATAAACAACATGCATGAATCCAGCTAAATTTGTGGGAGGAAAGGAGACAAACAAAATAAGGGTACATAAAACATAATTCTGTTTCTATAAAATTTTAGGAAATTCTGACTAACGTATACTGACAAAAAACAGATCTGGTGCTGCTCATGAATTAGGGGAGGATTGCCAAGGACACAAAGGAAATTTTGAAAGTGATGTTCACTGAATGTGTTCATTGTCTCGATCGTAGTGGTGGTTTCACAGGTATATTCACGTATCGAAACATCAAATTGCGACACTAGAATGTCAGTACTTTATTGTAGGTCTATTAGACCTCAGTAAAAGAGTTTCTTAAAAATAAGCAAAAACTGCGACGAGATGTCCCTTTGCTTTGTGGTTCACGTTTCCCTTCGGCTTTGGATAACTCAAGACAGAAGACATGACCCTGTTCTAATACGGCTGGCACCTAGGGACTCTCCAAGAAATATAGTCAGAGACACTAAAAGGCACAGCCTTTCAGCATCAGACTTCACCCAGGAGAGCCAGAGGGGAAACTAATGGCACAGAGTACCGAGGATAAGCCGAATGGTTCTAAGAGATGTTTTGCTTGGACGATCTGGATAATTTGCTTTGCCCCTTGCTTCCCTTGGATGGTAGAAGTGTGTGTCTTCATTGAATCTCAACGAATTCACGGTTCCCAATTCATCCCATACCCAGAAAACCCCATGAATCTCAATTAAGTGCAAGTTCCTTCATGGGATATGTGGAAAGTCAAATTTTAAGAGTCATAAAATCATCATCTTCTAACGTTATCACACTATATAGCTCCCTTGATTGCCACTGAATGTGTAAAAAGAAAATCAGGAGATCTACGTCTCCTACCAATTTGCAGTGCACTTCCAAATGGCATACAACACTGAAAAGAAAGAGGGAGGCATGAACCACAGAGAGGGACCAGCACAGTGTTCGGTTTGCTGAGTCAGGGACTGTTGAACAGCAAGTATTCTGGGACCCATCTGCACACACTGCAGGGATTTGGAGTGGGGTTAGCTTGGAGGCATTTTACAGTAACCAAGTACCTGCTTGTTCAAACCCTGTTCATTACCTCTCTGCTTTTTTCCTAGGCAATACAACATAATGAGCCTGAAAGTCAGTGCTTAGAGCCTGGAGGAGCATAAGAGAGGCACAGAAATGTTGCAATAAGACAGGATTCCTCCAAAGGAGCTGAAAAAAGGGGGTAGCCCTCCCTAACTCCCCTCCACAAAGGAAAGCTCATGCAAAGGTTACTTTCCTTGTGATTAAGAGTCTACACAATTAAAATTTTTAAGTGGCTGATTGAAGGATAATGTAGCAGATTTTATTCAGCCGAGTGTACCTCAAGGGAAATTCAGCTTTCCTTTATTACTTTTACTGCATGCACACATTTTCCCTTAGAAATAAAAATTAAACCTTTGCACAATTGCTTCCAAATGCATTCTCTTTACTCTAATAATGGTTTTCATGAAACATCTGTAGCAAATTTAAATGCTCCTTTTAAAAAATGCATAGAGTTATCAAGAAACTGATGTAAAATATGAATATATGTAAGGCTGAATAAACATCTGTTGCTAACCCTTCAACCTCTAAGTACCAAAGTGTCCCACTCCTCCTTGCCATTTGTTTACCTTTCAGGTGATCACCATTGTCAAAAACATTCCAGAATATACAGAGGGAGGGGGTATGACAATCTCCAAAAGAAGTTTCTTCTTTCTCTTTTCCACATGTTCACAGTTCCTTACAGTGCAGAGGATAATGAGACATTAAGATGATTTGCTGAAATCTTTAACTTCTTATCTTTTGGGCAGCTTCATTTATTTTTGGAGGCTTTGAAATGTAAACTAGGTAGGAATGGGGGAAGGACTGAAAGGCTGCTGGAAGATGTGGTTAGAGGCTGGGACTGTGACAAAGGGCTAACGTTTGGCGCCTGCCTCCTACTACTTCCCAGGAAGTCCACCCTTTTAATACTGTCCTCCTCCCTGCAATTGGCATCTGGTTCTCATGGTTTCACAGATACCAAAATTGGGGTGCAGCAAAGGCAAGCTGCTTCCCCACAGCCCAACTATTAGTAAATGACAGAGTCATGAACCAAAGCCAGGTCTTCCCAAAAGAAGCCCATGTTATTTTCTAAGTGAGGGGAAAAAAAAAAAGGTAAATTAGAGAGTATTGAACTGAAGCATTCTAACACATTGTCCACCTGAATAGAGAAAAATAAGCTTGACTTATCTCAGTGAGACCAACTTTAAAAAAAAAAAAAAAACGTGGATCTTTAAGAATATTTCTGTGCTTTCATGGCATCTAAATTCTGCCAATCTACATAGGAACAGATCGTCTTTTTCTGCACTGCTGGACAGTTGACAAGGAACCTACTTGTCCCTTTCCTTGCCATTTTGTCCTTGGAAATCAAATTTGAGAATTCGGTTTTAGCCTTTTATTCTGTCTGCTATTGCACTGTGGATCTGAAAACAATACTTGGAATATTCAGATTTTGAATAGGAGTACGGTGATCTAAGAAGATATCAGCAGGAAAAAGGCTACCACAGTGTATTTAATGATATACAAAACCTCTTCTGTAAAGTTCTAATTCCAAGTCATTAGCCTTTTGGGTGGACTTTCTTATCCACCTACACACATTAAATTTTATATCCTCGCTGCATAATATATTCATGTCTTACACATACCCACTGCACATTTTCCCATTCGATGAAAAATATGGTACTTTATTGTTTGGTTCTTCAAATTGGATTACTGAGGGATGTCTCAAAGTTAGTAACTCTAACTATATGAAATAAAACCTGCTTACTCACCCAGAAGAAAAAAAAAAATCAAACACACATGCACAAACACATTCACTCATATATTCCCCAACTTTTGGACCCAAGTCCTGGTAGTATCATGAAGAAGAAAAAAGTTACAAGATTAGAAAATTTAAAAGCCAAAAAACTATCACCAACATACAGGGAAAATACCGCTATATTAGGTCATCTAGAGGCTGACCATCTTTCTAGGTGCTTCAACCCATATTGCTTCATTTAATCCTCACAAAAATCCAACAAGATAAATCCTATTACTTTCCTTATTTTGTTGATGACAAAACAGAAGTCCACTAATTAGCACAAGACCATATGTAGGAAATACACAAACCAGATTCAAACTGAAAGGGACTAACTAGCTCCAGAGTACTAAGGGTTTTTTGCTGTTCCTGTGACTTTCTTCCTCTATGACGCCCTAGTACAAATATAATCTAAAACTAGTGAGGGCAGCCAATTTTTACAATAACTAACATTTTTGATGAAGTGGTCTGTAGCATTCGAAATTATCCACAATAAACAAAAGTTTCAATTATCAGCAGTACCCACTGGCGTGGAATAGTGAATTAAGACCTCCTTCCAAAAGCATAAAAAGTATTAAAGACCAAAAGATACCAAATCTGTCTCCTGTGTGTCTCTATCTACTCAGTAGATTTCATTTTATTCTTTGGAAAGGCACACACCCACTGGACCCAGGTATAAAAGAAGAGAAAAATTCTGCTGTGCATTGAAATGAAATATGAATATGAAAACGTGTTACTTTAGTGGGGGAAAAAGAAAGAGCTTCCTCGTGTGAGTTCATCTGTGTTTCAGTCCACCTCAGAACGGTGGTGAACATCCGGATAAGCTGAACTCTTTCAGAGCTTAAGAACTGCCGGTAGACACTCGCTGAGATCTTGATGTTCTGAGCAAAACCCAATGGATCCTTTGTGCTCCAGAAAGGAAACTTGTTGGGTACCTGGGTGGGTCAGTGGGTTAAGCCTCTGCCTTCTGCTCGGGTCATGATCTCAGGGTCCTGGGATCAAGCCCCACATCGGGCTCTTTACTCAGAGGGGAGCCTGCTTCCCCCTCTCTCTCTGCCTGCCTCTCTGCCTACTTGTGATCTGTCTCTCTCTGTCAAATAAATAAATAAAAATCTTTTAAAAATAAAATAATAAAAAAAAGAAAGAAAAGAAACTTGTTATCAGACTTGAGAACATACCTGGCAATGTTGTCCTCCTGGACCTTCGTTCCCCTGAGAAACTATGGCTGTGAAATGTTCCATTCATCATGTTTTTGTTGCCTATAATGTTTTGCTTCACTGAAAGCTGTCTCCTCTGAAAAGCTTTATTTTCAAAAAGGTTGTTTCTGTCTTGGTCCTCCCACCATCAATTCAATAAAAATTCTGAGCACTCACTAGGTGCAAGGTATTACATTAGACACTTAGAAGTAATAAGTAACAAGCATATAGCAATAAACCAAACACAGCTTCCATTGATTTTGAAGAACCCCAAAAGGACGTAATTTGGTATAAAAGGAACATTTACATATTAAATACTCAAGCTGGGAATAATTTTTAAAATTTAATTATCATAGATAAAAAAAGAGTTTAACTAGAAAGGAAAAAAAGAAGGAACTTGACCTAACAGTGCGCTCTCTGCCCGACATGGTGCTCGCCACTGTCCTGAGTTATTTCATTTATTCCTAACGACACACATAGGAACTAACTCTTGTTATTTCCATCTTCCAAAGACAAAGTTACAAGAGGCGCCCCTGGTTGCTGGCTGATCACAACAGTCAAGTCGGTGCTCAGTCTCCCAGCCCCCAGACCATGAGACTTTTCACAACCCCTACATTTTGAAGGAATCTCTGGGACTGGGAAATGGGAGAAGACCCAATGTCCCACAGACAGGAGGTGGTGATAGTGACCACAGCGGTGGCAGCACTAGAAGTAGATCAAGCCAGCGTCCAATTCCTCCCTGCACAAAAAGCCACCACCAGGAAAAATCAGCCTAGCTCTCCATCCGCACATTTCTACTTCCTTCCCAGCCCAAATGCTGGAGATCAGACTTCCCACTGCCACCTGCCTTTTCATCATTCATCCCTCTCTTCCCTACCGTGTTACTTACATAAAACAATTCTCCTTCCTTTCTTCTTTCTACTTCATCTTCTCCCAATCCACCTGATAACTTCTGCCGGGAGCTACCAAGATACTCCTCCAGAGCATCTATGGTGACAGATGGAGCGTTTCACAATCACCTAGGGCTCAACCAAGGTGGAGCTGTTCTGGGACTTGCCTCCATCTAAATTGTTTCAAAATCCAGCTCCTGAACACAGGAATGAGTTTCAATAGCACTGGGCCTACCTTGAGGTTATTTCTTCAGTCATATAGAAATTACTCTAGATGAAGGAAATACAAGACAGAGAAGTAAAATAGTTTGGGGGTTTATTTGTTTTTGTTTTTGTTTTGTTTGTTTTTTTCTTAATGAAGTCTCCCTGATAGCTTGGCTGCTGGAAAAAGCAAAGAGTTTTCATAACAAAATGTACTGTTGTACATATGAAATATCCCCTACAAAATAACTCCCCTTCCCCAGGATTCTATAACATATATTCTACACCTGAATGATTAACTGTTGACTTACAGGAAGGGATTCTTTCCTGCTTTAGCTTTCATATTCTCTCAAGGTCCATAATCCCAAAGACAGTATTATCTATTCAAAATGTAATCTGGACCTCTGATGACACTAACTTTTACTTTCTCGTATAAGCAGGGGATTCAGATCCATGAAGTCAATATATAAAGCAGCGTTCGACCATGGCAGTCCGTGGCAATCACTCAGCTCATTGAAAGAAGCAATTTGTGTCAGATTCATATGGCTTCGATTTATTTACACAGATTGAACCACTGAGGGTCATTTGATGTTCAAGCCTTATTTTGAAGATGGCACATAATTCAGGAATGCTGTATCAGAAGAGCCATCCCCAGGGACTAATTCTCAAGAACCAGGATAACATGTATCTGCTTTGTCGATTTCCATTTAAGCAGAATTAAAGGTTACCCTACCAGATGCTCTAGACACTAGTAACAAACATGCATTTCCCCCTGCGAGTATTGTAATAAATTCAGAAAAGGTCCAGTTCTGACACCCAAAAGACAGCAACATTACATCACTGACAACATGCTATTAGCAGTTATTTTCACTTATTACTGTTCTTCAGGCTTATACTGGGCTGGCTTATGATTTGCTTTATTGTGTCTTCATAGCATTTCCCAGTTGGAGCTAGAGAGTGGCACTTTTTGTGTACACACAGCAATTTTTCACACAAAGTATAACAATAGCTTCTCATGGATTCTGGGCATTAAGGGGCTCAACATCACACTAGAGTATTGTCTCCCCAACCACATTCTGGACAGAAGAGCAATATTCTTAGAGTCTAATGGAACTGAACTTAACCTTCATCCTCTTTTTCAAAGGGATTCCCCACAAAGGACTATCCAACATACCGCCTCAGCCCCACGTCACTCACATGTACAATCCTATCCAATGTACACATGGGTGATTTTTTCCAATAGTCCCTTGTCCAAGCCTTCCATTCCCACTTCTGAACCTTCTGCCTGTGGTACTTGTAATGAATAATGTTTTCTCAAATTACTGTAGATGCCTGAGTCCTTTCTTGAGCAGGTAATTCACAAAGAACATGTGTGGATTTAAGGCTTAAACGTTCCAAGTCAGGTTGGCAGTTGGCCAAAGAGAAATAATTTTTTGATTTGTTTATCCCAAAGAGTAATGAAGAAAAAAAAAGGAGAGGTAGAAGGGAGGGCAAGAAGGAGGGGAGGGAAGGAGGAGAGAAAAAGAGATTGTTTGGGTAGAAATTAGAAGTGAGTCAAGAGAAATGGCTTTCATCACCTGGGAAGGAGGAAGGCAGTATTAACAAGAAGGAGGGACACAGACTTCTGAGAGAGCTTTAACCTGGGATGGGCTGTATTCCTGCACCTCAGAAAAGAGTATTTGTTTGCTAGACGGCATAAAGATGATATGGCGGATACTTGCCAATTTTCAGAAGCCTTGCTTACATTTGGGGAATTTCCCATACCAAAAGTCCCCTAGGAGACAGGAGCGAATTCCAGACAGATGCTGAAAATTCTAGAAACTCACTGCTGGGGCTTCTCCAGTAGGTAGGGTCTGGACATGTGCCCCAGGCCACAGCCTTTACATTGGAAGGCAGTGTGCAAAGACGCAGGGACTGGGGGGGGGGGGGGTAGGGATTCTCACTGGGGGAGAAGGGACGTGAACTGACCCCTTCCTCAGGCAGTAGTGGCAGCAGGACACACTGGGGATCTATCACAGAGGTTGTCGTGCCCCAGTTCTTCCGCCGTATCCTCACCATGCCTGCTCTGTGACGCCATCTTGGGCATTTTTTTTTCCTAGCTGCAGAGCCCTAAACTGGTTTTCAAGCTCTCCTATTGCTTCTGTAACTTACCCAATATTACTTTAAGAAATTACTTTTCTGCCTAAAACAATCAAACTGGGACAGTATATAACCTCACCCATGATGTATATAAAATATACATATGAAACTATAATATGAAATGTACATATTAAATTCCCTGTTCCAGTGTAACAGATTTGTGTCAAGTTCCTATAGTCTTACAACTCAATAGAAGAGAATAATGCCATTACTACTATCCAACCCCATTATTTGATAGATGGATTTCTTCTGTCAAGGGTTAAGGAGATCACGAAAGGTCAACCAACTCAGACAGCAGAGTGAGGATGAGAATGATTTCTAGTTCAGTGCCCTTCCCACCACACCATGCTGATAGCACCTCGATTACTGGGTGCTGTATTTCAGTTATAGATCGCTTTTGTATTGATTGGGCTTTGCTTTGTCTTAAGAAAGATCATTCTAGGTTTGTATTTGATTGAGTTATCTGTATTTGGTTATCTGTTAACTTATTAGTATTGAGGTTGACCAACCATGACCGGGACCTCAGAAAAACGTAGCTAACTAAGAGAAAGGATTCGATGGAATAAGGATAGGAGGAATGAGGATATGGCAAACAAGTTTCTGCTCTAACACTCCCTCCTTTGGAAAATATACTTAACTAAAGCAACATCCTTTTGAGCAGTGCTGCATAGCTGCTTTCGCTGCTCTAGAGTCCAGAATTTGAACGGAACCCAGTTCACAGATACATAGAACTATAATACTTAGACTATTTCCTCAACTCTGGACCATGTGAGGGAAACAAAAGCATCTGTTGAAAGGAAATGAACACAATATACAAAGAGAACTATCTACATGTACCATTAACTTTAACACAAGGATACAGGGCAAAGTTTTTCCATGCATTCAAGTGTCAGTTTCCGATTCCTTGGTGCTTTGTAACAATGTATATAGTTTAGCCTCTAGCTTGGATCAGTTTGAAACCTTTTACTTCTTGAAGTGTCCAAAGCTGTGGGTGTTTGTCTACAGGTGAATGCATTTCTGTCCCATGTTGCCTCTGCTTCATGTTGCCTTCATACCTCAGGGCCATAACTTGTTTGGTGAAATGAACTGCTCCTCTCTCACACAGTAATTGCTGAAATTCTTTGGCAAATGCTGATAATCCAACAGGATTTCCCGAGAGATCTGCTTCTCTCCAACAGACTTTGCAAAATGCCTGGCACTGAGAGACCACCTACTTTCTCTAGAACCGCTTCGCTGACTTGAGCCTTTTGTGTTCTAAATAATTTATACCTTCCATTTTTTTGTTTTTCATTTTCTGGCATGATAGGAAAATGGTAAGTCTTGCACACTAATTATTCTTTGACAAGTAGCCTGTCTTTCTTGTTAGGGTCCAAGTTGAAATGAGTTTCACTATTGTGCAGAAATGTGGAGTTCACACATTCACACACTCGCACACAACACACACACACACACACACACACACACACAGAGTTCACATCCAGGACCAAGTGACTTGCAAAGCCAAAACTGGGAGGCTACCAGATTGCCACATCCCTTATCCTCAGACACTCTTGAAACTCAATCTTTCTTTTGAGCAAGAGATATTTAGTCCTATCTCCTTGAGAGATCCAATTTTAATAACTTTCCCTACTCTTCCAAAATGAAGCTGAACTCACAGATTGCTTCTAACATCCTTTAAAAGTACTGTGTATTATCTGCAGGATAGAGGATCCATTGTGTGGGTTATCCAAACTATAAATAATCTAAAACCGACACATCCTGGGTTGTATAAAGCATTACCTTTCAAATTATAGCATTAATTATATTTGGCTTCAGCAAATATTAACATTTCTTTACATGCCCTAAGCCCAAACATCTAATGAAGAGACTTGAGTATAAGCTAGAATCACACTGCTCCCTGAAGAAAGCCAAACTTACCGTTTAAACCACTAACAATAACCTACGGAACAGTTCATCCCCACAGGACAGGTCAGCTTTAAGCCAACATTTGTTCTGTCCTCTACATTTGGCAGGTCTGTCCTTTCCACCTCGACTTAGATGGTCCTAGCCAGCCTTGCTGGTGGCACAGTCCTGGATACACAGGGACACATAAACTGCTTTTAATGGTACATTTGCGGCTATCAAAGTGGATGAGCAAGGTCTGGAAATGCTATTATTGTAACAGCTGCCACACTAACCCTCCATGAGAAGTTCATGTTCTGTCTGCCTGGAGTCTAAGGGTCCAAATGTTTCAAGTCTGGAAGGTGGGAGTGGGGGGCGAAGGGAGGCAAAATGACGTGCCCAGCAGGATTCCTGAAAACATCAGAACGCTGTCTGTTCTTGCCTTTTGTGAAGTCGGCCCTTGAGCTATTTGTTCAGGTTTCCCTACCAACTTCATGATGAATGAGGTTTTCCAAGGGCTTTTCCACACAGCGCTGTTATTTCACTGGGGTTCGGTGAGTACTTTAAACAGATGAAGACAAAGAAAGCCAGCCATATAATTCAGTGTCTGATTGCTTTTCCACATGTCAGTGGTGAGAAGTACAACTCTGCCTTGAGCAGCTCTGAGTGGCTGCCTGATTGAATCCAGTAAAGGCTGATAAATTTTGGAATGCTCTTTCAGCACAAGAAAAATAGCATCTTGATGGAATACGGTACTGCAGTGCTTTGCACCTGCAAGAGACACCTCGAAATCAGGGCTTTTCACCATGGGGCATGAAGAAGGAGAAGCAAAAGGGCATTTTCCCACCCCCCTCCCCATCACGTCATCAACATCTGGAGGACAAGAGCTGACCCACATTTTTTTTTAACTTCAAATGATGTTTTTTTGAAACACTGAGGGTAATTATAGTACATAAGCAATGGTTATTAATTTAGAAGCAAATTAATTTCAATAGTGAGTGTCTCCAGACACAAAATCTTAAAAGATACAGGGAAGAATAAACAGAGAGCTTATTCTACTCATATTACACATTTTCTACTGCCTGGGGAAAGAAAAGTGTTTTTCTCCAACAACTTTCCAGGGATGGGTGAGAAGAGACGGGTTCCTAAGATCCACACAGGCTAGCCCTTGGGAGCCTATGTAGCCTCTCTGTGTCTACAAATAAGAACATCTGATCACAATGCAGTGAGCTGACCAAAAACAAGAGATAGAGAACAGGATCAAAGCTTGGGGTACAATTTAGTGCCAAGGGGAAGCAGGAAGCCCGGAGTGAAGCACAGAGTCACCTCCATGACTCAGTTGCAGAAACATCACCACTTGTTTCCTCAAAACCTTCCCTCGAGGGTAATTTTTGCTCCTGGATTCCTTCGTGAGAGTTGGTGTAAAAGGCTTTAAGTGATCATGCACAAGGAGAAGCTTTCCCTAGGACTCTAGGCACAGTATATTCCGTACGGGTAAATAAAAACAGCTTTCAGTAAAATTACACATAATCAATGGTCCATCCACTGATCCAAATGCCCCAGGGGCCCATTTCTGAAGGTTTTATCGTATCTGTATTCCAGGCGTGCGTATGGTGGAGCCTACTGATTCCCACACAGCTGTTTTTCTCCTGTTAGTGCATGATTATTTTCAAGTGTTTTACTAGAACAGATGTTTTAAGAGCATGCTGAGTACACGTCTTTCCTCAACTTTTTTATTTACATACACAGCAGACTGCCATGCTGCTATCCTTTTGACACCATGGGGGTAGGGGTGCCGTTAGCCTACAACGTCAGTTGTCTTCAACATTTCTTTTTTTTTTTTTTTTAAAGATTTTATTTATTTATTTGACAGGGAGAAAGAGCAGAAGCAGGGGGAGCAGCAGGCAGAGGGAGCAGGGAGCCTGATGTTGGGCTGATCCCAGGACCCTGGGATCATGACCTGAGCGCAAGGCTGATGCCCAACTGCCTGAGCCACCCAGGCATCCCTTTCCTCAACATTCTTAAGCAGAGGCACTTCTGACTCGTTCCCTCCCCGCAGTCACTGCTCGCACAGACCCTCTCAACCCCTGTCCCTCTGTCACTTGCCTTCTCCGATCCTCTCTTTCATCACACTGTTTGAACTTGGGGTTTCCACACCAAGACTTCTGAAGCAGGAGCAAACCAAAAACACCCGTGTCCTGAAAAAGAATGTGGTTTTCTCTGCTGGGTTCGTAACCTGCTCCAAATGGTTAAATTTAGATAACGGCTTATTTCCTGCAAGTCAGCTTGTACTTCTGCTTGAACCTACTGCAAAGTCAATTCCATATTGGTGTCACAAAAATCTGTTACCATGGAAAATAATATGCTGCCACACCTTCATCCAAAGAGGCTGCCAACCTTGTCGATTCTGCATCAGCAGAATGTACACAGCCCTAAATGGAAAAGTCTTCCCACCTAAAGAACGTGATTTCAGGTCTTTAAAGCAGGGGCCACTGACGGATTTGTGCCTTCAATACAATTTTAAGTGATTCTCCAAAGCATCTTAGTAGGTAAGTAAAGGTATTTTCCCGGCCCTCATTCCTTGCCTGTTCATAAACTGCTTCTTTCAGGATTAACACAGTTGTTCAAGGGACTTGAGAATTTTTCTAAATTTAGGATATCTGAGGAAGCTAACTGGAGGTGGGGAGACGGTGATTATCCTTTTCGATTCCTCTCTGCCCATAGAGACAGGGCTTTGTCGTCATAGTACTTAAATTCAGGACAGCCTTATTCTTCCCACAAATGCATCTTCCATTCAGAGCTTTAGAAGTTGTCAAATGTCAAATGTCAAAACCAAATGGCCATTTCATGTCGATCTCCCCTTCGCAGCTCCCCAATCAGCTCATGGTCAATAGTGCAAACAACATTAACCGAGTCCCAGTTACAATTCATGTTCTCTGCTATGTGCTAGGGACCTTGGTGGGAGGAGATGGGCCATTTTCTGGTAGAGAAGAAACACATTACACACAGTAAACAGACTCCTGAGCCACCACAGCCTTGTGCAGAGGTCAGCACCAAGGACCCTACGGAAATACTCATCTTCTCTCCACACGCATGGGTGAACTCACTTTGAGGTAGAATTTCTAGAGAAGGGAACTTCTCTGCCCCCCTTCCATTCCACTGACTACTTCTGACCAAGAAAGAAGGGCTAGCATTGGTGGAAACAAATGTTAATTATCAAAGCAGAGCAACAAGATGCTAAATGGGATTTTCCCTGCAATGGTGGGATGTTGGCTGAAGCATCAGATCTGAGGACACTAGATGAGAAGAAATTCTTCCTTCTGTGGAGAGATGTCAGAGTATTCTCGTGAGACTTACTAAAAGTGGCAGAACTTGCCTATCAGTGTCCATCTCCCACTTCCAGCCCACATAGAGATTCATGAAGGAGTTTATTTAAAGAGAATTCATAGAAATAGAGAAGGCGATGGTAAAATGCTCCCCTCTGCCTCCCATAGGTGCTTGGCCAACAGATGGCTTCCTGATAAGGATATCAGAGGCCAGCCCTACGCCACCACTGAAACTGAATGCAAGAAAATTCTTGGCAGAAATTAACACAAATTCCTAGATTTGAGAGAAATTCAATAGGCAGCCTCATGCCCGTGGAAGCATAAATGTAGGAGGCCATCTAAGGTGAATGGCAATGACAGAAACAATCATTACAGCACAAGAAGGGAGCACAGCATTTGTTCAGACTTGAACGGAAATACTTTGAAATTTCTGTGACTGGGTGAGAACTTGGGGAGTAAACAAGGCATGAAATGCCTGATGGGGCCTCGCCTAAAACTGACCGGAACCAAGTGCTTCCAACAGGAAGCCTCTATAGTATATACTGTTGGGGTCCAGGGTATCTGAGGAAGGGTCACGATGCTCATTAAACCACATGAGGAGAGAGGAGAGAGTGGAGGAGGGGAGCGGGAGATATTAGTTAAGTCAACATCTATGCAACAGAAAGGAATAGAGAAATAGAAAACAACTCAAAACCTTTGTGGGATCTGTATTGGTCAGTGTGGGCCATCATAACAAGACACCATACCCTGGATGGCTTAAATAACAGAAATTTATTTCTCACCGTTCTGGAGGCTAGGAAGTCCAAGATCATGGTGCCAACCAGTTTAGTTACTGTTAAAAGCTCTCTTCCTGATTTGCAACTGATCATCTGGTCACAGCGTCCTCACAGGGTGGGAAGAAAGAGGGAGCACTCGGAGGTCTCCTCTCAGGCAGACTCAAATCCTCTCACATCAGGGCCCGACCCTTATGACTTCATTTAACCGTAATGACTTCTGCGAAGGCCCTAGCTCCAAATGTAGTCACCCTAAGGGGTAGGCTTTCCACCTTTGACTTCTGGGAGGAAACAGTTCCATCCACAGCAGTCTCATTAATTAATTAATTAATGGATTGTGAGAAGGCCTCTGAAGAAAACTAAATTATAGGCACTCTCTACCCACACGCAAAAATGTCTTAAAGATAAGAGTAGGGGAGAAAAAGTGTCTGATTTTCTGCTTAACTCTTCTCTGATGAAAAGAAATGGTAAATGATCTGAAAATACAAAAAAAGTGCCAGAAGGGAAGTTCATTAGAAAAGCAAATCACAATGAGGAAAAGAGGAAAAGGAAACAGGGAGCGTGAGCCTATTGTGTTCATAAGAAACTATATAACTAATTGAATGCATATGGAGTCTATGGTTGATTTATGGTGGGAAATAAATTTAAATGTAAATGCCATGTTAAAAATGATGTAGGATCTTAAACTTTAAAACTCTGAGTTTGTAGAGTACCTAAGTATGTAGAATAGTTTGAAATAAAACTGACTTGAAGAAAGAGAAATTATAGAAAGGAAAAATTCAACCGTGCATTTACTGCATTGATAAGAACCTGATTTATAACCAAATCTTTGAGGAAAATTTGTTGGCCTGCTTGAAAGAATAAAAGAAAATGTAAATATGCTAGATAAATGTGTGGGTTATTTATTATAAACTCTAAAATAGTCTGTGCTTCTTAAAGGGGAAAAAAGCTACAGTGAGATACGAATTTAAAGCAATAAAGTTCAAGATGGTAGACTATGCATATGCCTTTGCCTCTTCTCCTTTGAAACTCATTAAAATGGCAGTTAAAAAAGACACAAGGAAGTAAATTCATAAAAGTGCTGAGAACATATGGGACATCAATGGACCAGATATTTTTGCAGATTTCTGGATGACAGAGTAGGGAATAGAATGGTTCTATGTATACATGAAAGCAGAGGGAGCCATCACTCAAACGATGATCAGAAGGGAGGGCTGAAGCAGGAAGTTAATCGTGGAATTCTCCAGAAAGAGCAAGTAAAAAGAGCAGGAGGACCAATTGCCAAAATTTTTAAATGCCATAAAATGGATAGAAAATAAAGTTTGAGACATCCTTCGGACTATAGAGCAGAAGAGACAAAGAAATTGAAAATGTGAGCAAAAAGATAAGAGACATATAAAAATCAATCCAGGTTGGCCAGCGTCTGATTAACAGAAATCCTATAAAAACGACACAGAGGTACAAAGGAAAAGATTCCATTTTACCCTGATGAGTGGCCTGGGGGCATGTAATAGAATCCAGAAGAAAAGAAATGGAATCCTAGCACACTACATGTCTCGGCAGTAAAAAATAATTACATACTTATAGTAATATAAAAGATTGATTATTTTTAGCCTCAAAGGCAACAAACATAGTCAGAGAGCACAGAAAGTATGGTTGTAATTGCAGAACAGAATGTAAATGTTATCAACCTTGACAATATAAAAGCCAAAATTAAATTGAAGGAACGTGGGAAGAAAAAAAAATGTAAAGAAGGAGTAAGCAAGAGAGTGAAAGGACTAACATTTTCATCCCAGAGCAAAATCAAGTCAATTGACTAAAGTAAAGGGAACAAGAGATTGGATTATTGATATATTTTCTAAAGTTATGAAAAGAACGAAAAGTAAAACTGAAAATACTAATGTAACCACCAGAGTTAAGGAAAAGAGTGAGGGAGCCAAATTGCCATCTCTCACAGCACCAAGTAAGGGGAAATGGTCCAAGGTCATTAAATTAAGAAATAGGTGTTGATGATTTTTATTCAATAGCTACCAGAATTTCTTTTTAATGGTTCAAAGAGATGCTGGTGGAAATGAGCCTGGGAATGTGAGGAAGAAAGCAGGGAGGTTTCTCTCCCTCCCTATCATAAGCTCATCTGTATTTCTGATCTCTTACCTTGGGTATATATTACTTAAACAAAAACAAATACATAAGAGCAAATTCACCGAAACTTAAATATTAAGCCAATGCCAACTCTCTCCTTTTTCCAAATGCTGAGTGAAGTTAGGGCCATAGCCAGGAGTGGGAAGCAGATTTTAATCTTGCAAGAAACTGACTGAGGAGTACAACAGCCAATGTAAATAACTCAAAAGAGATGTATAGGCACCGAAACAACAAAAAAAATCTTTTATCCAGTCTCTGTTCTCACTCTCTCTCTCTCACACACACACACCACATAATTTGCACGTATGATTTTACCCCTGTATCTGTTGAGACACACAACACACTGTGAGGACTACTTCTTCATAGATTGAAATAATAAATCCTTGGATAAAACAACTCATTCTAAAAATAAGTTGCGTGTTCCAAGACACAAAATGCGGAACAAATGGTAAGCATGTTGTTACCATCTTTCCCAAAGAATATGATCAAAATAGGCATATAGCCCAACCAGACTACGACACCCCTAAGACCCTTGATTCAACCAAAATGTGGGTTAGCAACCTTTTTCTATAAAGGACTGGAGAGTAAATATTTTCGGGTTTGTGGATTATACTCACCTCTGCCATTGTAGCATGAAAGTTATGAGAGAGAGTATGCAAATGAATGGGCATGGGTGTGTTCCAATAAAATTTATCTACAGAACAGGCTGTGGGCAGTATTTGGTGGGATATAGTTTACCCACCCCTGAACTAAAGGATCAAGGACATTAAGGCGATTTCCAATTATTAAAAGGAAAACTCGTGGCTACTTGTGTGCTATATGTAATTCCTGATGTTCAAATGCCTTTTGAATAAGCTCTGGTCAAAAAAAAAAAAAAAGCTCAAGTATACCCATTCCATTCCCCTTTCCTTCCCATCATTCACACAACAACAAAAGAAAAACAATGATCAAGTCAGCTGTCCCTGGAAACGCCCCTTAGTCAGCCAACATATTCGATCTCTTATTTCTCCATCAAAATGAGAAGCCCAAGGGCTTCAACTTTCGTTACATTTGAAAATATTGTTAAAGGAAGAACTGTGGCACTCTCTCAACATCAGTTGACAATGACATCTAGCTTTAGATGGCTGACAGGGATGTTTAGAGCTTCAAACAGCTGCCGTTGGATAAACATAGAGACCATAGCAACTGACCAGGACAGGGAGGGCTCTGGAAAACTGTAACCTTAATCCCAATCAAATCACATTTGTGAAGCAACTTGGTGTTCCGGGCGCCTAACTGAATACTACGTCTGACTGTGTGTTTGTTTAATGAATCGACAGTGTGGATAAAAAGCAAGATTCAAATACCAAATCAGCCTTCCACATGAAAATCCTGATTATATTTGTGATGGTTGTGAGCGAAAAAGGGTCCTAAGTAGAATTTTAGAGAGCATTAAAGATAGGACCAAAAAGGATGAAAAATCACAAGTGACAAAGAAAAGCACATTTGCTATGTGACCCAAAAAAAAAAAAAAAAAAAGGAGTAACGAGGGATATCGGGCTATTTTCCAACCACACAAAGGAATCCTCAAAACTGACTTGGGCAGCTCCTATCAGATACTACGTGATTATAAATACAATGCCCAAGTGCAAGGGGAAAGACTCCCAAATCTTACGAATCACAGTGTATCCAAACTCGAAGGAGGCTGACAACAATAACCCTCGGCACATGTACAAAAGATTTAATTCTAACTAAAAACGAATGTTGTACAGCAGTAGACGACAGGTTTCGGGAAAGTATATTTTGTTTTGTGTTGTGTTTGGTTTTATTCCAGTAGCTTTAGGGGAAAATAAGCTCATGAACATACGCAGTGAACACTCACCTGGGTACACACTAGCATGTACACGAACAAAGCCAGGGAGGCTATTTGAGATTCAGTAAGAAGATTTTTTGAATGATCAATTCACTCGGCAGCCACTCCAGATCCTTCATAGACAAAGGACATTTCCCAATTCTAACCAGAAGAAAAATATATGATCCACACACAAGGCTTATTTGTTCAAATCCCACCCCAATCTTCACAGATACTTTTTAATCAACATGCAAATAAGGCATGCTTCCCTGCGAAATTACTGGTTCCTTATTTAATTTTAGCATTAAAATAATAATTGGCACCTAAAGACTCTTCCTTAGCCCAAAAGCTTTCAATATTTGAAAACTGTAGGAGCACTACTCAGCTGAACATACACATTCATTGTAAGAAATAGGAAAGACCACCATTATAAATGAAGGCTTCTCTCTCTCGGAAAAAAATTGCAAAGTAAAAGTAGGTCTAAATGAACACCCAGTCAGTCCCCTTTCTTGTCAGTCCTGCCTTTGCTCACTGTGTTCAGGTACACATGTGTCCTATGAAGTGACCCCCCTATTTTGTAATCAAAACTGTCCATTATCCAAGTTGGGGGTGACCAGCTAAGGATCTGAGGAAGTATTTCAACCAGAGCTATCACTGACCAGTAAAGGAGAGTGCTAGCCCTTCCCAAATAACAAATGCATTTAATGGGAACCCTCCACGCTGTGGACTTCGTAGGGGTCCTGTGACTGAGTCAATGGGACAAACAGCTCAGGGCCAAGGGGCCTTAAGTGTCCATGGAGTCACACCATTTATTCCATTTTCGAGCTGACCTACACATCAACCAGCAATGTCCATTTAAATGGACTCATCCATGTGGACTCTATTGGGTGACTTGGAAGTTCATGATAAAAGGCCAGGGAAGAGAGTTCTCCATGATAGAGAGAGATTTGAAGCAGATAAACTCAATCTGTGGACAGAGACTGGTGAACTGGCATCTTTAAACAAGACATCTCTTACACAGGATCTGTTTGAAGTTCATTCTGAAATCTCCATGAGGCAATATGCTTGTGCTTTCTAAAACATATTAAGTGAACGTTTAAAAGTATGTTTGGGGCACCTAGGTGGTCCCTCTTCCCGGACTCCTCCACTCCCCACGCTACTACACACTCTCTTTCTCTCTCTAAAATAAATAAATGAATCTTTTTTTTTTTTGAACAAAGTTCATATGTTTGAGATATATGAGTGAGATGAATAGATTGGTGATGGATCGATGATGGCCACATTTTAAACACTTAGATATTTATCCCATTATATTACAGAGAAGAGAACAGAATTAGCATTTCTCAAAATGGACCCAAGAACCACATGTATCTGAATCACTGGCTATTTCTTTTAAAACACATCTATATTCCTGGGCCCCACCATATAGTTTCTGATACAGAATATCTGGGCAAGCCAAAAGATCTGCACTTTTAGTAGATTCCCTAAGTGATTTGAATGACGGTATTTACAGGGAATGCTATGTTATATTGCTTCCAGCTCATATTTTATTTACTGATGCCCAACATCATGGCAACATGCAAAATATCATCAGAAATAAGATACGAGTTTCAAAACCAACAATCTGAAAACAGTAGTCATCCCCTCCTAAGGCCACCAGGACACTTGTCTTGGTGACAATGATAGCACAAAAAATAAATGAAAACATCCAGACCTCTTGATTGCCTCAGCTGGAATCTGGTATACAGCCACTTCACCCTCTTTTTATTGGTTAAAGCAGCCACAGGGCCAAACACAAAGTCACGCACAGGGCACTATCTATTTTATAAGGATGATTTACCTGAAGACACATGTCAACTATGATCAAGTAAGGATTGACAGGGTAGGCAGAAATGGGGTGCGGCTCTGAGATGAAGAGGAATTAAATGAGTAATTCAAAAAAGATGGAGCCTTATAAAGCTCAATGAAAATAATATTCAATAAATCAGGTAATGTAACTCAATATTCAATCAAGGAACTCAATATTCCACAAATGAATTTTGCACACACTCCCCAAAAAGGCAGAAAAAAAAAAAGAAGAAGAAAAAGAACACAGACATCTTCAGACTGTTGCAGTAACTTAATCCAGTGACTTACTTCTCTAGGTGAAGGTACTTACATACTAATGACACTAGAAACCTTTCCTCTCCCAGCTCTGCCCTGTGGATTCTCCTCTCTTAAATAACATCGACCTCTCCTGTAACTAACACTGAAATTATTAGTGTTATTTATTTATTTATTTATTATTTATCTTTAAGACAAGTTAATTTTTATTTAACAAGAGGCTAATTGAGTGCTTACAATATTTCCCATCTCTGAGTCTGATTTGATGAGCCTTCTGGAAACTTACGATGGGAACTTAGATAGGCAAGATAAACCGACTATGTAAAATAGAGAAAGAATACATCATTCATATTTTATGTAATTCAACAACTATCCTTTTCTTTCAGCCTGTGTACTAGACTCTGCAAAGGATGTGAGTCAGGGGAAGGGGTCACATGGTAAGGACCCAGAAAGAGATATAAAGTATAAAGGATTTCAAAGAAAGGAAAGATCATCTTAATGAAATCAGGAAAGCTTTCATAGAGTAAATGGCACAGATGAGCCTTAAAAGATAAGTAAAATTTCAACTGGTTCAGATCTAGGATATAAAAAAAGGGAAAAACCCAGGTGGTAAGAACAACATGACCAAGATATACAAGTTATATAAGTAGAGATTAGAAATAAATTTTGTACATCACAGCATAGAGGTTGAAACAATATATCAAACATCCCCCGTGAGTTAACCACAGCATCAGGAGCTGGAAATACAAAAATTAATAGAACCTGAGTCTCCTTCCTGAGAACTCACAGTATGGAGAGAAGCATGTTGAGTTCTTGATGGATGAGCTCAGAGGATAATCAGCAATTTGACAGCAGAGCCGTGAAGCAAGGCTGCCCACTGGAAGGAAAAGAAGGAAGAGCCAAGGTGAGAAGGTTACACAGGAAGGACCTGGGGAAAAACACTTGCAACTTTCATTTACATTCCACTGAAAGATCAAATATTCCTCAAAAAGATTTTCTAAAGATGGAGACTAAGAAGATCAGCAATCCAAGAGAAAATGGGTAAAGGTACACGGACAATTCACAGAAGAGAAAGTAGAAGCAGCCCTTACACACAGGAAAAGATGTTTATCCTGGCTGTTGATAAGAGACATGTAAGTTAAAACTACACCAAGATACCACTTCTCACTAGACTGATGGAAAACCCTGGGCTTGGCAGTTCAGAGTACTGTTTGCAAGGCTCTAAGGAAATCAGTGATCTCCCATGTTGCTGGAGGAAATGCAAAAATAGTACAAACCCTCGGGGCGGGGGGGTGGATTTAGCAATATCTAAAATACTTTTTTAAAAATATTTATTTATTTATTTATTATTTATTAGAGAGAGCGTAGCGGGGCAGGGACAGAAGGAGAGGAAGCAGAAGAATCTCAAGCACTCTCTTGCCTGAGTACAGAGCCTGACTCGGGGCTCGATCCCACGACCCTGAGATCATGACCTGAGCTGAAATCAAGAGTCAGACACTTAACTGACTGAGCTACCCAGGTGCCCCTAGAATACCTTAAATTATATCCGTGGTTTGCATTCTACTCCAGGGGACAGTGCTCCTCTAGATATAATCACCACTTGGCAAAAAATTTGGAGAAGAGAAGGAAGAAAAACACCCAAGGATACGATTAGCCAGATTCAGTATGAATAAAATTCTAACAGACAAATGATTCCTGTTCCAAAATAGATGGCATGAAACAGGGGAACTGAATTCAGACTGATTCCTGAATAATTCTAAGGAATTATCATTAATGCTTAGATTGTGCTAACGCCATCAGGGTTTTTTTTTTTTTTTTTTTAGGTTTTTATATGTTAGAGATACACACTGAATTATTTATAATTCAAATAATATGCAGTCTGAGATGTGCTTTAATCCCCTTAAAATTAAAATATGGGGAGGTAGGAAAATCAAAGCAGCAAAGTGTTGACCATTACTGAAACTGGCTTATAGGTAAACAGGGATTCATTACACCATCTTTGCTTCTCCTGTAGATATTTGAAATGTTTCATAGCTGAAAAGTTTTGTGTGTTTTTTTTAAAGGAATTACTGAAATATAACAGTATCATCGGAGAGTGCCACATCTTTGATGCTACCGAAAGGGAAAACTGAACATAACCTTCTAGGACTAAGAAAGATCCAGGAATAGAGCACTCAGGAAAACCACTGGGCTTGTCCATTTCTAGGACAATTACAATCTGACAAAAGGTGATAGAAAAGCCAGGTTGTGAAAGCCTGAAAGAAGTGGTCAAGGGGATGAAATGGCAAAAAATATATAGAGACAATTCTTATAAGGTTTTCTAGCCATTATTGAAAAGAGAGAAATTTGATGTAGAACACAATCAAGTGTCATGATGATTAATAATTAAATACCACAGGATCACTAAGTCAGTCGCATATTTCTGAAAGTCACTAAATTTTCCTAAGTGTTATAATATGGATATGGCACAAGGTCAGGAATCAGAATATCTAGATTCTAATAGCAAATATTAACTGGAAGAGCAAATCCATCAGTGAAAAAAAAAAAAGTAATAGTTTTGAAGATGTAAAACTCTAGGAATGTGGTTTGGGATTATCCTTCCCTCAAAGTACCTAAGAAGTGGGGAGGTTGTGGTCCATAAAAAAGAGTCAGGAGAGTGAAATTCAATGTCTTGTTCAACCAGTGGGCTCAGGACATAACTGTCATCTCTGCTTTGTACTTGAGCAGAGAGTTGGAGGGATCTGTCAAACCAGAAACAGAAACAAGGAACCAGGCCCAGACTGGAGCGTGAGTCTGCCTCTGGTTACTGCAAGGAAGTAATTTATTACCACTGGGCTATGGGGAAAGTTGGCGCTGACTGGGTCCACATGTCCCCTACCGTGAACTCTCTCCAGATGTTAGCTAGAACTGCTACGCATCATCAAAAATTTAAACAAGTCTGAAACATCTCGTGAATAAGCTCCAGGCAAGTTTGAGGGAAAAGGTCAAGTAAGAGGACAGGAATTCCTGGGGCCCACAGCTCTCACCTGTTAGTTCTTTCATCAGACTCCAAATAAATATCTTGTAAGCGAAAGTGTATCACCAATTCATTTATTCAACAAACCTTTTCTGAAGCCCTAATGTGCATGAGACTCCACACCAGGTGTTAGAGATGGAAAAGTAAATGTTCTTCACTGTAGTAGCATTAACACTCACAACACTATCGATACAGTTTTGAACGCAAAGGAGCTTTACTTACAGGTGAGGAGGACGGGGAGAAGAAGCATGATGAGCCAACATGAGAATATCTTCCTAACGCAGAAGGAGCTGATCTGTTTACCCACACCTTGGGAGAAAACCAGGAAGCAGGTTCTAGCAGAAAGTGACTACAAACAAAGCAACCGCAACCTAGAAAGGAATACAGACAAAGTAATTAATTTCATAGGAAACTGAGAGATTTGGTGGGGGGCAGGTGCACGCAGAGAAATACAGAGGAAAACACCTGGAAAAAGATAATGCTGTTTATCAACACTTCCCGTTTGAGTAGATAAGGACTTCCGCTGGTGCTGGCAAGAGATTTTGCATAGGATTTAGAAGGTGGAAGTAGTTAAAACATGTATCTACCACGGGCTAGAAGGAGCATTGCCAAATTTCATCTGCAACTAGACACAGTGTGGATCGGAAGATTACAAATATGCTCAAGTCTAGGCTCTTGTAAGTTCTAGGATACTTTCCCTCGGCCTTTTTCAGAAAATACATTACACTTTATCTTGAACACTACCACTTTATCTTGATTAGACTGGGCAAGTATGTTCCCACCTTGGTCAAAATCACAAAGGAACATAGGATGGGGGGGGGTCCTATATCTTCTACAAAGTAAGGTCCTGGAACTGGATTAGTTTAGAGAAAGAATGACCTCGTTTATGTAGCAGAAGATTTGAATCAAAGATGGATAAGGTGGATTCTCCTTCCAAAGCAGGCAGTTTCCTTAGAAATTCAAACTCTGACCAACTTGAGTAAGAAGCTCCTCATTCGACTGCTCCATGGTCTCCACTCCGCAAAAGAACCCCATCCGTGCATCCTTCACTAGGTGCTCTGGAAGGTTCCACCTTACTTGACCTGATCTGTTAGATGGGCGATTCCCCTACCTGACAGAAGAGGGCAATGTGGAGCTTTTTGGCCTGCACAGGTTCAGCCCCTGTTAAACTCAGTGTTAACAATTCTGAGTATGAATACACAAATGCACATTCTCTCATCCAGAAGTACAAAATCACAAAAAAGTTTGGCATATAAAGAAGACCAAGATGGGGCACACTCATGTAAAAAAGATGACAGAAAAAAAATACATTGGAAAGGGTTATAAATTGGGGCGTGGGAGTGTGAATGACCGGACCCAGGCACATAGTATCCTGTCTCAGTTAATCACATGCTCGTGTGCTTCCTTCCTGAACTCGCTGTGACAGTGTCATCTGTCCATCTTTTGTTTACTTCACTTCATGAGCTCCTTGTCATTTAATTAATGCTTTTTTTAAAGATTTTATTTATTTATTTGACAGACAGAGATCACAAGTAGGCAGAGAGGCAGGCAGAGAGAGAGAGGAGCAAGCAGGCTCCTCACTGAGCAGAGAGCCCGAGGCGGGGCTCGATCCCAGGACTCTGGGATCATGACCTGAGCCGAAGGCCGAGGCTTTAACCCACTGAGCCACCCAGGCGCCCCTAATTAATGCTTTTAAATCAAACATGAAATTTCTTTACCAATTCATTTGAAAATATATTCTGACTTGTTAATCTCTCTCTTCTTTAACCAGAAGATTTCTATAGCTTACATTACATGAAATGACAAGGGCAATTATCATTAAAAACTGAGCCGAACAAAGCTATGGTAATGAGGAGTGCTACAATTCATTCACCAAGACGCTAGGTGATGAAAGGATAAAATGAACCTACCTCTGTCTTTCTGATAACAAAGCAATTACAACTTGTAAAGTAATACAGAGAAAATAATAATTTAATAGAAAACTGAATGAATGGTAGGCACAGAGAAATACAAAGGAAAACAACTCTGCACAAAAGATAATTCACTTTATCAAAACTTTCCATTAGGAGTCGAAAAAGACTTGCCAAAAATGTCAGGATGCACGGCAATATTTTTCCCAGGAAAAATAATTTTCTCTTATTAGTATTCAGAAGGTTGCTAGTAGAATGAGACAATGAAAAAAGTTCCATCTGTCTTTGGAACTACTAAGCAATAAAGCACAGGAGAGGTAAAGCAAGGATAGTATAATACACACACACACACACATACACACAGATGCACATACACACACAGACATACACAGATTTATACACACACACACAATACCAACAAACATATGATCTCACAAACACACACACACAACACCAACACATGAAGGCTTAGGTTAGCATTCTAAGAATCACACGCCAGGGAACCCAGGATTAACATTCTGAGCAAACAAATGACATTTGGACAAAGTTAGAGACGGCGGCATGTGGGAGTCCTTCAGCCGCCAGGACCCTGTCAGCAGACCCAGTGGGGGGGGGGGGGTCAGACCCGCCCTGTTGGCAGAGCGCACCTATGGGGACCAGCACCCATTAAGACTTGCTACTTGAAAAGTGTTAATCAGGGGCGCCTGGGTGGCTCAGTGGGTTAAAGCCTCTGCCTTTCGCTCAGGTCATGATCCCAGAGTCCTGGGATCGAGCCCCACATCGGGCTCTCTGCTGACCAGGGAGCCTGCTTCCTCCTCTCTCTCTGCCTGCCTCTCTCCCTACTTGTGATCTTTGTCTGTCAAATAAATAAATAAAATCTTTAAAAAAAAAAAGAAAGAAAGAAAGAAAAGTGTTAATCAAGGAACCCCGGCATCCAACTGACAACCAAGGCATTGGAGCTTCTGTTTGTAGCCCTGAAACTCTCTCCTGGAGTCTTCAATCACCCCCATTGTTTCATCTCTAAATTGGGGATGGCACTGTTTACCTGTCAGGGAGGCCGTGCAGGTTGGGTAATGATTACAAAGTACTCTGGAGCTCAGTATTCAATATTACAAATAATACAACACAAACCAGACTCTGGCTTATCCAGCTGACATGGGCTCCATCCCGCTCCCACCACAAATCATGTCCCTCTCCCAGGTGTTCCTGATTGCCAAAGAAGAAGTCTGAAAATCTGGCTTTCCTTCCCATATTTAGGAAACGTGGTCTTTTCCCACAATACCTGCGATAGTGGGGCTGGAGTACATATGAAGGATGTATATCCTTTATGAATGAAGAACAAAAGCAGAAAGCTTCTGTTTCCTGCATGAAAAGTGCGTTTCTCTCTTCCTCTCTCTCTCTGTCTCTCTCTCCTCCCCTCCCCCTCTTTCACATGCTCCCTTTCTCATTCCTGCTTTCATGCTCTTTCATACACTTATTCTTTTGTTTGTTTGTTTGTTTATTTTCAGCGTAACAGTGTTCATTGTTTTTGCACCACACCCAGTGCTCCACGCAGTACGTGCCCTCCCTATTACCCACCACCTGGTTCCCCAACCTCCCACTTCCCGCCCTTTCAAAACCCTCAGGTTGTTTATCAGAGTCCATAGTCTCTCATGGTTCATCTCCCCTTCCAATTTCCCTCAAGTCCCTCTCCTCTCCATCTCCCCATGTCCACCGTGTTCTTTGTTATGCTCCACAAATAAGTGAAACCATATGATACTTGACTCTCTCTGCTTGACTTATTTCACTCAGCATAATCTCTTCCAGTCCCGTCCATGTTGTTACAAAAGTTGGGTATTCATCCTTTCTGATGGAGGCATAATACTCTATCGTGTATATGGACCACATCTTCCTTATCCATTCGTCCGTTGAAGGGCACCTTGGTTCTTTCCACAGTTTGGCGACCGTGGACATTGCTGCAATAAACATTGGGGTACAGATGGCTCCTCTTTTCACTACATCTGTATCTTTGGGGTAAATACCCAGCAGTGCAATTGCAGGTCATAGGGAAGCTCTATTTTTAATTTCTTGAGGAATCCCCACACTGTTTTCCAAAGTGACTGCACAAACTTGGATTCCCACCAACAGTGGAAGAGGGTTCCCCTTTCTCCACATCCTCTCCAACACACGTTGTTTCCTGTCTTGCTAATTTTGGCCATTCTGACTGGTGTCATATGGTATCTCAATGTCATACACTTATTCTTAATGGTATCTTCTCAACTTTACTATGAAATAAAGTTCCTGTCTCATGTATGCACAACATAACATGTCAGCCCTTCCCAAAGTCCCTGTAGTCCAGGAGTGCCCGTCACCATGACGACCTGAAAACCTACACGTAAGGAACATGCGGTAATTCAGTGCAGCCCCTCATTGGATGCTTGAATCCCCTCCCTGACATGCTTACATGCCTCCAGTGATGATGAACTCACTCTACTCACGGCCTGTTCCACGCACAAGATTCTTATTTGACAGTTGTTTTGTATGTTGGTCTAAAATCTGCTTCCTGATCGTTTTCGTCCTTGTGGTAGTTCTGCACTTTGGAGTCTCACAAATATCTAATCCCTTGCCTCTTTAAATATCTAATAGCAATTACCTGCCCTGTCAAACTCGACAAAGCCTGGCTCAGAATTCTTCAAAGCTTTGCCATTACCAGCAGAAATACAGCTTACTTGATCTTCATAAAGGACAGTCCTGTTTTGACAGCCACGGGGTCAGTTTTTTTTTTTTACAGATTTATTTATTTATTTTAGAGAGAGAAAGAGCAAGCTGGGCAAGAGGCAGAGGCAAAAGGAGAAAGAGAATCCAGGAACAGACTCCCTGCCAAGCGAAGAGCCCCACGTGGAGCTTGATCCCAGGACCCTGAGATCATGACTTGAGCCGAAACCAAAAGTCAGCTGCTCAACCCATGGAGCCACCCAGGCAGCCCCCAGGTTCATTTTTTTTTTAAGTTTTTTTTTTAATTAATTTATTTGTTTGTCAGAGAGAGAGGGAGAAAGAGAGAGCATGAACGGGGGAGAAGCAGGCAGAGGGAGAAGCAGTTTCCTCACTGAGCAAGGAGCTCTATGTGGGACTCAATCCCAGGACCCTGGGATCATGACCTGAGCCAAAGGCAGATGATTAAATGGCTGAGCCACCCAGGTATCCCCCCAAGATCCTTTTTAATGGAATCAGGATCTTACTTCAATATCAAGGGCTTTAGCAATGTCTGCTTCTTTCTGGGGGCACAGCCAGATAAGTGAGGAGAACAGAAGTGGGCAGGAAGTTTCCAGGAGGGTCA
This sequence comes from Meles meles, assembly GCF_922984935.1. Taxonomy (NCBI): domain Eukaryota; kingdom Metazoa; phylum Chordata; class Mammalia; order Carnivora; family Mustelidae; genus Meles; species Meles meles. Next base: position 47,601,602 of record NC_060068.1, read on the forward strand.
CAGACAGGCAGAGATGTGTCAGTGCATGCCACACGGCTAACCAGCAGGTTTGCCTGGCTTGAGAAGAGAGCCTGCGCTGTAGGAATAGAGCTACAGGTTGTGGGCAGGAGGCGGGTAGACGTCAAAGAGAATGCAAAGCTCAAGAATGGTTTGTAATTGGTGACATGAGCAATGGAAGTTGCAAATGTCTACTGTATTTGGTTGTCACTAATTTTCTAAGGTTTGGGAAGACTGCAAAAGTCAATATTTTAGCAAATATTTAAGGAGTGTTTGTAATCACCTACTACTGCTCGCAGGCACGTTTCCGGGCACTGGGAACTCCATGGTGACAAAGATAGACCTTCATAGTCCTTGCCTCACGGAATTTACATTCTACCAAAGGACATGGATAGCATACAGATAAATACATAGAGATTACTGTAGAGTGCTATCTAGGAAAAGAAAGCCTTTTTTTTTTTTTTTTTTAGCTTCTTTTACCTTTATGGTTCTTTATCCCTAAAATGAGCATAACAGTCCTTAAAATATAATGCAATTGGAAGAATTAAGTTAGATACCATAACTAACACCTGGCACAAAGGAGTTTCTCAACTAATCTCTAAAGTTATTAAGTGACTTTTGCAACCCACCTTTTTCCCTGTCCCACGCCGGATTTGTCCCCAGCAATCGATGGGGAGGAAGAAGTTGGGGAGCTACATGTTACTGGCTCCCCAGTTCTGTCTATTCTGTAGCCAGATGGGTCTTGGGCCAAGTAATCCACATCAAGAGACAGGATGCTAAAGGTCATGTCTCCGGAGAAGAGTGGGACGGGTATTGTTTCCTCCCGCCCTGCATCCACTCTTCATTCTGACTTTACCTTCGGAAAGTATCCTTCCTCACCCTCAGCCCATTTGATACCAGTGAAGCAAGTCTGATCCAAGAGCCAAATCTCCCACCCTCCATGACTGTTGGGGGCTAAGCCCAGTGACCAGCCATGGCACCCCAGATAAAACCCTAGAAGCTGTGGTGCAACTATCAAGAAGTGGTACATTTTTCCCATAGAACCTAAAATAAGGTGAATGTGAACTTGGATCTCTGAGGAGCCCTTTGTTCAGACAACACAGTGGGAAGAAGAGCCAAAGACGTCAGGAGACTAGGTCTGATGAGAGATTTGGGGTCCCCGAAGTCAACTTGAACCAATGGATATACGAATTGATAAATCCCCTTTTTATTTAAGTCAGTTTGAATTTCTTTTCTTTTTTTTTTTTTAATTTTTTTGACAGACAGAGATCACAAGTAGGCAGAGAGGCAGGCAGAGAGAGAGAGGAGGAAGCAGGCTCCCCGCCGAGCAGAGAGCCCGATGCGGGGCTCGATCCCAGGGTCCTGGGATCATGACCTGAGCCAAAGGCAGAGGCTTTAACCCACTGAGCCACCCAGGCGCCCCATAAGTCAGTTTGAATTTCAATTGGAGCTTCTGGCAGCTCAGGCTGAAAAAGTGCTTCTTCCATGTTTAACCACAAGCTTATCAAATTTTCCTACAGCAAACATGGCCAGATTTTGACAGAAGAAAGGTTAAGCGATTCTTCAAGAACCTTCAGTGACTGTTCCAAAGCTATAGGAATTTCGATGTCAGGTGGCTACAGCAATGGAGGATAGGAGGTGCTGGCTCATATCCTGGCTGGTGCTGGCTCTGGTCAGCTACCTTCCCTCTTAATACCAGCCAGGGCAGACCTCTGGGGCTGGGCTTTTCCAGTCAACACAGATGCACTCAAAATACTCTGTGTGCACTCCTCATTCTCTCCCTCCTCCTTCTGTTTCTGTTCTTCCCACGACCATTCATCCACCTCCCACTGCCAACACTGGGAGTATCTACCCCGCTCCTCACTCCTTTCCCAGAACCCTCCATGACTGTCTGAGCCAGGGTCCTTCTTTCTCTTCTTCTGTCCTGTAAGTCTACCACTCTAGGCTTCAAATGTTAGCAGCTTTTCTCAATTTCCTGGGTTAGTGAAACTCTATGGAAACGAGGGTCTATATAGCCCAAGATCCAGTAAGGAGAGAAACTATAGCTGCTTTCCCCAGATGATCTAAAATCTAAAAACATTTCAACTCTGAACCTGAAATTATCTTAAAAGCATAAGCCTGCCTTTTTCCATTAGACATTCCTATTCCTACTAGGGACACCTGGGTGGCTCAGTTAAAGCATCAGACTCCCAATCTCAGCTCAGGTCTTGATCTCAGGGTTGTGAGTTCAAGCTCCGTGTTGGGCTCTACATTGGATGTAGAGCCTACAAAGGAAGAAAGGAAGGAAGGATGGGAGGGAGGAAGGGAGGGAGGATGGAAGGAATTCCTGTTACTCCTATAAACCTAAGCTCTACTTTGTTCTTTGAAAAGTAATACTTTACAGTCTTATTGTCTTCCTCTCCACCATTCCCTAACTTTCATCATCAAGCATTCTCCAAGCCAAACTGCTTTTCTCTGACTCTTACGAGGGACAGGACACATGTTCATATGACCATTATTAATTTCTCTTTTTGTAGTGCAGAAATAGCTCACCAGACTTTTCTTTGGACTAAGGGAAGTACTCTTCAAATGGCCTAGGGCTCTTTGTTTTGCTATGATGCTCACCTGGCAACCCCTTGTCCCTCCTTCAGATTTCCTACTTTCTGGGGTGCCCAGAAATTATACATTCTGGTCTCTGGAAAGGAATACCCACCCCTATCAATTAATAAGCTGACATTCCGAGTTACACACCTCATGAGTTTGGAAAGTGTAACTTAGTGTCTCAAAAGCTGTCAGCTTCTGGATATCTTGTTGTATGAAGCTTCTGGATCAACAAAGCTGGAATCAACGTTTAGATGTAATAACTCACCAAAACACCACCTCATGCTACTTCCCCCATTATATAATCCAGCCAGCAGCTCTAGAGTTCTAGATTTCTAGAGCTCTAGAAATCTGTACATTTCAGCTCTCTCTCACTGCAAGACACTGGGGACCTGTTGTTGGGAGATGGAGGGAAGAATCATGGAAAGCAAATGACTACACCCCAGTACAAATACTCACAGATGTCTTACACCTCTCTGTTGGGATGCTCAGGTGAGCTTTCCCTGGAGATCCCTTTTCACAAGGAACTTTAGACCTCAGTGATGTTCAAGAAGAGGTGTATACCTGACATTCATCTCCTTTATCCTACAGCACTCATTCTCAAAAAACTCGCACTTGTCTTTCTTCAGTTTTATTTAAGCTCCTACCCTTGGTTTGCCTTACTTTCATTTTTCCACTTGGGTTTAAGAATGGTTGCTCTGGGGGCGCCTGGGTGGCTCAGTGGGTTAAAGCCTCTGCCTTTGGCTCTGGTCATGATCTCAGGGTCCTGGGATCAAGCCCCGTGTTGGCCTTCTCTGCTCAGCGGGGAGCCTGCTTCCCTTCTTCTCTCTCTACCTGCTTCTCTCTCTACTTGTGATCTCCATCTGTCAAATGAATAAATAAAATCTTTAAAAAAGTAAAAAGGAATGGTTGCTCTGGCTGTTAGATATAAATGTACTCTGATACAATCTGACAGCTATTTAATATAAGATAGCTAAGAAACCAACATCTTGACCTCATATGGGGAAAGGCATTTCTGCACACCCAGTGGGAAGTGTTTGTTCACTGGTGACAAGAAGTTGGCAGGACACAGAAGCCATTCAGTAGTGAATTAAAATTAGAAGAACAGAATGAGCAAAAATAAGAATTTAGGAGGGTACATAGGGTATATTGGCAGACAGAGACCAGTCTACTAGTGAGACTTCCCAACTGGTTCAGAGAGTTCATTTTTTAATAAGTGGAGATTATGTTGGATCAACCACAGTTGGATAAGGTCACAGAAGCTCTGAAAGCTAGATTGAAATATATACTCCACCAACAATAGGAACCAACTGAGAATTCTTGAGAAAAGAATCAACAAATCGTAGCTAGAGATAGGAATTGGGCAACAATCAACAGGAAAGGTTTGGAAAGAATGGGCCTAAAGTAAAAAAGACACTCCAAGAGCTGTTGCAGGAATCCAGATCCCAGTGTGATTTTTTAAATATTAAAAATAAATAAGTGTACAATGTTCAACTATCTATAAGAAGAAATCAAAGTTTATACTGAGGACTTAAAACTAAAACACTAGAGGAATGTCCAGCACCACACATCCCGCTCACCACCAGCAAACATCACCAAGGATGGGATCATAGAAGTTTGCCAGCATGCTAAACTCAGATTTGAATGCCAACTTCTCACGTTAATTCTTTGCAGCATTTGTGCCCAGGCAAGAATCAATGAAGATATCTCAGAATCTCTCATCTTTAAGCGTTATCTATGCTATGCTCATAAAGAATGCACTCCGATGGACACGGATGGTAAGGAAATTAAAGAGCGGTTTTTTGGGCGGGGGGGGGGGGGTGGTGTTTGGTTTTTGTCCTCTCCATTCATGGAACATTTCATTTGTTCTTTCTAAATGACAAACCTACTTAGGGACAATGAGATCAGTGCATTAGTGCAGCTACAAATAAAGTAAATGAAGTCTATAAGTTCTCTGTATAATCAAATGGGGGTAAGAGTGATTTCAGATTCTAGGTACTGTTGAGACATTTTCCCTGTGTCATCTCTGGAGCAATTTTTTGGACTCATCAAAAAAAAAAAAAAAGGCAAAAAAACCTGCCTGAAAAGTAACATTTCACTAAAAGGCACTTTTTTTCTTCTTCTTGTCAAAAGTGTTAAAATAAACACTGTACTTTCAGCAGATAAATAATCATTCCAAGAGACAGAAAATACTCTTGACATTTTTACAATAACAGGTTATTAATATAATTCACTGTGGCTGAGAGCCTGCAGAATACATTTATAATGCAGGCTGAATAAAGGTTAAGTATATTTTGTGTTTCATTCTGTATCAAACATAAATACCTGTCATAGCAAACTCTAGAGTAGACGGAAGAACTTTCTTAGAAATCTATGAATCCCAGAGGAAGATGAACCATTGGGGAAAAAAAAAATTCCTCTTCTCTAGATAAATTCTGTATCAAGTAGATCTAGAAGCCAAGATTAAAACAAGACAAAAAAAAAATCTCAATCTCCAAGGTGATGTCTGCCAAGAATCACCGTGGACGCTCCAACAACACAACCCCACATCAGAATCTCATTGCCTTAATGCTCTCACATCAACTGCCTGGGATGAGTCATCAAGGAGATCAGGGTTGTCTCTTTCCACAGGGACACGGCTCCTAGTTTTGCTTTGTTTTGTTTTCTGAGCAGCTCCTCAAGAAGAACATGAACAAAGGAAAGTGCCTATCTTGAAACATACAGACATCTGCCCCATTCTTCTGAAAATACCTCTTTAGAATTCTCCAGAATTTGTGATCTTCACTAAAAATGAAACCAGAGATTATTTTTGCCAATGAAGGCTCTAAAAATAAGCAAGATGACGGAGAGATTGGGCCTTCCTACTAAAATATTTACAGGCCAAAGCATGTGAAGGGAAGCGGCTCTTGTTTTCGAAAGAACTTTTTCGTTGTTGAATCCTAAGTATATATGAATATACCTGGCTCTCAGCACAGGGGCGTACTCTTCCCATCCACTAAAGGAGAGATTTACAAAACATATTTGTTTTCCAAAAAGATTCTGTACTTTATGAAAGGATGCACCATAGGTTTCCTTTAAAAAGCATACTCCCTGCTGTGTTTAAAATTAGTCAATTTACAAAAATGTGAATTAGCCGCCATTCTCCAGAAACACATTTGTTGCCTCAAACAAGGCGTCCTTCCTGAAAACTGCAGGTCTGAATATTAGTTCCCAGGAAACATTTATTTCAAGCTCCTCAGTAAAATAAAACAGCATTTAGAGTTAATAATCACTGGCTTGTGTTATTAACCTGGCATACGACAGAACAGCTCCTGAAATCTTCAGTTTTCCTTCTGTAACCGCTGGCTGCTCCCTGCCATTCACACCCATAATCTGTCTTTTTAATCTACCCTAGAACACAAAAAAGGCAGACCTCCCCTTAATGCTAGACTTTTTTTTTTCACCTACAAGAGGCCATGCATGTCCAGCCCCACCCCACCTCTGGCCAACTATCCCTCACCCCCAGGACTGTTTCAGGCGGCTACGCTTTTCCTCTCATAAGCCTTTGTATTGGCTTGGTGTCATACTTATTCATGCTCCAGAGATACCATCCTCTTATAAAGTCTTTAAGAGTAAGAAGTATGTCTTACTTGGAAAACTTGAGCACAATACTTTGAAATCCCAGATTATACAGGAAATCCTCTTTTAAGGACTATCTTTTCCCTAGTCAAAAGATCTCTGAGGGATTTGTTTTAAGAATTTATTTTATTAGTGCTCTTAATTGTAAATAAATGATTTTGGAGAAATTATTTAAATTGTCAATTGGCATAAATCAAGTTTTCAAGGGTATTTATTTCGATGGCTTCTAAGAGCATATGATGTTTTTGAAAGTGACGCAATAATTAAGAGTGCAGACAGGTGAAGGGGTTCAGAACATATCACCCCCAAAATATGCCACTTTGGTAGAAAGCTCCTGAGACACAGCCAGTGCAAAAAGAGTTCTATGATGTCTCCCTTCTACGTATTAGCAAGTCGTGAAACTTCCCATGAGAACCATGTCCTCCCTGTATCAGGAGGTGAAGAGTATTTTCATCACAGACTGACAGTGGATGCCAAAATAGAACTATCTAAACAAATCTACTCAAAATGACTGTTATCTCTGTTAGTTTTCTAGTCTCACTCTCCCACAATTGATTGCCCTCCAACAAAATTCCTTTGTCTCCTCACTTCTCCCCAATGTATCATTTCTTTGTTTTAAAAAACTATACGAGCTCTTGGTTCTATAACTGCTTCTCCAACTCTTCATTTCTCTTATGAAGACTCTTGTGTGCATGTAAAATACTAAATAAAATTTGTGTGCCTTTCTCCTACTAGTTTAACTTGCAGGTCCAGGCATAGAACCTAAGAGGGTAGAACAAACTTTAATCCCCCTTTCACAGGATGGAAGAATTTAAAGTTTTGAAGATTTGTACTATACAGTGAATAAAAGTGCATTAAAAAAAATTTTTTTAACACATCAGGAACACCTTTCTTAATTGGCAAAGTATAAGTCAAAGGTCTAATGCTCTCATAGAAGAACATTCTTCATTTATTCAAAAGAAAGGAGGAGTCATTTGGAGAATCACTAGAGCCTTGACTCTCTGAGTCAAGTACTGGAGAACTACGAGTGGTTTAAGGCCTCCACAGCTAAAATTAGATGGCAGAAACTCCCTCTCATTTTTCTACACCTGCTGCACAGATGAATAGACAAAATCTGTTGTGAGTTGCCCTAAGACCTCCCACATAATCATCGAGGATTGTTATTTAGAACTGGTGGGCATAAGCAATAAAAAGTACATGTGTTTGAATGTCTTTTTCCTACATATAGAAGGTATTGCTAATCAGTTACATGGTACCCAGAAGCAAGAACATGGGATTTAATCAAGAAGACTTAAAACTTGAATCTTCCATTTGGAACAAAAGCTAAAAGTTTGTTGGATGTTTACGTTTACAAACCATCGGAAAACATCCACAAACTAAAAATGCATACTGTAAGAGTTATGGAAGTTTCTGGAGATCTGAAAACTGAGATTGGTTTAGGGCAATCAGTACAATTCCCCCAAGAAACTTGATCTTTGTTTGATTGTTTTGTGAAGTCACTTTTTGGTGAGAAAAGGTAGCAAAGCCACATCTGACATATGCAACAGACCCAGAATATTTACACACACACACACATACACACACACACACGCTTTTTAAAGAAAAGAAAATTTTTCCATTTCTGTTAGACTATTTCTTACGGATTCCAAGCTGTCAGATGTAGAAACATTAGCTTTTGTTGTGCCCAATTTCCTTGTGATACTATTGCCTTTAAATTATTAACTTTTAAGGGAGGGACGAGGACCTTGCTCCGAGCATTTTCCTAAATCAGTTTACCTCCAGGATGGCTGAGATTTAACAGTTGCTGTTGAAAGGCAACCACACCAGAATGATAGCAACGGTCTGGAGGCCAGCGTTCCGTGTTAACCTGCCTTACGGCAATGGTCCAGGTTGCCTGAACACAGATCTTAGGTTGTCTTTCTGGTTTCAGCTGCACTATTATATGGGCATTCTTGCTGCTTTAATTCAAGTATTATCTAATCTAGCACCTTCAGTTCCTTTGATAATTTGCATGCATTTTTTTTTTCTTGGAACAATGAAAGGATCGTCACAATTATCTCACTTCTTATAGGAGCCAAGTAGTCATTTGCTCATGGACAGGGGTGCAGAATTTGGAAATGGGTTCTATTTTTCCGTTTTGGAGTCTGCCATTCAAGCATTGCTACCTCTCTCCCTTACAAAATCAGTCGAGTATCTTGGGTGCTCTTTGAAGCTAGTCGACTGTCATTGCTCTGAGATTTTCCAAACATGAAACCTCTGCTGAGAGGGCACAGCTGTGCGCATCATGGTTTCTCTGATGACTCTGAGGTTTGGTGATGGGGAAATCCAAATCCCTCCCCTATGGACCCCTCAAGCTCTCTTTCGTCTCTCTGAGCCAGAAGTTCCCAAACTGTCCTGTGCGCCACAATCGGCAGAGAAGCTGTTAAAAATCAATCCACCCAGGCCTGACGCAGGTCTGCTGAAGCCAACTCTGAGGAGACCTGGAGAGAAAGCCCCCTCCCCTTCGTCCCAGAATGGGGCACTTTGAGAAGCTGTGGTTTGGAGAGCCTCCACAAGGTCAATAGAGACCCAGATTGCTACTAGAGTCTGAGATTCCAAGTAGGTTAAAAAAGGGACAAATGTGAGATTGAGATTTCAAAAATGGTTAAGATATTTTTAAAACCTGAATTAACACCTGCAAAGTATACATGTGTATACATGCAAATATATTTGCGTATATTATCATATGTATATCTTTGTATATATACATGTAGGCATAATACATGTATATAATTATGCTATTCATATGACAATTTCAAGATGTATTTAAACATTCCTTCAAATTGCACTCCAGACAGTGTGGCCTATTAATGGACCAAACATATAAAATCACATTCTGAGTACATTCTTAGATTCTCCTAATGTGTCCCTGTGCCTGTAAGCACAACCTAATTTGCAGAAAACATCAAAGTCAGAATTTGAGATCCTATGAATGGGAGTAAAAGAGCGCTAAACAGTGCCTCTCCTACCACAGGCCTGCACTTGGAGATAATGAAGAGAAAGCACGTATCACAGTACCCAGAACAGAATAAATGCTGGCTGTTGTAATTAGTTCCTACTCACTTCCCACAATGCCATGGGAAAAAATATGTAAATTAAGAGACAAACTCTTGTGTTCATACATAAAGTCCCAAGATGATCTCTCCATCCACCAACTTCTAAAAACCATTGTTTTGTTAAATATGAATTTGATTATATCACTTGTTCAGTGTCTATTTAGCTACATTTATTCTTGTTTTTTGAGAGAAACTCTTTACTTTGTGTCATAAATCCCCTAGAGAGACTGTGAATGCCACAAAATTCCATGTAAAATGTTGTATATCTATGTGTGCATTCCCCTTGCTTTGAAAGTTATCAGCCGGCACCCATAAGATTTCCAAAGGGATTCATGACCTCCCAAATTTAAGATTTTCAACATAGACTATCGGTATGGCTCACACCCATTTCAAGTTGCACACACAGGGTGGCATCTCAGTCCCAGATTCTCGAGGTGCTTGACCACCAAGGACAAGCCAGGATCTGATCTAGAATGCCTTGGACAGCCAGGTCCCCTTGGACTCTGTATACATTTCATAGGGCTGCCATGACAAGGTATCCCAAACTGGGTGACTTAAAACAACAGAATTTTGTCTCTCACAGATCTGGAGGCCAAAATTCTGAAATTAAAGTGTCTGCAAGAACACACTCCCCACGAAGCCTCTGGGGGAAAGATCCTTCTTGTCAATTCCAGCTTCTGGAAGTAAGCGGCAAGCACTCCTTGTCTACAGGAGCAACTCCAGGCTCTGCCTCAGTCTTCATATGGCCACTTCCTCTCTGCGTCTGTGCCCACATTTCCTCCTCCTTATGAGTGCTCAATTAAAAGTCTACCCTACTCCATTATGATGTCATCTTAACGGATTATATCTGCAACAACCCTACTTCCATACAAGGTCATGTTCTGAGGTCAGGACGTCAACATGCCTTTTGGGAGTGATGGATTTCAACCCATGGCAGGCCCTATTCTTCCATTTACTTAGCTGACAGACATGTGGGAAGGAAGGACAATCAGGAGGTTTGGAGATTTTTCTGTCTTCGACATGTGCTTCATACTTTAATCTTCAAACACTCCATTTTTATCAGTGAGGACACTGATACTCAAGTAAATCAGGTAACCTATTTAGTGATAAGGATCCCTAAAAGGCCAAGTTTGAAAATAAACACAACTTCCTCTGACAACACAGTGTCATTCATATGTAGTTTTAGGTAAAATTAATGCAATATATAATAACAGATCCCAGAGCAAATATACTCTCTGGCCAAATATAATTGTGTTGTACATTATAATGTGTTTTAGAAATAGGGTAATACAATGACACCAATGAATTAAATTAAACATTTATCATCTGGGTGAGAAATAATCATGAGCAGAACAACACTAAAGTAAAAAAAACTTACCATTAAAGGTCCTACAACTAGTATACTTATTTACAGTTTACTCAGAATCTGTAAGATAGCATTTCTTTCAAGTTTTATATGCTACTTTTTGGTTATTGTGTTTTACAGCAGAAAATTTGTTAGAAACATACAAGGGGATGCTATGCATCATTTTTGTCCCTGGGAAAAAAATACGTGTGTAATATATTTATATATTTGCAATTTATTATATTGTAATATATTACAAAATGGGCATAAAACAAAACATAGTAAAAGAAGATTCTGTTATAGGAAGTCAGTATTAATAATTTATGACATAACAGTATTAAATAGCTAAGCTTTTGAAAACTCCATAAACACTAGAAAATTCTTATACATCATTAATATGCAGAATTTAAGAAACAAAATAAATGAACAAAGGCAAAAAAAAAGAGAGTGATACAAACCAAGAAACAGAGAGCACGTTGAAGGGGAAAGGAGGAGAACAGAAGTAAAGGGAGAAAGCGAACCTTAAGCAGGCTCCATGCTCAGCAGGGAGGCCAACACAGTGCTTAATCTCATGACCTTGAGATCACAACCTGAACCAAAATCAAGACTCTGTAGCTTAACTGACTGAGCTGCCCAGGCATCCCTGCACCAAGAAATAGGCTGCTAACTACAGAGAACGAACAGATGGCTACCAGAGGGGACATGGGAGGTTGGATGCGTGAAATAGGTGATGTGGATTAAAGAGTACACTTATCAGAATGAGAAGTGAGAAACATATAGAACTGTTGAATCATTATAGTGTACATCTGAAACTAATATAGCCCTATATATTAATTATACTGGAATTAAAATTAAAAACTTAATAAGAAAAAGAGAGGAAAAGAGGGGGGACCTGGATGACTCAGTTGTTTGGGCATCCAACTCTTAATTTTGCCTCAGGTCATTGTCTGGGATCAAGGCCCACATTGGGCTCCATGATCAGCAGGGAGTCTGCTTGAGGATTCTCTCCCCCTCTTCTTCTGCCCTGCCCCCACTCACTCACACACATTCTCTTTCTCTCAAAAAAATAAATCTTTAAAAAAATAAAAAGAAAAGAAAGAAAATTCTTACACAGTAACTCTTGAGAAGACCTACAAATGGCTAACAGACACATGAAACAATGTTCATCATCATTAGCCATCAGGGAAATTAAAAACAAAACCACATTGAGATAATACCTTACACCAGGCAGAATAGCCAAAATTAACAGGACAGGAAACAACAAGTGTTGGAAAGGATGTGGAGAAAGGGGAACCCTCTTACACTATTGGTGGGAATGCAAGTTGGTGCAGCCACTTTGGAAAACAGTGTGGAGGTTCCTCAAAAAATTAAAAATAGAGCTACCCTATGACCCTGCAACTGCACTACTGGGTATTTACCCCAAAGATACAGATGTAGTGAAAAGAAGGGCCATCTATACCCCAATGTTCATAGCAGTAATGGCCACAATTGCCAAACTGTGGAAAGAACCAAGATGCCCTTCAACAAATGAATGGTAAAGAAGATATGGTCCATATATACAATGGAGTATTATGCCTTCATCAGAAAGGATGAATACCCAACTTTTGTATCAAATGGATGGGACTGGAAGAGATTATGCTGAGTGAAATAAGTCAAGCAGAAAGAGTTAATTATCATATGGTTTCATTTACTTGTGACATAAGGAATACAACAGAGGACATTGGGAGATGGAGAAGAGAAGTGGGTTGGGGGAAATTGGAGGGGGAGACAAACCATGAGAGACTGTGGACTCTGAGAAACAAGTGGAGGGTTTTGGAGGGGAGGGGATAAGGGGTTGGGTGAGCCTGGTGGTGGGTATTAAGGAGGGCACATATTGCATGGAGCACTGGATGTGGTGCATAATCAATGAATCTTGGAACACTGAAAAAATAAAAAGCCATTTGATTTTTTTACTGAAAGAGAGCATCTGGATGTATTAATTATCTTGATCTTGGTAATCATTCCACAGTGCATATATATATCAATCACCATGTTGTACACTGCAAATATAAACCATGTTTTTTTTCAATTATTCCTCAATAAAGTTGGGGAAAAAAGAGTATCTCAACACACTGGAAATCAAAATGACACGAGTTTCTCATTTTCCAGAAAGGCACAGGGACAGTAGAATTATAATCATCAATGATGTCCATGAAAATGCTAAAATTGAAGGATTTTAATAAAATGTAATTTTACTTCATTACATTTTATGTAATGTTTTCTTAGTTCAAAATCTACATAGACCAGTCCTTCATAATTCATAAAAGAAGCTGTGGGGAACAGCAGAAAGGCCATTAATCCGAGTGGGGAATGCAAGTGGAAGGCCAGGCTTGAGCAGGAAGGGGAGCAGAGAGAAAAAAAACAAACCACAACACAGATCAGAGACACAGATGTCCGGACCACAAAAACAAAGTTTTCCATCAAACCCTCAAATAGGGGCATCTAGGTGGCTCAGTCTGTTAAGCATCTGCCTTCAGTTCAGGTCATGATCCCAGGGTCCTGGGATGGAGCCCCACATCATGTTCCCTGCTCATGCTTCTTCTTCTCCCTCTGCCCCTTCCCTCCTCTGTTCTCTCGTGCACCCTCACTCTCACTCTCTCTCTCTCAAGCATATAAATAAATAAAATCTTTATAAAAAAAAAAAAAAGACCTTCAAATATTCAGATTCTATCCTGGGTAAACCATCAGGGGAACAATCAGCACCCCGAGCTGCTCAATCACAATGAAGACTTGTTCACGTCTACTAGACTCCTTAAGAGACACAACCCACCCAAGCTGTCCCCAGAATTCATTCTTAATTTGTTTAAAAGATAAGAAAAAATATTTTGGATTGATGTGGATTATAGTCTACATTATAGTCCGCAATGTTGATTTCAAATAGAACTGAAAGAACAGTAAGCTTCATCCCCAATATGTATATAACATTCCTGGCGAGTGTATGTTCACTTCTAGGACATGGATAGAAGAGGCTCTTCTGTTACACAGAAGGAGCATAGGGGCACCTGGGTGGCTCAGTGGGTTAAGCCTCTGCCCTCGGCTCAGGTCATGATCTCAGGGTCCTGGGATCTAGCCCCGCATCGGGCTCTCTGCTCAGCAGGGAGCCTGCTTCCCCCTCTCTCTCTGCCTGCCTCTCTGCCTACTTGTGATCTCTCTCTCTCTTTGTCAAATAAGTAAATAAAATCTTTAAAAGAAAGAAAGACAGAAAGAGCATAAACCTGAGGATAAAAAGTCAAGCTGAGGTCTCCCATCCACCAGATACGTGAACTTGAGTACTCATTTAGCCCTCTGAGCTCTGTCTTTCCAATAGGTATTTTTCTTCTAACCCTTTTGCTTTGTACTGTTTATGATAATTTCACTATCTTAAAACACCATTTTTCTTAAATTAGTAGTATCTTTACTTTTAAAAAGGTGGGGATGAGAAAAGGCATGGTCAAAAATTAATATTTGATGGGTTCCGTGCTGGGAGTGCTGCTTATGTTAAAAAAAATTATGTATTTAAAAGAGCAGTTACCAGTGTTCCATTAAAACACAGTGAATTGGCAGATTTAATTAAGACCAAAAAGTAATATACTCTATCCCTTAACTAAAATAAATTCCAACTTTCACATCGCTGTAAGGTTATCATAAATGGAGGCCTAAAGAGAAAACAAATAAGTTAGCATAAAATAATCCTTATTTAAAGGGGCTATTAAGTCATAGTGGTTTATAATCAAAGGACTAAACTGGTTTTATGACCAAAAAACTGATCAAATTCCAGAAATGTGCTACCTGCCACGCTTAAACATCTCTTCGCTGAAACAGAAAAATGGCATGGGATTTAGAGTCAGTGACCAGTTTGCAATAAATATTGCTTTGAATTAGATGTGATTTAATTTGCCGTGACTTCTGCATCTCCAGAAACCCACTAGGAGCTGAGCTGTTAAGATGAACTCAAGCATATAGTGCTTTTGTTAATCATTAATGGCCCTGTTCCACCAAAATTAAATCTCCACAGCTGCCAACCACAAAAGTTTGGTTGTCTCCTGAAGGCTAAAGTTAAGAGTCTGATCCAATAACGGACATTGTAGCTCACCTTCCGTTATAAACAATCACTGTAACCCTTAACCCTGCAGGTAAATGGATCAGAACCCATTAACCAAGCATAAGGTCATCAGGAAAACTACGCAAGGTTTTCCCATTACAGCACCAGATCATCAAACATACCGATGATCTCTAAAGACAATTCAAGAAAAACAGTCCATCTCCCCGGCCCTGTTACCTCAAACCCAACTCATTCTTTTGATGCAACTTGTAAGACCAGACAAAATATAGTCATCTTTGATGATAGGGAAATTTAATAGTTACCGTTTATGTGATGCTCTTACATGTTGGATGTTGTATAAGCACTATTTTATTTAATCATCACAATATACCCATGAAGGGGGTAGTGAATGTTACATCCATTTTATAGATGAAATTACTGGGGCTTAGTAAAAGTAAGAAATTTCCAAAGTACACACAACCAGAAGAGGGACTTCAGTTGTTGTCAGACTCCAGAGCCCACATTTAAGAATATGTGCTCCAGAACATTTATTGTCAACATGGGAAGAATTCATTTATTTCATTTTGGTGAAAAAAGAATTTTTTTTAACGGCAAGATTGTGTTTTTAAATATGTATTTATGCATAAAATAATATCTACATTTATTCATAGAAAAATATTGAAATGACAGACCTGAGGCATTAACTGTTCTCATTTCTGAGGGCTAGAGCCATGAGAGAGAATTCATTTCCTTACCTGTATTTTCTACATTTTTTTTTTTTTTTTACATAAGTTCCATGCCCAACATGGGGCTCGAACTTACAACCCTGAGATTAAAAAATCACATGTTCAACTGGAAGGGGAGATGAACCATGAGAGACAATGGACTCTGAAAAACAACCAGAGGGTTTTGAAGGGGTGGGGGGGTGGGAGGTTGAGGAACCAGGTGGTGGGTAACAGGGAGGGCACGTACTGCATGGAGCACTGGGTGTGATGCCAAAACAATGAACACTGTTATGCTGTAAATAAACAAATTTAAAAAAAAAAAAAAGCTAAAAAAGAAAATCACATGTTCTACCCACTGAGCCAGTCAGGCACCCCTGTATTTGCTAATTTTTCTACAATAATTTATATTGTTTTGATAATAAAAAAGAACAAAGTTATTTTGGTTATAAAAATAACATGCCAGAGTTTACATTGTCAGAGAAGGAAATTACAGAATAAGCATATTTTAATGATGAGTTTAACAGAAAACAGAAAAACTGAAGGCCTTGATGAAAATTAAATGACTGTAAGATAGCATGGAAAGATGCTCAACACCACCCACACTCAGGGAAATGCAAATCAAAGCCACAAAGCGATCTCACCTCACACACGTCACAATGGCTAATATCACAAAGACAAGAAATAACAAGGGTTGGTGAGGATGTGGAGAAAAAGAACCCTCGTGCACCATTGGTGGAAATGGTACAGCCACTGTGGGAAACAGTATGGAGTTTCTTCAGAAAGTTAAAAACAGAACTACCCGGGCGCCTGGGTGGCTCAGTGACTGAAGCCCCTGCCTTCAGCTCAGGTCATGATCTCAGGGTCCTGGGGTAGAGCCCCACATCAGGTTCTCTGCTCGGCGGGGAGCCTGCTTCCCCCTCTCTCTCTCTGCCTGCTTCTCTGCCTACTTGTGATCTCTCTGTCAAATAAATAAATAAAATCTTAAAAAAAAAAAAAATAGAACTACCATAAGATCCAGTAATTCCTCTGTTGAATACTTACCCATAGAAAAGGAAAACCCCAATTCAAAAAATATTTGCAACCTTTTGTTTATTGCAGCATTATTTACAATAACCAAAATGTGAAAACAACCTAACTGTCCATCGATAGATAAATAGTTAAAAATAAAAAAAAAACTGTTTAAAAAATGGTTATATATAGAGAGAATAATACTCAGCCACAAAAAAAGAATGAAATCTTGCCATTTGCAACATGTATAGATCTGGAGTGCACTATGCTAAGGTGAAAAAGGTGAAGGGGATTAAGAGGTATAAACTCCCAGTTATAAGATAAATAAGTCTCAGGGATGAAAAGTACAGCATGGGAAATGCAGTCGATAATATTGTAATACTGTTGTATTACAACGTTAAGAAATGGTGACCACACTTACTGTAGTGAGCATTGAGTAACATATAGAATTGTCAAATCACTATGTTGTACACTGAAACTAAAAACATTGTATGGCAGCTCTACCTCAATAATAAAAAAAAAAAGAGTTTTTAAAAGACTGTGAAATCAGTATGGATTAACAGAAGTTATATTGGGAAAATCTTGTAGTCACATTTGAAATAGCTAAATACCGATCCAGGAATCCAGTATTTTCTGAGGAGCATGATACGAATCAATTTCTTTACAAGTCACAAGTGAAAGAAAAGAAGTATTATTATGCTAGCCATGCTAAGAGGAGACTTCATTCATCTTAATAAGAAATTAACATTCTTGAGCAAAAATGATCATAGCATCTGACCTCTTATCTCCCTCTGCAAGGAAATTATATGTTCCAAATTCCTCTGTCTCTGGATAACATAACGTTAAATCAAACGGTTGGAAATAGGGAAAGACTTAATATCTCTGATTGGAAACTACGAATCCAAGAGGAAATCACCCTGGTTCCACGAAAACATCAATTTTAAACTATGTTCCTGAATCCTCTATTCTTTTAACTGCTTGATTTTACAACTAATTGAAAGTTTATATCAGTTACGATCATTATAGTTATCACGTATTTTGATTCATTTATAATTTTAACAATTCAGCCTATGCCATTCTCCATATGCAATAACTTTGTAAAATAGAGTGAGGAAGTGAAAATCAGGCATACTATATTTTTGTGTGCCCACAGACCTAGGTACACTAATTTTTTTCTGAGCATGCTACTTCTCAGAGTGGGCCCTCAGGCAGCTAATCCTTGTTCCTTTCCCTTTCTGTCTGAGTGTGAGAAAGTGAGGATACAGTCAGTGTCCATGAGTGAGGGTTAGAGGAAGAAATCATTCAATATCTCCACAAGATGGTTATGTGGTACTGAAGAAAAGAAGGGGGACACCCAGATGGCTCAGTCAGTTAAGGGTCTGCCTTCAGCTTAGGTCACGATCCCTGGGTCCTGGGATCAAGGCCCACATCAGGCTTCCTGCTCAGTAGTAGTCTGCTTTTCCCTCAACCCTTCCCCCAGGCTCCTGCTCTCTCAGTTGCTATCTATCATAAATAAATAAATATATAAAATCTTTAGGGAAAAAAAAAGAAAAGAAGGGGTCAGGAACTCAGTCATTTGAAAAATCAGCATGATCCCATCAGCACTGAAGAAACTTAGGTTAAAAGATAGTTTTTAAATAGGTAAAATCACAAGGGCACCTGGGTGGCTCAGTACATTAAGCCTCTGCCTTCGGCTCAGGTCATGATCTCAGGGTCCTGGGACAGTGCCCCACATTGGGCTCCCTGCTCAGCGGGGAGCCTGCTTCCCTCCTCTCTCTGCCTGCCTCTCTGCCTACTTGTGATCTCTCTGTCAAATAAATAAATAAATAGGTAAAATCATGATTTTCATACAAATTCCTAATGAATTACATGTCAAGATTTTATTTAACTCATTAATTAGTGAGAGAATCTGTAGATGTCAAAAAGAATTCTAATGAGTGTCTGAAGGATTTCCTATATGGGCAATGCTGACATGAATTTTGCTAATAGATGCAAAAATGGTCAATATCCAAGGCAATAAAATGTAATATTTGGAATTATCTCAGGGGGAGGCATCAATTACATCCCACTTACTTGACAGAACTTGTTTGCATCTCCCTGAACAGGGGACAGTTACTTTATTCTGAAAGCCAAACCTCTATATCACCCAGTAGTTTTTGTGCCTGGTTACAAGTACTTCACAATTTTTTCTATAACACCAGTATAATCTCAGTGTGCCCTAGGCCACTCTTCTGGGTTTACATTCTTCTTTTACATGCAGTTTAATATCCAAGCCCTGCCCCCTACACGGTTGGAAATCCTGCATCCTGCCTGATGTAATTAACAGTTCCCCTTTTGTCACTCCCTAAAGCACCACTAACAGAAGGCTGCAGGATTTAACAGATTCCTCCCAAGGGTTTGGGAATAACAGAGGGGAAATGACAACACAGCATAAAACAAGATTTTAACATTCTTAATTTTTTAAAAGATTTTATTTATTTATTTGAGAGAGAGAGTGTGTAGGAGCGGGATGAGGGGCAGAGAGTGAGGGACAGAAAGAATCTTCAAGAAGATGCCCCACTGAGCACAGAGCCTGATATAGGCTCCATCCCCAGGACTATGAGATCATGACCTGAACGGAAATAAAGAGTCAGCAACCCAACCGAATGAGCTACCCAGGCACACCAAGAACTTAACATTCTTAAAGTTTATTTGGCTATCTCCACACGTGAGAATTTCTCCTGCTTCACTCCATAGATTTCATCCAGTTGCTGAAACTCCACACACCTTAGTTTCAGGGCATACATCACAGCAAAAGAACACCAAAATTTGACAGAACAGTTAAGTGCTTTTCTATCAAGGGCCTTCTTCTAACTAAGGTCATGGTGGTGGGGGTGGTGGTCGGGGAGCCTGACTTTCATAACCCAAAAAAGCCACTGTCCGGTTTTTTCTAAATCACTCAGCCTGAATTTCCATCCTTAACAGAGGAAGAACCAGCCAGAGCTTTGAAATGATAATTTTCCTTAACATGCTTCAGGTCAAATCCTCAGAGAGTGTTCCATCCATCCCCAAAGTAGCCATGAGAAGGAAATAATCCCCAAAGTAGCCATGAGAAGGAAATAATTGTAAAAATGTACGTGTTCCCCATTTCTAAGCAAACCGCATGAGTCATGTCACTTTTTTTGCTCCGTGATAGTACAGGTAGTGTGTATAAATTAGACTCTACGTGGGGCACCTGGGTGGCTCAGTCATTAAGCGTCTGCCTTCAGGTCATGATCCCAGGATCCTGGGGTCAAGCCCTGCATCAGGCTCCCTGCTTGGCGGGAAGCCTGCTTCTCCCTTTCCCACTCCCCCTGCCTGTGTTCCCTCTCTTGCTGTCTCTCTCTGTCAAATAAGTCAATAAAATCTTCAAAAAAAAGAAAATTAGACTCTAAGTACTTCTAAAGTTTAGAGGTAAAATATGAACTATCAATACGTAAATCAAATTTCACAATGTTATTAAATCACCAGTTATTTTCTTCTGAATATCCTAGAAGTTAAAATTATAGACTTCAGAACTTCTAAGATGTAGACAATAATACAAGTCGCTCATTTTTGAATGTATTATGTATACTTCCGATAAAGGAGCTAAGATGGATTAGATCAGTGACACCTCTTTGGCGAAGGACACAAATCATCAAAACCAAGGACGAAAGGACAAAAACCATACAGTCAAGAAAAATGCAAGGAAGGAAATCTCACTTTCATTTCTTGTTGTTATTTCAAAACTCTTTCAAGTGCAGCAAATCTTGATTCTCACGCTCTCACCTAGAGAAGGTAGGAGCCACTGGGAACATTGTCATTTTATAGACAAAATAACTCAGGCATACGGAGGCTACATGATTTGTCCCCCACATAGAGAGTTTGAAGTGGGAGGTCCAGGTCTGGAAAAATTACATCATCAGACTCCAAACCCAAAGCTTATTCCTTTCCACCATGCCACTTTGAGGTTACAGAACATAATTTTAATCACTGCAATATAGGTGTAGTCAACCACCTACTTTCAGAATTGCCCAACAAATTCAATACCTTTAATACTAAGACCCTAGATTTCAAATTGACTAGAAATTTGTAATAAAACCTTAGCGCCTCAGAGAAATACCCTAGAACTATAAGACCCACAGTGGACAGAAGGAAATGTTCTCATAATTGCTATCAGCCCTCTAATCATGGTCCCCGACTCCTAAACATTTGCCACCTGGTTGTACTATTCTAAATGCTTAGTCTTGAATTACCTAGCTACTATAGAGTTGGGGAACCCGAAATACCTTGTTCAGGGGACTGTGATCCTAAATCACCTTTCCCATTCAAATCACTGCACTGAAGAAATGTCGAGGGCAATTATTAAGCCCTTCAGCGACTACCTGGATAATCTGACTGCTAAATCCTTTTAATTGCACTGATTTCAACATAGGAACATCCTTACTTTCAGCCAGGCTATCATCCCAGGCCATTTCCCTTTCTAAATTGCAGCTACATTCTCCCCCACATGCCTGCCCATGCAGCTTCAGTTCGTAGTAAAACTATGTACAGCATAGGAAACGTCCCACAGATAATGAATTTTACTGATATCACACAAGAACTGTCAGTCATCACAGCTCCATTACCTTCATGCTGCCAACATAAAATAAATTACCACATTTGCTAGTGTTCTTATAGTACGTGCTGTTTAGAAGCTTTGTGCTGTGTTATTTTTATCATGGTTATTCTTTGGAGACATTTGGTTATTCCGAGAGAGAGGGAGAAACAGAGAAAGCTAGCATGTATCAGCTTCTCCCATGGTGAGATCTACCCACCTCACCCAAGATAATATATACATTTTTTTTTTAAGTAGGCTCCACACCCAGTGTGGCACCAAATGTGAGGCTTGAACTCACCACCCTGAGATCAAGACCTGAGTTGAGATCAAGAGTCTGACACTTTAACCACCTAAGCCACCCAGGCACCCCAAGCTGCAAAAAAAATAATTTTTCCTGAATCATTTGGAGCTTGCTGTTGGAAAAAGAATCTATCCTAAGAGAGGCTAGTACTTAATGTTTTAGAAAGAAATTATCTTCCTAGAATTTCAAAAGGAAGAAGGAATTTTCTGAAGCATCAATTCTGTTTAAAAAAATTACTCTTTTCTAATATCACCCACTCAAAAAATTGTAATAGGAAAGTAAATTCAACTCTCACTTAAAGTCAGCATGAAAAACTGGCTACGTATTTTTCCAAACTTCTTTTAAATCTCTCAAAATTACTGAATTCCAAACTCTCAATAAGAACTGCTTTTATGGTCTTGCCTTATTTCTTCAAATAGCAAAATCTCATAAATTTGAGACTGAGATTAGACATACAAATAGGGACCAGTTATACATCAATTTATGAAACATCTTTCTGAGTCTTAGTAGATGGAAGCAAGAATAATTTATTTTATGAAATCAAACATCTTCAAAAGTTATTACACTTGAAAACATTTGCATATCTGAACCATGAACCACAAGTAAGGGGCCCCTATGGGCTGTGCTTCAGCTTTTCCCATGCAATGGCTTCCCCAGTGAAAAACTATTTAATTAAATAAGTACTTAAAAGATGGAGATTTATGCTTGTCAATTCACCCAAAACGTGTTTTTTCAAACCAGATAACTAGTTTGGGTTCTTTCCTTTAGCGAATAAGAATGCAGTCCTTTAAAATTTATCAGAAGTAGTATGTGTGTGTGTGTGTGTGTGTGTAGAATATATATGCAATATATAATATATACATACACATATATGTAATATATGCGATATGTGCAAGTGCACATATATATACATGGGTGTCATATATGTATGTGTGTAATATATGTGTGGTGTGTGTGACATGTGTGTGATATATGTAATATAATAGATATATGCATATAAACATATAAATATATATAAATATATAATATGTATGTAATGATGTGTGTATATATAATATACAATATTAAATTGTATATACACAATTATATGTAATTGTGTATATATAACAATTGTATTATATAATTATAATTATATGCGTAATTGTATATACACAATAATATTTGTTATTGTGTATACATATAATATATATACAATTATATATAATTGTACTGTATAATTATATGTGTAATTGTATATACACAATTATATATGTACATAATTGTGTATATACAATAAATATTGTATAGTATAATAATATACAATAAGGGAAGAAAAGGTAGAAACAGAGAGGAAGGAACAGCAGTTTTGCCAGAAATGTTAGCACACTTGTACTAGGTAGGATTCACCCAGAATGAAAGAAAAACATTGTCAACATCAACTAGAGTGGTTAAGAGCAGCACTTCCATGTGTGTTCCGGAAGGAAACAGTGGCACCCATTGCCCATAGACATGTACTGAAATAATCAACACTCTCCACTGGAAGCCCTGAAGGCCCTTTCCACCAGCACACAAGGGATCCAGGACTCTGCTGGGCCCAAGAGTTGTCCTTACGGCATCCCTGGGAAGCATCTGCATTGGGTGCCCAAAGAATGGGGGAGCTAAATTTGTAAGCCCAAGTCATGGCCCTAAATGACTTCTGGGCAGACTGCAAATGAGACGACATAGAGCAAGCACAGCAAAATGCCCACTCACATGAAGATTGACAGCCAGTGGAAACTGGTTGAGACCCTGCCATCTCCCGGGCACAGAACCGAGCTCATCGTAGACAGTCCTCTCTGCTTTAGCCCACTCAGGTTCCCACGTTGTTGCCCCAGCGCTGGAGTCCCAACATGCAGCCTTCTCCTGCTCCCCTCCACGTGGCCAGCCTCACTTCTGTGCTCCCTTTATCCAGATGTGCCAGAAGTCTCCTCTCATTTCCTTTCAGGACACCTTGAATGACTATTAGGAAGAGTTTCAAATACCCATAAAGTAAGACTGCAATTATAAGCAATAAAAAAGATGACACCTGGGGCACCTGGCTGGCTCAGTCGATAGAACATCTGTCTCTTGATCCCCAATATTGGGTGTGGAGTCTACTTTAAAAAAAAAAAAAAATGACTCCCAATCCATGGAGGGTTGGGGAGTGGGGGTGGGGCACAAGGAGAGACTTATGTGGCTCTGCTGTCAGAAAACAGACACACATGATTCTTTCCCCCACTTCCACTTACAGAAAGAATCACAGAGAAAGAATAAAAAGCACTATTGCCACCAAAATCACTATTGCAGCCACGCCACAAGTCTCCAAAGAGGGGGGTGGAAAAAACCTACCCTTACTGGGGCAAGCAGGCAAGCGACAGAGGAGGAGAGGGAGAAGGAGCTGCTGAGCTCTCTCTGTGTGAGTGGAAGAAAGCAGCTTTTCTCTTTGAAAAGCAGATGAAGGTTAAGCCCTTGGGGAATTCTGACTGATGATTCTCTTTCATGAACCAGCACATCTTAAACACATTTCCCTTGAGAAGTGGCATCATCATTTCATTTCATGGTCAAGGTCACTAAAATGCTCCAAAAATAAGTTTGAAGCAGGAAGCCAAAGGAAGAAAGCAAAAAAGGCAGCTTTGACAACAAAATGATGATGTGAACAGGTACCTTGTACGGCTGCCCCAGGCTCCCAGACTGACAGGTCACTGAGCCCCTGCGGATGTGGTCTTGTGTGTCTCTTTCTTCCCCTAATGACTCAGCCTCTTTACAGTGGCTGCACACTCATGGGAAGGAAGATGGCAGAGGACAAGCACGGTAATCACAGCAATTAGTTTGGGAAGATCACATAACACGGATCCTAATACAAAAGATCACAGTTCAAAGAGAAACCCCAAGTCTGATGTTTCTTCAGGGTCACTGTCAGAGGCGTGGGACACATGTGTGATAGTGAGCCTGAGCTGTTTTAGGGAGTCTGGGGGAAATAGGCCCAGCATGTCCGATGCACCACATCACCCAAGCGAAATTCGGCAACTTCTTGGATGTTTCTTTTTCAGCTTTTAATCCAAAACCAAGTCCTGTTCCTTCTTCTACAGAAGCCTCCCTGATAACTCTCTCCCTTTATTCGATTTCTGTCTAGGCTGCGGTTCTCCAACAGCTCTCCGGGCTGCCTGCAGCAGCTCCCTGTCATTTGGGCACCTCCAAACTTCAATCCAGTCTACATTTCATTGTCAGATCCATGCTCCTAAACCACCATTTCCTCTAGTTCTTTCCTGCCAATGTAAAACACGGTTCAGTTGCCCTTTCTTCTAACAACAACAACCGAGAACAATAATAACAGTAGACCTCTTAAGCGTATTATCCTCTCCAGTCCACTACCGTACTCACCTCTCTTCTTCATCATGATGTACTTGGAAAGCACGCTCTTCACTCAGCATCTTCATGGCCGCAAGCCCCCTTCTTCACCCCTTTGTCCATCGGCTTCTACTCCCTCCAACCCAGTCCACTAAGGCCCTACCTGCCTCATCCATCCACGTGCTTTCACTTGTTAAACCAACAGCAATATCATATGCTTCCCCTTCAGGTTTTTAGGGCAACTTGTAACAATAACCAGGCTCTTAGGGAAACTCCCCTTGCCAACTTCAAAGATCACACTCTTAAACATCCTTCCTTAGATCTTTGTTTTCTGTCTTCTTTTCCAACCCCTCCTGTCCTAATCCTCAAACATTCATGTTCACCAGCTTCCATCCTGAATATGATACTTTCACCTTTCTAGCCCAAGTGCCAGTGGCCCTTGCACATGCCACCCCTTAATTAACGCAGGTTACTGGCTTATAGACTTTTTTTTCAGATTGATGGTGTCGTTTATCTATCCCAGAGCTCCCCCCTGCATGCCAGGTAAAGTTCAAGGTCCTCAGCCTAGAACTACAAGCTCTCTATCATCTATCTTTTACTCCATTTACACCTCCTTATTTTCCCTCTCCAACAAAAACCCTCCCCCAGAAATCCCACCACACTCCCAACTGAGACTTTGCTCAAGTGATTTCTTCATTCTGATAGACCCTTACCCTCTATCTTTTATGCCTACGCAAAGCATGCCCACCTTCTATGATCTGGCTCAAATTCCATTTCTTCTCCAAGGCCTGCCTGACCAGTCAAAAGTATAGCCATCTTGCCCTCCTCGGACCTTCCATCAGCTCTTCTCTATTATGCATTTGGATATATATTTTCATGGTTACTTACCTGTTTGGGACAGGATCTAGGAGGGACAGAAGAGTGTGTGTGTCTGTAGTGGGGATGGTGACTGGGAGAGTGAAGGAGTGTAAGGTTGTGCCTGGGTGAGCCCTGGATGACTTTCCCTAGGAGGTAGTGAACTCCATTATTTGCTAATGGACCTCCCCTCTTGACAAATACAGCAACAGACCTCTACTTGGGGCTCAATAAATACTTGGTAGAAACCAATTTTAAACTGTCAGTGTTTATATGGTCCATCTTGAAGGAGCTCATTCTTATCGACTGAGTGTTTGTGCCCTCTCCCCAAATTCATACGTTGAAATCCTAAGCCCCAATGTTATGGTTTTAGGAGATGGGTCTTTAGGACATAATCAGGTCATGAAGGTGAAGTCCTCATGAGTAGGATTAATGTCCCTATAAGAAGAGACACAAGAGCTCTTGCTTCCTCTCTCTGCCCTCCACCCTGTGAGGATATGAGAAGTCAGCAGCTTCCAACTCAGAAGAAAGCTCTCACCAGACCCTGAAAGTGCTGGCGTCCAAATCACAAACTTCCCACCTCCAGAACTGTGAGAAATACTGTGAGAAATATGGTATTTTGCAACAGCAGCCCAAACTAACTAAGACACCATGAACAACTACATACTCTCCAAAAGAAAACCTTGGGTATGCAGCATTGGCCGGTGGGTTCCCTGAGGACTTGGGAAAAGAAACTGTCCAATGACTTCCTCCCAAAAAACAACCCAGGCCCATCAACAGATGAATGGATAAATCAATTGTGATACATACGTACAGGGGGATATTATTCAGTCATAAAAAGTAATTGAACTTGTATGTATGCTAGAATATGAATGGACCTTGAATGCATGCTTAGTGAAATAAGCCAGACACAAAAGGACAAACACTGTGTGAGTTCATGTATATGAAATACTGAGGATGGGCAAATTCACGGAGGAAGAACACAGGGGTGGGGGACGGCTGGAGGAGGGGAAAGTGGGAGTTGCTGTTTAATGGGTACAAGCATTCTTTTAAGGAAGATGAAAAAGTTTTGAGTATAGGATGGTTACACACCACTGTAAATGTATTTAATGTCATAGAATTGTACACTTACAAATGGTTAAAACGATGACTATTATGTCATGTATATTTTACTACTTAAAGAAAAAAGTACTCGAGGCCCCCTGATGAACAGATGGCGGAGAAGGCAGAGAGCCCCACTGGCCTTGCCTGGCAAACCCCTGATGTTGTCCCGTTGGACTGCACACGCACAGACGATGCACGCCAGCTGAGACACAGAGAGTTCCACACCATCTCACAGGGGCCTGACACGTCCTTTGGCATCTCCATCAGAGTCCAGTTCCTCCCCAAAGCAAAATGTACCAGAAATTCCAAACGCAATAGAGCACCTCTGCAGCGAAGCTTCTTGGCAGGGAGAGGAGAGGATTCAGTCATCAGGAGATGACATCACCTCTCTCTTGAGCAGTCTGCCATGCTGAGCAAGAATCTCCCTCCTCCTGAGCTTCAGCCCACCGAAGGGAGCTTCAGCCCTCCACTCTGGAGGTGGAGAAGTATCACCTATCTTGCAGCCCTATCATACTATGTTGTAGCTCAACAGACCAGGGATACCTAAAACACCTGTTACGGTGTCTGGCACACAGCAGACTCTCAACAATGGTAGCTACTAATAATAGTCGTTCTTATTAGTAGTCTAACATTCTCTTTATTTTACCAGCACTATGTCTCCCAGGAATGGAGTCTGGAAAAGTCTCCTTTCAAGCATCATGGCAAAAACTGACACCTGTTCTCATTTGCTGGATCCCCAAAAATGAGGAATTGTCTGTTTGTCCGAGATTCGACAGCTCTGTGTGAGAAAGAACACACTGCAAACTACTGACTGGCATTGGCCATGGCAAAGAGTGACAAAGGAACAGAGCTGGAGAGAAAATGTTCAGGACTGCTGAACCTGGAGGCTCGCTGAGGGACGAACTTCCCGAAACCCCTGCCCCCCGCCCCCAGGCTGTGCCGGTCTCAGCATTTCTGAAGAGCACAAGGAGCCATGCTCCTTCAGTAGTGAGACCACATCTCAATCTGAAATAGCCTACCTGACAAATGCCCCCAGAAAATGAGGAAAGAACAGTCGCTGTGCTCTTGAGACTCGGCTCTCTGACGATACGAGCCTCTCCTGTAAGAGCAGGAACTGTGTCCTTCACACGCATTCTCTGGCTGAGGTGTGCATGTGAGGGAACTTCAAGCAGAGATAATGATGGAAATTAGGGATGAAAGAATGATTAGGTCAGCAGGCCCACTGCAATATTCAAGAGAATGTAATTGGATCTTTGAAATGAAAAACGTCAAACAGGAAGAGTACATACCGTTCCATGCTGAGCACTCACAGGGGAAAGTGAAGTGACCCACACGGTCAATCTTCAGGTTTGGAGGCAGGGAGCGAGCCCAAAATATTTTCCATCGCTGGGAGGAAAGGGCTCCTGGACTTCCCTGTATTTTTTTTTTTAAAGATTTTTATTTTATTTATTTGACAGATAGAGATCACAAGTAGGGAGAGAGGCAGGCAGAGAGAGAGAGAGGAGGAAGCAGGCTCCCTGCCAAGCAGAGAGCCCGATGCGGGGCTCGATCCCAGGACCCTGGGATCATGACCTGAGCAAAAGGCAGAGGCTTTAACCCACTGAGCCACCCAGGCACCCCAGACTTCCCTGTATTGATCTTCCATTTGCCTTTCACCCACATCGTGACTGTGACCAAGCTCCGAGACAAGTGTGGACAAGAAGAAACACAGGAACCCTGGGGAGACTGTAGCACACAGCATGGCATGAGAAGGAATGGTGAACAAGACTCATTTATTGGAATCTCTAAGGAGCAGTGACTGAAGAGGCAGCAGTGCCAGATGGAAGGAAAGTACTTTCTTCATAAAGGGAAAGGAGAGAGATGTTGTGTTTAGTCCTTCCTTGCGTCTTTTGCTCAGACCTGATATCCACGTGGAATCGCCTCAAAGAAATCCCTGCACACCATGAATTATGTAAACACATCTGGAAGATTCTGGATGGATCATTCCAGCAATGTAAATGCCCTCTAGACTTACAAAATATGCAAAAAATATTTGAGGATAAAATGAGAGCGAAGGGTAAGTGAAACACCTTGAAAGCATGCAGCTCTGCCTTTGATAAAGAGCCTCGCTTGGTATTTTATGTTATTTAACACATATTTGGTAGTACAGCAATTTTCATATAACCAACGATGGGAATAGGAGTAAGACATAAGAAGGAACACTGAAGATATTCTAAGTTTATCGATGTCTATTTCTATCATATATTGTTATGCGCAAATGTATACACATACATGCATAAGCATATACACGTACATATATACCCGTATATGCCATATTTACACACACACACATACGTACACATACAAAAGAAAATAATATGTATCACAGGTCCCTTATAAGGCAAAAACTTCAAAATTCTTTTTTTTTTTTTTATTTTATCATTTATTTTGAGAGAGAGTAGAGAGCATGCCAGCATGGGGAGGGGCAGAGGGAGAGGGAGAAGGAACCTGCAGTGTCTCTCCACCGAGCATGGAGCCAACATAGGGCTCCATCCCATGACCACGCAATGATGACCCAAGCCAAAACCACATCGGTCACTCAACTGACTGAGCCACACAGGCACCCCTCAAAATTCTTTTTTTTTCATTTTATTTCTTTTCACTGTTCCAGAATTGTTAATGCAGCACACCCAGTGCTCCATGCAATACGTGCCCTCCTTAATACCCACCACCAGGCTCACCCAACCTCCCACCCCCGGCCCCTCCAAAACCCTCAGTTTGTTTCTCAGAGTCCACAGTCTCTCATGGTTTGTCTCCCCCTTCAATTTCCCGAATATTCTTTAAATGTACTCACTTACTTAATCCTCCTCCCTCCCCATGAAGTAGGTATTATCAGCATCCACATATATACAGACAAAGAAACCAAAACAATAGAAGTTTAGGAGCTTGCTCAACATTTCCTGCAGAGCCCATTCGGAAGACAGACAGACTCCAGAATCCACGTTCTTAACCAACAAGAAAAAGGACAAATACAAGGTATAGATAGCACTTGGACCTGGGCCTTCTCATGGCTACAGTAAGCACTGACTGCCCTTTTTGTTATTCACTGAACACACTGAAACAATCACTATGAATGCTCAAAAAAACAACTGAAAAAAAATATTTGAAACTTAAACTAGCTTGGAAAATCGGGAATAAGATAATCCACTGAGGCTTGAACATACTGCGTTAAATTTTTTTTTCTTCCTCCTGTCTTTAAAACTGTTTGGAGTTTTCATGAGCTGTAAAGACTCAAGGGAACCAGTCCAAGTAAGCTTGCAGAGATTCTGAATACCACTAAAACTAGCTGTCAGCCATAAATCAGTATCTAGCTATTTTCCAACCTATTTATAAAAGTGTGGCTGTGAAATACATCTAAAATACAAATCTGAGCACATTTATCTGAAGATGGTACTTTTAGCAACAATCTTTTCAAACAAACAAATGCTGACTGTCTAAAGCAAAATAATTGCATTGTGTCAAAATGTTGGGGATGGACTATTTAAGTCACCCATGAAGCTGGTATGATAAATAGTGGAATTTCACCGGATGGCAGCTTCATTCCAGCTACCCGAGGGCTTAACGCTAGCACCAGCCCAGATCTGATTTTTATTGAAAGAAAAAGAAATGTGTCAGAAGCAGACAACATTTCTGGATTTCCAGTGAATAGTCTCAGAGGTACTAACATTTCATGCTCAAGATGAAGTCAAGACTTTGCGATTCACTCTAGCATGTGTTCTATATCATATTCTGAATCAATTTTCTTTTCAGAGGTATTAGTCTATTGTCCTGGAAATTAGACAAATGCCACATGGTTCCAAAGCCCCTTCTATGTTCATTCTCAACGATGGCACATTACCTTTATTCAACAAAATCAACCAGGAAAAATCAATACAAAAAGAATTTTCAGCCTCTTTGAAGCTCAAGATTTATAGAAATGTAGATACATGCCAGGACCTTACGAGATTCTGAGCAAATGCAGATGTCAATTACTGGTATTGTTTCATCCGACAATTTTTTGATCACTGGTTCACTGTCATCTACATTCAACTGGAAAGCTCTGGACATTTTGTTTAATTATAGCTGACAACCTGAAACACATAGAAAAGTCTGATCTCCATTACAGTTCATAGGTCTTAAGTAGAAACTTAGGATAATCTAAGATACAGATCTCTGAACTGCTTTTGGGGGGTGGGAGGGACACATTTTGTGCTAATTTCTAAGTCCACAGAAATTCTCTGGATTTCTCTACCAACAGGAAAATACAGCACTTAAAAACAACAACTCTGCAAATTCTTCTCATTTAAGCCAAATAGTTTTGATTTTAAGCATTTTATATATACAGTTATAACATTATGTGTGTGTGTGAGAGAAAGAGAGAGAGAGAGATAAGAAATCTAAGTGGACAACAGGCTTCCTTTAAGAATACAATTTGGGTGCCTGGGTGACTAAGTCGATTAAGAGTATGACTGTTTCAGTTCAGGTTGTGTTTCTCATGGTCCTAAGATTGAGCCCCAGGCCCCCTAGGCTCTGTGCTCAGCAGGGAGTCTGCTTAAAGATTCTCTTCCTCTGCCTCTCCCTTCAGGTGCTTTCTCTCCCAAATAAATAAATAAATCTTTTTTTAAAAAGGCAATTCAGTATCCACAGAGATGGGTAAAGATGACTACTAATTTTGCCATTATGCTGCATTCCAAAGGCAAAAAATAAAATGAAAGCCATTATTTTCTGTTATAAGTGAAAATAAAACAAGGTCAAAAGGCACACAACTTCATTCTGTGAGTTACAGTTTTGCTTTACCGTGGTGTTTCAAAATGCACTTTGTAGAAAGGAGTTAAAGTGTAATTCATGAGCTTTTGGGTACTCGGACTTTATGCAAACTGTGTGTGATAGAAGTCCATAGAGTCCAGCACAAACCAGTCAATAATTACTAAGGTCAGGTTCTAACTACTGAGTCCTTCTATCCACTGTACTGGGTGCTTTGTGTATTGGGTGTAAACTTAATAACAACCTTTTCAGATTAACAAACTAAGGCAAAGGATTGTATACGCTTACTCCAGAGCCCTGTAAAGCCACATGAAGAACGTTTGCTGGCCCCAAACTTAGATTGTCCCATGAAGCTGTCCTCTTTCTTCTAAATCATGTTCCTCCCAGATGTTAACCCACAGTGCCCATCCTATTTCAAATCACACAATACAGCTTGCTTCCTCATATTTAGAAGCCACAATAAGGGATGACATGGACGTTAACTAGACTTACTGGGGTAATCATTTCGAAATATATACAAAAATCGAATCATTACATTGTACACCTGGAAACAAGTATAATCTGACATGTCAATTATAGCTCAATAAAAAAGTGATAAAATTATATTACAGGAAATTGCAAATCCCTGGAAAAATAATAAATTTAATTTAAAAATAAATAACTTCAAAGAACGTTGGAACAGAAAGCAAAGTCTTATGCTAATGGTTTCCCTTTACCACTATAACTGCTGACCATATTAAGATGAAAGCTCTTTTAGTAAAAATGTCACGTATTTTAAATTCCTTCCTCTTATGTGGAGAAAGAGGAACCCTCCTACACCGTTGGTGGGAATGCAAGCTGGTGTAACCACTCTGGAAAACAGCATGGAGGTTCCTCAAAAAGTTGAAAATAGAGCTACCCTCTGACCCAGCAATTGCACTACTGGGTATTTACCCTAAAGATACAAATGTAGTGATCCAAAGGGGCACGTGCACCCGAATGTTTATAGCAGAAATGTCTACAATAGCCAAACTATGAAAAGAACCTAGATGTCCATCAACAGATGAATGGATAAAGAAGATATGGTATATATATACTAATGGAATACTATGCAGCCATCAAAAGAAATGAAATCTTGCCATTTGCGATGACATGGATGGAACTGGAGGGTATTATGCTTAGTGAAATAAGTCAATCAGAGAAAGACAACTATCATATGATCTCCCTGATATGAGGACGTGGAGACGCAACATGGGGGGTTTGGGGGATAGGAAAAGAATAAATGAAACAAGATGGGATCAGGAGGGAGACAAACCATAAGAGACTCTTAAATCTCACGAAACAAACTGAGGGTTGCTGGGGGGAGGGGGGTCAGGAGAGGGTGGTTATGGACATTGGGGAGGGTATGTGCTATGGTGAGTGCTGTGAAGTGTGTAAACTTGGCGATTCACAAACCTGTACCCCTGGGGATAAAAATACATTATATGTTTATAAAAAAATAAAAAAATTTAATAAAAAAAAATTCCTTCCTCTTAGTTTAACTGGAATTTCCAGGAAGAGAACTGTATGAAAGAGAGGTGATGTATTTTCTAAAAGTGATACAACTTCCCTTCTGTCAATACAGTCAGCATACCAATCACTTGACTGCTTTAAATGATTTATTTTAAAAATGCATGGGTCTTGGAAGGCAGAAAAATACAATTAGTAGGTCTATGAAACTATGTGAATATGTGTGTATGTTTAGAGAGATGGGGTCTATACATCTACACATGAGGTAAATGTACCAAGTATACAATTTGAGATTTCAGTGATGGAAAGTTATTAATACTAATGTTCATTTTATTTGGTATCTGCTTTCAGGAAGAGATGAGTTGTTGATCCCCTTGTCTATAATATACACACAGTTTATATGGTATTACTTTGAGATGTTATGAAATGTGCCCCCAAATTAGGACAATTTCATTATTTTGGACTGTACATCTTGTCTGCGTGATCTTAGTTCAAATAGTAAATAGCTCATCATGCTGTCCTTTTCACAGTAGGTACAGACAGACCAGGATGAACCACCTGGCTACTTTCCATCACCCCCCCTTTTTCGGACTTCGTTGTTTTTTTTTAATGGGACCTACAGAAACCTGTCTCCTCACCAAAACCACACACCGAAAAAATTTAGGATTGTGCTCAGATAGGTGGTTCACGAAATTACACAGCACCAAATGGAGAATGTTTTCAAGGGTGTAGGAAACCCAAATGAGTAACACACCACTAAAGATGGTCCTTGGGCTGAAGTCTCAATATTTGAATTGGAGAGTGTGGAAAACTCCCCAAAATTGCTTTGCAGGGGGTGCAAATCTGTTTCTGTGTATGCAAGTTATCAAATTTTAAGATTGCATGAGGAACTCATAAACACCCTGTACTTGTAAAACAAAAAACCCCCACCAAATCCTTCAGAAAATCTCATGCATGGGATGAAAAGTAGAGGTCTCCATGTCACATCTGTGATATTCTCCATGAAGCAGGACCTCCTCCAAGGGAGATGCCTGGCGGTAGGGTTGCAACTCACAGGCTTACTGTTCAGGAATGAACAAAACTCTCAATAAACAGAAAGTAGTATTAAATAAATAAAGTCTTTTAAAAAATATATCCTTAAAAATTAAGTAAAGTGAGTTTTTAGTTTCCTGATTGTTTTGTTTTCTACACACATTTAGGAAGTCTCATTTGAATATGGGCTTTACTAGTGAGTCTAGTCCAGAGAAGAGGGTTGATATTAGGAAGACAGAATGATAGCCAGTTACTGTAAATAACTAAATGAATACAGTTATAATAATTATTTTTTTAGAAGATTTTATTTCTTTATTCCACAGAGAGACAGAGAGAAAGAGCACAAGCAGGGGGAGGGGGTGGGGGAGAAGCAGACTCCCTCACTGAACAGGCTGTCCAATGCAGGGCTTGATCCCAGGACCCCAGGATCATGACCTGAGTCAAAGGCAGATGCTTCACGGACTGAGACACCCAGGTGCCCCTCAGACTGATTTTAGCCACTTGGTTACTTCTCCCGAGTGGGGGGCAGGCACCATTCCTGGAAATACAGCACTACCAGGTCGATGTGTGGAGTGGACAGAGGAAGCTCCTCTTCCATCTCCCCGCTCAAAAATCCATTTAATATACTGTCCTCAGATAGAGGATGTATCAGATATTAAACTGATAAAAACAGATACTACACTTGATCTTAGCCAAAAGGCCGAGAAGCGATACATAGTTATAATACTATTTTTTTTTACTATGGTGAGTGCTGTGAAGTGTGTAAACCTGGCAATTCACAGACCTATACCCCTGGGGCTAATAATACATTATGTTAATTAAAAAATCAAAAATTATATTAAAAAATAATTTTTAAAAAATATTTTATTTATTTATTTATTTGACAGAGATCACAAGCAGGCAGAGAGGCAGGCAGAGAGAGGAAGGGAAGCAGGCTCCCTGCTGAGCAAAGAGCCTGATGCGGGGCTTGATCCCAGGACCCTGGGGTCATGACCTGAGCTGAAGGCAAAGGCTTTAACCCACTGAGCCACCCAGGCACCCCTCTAATAATAATTAAAAAAAAAAAAAAAACCTGCACAACATGCCTTGAACAGTGTTAATGACTTTATATTTTTATTTAATATATTTATTTAATTTATAATTAAATAATTATATTAAATTAAATTAATTTAAATTAATTATAAATCATACTTTATTAAATTATAACTAAATTAAAAATAAGTTTATTTAATAAAATATATTTAATATATTTTATTTAATATAATTTTTATTTAATATACAAGGACACAATCCCTGAAAGGTCATATTCTTATTGGTGAGGAAACCAAGTCTTCATGCAGCAAAATTACTTTCCTAAAAGGATATACTTTCAAATGGCAGAGCAAGAACACAGGCCTAGTTTTCCTTTACTGCAAAGTCCTTGCTCTATTCTCTATGGCTTCTCAAAAATATCCTAAGGAACACCTCATCAAGTTCCCGACCTATATAATACATTCCACTTATATAATACATTTAAATTGAAGGGGATTCAGTAGAATTTTACCAAACCTCCAACATTAGCCAACTTGACCATAGGCTATAAGGAAAATCTGTGATTTAACTTTAAAACATAAACGCCAGATGGGAATACACATCTGTTCCTAGCCTAAACTGCAATCAAGACTTTCTTAGAAAAAGGTGGGGGGGGGTGGAAATCTCTATTAAATCTCTGTTAACCATGAGTCAACAAACCACATCTTGTTTTGAAGCCACTCAGGTAATACTGACTTCAGATATGGAACAGGTTGGGACAAGAACACAATGTCTGAGGTGAATACGTGAAGAGACATACCACTGACTTCAAGCAAACTTCGTTTCCCTCAGGGGCTCTCCAGAGGAGGACCATTCACGGAGCCTCCCCCTCAGAAGCCATTGACTCCATGGTTGTACTAGCAAAATTGTACACCAGCGTTGTATCTAGAAAATTCTGACAGAGGGCAGTGACAGCATCCACCCCAAAACACCTTTCTGTCCTCCATCCTCCACAATAAGGCTCTTTCCTCCTTAGGACCAGATATAAAACATGCGGGGCCCAGGGCAAAGGGGAAATTTCAAGAGAGACAGCAGACCCCTGAAACGGCACAGAGCCTTCAAGCCCGGAGCTCAGGGAGACCACAGAGGTCGTGTTCCCATGAGGCCAGCTCTGTTTCTCCTTAACATGCATTCCTACACACACAAAGCCTGTTGGGCTTGGATGACTTTTATTCCCTTTCAACACTGTCTTCCATGTGTTCTTCGTGTTTTTGAATGGGGTGACATCCTTGGGGAGCATGGGCTTCCTAAGAGAGAGGCTGGGCCCTGCCATCCCACGTGGCTCCGTCTCCCTCCAGGGCCAAGGCCAAGAGCTTGTTCTGGTGCCACAAGCAACATGTAACACATTATTCAGAAGTCAAGGGTCTAATGTAACTTTCTGAACTCAAGAGTTTCAAACTGAGACCTTGAAGATAATATGGTGTTTCTTAAGGGTCCCATAACACTTTAAACATAGCTAGCCCACAAGCATGCTTCTTGTTGGCTTGTTTTCTCAAAAGGAAACATATCTGTAACAAAAGGTATAGTGTGTCCATTCATTCTCTTCCCTTCCTAAATCCAAAAAAAAAAAAAAAAAGCCACAGCACACACTTCAACTGTTTAGTCATCTTTTTGTGTTTCAAATATTCCCCAGTAGCTGAGCGGCACCATCATTTGCACCTTCTGTGCAAGGGCGAGAAACGCATTATTATCCAAGCCAAGGCTAAGGGTATTCTAGCAAGAAAGACACCCACTCGACAGAGAAAGGTTATGCAGAAAACCTCCTGCCAGAAAACTCACTATTTCCTTCTCTCTCTCTCATTTGAAATTCATGAAGATGAAGTACAGCTTTTGTTTCCCATCAATGAGATGAGCCTTAATACACTCTTGCCAAAAGCAAGCTAACACAGAGTAATTGTTTTTCATCTAAATTGCATGTCCAACCTGCTTAGTCTTCAAAGAACATAGATGCTACAGCTTTGATACCAACTGCAGAATGACAAAGGAGAGGGTACAAGGCACATAGGCATGATGAGAATTTTTAATCACCCCCTATCTATCAGCAAGCCCTGGAACTCTGGGGCAGTGAGAGGGGAGAAAAAAGAGGAGATTATTCATAAGGTAGATAAGGTTCCATATTTCATTCGAAACCAACTCTTTTTTTTTTTTTTTTTTAAGGGGGAAAAAGTGATTTAGAAGGAATTAAGATTCCCCAAGGTGTTTTTAATCTCTTTTCTCTCCAGGGCCATGTGCCTCATGTATCACTTAAAAGGGTTTCAAAAATGAAAGTAAATGCCTAGAACACAGGAAAGAGATATCCATCTACACAAAGCATCTGCCTTTGTTTAAGAAAAAAAAAGTAGTTTCAGCTTTATGAACTTCACATCCAGACATTTTATAATTCTGATGTGTTAGTTCTTACAGACTTTTGCTCTGTGTACACTAAAGCCAACATATAAAGAGAGACAAAAAATCATCAATACCTAATGTCTTTTTAGATATCAAACCTCCTTTATGTCAACGAGTGAGATCATTTAATTGCACGTAACTGGAGAGGGTATGCAAGGAGTTCTATGTGATGTGAATAAAAACCGCCAAAGGGACAGAACACTCCAATCTGCTACCTGTTTACTACTTTTAGCAGGTAGAGATGCTATCAAACAGCTGGGTGGATTTTGTCACTGATCCCTGTGCTCCACTGAGTCGCTAGGTACTGAGACAAAAGATTTGATTCTGTTTATTTTGTTTGTTCCAGTTAATTCAATTCTCCTTGCCTGGTTTAAACTTCTGTTTTTCTAATTACCTTGCTAAGCTCTACCAGGTCTGGAGTGCTGCTAGACCTTGCCTGCACTCAGAGAACGTGGGTGCAAATGAACTTGCATCTTCAACTGTCTGTAACTACAGCTACTGTCCAATAGCATGTCAACATGACAAGTTTTTGACCCTAAACAGCCAGTAATAGGAAGTATCTCCCAGGATACTGGCAAACAAGAGATAGGGTACTAGCAAGTGCATGGGGCTGAGGAAGGCAGAGCCAGGGCAAGGATGAGGTTAGAGATGTGGGCATGAGTGTCAGTTCCATGGCTAAACATGCTATACAGCATCACCAAAACCCTCTGTGTTCAGGGGTCACTGGCAAATTCAGAGCCTTGGCCAATCTCTGAAATGATGCCTCCCATACTAAAAGCCCGTACTTTCAATTTCGGTGCTTTCCTTTCTTACTGGAGAATCCATTTCAGTTTTGGGATAGAAACAGCTTTTACACCCCATGATGATTAAGATGTTATTAAACACTAGAAGGCGTTGGCATTCTGCAAGAGCTTTGAAAACAGAATGTCAGTTTACAATGTTTACACTGCAGGTCTGGGTTTGTCTAGACACAAAGTGAAGACAGGGAGAGATGTTAGATACATTTACTAGAGACTCATCTCCTGGCCTTTTCTAACCCAGGTAGAAAGGCTCTAAGAAATTCCTGTGCAACTGTCTTTCGTGATTTAGAAACTGGACACTACACCTATCAAGGTCCAGGTATTCCTCAAATACCCAACCCATTTATGTATTAGCCAGCAAGTTGAGACTCTTGATTGTGGTTTTCAAAAAACAAAACAAAACAAAACAAAAAAAAAAACAACTTAAGAAAATAAAGGCATTTGGGGCACCTCGATGGCTCAGTTGGTTAAGCATCTGACCCTTGTTTTGGCTCAGGTCATGATCTTGGGGTTTCAAGCCCTCAGTGGGGCTTGGCACATGCCTTGGCGTCTGCTTAGGATTCTCTCCCTCTCCCTCTGCCCCTCCCCCTGCTCACGGGCACGTTCTCTCTCAAATAAATAAATAAAAATCTTAAAAAAAAAAAGAAAGAAAGAAAATTGTTGATTTATTTAACCCAAATTTTCAGGGGTATCACTAGCTTCAGGCAAGCCTGGATCCAGACATGGATATCACCAGGGCTTGGTTTCTCTCTCTTAATTTCTTGGCTTTGTTTCCTCAAATGCTTCCTGCATTCTCAGGCAGGCTTTCAGTACAGGTAGCAGATATGCTACCCTTAAGCTTAAATGGAGGCTAGGCAGGAAAAGAACAGCTATCAACGTCAGATCATGATCTCAAAATTAGAGCTTGTTCTTATACCTTGAAGTTAAATTAGAAGTCAAGCCAGTTGGTACTGTGTAGTAATAGGAGCCCCAAACTGGAATTTTCTTTTTTTTTTTTTAAGATTTTATTTATTTATTTATTTATTTATTTATTTATTTGATAGACAGAGATCACAAGTAGGCAGAGA
Organism: Meles meles; assembly: GCF_922984935.1. NCBI lineage: Eukaryota > Metazoa > Chordata > Mammalia > Carnivora > Mustelidae > Meles > Meles meles. Next base: position 47,640,860 of record NC_060068.1, read on the forward strand.
GGCAGGCAGAGAGAGAGGAGGAAGCAGGCTTCCTGCTGAGCAGAGAGCCCGATGCGGGGGCTCGATCCCAGGACCCTGAGATCATGACCTGAGCCGAAGGCAGAGGCTTTAACCCACTGAGCCACACAGGTGCCCCTTCTTTTTTTTTTTTTTTTAATTAAGATTTTATTTATTTACTAGAGAGAGAGAGCATGAGAGGGGAAAGGGTCAGAGGGAGAAGCAGACTCCCTGCTAAGCGGGGAGCCCAATGTGGGAATCAATCCCAGGACTCCAGGATCATGACCTGAGCTGAAGGCAGTTGCTCAACCAACTGAACCACCCAGGTGCCCCCAAACTGAAAATTTCTGAAGAAGGCAATATCACTATGGCAGTTCTTTAAGGACAGAATCTCTATTGGTCTTTGCTAAAATAAACTATTTCATTTTACACCAAACTCTCTTTGGCCAGATTCAATGGTGTCGTTAATGAACATGATCATGAAAGCCCTTTATTTTGCCCCAGTTTACAGGAAGACAAATCCTATGTACTAGAGATCAGTAAGTACAATGCAAAGAGAAATGGGGAAGACAAGGATTCTAGCTCTGACCCCAGCAGTTTGAAAAGTCCTTTAAACCCTTGGTTTTGTGAGCCATGAAATAAGAGTGCTGAATGAAGTAATTCTAAGGCTTGTTTCGGGTTCTGGAATGTTATGAATCCATGTAGTGCTGACCTTGCTGTTATAATGCTGCAGGTTTGGGGATTTTTTTGCTTTCTTGATATTATTTTTCCCTTAACAAGAGAAACCTAGGGTTCAGAACCCTAAAAAACACTGACCACAAAGTAAGGTCAGAAACATCGTGCAAGAGATGAGAGCATTCAGAAGTTTCGCAGGAAATAAGTAGCTAAGCCAGTGGCCCATTCTCCTGAACACTTAGCCTTTCCATGGGAAAATAAGCAAGCACAGAAGGCAGTGAACCCAGCCTCAATACAAGCTGAGCACCCACGTATTGATCTTCTGTCTGCCTGGGTCACAGGGTTGCTGGTATACATTAAGTAGGGAAAGGACTGAAAATTACATTAATTCAAATGGCTAAATCAATATTTAACAATGCAGTTAGTGGTAGTTGACCTTAAATGCACCTTTAATAAAACAAAGGTGATTCAGACCAGACTCCAGCATATGCCATTCAGAAATATGAATTAAAGCAGAACAGATACGTTAAAGAGCCCGACTAACACAGACACCTTTGCTGATCAGGCTGACGGCAAGAAGGTCGAAGCTGCTCTCTCAACAAAGGCAAGTTGAATTTTATTCATGGGATGCTGTGTCTTCATTTATCACCTCCCTCCCTTGTCTCAAGGCTCGGACAGCCTTGATCTCAGCATATTTAAAAGTAGGAAAAGGATTTCTACAGCTGTTTCCCCAGGAAATTGTAAATCTGTAGCGATAGCTTTGTAACCTTGAGCACACTCTTCAGGAGCAAACACAGACAGACATTACTGTTGTGAGTCCAGGAAGCCTGTCTTACTGTAACCTGATTTGCATATATTTGCATAGAAACATATCAGTTTGGATTCCTATTCTGTTAAGGGTGACTGAAGTAAGTTTGCTTATGTTAAAAAGGCTACAGAAAAAGAAAAAAAAAAAACAGAAGGAACAGATCGAGGCAATCTCTTCAAGATGTCAGAGGACATTCTCAGATGTTTATTAGCTATCGGGCTAACAGATGTGAGACTTTTTCAAAAGGCCTTGCTGCCTCCGAACTACCTTAAGCTAAAGAGCATTCTAGTTATCACTACTAAGGACTTGGTGGTAACTCTAAGGAAAAGGTCAATCTAAGAATCTATTTCAATATACCTTAAGGCAGCAGGAGGCTCTAGGGAATTCCCAAAGGAGCAGAGGAAAGTTTCCATAATTTTGTGACTCAAAGATGCCTGGGCCAGCAATGCCATTTCCATCATACCCCAGTTTGGTTGCAAGGACAAATGTGTAATAATTAGAAATCTCTCCTGAGACATTTCCCTTTGATTTGTTGTTTGGTGATGACTACAGTTCCTCTGTAGCCTGACTTCTCTCAGGTTTGTCTGCTGGTTACCATGGCAACGTGGCTCTACGCATCCTAGGAGCTAAATCAGCATTCTGCCTCATGTAAGCTTCCAGCAGTAGAACTTCACTAGGAATCCAGCAATAAGTTTCGGGGCTGAATGTAAAACCAAATGCTGAAAATATGACGGTATACTTGAAAGGGTGGAGGAACATTCCACAGAATGAGATCACAGGTTCTTTGTCATCAAGGACAGAAAACAAATATAGGATCTCTCATTGGCTTAGTCACAGGCCCTCTGGTCAGGGTGGGAGGGGAGGGCAGGGTGCTGGCAATAAATGTTAGCGAACCCAGCTAACGCTGAGACACAAACAGAAGTTGTTTGCGACCCTAAGAAAGGCAAGCAACAGCTTAGCTCCTGGGAATTCCCTCTGCCCAGGGCATCCCACATACAAACCACTAGGCATATCCACCTTTTCACAGAGTTTCTATGTCCGAAGAGTCACTGAATTTAAAAATATTGTAGGAAATTCATAAGGATAAGTACATAAATTTATGCTGATAAATGCCTACATCAAGAAATAAGAAAGATCTCAAATAAATAACCTAACTTTGCATCTCAAGGAACTAGGAAAAAGAAGAATTTCTAAAAAGCTCAGAGTTAGAAGAAGGGAGGAAACAACAAAGATTAGAGTAGAACTAACTGAAATAGACACTAAAAAGACAATAGAGAAGATCAATGAAACTAAGAGCTGTGTGTTTTTTTTTTTTTTTGAAGATAACACAATATTGACAAACCGTTAGCTAGACTCTGCAAGAAAAAAGGAGAGAGGACACAAATAAGTAAAATCAGAAATGAAAGAGGAGACATTACAACTGATAGAGCAGAAATATAAAGGATCATAAGAGACTACTGTAAGCAGTTATACTCCAACAAATTGGACAACCTAGAAAAAAATGGATGAATTCCTATAAAACGACCTGCCAAGACTGAATCATGAATAGGGAAGCTGAACAGACCAATTACTAGTAAAGAGACTAAATTAATCAAAAACCTCCCAACACACCGATGTTCAGGACCAGATGGCTTCACTGGTGAACTCTACCAAATATTTAAAGATTCAATACTGATCCTTCTCAAACTTTTCCACAAAATAGAAGAGAAGGGAATATTTCCAAACTCAGTTGATGAGACCAGCATTACCTCGATACCAAAATCAGACAAGGACATCATAAGAAAATATAGGCCAATATGCCTGATGAACACAGATGCAAGTCTTCCACAAAATATTAGCAAACCAAATTCAACAGTATAATCAAATGATCATACACCATGATCAAGTGGGGTTTACACCAGGCATACAGGGATTATTCAACATCTATAAAGCAATCAGTGCAATATGCTACATTAACCACATGAAGGGAAAAAATTATGATCATCTCAATAGATGCAGAAAAACATTTGGCAGAATGTTAAAATCAGTTATATTTTTTAAAAAGGTCTAGATGAAAATTAAACAGTGTTAAAAATGATCAAGATTAACTTACTTTGTAATTTTCCTTTATAGATTTGTTTATAATTAGACAAATTAGAACTCAAAAAAATTGATTACTATATTTCATAATTCCTGGCAATGATGCCTAAAATAGTTATAAATTCACATTTCTTGATAGACTGGGCTAAACATTCAGGCAAAGAAGTCACAGAGATAACAGGGTCATGTAAATTACCCATGCAAATTATGAACTGCATGTAAATGACGTTTATTTTTTTCCTTTATCAAAACTATGCCAATAACCTGAAAATATCTATAAAAGGCCTTATAAGGGAGTCCTTGGTCTCTAGGAGGCTGAGGAAAAATAGATTATTGCAAGCCAAACAATCTCATTGAAAAACAACTCAAAATTCAGTCCTTATCATTTTTTTAAGTTTTATTTTATTTTTTCAGTGTTCCAAGACTTATTGTTTATGCACCGCACCCAGTGCTCCATGCAGTTCGTGCCCTCCTTAATACCCACCACCAGGCTAACCCATCTTCCCACCCTTTCCCTTCCAAAACCTTTAGCTTGTTTCTCAGAGCCATAGTCTCTCATTGTTCATCGCCCCCTCCAATTTCCCCCAACTCACTTCTCCTTTCCTTCTCCTAATGTTCTCCATGTTAATCCTTATGCTCCACAAGTAAATGAAACCATATGATAACTGACTTTCTCTGCTTAACTTATTTCACTCAGTATAATCTCCTCCAGTCCCGTCCATGTTGATATAAAAGTTGGGTATTCATCCTTTCTGATGCAAAAACACCATTTCTTTTTTTTTTTTAATATTTTATTTATTTGACAGAGAGAAATCACAACTAGGCAGAGAGGCAAGCAGAGAAAGAGGAGGAAGCAGGCTCCCTGCGGAGCATAGAGAGCCCACTGCTGGGCTCGATCCCAGGACCCTGGGATCATGACCTGAGCCGAAGGCAGAGGCTTTAACCCACTGAGCCACCCAAGCGCCCCAACACACCATTTCTTTAAAAAAGATTTGATTTATTTATTTGAGAGAGAGAAGGCACGAGCAGTGAAGAGGGGTAGAGGGAGAGGGAAAATCGGACTCCTCACTGAGCAAGGAGCCTGATGCATGATTCAATCCCAGGACCCTGGGATCATGACCTGAGCCAAAGGCAGATGCTTAATAAACTGAGCCCAGTTTCTAGGTACCCCACAAACACAACATTTTTCAAGAACAAGATCTAACATTTGCCAAACTAATATCTGGATCTGAGATTCTGGTTAATCAAACACAAAACATATGCACTGGTAAAAAAAAAAAAAATCAGTAATGTGTAATACAGAGAATAGACATTCTCACTTCTAACCCATAAACACAGTCAGTCTCCTTCAAAGCATGGAATTTCATTTCAGGATGCAACAAAATTTTAGTAGTGTCAAGGGGCCTTCTGCTTCCACTGAAGATTTGGAATGACTGTTGGCCAACTTTTTCTGTAAAAGGCTAGATGGTAAATAATTTTTGCTTTACAGGCCATATGGTCTCTGTCACAACTACTCGATTTTTAGTCACAGGAAAGATGTAAACACAGTGAACACGGCTGTGTTTCAGTGAAATGGTATTAATGGAAACAGGTGACAGGCAGACTTTGGCCCACAGATCAAAGTTTGCCAACACTGAATATAGAAAGTCACAAGTGAAAGGTATCTTCACCCCAACAATAAGAGCAAGCTGAAAGATATTCAGAGAATACTTCTAGAGCCCATCAGAGAGCTAAAGTCCTTGGGTAAACTAACGAACTAAAAGCCAGAGTGACAAGCTCCTCCAAGGGGAGACAAGAATCACTCACTATTTCACCTCTGGCAAAGCAGCAAGAAGAGGAGGAAACTGCCATGGAGGGGAATAAGAAAAAAAGTTACAAATCTAAAAAAATCCTAAAAGCCAAATAGGGCTGGTATAACAAGTTAGGGTCCCTGGGAGCTCCAGACACACAGAGTCTACACTTACTCATTGACTTTTTCATAGGCCAAAACCAAGTTGGCCTAAGAAGAAAGTGGAAGAATGGAGAGAGATCTGCTCTGTGGCATCAACGTTATGGAGCTTCCCTGGGTCTGATGCTGGAGCAGGTGAAACCTGCTGGAGAAACCTTCCAGCACTGGGAATCCCATGTGAGTCCAAGACAGCAGAAGTCTCCCACTGAGGAGGGAAAGGAATGCTGAGAGATACCCAGCACTGAGGCAAAGGCACATGGGCCATGTTGAAGTCGCAGGGCAGGATATAAAGGAAACTGTCTGAGACCCCAACCCTCATGCTGAGGAGGAAGCAGCAGTGAACCACGGGGTGGGGACCTTGAGGCCTGAGGCACACTGATCATAACTAATGCAACAACAAAACCCAAACTCAACTCCCTGTGGACTAGATTGTCCCAAACTACCACTTTCATGGCCCGAGAGAAGAAGGTGTATTTCTTCCAGAAAATAAGCATTATTTACTTGAGTCTCCCTCTTCTTAAGCACTCAAAAAACCAAGAACAGGGGTGCCTGGGTGGCTCAGCGGGTTAAAGCCTCTGCCTTCGGCTCAGGTCATGGTCCCAGGGTCCTGGGATCGAGCCCCGCATCGGGCTCTCTGCTTAGCGGAGAGCCTGCTTCCTCCCTCTTCTCTCTCTCTGCCTGCCCCTCTGCCTGCTTGTGATCTCTATCTGTCAAATAAATAAATCTTAAAAAAAAAAAAAAAACAAGAACAAAAACAACAAGAAAATATGACCCATCATCAAGAAATAAAATAATCAGTAAGACCAGATGCAGCGATGGCACAGATGTTTGAATTATGAGTCTTAACACAATTGTCGTTATACTAGAAAATAACGTTACTTATTTCTGCCATATCTGAAAAACAATCCAGTCCTATTTAAAGGAAAAATATAATAGAACAGTATATAATCTTAACACATTACCCATAATCACTACAAAGAATAGATAAGATGCTACTGAATGAGGAAGCCATACTAGAAACATTAAGCTTTTTAGAGAGAAGCTTAATTAAGTGGATAATGAAATACACCATTAAGACGAGGGCAATCTTGATAACAAAAAGGGTACTAAAAATCACTATATAATTATTGAAATAATTACTGGCCCAAAAGAGGCTTGATTACATCAATGGCTCTATAAAATATTGCTATCAAAAATTAGTCTCAAACAAAAAATTTCTTTCTAAAAAAATTACACCTATGTATATTAAGTCACCTAGTACACATCCATTTTGTTCAACTTCTTGGCCATATCCATTTGCAATGCCACGTTACTTTTTTTCTAAAGAGTGTATATGCTACAGTTAGTTTATTAGTATTAATTTTTCACAAAATTACCTGCAAATCTTTGTTAAATTTGCATTGCTGGCTAATCAATTAAAACTTGTTGACACATTCAAGTGACTCTTCAATACAGATGATAATATTTTAAAATTAAAACTACATTCTCTCTAAAGAGGCTGAGATACCTGATAAGCTCAGAGAAAACTCTGTTAAATGGAAGATGGTCTGAACCCTAAATTTTTTCTTATTGAAATACCTTCCATCAGTATTTTCACAGGTGCTCTCTTTTTACCTCCATACAATGTACACATTATCTCTTTCCTGTTTCTGATTTTTTCTTTCTGTTCTGACTCTTCTAAATGCAGCAAAACCTTAGGACTTCTCCATTTCATTCCAGTCCAATATATAAACTTATCTTACCAAAAACACAGCTCCATCAAAAGATTCATCCAAAAAATTGAGATATTGCCAACTGCTTTCACAAAACTGCAAAATTAAAATTTGAACCCACTGCATTTGATTAAGTAGTTTGGTTATGCTCTTGTTTTGTAAGGATAACTTACAAATGTCTTCTTGCTTGGTAAGTGTTGTTTCAGTTCTTGAAATTGGCTAAAAACTGAAGTTTTGATGTTAAAGTTTGTGGAATTGTTTGCTAGAAGATTTTAGCTGATTTTGAATAATATGCAAAAAGATATTGGGTGTTTATTTATAAAAATGTCTAGTGTTATTGTGAGACACTTAGGTCAGCTTAAAAGTCAATGTGAAGGCTCAAACATTTCCACAGTCTGATTAATGATGGGCGGTAGAGAGAGAAGGAGCTTTATTGTGCTTTGTGTACGTCAGCTTCGCTACAAAACTTTTGCTATTCTCTTATCTTTGGGTGATAACGACAGCTTTTTTTAAAGTTCATTATTTTCATGTTGACCTTTGTTACTGCATCTTACAACATCACTGCCAACAAGGTCATTTGTGTCATTTTCAACAAAATGAAGCCACAGCAACTTCACTTTAATTCCATAAGTTGAAAGAACAGAAATTGAATTACTATTGGAATTACTGATTTCTGTTGGCAGCATCTGATGCCACTTACAAAATACTGGCGTAGATCACTGTTTGCACAGTTCTTCTGCTAATAGAGCCAAAGCTATCAGAACTATGACTTCATTTTTGTACGTGCACAGGAAAACTTGAAGTTGAAAAGGAGCACAATTAATTTAGAGGAAGACTCATTTGATCTAAACAAATGTCCTAAGTCACAGGGTGAATATACCTTCTACAGGGGGACATGTTAAATTATTGCCTTTGGGCAGAGTCTTTAAAACTACTAACTCTCCAACTAGTTGCTGATTGTCCTTCCGCAAATCAGTGTCTTCTGATTTTGTTGTGGCTTTTTAACAGACCTTATTTTTGAGACTTGTTTTAGGTTCGCAAAAAAGTTGAGCAGAAGGTACGGAGATTCCCCATATGCCCTTTATCCCCACAAATGCACAGCCTCCCTGTTATCAACATCCCCCACCAGAGTGCTGCATCTGCTGAAATCAGTGAGCTTACATTGCCACAGCATCATCAAAGTCCATATTTACATTAGGGTTCACTCTGGGTTTTGCACAATCTATGGGTTCAGATAATGTATCATGATGTATATTCACTATTACAGCCAAAGACAGAGTGGGTTCACTGCCCTAAAAGTCCTCTGTGTTCCATCTATGTATTCTTCTTCCCTCTCCATCGCCAGCTACCACTCATCTTTTTACTTCCTTCATAGTTTTGCCTTTTCCAAAATGCCATAGAGTTGGAATCAAACAGTATGTAGCCTTTTCAGATTGGCTTCTTTGACTCAGTAACATGCATATAAGTTTCCTCCATGGCTTTTCATGACTTGATAGCTCATTTCTTTTTAGTGCTGAGTAATAGCCCAGTGTCTAGAGGCATCATAGTTTATTCACCCGTTTACATACTGAAGAACATTTTGGTTGCTTCTAAATTTGGGCCATTATGAATAAAACTGCTATAAACACCCATTTGCAGGTTTTTGTGTGGACATTAAGTTTTCAACTCTTTGGGGTAAATACCAAGAAACATGATTGTGGGATCATATAGTGAGAGTATGTTTAGTTGTGTAAGAAACTGCCAGAGGGCCTTCCAAAGTGCCTGTACCATTCTGCATTCCCACCAGCAATGAATCAGAGCCCCTGGTGCTCCACATTCACTCCAGCATTTGGTGTTACCAGCGGTCTGAAGTTTGGATATTCTAATAGGTGTAGAGTGGTACCTACTATTGTTTTAATGTGCACTTCCCTGTCTTCTGCTTTTCATGTGGTCAGTGGTACCACTATGGTATTCATGGTGAATGGTAAATTCATTATCTAATGTATTAAGAAAATTTTCAGTATTTAATTTTTAGTATACATCTACTTCCATTTTTTATATCATTGCAGACCAAAAGGTCTGCTGCAACCCCCAACTAACAATTCTTCAGAGTAGATATAGAAAGAATCCCACCCCACCCCCCAGTGCTGTGCCCTCTCAGTGGAAAAGTTCCAAACGTATGTTTTGCACCACTCCCAGAGTTTCTCTGCACAGCTAAGCTCCAGCCATGTAGTATGGAAGATGGCTTAACTCTGCACCCTTTACTGGCCTCCTTCCTTTCTGATTCCCTTCCCTTTTACCTGACCGATATTATCTGCTATCCATGAATAAAGCATGTGCATTCTAAAGTTTGCCAAAACTAAGACCTTTGTAGATTTATACCATGAAGTGAATAATGAACTCTCTCTATGCAAGAGCAGTCAGACTATTCTCTCTGCGTACTTCTATTTCAGCTTCCATTTCATGAACACCTAATCCAGAATTTCCCACTGATCCCACCTTAGGTCAAACTCATGGCTTCAGGCACTTCGGGCTGAAGCAGTGGCCTCGGTGTAACTGGCTTGTCCACTAAGAGACTTGAAGTAGCAGTGGCACCAAATATGTCTACTACTGCTCCAAACTGTTAGGAGTTAGGTGTCTCTTGTCATTATTGACCAAGAACACTTTATTCTTATTCTTGAGCACCTTGCATGCTGGTCTTCACAGGGAGTTACTGGAACATTGCCAACACACCTCTCATAGGTCCCACATATTTCTAGAAAAAAACATGGAAAAATCCAGAAACACAAAATGGAGGTCCACTTAACATCTCCCAGCTTCCTTCAAAACAACTAACAGTACTAAGACTTTGTTTTTAAGTGGAAAAAGAAACAGTACAAATGCTGAACTAGATGGGACACCAGGATGTTAGAAATTAACCAGGTCTATCTCGGGCAAACAGGCATCTCCTCTCTCAAACTTAATGAGATTCAGAAGTCACAAGGGCAGACAGTGGGTGCAGACTACACAAAAACCATTCACAGAATCCTTCTCCCATTTCTCTCTCAGTTTCACCACTGCAACATTAGAGCACCTCCTCCTTGCACCTGTGGGTGGCCTCATGACCCAGTTCTAGCCAGGGATTTGTATGAAGATGCTACTGGGTGGGACTTGGGAGAAAGATTCTCAGAAGAGGCAGACTGGCATGTCCCTTCAGCCCTTGGCCACTCAGACTTCCCCTTTCTATTTTCTTATATTCAAAAATGATGGCTTGAAAAAAAAAATGATGGCTTGAGGTCCTATAGCCATCTTCCAACAGTGAAGAATAAGGAATGATGGCAAGAAAGATGCCTGAATGCTTAATGATATTGTTGACATCGTGGGGTAACTGTATCAGTCTCTGGATCTCTGAAAATACATATTATATATATATATATATATATATATATATATATATTTATTTATTTATTTATAATTCTTCTCTGTCCAGGTGGGTGCAGTAGGGTTTATATCTATTCACAGTGGATCATTTTCTTAATTGAAGTGCATCCAATTTCTTTCAACAAAAATATGCAACATTAATTGTACCTATAGAAGTCCTTCTCTCGTTATGCTGAGCGAAATAAGTCAAGCAGAGAGAGTCAAGTATCATATGGTCTCACTTATTTGTGGAGCATAACAAATAACATGGAGGACATGGGGAGATGGAGAGGAGAGGGAGTTGAGGGAAACTGGAAGGGAAGATGAACCATGAGAGACTATGGACTCTGAAAAACAACCAGAGGGTTTTGAAGGGGCGGGGGGGGGTGGGAGGTTGAGGAACCACGTGGTGGGTAATAGGGAGGGCACGTACTGCATGGAGCACTGGGTGTGATGCCAAAACAATGAACACTGTTATGCTGTAAATAAACAAATAAAAAAATTTTAAAAAAAAGAAGTCCTTCTCTCTCTACTAGTCTTTGTTAATTCTACTTAACTTGCCCTAAAATAGAATGGTGATGACTTATGACTGGTGTATGTCAAATCTACAGTGTCATCTGAATTCAAAATTTTTTTAAAAAAATACTACCAAACTATCTTAATATACTTATTTTTTTCCCAATTTATGAGCATTTTTTAGAAGTTGCCTGATATTTCGTTTTTATGCATATAAGTCATCACAACTTCACTGAAAACTGTTTGAGGGGAGATAAAGGATCATACAGTTTGACTGACCTTGTAAAATTTACCAATAATGAAATGGAAGCACTATGCAAGTTCTTTAAATTTTTCTAGTGTCACAACTGTTAGAAATGTTTTCTTAAAGCTTTGTGTTTTAAATGTCTTTTGGGGCGCCTGGGTGGCTCAGTGGCTTAAAGCCTCTGCCTTAGGCTCACGTCATGATCCCAGGGTCCTGGGATCGAGCCCTGCATCGGGCTCTCTGCTCCACGGGGAGCCTGCTTCCCCCTCTCTCTGCCTGCCTCTCTGCCTAGTTGTGATTTCTCTCTGTCAAATAAATAAAATATTTTTTTAAAAAAAGATTTAAATGTCTTTAAAAGCTCTAAAGACTTTCTCTGATTCAAGTCATCCCAAAAATTAGCTTGAAAAGTAGATTTCCTTCATTCTTAGATTAATTTTAGGTAAACTGAATTTTATATCCGTTTAAAAGTGTTTTAAGTTAATTGGCAAGAAGCCAGCTTTTAAAACTGTACAAATTAGCCACCCAACTTAGTTACAAAAAAAAAAGCAAATAATTCATTTGAATCCCTCCCCCCAAAAAGCTATTTTTTTACCTCCCTTAGAGTAGATCTGCTTTTAAATGAGAAGATGATTGTAAATCACTGTGAACGGCTCATAGACTGTGTTATATTGTTCCCCAGGATGAACTTTAAGAGGCATCTTGTGATTTATGTATTTGCGATCAAAATAAAGACAGGTTTTTACTGTGGGAGCAATTTGCATTTCATTTTATGTGTTTAGTCAAATGCTAGGTGTACACGACCAAGATAGAGTGACGAAGAAAACAGAGGAATAGCAGGTCTCAGTGCTGGAATTTACCTGGTTTTGTAAGATCTAAATATGGATCACTTGATTGGTCACAAACAGGTCTGCAGGATCCACTTGATAACTTCTATGAATGGATCAGTCTTTTCTCCCCAGCTATGCTGGGTTACTGGCAGGCAGGAAATGTGCCTTGTATACATCATTTCCTATAATCACTGCAGGACGTGTCCTGGGCACAGAGTTGAAGTGGAATGACTACCATTCAAATGATTGTCTGACACCTCATGAATGGATAGCTTTTTTGGGAGACTAAGCCCTTCCGGTGATTACTAAAGAGAGAAGAGAGTGTCCTTGATTTCCAGTATTTGTAAGCACATATTTAACAAGACAGCTTCTCAAGGGCATTTCTTTCCACTTGGAAAATCACTTGGAAAATACTTAGCACCTGTTTTTACAATCAGTATTGACTTGAAGGAAAATGCTTACAAATTCTTTCCAAGTTATTTCTTCTACATTCTTCCTTTTTCCTTACTGTATTCTCTTATTGACAAAACCAAAAAACAAACAAAATTTCAACAATCTCAGTTCTGTAGTAAATTACACAATGCTTCTCCTTGACTTTAAAGCCTTCCAGTTGGCTTCCTAATTTTATCTGCTATGACAATTACTTGTTCCAGCCAAGTCACCTGAATTATACAGTCCCTACATGTAAATCACATGTTCCTGCTTCTACCTTGTCTTGCTGTTCTTGATACTTAGAACACTTTCCTATGACCTTTGCCCATCATGATTCTACTCGTCTGTGAAGACATCTTCCAAATGTTACATCCTCCATGATCTTCCCAAAGGCACAGGAGCTCTTCCATACTTAAGCCTCCCTGATCTTTTGTAAGGCTTCTTAGGGCTCTTGTTTGATTCTGTCATATAAAATGATGAGGTGTCTTTTACACTGTTTCGTCCGCCTATCACACAGAACTAGAAAACACCATTTATTCAGTGCTAACTGTGCCTGAGACAGCTAGCTCTTTGCATGTTGGTGCTGAGTCCTCACCATGACCCATATTACTAACTCCATTTTACAGATGAAGAAAAGCTAAGCACAGAGTGGGGACTCTGATCTGGGCCTTCGTATGGGGTGACCAACAGTCTTGATTTGCCTGACATGCGGGATTTTTCAGAGATGCAGGACTTTCAGCACTGAAACTGGGATAGTCCTAGGCAAAATGGGATGGTTGGGGTTCTACTTCTACTTCTAGAACCCATGTTCTCTCAATGAACCCCTTGAGGGCACTCCTCACATCAAAAGGCTCAGAGGTGGAGAGGATGGCTATTACCCTCCAGCAGGCAGGAGCTTCCCCTCCCATGCACGTATCCTCTCCAGCCCCAATCATGGGCAGAGCTGGGTCACTGTGAGCTGCTTCCCTTCTGGGAAACACAGACCGGATGTGAGCTAAAGGAGGTCCCCCCACATCAAACCCGTTCCCAACTCCTCCCCCTAAGCTTAAGCTGGCTTCTCTCAGAGGCCTAACCGCCAAGTTTTGAGGACATTGATGGGTCAGTGGGTACTTAGCTAGATACCTCCCTATGGGGGAAACCCAACAAAATGCAGGTATTTGCAGAATGGCAAGAAGATGCTGGAAAAAATACATTTTACTCAAACACCTGATTGACCAAATCACTCAATCTCTTCAGACACGTCAAGGAAAGGCCTGCTCCAAACATACTGACAGACGCAATGCTAACAATTCTGTTCGTCCAGACAAGAGCAAACAACAACCATTTGACATAAACTGGTCATCCAAGACTATCTGCCCCAGAGAAACAGACTACCATCCCGAAACATCCTGGACAGACAATTTGTGCAGGTGCAGACCAGACCGACATTTCCTGCAGCTTCAAGTATAGTGAGTAGAGCTCTCTGTGGTTTATTTGGGCCTGACAATGCTGGGATCCCTCAGGCTCCAAGCTTCCAGTCCTGGGATACTTGGGTGGCTCAGTCAGTTAAGCATCTGCCTGCAGCTCAGGTTATGATCCCAGGGTCCTGGGATTGAGTCCCACATTGGGCTCTCAACTCAGTGGAGAGTCTGCTTCTCCCTCTGCCTGCTGCTCATCTGCTCTCTCTCTCTCTCTGACAAATAAATAGAATCTTTAAAAAAAAAAAAAAAAAAAAAAGGTTCTAATCCTATCTACTCTACTCACTTGTGAAGACTATAAACCTATAGATGACCTGCCCTTTGCCCAGACTAATTAAATCAGGAAGTCCAGAGCACTACACAGGTGACTATAAGGGGTACACAGGGTTCAAAGTCATTGCTCTAAAGCAGTGACTCACTGCACTGCCCCTGGCTGGCATCCCTGGCCATTTGTTCTTCTGCTAACAGGGAAAACTGTGCTGTAAGATCCAACAAATTCTGTGTTTCCCTTGACTCTCATCACAGAGATGTCTCTGTCCATGGGAAAATGACCCAAGAGGGAGAGCTTGGGCAAGACAGGTTTAATAAGCTGACTATGTACTAGGAGATGCTTAACACAAAAATACAACTCTGTGATTCGTAAGCCACAGGATTTCCGCTACCGGTCTCCATTTTCCTTCACTGGAGGCAGCTCTGTCTTTGCTGCTTTGCAAGCATGTTCCCTACAGATAAAGTCTCTTGAATGAGCACTCCCAGGTCTCCAATGTAGCCTCCCACTGTGATCTGGAGAACTGCCTCTCATAGAGCTATAATGGTCCTACACCCTATGGTAGATGGTTTTAGTCCCAGTCTAAGTCATGCTAGAGCGACTCGGTCTTCAGTCAAGTATCAGCCTCCTGTTTACACTCATTAATTTGGGCTCTGGAAGTTGGAAAAAAATTTCAGGACATTGCTTTGTTAATTTCAAATAATTTATAGGAAAAAAATTATTGGAATGATACTCTGAAAATGTTGTGGTCTGAATTTTCTAACATTTACTTCTTAAAATTATCCTAATCACAGTAATTATTTTTCTAATGTTACATTAAAAGTGGCAGTTTAAAATGTTGGACAGGAAGATGATGTGATTTAATGAAGGGCATCTTTCTCCACATTGACAGGGATGTTAAATCTTTTTTTTTTTAAGATTCTAATGTGGCCTAATTACTTTAATTTAAAATTCTGGGTATGCATGTTTTATTCATGACTTTCTAGATGATTGAGAAAGTTTTTGCAGCTCCTTTTAAGCTCTAACTTTGGAAATATAACAAATAATGAAGCCATCATATTTTCAAAATGCTCAGATAGAGGAGACTTTTGAAAGACAGTATAATTGTGAATCAAAGCTTAATCAGCTGCTGTGAAATGAGTTTTTAATTATTACATTGCCCCTGATATGCTGGAGTTCAGCAAGGTTAGGAGAATGACCTTAGACATATTTCCTCTGAAAGGGTAGAATGTGTTTTCCTTTGCAGCATATCACCTTGAATATTCAGAAACCAAGTTGTTCTGCTTCCCATGAAAATATTTCTCAGAAACAATTTTCCGCACTAACCCTTGGTTAATCTCACACAAAAATTGAAAAGTGTCGCTCATTTTTCTCTTTCTAAAATGCATTATTTTTGCAGTGGACATAATGGGTTTCTGAGTCAGAATACTCACGTATTCCCCCTCAAAAGTCCCCATTTTCCAAAGCAGTTTGTAAATTCATTAAAGAGAATATGAGAAAGGGTGCTCAAAGCATCAGTCTTTAGATTTCAAAATTCTAGATCAAAATAACTAGTTTAATTTCAAGTGGCTAAAGGTAATGCAGATTTTCCAAATGGGGGAAGTGTGGGTTTGTACAAGGAAGGTCTCTGGACAGCCAGTGCCTGACATCTCTTGAGGTCAAGTTCAACTCAAATTTCCATTTTTAGCAAGTAGTAATCTACGTGAGTTGAGAGTGGAAGAAACACGATGTACACAACTTCTCAAACATTCTGCCTCCAGTGTAGATACCTATACCCATATTCTAATTTCAGGTCACTAAAGAAAACTGAGAGATCTGAACTTAAACATTCAAACATCTAAGAATCGTAAGAAAATAAGTACATCATCACATGCCCAAAGTAAAACTCAGAATTGATTTCAATTGCATTATCATGTTTTTCCTTTAGACTGTAAAAAAAACAAAAACAAACACACACACACACACACACACACACACACACCCCAAAGCAAAGTAAAAAATAAAAAAACAACCCAACTTTTGCCTAATGAAAATCTAGGAAATTAGCACTCACACCGTGACCTCTTCTAAAGCTCTCTCCAAACGAGCCTGAACTGAACTTCCAGTGCAATTTTTAAGGAAGGGTGTTTAACTCACTTACGTGAAAGTCAAAATCTCTCCATTGCCTTAAATATATATATTCAGTCAAATCAAAGAAACAGGTGTAGATGTTGCACGAAGCATGACTCAGAGTTCCTACTGACAGTTTTCCTTTTTGAGGAATGCAAACAACCTGAGGCTCATTTAACAAGAATAAGTAGGATCCTGAAATAAGTCTTACTTGGAGAAGAGTCATCATTAAAATGCTGCACAGAGGTCTGATTTGCATAAGATCTGATTACATTTGTTAGCTGTTCACGTATCTGGGCTGAATCAATGTCACTTCATCAACACACAGGTTATCTTTTTTGCTCACTTTAGAATGGCCTCAAATTCCAAGTAAGAAATACGGCATTACCGTCCCCACGTGTCCCTCTGTCACAGGCTCGGTGTGGGCCACTTCTTGGCTGAACAGGGAGATCAGTCAAATCTTACCCAGCGTTTCTAACATTGAGTAAACCTGTAGAATTTATTTCTTGAAAATGCCACCTATGAAATTATCGGACATCTCTGCACTGGAAATAAGGGTGATAAGAGCCAGCAGACATACTGGAAATAATAATAGTTAGCATTTATTGAGCAATTACTAACTGCCAGATCCTAAGCTAAGTGTTGCCCAAGCATTAAATCTACCATTGAAGCTTCTGGCAGCTTCTGTTAATAATCTCGTGCTTTTAGGTGAGAAAACCAAGCCTTAGAGAGGTTAATTTGCCCAGTACCACAGGCTCGTCATTGTTGGAGTCAAGACTTGAACTCTGAAGTCCATGCTCTTCAACAGACATTTCCCAGGAGCTGAATGACCAAGGTTCTCAAATTATGTACACCCAACCGAAGTTAAGTCAAAGATCTGCTCTGTTGAAAACTGAAAGTTCAGAAGCAATTCTACCTGAGACAAAAATCCTTCCAAGGTGTCAGGAAAGCCAGTGACCTCTCAATGACACCGACCCCAGAACAGGACCTGAATTCCCCCCTTCTACACACACACACACACACACACACACACACACACACCTACACGTGGGTTCTTCCCATCTCAGGCACTACCTGTTCCATCCCTTAACCGTCAACCACAAGGAAGGAAAATTGAGAGAAAGTCAAAATGGTGCTTTCCATAATGCACTGAAGCTCAGTTTCTGTTTAGGATTTCTCCTGCAGACACTGGAAACATAAGCAGGAATTGCTGAGAATATGGAAAGCAAGTAACAATAATAGAACTAAAGAATGCCCCAAATTATTATGGAGCTATAGTGACCACCTGTGCAACTGGACAGCCAGAGCTAAACACAAATGTGTCTTAAGCACACACACAGATACACCCGTGTATGTTAACACCAGGTTGACAGAGGGCTGTGGAATTAGATATCCACCAACGTGCAAATGGAGGGCTTCTGTTGCACATGGCCATGGTCCCAGTTCCACCCACACTCTCTTGGGATGCAAGCAAGACATTTGTGCGTAATCTATTTCTCCAAAAAAGACTTTAAAACTCAAAGACTGTGAGCCCTAGCCCTTACCAGAATGTTGGGGCTTCCCTTGCCACATATACTGAATAAGGGAGTAATTTAAATTGCAAGCAATTTAAATTGTGCCCTGCTGAAACACACCTGTGAACACCACAAAAAAATCCAGATTAAAATAAGGGATCATTTTATGTAATTAAGAGATCTTTGTGTGGCTGAATTAGAAACATACCAGCTCATAAGTAACACATATAATATTCCACAATGAAGACTACCGCTTCTGGATATATGTGCCAAGTCCCAACGATTTGGTCAATCAAAATTTATTGAGTACCCGAGGAACTACAGAACACTCATGAAAGAAACTGAAGAAGACACAAAAAGATGGAAGACTGTTCCATGCTCTTGGATTGGAAGAATAAACATTGTTAAAATGTCTATACTGCCTAGAGCAATCTATACTTTTAATGCCATTCCGATCAAAATTCCACCGATATTTTTCAAAGAGCTGGAGCAAATAATCCTAAAATTTGTATGGAATCAGAAGAGACCCCGAATTGCTAAGGAAATGTTGAAAAACAAAAACAAAACTGGCGGCATCACGTTACCCGATTTCAAGCTTTACTACAAAGCTGTGATCACCAAGACAGCGTGGTACTGGCATAAAAACAGACACATTGACCAGTGGAATAGAGTGGAGAGCCCAGATATGGACCCTCAACTCTATGGTGAAATAATCTTCGACAAACCAGGAAAAAATATTCAATGGAAAAAAGACAGTCTCTTCAATAAATGGTGCTGGGAAAACTGGACAGCAATATGTAGAAGAATGAAACTCGACCATTCTCTTACACCGTACACAAAGATAAACTCGAAATGGATAAAAGACCTCAATGTGAGACAGGAATCTATCAGAATCCTAGAGGAGAACATAGGCAGTAACCTCTTCGATATCAGCCACAGCAACTTCTTTCAAGATATGTCTCCAAAGGCCAAGGAAACAAAAGCGAAAATGAACTTTTGGGACTTCATCAAGATCAAAAGCTTCTGCACAGCAAAGGAAACAGTCAACAAAACAAAGAGGCAACCCACGTAATGGGAGAAGATATTTGCAAATGACAGTACAGACAAAAGGTTGATATCCAGGATCTATAAAGAACTTCTCAAACTCAACACACACAAAACAGATAATCATATCAAAAAATGGGCAGAAGATATGAACAGACACTTCTCCAACGAAGACATACAAATGGCTATCAGACACATGAAAAAATGTTCATCATCACTAGCCATCAGGGAGATTCAAGTTAAAACCACATTGAGATACCACTGACACCAGTTAGAATGGCCAAAATTAGCAAGACAAGAAACAACGTGTGCTGGAGAGGATGTGAAGAAAGGGGAACCCTCTTACACTGTTGGTGGGAATGCAAGTTAGTGCAGCCACTTTGGAGAACAGTGTGGAGATTCCTCAAGAAATTAAGAATAGAGCTTCCCTATGACCCTGCAATTGCACTGTTGGGTATTTACCCCAAAGATACAGATGTAGTGAAAAGAAGGGCCATCTGTACCCCAATGTTTATAGCAGCAATGGCTACGGTCGCCAAACTGTGGAAAGAACCAAGGTGCCCTTCAATGGATGAATGGATAAGGAAGATGTGGTCCATATGCACTATGGAGTATTATGCCTCCATCAGAAAGGATGAATACCCAACTTTTGTAGCAACATGGACGGGACTGGAAGAAATTATGCTGAGCGAAATAAGTCAAGCAGAGAGAGCCAAGTATATATGGTCTCACTTATTTGTGGAGCATAACAAAGAACATGGAGGACATGGGGAGATGGAGAGGAGAGGGAGTTGAGGGAAACTGGAAGGGGAGATGAACCATGAGAGACTATGGACTCTGAAAAACAACCAGAGGGTTTTGAAGGGGCGGGGGGGGGGGGGGTGGGAGGTTGAGGAACCAGGTGGTGGGTAATAGGGAGGGCACGTACTGCATAGAGCACTGGGTGTGAAACCAAAACAATGAACACTGTTATGCTGTAAATAAACAAACAAAAAAATTTATTGAGTACCTACTACGAGCAAGGCACAAGGACAGACGCAAAGGAATAGAAAAGAATTGAAGCATGTGCTCCAGCAGCTCCCTGCGCCTCCCCCCGCCTCCCCCCCCTCCCCGGCAGAACCTCAGAGGGAACAGAACCCAGACACAGAGCAGAGCAGGCCAACTCCCCTACGCCTGCTCAGGACCCTGTTTCCTCATCTAGGTTTACAGGCTTCTAAACTTTCCAACACTGTGTGCAAAGCTGCTTAGGGAAGCCTAGGCGCTAGGGTGGTCGGGGATTTTAATCAATGGAGTGGAGACTCTGTGGTCTGAATACAGGATGTACAGTGGTGTTGCCAATCCTGGAAACAGCCTTTCTTTTTTTCTAAGATATGGAAATGAAGAGTTGGCATTTTCACCAAGACGGGGCACCTAGGGTTCTGAGGAAATAAATGCATAAGCCTCATGCACGGACCTGTGTATAAACAAATTCCGCGTAGACATACAGGAGAGCTTTTTGGAACTTAGGCAGCCACACATAAAAACAGCTCCTAAGCCTGTGACAACAGCTTGGCTTTGTGTGTTTGTTTTTGTTTTTTTTTTTTTTTTAACCTTACATTTGAGGCTTTTTCTTTTGGTTGATTAAAGTATGAAATTTGCATGTGCTGGGGTACCTGGATGGTTCAGTTGGTTGAGCCGACTCTTGATCTCAGTTCAGGTCAAAATGTCAGAGTCGTGACATGGAGCCCCATATAGGGCTCTGTGCTCAGCGCAGAATCTGTTTGAGATCCTCTCTCTCCCTCTCCCTCTGCCCCTCTGCTTGCTGTCGGTGTCTCAAATGAATAAATAAATAAATCCTTAAAAAAAAAAAGAAAGAAAGAAAGTTGCATATGCTAAGTGTGAATGGAGGAGAAAGCACATCGAAGGCAATTATGCTCTAGAAGAAGGAATTACTGGATGTGCTCTTAAAACTGAATTCTTCACAGATCTATCTAAATCCCTGAAAGAAGACACAAGGTTTCCAAATTATTCCATCTCATTTGCTGTTCACTGAACTGCCAGAATCCACACAGAAGTAACACGTGTAACAACAACAACAAAGCAGTGTTTTTCTCTTTCAACAGAAATACCTGAACTCCTGATTAGTTTCCAGAACATCGCAAATCACCTTTTAGCATATCTGAGTAGCTCTTGTACCTGTCTTCCTTATCAGAGAAATCACTGATACAGTTTTACTCTTTCACTGACTTTTCACTGGGAAAAGGAGACATTTGAACCATATTTGGATCAGTTTCCGGCGCTGATTAAAGAACAGAAAGTTTCCATGCACAGTCAAAACAAGAGGCTAATGAGCATCAGACAGATAAAGTAGGTTGACATGCAGACCGTCCCCACTCCGTTCTATGCCTGACATTAGCTAAGTGACTTTTCCCCTCTTTCATGCCCACAAATATGGAAAAACATCCCTTTCTCTTCCCTCACAAATGCTGTGGAATGAGTATGAAGAAGCTGTAGCCAACCCTCCCTTTCCACTCCCGTTTTTTGTTTTTAAGATTTTATTTATTTATTAGAGAGAGAGCCTGAGAGTGGGGAGGGGCAGAGAGAGAAGCAGGCTCCCGGCTGAGCAGGAGCCAAAGGCAGACACCTAAACGACTGAGCCCCCCAGGTGCCCCTTCCCCCCCACACTCTAATAGAATTCCTGGTGTCTCTGCTTCTATCCGTTAGTGGAAAACCTTTTACCTGGTGCCTGGCCTCCAGCCTCCACCTCGGGAAGTCACCCTAAACCACCACCTGATTAATCTTCTCTCCACAGTGACTTCAGCCATCTAGTTACTCATCACTGCTTTCAGAGTAAAATACAAAAGTCTTCAACACGGCAATAAGCCACTCAGTGTCGAGGTCCCTGGGGAACTACACATCAGATGTGCCCCCTAGCAAAGTCATGGTGACAACTGAAACACGGCAACACACACACTTCCAAACACACCTAGGGAGAGATAGTGTGTCCTCAAGGACACACAGACAAGCCTCGGGTGGCTCTGTAGATGCACACAGGCAACCCTGGGTCTGTTTCTGACCTTGTATATAGTTCTCTGGGAGGTATCTATCCTAACGTAAGTTCTGAGACTCCTCTATTAAATACTTTTTTTTTCCCTCAAGGTGCATAAATTAATGGGAAAAGACACATAAGCATTAAACAATTTGAAAAAGGTCAGGATGACATACGTTTCCCTAAATTGCTAAGAGCTTTGTAGAAGAGGGGCACCTGGGTGGCTCAGTGAGTTAAGCATCTGCCTTCGGCTCAGGTCATGATCACAGGGTCCTGGGATCCAGCACCACATTGGGCTCCCTGCTCGGCGGGAAATCTGCTTCTCCCTCTCCCTCTTCCCCTGCTTGTGTTCCCTCTCTCAAGGCATCTCTCTCTGTCAAATAAATAAGTAAAATCTTCAGGGAAAAAAAAAAGAGTTTTGTAGAAGAGGGTTCTCATGTGAAATGTACACAACTAGTCTATTTCCCCTGAAGCCAAAGGAGGAACCGCTGGTCTATAAAAATGTAAGTAGAGCAAATCCTGGGTCTGCCTTCCCCAACTCCCCAAATTTGATTCTCCCTTTTCTCTTCTACTCATATCTTCATTTCCCAGATTCTGTGAAAGCCTGAGGAAATTTTAGCTTTGACACTTTTGAAAAATAACAACACGACTTCCTGGAGCACCATACGGTACAAGACACTAAATTTGGAACTCCTTGAGAGTAAACACTGCTTTCATTATGTCTGTGACTTTATTTTCTAGCCAATTGCCTGGTCATTATTAGAGTAAGAACAAGATGGGGGGAAGCAAGCGGTGGAAGGCAGGGATGTCAGCCCTTAATCTGTCGTCTGCGGGGCCGCCTGGGTGGCTCAGTGGTTTAAGCCTCTGCCTTCGGCTCAGGTCATGATCTCAGGGTCCTGGGATCGAGCCCCGCATCGGGCTCTCGGTTCAGTGAGGAGCCTGTTTCTCCCTCTCTCTGCCTGCCTCTCTGACTACTTGTGACTTCTCTCTCTCTGTCAAATAAATAAAATATTAAAAAAAAAAAAATCTGTCGTCTGCGGACTGCGATTTAGAGCAAACCTCTTAACCTGACTCGGCCTGAGTTTGTTCAGCTACTAAAGGGAGGTAGTAACACCAGCCATTTCACAGGATGTTGTTATGAGGACTAAATATGATAATGTATTATAATGTGGTTTATAAATGATAAATACTCCATGGTATTAGTTATGATCACTCCCGAGTACAGGCTTAAAATCATAAAATGAGTAGAAAATAAGACAGAGCTCAGCTACGGCAAAACAAACAAATCATGAGGGGACTGCACCGAAACCTGAAAAAAGCCTTGTCCATCAGAAAGTCTTCCAGGAGCAAGAGAAGGGGAAATAAAAGAAGAAAATGCCTCTGAAATGTGGCAAATTAGATTTGGTTTCTGTTCCCCAATTGAACTAGCCAAACCCAACCATAAATGGAAATAAAAACTTTTGCTTTAAAATGATGCAGTTTAATTCAAAAAAAACAGATAATCACTCAAAAAATGGGCAGAAGACATGAACACACACTTCTCTGAAGAAGACATACAAATGGCTAACAGACACATGAAAAAATGTTCATCATCACTAGCCATCAGGGAGACACAAATCAAAACCACAATGAGATACCACCTTACACTAGTTAGAATGGCCAAAATCAACAAGACAGTAAACAACAAGTGTTGGAAAGGATGTGGAGAAAGGGGAACCCTCTTACACTGTTGGTGGGAATGCAAGTTGGTGCAGCCACTTTGGAAAACAGTGTGGAGATTCCTCAAGAAATTAAAAATAGAGCTTCCCTATGACCCTGCAATTGCACTACTGGGTATTTACCCCAAAGATACAGATGTAGTGAAAAGAAGGGCCATCTGTACCCCAATGCTCATAGCAGCAATGGCCACAGTCGCCAAACCGTGGAAAGAGCCAAGATGCTCTTCAACAGATGAATGGATAAAGAAGATATAGTCTATATATACAATGGAGCATTATGCCTTCATCAGAAAGGATGAATACCCAACTTCGGTATCAACATGGATGGGATTGGAAGAGATTATGCTGAGTGAAATAAGTCAAGCAGAAACAGTCAATTATCATATGGTTTCGTTTACTTGTGAGCATAAGGAATACCACAGAGGACACTGGGAGATGGAGAGAAGTGGGTTGGGGGCAATTGGAGGGGGAGACCAACCATGAGAGACTGTGGACTCTGAGAAACAAACTGAGGGTTTTGGAGGGGAGGGGATAAGAGGTTGGGTGAGCCTGGTGGTGGGTATTAAGGAGGGCACATATTGCATGGAGCACTGGGTGTGGTGCATAATGAATCTTGGAACATTGAAAAAATAAATTTTAAAAAATCTTTTAAAAACCAAAAAAAAAAAAAACCCAAAAAACAAACAAACAAACAAACAAAACAACCACCAAAAAAATGATGCAGTTTATGTGTCAAAGTCATTTGTATTAGGCTGACCTGCCAAATGAAAACACATATAAAAGATGGATAAGATGCACAAAACAGGTATTTGGAGTCCATAGAGATCAAGCAGGTTAGTCAGAACTTGAAGGACTAAATCCCAGAGAGAAAACAAGCAGTGTGTCCGTGTCAGAAGTAATCTTCACATTAGCCTCCACATTCTCCCCCCATTCCATTTTCTGACTCATTGCACAAGAAAAGAAGCAAACTGAAAGCAGTAGCTCAGAATTGAGGGCAGTCTCACTGAAGGTGATTGACTGACTGATTGATGGATTGATTGATAACCAAATTTAAGGATTTCGCAGACAAATTTGATAGCATATTTAAAAAGAAAACGGAAAGTATCACTGACAAGCTGGAAGATGGGTCTGCAGAAATGTCCAGCTTGAATCTTAAACAGAAAAATAGAAGGACAATACAGAAGAAAGCATCAGATACTGAGTAACACATGATTAAATGCTCTAACGTACATATGATTAGAATCTCAGGAGAGGGGAAAGGACAGGACCTAGGAACATGGAAGGCACAAATTACCAACATGGGAACTGAAATGGGAGATGTTCTCTACAGATGTTACAGAGCCTTAAGAAAACAAGAGGATAGTGTGGATAACATAACGTTCATGGATTAGTCTCAATTTTGTACAGATATCATTTGTCTCCAAATTGATCTAACGACCCAATGCAATCAGAATCAAAATTCCAGAAAGAGGGGCACCTGGGTGGCTCAGTCAGTTAAGCCTCCGACTCTTGGTTTCGGCTTAGGTCATAAGCTCAGGGTCATGGGATCCAGGACCACATTGAGCCTGTGTGGGGTCTGCTTGAGATTCTCTCTCCCTCTCCCCCTCGACCCTTCCCTTCAAAAGTAAATCTTTAAAAAAAAAAAAAAAATTCCATACAGACATTTTGTGGAAATGTAATGAAGTGTTTAAGATGGATATAGAAAAACAAGGGAACAAGAGCAGCAAAGACAATTTTAGAGAAGAACAACAATGTTGGAGGATTTGCAGTAGGAGATATAGAACATACAAAGACTAAGTATAAAGTTATAATAACTGGTGCCCCTGACTGGCTCAGTCAGTATAGCATATGACTCTTGATCATGGTGTTCTGAGTTCAAGCCCCACATTGGGCATAGAGTTCACTTAAGAAAAAAAGCAAAAAGCAAAAAAAAAAAAAAAAAAAGAAAGAAAAATGTTTTACATAAGTGGTAAAACTATGACAATTAAAATAGTGCATTATTGACACAGAGACAGCAGTTCAACAAAACTGAGTCCAGAAACGAACGCACGCATATATGGCGATGCAGGTGCCATCACACTGCAGTGCAGGTTAAACAGTGCTTAGAATGAATGATGTTGCATCCCTGGGTAGCCATATGGGGAAAAGTTACCATTGATCCCTACCTTATAACATAATACCAAAAAAGAAAAAAAAAAAATATATATATATATATCAGTTCCTGTCAGATCATAGATCTGAATATGAAAAAGACAAAATAATAAAGCTTCTAGAGGTTAGCACGTAATACGTTTAGAATCTCAATGTAAAGAAAATAAATAAAATGGAAAAAAAGAATCTCAATGTAAAGAAAGATTTCTCATGTAGAACGGGGAAGGAACACAAAGAAAAACATTGACAAATTGAATTTCACTACAATTAAGAAAATCTATACATATGGGGCACCTGGGTGGCTCAGATGTTAAGCGTCTGCCTTTGGCTCGGGTCATGATCTCAGCGTCCTGGGATAGAGCCCCACGTCAGCCTCCCTGCTCAGATGGGAGTCTACTTTTCTCTCCCTATTCCTGCTCTCTCGCTCTCTCTCTCTTCCTCTCAAACAAATAAATAAAATCATTTTTTAAAGATTTTATTTATTTATTTGACAGACAGAGATCACAAATAGGCAGAGAGGCAGATGGGGGGGGGAACAGGCTCCCCACTGAGCAGAGAGCCCGATGTGGGGCTTGATCCCAGGACCCTAAGATCATGGCCTGAGCCGAAGGCAGAGGCTTAACCCACTGAGCCACCCAGACACCCCCAAATAAATAAAATCTTAAAAAAAGAAAAAGAAAATCTATGTACATCAAAAATACCATCGTAAGAGTGAAAGAGATAAGATGGTGAGTAGAAAAAGATATTTGCAATATTCATTTCCAAGAACTCACGTCCAGAATATATAAGGAAATATTACAAATCCATCAGAAAACACAGGAAACCCAATTTTTTAAAAAATGGGACAAAAATTCTTGTACGGGTGTTTTGGGTGTGTGTGTGTGTATATATGTGTTTGTGTGTATTCTCCAAATTGCCTAATGAGGATATGAAAAGATGTTTAACATAACTCATCATAAGGAAAATGAGTTACCACTACATAATCACATTTTTTTTTTTAAAGATTTTATTTATCTATTCGACAGACAGAGATCACAAGCAGACAGAGAGAGAGAGGAGGAAGCAGGCTCCCTACAGAGCAGAGAGCCCGATGCGGGGCTCGATCCCAGGACCCTGGGATCATGACCTGAGCCGAAGGCAGAGGCTTAACCCACTGAGCCACCCAGGCGCCCCCATAATCACATTTTTTAAATGACAATACCAAGTGTTAGCAAAAATTTCAATAATCTGGAATACTAGCAATAGGAGTATATGCTAGTAAAACCATGTACGGTCAGTATCTGCCAAAGCTCAACAAATGAATCCCTATTATCGGACAATTTTACAACACAAAAGCATATATAATGCACAAAAGACACATATAAGAATGTTCACAGCAGTGTATGCATAGGTTCTCAAAAGCCAAAACTAACCCAAAAATGCACCAACGATGGAGAAATGGTGGAACAGTCTTTGAATAAAATGCTCTGTAGCAGGGGTCGGCAAACTACAGCCAGTGGACAAAACCCACCCACGGACGGCATCATCTAAGGCTGCAGAGTCCATCAGCTGCAACATACACCATATGGCCTACAGAGCTGGAAATGGTGCCTATCACAAGCTTTACAGGAAAAGTTTGCCGAGCTCTGCTACACAGCAAGGAAAAGCAATGAGCGACACTTCTATGCTACACACAACAAGACAAACCCGAGAGATGTCACACTGGGGTTGGGGGAGCCAGACATGAAAGGATACATGTTAGGATTTAGTTTATATGAAGTTAAAATAAGAAAAATTAATAGAAGTGACAGAAGCCACAATGTTGGTTTCATTCTACAAAATGTCATAATTTGGTTAGAGGGCAATAGTACAGCTGACCACAGTCTTTAAATGTGACCTGTCATTTATTTATTTATTTACTTCTTTATTTTTAGATTTTATTTATTTATTTTATTTATTAGATTTTATTTATTTATTTAAATAAATAACAGAGAGAGAGCGAGCGAGCACAGGGGCGAGGGGAGTGGGAGAGGGAGAAACAGGCTCTCCAAAGCAGGGAGCCCAGTGCAGGACTCAATCCTATGACCCCGGGATCAGGACCCGAGCTGAAGGCAGACGCTTAACCGATTGAGTCACTAAGGTGTCTCTGACCCTGTCATTTAAAAGTGAGATGAGGGGCACCTGGGTGGTTCAGGGGGTTAAAGTCGCTGCCTTCGGCGGGGGTCATGATCTCAGGGTCATGGGATCAAACCCCACATCCGGCTCTCTGCTCAGCAGGGAGCCTGCTTCCCCTTCTCTCTCTGCTTGCCTCTCTGCCTACTTGTGATCTCTGTCTGTCAAATAAATAAATAAAATCTTAAAAAAAAAAAAGTGAGATGAAGCAAGCAGAACTGGAGAGAATTACCCACAACCAACTACACCTTCCCTGCCACACCACCAAGGTCCCTGGCAAATCTCTTAGAGCGTGAGATCCCACAATGGCCTCCCAAGCTGGGAAGACGAAAGGAAGCAAAATCAATCATTCAATAGCTCCTGGGCAGTTAAGATAAAATCTTGTCTCGGGGCACCTGGGTGGCTCAGTGGGTTAAGCCTCTGCCTTTGGCTCAAGTCATGATCTCAGGGTCCTGGGATCGAGCCCCACATTGGGCTCTCTGCTCAGTGGGGAGCCTGCTTCTCTCTCTCTCTGCCAGCTTTTCTGCCTACCTGTGATCTTTCTCTATCAAATAAATAAATAAAATCTTTAAAAAAAAAGATAAAATCTTGTCTCAGATCTCCTCTGATCCCTATAGGTTTTAACTTCTTTTGATTTGAACAGTAGGAAAACACACACACACACACACACACACACAAACACACACACCCAATGAATTCTAACAATCTACACTAAATCGTGTTCCAGTACCAACTAAAAGACTATATCCACCCCCAATCCACCTCCTTATTCAGATGAGTGAATGGAATTGCCTGAAGCTCGTCAGAGTATTGATTTTGGAACAATAATTAAAATCTAATGGAGTTCATCAGTTTCACATAGAACTATAAGTTTCATCTAAAGACATGATAAATCGCTGAATAAGAATATCTGACTGCTCATCTACTCAATTTTTAAAAATTCAGATTTCATTTTCTGACAATGTTATTCATTTTAACTGAGAGAAATATTCAGACCATCTGAAGTGCTGGACGTTTTATTCTAAGAAGGGGAGGGAAAAAAGAATCATTTGGCTCTTTATGGGGGTCAAATTATACATCAAATAAAGTATGAAGTTCCTTCACCAGATACATTTCATAAAGTTAAATGGGTCTTTCAAGATTATGCTGACAATAGAGTCTTCAGTCTTTGTTATGATATAGTCTACGACCTCACTAATAAGGATAATAATGTATCATCAAAAAATGCTGTTAATTGAAAACTGCAAGTCTAATTAACCAGGGATGTGACCATGCATAACATATTATTAATAGAACAAAAAGACTGCATTACAGCAATGCTACACAGAGGAAAAACTACAAGGACAGTCCACAGTTCAAAGACTCTTCACATCCATTTTGGCAAAAGTTACTGATGGTATTTTCCTTTCATTAAACTGTAGGCTTCATAGCAAAATGACTTAAAACCAGAAGAAGAAAGTCGAGCCCGATTTCAAAGATGGGTCACAGGGCAGCTGCTTGGGATCCAGTCTATAAAGGGTCCCCACACACAGCTGGACGACATCAGAAATATGGTGCCAATTAACTCATGTTTCCACATGAAACTCTTTACATAATGGGTAAAATGTAAATGGGCCCCACTCCCAGTGAATTAGTTCCCTCTAATGAAAAATATAAATACTCTGTCTTTGTGCTCACTTCTTTTCATTGAGTATTTTGTGATATACACATGCACATTCACTACTGTGGGGGTCACGACTATGTCTGGAACCAAACCTGGAAAGGGCCAGCTGAGAGTTACCGGAAGTCAGCAGTGATAGGTAATTAAATTTCAACACTAAAAGAACATGTGGTACAAGACTGTCTCTAGAGAAAAATGGATTTATTTTATTAACTAAATTTTAAATTCTATGCCTCTTAGGATGTTCCCTTATAACAGGAAAAGCCTTTTTAAAGATCTAACAAGTCAGCGGTACTATGGGAAAATGGAACTCATTTTGCCAACATTAAAAGAGAGGATCCAGATCAAGACGACTTACTGACAGCATGTTAAAATCTCCCCCTTACCGCAGCTAGTACTTTAAAACGTTAGCTTAAATAGCATGAATAAAGATACAGATATGTAAACACATTTATTTGTTGAAGAAAAGAACGTAAAACCTCCAAGGGTTACAAACAGAGGGGAACTCACTACTCGATACGAAAGACTCACAGATCAAGGGAATTTAGATGTGAGTTTGGAATCCTGACACTGGGACCTCAAGAGTCTCACAGGACTGCGTTCAAATACACCTCATACAAGACAGGTGGCTCACACCAGGCTCTCCTGCCGTTAAAGCTGGGAGCTGCTTGTCCAAAAATCCTTCTGACCACCTGTGCAGTGTTGTGGCTGGGGACAGAGTAGAATCTCCCACAGGAAGCAGAACCCAGGCTTACCTGGTGTAGAGTACAGAGCCCAGGGTCACCCCAACAGTACAAAGCAAGAGTCCACACTAAGCAACCAACAGAAGAGCCATTCCATAGGGCTGGGATGGAAGAGTTTTAAGAACTTCCTAAAATCCAAGGTGTCTCTGTTCATTAAGCAAGAGCTAACTACGATTCTTTTGAAATAAAGAATAGTAATGAAATAAAAGTGAACAATAATGAATGAGGCAGAGTTTCAGAATACAGGGAAACCAACAGACAAGTCCAAAAGTACTTCAGCTGCCCTTTATGTTCTATCATCAATATTTAAGCAATAATCAGCTATGACCATAGCATTGCATTAGTTTTGCCCTCTGTGAGACGTATTTTGCTTTAGATAATACAGCAGAGGTGGACACCCATATCCACTTTGTATTTACAAAGAATAGACACAACCACAACCGGGAGA
This sequence comes from Meles meles, assembly GCF_922984935.1. Lineage (NCBI taxonomy): Eukaryota > Metazoa > Chordata > Mammalia > Carnivora > Mustelidae > Meles > Meles meles. The sequence goes on from NC_060068.1 coordinate 47,671,767, forward strand.
TGTCTCCAAATTGGGGCAGTGTTCTAATTTGTTTTGTAATCTATCCCAACGTAGTGGCAGTTCAGTAATATCCATGTCTTCATCTGAGCATGCTCAGTGAGCATGAGTCTCTCTGTTTCTTAGTATGAAAACTAAATAGGATGCTGGAACTATTTTTCCAGAGAGATATTTCTTAATGGGATTTCTGAACTCACTACATGTTTCTTTTGCTGCAATATTCTAACATTTTATTTTTGGTAAAGGTGTGTATAAATCTTAGTGTGATTAGCACCAATAAAAGAAACAACTACAACAATTGCTACATTCATTTGCTTCCTACAAAGAAAACATATGGGAAGGGTTGGTAGGCTTCAAACCTTTAAATAAAAATTTGACTGAAGATCTTCTGAAACAATCCACTTTTTTTTTTAAGATTATTTATTTATTTATTTGACAGACAGAGATCACAAGTAGGCAGAGAGAGAGAGAGAGGAGGAAGCAGGCTCCCTCCTGAGCAGAAAACCCAATGCGGGGCTCAATCCCAGGACCCTGGGATCATGACCTGAGATGAAGGCAGAGGCTTTAACCCACTGAGCCACCCAGGTGTGCCTGAAAACAATCCACTTTTTGATGCGTTGTTTGGATAAGTTAATTTTTTTATTTTGTTCAACAAATGAACAAGATGTGAGGCCATACACACACACGTATATGTATATGGATGTATATATATACACACATATATATATGTATATATATAAAATAAAAATAATAGTGGGTGATGTGTTGAAAGAACTTTAAAATAAGTGTTCAAGGTCTTTAAAGATGGGTATTAAGGAGGGCACTTGTGATGAGCACTGAATTCTACACCTTGAAACTAATATTGCACTGTATGTGAACCAGCTTTTAAATAGAATTTAAAGTAGAATTTATTTTTTTTAAGATTTTATTTATTTATTTGACAGAGAAAGACACAGCAAGAGAGGGAACGCAGGCAGGGGGAGTGGGAGAGGGAGCAGTAGGCCTCCCGCAGAGCAGGGAGCCTGATGCAGGGCTCAATCCCAGGACCCCAGGATCATGACCTGAACCAAAAGTAAATGGCCAACAACTGAGCCACCCAGGCACTCCTAAACTAGAATTTAAATAAAAACTTGGGGGAATAAAAATCTTTAAGGATGTAAAAATGGTATTATGGTTCATAAAATAAAAGCTAGGGTAACGAAGCAAGAGGTACCTAGAAATGAACATTGTAATCACTGAAATTTAAACATTGTGCATTGGGCACAGCCAAAGAGAAAATTGCAGAAGTGGAAGATGGAATTGAGGAAATCTCTCAAACCATACCATAAGGAGGGGCACCTGGGTGGCTCAGTGGGTTAAAGCCTCTGCCTTCGGCTCAGGTCATGATCCCAGGGTCCTGGGATCAAGCCCCGCATCAGGCTCTCTGCTCTGCAGGGAGCCTGCTTCCTCCTCTCTCTCTGCCTGCCTCTCTGCCTACTTGTGATCTCTCTCTCTGTCAAATAAATAAATAAAATCTTAAAAAAAAAAATGAAGAAATACATAAAACCTCCAGTCGAAAAGCCCACTGAGTGTCACACGAAATAAATTTATTTTTAAAAATCCCTGCCTAAGCATATTGGTACAAAAACAAATAAACAAAAAGTTTTAAAAACTAAAATTCTTCAAAGCTTCCAAAGAGAGAAGGCATTAACTGCCAAAACTGGCAGATTGGCAATAGACATCCTATAATAGCAACATCAGGAAAACATTTCAGGAACAGAAGTCAATGGACAAATATTTTCAAAGGTGTAGAGGAAAATAACTATGAGCAAATTGTCAACTTTTAATATTTTATTTATTTATTTGACAGAGAGAGCGAGAACACACGTAGCAGGGGGTGTGGGAGAGAGAGACAACAGGCTCCCTGCTGAGCAAGGAGCCCAATGCAGAACTGAATCCCAGGATGCTGGGATAATGAGCTGAACCCAAGGCAGATGCTTAACCGACTGAGCCACTGAAATGCCCACAAATTGTCATCTTAAAGTGAGAGCAAAAATAACACTAGATTCAGAACTGAAAACACTATTCACAGACCTTCACTGGACTGTGCTACTACTGGCAAAAGGAAGGAACTTCTAGGAGCAGAAATGGGAAATAAGTACAGTCAGCAAAGACAAGGATAAAACATATGGCAAATTTAAATGTGTCTATTTTTCAAATAACAATATTATGCAATTTTTTTAAGTGTTAGAACTTAAATTCTGTGCAACAATCAAACAGCATTGTCATACCGTGGCCTGTGGAAGGCAGCTGAAGCTTTTCATTTTGTTCAGCAGCAGCTGGAGATATTTATCCATTTTAGAATTTTCAGGGAAAAGAATATTATCAACTAATTCAAACTTAAAATAAAATATTGAATAATTATTAATTATATCAATCAATTAATCAATATCAATAATTAAAATAATAATTGATTATAATTAATATATTATAATTAAATCTATTTGATTATAAAATAATTAAAATAAAAATATTTAAAATTAAAAGTCTCCTTCTGCCTTCACCCCCTGCCTATGCTCACTCTCCTCTCTCTCAAATAAATAAAATCTTTCTTAAAATAAAATAAATAAAAACAAAGAAGGTAAAGAGGGAAAAGTCATACTGAAAAAGAGGAATACTCTCCTAGATGATACAGGAAAAAAGAACTTTCAAATGTTTCTTGGATCATGCATGCAAGTATTTCCTACATTTCCCGAGAATACTAGCCAATTACAAGTTAATTTCATGGTCTTGATTGAAAGGTAGATCTTAATAAAGTACATTATATTTAACCCACACACTAAATATCTAATTGTTTATAAGATTTTATTTTATTTTTTTTAAAAGATTTTATTTATTTATTTGACAGAGAGAGATCACAAGTAGGCAGAGAGGCAAGCAGAGAGAGTGAGAGGGAAGCAGGCTCCCTGCCGAGCAGAGAGCCCAATGCGGGACTCGATCCCAGGACCCTGAGATCATGACCTGAGCCGAAGGCAGTGGCTTAAACCACTGAGCCACCCAGGCGCCCCTATAAGATTTTATTTATTTGAGAGGGAGAGAGAGAGCACAAGTAGAGGGGCAAAGGGAGAAGCAGGCTCCCCACTGAGCTGGGAATCCAATGTGGGGCTTGATCCCAGGCACCCCTCAAATGCCTATTTTGAACATATGGAAATATTTTAAATAATTTTTGATGAAACATAATTTGCCACTATTCATATTAAGGCATTCTAGGTACCCCAGCCCCAGGTGATTCCCCACTATCAATATGTTCAGCATCAGCATTACTGAAATATCTCTACTAAGATGAATGAAAAACACAATTCTCCTTTTTCAATTGTCAGTTGAAATAGTTTTCTTGTTCAGCATAATAAAGTGAGGCTTATTTTTGGTAAAGCCCCTCTTTTCTAAAAAAAAAAAAAAAGATTTTATTTGTTTATTTGACAGGCAGAGATCACAAGTAGGCAGAGAGGCAGGCAGAGAGAGAGGAAGCAGGCTCCCTGCTGAGCAGAGAGCCTGATGCAGGGCTCGATCCCAGGACGCTGGGATCATAATCCGAGCTGAAGGCAGAGGCTTTAACCCACTGAGCCACCCAGGCGCCCTGGTAAAGCCCCTTTTTAAAAATATGCATAATGAGTGTCCTTTCAGAAAATATGTATAATAAATTTGTATATCAGAATACAGACACAGAAAGGGGGAAAAATTCTTACTTGGTACATTACAGATTTTCTCAATTAGCAATATCAAGGCTCAATTAACATTACTGTCCTACTGCTCAAAATGTAAAAAGCACTGTTTAATCTACCTTAACCAGTGTCCTCACATCTTAGCCTTCTTACTAAACTTGCTCTCATACTAAGTTTACTAAGCTTACTAAAGTTTTCCATTTCAAGGCCAGAGTACCTGACGATGAGCTGCCAGAAATTGGAATTAACCATTCCCACGAATGCACGGTCATACATAAGAAGAATCCATAGTTCTTTTAAGTCATGAATATTGCTATTCTCTGTGGGGACGAATTTTTGCCTTCTATAAAACAGAGATTTGAATATAGGAGAAATAAAATGAATGTCTGTTTCTCACATCATACAATAAGACAAAGAATAAAAGGAAGCTCAAGTCTTTTGCACATTAAATGTCTTGTTATACTGGACACCATAATAGCACACAAAGATTTCAATGCCATAGAGAATATTCTAAATAAAACTAAGTTAAAAAAAAAAAAACACAGAAAAGCAAAGAACCTTTCCAACTTCCTGTAGAAAGCAATGTTAACAGAACAGCTCAGCAAAGACAGTTTTCCACCTTGAAGAGAAAGGTTGTAATTGCAATTTTTACTTTTGAATAAGCTCTTCCCGCCTGTATCGTACGTACTTCAGTCTAATTGAAAAGGAAAAAATCTCCAAGTTGGAGAAACACAGTGACATTCAGAGCCTCAGGCTTGACTCACAAGTAATTCCACCAGTAATATTTCTATGGTTGCAGAAAGTGGAAAAACACAGATATTTTGGCTTGTAGTATTAAATTTAATTCATAAAGTTTAGTAGCAATACTTCTGAGGACAGAGAAAAGTCAGTTTTCAATATAGTTAGTCCAGAAAAAGGAAGCTATATTGTTGGTGCAAAATTGCCTGTTCAAAATTTCAAAGCATAGGCATTAGGGTTCTGGAACAGGGGGAGATATAAATAGTTTATTATACATCTCAGATTGCAAAAATATCAAAAAGATTCCCTTGGGTTAATATAGCTACCTAAAATCAAAGAACAAAACAAGAGAACAAAGAATGGAGTTTTTTCATTTTTATTAGTTCTCTTGTCATTCCATAATAAATTAATAGAATTCCGGTTTTTCCATGCAGGAAATGAATCGATATTATGAGGACCATATGAAACAGCTTAGAAACTGACTTATTTTTAAGAAAATCAAGGGAAGAAAAGGCTTGGTTTCTGAGTATATGCACAGATATGTCAGAATATATATATTACATATATATTACATATACATACATATATATATTCTATTATACTTGGGATTATACTTGGGGAATCCCCAAGTATATTGGGGATATATTATACTTGGGGAATCCCAAGTATAATAGAAACCACCTACAAAGACTGAACCACATTCTTTCATTGTTATCTACCCATAGATCATTGTGCTGACCCATTTGAGACTGTTATACCCAATGAGTAAGTATAAAAAATGAAGAAAAAATTCCCAAAGAGTAAATGCACCATCTTGTTCATTTTAAGATTGTATCTATATTAGGGGGGAAAAGTGCCAACAACTTCAAATATTCAAGTAATGACTTCAAAGGGGCTTTGCAGTTTACATGACAATGTATGTTTATAACAAAATAACAAAGCCCTTTAAAATACATTAAGAGAAGAAAATTGTTACATTTATAATTCAAAAGAAATTCTGCAATTCTACATTTTTAAAGGGGTATAGTTTTTCCTTCATCTACTTGATTCACAGACTATTTCTTCTTAAGAAAGAAAAAAAGACCCGGTTCCATCTTTGCAGAAGGCCAGCAAATATTTTACTTTATTAATGGTATCTAATTTTCAGTCAACAGAAATAGATCATGCCAGAATATTTTCCCCTAGCTATCGCCATCCCCAAATTCTTTATTCCTTATTTCTTCTGGTGCCCTCAGTGAGTGCAAGATTTGATGAACACCAATAAAAGCAATAATTAACATTTTGTTCTACCAGCTGATCAATTTAAAAATATAACTTGCAGTGGCTTAAAGCTTATTATAGGATATTTCTACACACAAAGACAGAAGTGTAAACATTAAAAACAACTGAAAAGAACTCATATAACGCTGCTAACTACACTGGAATGAAAATTAAATCAAATTTTAAAAGAATAATCTACATTTTGGTATAAGTGGTGGCTGCAAAGAAGTAAATGTGTAAAATTTTGTCAAACTATGCACACAAATATTTTAAACCACAATTAAGGAAACAAGTGTTTACAAAGATTATCTGGTTATAGACTTATTAGTGATTTTTTTTCTTTTGTCTCTATCTCTTTTCCAAATTTTATACAAAGAATGAACGTTTTCTGTAATGAGAAAAAATGATCAATATTAATAAAAGTTATCTCAAAAAAGCCATTAAAGGGATATCCAACAAGAGTTGGTATCATGGGTGAATTTTTTCAAACCTATAATAAGCAGATATTTTGATCCTGTTTATACTTTTCCAGGCCATAAAAAAAAATTTACAGAGCTGTGGTAAGAATGATATTAAACTTAGTAAGTACAGCATGAAAAATAAACTACCAACCAATCTCTTCCTGATTATATTTGTACAGGTGCTATGTTGAATATTAGCATATAGATTCAAAGAGTTTTATTAACAGATTATTGTGCCATGACCAAATAATATTATCAGGAATAAGAGGATGGTTGAACATTAGAAGACTGTTGGATGTAACACTAATATTTGTAAAATATATGATTATAGATGTGAAAACTCAAAGATAGGTTCTTTAAAAAGCTATTAGTCATGTGAAAAGATGTAAACTGATTAAAAATCAATTGCATAAAAGCAGATTTTCCAGGTAAAAGAATCATAAAATGTACTTAAAAAAGAAATCTTTTAGAAAGGAAAAGAAGATGTTATAAATTAAACCATAAATGAGTAAAAACTACATTTTTTTTAAGATTTGATTAGGGATAGAGGGAGATAAAAGAAATCTTAAATGGGAAGACCTATTTTTAGGAGTGATTAGGGAATTATGAAGCCTCTTGGAATTAATCTAAGACTCAATGTGATATAACCAAAATTCCTACAGATTTTTTTTTCTTTTCTTCCTTTCTTTTTTCTTTTGCTTTTTTTCATCTTGACAGGAAAAAAAAAGTCATTCTGAAGTTTACGTGAAAGACTAAATGTTTTTAAATGACCAGGAAGAAGTCTTAACAACTAAATCTGATGACAGGGGAGTAGCTCAGCCAAATAGAAATATACACGGGACTCTGGGACAACCCAGGTTTGAACAGCACAGACCCACTTACACACAGGTTTTTAAAAAATATAAATAAATCGCAGTATTGTAAGCCTATTTTCTCTTCCTTATGATTTTCTTAATGACATTTTCTTAAATCCTTTTCTTAAAATCAATTAATTAATCTATTTGAGAGAGATACACACAAATTTCTTTACTGAAATGTTTATCATAATAAACTGATACTGAAAGAGAGATACAAATTTCTTTACTGGAATGTTTATCATAATAAAAGATAAGAAGTACATTACTTATCTATTACAGAAATATCTAACAAAATTTCTGAAAATGTAGCTGCTTAAAATCACAGTGAACATCGACTATCTTCTGTGGTTTCTACAGGTCAGAAATTTAGGAAAACTTTAACAGGGTAGTTTGTCCCTGGTTCCTTCATGGGGTTGCCGTCAGCTAACGTCTTCACTAGAGCTGAAGGGTCCACATCCAAGTGGACACACTGGCGCTGGTTTTTGGTGAAAGACTGGTATCGTCTCCAGAGGGCTGTTTGAATGTCCTTACAACATGGCAGCTGATATCCTATTAGAACATGTAGAACGTGATCCAAGATCACAGGCAAAGCCACAGTGTCTTATATGACTGACTCAAAAGGCATACACTCATTTCTACCATATTCTGCTCTTTAGAATTGAATCACCAAATCTAGCCCACACTCAAGAGGACAGAAATTGGGCTCCATCTCAGAAAAAAAATGAATGCCAAAGGATTTGTGGATATATTTTAAAATCACTATAGTAAAAAACTTAAATATCTACTAATGAAATGAAAGCCTGGTTAAAGGAACTGTGGCAATCATTTCCAAATATTTTTTACAGCATACTCTTTCAGCAAAAAAGAAAAAAAAGAGAATGAAACACACAAGTCTGATATGAAAACATGAATTATATTTTCCAATTATATACATAACATGAATTATGTTTATTTTCCAATTATATACATAGACACTAGATACTATCGTGTGTATGTTACAAAATAGATACCCAAAGTTTTGACTTTTTAATAAGATAAACATAAGTGGACGAGCTAATAATATTTTCTTCCCACAACCCAATGAATCATCCTGGGGTGAACGGACATACTTAAGAGACCACTGAAGATATGTAGTCACTGAAAAATGAAATGATTCTATGAATACAAATGAGGAAATGCATCCAAATAAGAAAAGCAAAATGATAAACATTAGGTATCGGTTGATCCCATCTTTGTAAATAAAGAACATACACATAAATGCGCTCTCTCGCTCTCTCTCTCTCTCACTCACACACACACAAACACTATAAAAACTTAAGAATGGTTTTCTCTGGGGGTGCCTGGGTGGCTCAGTGGTTAAGCCTCTGCCTTCAGCTCAGGTCATGATCTCAGGGTCCTGGGATCGAGTCCCGCATCAGGCTCTCTGTTCCACAGGGAGCCTGCTTCCTCCTCTCTCTCTCTCTCTCTGCCTGCCTTTCTGCCTACTTGTGATCTCTGTCTGTCAAATAAATAAATAAAATATTAAAAAAAAAAAAAAGAATGGTTTTCTCTGGGAAGCAGATTCCATCAGATGGGAGACGAGGAAAAAAGCTTTAGTTATCTTTTTACTCCCTTCCATAACTTTTGAACTTAATATGTGCATGATTTCATTTTGATAATTACTTCCAATGTTTAAAGAAAATATATGCAAATTCATATAAAACGAAAGCAATGTAACAAAAAATGAGTGGGGGCATCGGGGTGGCTCAGTTGGTTAAGCGACTGCCTTCGGCTCGGGTCGTGATCCCCGGGTCTTGGGATTGAGCCCCGCATTGGGCTCCCTGCTCAGTGGGGAGCCTGCTGCTCCCTCTCTCTCTGCCTCCCTCTTTGCCTGCTTGTGCTCTCTCGCTCTGACAGATAAATAAAGAAAATCCTTTAAAAAAAAAAAAAAAGAGTGAAGGACACGAAAAAATAGTTCTCAGGGGAAAAAAAATTAGTAAAAATGCCTCTTGAACTTTTTTCATGTTCATTTTCACTTGTAGTAAGAGAAATGTAAACCAAAACTACACAGAAATAGCACTTCTCCTTTATCAGATTGGCAAACCCTGGAGTTTGATAACGCTCTGCCTCGGCAGAGGGGAAAGTCACTTTCATTCAGTGTTGTGAAGACTGTAAATGCTACAACCCCTGTGGAGGGCCATTTGGCAATATCTGCCAGAATTTAAAATGTACATACCCTTTAACCTAGCAATGCCACTTCTAGAAATTAATCCTGCAGACATATGCAAATAACATATGTCCCAGGTTCTTTGTTGCAGGATGGTTAATAATAGCAGAAGAAGAGTATTAACCTAAATGTCCATGAACAGGCGTCAAGCAAGATAAATTACTGTAAATCCTTTCCATGGAGCATGACACAGCCATTGGAGTAAGATCCTCTTTCCATTTAGAAGCTCAAAAACATTCTTAAGTAAGGGGTGCCTGGGTGGCTCAGGCGGTTAAGTGGCTGCCTTAGGCTCAGGTATGATCTCAGGGTCCTAGGATCGAGCCCCACAATGGGCTCCCTGCTCAGTGGGGACTCTGCTTTTCCCCTTCCCTCTGCCTGCTGCTCCCCCTGCATGTGCTCCCTCTCTCTCTCTCTCTGTGTAATATAAATATATAAAACCTTTAAAAAATAAATTAAAAAATAAAAACTAGTAATGATAACAATAATGATAAATATTATTAAGTAAATTTTTAAAGAGGCAAGCCCCAGAGGGGCACCTGGGTGGCACAGTTGGTTGAGCGTCTGACTCTTGGTTTCAGCTCAGGTCATAATATCAGGGTCGTGGGATTGAGCCCCCGCACTGGGCTCTGTTCTCCACTGGGAATCTGCTTGAAATTGTCTCTCCTTCTGCCCCTCCTGCTAATACACTCTCTCAAATAAATAAATAAATCTTAAAAAGGGGGCGCAGAACACCATGTATAGTGTGCTACCATTTGGAAAACAAAGTGGGGAAGATATATATTCACACCTGCTTACTTACCTATAAAATCACTGGAAGGAGATATAAGAAAAATAAATGTCAAAAAAAAAAAAGAAAAATAAAAATAAATGTCAGCTGTAGGGGGGATCTGAATGGTGGGCAGGCAGAGCAGGGAGGCAGACTTTTCACTCTCTACACTCTTACACCTTCTGATCTTCGATCCATTAAAATAACTACAATAACACAGTAGAGGTCAATGGCATTGGCTAACACCTAATAGTCACACCCCTTGTGCTAGACAATCTACTGTTTTACATATTATTCTATTTAATTCACACATTTTTACATATGAGGACACTGAAGCCCAAGGAGACCTAACGTTAATTAGTCAGGGGTGGGCCTGGTATAGTAATCCCATGAGATCTGGGCCAGATGCTGTAACACCTTCCACCACAGAGAGTTGTTAAGAGTAACACTTTGTTAGAAGGCCCAGCTATGATGACTGACTCTTCATACCAGTCAATAATTATCAATACAAAAGTGATTTTTTTTTCAGTGTTATTATCTTAAGACTTTATGGAGAATATTCAAATGGAGTCACCAGAAACGTACTGTGGAAACAGCAATCAGGAAATGTACGTCTTAGTGTAACACTGCCGTAACTTTAATTTCTCTTGGTCTTCATTTCTACATAGAGGAGATGAGGAAATATTTAAGTTTCCTTTCCAAATCAGAATCCATTACGGGACCCGAGTCACCTGCCCGATCACAAGTTTGCCACCATTTGGGGGAGTCACCCTTTCCTGGAAAGCTAAGCCAAATGACCCACGTGCCTCCCCCAAGTCAAAACAGAGGGAACTCCCTCACCTCTTCCCCCTTCCAAGAGTCATTTCTAATGAGTTTAAGGCAACAGGAGCTGTTTCGTACTCAATCCTAAGCCAGACCACAAGGAAGCCTGCTTCTCTGCCCATCCTTCCATCTGCTTCCGTCCCTTGCTCACGGTCACACCTCTCTTCATTCCCACTACAGCACTGCTCACACAATAACAAATATTTTCAGGCATTACTGAAAGAATATAAGACAACACAGAAACAGCTATAAATCAATAATGAGGGACTGTCCTGTTGTCTATAGAGTATTTGAGTCACTTTGCTGCATGAGGGCTGAGGTCAATGCCTATTTCTAATAAGGAAACAGGAGAAGCTCTACTCCTTCCTCCTTTTCTAAGCCCACCACTTACGATAAAACCCCCTTTATGAAATGCACAGTAATTTGTAGTTAGAAGAAGGAGTTTTAAGCCGGAGAAGTTTGGTTTGAGTCTGAGTGTTGGTTACAAGTAGGGGAATGCCCAAGGAAGTGCCCACCTAGGAGAGTTCATGAGCCTCCCTGCATTTAACCACCTGAAGGTCATAAACGTAATAAAGAAGGAGAAAACAGCTTCTCAGTTTCTCCTAATTAAAACATCATCTCTGCAGCAGGTGAAAGCAAAGCCTTCACGTTTCCAAGTGGTTTAAAAATCCTTTCTATCAACAGTGTGACAGAGAGCAAGAAAATTTACACACCCTTGGGGCAAGGCAGAGAAAATCTATGACTGTCCTATGCAGGTAGATGCAAACTGCTGGTGGTGATTTTTTTTTTTTTTTAAGTGTAGATGTAGGAGGAAGTGCACTGGTCAAATCTGTTAACAAATATTACAGGACACAATATATATCTTTTCCAGAAATAAAACGATCTCAGATCTTGTACTAACAATGGTAGGAACAGTTTCATTAGCCAGTGGCAACCTATGGTTCGTCTCTCAAAATCATTTCAAATTATCACAGGGAGAAGCCAAAGGGGCCTTCCAGATCTTCTAGCTCTCTCATGAGGCTAGCGGTCTCTCAGATTACCTCCAGCATTCTGTATGATTTTGCATTAACTTTCTAGATGAGCCCCCAAATCGTGATAAGCAGTGTAAGCCCTAGCCATGTCCTTTTAGAATTTCCATGCACAGCTGTTTCAGATTACTCAAGTCCACTCTTCTATGGCAGCTGGCATCCTCCTTGACTTGTACAGAGGAAAAGATAATTATGTCACGAAACGAATGGCTCTGTTTTTCCTACTTCGGACATGAGAAGCACCTCTTTTCCTGGGCTCACCACTGCAGCCCCCAAACCCTAAACAAAACTATTCAATGCTATTTCCTTCAGAGTATGCGGGGCTTTCCTGGTGCGTTCCAAGCGGGTCTAATCCCCCGTCTAGGAATTTTCCAAAGGAGAGCATGCTATATTCTTCCATGCCCAGTGGATTCCAACATGGTTATGAAGTCTAATGTCCTAGCAAAGGCTGGGCACGGGCAAGACCCCTGAAGTCAAGCCTAGGGTTAAGACACTCCCCTGCCCCTCATCTCAGGGCTGTGGCCAGACTGCAGTCACCCTGAAGTCATTGCTTTGTCAGCAGTAGGAGGCAGCTGGTAGACCTTTTGTTAGCTGTGGGGTCCAAGATGCTGTGACTGAGCAACCTCAGGGCCACAGAGTGTAGAGCAAGGCAATCCGAATGCTTTCAGCAGAACGAGAGGTAGAAAGGTGTCCACACGTGCAGCTCAGCTGCCTGCCAGCTGTACCACCCTAATAAAGTGGAGAAAACAGTTCAATCATGAACTCTCTGTGGCAACGAAATGAGCTTGTACATATGAAGTACTTGGAACAGTACCTGGTACAAAGTTAATAAATGCATTAAGTATGATTAGCTATCAATACAGGATTTTTGGTTCTTAAAAGTCCTGAGGACATGCCACAAAAGAAGTGTTCTGACTCACACTGACATTCTGAGGGGCCAACGCCATGGACTCTCTTGGGTTAGGAGGTATGGTCTTCATTTGGCAGATCTCATTTAAAACAGGCAGCAGGGAGGCGGGTATGGGGAGTGTAACTGTAAGGACCTATTTAGAAACTGTCCCTGCTCCCCTTCCCCTAGGGGATTTACTTGGAGACAAGTCCCCGAAACCAGCCTCAGGTAACAAAGCCCAGATACAAGGGTGGGTCAGACCAGGTGGAGACATCCCATCAGTGGGGGGTTGCATATTGTCTCCCTGGTTACCAAGGAGTATGGGCCCCGCCCTTTGGGAGCCTTTTGGGCCCCAATCCCAATCAAGGTGTAATAGGCTGGTGCAAATGTCTACTAGGGTAAATTGTAATTCAATTGGTCACCTCGCATCACTGTGGAGTTTCCTGTGTGCGTTAAAATTTCATTGGCCACCTGTGCATGGCCAGGCCCGACCGCATAGCCTTTGCCCTTAAAAGCTAGTCTGTGAAACATAGAAGCGTCACCCTCTCTTGTAAGAGGTGCGGCCCCAAACGGTCGGTTAGATTCTTGATGCTTGGCACGAAATAAAGCTTTGCTTGACCTTCGCTTTGTATCAGTCTCACTCTTTTTTTTTTTTTTTAAAGATTTTATTTATTTATTTGACAGACAGAGATCACAAGTAGGCAGAGAGGCAGGCAGAGAGAGAGAGGAGGAAGCAGGCTGTCCTCAGAGCAGAGAGCCCAATGTGGGGCTCGATCCCAGAATCCTGGGATCATGACCTGAACCGAAGGCAGAGGCATTAACCCACTGAGCCACCCAGGCGTCCTCAGTCTCACTCCTTTAATCACGGACCCATTATTTGGACATAACAGTAATTATCTACCCATATGAGCCAGGTATGGTACAACAGCCATGCATTTCTTCCTTAGGTACTTGTCTAAGCCCATGCTAGACGGTTTTCTAAGAGTAGGGACAGTCGACCATTCCTCTAACCGCAGCTGCTACCCTTTCTCTGGCACCGTCATTCCAATCAGCCCTTCGGATGAATGGAGGGGGAACACAACACCACAGACTCCCACTAAGTCAGCTCATGATGCAAAGAGATGCCTTCTTTCCATCAACTCTGCTCTTAAATACTGAATTCTTTCCATCAATTCCTTCTGAAATACGGAAAGGGGTGGAGGTCTGGCTCTTGCTTGTCAATCTCTGTGGAACATGGGGCCACCCAGTGCCCAATGCCCTCAGCTTTGGGCTTCTAGATCAAAATAATGAGCATGAGAAACTGATACATTTATACCTGTGTTTTCCTGGTGACTTCTTCACCTCTAAATGCATTTGGAAGCTCCGGGTGACCTGCAAAATGTCAGTGAAGTTATATACAATGACAGAAAGAGCCTTGAAGAGTCCCTTTCGGGGTCAGCCAGCAGGGGAAATAGTATAGCACTGAGCGTTAAGTATGGCGGGTGATCAAATTTAACCAAAGGCAAGTTGACTTGATGCAGAACTTCCCAGCAAGAGTAAATAAGAAATAAAATTGACTCGATTTATTTTGGCAGCCAACAGATAGAATTTGGTTTATTTCCTTCTGTCCTACAGAATCTTTTTTTTTTTTTTTAACCAAAGGGGCGGGGGGGAGCTAGATTAAAGGAACACGGCAAATCCCAGATCAAGTTTTAAATAAATTCTCCGCTTCGTCCAAAAGCAGCACCGAGTTCACATCAGGCATAAGAAAACCAGGATAAACACTAGACAATTGAAAATTTAATCAATTGTCAATGCCCTTGAAGGCCACGAGGTACTGAGTAACAGCCGGCGGGGACTTTGTGAAAAGCAAGTCAAGTCAGAACGCAAACATCCTGTCCTTTAATGAGGACACATGCTCCAAGGAGAGATGATGCATATTTTCTCTGGACTGGTGACAGGTTTTTTTTTTATTCCGTCACACACAAGGTAGCAGTCAAGGCTGCCTCCAGCCTTAGGGTTTAAAATACACCTAAGCTCCCACAGCACAACTCAGGAGTTGATTATCAACCATTTTTTTAGAAAATATAATGTCTTATGTCTTGGATGTGGGGGTTATACATTTATCATTTCCTACACCAGATACACGGACAACTCTCCCCTTTACGGATAATGAGAAGAAATTATGAATGTCTTATATGTGCGGCGTAATTATCACTTCTACCTTACAAAATACAATTTGCTGCCCACACATGACCATCTTCTCTGGCCATTTAACTGCAGATAACGATCCTTTATGAATCTAGCCCACAACCTGGAGATTTTCTATCTCATGTTCCTTTGGACCTTTGCAAAAACAATATAGAACGCCTGCAGTGTAAAATTAGGCCTAAACTTAATTATCTTGCAGCCTATTTCCTGAGTTTAATTAACTTTTCTGAGTGGTTTCTACTGCAATGAGAACTAGGCCCATTTGGTATTATTTAGTGTCATAATTTCTCTTCCTTCTCAGTTCCAAGGACACCACAAGCTCCCTCCAGCCCTAATTGCCATGGCAAATGCAAAGATAGGAGAACCGAAAAACAGTTATAACCAAAATTAAGAATGTGCTACAGTGCATACTAATCTAGGGATGGCAATCTGGGAGAGTGCTATCTATAATCCCTTCTAGCCTCCAAATGAACTGACTTTAAATATTTAATTATCTTGTTAAGTAAATTCAGATTATAGATGCAAATCCTCCTCATTACAGATTATCGGGCTATTTCAGAAGGAGAATAAATTGAAGCCAGACACACAGCCTTTTATAAACTAGAATATGCTACACAGTTTACAAGAGAAGCTGTTCTCCTTCTCCATAGCTTACCTAGGCTCCTCTGGACTCTGAGAAGACTAGATGTGTCAAGAGAGTTGGCCTCCAGAAAGTGCCTAAGCCCCTCCCCATGGATAGTAGATTGTGGCCTTTGCAGCCAGGCTTTTGAAAGCAATGAAGACTATTCAGTCATTAGCTCTGTGGCCCTGGGCAAGTTACTCCTCTCTAGTAGCCTTGGTTGTCTGCTATTGAATGCAGATAATGGTAAATGCTCCCCTGGTGGGTTTCAAGGATTAAAGAGATAACCAGTAAGCTTCCTCTACCCTTCCTCCTCCATCCACCCCCCCCCCCAATTAAAATGTTTCGGGGGAAGTAGTTTACCTCCAGGGAATTTGTGGGTTGACTTTTTTTTTTTAATTTTACTTATTTGAGAGAGATAAAGAGAGCCGGTAGCTGATGGAGAGGGATAAGAAGACTCCCATTGAGCAGGAGCCCAAGGCAGTGCTCCATCTCATGACCCTGAAATCGTGACCTGGGCTGAAATCAAGAGTTGGACGCTTACCTGACTGAGCCACCCAAGGGCCCCAGGTGGGTTTAGTTTTAACATGCCAATATGTTCTATAAATGGTTGAGCGGAGAGATGACTAGGAAAATAGACTTGAAGGGGGAGGGGGCCTCGGGTGAGACAGGTAAGAATAAAAAAACAATAAAAAAGAAAAAAAATCAGAAAAGTTTGCAGAGACCCAAATGGTATTTGTAACAAAGAACAACAACCACAAAAATTTAGTAAACAGAAAAGGCGGTACAGGGAGAAAGAGAAAGAGAACATGAAACGATCCGGATATTCCGACGTAAAGCACAAGAAAGAGGGCCACTATTTCTAGGACAGTCTGTGACAAAAACCAAGGAGAATTCAAGGAGAAGCACTCCTAGGTCAGTCTCTAGCATCCAGGTCACTCCTCCATCCTTACCTGAGACTCTGCTGCTGTTCTGCCCGGAGCCTCTCTTCACCTTAACTGGGGCTGGGGAGCTGCTGAAGGCTGGGATTGAGAGATGCTTTAAACTTTTCTGATGCCACCAGGTACTTCACACCTACTCCCCTCTCCCCCATTTCACTCATTCTTGCTGCTAGTCTTGTGGTATAATTGACATCCTCCTTGTTTTATGCTTATTTTACATCCTTAGTTCTGTAACAGGGAGGAATGTCTCATCACTCTCCCGGTTGAGAAGGAGACCCCGTCTTGGCTCCATTCAGTGACTCTTTGGTCCCTCCTTGGCTAGCCATGGGGAATTTCCCTCCCACACCAACACCCATCTTTTACCTGCCCAGTCTAGGTACAAGGGGAAGAAAAATGAGGTATGCTTAAGATTATTCTGAGCCACGGAAAGGGGTATGTCTACTCAAGGAAGATGGGACACAGAGTGACATCAATAGTCATGGGCAGGCACTGGCCCCATGAGGAACGCCCCCACACACAGGAGAGCAGTGAAAAGGACAATCACTGTGGATCTTTGACTCAGGTGACACGTGATGTGATGACTTCGGCTAATACCAATGCGAACAGATGATGCGGGCAATGACCCTCCCTCAGCTTTCATGCGTTTTTGTTCAGGCTCTAAAACACTAAGCGTCTCTGGAAACATTCTGTTCCCCTGTGCTGCTCTGTGCCCCATATCCGAGAATGTTGGGGTTGAACTAGGCAATGACATGGACAGAGATTCTGGTGTTTTTAGTATTGCTATTGGGCTCTTTTCACATCCTCTCATAGACCACATAGAGTTCCCCTCCACACATTCATCTACTTGCTGCTTTCATTCAGAATTTTCCAATCTACCTTGTCCAGGGAAACAATCCCGAAGAAATTAGTCCAATATCTGATTCTATCCTTCAAAAACAGGGCCTCCTGGATAAGAGAGAGCCTCTATGTCTCTCACAGTCAGTGCGTATCCATGGCTACCAAAAGCCCTCACAATTGTACTACTTCCTACTTTATTGTAAAGTAAAAGACTGGGTCTTCGGATGAGACTGAAGCACAGAGGACTTCAAACCTGCCGTGTGCCTGCCTGTGTCTCCTTCCCCAGCCTCCCACACACTCCCCTGCACAGGCCTTAAATCAACCGGCCCAGCCTGGTCTTGGACCTGCTAACATCACCCACTGTCTAAAGGCAGCGAGCAGCTGTTTATTTACAATTCGATCTGCCAGCTGGAAAGCAAACATTCCACGTTACCAAATCAATCAATGTTACAGGGAGAGAAAAAAATCAGGTACAGCATGAAATGGAGGACAGGAACATTACATTATATCGCAGCTGTCTTTGTCCCATGCCATTAGAAGTTCTCAGCACCAAGGATTAATATAACCAGCGTCTATGATCAGCTGTCTTCCAGGCACAGATTGGACACCTGAGAAATACAGCCAGCAAAGGGAGAGACTGGGGCCTTGGATGCCCATGGCCTTCATCTGATGACATGAGCAACACTGACCTGAAGGACGGTTCTATCTTGGAACCAAGGCTTCTCCCCTAGATTGCGTTTATAGATTGTTATTTCCTCTTTGATTCAGGTAGCAGTTACAGCTGAATCACACGGATTGATACGGGGCCTTAAAAACAGTATCATATCACCACATTGTGTATTTGGAGGCTCTCTCTCATTTTGGAAACGTGAAAGAATGATAAGCAGCTTCGCCATCAAGTGGGTCAGCCCATGGGGCACCTGGGTGGCTCAGTGGGTTAAAGCCTCTGCTTTCAGCTCAGGTCATGATCTCAGGGTCCTGGGATCGAGCCCCGTATCGGGCTCTCTGTTCAGCAGGGAGCCTGCTTCCTTCTCTCTCTGCCTGCCTTTCTGCCTACTTGTCTGTCAAATAAATAAATAAAATCTTTAAAAAAAAAAAAAAAAGTGGGTCAGCCTAAATAATCTTCCCATTTCTTTTTTTTTCTTTTTTCTTTTTTTTTTTTAATTTATTTGACAGAGAGAAATCACAAGCAGGCAGAGAGGCAGGCAGAGAGAGAGGAGGAAGCAGGCTCCCCGCGGAGCAGAGAGCCAGATGCCGGGCTCGATCCCAGGACCCTGGGATCATGACCTGAGCCGAAGGCAGAGGCTTTAACCCACTGAGCCACCCAGGCTCCCCAATCTTCCCATTTCTTATGGATTTATGTAGTTACTGATGTTCAAGACCTCGATTTGAGTTTGGCTGTTAATTCACCAGCGTATGCTTGCTGGAGGCACACACTTGCCAGGTATAGTCCTCGAAATCAGTAAAGCCAAAGGCAGTAACGCTTTAGTAGGCATACAACAACAAAAGCTTAACAATATGACTGATGAGGCTCTTCACTTACCTCTAGGAGTTTTGTTTGGTTTATTGGGCCATTTTTTTAAATAGTAATTGATGGGAATCCAGAGGGGGTTAGGGAAGGGATAATAATTATAAAACTAGAGGGTCACTCAACATGAGATTCCAGTATACAATCCAATCTTTGTAACCCACAAAAGTTCCTATGAATGCATGCATACTGGTCTGCACCCCCTAAAACTCACTGCACTTTTTGTAGCATTTCAGATAAACCCTATACACGCCCTCCTCCGGCCCTGGTGTGCTGTGAATGTGAAGGTTTGTGTGCTCTCTCTATGCTCCGGCTCCTAATAGGAAACTCCACTGCACTTTGTGTAAACACAGAAACATCTGCTGTAGCCACTAAGAGCTTATGGAAAATGTGCAGCCAAGGCTGTTACAGACTCCTCTCCGCCCTCATTAGAAAATAGGCTGGCAATCAACAGAAATACAACAAAACTCAGAGAGCTTAAGGAATCAGGAAAAGACAATGAAGGTCTTTGGGACAACCCCCCCCCCCCCCCCCCAGCCAACTAGTGGGATTAGGAATACAGGGATTAGCCATTAGGACTCACAGAGCCTTCATTAAGAGCCTCCCATTTTCTGAAACCTGGTTTGCTTAAAACTGCAGGCTCAGAATCCACCCTTTGCATTTCAATACCTTGACCCCAAGGGCAGTAATCTCCTTTTATACAATAGTTCGCTTAATGCTCCATAGTAGCCTTATGAACCCTGGGCTTCCCAGAGTCCACAGAAGAGGATGTGGTTTCAAATTCTTAGCAAATTCTGGTGGATAGTTAAATTGCAGGCACATGTAGGTAAACTCTACGAAGAGTCAGATAGAAGGGAAAGCACTGAGACCACTGCAGACCTCTCTGAGTATGACGGGATAAGGACTCGAGCTAAAATGAGATCAATACAAATTAAGAGAATAGGGCCAGTGATGGGGTGTCCACCAGAGGGTGCAAACTATGGGGTAGCCATTCTCTTCCCTGTTCCAGGAACCAGAAATGAACATTCCGGATTGAAATGAAGCCTTTTCCTCTCTCACAACAGCTCACCAAGTACAGACTTCGTACCATCTACTCAGTCACTGTGTTCTTTCCATTTTTTTTTATAAAAAAATTTATTTAAGTAATCTCTACACCCAAAATGGGGCTCGAACTCACAACCAAGAGTCAAATGCCCTTCCCACTGAGCCAGCCAAGCACCCCTCAAACTCACTGTGTTCTTGTGGTTCCCTTCATTCCTTTTTTCTTTTGTTTTGCTCCTGGAAGAACCCCTCTTTTCCCTCCTGCTCTATAAACCCATTTCCATCCACCATAACATCCAAGTAACATCATGTTGGTTTGGATTATTTGGGTTAATGTAACAAAAATGGGTTCTGGCTAAAAACAGCAAAGAAAAAAAAATTGGGTTTGTAAAAGGAAATGAGACAGTATAAGAAATGGAAGGGCAAGGTAAGCAACCAGGTCTCAGGAAAGGATGAAAAGCAGAGTAATGATGGGAAAATAATAGATGCTCTCTCCAGAATTACCAAAAGGATGAGTCAAATCCAACTATTCCCCGGATCAGGTCATTTTGCTTGGGATGAAATTTCCCAGGCTGTGATCCCCACAGAGCTGCATGGTAGGTCCCTCCCCAGGGCTGGTACCAAAGGAGGGTGGACGGGATGCCATAGCCATACGCGTCAAGTACTTGCACACGGGCATACTCGTACACCCAACAATGGCATGAGGCTTAGAGAAATGACTTACCAGGCTCAGCTCTTAGAAGCTCAAGCCCATCCAACTGCTCTTCATTTCAGGACAAAGCACATCTTGCACCACCGTCTGCACTTGGTGCGTTGTATTCCTTTCTTCAACATGGAAATTTCTTATTTCATGGAACGTTCCCTAGTTTTAATTCCACACCCTTGCCCACCAAGTAATTCTGATTAATTCTGTTTATCATGGAAAGCAAGGTAAGGCTACAGGAATGGTCTCAAAAGAAAAAGAAAAAAAAGAAAAGAAAAGAAGGGGGGGCACCTGGGTGGCTTAGTCCGTCAGGTGTCCGACTCTTGATTTCGCCTCAGGTGATATCATGGTCATGGAATGGAGCCTACATCCAGCTCCCAGCTCAGCAGGGAGTCTGCCGGATGCTCTCTCCCTCCCTCTCCTTCTGCCCCACTCCCTGCCAGCTCGCTCTCTAAAGTAAGTCAATAAATCTTTACCAAAAAGAAGAAGAAGAAGAAGAAAGGAAGACAGAAAAGGCATCCTTAGCCATATCACTGCTAGCCAACAGAACAGTGTACGATATTGGAAATGTTCCAAATCGAGGCTCTCCAGTATAGCCCCTACTGCCACATGCACTACTGAGCCCTGGAATGTGGCCGGTGAGACAAAGAAACTGAGTTGTATTTAATTTCAATGAAATTAAATGTAAATATAAACAGCCAAATGTGGGTAGGATCTACCATACTGACAGTATAGAATAGATACAGAATACCCCCAAATCCTTTGTTGCACTTGTTTGAAGACTATATGGCTTTTATGTCCTACTGTACTCACGTGTACCATGAATGTGGGATGTTTACAACAAGATCAAGTCTTTTTCTGGGAAAGTTAAAGGCAACTCTATAACCTTTGCACAAATACTGCAAGTAAGGCACCTTCTGGGTCAGGAACTCACCTGAAATCTAGACCCCCCCGCCCAACGGACGCCTGGCTGGCTCTGTCAGTTAAGCGTCTGCCTCCAGCTCAGGACGTGATCCCAGAGTCCTGGGATCCAGCACTATGTCAGGCTTCCCCCCCAGCAGGGAGTCTGCATCTCCCCCTCCCTGCCACTCCCCTCCTTGCTTGTACGTGTGCTCTCTCTCAAATAAATAAATAAAATCTTTAAAAGTAAATAAATAAGTACGCCATCCCCAAGTAAATACACAGCCTTGCAGCAAGTCCTAAGCTCTAGCTCTAGCTCTCCCTAAGCAGGTGAGTTTAGGCAAGTCAGGCTTTCTTTTTCATTTCTTGAAAAGAAAGAGACCAGATTAGATGTTTTCAGGTCTCTTCTCCAGCACTAATGGCTTTAACTTTTATTTTCTGCCACCCAAATCTAGAAGCTGTGTGGCAGGGGCTACAAACAGAAATGGCTCCAGGGTCCAGGCGGGTACATGAGGCAAATTTATCTGGTAGGATCGGGAGCCAACACCACACACCCCAGCCAGTCCTACAGCTGGGAACATCAGCCTGCCATGTGGAGAGTCTGTTTCCCCAAAGACTTCAGAAATCCTTTTTTATTGTTGGGGTCTAGAGCAATTTTTAAGAAAATCTCTGTGGCCTATGCAGATCTCATCCATGGACAAGGCGTGGCATTGATTGCTTCAGATACATGATAGCTAAGAACCTGGGGCACTCAGATTCGATTCCTATAAGTGACCCCCACCTTCAGAAATTTCTCACTTTATCACTCCATATTATTTTCAGTTTAAATTTGTTTCTAAGCTCTCCTTCTAAGCTCCAAACACAACTTAATTAAAATGTTAGCTCAAGCCACAATACCACATGGTTGTGAAAGTAGGTTTTTCTATAATAACTGGGACAGACAGAAAGGTTAGCATAATGTGCCTGTGGTAAGGGAAAGATGCCCGTCTCTCACTTTTCATTGGGGTACTCTGAGGAGAATACAAGGATTCTGGGATCCATTAAAATTTGTGTTTTACGGGAAATACATTCAACTTATTCTCCAATAAAATTGTGAATAATTACTGTCTAGAAATTTCTAACTGTTCACTGAAGCAGCTACTTGTCAATGCCACAAATATTGCTGCAGTAACAGAACAGAAACACCAGGTGGCAGCATTATATCATTAAAAATTCTCAGTACTTGAAATGGAGGTAATATTTAGAAAAAATTGTCTTGGCACAATTCAAATCAATCTACATGACTTCTAGATCTATTCTTAGCTGATTCATCTGTTCAGAATTTATTTTTAATCAATTATGATTATTCAAAGGCTATTATTAAGTCATTCAACCCAAAACAGGCCTTAAATTTTTAGAATGTTCAGTTTCTAACACCTTTGGGGTTAAATGGTATGAAACTGCATAAGGGAAATGTTTTATGTTTATATTGCATAAGGGTAATGCTTTTTAACAAACATCCTTGCTTATTATTAATCTATTTGTGTTAGAGACCCTTGGGAGTAATGAATGCTGCATTTTTAAGAGAAATCCTGGATGGTTAGGATTCATGTTTTAGATTCCAAGAAGTACCAAACAGTAGGGCAGAAGAGAGTGTGGAAAATTAGCAAAGAATCTGTTTTAAAGTCCAGGAATCACCCCTTTGCGTACTCTGGAAATAAAACCCATTTTCAGATCTCAACTGCAGTGCTTAAAAACCTGGCCCCCGGGGGCGCCTGGGTGGCTCAGTGGGTTAAAGCCTCTGCCTTCGGCTCAGGTCATGATATCAGGGTCCTGGGATCGAGCCCCGCATCGGGTGCTCTGCTCAGCAGGGAGCCTGCTTCCCCCTCTCTCTCTGCCTGCCACTCTGCCTACTTGTGATCTCTGTCAAATAAACAAATAAAATATTTAAAAAAAAAAAACAAAAACCTGGCCCCCGGCCACTGCAGAGTCAGACCGTCCTCTCCCATCCCCCTTTCACCCAATCATCCTCAACTCTGCTTTCAGTTTGCTACTGCTATCTCATTGCAAATTCAAATCAGAACATATAATTAACCACAATAAAAAAGTATGTGTGTGTGTGGAGATAGATAGATATTTATTATGCTATAATATCATCAAATATCCAGAAAAGATTCTTTTTTTTTTAGATTTATTTATTTATTTAGATAATAAATAAATTTATTTATTTATTTGCTCCTTCAGGGGAGGAGCAAAGGGAGAGGAGAAAATCTCAAGCAGATTACCCACTGAGCACAGAGCTCAAGAAAGGGAGTGGGGGGGATCGATCTGATGACCCTGAGATCATGACTTGAGCTGAAATAAAAAATTGGACTCTTAAGTGATAGAAGTCCCCGAAGGATTCTAATAATTTTCAATTATTTCATAAATGTCCTCAATTTTTAAAAAAGATTTTATTGATTTGAGAGAGAGAGAGAGCAAGAGCAGGGTGAGGAGCAGAGCAAGAAGCAGGTTTCCCACTGAGCAGGGAGCCCGATATGGGACTCGATCCCAAGATCCCAAGATCATGACCTGAGCTGAAGACAGATGCTAAACTGACTGAACCACCTAGGCACTCCTGTCCTTAATTCTTTAAAAAAATAGAAGAATTGTGCATTCCTTTTATGATGGCGAGCCCTCCCCCTTACACAATTACATCTGACTAACGTCTGGCATTTGGACCTGGGTGTTAAGGCCAGGTTTTGACCTGGGCTGTTGACCCGGAGGGCTCACTCCAAAATAATCCCTCCCCAAATGGAGGACAAAGCTGTCTTGTCTCTATGCGTAGAGGAGGCACAGAAGCAAATGCCGGGCCATTTCAAAAGAGCCATTTTTAACCTTGATTTTAGGAATCACGAGTTCAAAAATAATACAGCAATTTTCAGAGCACCCTGATATGAGCTTAGCAATATTTTCATTGTAAATGAAAAATACCTCTTTCTTTCCTTCTTTTTTTCTCTTTTCATTTCATGAGACCAGAAGCCAAAATACTGAATCATTCCTTTCCTGAGGGTGCAGCACCTGTCAGCCCTAGAGGACCTTTGGAAAACTTGAAGGAAGTTTCAGACACTCTGCAAAAAGCTTGCAGGAAGTAAAGCTAAAAGTACCCATTTTCACGGGAGTTGGGGGTCAGGGACCCCTTGTGAAGAGCCTTGGGCATGGTGAACCTTCATTGCCTATAAGAGCCACGCTATGCACAGAGGGGAGTTCCCAGAACCCGCTCAGCCAAGCAGAACATGCCTGACCATCTCTCTCCGCTCAAGCTCAACCTAAATATCCACTTCCTACCACGTTTGTTCACTGCTTGACTGTCATTTTATTTTATATCGTTTGGCTTTCGCCACTCAAAGCCTGGAGGGGATCTGTAGTGCGTCTGGCCAAGAGCCAGCACAGAAAGCCACATCCATATAAGTCACAGGGATGAAGGGTACAGCACAGGGAACGGAGTCACTGGTGCCTTAGCAGGGTCACGTGGTGAGAGATGGGCGCTACCGCCGAACTATGGACTTGTGGCATCACCGTGCTGTACTTCACCTGAAACAAAGTGATCTTGTGTGTCAACCGTATGTCAACAAAAAACGAAATTAAACAAACAAACAAACAAATAAATAAAAGGAAGCTGAGGGGACAAAAAAAGAAAAGAAAATCGTATCCAGAAAAGCAAGTAAGGAACCCAAGGCAAAGCGCCGGGCTCTGACGTTCGGCTGGTGGGCGAATAAATTGGAGGGCGATTGGGCAATCTCCCAAGGGACTTAAAATTCTGCACATGCCTTGACCTGGCCCTCCTACTCCTGGAAATTTATCCTGAGGAAATAATTGTGTGGGTGGTACAGGCAAATGGGTAGTCATTACAGTTGTGCCTATAATTGAAAAATTAGAAATAAACTGTCTGACCATGTTGGAAATGCTAAACCAGCTCGAGTATTGCCATTGCACAAAATAACATTCAGCCTTTTATATCAGTTTGATAAAGGTTAGTGATACCATTGGAATATATTTAATATGTTAAGCGGGAAAAGCAGAGTCTAAAAGAGTTTCTAAATGATTCCACTTTGATAATATCTATTTTGCTAACATACCCTGAAATGCTCTACACAAAGTGGCTAACAGCAATGCCTTAGATTATATGATTATGGTTGGTTTTATCTTTTGTCCCTTCTTCCCTTTGATTCTTATTATTTCTGTCTATATTTTTCTTTTTTTTTTTTAAGATTTTATTTATTTATTTGACAGACAGAGATCACAAGTAGGCAGAAAGGCAGGCAGAGAGGGGGAAGCAGGCTCCCTGCTGAGCAAAGAACCCGATGCGGGGCTTGATCCCAGGACCCTGGGATCATGACCTGAACCAAAGGCAGAGACTTTAACCAACTGAGCCACCCAGGCACCCCTGTATTTTTCCATAATACATAAGTATTGCTTATACAATAAGGAAAAGTAAGTATGTTCCAAACATGAGTACAGTCTGAGGATCCTCAATCATTAAGGTCGGTGGCCAGAAAAGGCAGGAAAATTGGAAAGCAAGAGAGGTATGCACCTGCTGAAATGAGGATCAACAAGAAAACTGAAACAAGACACCTTTCACCATGGAGCAAAGCTAAGGAGAAATTCCACGATGCACGAACCAGATTCCAAGGCAAGAACCAGAGAGGCTTGAGGTAACACTAACACCCACCCAGTCCCATTTTATCCTTCTACTAAAGTGATTCTTGATATAGAAGATCTTTTTGTACAGCTGATCATGAAATAAACCCAAGTTTCTAGAGCTTTATAAAAAGTGACTCCAAAAAGTCTTAGCCAGGCAAAAAGAAAAAATTTTATGTGCTCAGGCACCTCCCTGCCCTAGTGCAGAGAAAACTGTCTCGTGTGTAGGCAAGAAAACTGTACCGTGTACCCTTTCCTACCTAGAGAAGATTAACAGCAGGCTCCAACTTCTCTGTCAATGGTGCTTTTGAAAAAGCGACTTTGTTTCACGTAAGAATATTTGAACTTGTTCCTTTGTAAGTGTAAGCACTTTTAACTCAGACACATGTTAAAATCTCAGAATAGTTTCCTTAGATTTGTGGGCCTCCATGATTTTTTCGACTATTATCTATGCTCCCAGTCTTGTCTGCCTTTCCACAGTGGACTCCAGTGCTCTAAGACCCATCTCCAAAGTGTGGAATTCTTCAGGAACAATCTACAAATCCATTAATGACACTTTTGTTTAAAAAAAAAAAAAAAATCCAGGGGCGCCTGTGTGGCTCAGTGGGTTGGGCCTCTGCCTTTGGCTCAGGTCATGATCTTGGGGTCCTGGGATCAAGCCCCACATCAGGCTCTCTGCTCAGTGGGGACCCTGCTTCCCCCTCTGTCTCTGCGTGGCTCTCTGCTTACTTGTGATCTCTGTCTGTCAAATAAATAAATAAAATCTTTTTTAAAAATCTGAATTTCCCAAATTTCATGACTCAAAGACAATCCTTTGTAATGATATTAGCTGAGACCAAAACCTCAATGTTAAAATTACAGATGGAACACTTTGACTTACAGTTGGAGTTCCCATTCGGCAAAAGTAATAAAACTTGATTTCCATTTAGTTGGAATTCCTCCCTTTTCCTTGGTTATACCTAAGTTTGGGGGAGTTTATGTTAAGCCAAGGCCTTGAGAGGTGTGCTCCATGGTTCTTGGGTCTTCATCTGTAATGGTTTTCCCAAGCCACACCCAGCTGTCCCCCAAAGGCTGAGAGGAGTCACATCTGTGTGTGTGTGTGTGTGTGTGTGTGTGTGTCTGTCTGTGGAGGTTATCAACTTTGTGCCAATGGTTTTTTTCTCAAACCAAACACCAAGAGGGGATGAGTTCAGTGAGCATTGGTGGTAGAGTGGTGAGCATGGCAACCTTTCAAATGTGATGATTTCAGTGAGTGAGAGAATCTCTAGCCTAGATGGGAGAAAAAAAAATCATTCCATAGATTCTACAACTGAAAATTCATTTTCTTTACCCAAGAAAATTTTTTCTAGGCCTTTGTTTTTGTTTTTGTTTTTTAAAGCTAGTTATAACTCATCTTCATTCAACTCTTTTAAATCTTCCAATTTTTTTTTTTAGATTTTAATGATTCTAGATTACATATTCCAGAGGATAATTAATGTAGACCTAGCGTGTACTTATGTGGTGTGAAATCAGCCTGGTACATATGCCACCTTCCCCAGTGGATGTATTACCCCAGGGTTAACACTATCCTCTTCATGGGGTGATATGGTGTCTCTTTTCTCCGATCAACCCAAGCTGTAGTAGGTGCTCAATAAATGCAGGCCATCCTGTTTCCTTGTGATGCTGGAGCATCCTGTCATGAGCCTGGGCACTGCACTATAAGTTAGGTTTGAAAACTAGCTCTCTTGCTAACGAGGTAATCTTGACCAAATTACTTGTGTTCTCTACGTCTTCGTCTCCTCTCCTGCTGAATAGGGTGATAATAGTACCTGTCATGTGGAGTTGTTTGAAGGATTAGATGATATAATGTACCTCAAGCACACAGAGAAGAATGTGCTATGAATCTAGGCCATTTTTAAGATTTCACTGGAATCAAGTCATAAATCAGACCCTTCTACAGTGAAACACGTTTTCTCATACTGCTCTCTGCAGGAGTACTATGTATTTGTGTCGTTTTCTTAGGTTTTTTGTGGGGAAGGGGGTCATGTCTGTCTGTTTAGTGTCAAATGCCTAGGGGCTAAACCAGCAAAATAAAAAAAAATAATAATAATAAAAAGCCAAAAATAAACTATGAAAATCTAAAAACCTTATAACGACACTCAAATTCTAGATTAGTACATCAACCAAACCTCTAATTACGTAGATAAATAAAACTGCATCTTAAGTACTTAGCACCAACATCTACCCTCACCAGATGGCAATGCCCACACATACCCAGAGCGTCTGTATAGAGGCGCCTGGGTGGCTCCATTGGTTGAGCATTGGACTCTTGGCTTCAGCTCAGGTGATGATCCCAGGGTGCTAGGATCGAACCCCAAGTTGAGCTCTGTGCTCACCGAGGAGTCTGCTTGTCCCTCTCCCTCCCTCCTTGCTCCTCCTTTTGCTTGTGTTTTCTCTCTCTCTCAAATGAATAAAATATTCTAAAAAAAAAAAAAAAGTATCTAAATATAAAAAGACACAGAGTCTTTTTATAAAAGGAAGAGTCAAAGAACTGTGCATGCCTTCACTTAAGGGCAGATTTCCAGAGGACAAGCCTCGTGGATTTTGTAGCTCGTGCACCAGGCAGGCGAAAAGGGCTTACCCTCTCAACAAAGACTCTAAGGAATTATAATTCGTAAGATATATTCCTTTGATATTGAGAATATTGACTCTTTGACAAATGCAAGATACAATATTGGGGTTTTATTCTTCGAAACAGCTCATGAAAAAGCCACTGATCCAGTACTTCTTAGCCAGGTAGCTAGATGTGTGTTGATTTAAA
Source organism: Meles meles (assembly GCF_922984935.1). Classification (NCBI taxonomy): domain Eukaryota; kingdom Metazoa; phylum Chordata; class Mammalia; order Carnivora; family Mustelidae; genus Meles; species Meles meles. The sequence goes on from NC_060068.1 coordinate 47,700,710, forward strand.
AATCCTTCTAAAGAGAACGCTCTCCGCTGTGAAGGGGCCTTCTTAGCCCTGGGTGTTTCATTCATCATCCTTAGCTTTTGCTGGAAAAAAAAAAGTTGGCTGTTCACCCCTCTCTAAAGATCAAATCTACTGTGCTCAAGACAAATTGCTTCCTTCTTCGAGCTTTAAAAATATATGTTTACTTCTAACTCCTAATGAAGATGTATTACTTCAAAAGCCACAAAGTAGAGGTCCCAGATACACCTTTTGAGTGAATCCCAAGAAAGGTTGTTAGGTTGTGGGCGTAAGAGGTTTCTCTTGCCTCTGAATCAATCCTTGAAAGCGTTCCTCCAAGCTCTCTGCAGTCGGTGCTAACCAGCAGCCTCTGCGGGTCAGAGAAGGGCCAGCTACTGGAAATGATTTGGACCCCTGACACAGCAACCAAATGATGAAATGATTCTTTTTCCCTTAAAGGAGGATAATCCTCCACTCTTTTCATACAATACACTCAGAGGGAAAGACCAAAATAGAAGCAGAAAATGCTTTCCACAAAAGATGTAATAACAATTTTCTTTACTTGAGCCCCAAGAAGGCAAGTGGTTAAGAGTATTCTACCAAACTAGGAGATACTCAGGGAGACATCAAGGTCCAGAAGAGTTCAAACTTTCTCCACTCAACTGAGAACAAACACATGACTCTGAAGGACAGAGACCAGCTCCTTCTTTTCCCAGAACCACAAAATGATGCACATTGCCGTCAGAGGTCTTTATGGAAAAATGAGGGGGGAATGAGGTGTGGAGATCTGGAGCAATTTTCAAAAGAGCACTCAGCAAGACAGTGGCAGGTCAGGAAAACTGCTTTCCTGCCTCTGAGAGTTACATTTCATCTTCTCTAACACAAGAACTGAGGCTGGCCCCCAATGACTACACGACCATAGTTAGACAAATGTTTCTTGTTAAGAGAACCAACTGAAAATGTAATGTGGAAAAGCAAAATACCATCTCCACGTAGGTCGTTACAGTCGCTAAGATACTCGAGGCCATGGTAACCTCTCCTGATCCTGGGAGACACGGATTCGGGTCCAGGAGTTTTATATCCTGGCACCATGGGTTCCCCTTTGGGGACAGCTTGGAAGAGAAAGAAGAGTCAGATATACTCAGTCTTTCTATCCCAATTTCAACCACCAAAACTCTAAGCTTACCTGTTTCAAGGGGTAAATGATTTTTAATTTTTTAAAACAATCAAAGCTAACTATACCTTCAAAAATGAAAGGACTGAAACAAGGAGAAGTTAAATAACCAGAAAGAAATACTGTTGAAAGAATGATTAGTGGATATCAGTATGTAAACCAAGCAACCAAGATCTAAAGAAGCAAAGGAGGAGAACTTAGATCATCCAAGGACCCAGGACGATGAGCACTTTCAAGAGATGATTCGTCACTGGCACATATTACAAATCCAAGGTGGATTTGGTTCACAGACTTAATATTGGTCCCTCTTCCTTTGAACCTCATCTGCTTGTAACAGTGAAATAAAAAATGGCAGCATGACTACTAACCTTTTTCATCACAAATACATTGATCCCCCTGAAAATCACCTCAGTGATTCTATTCCTTTTCTTCTCTTTCTGTTTTAAATCCCTCCTCCTTCTGGTAGCTACCTCTTCAAACCCCAACCCTTCTATGGGTTTTCTTCTGAATCAGTAAAACCAATATGGCCCCACACAACGGCATGTAAGTTGTCTTATCTGAAAGCATCAATTCTATCAATCTTGCATCTGTGGGCAATTTTATTTTGTGAAAAACGTTGAAGAAAGAATATTTAAAGTAATACAAGGGGTAATATAAGGCTATCAGTCCCCTTCATATAGTGGTAACAGTGGAACCAAATGACATGAGGAATCTTATATTTAGAATCTTTATTTTTTAAAATTTCAGAATCTTATATTTAGAAGGAAGAGTCCTTAAATAGGCCATTCAAACCACCACCACCACCTTCACAGAGTGACATCCTTAGGCACTGACAATAAGAAACAATTTGAAAACCATTCAGAGATAAACTTTAACACAAACTTTAAATAAAATCGTTTGCATGTCTTCTCTTATCAGTTCAGTAACCCCATTTCCACATGCTATGCTCATATTTTTATTTTTATTTTTCTATTTCTGTTTCTATTTTATTTGTGTCTTTCAACCCTTCTATATACTCCTCTTGGTTCTGCAAATCCCCCTCTCGTACTGAAATGCTGGACTATCCACAAGATTTCAGTAGGGTCTGAATGAGGAAAAAAAATTTTTTTTCTAAGCTCCTCCATCCTCCATACTATATTTTTATTGAGCATCTGAGCTACTTTTTCTCAAATTACCCAAAAGCCTACTAGCAAGTAAATATTATTTTTCTCTGTCTTTTTTCTCTGTAGAGGTATGGATGGGTCAATAGGGAGAGGAGGGTGTTCCGAATCTCAATGCTTGTGTTTTTGTAAACTTTTTTATTCAACAATAACTTCTGAACATCTTTCTATATCATGAAAATTGATCAACGTTGGGGCACCTGGGTGGCTCAGTGGGTTAAAGACTCTGCCTTTGGTCATGATCTCAGGGTCCTGGGATCTGGCCCCTCATCGGGCTCTCTGCTTGACGGAGAGCCTGCTTCCTCCTCTCTCTCTGCCTGCCTCTCTGCCTACTTGTGATCTCTGTCTGTCAAATAAATAAATAAAATCTTTTAAAAAATTGATCAATAATATTGTCCTCATGCTCTTACAGTATTCCTTCATCTACATGCCCAAACTCATTTAAATCCAGGATGAATTCTGCCTTCCGAGAAGTTGCTTCTCTAGTCTGGTTCAAAGTGTTGATTATTCCAACAGTTCCTAACTGGCCTTCTTATTTGCTTTCCCCTCTACAATACACTATCCACATCATAGCTGAGCTTACCCTCTCCCAAAACACAGGGAAGATCATGTTACTCCCCCTTTTTATAAACCTTCTACTGCTCTTTGAGTAAAATTCAAACTCCTTCCCAGGGCATCCAAGACCGTCCCAGAACCTAGCCTGGGATTCCTGCTCTAATCCCAGCACCCCCATCTCTCCCAACCAGTATTTCCTGCTCACTCCACAGAAACTCAAGCCTTTGTGCATTCCTGGTCAACGTGGCTAATTCTCACTCCTCTTTCAAGATCCTACTCCACAGCCTTTTATGCTACCAGCAGCATTAGCTGCTTTCTTTTCTGCCTGTGAAGCCATTTCTATATTTCTATACAATGGCATTCGTCATATTGTATTATAATTTTTTATGTAAATATTTATTTCTCTCACAATTCTGGCTTTATCCCTAATGTTTTGTATGTTAACTTTCCCTCAGTAAATGTTTGTTGAGGTGAATTCAATCCCTCAACCTGTGGAGCAGGCGTATAACTGGATGGGGTCAAACATTCAGTTCTGCTGAGGTTCTGAGTCCTAAGGATGAAGGCATTTCCACCCCCACAGTTGTCCTCCTGATATATCACAGCAACTGACATCGCTAATCTATGTTTTCTCTACTAAATTTCAGCTTAATAATGCAAGGGTCAGAGTCTTTTTTTAAATTAACATATAATATATTATTTGTTTCAGGGGTACAGGTCTGTGAATCATCAGTCTTGCACAATTCATAGCACTCAACATAGCACATACCCTCCCCAGTGTCCAAAACCCAGCCAAGGAGTCAGAATCTTAAGGATGGTATCATTGATAACATTTGAACTCTTTCTGCTGTAAGGAGGGATAATGAATTCAGGAATTATGTCCAACATCCCATTAAAATCGAAAATTTTGGAAGAGGCATGCACTGTGAGAATCAATACCGTTACAGAAAACAAAAGTCAGCCAATAACATAAAAATAACATTTAAATGTGAATACTGGTAAATGTGAAATAGTTCATTAACTTTACCAGTCTTTATGACTTTCTTTTCTTTTCCCCTTCCAATAAATAACACAGAACTTTCTACTGAACAATCAGCCAAGAAATATCAAATGACTTAGTCTTTGATGGTATTTTCAGGAAACAAAAGAAAGAGAAAGAGAAGTTGTCTAGATAATACTGGTTTCAGGGACATCAGTGTTTAGTTTCCAGTTTCCTCCTAGGGCTTCTAGGCTTAGTGAAGCATGACAATTGTTTTTTCAATAAAACACAATCCTACAGCCCTGCAATCCTAATCACGTGTTGCTTTGCTTTGCTTCATACTGTTCTCGTTCCAATTGCCACTGATTTATTGGATGCTTGGTGTCCTACGCATTGTTCATATGGACACTGAAACCCGATGAAGTCAAAAGCAACACTGCAATAACGTGAGTCTGAGAAACATGTAAATGTTGCCAACTTAACGATTCTTTCCTTAACAAATCACTAGAGATACCCAGACTCAGATTTCCCTTACGTCAACGAGAAGAACGTGTTTCCTTGACTGTTCCGTTTTTTAAGAAATGTAACAAAGAAATCGAGACATGCACAAATACTAAGTGCACAGTTCAGTCAATGTTCGCAAAGGAAGCCCAGCAATGTCACCAGGATTTAATCATACCCAGCACCCCCAAAGCTGCTGTTGAATGTACAGGCCAATCTACCCACTTAAGTAGCCCATATTCTGGTACGTTAGCTTTGCCTGTTTTTGAACTTTACACTATATGAGTCCATTTATGAATGGACTCATATAGTGTACACCAGAATGTCTGGTTTCTTTTGCTCCAAATGATCTTTCTGAGATGCGCTTTTGTTTTTGCATGTGTCAAGAGTCACGTGGAGCTAGGTGTTAGAATATAAAAGCTTTAGTCAAAAGAGGAAACAGTGAACGAGATGACCTTTTGAAATAACCTGAAGTCAACGGCTAAGAAGTGGCTGTTTGAGGTGAGGAATGCGGAACACCAAAAAGAGCCCTATGAGATAAGCCAGAAAAATGGTCTTGGAAAGAAATGCCCAGAACTGAAACATCTCTCTTAACTGAAAAGAAAAGAAAATTGGTCCTTCAGAAACTATTTTGATTCAGGCTGTCTTCGCTCTCATCTCTTTCGCAAAATCTTGCTTTTTTTCCTACCTATGCCGTTCTGTAGCTGCTCTCTGACGGCCACACCTCCAAGAGGGATCGGGTTTTGCCACCTTTTCTCACACTGTCTGGTAAATGATTCCTCATATAAAATGATTTCAAACAATTCTTCCAATAAAAAGACATTTTCAGGGGCACCTGGGTGGCTCAGGGGTTGAAGCCTCCGCCTTCGGCTCGGGTCATGATCCCAGGATCCTGGGATCAAGCCCCGCATCAGGCTCTTTGCTCAGTAGGGAGCCTGCTTCCTCCTCTCTCTCGGCCTGCCTCTCTGCCTACTTGTGATCTCTCTCTGTCAAATAAATAAATAAAATCTTAAAAAAAAAAAAAAGACATTTTCATTCTGTTTCTGCCCTTTTAATTTTTTTCAAGATTTTTTAAAAGATTTTTATTTATTTATTTGACAGAGAGAGAGAGAGATCATAAGTAGGCAGAGAGAGAGGGGAAGCAGGCTCCCCGCTGAGCAGAGAGCCCAATGTGGGACTTGATCCCAAGACCCTAAGATCATGACCCAAGCCAAAGGCAGAGGCTTTTTTTAAAAAAACATTTTTATTTATTTATTTGACACAGAGAGATCACAAGTAGGCAGAGAGGCAGGCAGAGAGAGAGAGAGAGGAGGAAGCAGACTCCCTGCCGAGCAGAGAGCCGGACGTGGGACTCAGTCCCAGGACCCTGAGATCATGACCAGAGCCTATGGCAGAGGCTTAACCCACTGAGCCACCCAGGCACCCCTCGAGATATTTTTATTTTTAAGTAATCTCTACACCCAATGTCAGGCCTACAACCCTGAGATCAAGATTCACACATACTACTGACAAAGTCAGCCAGGTGCCCTCTGTTTCTGCTTCTTTTAAACACAGGTTATTAAAAGCTTTCTTTGTAACTTTTTGGATTTCCATTATGATGAGCTACCATGCCATAGAAGTTTATAAAATTAATAAACTATTGCTACCAGCTAATTCTAATATTTAAGATACAGAAATTTTTACTAGTGCTTCATAAAATTACATGCATTTAAAACATAAATTATTTTTATTCCATTATGAAAATGCTTCTTAGGGTAATTATCAAAATAATCTCACAAATATCAGTGTCATATTTTGAATATAACAATACCCTTTTCTTTTCCCTTACAAAAAACCCAAATTCACACAAAAAAAACCTTGTACTAATTTAAAATACAACTCATTTGAGGTACATCTACTATAGTTTTTAAAACAGATTAAATGATTCCAGTGAATCTGGGGGAAAAAATTTTTTTTAATCTAAGCTTTTCCCTAAACCCTTCCATTTAGAGAAGGTTAATTCAACTTGTCACAGATTTAAACTATTTATCAGGAACGGGAAGAGGGACGTTGGGTATTTACCACAGAAGAGAGATGGTAGGTGTGATTGGTCATGATATGAATAATCTGATTTCTGGATTGTTTGTTTTTATTTCTGGTTTTAAAACCAAAATCTGGGTATAAGAGGGCATCCAAAGTTCATTTCATTGGCTACTCAAATATACTGTGTGGTAAATTAAAAGTGGTCTTAAATTATTTTACGTCTTTCCATCAGGAGAGTGAGTCTACTTCCCCACAAGTGAGCACCCTGTGATTCCTCTGACCAACACAATGAGGCAGATGTGACGAATGTGACTCTCAGCTCAGGCTTCAACGGTCTTGTCACATTGAGGCCACCCCCGGATCTGCTGCCTCCACAGGAGAAAGCCCCTGCAAGCCTACCGGGGGAGGGCAGCATGCAAAGCAAAGACAAGCTCTCCGGGCTGCAGTTGCTGATGGTGATGGGTAATTTTTTGTGTCAACCTGGCCGGCCTCACAGATACCTGGATAGCTAGTAAAACATGTCTTGGTGTGTAAGTGATTCAGTAGATTGAGTGAAGAGATCTGAGCTCACCAGTGCAGGCAGGCAGCATCCAAACTGTAGGGAAAAGGGGGGAAGAGAGAGCAAATCTCTTCCTTTTTGAGCTGGGATGCCCATATTCTCCTGCCCTCAGACACTGGAGCTCCTGGTCCTCAGCCTTCGGGCATGGACTGAGTTATCCCACCAGCTTCCCTGGCTCTCCGGCTTGCAGGTGGCAGACTGTGGGACCTTTCAGCCTCCATAACTGCCTGAGCCAATTCCTCCACATCTCCTCACATGTAACTGGGTATATCCTATTGGTTCTCTTTCTCTAGAGAACCCTGACTGAGACACCGACCAAGAAGCCTGCAGAAGACAACAACTACGTGCAAATGCCCCCAGGGAAGAGCAGCAGAAGAAATGCCCAGCTGAGCCAAGCCCAACTTCACGAAGAACAACAATCAATTGCTCATGTGAGTCCCTAAATTGAGGGAGCAACAAGTGACAGACAGCAAGTCGAGAGAGGCACCCCGAGCCCACGGCCTGAGGTAACATACCCATTCAGTGAGGAAAACAGGCTAACAGAGTTGGGGCTTCACTATAGGTCTCCACTTCGGTTTTCCATCTAACTTAGAGCCAATTTATTTCAAATTGGAGCAACTATACTTCACTCCTAGTATCTGCCTCTCCCCCCACCATTTACTTCCCAAACAAATCCCACTTCCATGTTGCCAAAATATCTAAGATCCTAATAAAAATTCTCCCTGCCACCACTCATCCTTCCAACATACTTCTGCCTACAGGAAAAAGTCCTGAGCCTACCCTTCATAACCCTTCATGAGGCCCTGTCTCAAAGCAGAAGAGGCAGGAGTCTAGACCCACTGGCCCCTTCCCCACTGATCTACAGTTGCTCCCAGCTGTGTTAACCTACCCTGTGCTTCCAAGCTGAGCATACTCCATAACTTAGAAAGTTCCTTACAGCATCTAGAGCCCCCAAGGAAATCCTGGGGCATTAGGTAGAGCACTTGAAGGGGAAACTTAGAGCCTTAAAACGAGTGCAATCCTGCATGGAACAGTCCTGGACAGCCACAGCTGAAATCTAAGGGCACATGTGAATCACTGAGTCAGCTGCATGTGCTGTTCTATATCTGTGGTCATATGTGAAGATCCATTTCCTTGGGATGCTTCAGGAAGCCTTAGATAAAAGGTCTCCTGGGAAACACCTGGGCCTTTAAGGTGCTCATGCAAATCTTGGATCTCCATGAATTCCTGGAGCTTCTCCTTTCAGACTGTGACCTCAATTAAACTGATCTGTGACCAGGTTGTTCTTTCTAGGACACACTTACTGCAGGATGGCCAGAAACACCTCCATGGAAAGCCACTTGACATGATTATTTAAAAAAAAAAAAAAAAAAACAATCCAGGGGCTTTGGTGGCCTGGGTGGCCTGGGCCTGGGTAGCTCAGCGGGTTAAAGCCTCTGCCTTCAGCTCAGGTCATGATCCCAGGGTCCTGGGATCAAGCCCCGCATCAGGGTCTCTGCTCTCTGCTTCCTCCTCTCTCTCGCCTGCCTCTCTGCCTACTTTCAATCTCTCTCTGTGTGTCAAATAAATAAAATATTTTAAAAAGAAAAGAAAAGAAAACCAAAAATGTACAGAATCACCTGGGAAACTCATTTTTGAAACTCTAATGCCCAAGGCCTCCACTGAACCTGTAGAATTCTGGAATCTGTAGGAGTGGAGTATTTGTACAAGCTCCCTGTGTGGTTCTGAGAAAGAGCAGAAAGTTTGAGGACAACCAGTTACGAAAATGATGCTAAAGCAGGATTCATTTACCACTGGGTGGCGCCAGAATTTCAAAGATGAAAATTTCTTTTTTTTTTTTTTTAAGATTTTATTTATTTATTTGACAGAGAGAGATCACAAGTAGGCAGAGAGGCAGGCAGAGAGAAAGGGGGGAAGCAGGCTCCCTGTTGAGCAGGGAGCCCGATGTGGGGCTCGATCCCAGGTCCCTGAGATCATGACCTGAGCTGAAGGCAGAGGCTTAACCCCTAAGCCATCCAGGCACCCCTCAAAGATGAAAATTTCTACTCCCATGTTGTTTTGAGAGAACAGTAAGTGTATTTCCCTTTTCTCTCTATTCTCCACATCTCCCCAGCTTTTAGAAAAGGGGTGTATCACACCTTTTCTCCACTCAGCATCAGTTTGGCACTTTCTCCTTGAACTTATTTAGGTTATAACAAACTATCTTGCTCCGCAGGGACCCTGGAGGGGGGCTCTTTCAGCACTGCCCCTACTTTCCTTTAGCATTGTCCCTTTCAAGTGCTGTGTTTGGAAGAAGAAAATCCACTGTGAGTACTGGCCTCAACAGCAAGGAGTGATTCGACAAAAAATAACTATATGACAGGTTCCCCGAAAGCTGTATTTAGCCATTTGTAGTTTTCAATCTCTGCCCTTTCCCAAAAACCACGACTTCAAAACTACCCCAGAATCACGTTTATTCTTTCCAAACTCCCACTGCTTCAGTGCAAAAGTACTTGACAACTTGTTAACAGTTTGTCCTCTCTTCTTCCTCAGAGATTCGTACGTTTAAAAATCCCATGCAGATAATAATGTCATTTAAAAATTTCTCTGTACAAAAAAAAAGAAAAAAATTATCTGTACAGTCCATTTGCTTGAAATCTGCTTGAGGTCATTGTATGCAGCCTTGCATGCATTTAATTATTTTTAAATGCGCACTCAACAAAAATGGCTGGAAAGGGGCACCTAGTGGTTCAGTGGGTTAAGCCTCTGCCTTTGGCTCAAGTCATGATTTTTTTTTTTTCCCCTCTGTCTTTCAGCTTTATTTTAAGTGCTGGTTTTTGGTTCCCCAAGAGCTGCATGAGTGATAGTCCTGACCCCCTGACTGGGGCCCCCTGGGGACAGGACGCCTCTGGAAGGAGCTGAAGGCAGAGGAATCATGCTGATGTGAATACCACCCGGGAAGGCCCATGCTGAGGGCAGGAAGCTGCCCCAGAGCCCCCTGCGGGGAGAAGCCAGGCTCAGGCACAAGCTCCCAGTGCCCCTCCACAAGGCCCTCACCCCCAGGGCTGCTTCAACTCACCCAAGCCAGTAGTCTGTGGCGCCAGGGCTCCTAAAGCTGCTCCCCTACCATACCCAACTTGGGGGCCTTACTGCGTGGCCAAGCAGGCACCCAGAAACTGCAGTGGTTGCTTACTAAAATGCCTACAACCCAGCACTGCTCCTCAGACTACGGCCCTGCCTCTAAAGAGAGGGCTCCGTCTTGGGAGCTTCTCCGCCCTGAGTGAGCAGAGGCTCAGGGAGGATACACACAAGGCTCTGGGCCTCTGGCCTCCTCCCACTGCTGGAGACATCAGACCTTCAGGGAGGATGGGAGGAAAGGAGGGACCAGCCCTCTGCCTGAGGGTCCTGGGATTAGCCCTGCATCAGGCTGAACCTGCTTCCCCCTCTTTCTCTGCCTGTTCTCTGCCTACTTGTGATCTCTCTTTCTCTCTGTCAAATAAATAAAAAAATCTTTTAAGAAGGAAAGAAAGAAAGGAAGGAAGGGCTGGAAAGATGAACAAGGCAAATAACATTTATCTTATCAATCCTATAAATATCTACTGAGCAACTGTATATACCAGGCACTGTGATACACACTAGTGGGGAGATAAGAGGTTGAATACAACAGGAAGATAGAAGGTCTCCTGGACTTATACATCTAGTTGAGAGAAACATGGGGGGATTAGCAAACGAACGAATAAAATAACAAGAGTGACAACTCTTCCAAAAAGTAAAGCAGAATGATGTGATAGTCTCTGCACAAGGTGGGATTAGTGTTGACAAGGTGGTCAGGGAAGGCACTGAGGAGGCAGCATGTGAACCAAGAACAAATGAACCATCTAGGCAGAGGGTAGAGCAAAGGCAGCAATCTGGGACTAAACAAGCCTGGTACATGGTGGATCAGGAAGGAAGCCAACGTAGGGAAGAATCAGTCCCATGAAGTTGGAGACATGAACAAAGAAAGACCCTATCAAGGTCAGAGACTGCAATATATAAATATATATATATATGTGTGAAATGGAAAATCACCAAAAGGTTTTAAGGAGGAAAGCAACATGGTCTTATTTATGTATTGTAACAGAACATTTAATTACATCAGTTTCCTATCAACACACTAGTCATTTAATGATGATTACATTGGTCATTTCCACTGGTGGCAGGAAGCTCTTCTGCTAAAGGTTCCCATGGTATCCAGTGTATCATTTTTCTTGCCAGACTTACTTCATTTGCAGCCTCAAGCATCCCCTCTGCTAGCTAGCCACTCTGAAGTTGGTCTTCTAATTTCTTAGCATCTGTTCCACTTTAACCAGACCCGGCTTCTCATTTGCAATCTGTTCTGCATACGTGCTGTAGGCTGCATTTTCAGAAATTTGCTCAAGAACATCAAGAATCTTTGTGTACAACATTGTTAGCCCTTCATGTGGGTTTTCACATACAACCAACCCCACCAGGCTGGCAGTTATCTTCAGCAAAGGTGCCATGACAGCGCCTATAGATTTATTTTTTAGATCATCTTGGCTCCTGACTGCAAAGGGGACACAGATGGAAACCGAGAGAACAACTGGAACGTGGCAGTAATTGCTGCTCGAGAGGTGATGATAGCTTGACTAGAAATAGGCATGGCCATGGAGAGAAGTGGTTGCATTCTGGAGTGTTCTGGCAGGACAGACTTGCTGATGGACTGCATGCGGGCATGCATGAAGGCATGAGAGAAATCAACAACACCTCAGTTCCTGTTTGATCAACCAGGTAGATGGGGAGACCAATTACGAAGGGTAAAATGGGCAAGAAAAGTCTAGAGGAAAGCTCTGAATTTAAAATCCTCATTTGGTCATACAAAGCTTGAAATGTTTACTTAGCATGGGAACAGTCAGTGGGGAAGTGGGGATATATGAGATTTAATAGTCATCAGCATATACTTTTATTTAAAGCCTGGATAATATCCTATCCTGTCATATAAATATTATTTAACAGCTGGATAATATGTGTATAGATGGAAAAGAATATCAGAGACTGAGCCTACTAACTACATTGATAACTAACTACATTGATAACAGATAACACTGTAGTGGTTATGGGAAAAAATGATGTCATCAAGATCCATATTGCTGAGAATAATAATATTCCATATGGTATTGCAAAAAATAAATATGGGGGGCGGCTGGGTGGCTCAGTTGGTTAAGCAATTGATTCTTGATTTTAGCTCAGGTCATGATTTGGGGGTTGTGAGATCGAGCCCCACATCAGGCTCTGCACTGGGTGTGGAGCCTGCTTAAGATTCTCTCTCCTCCCCCCGTGCCCCTCTTCCCCCCAGCCTGTACACAAGATTTCTCTCTCTCTCCAAAAGAAAAAAGAACAAAAGAATACATAAAATATTTAAGTATCTGGCACAGAGCAGACAATCAAGAAAATAATGATTTTTTTTTTCTTATTTCCTTCCTGGGTAAAAAGTGGACTCAGCAGTAAATTGCAATAGAACCAAAATCTTCCCATTGGTTCAGATGTCTTTAAAGCTGAAGGAAGTCCTGAGAATCGTCTGCCTCCACATTTGCAAAATGAGATTCTTCTTGTAGGGTCTTTAGTGGTTTCCAGGATCTCTATGAAGCCCGAGTTAATAAAGCTGAACAGATTGCTTGAATGCAGATCCTCACAAAGATCTCTAAGGGACAGACCTTGTATGGAGCATTTCCCAACTTTCACCCAGGCTAGAGAAACTGTGCACAGACCACAGTTTGGGAGAGCACTGACCGACTCCATGCACACATTTTATAGACAAGAAAACTGAGCACAAACGGGATAAAGTCACCAGGCCTGGAGCTTGTTGTTAAAAAACAGACTGTTACTATGAAACTGCTTGCCCCGACTTTCCCATCAGAGAGCCTATTCCTGCTATTTTCCTTTATGCTGAGTTAATGAGTTAACTAGGGGTCAGCAATAGACCTTGAGGTTGATAAGATGCCCCTGGTGGGCCTCAAGTTCCTTCCTGGGTCTGAAGGGCTCACATGTGCTTCACGAGGACTGGCCTAAGAATCACTATCATGATTCTTATATGTTATATATTTTATATGTTATATATAATTATATATTATTCTAATATGAAGAGGGAGACCGATCTTCCACTTTTTTCTAAAGAACAAACTATTACTATATTTATGGTTTTGCTTCCATTCATGCGTGTGACTTTGGATCCATCCACATTGTGTCAAATCTCTGAACTTCCATTTATCTGGCTGCTAATAATAAGGGCAGTAAAATGAGAGTTAATATTTGCTAAAGCTTTGGGCCATAACACAAAGTTTCTAAATCAGAAACTATCTCTACGTGATCAAAAGAACCTTGGACTGACTTTCTGAAAAGCCAAGATCTTCCCCATCACCATTTTGCAGGAAAGAAAACTAGAGTACACAAATACTAAACCCTTAGTGGGTCAGAGGGCATAATGCATGAGGCCTAAGACACGGTTGGAGGCCAGTTTTGTCGGTGTTGTCCCTTAAATGCAAAGCCCTCCAGCAGAGCTGACCGAGTGGTCAGAAGAAGGACTTTTATAAAAAGATCCGAGAGGAGCCAATGGTGGGTACAGGTGTCCACTGCCCCTGGGGGCCAAGTGGAGTGGGAACTCTGCCCAAGAGGGTGGGCAGGATGGTTTGGGGATGTAATGGCAACAGTTTATAGATCTACCAACAACAAATTTGAGATCTTTAATAGATGTCATCTACCTGATTTTAAAACTATTTTTTTCTTGTTTCTAATGATAATCGGCTTCCAAAGTATATGGGACTATTATCCCAGGAAGATTCCACTGCACTCCCTAAGTTCCCCCATCATCACTTACTGAAACTAAAGACACCCTCAAAACACATTCATTTAGCTCAAACGACTGACAACAATTAAAATATAATAGCCCTGGGAGGAGCTACTACCATCTTATCCTGTAAGTATAATGAATATAGGATGTGAAGCAGTTAGCCATGGCTGTATGACCATCTCAAAGCACATGGGTTTAAAAAACTGTTTTGGGATGCCTGGATGATACAGTCGGTTAAGTGCCTGACTCTTGGTTTTGGCTCAAGTCATGATCTCAGGGTCCTGGGACCAAGTCCCACTTCTGGCTCCACACTCAGCGTAGAGTCTGTTTGAGATCCTCTCTCCCTCTCCTCTGCCCCTTCTGCTCATGCACTCTCTCTCTCTCTCTGTCTCTCTCTCTCTCTGCCTAAAGTAAATAAATAAATCTTCTTAAAAAATAACTATTGTTTCTCAGGAGGCTACAGGTTGGCAGGTAGTTCTACTGATATGGTGTAGCCAGATTTTGGGTGGGCTCAGTCTGCGTAGATGGCAGGACCACTGGGAACTAGAGCTCCATGATGGCTAGAATGACTCAGCTCTCCTCCATGTGGCCTCACATGGAGTGTGCCCCAAAGTCTGACATGTTGTCATGGTGACCACAGGGAAGCCAGAGAGGAAAGGGAAACACACAAGGCTTCTTGTGGTCTAGACTCCGAATCATCACACCATCATTTCTGCCACATTGCACTGGCCAAAGCAAGTCACAAGACCAGCCCAAGTTAGAGTGGGCAGGAACTACAAGGTTATTAGAGAAGGGGTATGGACAGAGGCCATTAAATTACCTGAGATCATTGATGCCTTCAATCCAACACAGGGTGGAAAGGCAAATTTTGATTCAAAGAGTAGAAAAGGAAGGATAGAGAATAAAAGTTATCTACATTCTTAATAATCTCGTGCCTGGAAATCTCATTCTAGTATTGTTTCGAACTCACACAAATTAGACTTCCTTCTCATTTGTAAACCTTCATCTCAGTTTTTTCCTATGCAAGTAAATCATCCCAACAGATAAGATTTTGTTTTGCAGTGGTCATAGATTAAAATTCATTCAATACTTAAAAATATTTTATCACTTGTGAGGGACCTGAATGGCTCAGCGGGTTAAGCCTCTGCCTTCCGCTCAGGTCATGATCTCAGGGTCCTGAGATTGAGCCCTGCATCAGGCTCTCTGCTCAGCAGGGAGCCTGCTTCCCCCTCTTTCTCTTTGCCGGCATCTCTGCCTACTTGTGATCTCTGTCAAATAAATAAATAAACTCTTTAAAAAAAAAATTTATCACTTGAGTTTAGCCAAATGATTTTGTTTGGATTTTTGATACAGAGTAAAAAAAAAAACTTTAACGTCCTTTTTTTTAATGCTTCTAATTAATAAGCAACTTTAGTAATTGCATTGGTGATATGACAGAACACCTAAAAAAAAAAAAAGAGTAAAAAAGATCAACTTTGCTGTGAAAAGTCCTTCTCTAGTATGACGGATTCATCATCAGTCAATATTTATTGAACCCCCACCATGAGCAAAGAACCATAATGAATAAAGCACAAAGAACATTTCTTTAAAAGCATAGTCTGAAAAAAATAAAATTAAAATAAAAGCATATTCTGATTATAGAAAGAGCAGATGAGGCAGGGGTGATTAAAAAAACATTGATAGTATCTTTTTTTGTTTTTTATAGGGAAATGGTCAAATAATTTTTTTTAATTTTTAATTTTTTTTATTAACATATAATGTATTATTAGCCCCAGGGGTACAGGTCTGTGAATCGCCAGTTTTACACACGTCACAGCACTCGCAATGATTATCAAAGCTGTTGTGTTGGGCATTTGGGGGGGGTTGTTTTTTGTTTTTTTTAACATTTTATGTATTTATTTGGCAGAGAGAGAAAAAGCAAGCACAAGCAGGGGGAGGGGCAGAGGGAGAAGCAGGCTCCCCACTGAGCAGAGAGCCCCCCAGGATCATGACCTGAGCTGAAGGCAGATGCTACCAGATGTTTTTTTTTTTTAAAGACACAGTGAGAGAGGGAACACAAGCAAGGGGAGTGAGAGAGGGAGAAGCAGGCTCCCCGCTGAGTAGGGAGCCCAATGTGGGGCTCGATCCCAGGACCCTGAGATCATGACCTGAGCCGAAGGCGGACACTTAACCGACTGAGCCACCCAGGCGCCCCCTACCAGATGTTTAATCGAATGAGCCACCCAGGTGCCCTGGGCATGTGTAAAGGATGTATAGTCAGGGACGCCTGGGTGGCTCAGTTGGTAAGTGTCTGCCTTTGGCTCAGGTCATGATCCTGAGTTCCGGGGACTGAACCCTGCATCAGGCTCCTTTCTCAGTGGGAGGCCTGCTTCTCCCTCTCCCTCTCCCCCTACATGTATTCCCTCTCTCGCTGTCTCTCTCTGTGTGTCAAGTAAATAAATAAAATCTTTTAAAAAATTAAATTAAAAAAATAAGAATGTATACTCATGCAAACAGGAGGAAGCTGAAGCCCATTCAGGGAAAATAACGGTAGAGGCTCTGAGGTGGCACATAGCCACTATCTTCTGGAGGAAGGAAAGATAACAAGATGGGAATAAGACATAGGTCCTCATGAGGAAGGGGTCAGTACACCAGCGCCAAGATTAAATGAAGTTCTTGAACCGAGAAGGTCATGTGATCTTAGGAGTCCCACAGCACGTCGCTGCAGTTATTTGCTGAACCATACATGTGTGTTTTAGGTGTGGCTGATCACGTCCCTCCGAGCACAGTCTGAAAGAGAAACCTTCTGTTGCCGCACTTAATACAGTGAGGGAAGAGCAGGCCACTTGGCAGAAAGGGCTGTCATTGGCCAGATCAGGAGTAAACTCCAAGTTCCTTCCTGGTACTCCCCAGAGTTTCTTGGAGATCAGATGGCCTCTAAGAGATGTGGAAAAGGCAGCAGTCCCTGTCAACAAAGAGGAGCATCCAGCAGACCTTTCAAGCACAGCTCATCTCCTACAAGAGCCTGTTCCAGTGGAGGGAAATGAGGCGGAAGGACCCAGACCAACAATTGTAAGTGTCAGGTCTGAGACCTGGAAAAAAACAGGCGAGAAGGGACAGTTGCCTCTTTGCATTTCAAAAGTCTCTTTAGCATCTCAAGCACAGAAGCCTCCACAGGAGGGAGGTCTGTGGTTGCCTACTGGGACATTTTACTTTCTTTATCATTAAGGGCTTGAGAAAAAACAAGAGTGATCCCACACGCTTTAGGAACCTAGGATGGATTAACCAAAGACTCAAGCATATTTTGCTTATAGGGTTATTGTATAGGAGAACAGGCAGGGTTTGAGGGTTTTCATGTTATTCAAGTTGAAAAAGGGAACTCAAGCAGAGGGGGACAATGAGCAATGCTAGGAGAGCCTTGAGAATCATGGTGGCAATCCAGGACTCAGTTTGCTCAAGAGAAGTCAGGATTTTCCAGTGAAGGGAAAACGGGATTGAAGGAAAGAAAGAAAGAAGGGGGAGGGAAAGCTCCGAATCCTAACCACTAGGGCATTAGGGAGCATCAGAAGGAAGGAGGGAAGGAAGGAAGGAAAAAAAATACAATTTCAAAAAAGAAAGAAAATGGGATTATGGTACTGTCTGTCACACTGTGTCAACCTATAAGTTTTGGTTTTAAGTTCCTTTTAATCTAGAGAGATGGGCTTGGTTTCAGGTTAGATTTCTTTGACTTCCTTGTAAGCAGGCACGATGTCTGAGGCTTTTGGTCTTTTGACTTCTGCTTTGTTTTCTACTTTAAATTTAGCAAAAGTGCTCACAGAGTACCAATTATATGTAGAGGAATTTAATTTTTTTTAACTCCTCAGGTGTTTCACCTATAATTGCTTTAAAATCCCTCAAAGGGTCCTGTCTTAAAAAGAAAGAGAATTTTATGGGAAGGTTGTTAGGTTTTACCCCAGACCTAGAGCAATAAAGAGAAAGCCTCCAGAAACCCATTTAAACGCATCACCATGGGTACACACAAACACTGTGAAGACAAACACTGCCCATGAGACATGACGGGAAAGAAAACACAATATAAAATGTAAATGGATGGAGGAGACAAAGAACCATGTGCTTTACTTTACTTCTAGGAGACTGTGTGTAATAATGGAAAGACACAGGGCTTCGGATTCCAGAAACTTGCCCTGAATCTCAGCCCCGCAGCCATTTCACTGAACGTGTGAACTAGGAAAAGAGACAATGTCTCTTGAGTTTGGTTATCTTTATCTCTAAAATGGTGAGAAATATACCTATTCCCTAGTGTTATTAAGAGGATTAACTAAGTTTCTGTACATCAGGTGTCAGGTATATAGAAATTTAACAATGATTAAATTCCCTTCCCGTCTTTATCCTCTGCCCCTAAAAACCCAACAGAAACACTAGAACACAGTTTCACAGATAGACAGCCTATATGTTTCCACAGCCGCCGGGAGATTTTTCAGTCCAATCACCAAACTCCGCCTTAATTTATAGCATTTTCACGGGTGTGTCAGGCAGAGGTAGAATTCAAACTCTGGTTTACCAGAAATCTCCAAATTGCATCTGACCTGTCTGGGCTAAACACTCTCTGTGCCGGTGGGGGAGATGGCAAGCACCTGGATCTGTATTTGAGTCTCAGTCTTGTCACTCACAAACTAGGAGACATGGGATGAGTTCATCAAAC